>NC_072429.2:133231071-134549642 GCF_028878055.3 Symphalangus syndactylus
GATTGGGAAAGAAGGGTCTGCAGATGACCTCAGGGAAGCAGAGGGATACAGGTGTCCACCAGCAGTTATCCTACAAGACACTTCACCAGAGCAGCTCTTACAGAACCACATAAATGCATCTTGTATCTAAGCCCTGCAATATTGTCCCTACCAAGAAAATCTACCATTCTCTCCTGTTCAAGAGCCTCAAGTTGGGCAAAATATAGTGCTGTCTGTTGCTTTCTTCAGCCATCCCGTCTTATGGAATAAAGTATGTGTCTTCCAATGAGATATGCAGTGGCAAAATACACACAGGTACTGTGATTCCAGGCAACAGCAAAGAAATGATGTTTCCATTCTCCTGCACAATGCTATTATGGTTAAATATAAGAAGTTGGTTAGAATTTTAAAATACTGAAAATTACTAGCGGATTCCAACCATTGCCTACAAAAACTTGCTAATGGTCTGTGGAACCACTGAAATATCCTGGGGCACAGGGACCCTGTCTCATTCCTCACTGCTTCCCCAGCACCCACAGCAGTGTCCACACAGAGAGGAAACGCCCTGTCTGTGTGTAGTTTGCTGACTGGGATCGACTTCCAAAGCTTTAAAGGGCTTTGGGTGTGCTTCATTCCACATAAGTCTAATTTCACTTAAAAATTCTTAGAGTTTCAAACAGACATGTTGAAAATTCATGCTTTCATTCACTTTTAATGAGAACTTTCTTTTTTCAAGAATCATCTGCAGGCCGCCTTACAAGTAATTCCACAGCCATCTGGAAGACTTGTGTTGCTACTTAGAAGTGCTAAAAGGGATATATATGGAGGCTGGCTCGCGACAAAATTGGAAATGAGGGGAAGCTCGCTTCAGCAACACATGCCTCCCCTCCCTGCCTCCCGTGAGTGCCCAGAATCCTGGGCACAGCCTACATGCACGCCTCCAAGTCACACACATGTTTCAGAGATTTAAGACACTGCTCTTCCCACAAACATATTTTGTTTTACCGAGAACACTAGAGGATGAAATACTTATTTTGCAAGAAGAGTGCAATAATGGGAGCATTTCAGGCATCGTAATTCCAGACAGGAAAGATAGCCAAGGACAAAATAATCTGTCCAGGGCTCTAGAAATCATAAGACATCAGCCAACTGCATCCATTCATAAGAGCAACCCTGGTTCCCAATAACCCCATTCAGTACACATCCTCAGAGCATTTTACTAGGTGTCAGGAACTGAAGAAATGGAAATGAGAAATCCATGACCCTACACATAAGAAGCACATACTCTAGGGGCATAGAAAGCTCATTACTCAGACATCCAAGTGTGCTGGGGAAAGAAATAATTACCTAGCTACAGATACATACTAAACTGTCTATTATAAGCACGGTGCTGTGGGAGGCCAGAAGAGAACACCTCAAGCTCTGCTGGGATGTCTGAGGAGTCTGGTGAAGCAGATAACTGTAAGGCTAAGCCTGAAGACCACAGGAGCACGGCAACAGGAGAGAATCTAGAGAAAGCATCACTGACTCTGCAGCTGCAAAGCAGACAAGCAAAAGACTCAAAGCAAGGAATTGCAGGGCAGGTTGGAAGGACAGAGAATTGTGACCTGTAGTTGGTTCATCAGGATGAAAATTTAAAGGACCTCTGGTGGCTACTCCAGACAGGAAATTTAGTTTAGTAGTTAAGAGCTGGTATTCCAGAAACAGACTACCATGGTTCAAAGTCCAGCTTGGTAATCCATCAGCTATGTGATGCTAAGGAATCAACTTAACTCTTGTTTGCTCCAGTTTTCTCATCTTTAAAGTGGGGTTTATAAGAGACATTCTTTCTAAGATTGCTATGATATTTAAATGAGCTAATGCATTTAAAGCACTTACATTATGCCATGACATTGTTAGTTATCATTGCTATTATAAAGAATGTGGACAACAAAGGCAGTGCTTTGTTTCTGGTGTCTGGAAACCTGGTATGTATGTATTTAGTTATTCATTCAACCAACAATCATTAAGGGTGGATGAGAGCCAAACACAGGTAGATGTGTCTCTTGCCCTCCAGAGGCTCATGGTGCCATCGCAGGAAGACAAGCCTCGCTGGGTTATTATCAATATCTGCAGAGGACAGTGGGAGGGCGAGCACAAAGCAAGGAATAAATTGGCTTGAAGTAGTCTGGAAAGGCTTTGATGTGAGCCTTGGTTTGTGAGCTGAGCTGTAGGATGTCCACATCCAAGTGTTTGTCCCACCAAGTGGGACCCTGGAATAACAGAACAGGGCAGGGTCCCCTCTGAGCCCGGAATGAGCATGGAGATGGGTTAGGAAGGGATCCTGGGTGCTTGTCATCTCATATTTACCTGAAACACACCACGGCAGCAGAAGCAGCTGGTGAAAGCCCAAGGCCTTTCTGATTGGACAGTGCTGGTGCCAGCACAGTGCTGGTGGAATATTTGGACTGGACTTCTGAAACTCTTGGATGAAGAGACATGGGCACAGAACTCACAGGGTTCTGGGGAAAAGGGGAAATGGAAGAGAATTCATGCTATTCTGTAACGCCAGGAAACTCTATCTGAAGGCACAAATAAGGCCCTGTGAGCAGAAAACATAAAAAAAGCTACAAGGAGAGATTGCTGAGGGGGGTGGGAGGGCCTACGCTGCCATGCTAAGCAGAGTGTGAGTTTGTTAAATTCCGTTGATGTGATCAATGCTTATGCAAGCCTGTCATGCTCAGTTCAACACACATGTCCGCAGTGCTAGAAAAGCCACCTGCTATGAAGGATCCTAAAATTACAATCAGGAAAAAGACTCTACACTTTTTTTTGAGAATATTACAATCCAATCATATTAGATAAGCGTATCCAGCTTCTAAGCTTTATTTCGTAATCCCTGTGGGAAGTGGGGGTGGCAGGTGGTTGGAGGCACATAACTGAAGGAGATGAAAAAGAATGGAGGAAAAGTGCAGCATATTTGTGTATGTCTTGACTCCCTCAATTAAGTGGAAAGTTCCCATGGCTGAGAATTACATTTTACATTCCTAACTGCCTCTCCCTGGCTCCTACCATGAGGCTGAGTGCATAGTAGGTCCTTAAATCTGCTTCCTGAGTTTAAGGTGCAAAATTCCCCTTTATGCAGAAGCCTGGATTTTGCACACAAATAGCTCTAAAGATAAAGCTGATATTAGTTTGCTGCAAATAGTATGCGTGTTCCTCTTCTAGCTGATGAATATTTCTCCCCTTGAGATTTTTTTAGTGATTCTAGCCCACTGGCTATTTTAAGACCCAGATTTATTATTTTTGTTCATGTCCCTAAAAGATTTTAAGAGTCCTATCCTTCTGTTTTATTACCTTCACACATCCTCCCACCTAATTCACAAAAGGAGAATAATTTGGGGTCACATTCCTGTGCCGGCCCCATCTAAAGATAATCAACTGCATATTACAAAAACAACACAGTCAGGCTGAGGCTGGCAGCCTCCGTGTCTTAGGTCAGCAGACACATTGTGGGGCCGCAGGAGAGCAGGGGAGAAATGAGGCTGGTGAGCTCTGTTTATGGTAGTTGGACTTTGAAAGTGCCATTTTAGAGGAGCATATTTCAATTGAGAAAATGACATAAATTTCATATGACAAAGTAAGTATGTTGTGATTAGAAAATAATGAATGCACTTCTAGCATTTTCTATGTTTTCTGATGCAGAGCTACAATTAGTGTTTAGCAAAAGGAAGGACAAAAATGTCATCTTATTATAAGAAACTGACAGTGTAGCCCCTAGACTATTTGTTAGAGATTAATAAGAAATAGATTCTCATTTCTTTCTTGTTTTGGTCTCAGCTCAGAGGTCTTTTTTCCTGGAGAAATAATATAATAAGCAGAAGCAAATCCTAAAAGGATTTGAGGAAGCCAGGAGTAAAGCAGACATATCCAGAAGGAATAACCAATAGTATTTGCATAATAAAATAAGGCTGATGGAATTTAAAAATTGCATTTTAGCAACCACCAATATAATAATTGATTCAGGGAAGAATCATCAATGAGTGATTTTCAGTTACTACTACAGCATAGCAATTATCCCAAATCTCTAGGGCTAAAGCAACCATTTTATTTGATACATGATTTTGTGAATCAAGAATTTAAGACATTGTCCGGGCAATTCTTGCTTGCAGTCATTCATGTGGTTACAGATGTCAGATGGAGCATCAGCCATCTTTAAGGTTCAGCTGGGCTGCAGCATTTAAGGTTGGTCACTTGTATGGTGGCAGTTGGTGCTGGCCATTGGCTGGCAGCACAGCTGGGCTGTTGACCACAACATCCACTCATGGCCTCTCTAGCATGGCAATCTCAGGGTGGTTGGACTTCTCATTTGCTGCCTAGTTCTTCCCAAGGCCAGCAGCCCAAGAGGACAAAACACAAGATGCATGACCTTTAGTAAGGCAGCCTCAAAGGACACACAGCATCACTTCCCCTTTACTTCAGTAGACAACACCATCACAGCCTCATCTAGATTTGATTGGAGGAAATGTAGACCTCTTCATAGGAGGAATCTCAAAGACTTTCAGGGTCATATTTTACAAACTGTCATGTACTGTTGCCTAAAAGTTTACTAGGGAAGAGGATATTTACTCAGTCTCAAAGTATTTCTCATAGATTATCTATTTACGAGTAAGGGAAAATAGATGTATTTATGGTGAAGAAATCTGGCAGACACCACCTTAGCCAAGAGATCAAAGTTATTGGAATAAGACATCAGTTTGAAAAGAGCTCCTACCAGAATGGTGAAATCATTGATGCTTTATGAAAAGTTTATGAAGACAATGCTCCAAATAAAGCAGCAGTTTGCAAATGGATAACTCATTTTAAGAAGGGGCAAGAGAATGTTGAAGATAAAGCCTTCAGTGACAGACCATCCACATCAATTTGTGAGGGAAAAAAAATTAATCTTGTTCATGTCCCAATTGAACAGAACCAATGATTAACAGCACAAATAATAGCCAACACCGCAGATATCTCAACTGATTCAACTTACACAATTCTAACTGAAAAATTAAAGTTGAGCAAACTTTCCACTTAATGGGTGCCAGAACCATTACGCCCAGATCAGCTGCAGACAAGAGAAAAGCTTTCAACAAAAATGTTAAACAAGTGGGATCAAGATCCTGAAGCATTTCCCTGAAGAACTGTAGTAAGAGATGAAACATGACTTTAACAGTATCACCCTACAGACAAGGCACAATCAAAGCAATGGCTACCAAGAGGTGGAAGTGGTCCAGTCAGAACAATAGCAAATCAGTGAAAAACAAAGGCCATGGCAACAGTTTTTTGAATGCTCAAGGAATTTTGCTTGTTGACTCTCTGGAGGGCCAAAGAACAATAACATCTGCTTATTATGAGAGTGTTTTGACAAAGTCAGCTGAAGCTTTAGCAGAAAAACTCTTGGGAAAGCTTCATCAGGGAGTCCTTTTCCACCATGACAAGGCTCCTTATCATTCCTCTCATCAAACAAGGGCAATCTTATAAGAGTTTTGATGGGAAATCATTAGACATCCATCTTAGAGTCATGATTTGGCTCCCTCTGACTTCATTTTATTTCCTAATTATAAAATGTAAGGATTAAATTTCCAGGACCTTCACTCAGGTCTTTAGGGATGGACTAAATAAATGGATGGCATCATTGCTTAGAAAACTACCTTGTACCTGATGGAGCCTATTTTGAGAAAGTTTATATTTTTTATTTTTATCTTTTAATTCCATTTTTTCCATGAACTTTTTAAAGTCCCCTTATATTAACAATTAGTGACTATTAGTGAATATTATGTGGGTGTTAATTGTTTTCTTCTTGCAATTTTCCTAATCTTTTAAAATTATCTTAAAAAGTTACAAAATACTAAAAATTTTAAAAATATATTATAAATGTAACAGAAATTAGGAGGCAAGATATATGTACCAAAAAGAAGAGTATCTACAGCTGAAACAGTTTATTTTTAAATATAGCTATGAGCTTTCTAGCAGATCACAAATGTCTAATACAGGAAGAGGTGGAAAATGCTAAAGATATGTCAAGTATTTCTCAAATTTTATCAATGTGAAAATGTAAGTCTTATAGTGGATTATTAAGGTAACTCATAAAGGAAATGAACATTTTTGATGTTGCCAGATGATGTACATACATTCTCCCCCTTAATGGTAATGTCCACAGGACTAGGGTTTATAGTTTTTGCATTGATGTGAGCTGCTATGAATTTCACAGAATTCCCACTTTGCTTCAACATGTGAAGGTGTTATTTCTTTAGGCTCAGAAAGACGAGGCAACTTGCCCAAGATCTCACAGCTAAAACATGGCAGAGCCACAATTCAAAACTTGATTTTTCTGTATCAAATCCTTCACTCTTTTTCCTACTCCAATGCCATACCCCAATTCTCAATAAAGATATAGAGATGTTGCTAGCCCATATCTAATCTTTGGTCAACCTAAGCTGTGACATCAATGCAGGTAATTATAACATAGTCAGCATAGACCTGCATGAGCCACTGGGTGGACTTCATGAGGCAGCCCTATGTCCTTAGATGAAGGGATAAGTAGATGATAGGAAATACTCCAGTGTGCATGGCTATTGTGAATTTCTATGCTCTCCTCCTTCTAAAGGAAAGGAAGCATAAATGTGGTGGCTGCAAAGCTCTCTTCATGAATTGCCCAAGTGTCTTGGTGGACTGCAAGCTCACCATGAGTCAAAACCATGGCCAAGAAAAATTAATCTGATTTTGAATTTGAATCCCTGGAGATTCAATGAATTTTATTATTTGATAGAACTCAGAAAAACCTTAGCAATCTAACCTGCTAATTTTTACAGATGAGGAAACTGAGGCCCAGGGGAGAAGGATGCCTTGGTTGGGGCAGCAAGCTAATTAGCAGAAGAGGCAAGCCCAGAGCCATTAGACAACCCAGCTCTTACTCCCCCAGGAAGATTTGCTGGTATTCCCAGGCTCGATTTTTCTTTATTTTTTAAAAATCATGTTCTTCCCCTTTTATTGAACTAGAAATTTTCTGACAAGCTTGGAAATGTTAATAGACCATCTGAGAGACCTAGTACCTAATGCAGCTAAAAATATCAAAAAGGATAGGCAGTGCTCTTGACTTCTCTTTCCCTTCAGTGTAGCTGATAGGTTTCTAAAAGGAAGTATTGGGAATGGGTTTGGACAGGGCCTGGTGCAGCTATTAATGACATATTAACACAATCTCATGGCTAGGCAGGCTCTGCTAAAGAATCTGTTAAACTGATCGTGGGAATCAGGAGGTCAAAGGGACCTGGGACAGAAGTAAACTCCCCTGAACCAAACTGGGAAAATAGGAACCATAAATATCAAGAAATAGAGGGCATCTTCATGCACAGCCTTACAACACTGGAGGAAACCAAGTGTCTGAGGGTTTGGAAGGATAAGAATATATTGTCTTGCAAGGAGCAGGGTATAAAATCTCAAGGAAAAAGAAAAACCATGGCCAGATTTCCATGTGTGGAGGGGGAGTGTTGAGAGTGTGCTTTTTCTACAACTGATCCAGCAGAATTTGATCTGTTCAGTTTTTAAAATGATGCCCAGATAAAATCTCACTGAACTATATAAACATGTATATATGTGTGCATGTGCATATATGCATGTTTGTGTATATATGTGTATTATATGTGTGTATTGTGGGTGCATATATATGTGGATATGTGTGTACTGTGGTATGTGTATTGTGTGTGTGGATACTTTGTGTAAGTGTGTATATATGTATTGTATATATGTATATGTACGTGTGTGCATGTATGCTGTGTGAAGTGTGTATAATGTGTATGTATATATGTGTATGTGCAAATTCTATATTATGTATGTGTATTGTCTCTAGATCCTAGTCGCTACTCCCCACACACTCTTCTTCTCTCTTAGCAGTAAGCTAAGGTCTGGAAAATAGACCTAAAAGCCTGGCAGTTGGAATCCTGTTATTTTTCCTCTTCCCACTTGGGCTATGTGAGATGAAATGCATATTTATATTTGAAAGAAGTCCAATTAGCAGAATAATTCTGAAACTTCCCACTATTTGGCCCAGATTCATACACCTGGGCATTAAAGCAACTCTGAAACTCATTTCCAAGGCACCACTGCCAGGTGCTCTCTGGCAAAAGTGACTGATGCCCACAGCATCCAGAGTGTGGACATTTGCACAATAAATGGGCAAACTTTGGGTTTAAAACCCATCCACAACCCTGTGCATTGGTCCTAGTTGTGGCAGTGTCTAGAATGTGTGGCTGTGCTTTGAGGGATGATAAATTTTATGAAGCAACCATCAAATTGATGTGCTATTGGGCTCCATCAGATATGCCAACATGATCGATGTTTACTCATCAGTATAGCCAAGACACGATGTGTGGGCCCAGCATGTGTAAGCAAAACATTACCCATTCGGAGTCTTAAGACCTGATGAGAAATTTTGTAGGGGGCTGTTTTTATTATTATTGCTGTTATTATTCCCTCAAGGGGCCTCTATGACTACTGAATTATAACTGATTTATCTTGCAGTTTATTGCAATTTGCCACTTTGCTCCTCATGTCAAAAACCCAGTATAATTTTCATCCAAAAAAATCAGGCACTACATTATGATAATGGCATTAGCATTTCATCCATCAGCAGAAACTGAATGCATTACTTAACACATTTCAGAGACATTCATGATAAATTTGAAAAGTTGCTCTTTTGGAAGTGTGTACTTAAACCTTCAGATTATCATCTAGGTTTGGGGAAATCCTGGCAGCCTGGCCTACTGGAGATGAGGAAGCCTTTTAGGGAGTTGCCAGGACTGCCTCATCCTCACTGATAGGCCAGGACAGGGATAATAAGAATCAGCTGGAAGTTAGTTTACAATCTGGGCAATGGCTGCTCCAAATCCCAGAGTCACTGGCTTTGAAAAGCCATCTGCCTAAAATTTATTGGCTCAGAATGCTGGTACACAGAGATAATGAATCCAAAGTTATAGGGTCAAGTTCACATGCATCTGAGCCAACTAGCTTGGGGAGGGTGGTAGGGAGCTCTGAGACCACAGCCTCTGGATCTCCTCCAGCCCTGTTGGCTTTATGTACATACGGTGTTGGTTGCCAAGAAGAAAACTGGCAGAAGTGGGGGTGGGGGGATTGCTGGTTCACTCAATTCAAAAAGCTTTTGTTGAGCCGCTATTTGAAAACATTATTCGCTCCCAACTAAGTAGACTTAGCAAAGATAACAAGGCCTGATCCCTGTCCTCAAGAAACTCACAGTCTAGTGTTGAATCACACAGGTAAACAAGCAATTCTCATGAGAGTTAGAGTAAAGGAAGAAGGTTGAGGTAAGTATATCCCCAGGTATCTCCTCCAATGGTGACCTCCTTTCCCTCCACTACAGATCTCTGCTCCTCAAAAGGACTCTTCTCTGTAAACCTCTACCCTTTCCAAGTTTCAGTAACCAAACCACTCAACTTTGTTTACTCATCATGGCCTAGAGATGACAGTGTTTCCATTTGGGCCCCTTCACAAGCACACTCTAAGCCAATAGTCAGCAAAAATTTTCTGTAAAGAGCCTAATAGCAAATCGTTTCACCTTCCCAGGCCACGCAGTCTCTGTTACAGCTACTCAATCAACTCTATCCCTGGAGTGCAACAGCAGCCACAGACAATACATAAAGGACTTGACATGACTGTATTCCAATAAAACTTTATTTACAAAAACACAGGCAACAGAATGGATTTGCCCATGAACTGTAGTTCCACAGACAGACTGGGAAGTTTAACCTCTGGCTTCAGTATGCTTGCCCTCAAAGTCTACTTTGGAAAACTAAAAAAATGTATTCCCTTGCAGATTTCTGCTGCAGAGTTTCAGTGATCATGAGTGAGTTACTTGAGGAAAAAGACAAGTTCTTATTTACCTGTGTCCCAAGCACCAACTCCAGTGGGTAGAGCTTTGAACATATAAAACAAACAAACCAAAAAAGGTGCTCCTTGAATAAATGACAAATACAATAGACGCTGGCCACAGGAAGTCAGGCTCGCCCACATGGAAATAGTGCAAGGATCCCAGGAACTTTTGGAGAGCACCACCAGCATCTAGGACAGTCCACCCCTGCACCGCTCAGACCCAGCAGTGTCTCACATGAAGTTGACTCCATCTTAAAACTAATTACTCTGAAGAGTAACTAAAATGTCTCACAAAAAGAGCATTAGTGGGATGTTGGACAAGCTACAGTCTTCACTACTACAGCTAAACCCAAGACCATAGTTCGTATTCACCATCTCCCTCCTCTTCCTCCACTCTAGATTTCTCTCATCCTCAGCCAACACTTTTGCCAAACTAGGCTACTTGCCAAATGGGGTAACCCTAACCTTAATTTTTCTTAACAATGCACATATATTACCCTGATGACAAAATATTTTATAAAATAAAATATTGACATTATTAATAAATATTTTAGCATATTATAGGTGCTCGAAATTGTTAATTCCCTACCCTCAAATTATACTCACATGTTGAATGAAATGCGTTTATTTCACAACAAAATAGAACTCATTTTTTAAAAAAATTTTGAAACCCTTTTTCTGCCTGATTGCACATGCTGACATGTTCTTGCCAAATCCAACTGTTGGCTCATCAAAAAGGAGTTCATTCGTGCTGATTCTTCTGGCACGTCCCTAGTAGATACCACAGTGTGCCTCTGGAATAAAGCAGTAGCATTGCTGGCTGATGGTGCCCAAAGCCAGGGAGATGATCCTCAGTCCAGAAGCAATTTCCTCCCTGTCACATTATCTGTTTTTCTCATCAGCTGCCCTACAGAGCCCTACTCTATAAGGGAGAAAAGTTCTTGCCCAGGCATTACCGACTTTCCAGAACCCTGGGGGGCTTCCAAACAGCACATTTTGAGGCTCATTTCATTTCCTGACTTTAACTCAACAGTCTGGAAAGGAATGCAGGAGAATGACGCCCAGGCCTTGGCCCAGAGGGCTTGCAGAGGCCATGACAGCCAAGTTAATGTCAATCTCTTTGGCAGGTTCATGATGGAGGTAGTATCCCGGGGTCCATTGATCCTGAATGGGCCCATGCACAGCAGCTGGTAGAATCGGCTTTTTCTGGCTCCCCACCACGGACAAGAAGAAGCAGGCCCTCAAGAATGAGTCAGCATGGCCACGGTGAGAGTCTGCAGAGGAGAAGAAGGGGCTTGCTCTCTCCCACCCCTCTTCCTAGCACAGTGAGGGAGCTGCACAGTCAGGGTATCAGCAAGGAGATATGGGTCTAACTCAGGAGGGGTTTCCAAAGTTCAGGAAGACACCATTGTGCAAGGCACCTAGTAACTGAGGCGGCACAGGAGATCCCAGTACAGAACCCTGGGTGGTCTCCGGGTTCCATTATCTACCAGCTATGTCACCTGGGCAACTCATATCTCCTGGTGGCCTCAGTATTCTCACTTATAGGAAGGAATCGGTAGTACATGCGTTAATCATTTCACCAAGATTCTTGACAAAGACTCAAAAGTAAGATCATAGATATTTAACTGTCTTGTAAAATTTAAAACACCTTATAACTGCAACCCATTAGGATGAGTCTAAAGATGGCCTCAAAGAAAAAAACCCACATTCGGAAGTCTTAGTTTTGAATCCAGGCTCCATTTCCAATTAGTTAGAAGCCTTCAACATTCTTGGCCTCAAAGTCTATTCTGGAAAACTAAAAAATGAATTCCCCCCACAGACTTCTGCCATGGCATTTCAGTACCATGAGGGGAGTTAACTGAGGAGAAGAACAAGTTCCTCTCAAGCGATAACCCAGTGGGTAGAGCTTAGAAAGTATAAAACACAAAGGGTGTTTCTTGAATGAATGAGCAACATTTTAAACCACGGTAACATAGTCAAACATTAACCATGGCAATACTAATGACAATGATACTACAAATTTTGTTCAGCTGGGCAAAATTCTAAATACTTTACTTGCATTATCACATTTAAGCGTCATAACAACTGTATGAAGTAGTTCTGTTATCAGCTTGAGTTTTTAAATGGGGAAGGAGAGGCTTCAAGGGGTTAAGTAACTTGTCCAAAGCCACCTGAACTGTCCACAGAAAAGCCAGAATTCAGAAGCACATCTCTCTGACTCTAAAGACAGTGTGCTTTAGGAGACGGGCCCCCAAATACACGCACTGTGGACTTGTAAGGGCAGGGCACAGAGCTTCATTCAGACACGCAGCAGTAGTGGTTAACCCTTTCTGAATACGTGCAGGCACGCTGTCGCTATTGACCTTTATAAGGTGCTACTATAATCCCTATTTTACAGATAAGAAAACGGAGGGCTGGTAAGGTTCAAGGGCTTATTGCAATTTTAAGACTAAGTGGCAGAGCCAAAATTTGAACTCAGGGAGTCTGACACCACAGCCTATGCTTCAACCACTCTAGATACTGCTTCACAGACATGCAAACATGGAGGTGCATGGACACACACACAGACTTCTAACCACGGACTCTTCTCCCCCATGGTGTCTTCTCATATGCTACCTATCAGGCCCTCACTGGCATCAAAGGGAGACAGAGCCGCTGTCACAGTCAGGAGTTGCCTCTCTGGTCCTGTGGCACTGAGCCCTCGTGGAGGTGGGAAACTGCAGAGGAAGAGGAACTGGGTCATCTGGAAAGGCAGGGCTGGGCCACAAGCCTACAGTTCTGCAGGCTCTGCTGCTAGTGTGAGTTTCTTCCAGATTCACAGGAGAAGGAAGCTTAGGAGCAGCCAGCCTCCCCTGGCATCTCCGCAGGGGCCAGAATGTGTTGCCTTTTATGTTGTTTGTGCCCCATCAACAGTTTCTCTTTGCAGTGGAAAAACATCCCACCTTCAGGGAGGCCTCTCAGCTCAGGGGTCTTTAGTGACCTCAATGAGGTAGAAAAAGTGCTTATTATCTCTGCAGAGGAAAGGGAGCATCTCAGAGTTGAGAAGAAAGAAGCCCAGCAGAGGCTGGAACTGCAGAGGCACAGACTTAAACAGATGGATGCACCAGTGCCACACGACATTAGAGGCTCTTGTCCCCCATGCACCCCACCCCACAACCTTCACCTCCATCCCCCCTAAATCACGCCTCCTCATGGCCCCTCAGGTCACGCCTCTGCACAAACCCCTCGAGGCCTCTCCATTGCCCTCAGAAAAAGTCAAAACTCTTCAGCACGGTTGAAGAGGGTTGGTCAGCCCACCCCTTCCTCACCTGCTACACTCCAAGCACGCTAAGCTGCTTGGGCTTTCCCGGCAGGGCGTGTGCAGCCTCCACACCAGTATCCCAGCTGTGGCCTCTGCCTGTGACATCTCTTCCTCCGCTGGATGTTTCCCAAATTTCTACACTTCGAGATTCCACTCAGTCATCTCTCCCCTGACTACACACACACACATATACACACACACACACACACACACACACACACATACACACCCCTCCCGGATTTGAGAGTCCCCCCTCTGGATGCCTGTTCTGACAATGGTATAAAGAACTACCTGAGACTGGGTTATTTATAAAGCAAAGAGGTTTAACTACAGTCACGCAGGCTGTATAGGAAGCATGGCTGAGGGGACCTCAGAAAACTTATAATCATGGTGGAAGGCGAAGGGGAGGCAGGCACATCTTACTTGGCTGAAGAAGGAGAAGGAGAGTGAGGGGGGAGGGGCTACACACTTTTAAACAACCAGATCTTGTGAGAACTCACTCACTATCAGGAGAACAGCAGGGGGGAAGTTCACCTCCATGATCCAATCACCTCCCACCAGGCCCCTCATCCAACATTGGGAATTACAATTTGACATGAGATTTGGGTGGGGACACAAATTCAAACCATATCAGTCCCCCAGCAGCCTGCAGGGTCCTCTCTCAGAACAGGCACCACACTGTATGATAACCATTGATGCGACTAGAATCTGAGCTCCTTAAAGGTCAGGACTGGAACCAATTCACACCTGAATTCCCTACACCATACACAGAACCTGGTATGTATGACACACTGAATAAATGCCTACAAATTATCCTAATTCACTGCATTGTTAGAATCAAATGAGATGACAGATGCAGAACATTTGGTAACCTGAAAATAATTATATAAGCTAAATGTACTACTTCATAATGTCTAACAAGATAAAAGAAATTTTACCCAAAGCCATTTCTAACATAAAAAATGTCAGACACTGTTAAAGTGCTATTTCTAATCAGCAATTATGAGCAGGGTTTTTCTTCCTTATTAGCAGGATTGTTTTCCTTATAATAAAGAGGTTTTGGGGTTTGTTTCATTTGTATATATAGAGGTAGCTTTTGTTTTTATTTATATTCCTAAATCCAAAAAGATTTTAAGGCAACTTCTAAAGGACTTAACATTTTCTGTATTTCCCACCACCCTCAATCACACTGCATAACTTTTGGAATACTCAGAAATAATACTGAGAAACAATTTTTTGGGGAGTTTTTCTGACTGGGGTCCACAGTGCCAAGAGACCTCAGAGAAGGGAATGGAAGGTAACCCCAGGGTTGACACTTGGCCCAGGCTTTGGATATATTTGAAAATGATAAACCTGGACCATTGACTCCTTCTTAGAAAGTGAGTGGTCAGAACTACTAGACACTGCAGAATTACTTTCACCAAAACATACTAGAACCCTGTGTTAGATGCTTCCCACGTCTTTTCTTGTTTAAATCTCACTAGGAGGAAGTCCAGTTAGTTCTTCATTTTGTATTTGAGGAAGCCAGTATTCAGGGGAATCTATAAGCTTGCCCAGCCTCAGGGTGGGAGCTGCACCCAGGACTTGTCTGCATAACTGACAACCTGAACCACTGTGCTGAACGCTGGCTGCCATTGATATGTTAAGGTGGAGGAAGGCTTCAGCTCACCTGTGCCACCTGAACTGAGATATAAACTGCAATAGGACGAGACAGCCTGTGAATGGCCAGAGGTAAGATCAAGTCCTCCTCAGGCGCAAAAGGAAGTCTAAAGGGAAATTTCCATCACACAGTAGGTATAGTAGAAGAATAGACTTGGAGTTCAAAGAAACTAGGGTTCAAATCCCTGCCCCTCCACTTAGAAGCAAGTACCATAACTGTGGGCAATAACAATGCCTTAACCTTTATTTCCTCATCTGTTTAAATAAAATGAAACAATTTTTAAACGTGAATTGTCCTTACACTCCTACAAGGATTAATTAATCCGATGCACTTAGAGCACATTTCACATTGGCTCTCTTGGTTAAAGTGGGTTTCTCAGCCTACGCACTATTGACATTGAAAGCTGGGTATTTCTTTGTCATGAGGGTTATCGTGTGCACTGGAGAATGGTAAGAAACATCCTGGCCTCTACCCACTAGATGATATCAAACCCCAGTAGTGACAACCAAAAATATTCCAAGTGTTGCCAATGTCCCCTGAGAAGGGGCAAATCTAGCCCTGGCAGAGAACCACTGGTATAGATGAAAATTTGCTATAGCCATCAGCCAGGGGTGGCCCTTGCAGCCAAAGTTAGCCATCTCCACAAGACCAAGGCCTCCTGCCAGTCAGTTACACTTATCACTGCTGCCCCTGGTAATGTCATAGCTGAATGCTTGTGATGGATTTTTTCTTATGCCAGCCTGGCTAGGACTGTTTAATTGAATAACAGTACTAGTCATTCAATCAAAGGTGAATCTAGGTGTTCTGGGCAGGTATTGCATAGATGTCATTAAAGCCCCTAATCAGTTGTCTTTAAGTGAGATTGTCTTGGGGGCTGGACACTGAATGAATTGGAAGGCCTCAAAAGTAGGTCTGAGATTTTCCTAGGCAAGAGAAGAAATTCTGCTCGTGCATGAGAGGCTCAGCCCCATGCTTGTGGGTTCAACCCTACCCAGGGTCTTCTCTTTCTGACCTTCTGCACTACAGATTTGGGACTCGCTTAGCCAGCCCCCACAATCACATAGTAAACTATTATATGTGTAATAAATCTCTCTCTCTCTCTCTCTCTCTCTTTCACTCTCATACAATGTATGTTTGTATATTACAACTGTCTTTGTGTGTGTGCTTGGTTTGTGTGTGTACTTGTGTGTATATCCTGCTAGTTCTGCTTCTCCTGTTGAATCCTAAATAATACAATGCTAGCACACTACATAAAACTGAAGTTGAACCTCATTCCCACTGAATAACGGGCAGCTCTGCAGGACTTCAGTGTTCAAATTCAAGTTGTCATTCTCAAAGGAATCCTGGAATTCTTGTTTTTTCTGAGAACCATACAAGCATGGATTAGATTCCAACTTCAAGCAGCTATGTAATCACGTACTAGTAACTTAACCTCTCTGGCCATCTATTGACTCATCTAGAAACCTCTTGAATTGTAAGAATTCAATGAAAGAATATGCATAGTGCCTAAAAATATGGCTTTCTACATCTGTTAGATACACTCAGACCTTAAAAATATTTTAACAATCTTTCAAAAATGTAAATTATAATAAAAGGTAAGGTAAATATATTTCCATAGAGAGAAATATTAGCACATTCTAGTTTATTTTGAAGTTAGTAATGTTCTTTTAAACTTAGCTGTATTATGAAATATACAGCAATTAAAGTTACCTATAGAAATGTCCACATTGAAAATGATGACATATATTTAAAAGGTCAGAGTAGTGTCACATAAAACATCTAGGATCATTAAGGAATCTAAATATTTGTCTGGGGGAGAATAACATTAATAATCTCTTTGTCCATTGAGATTTTCAACCCTTAGAATATTCCATATGAAGTCCTATTGATTATGGATTTGGACACATTTGCATTTACAACGTCCTTCTGTGTAAGCAGGGTGGACGTTGCTGCTGTAACTCAGGAAGGCACACGGAGGTGATGGAGGTGGGTGTACAGGGTGAGTAAGCACTGCATTACAGAGTCAGAGTAAGGATGCAGTAATTGATGGGAAATGGAGCAGGGATTCATTCAGGTTTAGGTGATTGTGAGTCTGCCAAGAAGCATGGCAAAAGAATGAGGAGAAAAGAACATTTTTTAAGAAGAAAATAATACATTTGATTTGTGCTGGTGGAAGTGTTTTTGGGGGCGGTCCACAGGGGGATTTGGACCCAAAAAAAAATGCAGCTTGCAGAGCATCTCAGTGACTTTGATGGTAGCATTTACCAGCTGCATTTTAGCCATCTGTGGGCCAGCTCCTTCTTCTCTGGGCTGTGGACACCTTGAGGGAAGAGGCCACATCTTCCTGCCATGGTGTCCAGCAAACATGTGCAGACACTCCATGACAGTTGACTGTAAGAAAGGCACCATCAGTCAGTGAAGACTGCAGAAGGCTGCTGTGTCTCAGGCCAGAACTCTAAGACTTAAGGAAGACTGGTTCGAATAAGGCCAACATCCTCAGTGGACTAACACTTCCAAGGCAGCTGATCTCCACAGGAGTGTAGGCTCATGTAATAAGAGAATTAGCAGGTTTCCAAAACCAGAGACAGTTGGCTCTTGGGAACCAAGCAAAACCCAGGCATAGAACCAATGGCAAAGTTGGCCTCAGGGCCAAGAGGACAGGAGTGTGTGTGGCATCCTTTAGAGCCACAGCTGAGATACAAGTGCACCAGAGAAGGCTACATTTCTGAATTGTGCATTTAATTACAGTTGATCCTCATCATTCATGGACCATCCATTTGGAATTCATCTATTTGATAAAATTCATTTGTATCCCCCAAACTAATACTTAATGGAGCTTTTGTGATCATTTACAAGCATGTACAGAGCTGTGAAAAGTGTGAATCACTCAATATACATGTTCCAATGTGCATGTCACCTTGAGATGGATCAAGGCAACATCCTGCCTCGTTTCAGCTCTTATACTGTAAAAAAGTGCCCCTTTGACAGCCTATTTAGTGGCACATCTTTCATATTTGAGGGTTTGTCATTTATTTTGCTGTTTTATATTTCCATAGATAGATAGATAGATAGATAGATAGATAGAGCCCCAGCACAGTGTTGAAGGGCTGTCCTGTGTTCCCAAGTGCTAGGCTGTGATGTGCATTATGTGGTAGATAACCTTGGTTCAGGCATGAGTTGTTGGCTGTGTGTTTAATGTTAACAAATCCACGATCTATATTAAATAAAATGCTTTCAAACAGAAACACATGTAAACAAGTCTATGTACTGATTACTCGACAAAAACACATGACCAGGGGCTCATAGGAAACTAACCCCATATGTCCCCGAGGAGTCATGGCACAGCATCTGCTAATTCTGTGTTCGCAATGACTTTATGAAATAGGACTACTGTGAATAATGAGAATCAACTGTACTTTGTTGCCTGGGATGAGGTCGTGTAGGCAGGCTCTGAGTAATAATGCCTTCTCCATGTTTCTAAAGAGGCCTTGCAGGAACATCTGCAGCATATCTTCTCAGTGGAGCGTTTTCTCTTTCTGCCTCCGACATCCCATCACCAGAAGGACAAAAATAAGAATTTGTCACCCCCACACCCGCATCCCCTTGCCCCATCTCTGGCAGCCAGGGCAGGAGGAGGCCAGACAGGAAAACACATCCAGCAGGTAACAATTAAGGAAAGCAATCTTGAACTTCCCTATCTGACAAAGAAAGACAGCACCCGCCATAACACAATTACTGTCCTTGCCTCTTTGGGATTATTATACAGCTCGATCATAACAATAAAAAAGAATATATTCCTAGCTCAGACTGCAGAGAGACAGCCTCAAAGGAGCAAAGCAACTTCTGCACCCTCAGAGGAAGCCACATTTAGCCAAAGTGTCTGGGGTGGCAAGAGTCCATGACTGAAACAGGAGCAGATGGCAGGCTCCCAGGCCCCATGATTTGGGGTGACTTTTAGGTAATTTTATTTGTATCCCTGCCACAGCAAAGGGCCATCTCCTCATAGCTCTTTTCCTGAAGACAATTTAGTAACATCAGGAGCTGGATCTGTCTTTTTTATGATCTTATAAATAACAACCATCTAGAGATGGTCTTGGCTGCTGTTCTCTCCAAATATTAAATTAGCTGCTGTGGTAGAAAGTAAATTTAAAAGACATGCCTTATTGTTTCTATAAAAGTGAGGAGAAAAGAGAGTAGGGTCTGCAGAAGGAGGGCAGCCCAGGCTGGAGAGAGGAGCACCTCGTGTGGTCACATCTTCTGCCCAAATTTCTTAGATCAGGCTGTCACACTTTTATACAAATTCTCAGATCATGGGTTCCTTATTCTTTCTCAATGCAAATAAGTAATAACGCCTTCTCAATGTTTCTAAGGAGGCCTTGCAAACTGGAGACTGAACGTCTCTCAGCTTTTGCTTTCTATCCTGCTCCATGCAAGTTATTTGGAATAAGGGTACAATTATATGCAGGGGCCAGCTCTTCTGGAAGGAATGAAAGACCAGCTTTACCAAGAGCTCCTGCCCATATTATCAGAAGGGTCCAAAAGTAATCCTTGTGATCCTTTGCCTGAAGGTGGAAGCCCTGTGTGCTTTCACATGTGCATGCATGCATTCATTCATTTCATAAGTATATATTGTGCACCAACTGTATTCTTGGCACTGTGCTGGGCACTGGAGATATAGCCAGAAGCAAAGCATCGTCCCTGCCCCCAGAGATCTCACAGCTGGGTCAAAGAGAAGAGCATTTGGAAAAACCATTACCATTGAATATGTGTGCTGTCAGATAGGAGAGTGAAGCCTGCTGGCGAAACAGAAGAAGGGCACCCAACCCAGTCTCAACTGCTCAGAAAAATCTTCCCAGAGAAAGTGAAACTGAGGCCCAAAGAATAAATATGAGCTGCTCAGGCAAGAGGGAGAAACAATATGTGACAGCAAGGCAAGGGTAACAGAGAGCCTACATGTTCCAGGAACATCATCAGATTGGCCCATGGAGCTTGTAGGGGAGGGGGAGCGGTGAAAAAATGACAATGGAGAGGTAAGTGGAGGTCCCGTCATGAAGAGTCTAAAAACTTGGCACCCATGCTCAGTGGCAGATTCCTGAATTTCCCCAGAGGGCAACCAGGTTAACTGTCCTGTAAGCTCTGCCAGGGTCTACCAGGTGCCCTGTGGTCCTGGCTCATACCAGCAGTCCCTGGAAGACAGGACGGTGTGGTATAGCCCTGGCAGTTGTCCAGAGGCTGCTTTCCTCTTGCTCTTGGAATACACTTATTTTCCTACAACTAAGTCCTGCCCTATTTGGTGATGGGATTTCTGGAGCCACTTGGCTTTCACATGCTCAAATTTTTGTCCTCTTCTCCACCCTACCTGCCCATCTCAATTCCACACCCTCAGTGGGTCCCCTTGGTCTCTCCAAGAACAGCACACGCAGATGCAACTGCTCCCCATTTCCCTACATTCCTGATTCTCTCTTAGCAACTCCTCCTTCCCCAAATTTCTCCTTCTCATGCCCTCAACAGGGGTCACAGATCCCGGAGAGGGGATCCTCAGCCAGAATCTTCAAACTGAAGATTCTGGCATGAAGCTTGTAGAGGCTAAGCCTTACAACTCCATAGTTGCATGCATGTTACACTTTGAAGCTGTCTGTCATGTTAACCCACAGCAGCCCAGGGAGAGGGTGTGAGGGGTCAATGAGGAACCCAGTGCTTGGAGAGGTGTCATGGCTTCCTAGGATCACACAGCCAGGCTCAGGGAGACAGGGCTCAAACTTCCATCTCCCAAACCCTCATTCAGTGTTCATTCCACTCTTCCTAGCTTTAGTCACACTCAGTAAAATGTTCCTTTCAAAAAAAAAAAAGGTAGCAACTTCCAAAGACCTGTCCTTGTCAAATGGCTGTTTCGTTTTCAGACCGAGAATTTGTGATGTCAACTACATCTTAGAAGCCACAGAGAAAATAAAAAGACCAAGATAAGTATCATTTATTTTATTTATTTATTTATCTATTTATAACTCGAGGTCTATCAGTGTGCTGGTCTCAGGCTATATAAGAGCATTTGTAACCCAGGGAAGAGCCTTTACTTCCCAAAATGAGGCTCCATTCATCATCATATCATGGAAAAGTCAATCAACCAGATCATGGTGAACAATCTACTGACCAAGATGATGAAGACTGTTTATTACAAATGCCAAAGAATACCAAGGTTTCTGACGTTCTGAGGCAAAATAGAAACACAGAGAAACAATTGCCACTCAAACAAGGAGGCAGCTCCACTTCCTGCTGAAACACTCCCTCCCACACGGAAGATGCAGCAACCCACTGAGAGCAAGACCTACCATGTGTGACACCCAACAGCGGCAGAGTTCTGTGCTCTCACACTTCCTGGAGTTGCCCATGATGTTAATCCTGCCTGAAGTGTGCCCTTTCCCTACTTTGTCACTCAGCAAACTTGTCCTCCTTCTTAGAGGCTCAGTACAAATTTCATCCTCTGTATCCCCACCCCCTCCTAGCCTCTCTGGCAGAATTAGTTGTTCCTGTACCTGGGCTCTCAGAGCATTTTGGTCTTAACACTAACGTAGCTTGCCTTCACGGAGGCTCCAGGAATGATCCTGTCTGTTGTCTGTGACGTCTCGGTACCTAAAGGAGTTCCTAGACCATGGTGAGTCTCAAAGCAACATTTCTTGAATGAAAAAAAGAGAGACAGACAAATGAAGACTTCCAATTGGAAGTTATGATTTCTGGTGACATGATTTGAGGAGGAGGATTTGCCATCTGTTACATACCAGGTGCTTTGCTCTCGCTAACTTATTAAATGCACCTCTCAACAAACTATGCAGTAAGTTTAACATTTTTATGATGAAAGTGAAAAAGTAGAGGCTTAGTGGGTATAAGTAACTTGTACACAGTGGAACCAGATTCAACTCCAGGTCTAGCTTGACCCGCAAACCTATGCTATTTTCACTGTACTGACTTACTCCCCAAATATGATCCCAAGGATAAAGAAAGTAAGATTTCCTTTTCTTGCAATTGCTTTTGGTGTCTTTGTCATGAAATATTTGTCCATTCCTATGGCCAAAATGGCATTGCCTATGTTGTCTTCCGGGGTTTTCATAGTTTTGGGTTTTACATTTAATCCATCATGAGCTGATTTTTTGTATGTGGTATAAGTAAGGGGTCCAGTTTCAATCTTCTGCATATGGCTAGCCACTTATTCCAATACCATTTATTGAATAGGGAGCTTTTTTCCCCATTCCTTGTTTTTGTAAAATAAAAGCTAAAAAAAATATTTCTTTCAGATTAGAATCTCTGTCACTGGCTGCTGCAAGTGTTGTATCTGGAAAAGTCATATAAAGGCCAACTCAATTGAAATTTAAAAAAAGAAAGATAATTCATGCTCCACTGCTTGTTGTCTTGCACACAAATACCTAAGTTGAGTCATTAAGTTTTTCCACTTCTCAATGGACATATGAGGTACTTCTACTCCCTCACCCCATCAGGCTTCCTAGAAGATGCTGCACGATACCTACTAGTTTAACCAAAGGAGCAGAAAACACCCAGGGAAACTTATGGTGTCAGAAATTTTCTCTAAGGGGGTCTTTTTTCATGTTTGAGAGCTTTGGAGTTATATTGTCAGGGGGAAATTTCCTCCAGGGTCCAGCTCAGGGAAGCACCAAGCTGTTCCTTTTAAAACTGACATTCCAGAATCAATCATATTTGCTATTCTGATTACCACAATTTCTCTCTTAGGCATATCATGAAAAGTTCGTAAAGTAAAATGATTGCTTTAATACTTCACACTCTTTGGCCAAGTTGATATTTGTGAAAGGCTGCACCAAATCTCACTTCTATAGATCAGCCCTTGGAATTAGTTAATCCATAAAGTTTAATATATGTATATCAAAAGATCTAAAATGCATACAGTTACTAACACAAGCACGCATGCACACACACACACACACACACACAATCTGGGTTACAAATCCAAGTGTTTACAAGGGGAAGGCCAGCCACAAAAAATACGTGAAGCTGGCCCAGTGAGGACTGTGATAAAGTAAAGAACAAATGACCATCTAGAGGCACCAGCTACATACATGTGCCCATGTGGAAATATGAATCCCACATGTTAATACTTTGACCCACCGTCAACAACTTTGCTCCACCACTTGGCCTCATTGTCCAAAGTGTCTCCCTACTCCCTTATGTTCCCAAGCTGACTGGGCGGCTCTTGTGTGGTTTTACCAACTAGATTCGATCCCAGATGTTGTTGAGCTTCACACAACGCAGCACAGACCCATGTGACAACCCAAAGAGTAGAAAACCTCTTTCCAAGATGGGGATGCCACACCCTTTTTTTTGAGACAGGGTCTCCCTCTGTTGCTCAGGCTGGAATGCAGTGGCACCATCAGAGCTCAATGTAAGCTCGAAGTCCTGGGCTCAAGTGATTCTTCCATCTTGGCCTCCTGAGTAGCTAGGACTACAGGCATGCACCACCATGCCTGGCTCATTTTTATTTTTTAATTTTTTGTTGAAGTGGGGCCTCACTATGTTACCCAGGCTGGTCTCAAACTCCTGGCCTCAGGCAATCCCCTCACCCCTGCCTCCCATAGTGCTGGGATTACAGGTGTGAGTCTCGGCACCTGGCTGCTCTCACACTTTTGTAGCCTGAGTAACCAAGGCAGAAGTTACAAAGAACATGCCAAGTGCCAAGACACTAACTGGATTTGTAAATATTAACCTCCTTATTAAAAAATAAAAAGGCTGCCTTTCTATTTTATAGGCTGTAGATGATTGGTAAACTCTCCATTGTAGGACTCACATAGTTCAGGTTAATGAAGTGTTTGCCATAAGATTCTGAAAACACAGGTGCATCTCAACCATCTTTCAGCACACTTACCTCGCCTCTTCAGAATTCATCATGGATCCATGGCCCTTCTCACAGACTAAGCTTTTCCAGGTGACTGTCATTGTTTTCATTTTTGATGCTCAAGTTGTCTCCTCTATAAATTTTATAGTACATTTATAATCATTTGCAAAGATTTCTCTCTCTTTGACATTTTCCTAGATTCTCTTTTGTCTTCTTCACCTTCCCTGCCCCCTGAGCCTCCTCAATAAGAGAGTGGTAGCCAGAGATCCAGCATCAGGACTCAGGCATCTGCAGGGAATGCCAACCATTCCACTAACAAGCCATCTTCCTAGTAAGGAAGCCCATCACTTTTCCAGGCAAGAGAGGCTGTTTTGGTTTCCTTCTTCCTAGAAGCCTTTGCAGACTTAGTACAAGTCTGACTTTAACTAGATTAATTGTTACCCCTTCATTTCCACTGCTGTCATGGACTGGAGGGATATTTACAAGCATCCTCACTCCACCACACTTTTCTAGTGCTTCCACTAATACCATGTCCAACCCCCATCACAAGAGCTGTCTTGTCCTAGGCTCCTGCTCACAACACAAGAGCAGACACGGTCACCCCTCCCTCATGGCTCCATGACTCACCAATCTAAGCACCTGTGACTCTTTCCTTTCTGGGGCTACAAGAATGTCTTCTGCCTGCATGTAGGGCAGTCCAGAAGTGCCAGGGAGTCAAAGCTTTCAGGAGCTTAGGTTATAATGGATGAAAGTAGGGGTATAAATACAGTTCTTTTTTTTTTTTTTTTTTTTTTTTTTTAAGATGCAATCTCACTCTGTTGCCCAGGCTGGAGTGCAGTGGTGTGATCTTGACGTACTGCAACCTCCACCTCCCAGGTTTAAGTGATTCTCCTGCCTCAGCCACCCGAGTAGCCAGGATTACAGGTGCCCACCACCATGCCTGCTAATTTTTAGTAGACATAGGGTTTCACCATGCTGACTAGGCTGGTCTTGAACTCCTGACCTCAAGTGATCTGCCTGCCTCTGCCTCCCAAAGTGCTGGGATTACAGGCATGAGCCACAGTGTCCAGCCTAAATACACTTTTTGAATAAGAACAGCATGTTCTACACTGTCTCTCAGAGGTCCCAGTGGGATTGAGCCCCAGTTATATGTAGAAGTAACCTGCTCATTCATGCATGCTGAATTGGCTTCCTTCCTTGCTAGTCTCACTTTTCATCTTCCCTACAGGAATTTCTTGGGATCACTTCCCAAGTAAACTACTTGCAATTGAAATCTTGCCTCAGGCTCTGCATCTAAGGAAACCCAACAGAAATCATCACTGTTCTCTTCCCCTGCGCATTTCGCTTCCTACTCCACCAATCAGAACTCATATCCAGCTTCCTCCAGGGACATGGAAAGGTCACACTCATTTGCCAATCTGACCTTGTAATAAATTGAATACTGGCCCAGAAATAGCATCCCTTTGAGAAACTCAATCCTATGCTAACAGACTCACAGTTCATACTGGCTCAGTCCTGTTCAGCCACATGCCCCTCAGTGTGGGTCAGTTGAGCTCGATTACAGGGATCCCTACAGAACGATCTTATCTACCTGCTCACTGGACCAAATAGCTGACACTCTACTCTATTCACCTTTCCATTCTCTAGCTGATGGTGAGGGCATGGAGATTACTTTAAGGAGCAGACAACTACAAAGGTGCTGATATCGAACTAATTTTCACAGGGCACCAGGTGAGTGAGCTGAATTTACCAGAACATATTGCTTCCAGAATGTGTTGCTGGTGAGTAAAATAGAAACCACAAGTTGGATGTGCAACTAAATTATTTATTATCTACACTATCATAAATAAGTCAGTGAGAGAAACAAGCATACAGTCCAAAATTCTCTCTCAAGTGGGGAGGCTCAAGTTCATGTGCCTATCGACAAATCAAATTACTTGCTTTTTGACCTCATTCTTTAGCTGTGGCATAAACCCTGCTGAGACCCCCACCTAGATATTCTCCAAAGAGGAGCTGGCGAGACAGGCTCTGTGTCTAGTTGCCACTTCCTTCATTTGTATGCAGTTTCTTCATGACACTGTCATACTTGGGTACCCATTGTCAGAACTGCTAAGAATGAGGTTTAGCAATTTCATCTTTCATTGAAACTAAGACCTTGCACGTAGCCAATTTCTCCTCACTGTCAAACAAACCAAATCATTTCTCTCTTTTTGTCATTTTTTCTCCCTCTTTTGCTTCTCTCTTTCTTAAAGAACTTGCTAATTTAACTAAGTTAAGTCACTTTAATATCTTGCCCTCCTCCAACATAAAAAATTCCCACTAAGAGTTCTCTTTCCGATCAATAATGCCACTCATTAATCAGATCTTTCTTTTCTTTACAATACTTGGAAAATCTTAATCTTTATATAGAATTTTCAGATATTTGAATGTTGACAGTAAAATAAAATAAATAAGTAAGTAAATCACTCTTAAGTCCAAAAGGAGTACATCTTCAGCCTGACTGAGGCCTGCTTTAGTTGGTCTGTAGCTTCTGGTAATCAGATGAAAACATTTTATTTGCCTGTGGTTCTGCTAGTACATCGTGATGCTTCAGAATTCCCTGCTTTCTTTTTGACTGTTCCTTCAATCTAGAATTTTCCTTCTATCTCCTCAAACTGGCTTATTACTTCTTAAAACCTTCCTCAGTGAGGTGTTAGCTGTGAAAATGTCCCTTCTCCTCCCACCCCATCAATCCGAGTCTACAATTCTTTCTCTATAATGCTTGTCTCTTCCACGCACATCATCAGCTGTTTTTAACATGCCATATGGCTTCTTGGGGCATTTTGGTTTCTTCTACAAGACAATTCCTGGATCTCAGAACCTTGTATTGTACAATCAGTGTATTGATTTCCTTTTTTTTTTTTTTTCTTTGAGATGGAGTCTCACTCTGTAACCCAGGCTGGAGTGCAGTGGCGAAATCTCAGCTCACTGCAACTTCTGCCTCCCAAGTTTAAGCGATTCTCGTGCCTCAGCCTCCCGAGTAGCTGGGACTACAGGTGTGTGCCACCAGACCTGGCTAATTGTTTTGTATTTTTGTTAGAGACAGGGTTTTGCCATGTTGGCCAGGCTGGTCTCACACTCCTGACCTTGGGCGATCTGCCCGCCTCGACCTCCCAAAGTGCTGGGATTACAGGAGTGAGCCATTGTGCCCCCCACAATCAGTGTATCCATATTTCCAACACCTGGAGATATGGTACCTCCAGATACTTCCAGGTACCAAAATACAGTGCCTGGCACATTGATGGTACCCAGTGAATGTGAATTGGATAAAGGATGAGGAGAATGAATGGACAAAGTTTCTCAAATATACTACGAATTACAATTCTTCATAGCAAAGAATATAGTATCTAGTGAGAGGGGTTGGTTGCGTCTGCCTTCAAAAGTGTGATGTTCAATTTGAGGAACAGCAAAAGGGTATCCCTAACATCTTGCTGCTTATCCCATCTCAACAATCCCCACCTATTATTATAAGCACCTAGTAACTTGTTTGCTTCCTCTAATCCAGTGGTTCTCTGCTAGGAGTGATTTTGCAACCCAGATAATATTTGGCAGTGCATGAAGACAGTTTTGGTTGTCACAGTTGGGGTTTACTAGTAGCATCTAGTGGGTAGAGACCAGGGATGCTATTAAACTGACTCAATGCACAGGACAGCCCCTTACAACAAATAATTCCCCAGTCCAAAATACCATTAGTCCTAAGGCCAAAAAACTTTGGCTTAAGAGACACTCACTTTTGCTGCTGCATTAGTAGGCACCCACTTTTGCTGCTGCATTAGTAGGCACACAAAGAATGTTTAAGAAATTGAGGTAATTAGCAGATCCATGATGATTCAGAACAGAGAGTGAGATGTAGAGGTGACAACTTGGAGATATATTGGCTTAGGCTAGAATGTTATCAAGAAGAAGCTGCCAACACCCTGACCTGAGCTTGCTCCTTTCAGACCTCACAGAATCTCTCCAAGACTTCAGAATTGCTTTGTGCTATACATGATTGGTAGGCAACCTTTTCAGATGAATTCAGCTTGAACTGTGCAATTGACATTAAAGAAACAAATGGACTAGGTTTTCCCCTGTGATTTTAATATGGAATTATAGCAGTTTCCTCTATAAAAGTTGACACCTTCTATCTGGCTCATGGAAAAATGCCATTATTATACTAGTAAAAACTACCTTTTACTGAGCACTTACTGCTGTCAGTTAATAGTGTCCTCCAAAAAGGGATATTGACATTCTAGCCCCCAGTTCCTGTGAATATTTCCTTCTTTGGATACAGGGTCTTTGCATATGCAATTAAGTTAAGATGAGGTCACATTAGATTAGGGTGGTGTCTTTAGGAGAGAGAGATTTTGAGACACAAAGACACAGGGAAGAAGGCCGTGTGGTAACAGAGGCAGGAATCCAAGTGACGCAGCTGCAATAAGGACTGCCAAGCAGCCCTTGGGAGCTAGGAAGAGGCAAGAAAGGATTCTTCCTTAGAGCCCTGATTTCACACTTCCAGCCTCCAGAACTGTGAGAGAACACATTTCTGCTATTTTTGAGCCACTCAGTTTGTAGCAATTTGTTATGGCAGCCACAGGCAACGTATACACTTACTGTTAATATATGCCTGGGGCAGTGTATGTATTACCTCGCTAAATCCTCACAGCCACCCTTAAACAACATTATCCTGTTTTACGTGGGATGAAATTGTGGCATGAAGAACTTCCATCACTGCCCCGTGGCTCCATAGCCAACAGCAATAGAGCCAAGATTCAAATTCAAGTCCATTGGATTTCAAGAGCCAAGCCCTAACTACACAGCTCAGTAGGTTCCATGCAAACCATTTCCTCCCCTCCATGCCCCTGGCCCTTGAAAAGTCAGAATTTTGGTCAGATCCTTGCTGCTTCTGTTTTTCCCTCAACATGTGGGGTGCAATCTCCATGGAACCTCTCACTGGGTTCCATTTTTTAAAAACTAAAACACACTTATCTAAGGTTAACTCTTCAGTCATGTCCTTCACAGTGAGTCATCCATTTGAATTCCCCACAGCTCTGCCATCTTGGACAGCCTTTGCCTGGGGCCATGGGGCTGGGGCAGTTGCTTCCCTGTTTGGCTGCTCTCCCTGAGCAGGCTTGAGGTGAGACCCCAAGGTGACACAGAAAGTATCTAGGATTTGATTCCACAGACCTGCTTGGCTCAGAGTCTCCACTCGGCCTCTCCTTGGCTTGGCTGTCTGGTTTGTGTTCACAGATGGGGACCAGAGAGCCAAACCAAGGACAGACATGAAAAGGGATCCTTTCACTTTGACCAACTCACACCTACCATCTCATCACCTACAAGGGAGCTCAGGACCATAGCCAAGCAGCTTAGGCAAGGGGTGGTGAAATACACCCTCTCTATTTCAACCCTGGACTTACACCATGTCTGCATCTGTTTCCTCACCTATAAGCTGTAATACTGAACACAGAAACCCCAAAAAAGTTTCTTGGACCTCCTAAAGCCACAGCCACAGCCAGAATCAATGTCAGTCTCAGCCTCTCAAGCCTGATGTCCACTTTTGTCACCTCTCCAGGAAGTAGTTAGCACCCAAGCCAAGCAGAGGAACCTGTGTTCCTGGTGAGCCAGCCATTTTCCTGCAGTACTGCCTGCCTGATGGAGGTTGTGGGACAAGTGCTAATCCCTTTGACTCTTTCTGGAGCTCCATGAAGGAACCCCATGTGTATGAGTCTGTTTTCATGCTGCTGATAAGGACATACCCCAAGACTGGGAAGAAAAAGAGGTTTAATGGACTCAGTTCTACATGGCTGGGAAGGCCTCACAATCATGGCAGAAGGCAAGGAGGAGCAAGTCACATCTTACATGGGTGGTGGCAGGCAAAGAGAGAGACCTTGTGCAGGGAAACTCCCACTTTTAAAACCATCAGATCTCGTGAGACTTATTTACTATCATGAGAACAGCATGGGAAGGACCCACCCCCATGATTTAATTACCTACCACTGGGTTCCTCCCACGGGAATTGTGGGAGTTACAATTCAAGATGAAATTTGGGTAGGGACACGGCCAAACTCTATCACCATGCCTTGGGCCACTGCTCACACCCCAGGCCCTCCTTTCTTCCTCTGACCCTCAGCCTTCCTACCCCTCCTCCAGCAGCTGCCATGGCCCCTCCTACCTTCTGAGTTTCCCTCCAAGTACTAATTATAAGACCAAACATTTTGGGGGACTTACTCTATAACCACCAACCTTCTAGGCTCAAAACCATCTCACATAATCCTCACCACAGCCCACTGGGCAGGCATCATTATCACAGTCTTTAGGTGGGCTATACCCTCTCTCTAGAAGGTGATGGGTTGAATAATGACCCCCAAAGATATCCAGGCCATAAGCCCTGGAACCTGTGGCTGTTACTTTCCATGGCAAAAGGAACTTTGCAAATATGTTTAAGATCTTGCAATGGGAAGATTATCCTGGATATCCAATGAGTCCTAAATACAGTCACAAGTACCCCTATAAGGAGGAGGTAGAGGGAGATTTGACACAGAGAACAGGAGGCAACATGAAAAAAGCAGAGAGAAATTTGACAGTTCTCTGCTACTGGCTTCAAAGGTGGAGGAATGAGACATAAACCAAGGCATGCAACTTGAAAGCTGAAGTGGCAAGGGAGCCAATCCCCTCTAGAGCTTCCAGAGGCAGCACTGCCCTGCTGACACCTGGACTTCAGCCCAGTTACACTAATTTTGGATTTCTGTCCTCCAGAACTGTAAGAGAATAAGTCTGTGTTCCTTCAAGACACTAAATTTGTGGTAACTTGTTATATCAGCCGCAGGAACCTCCTGCTGAATTCCTCAGCTGGGTTTCCCATGGCTGGCTCCTCCTTCTTACTCAGGTCTCCATTCGAATGATGCCATCTAGATAGGCCCCACCGACTGACAATCGAAGGGCCTGCCTCCTCCCCCAAGCCACCTTTTGTCATCCAGCCTATTTAGTTTATCACCTGGAATGGTCCTGTTTGTGCATTTCCTTTATTTCTTCTTCTAAAAAACAACGGGATACATATGCAGAATGTGCAGGTTTGTTACATTGGTATATGTGTGCCATCGTAGTTTGCTGCACCTATTGAGCCATTCTCTAAGTTCCCTCCCCTCAACCCCACCCCTCAACAGGCCCTGGTATGTATTGTTCCCCTCTCTGTGTTCTCTTGCTTTTTGGCTCTCTTCACTTACTAGGTTGCGTTTTGTAAGGACAGGGACATTGTATGTCTTGTTCACCACCCAATCTCGAGAGCCTAGTAGAGTGCCCAGCACATCACAGGGCTCCATGGAGGGTTGTTAATTGAACATATACTTTGAATATGCAGAAACTATAGCTCAAAGCTGCCCCAAGCCACCCAGTGAGGAAATGACAGATCTGGAGCTCAGACATAGCCACCAAGTTCTTCCCTCTGCCCACCACTGCGAGGGGTCTCACCAACAGCTCCAGTTCCCCCTTGGATGAGGCAAACAGTGCAGGGGTTGAGAGCATGGACTCTGCAGGGAGAGCAAATGGGTTCTCATCTTGACTATGCCATGAACTAACTGTTTGATTTGGGGCAACCAAATGCACCTGTCTGTACCATCATGGGGAAAATGATAGGACCTAATTTACAGGATTGTGTGAGAATGGAGCAATTAACCACGTGGAAAGCCCTGGCACATCATCCTATAAGGAAAGATTAGCTCTTCCTATCATTCTATGCCATTCCCAAAGGTGAAACCATGAACCACTAGTTTATGCTAAGCACAGAAGAGAGAGATTTGAATAAACTAACTTCTAAAGTCTAAGCGCAAGCACTAAGAAGGGGGAAAAGAGGGAGGAAGCTCAGTAATTTGAACTTTAACAACTGGAAAATAATGGACTGAGCACTTTGGTGTGGAGAAGAACCTCTTCAAACAGACACAGATGGGCTGTCACAGCTTCATTCTTGGGTCATGGTTAACAGTAAGGATCTCAGCGTACTGCCCTGGGAGGCCTACTGTAGCGATCTTCAGTGCTTTTCTACCATGCCTCTGTGAAACCCCCAGTATGTTTTCCATCGAGATCCACTCTGAATGAAATGATGCCAATGTGGGTAACGTACTCCTCAGCCCCACAGAGCTGCACATGGGGAAGGGGTCTCTGGGGCTGCAGAGAGAAGTTCCACAGCTTCAACTGATGGCCATGGGTTTCCAATTGGCTGGGAATTGTGAGACTGGGAGGGACCCATTGTCTCAGCAGAGGGCTCAGTGTCTGCCTATGGCTAAGAACATGGATTTGGGTTCCTAGATTCAATGTTAGGACTTTAGAAACCTTTAATAGACACATGCTTTTTCAAAGAGAGAGAGAGAAAGTCAGAGAGATTGATACTTTTTTAAATGTTTTTATTGTTGCTAAAATCACTTGAACACTAGGGCTTACATGTAGCAATGACCTTGCGAATTTGCACACTCCATCCCAAAACACAGGCCTCCCACTTGGAAAGGAAGCCTGTCCCACTGGGTTGTGTGGCAAAGAGGGGAGATTAGATTGCTCTGCTGTACAGAGATAGATCCCAACTGGAGGCGAAAAGAAGGAATTTAGGCAAGAATCACAGTTAATTCTCCCAAATCCAACCTTCAGGCAAGCCGCTCCCTCTTATATGGGGAGGAGTGAGTCAGAGGTGTGTGATGGAGCAAAATCCTCCATGGAGGCTGCTCCACTGGAAAGATTAGGAAGGAAGATAGGTGTCACCTACCTAATCTCTTGGAGTATTATTTTTATTATCTTTAAAATAATACCCACATCACAGCATTGGAGTGAAGACAAAATATAAGACATGCAAAGTAATTTAGCACAGCATCTGGCAGATAGTATGTACACAGTAAGTCATTAATATATTTATTTGTATCTTTACATATGAGGGAAGGACTTGAATGCTCCATTAGGTGAGAAGAGAACTAGTATGTTTTGAGAATTTTCTATATTTCAGTTACATGCAACCTAATTTATTCCCTACTCAGAACAAAGCAGTAAGGTGATAATGTTCTTTTTTACAGGTAACAAAACTGAGGCTGAGAGGAAACATGGACAAGTAATCGAATGGGGGTCAGAACAGATCTACCCACTTTCCACTGCCAAAGTAAAAAGAAGACTCAGGAGGTACGATGTGATTCAAGAGAGGAAGTGATGGGCTGGAAGGAACAGCCCATTACAGAGCACTTCAGTTTGGGGAGACAATATTGGCTAAGAACAGGGCTTAAAGAGGGGCATTGCAAAGGGTGACAAAAGCCACTGGGTAAGAAGGCTCCTGAGGTCAAGGTGCCAATGGATTCTCACCATGGGCATGAACATCTTCTGGAACGAGATTGAAAGTGGCATGCAGGAAAACACCAACTGGCAAGTAGACAGATTTTGAAGGATTTTCAGCAGTAGTCTGGGTAAATAATAGATGACTACATTGAGATGTGTGCAGAAAAGCAGGATGAGAATTAGGTTATATATCTATCAATGAAGCAACACTCTGCATAGACTCACTATGCCCTCAGTCTCTGTTTCTCCAAAACAGTCTCTGTTTCTCCAATACTCATTACACACCATCCATCCATCCATCCACCCACCCACCCATTTACCCATCCACCCACACATCTACCCATCCGCCCACCCACCCATCCATCCATTTAGTAAGCATTGCATGATTGCCCCATATTCATTAGGTGCTGTACTGGATGTCGAGGTTTTGGCAGAGAATACACAAACAAGGGTCCTGCTCTCAGAGGGCCCCCACCATCCAGTGAGAAAGACAGATGTTAAACTAGAAATGACTCTAAATGGAGTCCTGGGTCATGCTAGGAAGAGCACAGGGGACTCTGTAAGCACAGAACAAGGGATCTAAGGTGAAATGTCAGAGAGGCTGTTTCTGAAAGCATCGTTTATGTTAATTCCTAAAGGACAAAGAGCAGTTATGCAGATGAAGAGTCAGGGAGGAGCCTGTACCAAGGACGAGAGGCAAACGGAAAGGTGGTGTGGCCAAGAAAATGAAAGTTCAGTGTGGTGGCACCATAAACTCAAGGGGCCCAGGCATAAGAGAGAACCCTGGAGAAGTAGGTCAGTTTAGGCAGAGTCTTTTGAGGCATGTTAAAAAGTTAACCTCAGAGCAATGGGAAGCCTTTGAAGTATCTCAAGCAGACAAGTGGTATAACCTGATATGGTTTTGCTGTGTCCGCATCTAAATCTCAACTTGAATTGTATCCCCCAGAATTCCCACGTGTTATAGGAGGAACCCAGGGGGAGGTAATTGAATTATGAGGTCCGGTCTTTCCCAGGCTATTCTCCCAGTAGTAAATAAGTTCCATGAGATCAGATGGGTTTATCAGGGGTTTCTGTTTTTGCCTCTTCTTCATTTTCCTCTTGCTACTGCCATGTAAGAAGTGCCTTTCACCTCCTGCCATGATTCTGAGGCCTCCCCAGCCATGTGGAACTGTAAGTCCAATTAAACCTCTTTTACTTCCCAGTATTTATCAGCAGCATACAAACGGACTAATACAAACCATATCTGCACATTAGGATGGTCATTTTGACAGATATGTGGAGAATAAGAACATGACTTGAAACAGAAATCAGTCAGGATGTTAGAGATGATGTTGGCCTGCACAATTACAGTGATGTGGAATTGAGAGAAGCTTCCAGAGTTAAGAGCTATACAGGAAGTCAACTGATAGGACTCAGGGATTGGTGAACTATGGTAGGAGTAAGAGGCCTCCCGCCCTTCTCAACTCACACTTCACATTTATATCCTGATTTTTTAACTATCTTTTTCTTCAACATCACCCTGTCAGGTCAAAGGATGGGAATTACCAACTTCATTTTGATGATGGGATAACTAGGATGCTGACAGTTTAAATAGAGTCATTTCTCCTTACTGCTCTTCTTTGCTGAGTAGGATTACAGCTTCTGAGCTATTTTCTAAGGGAATATCTTTTCCTCATGTGTATGAGACAGGTTAGCTGTTCATCACACTCTTTTCCGTGCAGATGGACTACATGTCCGAGGCAGCCATGCAGTTAGGGGTGATCATGTGACTGAGTTCTGGCCAATGAAATGTGGGCATCTGACATATGTCATTTCCAGGCTACTCCCCTATCTTCTAATGGGAGGTGAATGCCCAGCATGACCTCAGAAGCCAGAGAGCCAAACAAAGGTTTAGGGTCTCTGAATAACTGTAGGCAATTCAGTTTTTCCTCCCTCCCCTTGCTGCCAAATGGACAAATGGTGAGCAAACTTTTGTTGTGTTAATCCACTGAGATTTGAAGGTTTATCTATCAAAGGAGTTAGCATTACCTCAACTGATGCAATTTCCAAATTTTCTAGTCCTCCAGATGTTATTTTATCTAGGAAATGCCTCAGATAAAGAAAATGCCCCTTTGACAGCAGTATTTTCTTAGGATGAACGTTAATGTTGCTTAGCATTATTCCCTTGTATTGGCAGCTCATGATTTCTGTGGGTATTTTTGAGGAGCACCACATATGCTATATATGATGCTGCAGGGTCTCCAGGAGCTCCAAACATGCTCCTAGAGCATCCATTTATGAAAACAAGTCAAGGAAGATGTTCTTCATGCTTCTGAGTGTCGTGAAATGCCTGCAGTATGCTTCCTGCAATGCCTTCCAGAGCTCTTGGCTCTGGAAATCTGTTCTGAAAGATCTTGGTTTCTGGAGGAACCTGTACTGCAAAGAGTTATGACTCAGAATGGTTAATGCTTTGACAGAGTACATTATTAGTCAACTTTTTACTGTGGCATCACCAGACAATGAACAATCCTCAGATCCCAGTGTCCTAACAACAGACATTCATATATTTTCACAGGTCTGCAGAGAGACTGTATTTGGCTGATCTCGGGTGGATTTGCCTGAGCCTGGTTAATTCCAGGCTTCAGGTTGGGGTCAGATCTGCTCTACATCTCTACATTCCAGGACCCAGGTAGAAGAGGCAACATCTGCATAGGGAAACCTTCTGTGCCTCTTATAAGCCCTTGCTCAGAGGTGCACACTGTCACTTCTGCCCACATTCTTTTGGCCAAAGAAAATCACGTGACTAAGTTCAACATCAAAGGGCCAAGAAAGCATATTCTTTGGAGGCTGCTGAGAGAGAGTGAGTACGTGCTGAACCATAATCTAGTCTACCAAACAGAGCATATACACTGCATAATTAGCAGTAACAGCATAGGGAAGGGGGCATCCATTGGTCCTGGGAGGTCAAGAATGGCCAGGCAAGGGAGGGAACTTCAGATTTAAAACTTGTGAGACAAATGGAATTAAGCCAATTGGAAGGACAGAAAGAATTCATTTCAGGCAAAGGAAACAGTATGTATGGTGTTGGCAATACTATCTGTGACAGTAAGCATTTGGAAGCTCTCTATACATCCATCAATAAGAGATTTGTTTAAAAAATACATAGAATGACTAAACTGTGGAATACCATGAATGAGTTAAAAAAGAATTACATTAACTTATATAAAACAACAAAGAAAGATTTTCAGGACACATGTTAAGTGAAAAAAACAAACTTCAGAACAGTACATGGAAGATAATATCATGTAAATAAATCCTATACATGAACACAATAAAAATGCTTTTTATACAGATAGACATGTGTGTGTATGTATGTGTGTATATAAACACACTCAGAGAGAGAGAGAGAGAGAGGCAGATAAAAAGAGAGAGAGAGGGGTTTTTATATATGTAAAATCATACCCTTTTCAAGAAACCATCAAGAGGAACACACATCAAATGGCCAGCGCAGCTAGAGATGAGGTCTCTAGAGACTGCTGAGTGCCGTCCAGGGGGGACCCTAGCTTTCTCTGCAAAGTTATCACTTTTTACCAAAAGATGTGCTTATTTGTAACCATTTCACTGAACAGGCTGGGAATGACAGGATACAAGCAAACAATGCCTTAATCCGTGTCCTCCACTAGACTTGCTGTCTTGAATCCTCCTTTCCCTGCCTCCAGATGGACCTCAGGCAGGTGCCAATCACTGTGGTCACTGTTAAATGATAAAACACCCTCCAGTCACTTTGTCATAGGAACGGTCCTGGTTTTTAACAATTTAAATGCACCCAGTGTCATAATCAAAACCATGTCTTGTCCTATGTCACGCTTCCCCCGACACCGCAAACCCCAGGCCTGTCATAGGAGAGGGGAGTGTGAGAAGGATATTTTTCTCTGTCCCTCACTCATCCACTCCCCAATTTCTTAGAAGCTCTTTCTGACATCAGCAGGAAATAGAGAGGACAAGGTGATGAGGGGCAAGGGCACGGGACAGTGTGGAGGAGACAAAACCCAGAATCTGCTCCCCCTGAGGGTGGCAGATGCACATTGGAGGCGCTTTCTGTCATGGGTGCTTCTGTGCGGACTCTGGAGAGCCTCCTCCCCAGGGGAGATCTCCAACTACAGCTCTTGTTGTAGGCTCATCTCTCAGCCTACCTACAACCTGGGCTCTAGTGTCCCAGCTCTCCACTGAGCTCCCGCTACTGTCCTTGGAGTTGGACCCCATGTAACTCTTCTTGGTTTGCAGAAACACTAGCGTATTTGGGTCCCATTTTAGGGTAAAGGGCAACTCCCAACATTGCAGCACCTCTCCTTCCCTACTTCCAAATAGGCCACCTGCTACACCCTTGCTCCTTTTGTCTTCCCAGATGGGATTCACACACCAGGCCTTATGATTCCTGAATTCCAGGAGACACTAGGCCAGCTCTCTGATTTTCCTCCATGAAGCCCCCCTGACTCAGCCTGAGGTAAGGACCAAGTGCAGAGGAAAAAAGAAATCGGTAGGGGTGCACACACCAACCCTTCCTCCAGATAAATCCCTTCCAATGCTCCATGCCACCTCTTCAGAGGGTGGATGGATGGCTTCCAGTGATGATGAGCAGAGTTCCCATCTCTTAGCATCTCTGCATAAGTGACCCAACATCCCACGTTAGGGTGTGGGTGATCTGGACATCAACTGCATTAGCCTTTGGTTTCTCAGCGAAAACTGAGACAACTAGTCCTTTTTTAATACTCTATTATACTAGTATAATGTAATAATCAAAGACCAAAAGATTTAAGTGAGAAAGAGAAGCACAGGAAAAAGATCAGAGGTCTAAATATGCTTCTCCCCTCACCTCACACTACATATACACACACACACACACATGCACACACATGCTTGCACATGCACACACAAACACAAAAGACCAGGGGAGATAAAAGTTCTGATAAGCTCTGAAAACAAGGAAAAGTTCAAATTTGTGAAAAATAAAGAATCAAGAAGAGTTCAGATGGATGTGCGAGATTTATACCAAGTACAAACATGGCTTCCAAATGTCTTTTAAAAGCTATATAATACCTAAAAGAAATGGCCAGGCATGAAGGCTCATGCCTGTGATCTCAACAGTTTAGGAGGCTGAGGCAGAAGGATCTCTTGAGGCCAGGAGTTCAAGGTTACAGTGAGCTATGGTTGTGCTACTGTGCTCCAGCCTGGGTGACAGAGCAAGACTCTGTCACAAAAAAAAAAAAAGAAAGAAAGAAAGAAAGAAAGAAAGAAAGAAAGAAAGAAAGAAAGAAAGAAAGAAAGAAAGAAAGAAAGAATTATTTGGTATTTTGACAGAACCCAAAAGTCTGGGGAATTGGAAATTAGAGTTTGATCAGGTTTTACTTACTATATGAAATTCATTTTTTTTTGAGCATGCATTCCCGTGGTAAGCCTTTCCACCTTGGTTGCTGGCAAAGCTGCTTTGAGCTATCTAAAATGTGAGTTGATGCAGCATGCCACTCGTGGTTGGGCTGAAAGAGAACCAAAATGCTGTCATGACAGACCATTTGGGGGCCATGCACAGAGCACCTCACCCTTAATTCTGGGTTTCATCCTATCACCACCTCACCAGTAGTGCTGAAAGTCTTGTTTCCAAAGCATGATTATTTCTGTAGTTCATCATACAGTGTTCCCCAAATATGGTCTGCTTGCTCTGGCTCCCCACCCAGGCTTCTGATTTGGTGCCTTTTCTACACCCAGCTTCTCAACTGGGACTGTAACTCAACCTGTTTGACCCACTCTGTGTGTTTTTCCTCTTGACACCAAATACTTGTTATTTTTCCACACTAATAATTGATTATCCAGTTCCTCCACACCAATTGGGTGCCCAATAATTCAATTCAGTTCCAACACTAACCACCCAGAGTTAGCAGAAGCCACAGATAAAGGCTCAGTCCTACAAGACTGTCCCAGTTCTGACTCCAGCCACAAATGGAGTTCCCAGACTACCCACATTTCTTCCTGGCCAACTATAAATTTGGAGGTTCCCACGACCCCCTCCTCAGGTTTGATAATTTGTAAGAACTCACAGAACTCAGGAAAATGCTTTACTAACGTTTTCAGTTTATTATAAAGGATGGAACCCAGGGACAACCCAATGGAAGAGATGCATAAGGCAGGGTATGAGGGTGAGGGAAAGCACAGAGTTCCCCTAATTGATTAGGCAAATCACCCTCCCAGCACATGGATGTGCGCCCCCACCCAGAAGCTCCCAAACCCTGTCTGTTAGGGGTTTCAACTGGGGTGTCATTATGTAGGCATGATTAATTAACGCATTGGCTATTGGTGATTGAACTCAACTTCCAGCCTCTCTTCCCTCCCTGGGCACTGGGGATTGGGGCTGAAAACTCTCACCATGAAATCACTGAGTTGGTTTTTCTGGCAACCAGCCCCCATCCTGAAGCTATCTAGGGCCCTCAAGGAGTTGCCTCGTTACCGTAAACTCAGGTATGGCCAAAAGGGGTTCATTTTGAATTTAAGAAAAGACATTTCTCTCTTTCAGGAAATTCCAAGGGTTTTTGTTGCTCTGTGCCAGGAACCTGAAACAAAGACCAAATAGATCTTTTTATTACACCACACAGGCCAGACAGCCAGCCTCCTTCCCTAATGGATCCTGCCCTGCTCTCCAAATCCTGGGTTTTACTGCAGATTTTCATTTCTGGGAACATGCCGTGCCCTTTCCCCTCCTGGTCTTCACCATTGACCATTGACCTTCACCAGCGCCTCTTGCTAGTTTGCTTTGCCCCTCAGACCCAATCCTCTTAAATGCTGATACCAGCTCAGGTCAAACCTGAGGCCACCACATCTCTGTCTCCCAGCCTGCTCCCTTTGAAGGTTCCCTCCCCTCCAGAGTGGATGCTGATAATATAATCCGAGTAGAACCTGGAAGAGAAACTGCCTCAGCTAGCACAGCTAAGCACCTGGCACTTAACATCCATATTATCAAGATTTGTCAGTAATCAATTAGGCAAAACAAGGGCCTCTTGGGAGGATGGTTTCTGTGTATCCAAAATAACAGTTTTCCAAAGCTGATCTCATTCTTTGTTTTTCTCGCTTTTTAAAAACTTTTTCCTGCAGGAAAAGTAATACATTCATAATGCTTTTTTAAAAGGATGATTAAAGTAAATATCACCTGCTATTATTCACCCCCAGAGAGAAGAGCAGTTACCACTGTAACCATTTAGAGTATTTCTTTCCATTGCATGGATGCACTGTGATTCCTTCCACCACCCTCCTACTTTGGACTGTTTCTTTAACATAGCTCTCGATAATTAGGGTCCTTCCTGTAATCACCCAAGAATCTTTCACTTTATGCCACTTATATATGGTCATTGCTGTAAGAAAATATCATTTCATGGGCCATTAATGGGCTTAACAGTTTTATTTTAAAAAGTAAAAATCCTCTCACTTAATATTTTTTAAGTGCGGTTGAAGGAAAAGCAATATGCCATGACCCCTCATTTCACTCCAGCTAATATTTATTTAACACCTTCCTGGGCCTGATTCCCTGTGCATGCTGAGCCATTTAACTCACCCAGCAATCCCACCAGCTAGGCATTGTTGCCCCTCAGAAAAGGAGAAGTGAGTTCAACAAGGCTAAGTTACTTTGCAAATCTCACAGTATTAAGAAACTGCAGAGCCATGGTTCAACCCAAGCTGGGTCGGACACCAGAATCTGAGCTCTTTCCACTGTAACAGGCAGCCTCAGATAAGCCAATGGGGGGAAAAAAAACTCAATAACTATGGTTAAGAACACTGAGTCTGGAGCCAGCCTCTTGGATTCAGTGGCTCCCTCTGGCATAAGCAAGCTGTGAAGTTAGCCTGTCAGTGTCTCTGTCTCCTCAGCTGTAAAATGAGAATAATAACAATAGTGACCCCATCAGATTGTTTGAGAATTAAATCGTGCACATAAAGCCCCTTGAAGGGGCCTGGCACACACGGCGAGCATTCAGTACACACACCCATTGTTGTTACCACCAACTCCTTAGCACCAAAGCTTCCATGACAGAACAAACCTTCTGTGCATGTTTCACGTATGGTGTGGGGACATTAACATGCCCTCTAGGACTCTCTTATGTGCACTCATGGCAATGGGTGTGATCAGGGTTTTCCTATTTAAAAATTTAATCTTATGTTTCCATGCTATGTGTATTTGTCTTCTAGCTCATTAAGAACTTTTACAGAAGAAAATATTCCATCCTTTCTTTTCGCACACAAATGAAGATGTCAGGTATCCTCTCCTCCCCTCCCCAACCTACCCCAGCTTTTATGATCTGGAACACTCTTCCAATCCCCTTCTTCTGACCAGCAGCCACCACTTGTTGGAAGCCCTCCCTGATCTCCATCCTTCACTCCCTCCCTCCCCTGGCTAGTCACCATGTCTCCTCTTTGCTTGCACTGGTTTGGGTCCTTACCTTTAAAGCAAATTTTCCTTCTGTCTCAACTGTTTGTAACTTTCTCCCTCCTTCCATTAGACAATATGCTGATTGCATTCTACATGCCAATGAGTTTTATAATACTGTCTCCAACAGACATGCAACCTCCTCACTCCAGACTCATGCTTATATTGACATACTTGCTATCACAAGAATGTTGCAGAGGTACTTGAACCCTCCTGTGGTCAGCCATAGCCCTTTATCCTTCACTGTGAGAACAGACTATCCCAAATAAAATCTGCACCTTAACACTGGGTCCCAGAATGAAGAGGAGACTTGGAACAGGACCAATGCCATACAGTGTGAGCAAGAAATAAAGCTTTGCTGTGGGTGCCACCAAGACATTGGGGAGATTGTTTCTGCATCTTATTCTAGAGAAAGCCAATTACTATGCCTCTAAATGGTCCCATCCCCATGCACTCGGATCACATCCACTCTCACACTGCACCAAAGGTGATGTTTTAAAAATACAAACCTGATTCTATTACTCGCCTATTTAAAAGCTTTCAGTGGTTTTCATTGCTCTCAGAATAAACATCAGGGCTTGATCGTGGCTTTCATGGCTCTCGTCCCAGTATCCCTCTCCAGCCCCATCACATCCCACTCTGCCTGTCTTGCCTGTGTTGCCATCACAGTGCCCTTTTCATTCCTGGAAGGTGTCACATTCCCTCCCACCCAGAGCCTTCACACATGCTTTTTTTTTCTTGGAATTCTTCCCTTTTTTCTCTCTGTATCTACTTAATTCCTGTTCATCCTTGGACCTCAGCTCCAAGGAATTTGTATTCATTCAAGGAGTATTTCCTAAGTGCTCACTAATGCCACATACTCTTCTAGCCTCTTAGGACACAGACAACATTTCAACCAACCAGGGAAGGTTGTTCTTTTGTTTGCATGGCGCCCTGTACTGTTTTACCATGATCCTTATTGGACACGTAATCACATATATGTAGATGTGATCAGTGCTCATTTGAGTAATGACTGTCTCCCTCACTAGACTAGATGGTTCATAAAAATGGGGCTTAAATCTGTATGATTCCCCACTGTGTTGCCTGTGTTTAGTACTGAACTGACACATGGTAGATTTCATTGAGTATTTTCCATGATACAGCACTTGCCATGTGGCAAGCATCCCTTGTAAGAACCATACGAACTAGGTACCATTATCATCACCATTTTATGGTGAAACACACAGACGTTAAATGACTTGTCAAGTTATTCTGCTAATATGGGATGGAGCTGAGATTCAAATCCAGGCAGTCTGGCTCCTAAGACCATGCCCTTCACCACTATGTGAATGAATAAATGGATGAATGAATGAAGCTCCCTGGAGCATGAACAGTATGCCCTATGTATTGCTACAGCCACAGTGCTGGTTCAGATGCCCTTAGTATTGAACAAGGACTTGCTGAACAAATCAATCAACCCATGGATGAACTAATGATTGAGTTGTCCCAAGTGGTTTGCTATTTCATGAGTGGCAAAGTGGCAAATGCCTTTCCCTGGAACTCAACACACAAACACTTTCTGATGCAGCATAACACCTAAGTCTGCATGTTAATTACAAGGATCTTTACTGTGGGAAACAAAAGGCCCATGCATATGAGGAGACACCCAGAGGGCCACTCCTGTGCCTTGTATACCTCTTAGATGCCACCTCTGAAGACAGTGTCTTTTCAGGGGAGGTAGGGAGGAGAGTGCCATCTATAAGCTACTTTCACTCCTCTAATCAGCAGGGAAAAGTGCCCTGCCCAAGTTCCCTGGGGACACCAATCAGCAGCTATTCACAGGCCTAATTTCAGAGAAGACACTGAGCCTCACAGGTCCCAAAGGAGGGCCCAGGACAAGCTTTTGACATTCCAGTTTCCACCAGGAAGCAGCTGAGGAAAATCTACTTACAAAGCATGCATTTCCCCTGAAGAAGTCACAACATGTCTTTCACTAAAGTAATCTGACATGAGTACCACACAAATACCCTTGGTCTGATTGGTCACATCAATGCACCTTGTTTTGCTTGGTTCCTGAAAAGGAGTACAGCAGCACTGTCAAGTCAAAACGCACATGAAATGCACTCAGAAGATTTCTTTCCAAAATGTTTGGGCCATTGAGACACTGTGCTGGGGCTAAAGATATGCCTAAGACTCTGCACCAGGCCTCAGAGACTCGGCACAGGAGGAGACAGACAAGTTCACTGGCAATTTTGAGCAGAAAGTGTTGTGGGAGCCCAGAGGAGGGGAACATCCCTTATCCTAAAGGAAGGCTTCCTGGAGACTGTGATATTGGAGTTGACCCTGTACTTCCTACATTGAAGTCGTTTATCAAGAAAAAACAATGCTTTGTAAAACAAAGACTTATCTTTATATTTTTAAAAATATTGCTCTTTGTTATTCACCAATAATAATCATAATAGCCAAGGCACATTCTGACCCAGCCCAGCCTCACTTCCTGCCACACCCCTCACTGCAGCCCCTGACTAACATCCAGCCTTATGTAGCTCTCCAACACCAGAAATGCCAAGCCTTCTGTTGTATTGCACTGCTGACCTCAAGCAACCCTCAGGGTCAGGCTTTGCTGAAATCTTCAGGAAATGACCAAGGCTTCCCCACTCTCAAAGCCTCCACAGACTTCCCTGGGAGGAACCAGACATATACAAACCCTCACAGGATCTTGAGTTCACCCTGGCTGAGAACTTGTCACAGTATGTGGTAAGGCCATCAGTAAGGGGAGAGCAGGAACCTCCCGTATGCCTGGCACACAGGAAGCACCAGTGTCTCTTTGCTGAGAAACAACTGGTTTGATAAATTGATGGGAGAACAAATGACTGCATCTAGCCATCTCACTTACCTGAAATTCTAAAAATCAAAAGGGAAAAGAAAATCTGACTTTGCACAGAAAATATAGAACTAACCAAATACTCCCATTCCTGTGGCCCATTCATTTGACTCCAGAAAGGAACCCCAATCCACAGCCCATGTACTGTCCCTCTGGAAAAAAATTCAAACATGTCTTAGCATCTATAGGTGTCAGTTTCAAATCCCAACTCTGCCTCTTCAGTTTAGTGCCAAAGCCACACTTTCCTGTTCTGTGTGTTTATAACAATGGTACACGTATTCATTCATTCATTTGAAGCCTCAAATAAGTGCCAAGCACTGTTCTAGTCTTCAGAGATTTAGCAGTGAACAAAACAGACAATGCTCAAATAGAGGAAGAGAAGCAATGAACAAAATAGATCAGTAATATATTGTGGGTTAGATGGTGGATGCATTGAGAGAAACACTGCAAGGAAGGTGGATAGGGAGTGTGGATAGCCAAGGCAGGCTTTTGAGCAGAGACCTGAAAAGCATAGCATCTTAGTCTGTTCTGGCTGCTATAACAAAATAGCTTAGACTATGTGCCTTATAAATAACAAATTTATTTCTGACAGTTTTGGAGGCTGGACATCTAAGATCAAGGCACTGGCAGATTTGGTGTCTGGTGAGGGCTGCTTCCTGGTTCATAGATGGTGCCTTCTCACTGTGTCCTCACACGAAGAAGGGCAGGGGATTTCTAATGGGCCTCTTTTATAAGGGCACTAACCCCATTCATGGGGGCTCCACACTTATGACCTAATCACCTCCCTTCTAGTACCATCACCTTGAGGGTTAAGATTTTAACATATGAATTTGTGTGGGACACAAACATTTAAAGCATAGCAGGGAATGAGTGGCCCATTGGAATCCTGGGGGAACAGTGTTCCAAGCAGGGGCCCACAGCACATGCAAAGGCCCTGAGGCCCAAATGAGATGGGTGAGTTTAAAGTACAAGAAAGAGGGAGATATGGATGACATTGATGAAACCACAGGAGGGGAGGTGAAAGAGGAAATGAGAGCAGGACATCTGGACTCAGAGGGCCATGTTAAGTACTTTGCCCTGTGCTCTGGGTAAGGGGGGAAGGACATTCACAGGCGCTGCAGCAGGGGAGTAAGATGAACTGATTTATGTCTCATCTGATCACTCTGGTTGCTGTATTGATAACAGACTAAAGGGGGAAGCCCAGAAGCAGGGAGGCCACGTAGGCAGCCAAGTGAGAACTGATGGTGACTTGGACAATGCGGTGCTTATGAGCACGGTAGGAAGAAATTGGATTCCAGATACATTACGAGAGTAGAACCAACAGGAATGATTATATGTAAGATGAAGAGCGGAGTTGAGGATGACTTCAAGATTTTGACCTGCCTTATAGGGTTGTAATAGGGAAAAGGAGGAAAAAATACCCGTCAAAAGCACTTAGCAGAGGACCTAGCATATGGTAAGTACCACGGAAATATCAACGTTGTTATTATGACCATGATTTAATTTTTTACAAAAAGTTAACTATCTCTTTAATTGACCCGCAGCAAGGTAGAAAAGGCAATTCAGGGGAGAGAGATACTCCTAGAAGACATCTGATTGGGAAAAAAAAAATCCCAGTTAGCAATATAAGAGAAGGCTGAACAAATTCATTAAGCAGAGACACAAGAAATCAGAAAAGCCACAGCTACTCAGACCCAGTCAGTAGGAAGACCAACATTCCTACATGCCAAAGTACGTTCCTGGGAATCATCTTTTAAAGGTTAATTTTCTTAATGCCAGTGAGTCATTCAGAAGATCAAATTATGTTTATTGTATTCTCCCTAAAAGATCAGTAAACTGCAACCCATTACAGAAAGACTTTCATCGAAAATGCTTAAAGCAAAATACTTGGCACTTAAAAGGGTAATTCCTCAGACACGTAGAAAAGAAATGGCTGCCTCGAAATTCTAGGAAGATGCATCTTATTGTGACCACATAAATTCACTTATATTAAAACATGAAAGACACATTCACATCCATTACCTCCTTTGATGCTCATAAAAGCCCTAGGAGATAGATAATTATCCTTAATTTCATAGGCATGAAATGTTATAGGCCCAGAAATATGAAGTGATTTGTCTGAAGTCGCACTGCAGAATAGATTGAGAGCCAAAGCTAGGAACGTGGAAGAAGGATCCTCCTCCCTCAGGTTCTCTTCACTGGCCCATGCCCTCCCAGTGTCCATGTGCCTGGGAAAGCTGCCCACAGTGGGAAGAGCCAGACCTAGAATTGAAATCTCATTCTGCCACTAACATTTGTGTGATCTTTCATAATCTAAATAAGGCATGGCCAAACTTTCATTGCATGTCAAACTTAATTGCTCTCTAATGGCTTCCAGGGGTCCTGTGTTGAAGGAATCCATGATCAGACAATCTGCCCTGGAAAGAAATGTGAGTTTGATTAACAATGTCTGCCATGAGCACAGACTGGGGAATGGGGGCATGATGCCCCATATCTGTCATCACTGGGTTAGATGGTCTACAAATTCCCTTCCAAATCTCATGTCAGATGATTATAACTAAACAGAAATGTCTAGATCCATGAATAAAGGTGAAATGCAAATGCATGAATACACATATATATATATTATATATATATATCAACTTTCTGCAATACCAGAGAGACTCTGCCAGAGGCTTTTTGTATCATAACAACATTTTCAAATATTTATACTTCACATTTTTAGAATATCCTCACGCTGAGAAGCTCAAGGCAATATACCTTACTAACACTTTTGTGTATTTTCCAATTGCCATTTGTAGAAATTGTATCTTAATCTTAAACTATAGCCAACAGAAATTTGCTCATATTTCTAGAATGTGTGTTGCCATTAACAGTGGAGGTAGCTTTATTGCCTAATCAGTTACTCTACAAATTCCATTTTGTTGAATATATGACATTTTGCAGAGAAATAAAACCATGGCCTAAAAGTAATAAATACAAACTGTAATGGGGGAAAGATTGTACTTTTTATACCTAACTCTACCAAGAATAATCATCACACTAAACAACATACGTTATCTTTGGGATGGTGGTTTCTGCAGCTTAATTGTGACATCTCACTTTGGATCACTTTGTTACAATATACATTATTGGTATGTCTGTGTAACAAATGTCACCTTTGATCATCTCAAAAGGCAAAAGTCTATGCACAGCTTTTTTGACACTGCTTTATTCTAGAAATAATCTATTATTGATTGTTCCGAACAAAATATGCTGTGAAAATAACTTGCAGCAAGCAGTGAAAAAGTTACTTTTTTTTTTTTTTTTTTTTTTTGAGACAGAGTCTTGTTCTGTTGCCACAATCTGTGTCCTGGGTTCAAGCAATTCTCCTGCCTCAGCTTCCCGAGTAGCTAGGACTGCAGTCATGTGCCACCACACCCGACTACTTTTTGTATTTTCAGTAGAGACGGTTTCATCACGTTGACTGGACTGGTCTTGAACTCCTGGCCTCAAGTGATCTGCCCGCGTGGGCCTCCCAAAGTGCTGAGATTACAGGCATGAGCCACTGCGCTTAGCCAAGAGTTACATTTTTTGAGCCACAAATATATATCAAGGTGAGCTATATCCCACTTAATTTAATACATGCAACATTCATGGCAGGTTTTTCTTCCAAACCTTGATATTGAAGATAAGGAAACAGAGGTAAGCTCATTTATTCAACAAATATTTCTTGAACAGATATTAGGTGTCAGATGCCTATTATAAAACAAGTTATATAACTAGTAAGTAGCAAGTGACAGTAATCTAATTCCTAGATTAGAATTCAGCCATCTGATTATCTTTTCTCCAGCCCAGCATTTCTCACAGTGTGACCTGATATGGCCCACCTATATCAGAGTCAACCAGAGTATTTGTAATAAACATATCCTCAGCCTCACCCAGGCTTACTGAATCAGAATCTCATGTAGGAGCTTGAGAATCTGCCTTTTATCAAGCAACTCTGCTGATTCTGCACACAGTAACATTGAGAACAACCGTTTTTTATTACATCATATCCCCAAGATACTTTAAGCAAGAAGACAGTAGGTATGGTGCCAGGCGGATTGTAGGGATTTGATAAATATTTATTGAATAACTAAACTATTGCTGCACTTGGTGCATTGTTTAATTATATTAAGAGAGCTTTATCTAGGAAACTAGCAACATTTTCTTTATTAAACAAAGAACAGAGTAAAAATTTTGTGATGCCTTCCAAATAAACAGCATATTCACACAAGTACCGGATTTAGTCTCCACGAAATATCTTAACAGTGGATAAGTTAATTCAAATGGCTTGTATAAAGGAAATGACTAAAATGCTAGATAATTTACCAGAATTTTTTAAAATTTAATTTTAAGTCCCAGGATACATGTGCAGATGTGCAGGTTTGTTACATAACCATGTGCCATGGTGGTTTGCTGCACCTATTAACCCATCACCTAGGTATTAATCCCTGCATGCATTAGGTATTTATCCTGATGCTCTCCCTTCCCCTGCACCTACCCCCAAAAGGCCCCAGTGGGTGTTGTTTCCCTCCCTGTGTCCATGTGTTATCATTGTTCAGCTCCCACTTACAAGTGAGAACATGAGGTGTCTGGTTTTCTATTCCTGTGTTAGCTTGCTGAGGATAATGGCTTTCAGTTCCATCCATGTCCCTGCAAAGGACATGATCTCATTCCTTTTTATTGCTGCATAGTTCTCCATTGTGTATGGAATGAACCACATTTTCTCTATCCAGTCTACCACTGATGGGCATTTGGGTTGATTCCAGTCTTTGCTATTGTGCATAGTGCTGCAATGAACCTACAAATGCATATATCTTTATAGTAGAATGATTTATATTCCTTTGGATATATATCCAGTAATGGGATTGCTGGGTCAAATGGTATTTCTAGTTCTAGGTCTTTGAGGAATCACCACACTCTCTTCCACAATGGATAAACTAATTTACATTCCTACCAACAGTGTAAAAACATTCCTATTTCTCCACAGCCTTGCCAGAATCTGTTGTTTCTTGACTTTTTAATAATCACCATTCTGATTGGCATGAGATGATATCTCATTGTGGTTTTGATTTGCATTTCTCTAATGATCAGTGATGTTGAACATTTTTTAATATGCTTGTTGGCCATAGAAATGTCTTCTTCTGAGAAGTGTCTGTTCATTTCCTTTGCCCACTTTTTAATGGGGTTTTTTTTTCTTGTAAATTTGTTTAAGTTCCTTGTAGATTCTGGATATTAGACCTTTGTCAGATAGATAGATTGCAAAAATTTTCTCCCATTATGTAGGATGTCTGTTCACTCTGACGATAGTTTCTTTTGCTGTGGAGAAGCTCTTTAGTTTAACTAGGTCCCATTTGTCAACTTTTGCTTTTGTTGCCATTGCTTTTGACATTTTCATCATGAAATCTTTGCCCGTGCCTATGTCCTGAATGCTATTGCCTAGGTTTTCTTCTAGGGTTTTCATAGTTCTGGGTTTTACATTAAAGTCTTTAATCCATCTTGAGTTAATTTTTGTGTAAGGTGTAAGGAAGGGATCCAGTTTCAATGTTCTGCATATGACTAGACAGTTTTCCCAGCACCATTTATTAAATAGGAAATCCTTTCCCCATTGCTTGTTTTTGTCAGGTTTGTCAAAGATCAGATGGTTGTAAATGTGCAGTCTTATTTCTGACATCTCTATTCTGTTCCACTAGTCTATGTGTCTGTTTTTGTACTAGTACCATGCTGTTTTGGTTACTGTAGCCTTGTAGTATAGTTTGAAGTTGGTAGCCTGATGCCTCCAGCTTTGTTCTTTTTGCTTAGGATTGTCTTGACTATATGGGCTCTTTTTTGATTACATATGAATTGTGAAGTAGTTTTTTTTCTAATTCTGTGAAGAATCTCAATGGAAGTTTAAAGGAAATAGCATTGAATCTATAAATTACTTTGGGCAGTATGGCCATTTTCATGATATTGATTTTTCCTATCCATGAGCATGGGATGTTTTTCCATTTGTTTGTGTCTTCTCTCATTTCCTTGAGCAGTGGTTTGTAGTTCTCCTTTAAGAGGTCCTTCACTTCCTTTGTTAGCTGTATTCCTAGGTATTTTATTCTCTTTGTGGCAGTTGTGAATGCGAGTTCATTCATGATCTGGCTCTCTGCTTCTCTACTGTTGGTGCATAGGAATGCTTGTGAGTTTTGCACATTTATTTTGTATCCTGAGACTTTGCTGAAGTTGCTTATCAGCTTAAGAAGCTTTTGGGCTGAGACAATGGGGTGTTCATCGAGATATTGGCCTCAGTTTTCTCTTTTTATTCTATCTCTGCTAGGTTTTGATATCAGCATGATGCTGGCCTCATAAAATGAGTTAGGAAGAAGTCCATCCTTTTCAATTTTTTGGAATCGTTTCAAAAGAAATGGTACCAGCTTCTCTTTGTAGCTCTGATATAATTCAGCTGTAAATCCATCTGGTACTGGGCTTTTTTTGGTTGGTAGGCTATTTATTACTGCCTAAATATCAGAATGTGTTATTGGTCTATCCAGGAATTCAGCTTCTTCCTGGTTCAATCTTGGGAGGATGTATGTGTCCAGGAATGTATTCATTTCTTCTAGATTTTCTAGTTTATTTGAATAGAAGGTTTATCATATTCTCTGATGGTTGTTTGTACTTCTGTGGGGTCAGTGGTGATATCCCTGTTATCATTTTTTATTGTGTCTATTTGATTTTCTCTCTTTTCTTCTTTATTAGTCTAGCTAGTGGTATATCTATTTTATCAATTTTTTCAAAAAAACAAGCTTCTGGAATCATTGATTTTTTGAAGGGTTTTTCATGTGTCTATCTCCTCCAGTTTCACTCTGATCATGGTTATTTCTTGCCTTCTGCTAGCTTTGGGGTTTGTTTGCTTTTGGTTCACTAGTTCTTTTAGTTGTGATATTAGGGTATTGATTTTGAGATCTTTCTGGCTTTTTGATGTGAGCAGTTAGTGCTATAAATTTCCCTCTTAACAGTGCTTTAGCTGCATCCCAGAAATTCTGGTATGTTGTCTCTTTGTTCTCATTGGTTTCAAAGAACTTCTTGATTCCTGCCTTAATTTCATTATTTACCCAAGAGTCAGTCAGGAGCAGGTTGTTCAATTTCCATGCACTTGTGTGGTTTTGAGTGAGTTCTTTAATCTTGAGTTCTAATTTGATTGTGGTCTAGCACTGTTTGTTATTATTTCAGTTCTTTTGCATTTGCTGAGGAGTGTTTTATTTCCAATTATGTGATTGATTTTAGAATAAATGCCATATGGCACTGAGAAGAATGTATGTCCTGTTGTTTTTGGTTGGAGAGTTCGGTAGATACCTATCAGGTCCACTTGATCCAGAGCTGAGTTCAAGTCCTGAATATCTTGTTAATTTTCTGTCTCAATCTGTCTAATATTAACAGTTGGGTGTTAAAGTCTCCCACTACTATTACGTGGGAGTCTAAGTTTCTTTGTAGGTCTCTAAGAACTTGTTTTATAAATCTGGGTACTCCTCTATTGGATGCATATATATTTAGGATCCTTCGCTCTTCTTGTTGCATTGATCCCTTTGCCATTATGTATTGTGCTTCTTTGTCTTTTTTGATTTTTATTGGTTTAATGTCTACTTTCAGAGACTAAGATTGCAACCCCTGCTTTATTCCACTTTCCATTTGCTTGGTAAATTTTCCTCCGTCCCTTTATTTTGAGCCTGTGTATGTCTTTGCATGTGAGATGGGACCTTTGAATACAGCACACCAATGGGTCTTGACTCTTTATCCAGCTTGTCATTCTGTGTCTTTTAATTGGGGCATTTAGCTCATTTACATTTAAGATTAATATTGTTATATGTGAATTTGATCCTGTCATCATTATGCTAGCTGGTTATTTTGCATGCTAGTTGATGCAATTTCTTCATAGTGTCATTGGTCTTTGTACTTCAGTGTGTTTTTGTAGTGGCCGGTATCAGTTTTTCTTTTCCCTATTTAGTGATTCCTTCAGGAGCTCTTACAAGGCAGGCCTGGTGATGATGAATTCCATCAGCATTTGCTTGTCTAAAAAGGATGTTATTTCTGCTTCATTTATGAATCTTAGTTTGTCCAGATATGAGATTCTGGATTGCAAATTCTTTAAGAACGTTGACTATTAGCCCCCAACCTTTTCTGACTTGTAGGGTTTCTGCTGAGTGGTCTGCTATTAGTCTGATGGGCTTCTCTTTCTGGGTAACCTGGACTTTGTCTCTAGCTGCCCTTAACAAAAAGATTTTTCCTTCATTTCGACCTTGGAGGATCTGATGATTATGTGTCTTGGGGTTGATCTTCTCATGGAGTACCTTACTGGGGTTCTTTGGATTTCTTGAATTTGAATGTTGGCCTATCTTGTTAGGCTGGGGAATTTCTCCCTGATGATATACTGAAGTATGTTTTCCAACTTGGTTCCATTCTCCCCATCTCCTTCAGGTACCCCAATCAGTCATAGATTCAGTCTTTTTACATAATCCCATAGTTCTCAGAGGCTTTGTTCATTCCTTTTCATTCCTTTTTCTCTATTCTTGTCTGCCTGTCTTATTTCAGCAAGATAGTCTTCAAGCTCTGAAATTCTTTCCTCCACTTGGTCAATTCAGCCATTGATACTTGTAGTTGCATTGTGAAGTTCTTTTGTTTTTCAGCTCCATTAGGTGGTTTATGTTACTCTCTAAACTGATTATTCTGGTTAACGGCTCCTGTAATGTTTTATCATGGTTGTTAGCTTCTTTGCATTGGATTAGAACATGCCCCTTTAGCTCAGCAAAGTTAATTATTACCCACCTTCTGAAGCCTACTTCTGTCAATTCATCCATCTCAGCCTCCATCTAATTCTGTGCTCTTGCTGGAGAGGTGTTGCGATCACTTGGAGGAGAAGAGGAACTCTAGCTTTTTGAGTTTTCAGCGTTTTTTCATTGATTCTTTTTCATCTTTATGAGTTTGTCTAGCTTCAATCTTTGAGGCTGTTGGCCTTTGTATAGGGTTTTTGTGGGGACCTTTTTGTTGATGCTGTTTTTGTTGTTGTTGCTTTCTGTTTTCCTTTTGACAGACAGGCCCCTTTCCCGTAGTGATGCTGTGGTTTGCACGAGTTCCACTCTAGACCCTATTCATCTAGGTCCTTCCCACACCTGGAGGTGTCACCAGTGGAGGCTGCAGAACAGCAAAGATGACTGCCTGCTCCTTCCCAGAGAGACACCAAACTGATGCCAGCAGGAATGCTCCTGTATAAGGTGTCTGACAACACCAGTTGGGGGGTCTCACTCAGTCAGTAAGTTTGAGATCCAGGACAGGCTTAACAAAGCAGTGTGTCTGCCCCCTTGGGAGCGGGGGTGCATTGCGCTGGGTAGAATCCCACTTGTCTGGGCTGCCTGGATTCCTCAGAGCCAGCAGAGGGAAAGACTAAGTCTGCTGATCCCTGGAGATCACAGCCACCCCTCCCACCAGGGGCTTAGCCAGAACTTGAAGACTATCTTGCTGAAATAGGACAGGCAGACAAGATTAGAGAAAAAGAATGAAAAGGAATGAACAAAGTCTCCAAAATCTATGGGATTATTTAAAAAGACTGAACCTACAACTGATTGGGGTACCTGAAAGAGATGGGGAGAATGGAACCAAGTTGGAAAACATACTTCAGGATATCATCCAGGAGAAATTCCCCAACCTAACAAGACAGGCCAACATTCAAATTCAAAAAATCTAGAGAACCCCAGTAAGATACTCCATGAGAAGATCAACCCCAAGACACATAATCATCAGATTCTCCAAGGTCAAATTGAAGGAAAAACTTTTAGCGAATAGGATGTCCTTTCCCCAGTGTATATTTCTGTTGACTTTGTTGAAGACCAGTTGGTTGTAGGTATGTGGCTTTATTTCTGGGTTTTCCATTCTGTTTCATTTATCTATGTGCCTATTTTTATACCAGTACCATGCTATTTTGGTTATTATAGCCTTGTAGTATAATTTAAACTCAGGTAATGTGATGCCTCCAGCTTTGCTCGTTTTGCTTAGGATTGCTTTCACATTTGCCAAAGCCCCTTTTAAAGCCAAAGATAGCAGTCAACTATTCATACAGGATTTATGGAATTTATATTAGTTTTATGTGAAACTTAATTGATATTATAATTGGCACCTACTTATGTATTGTCATATAAGGTAGAGCAGTACAGCCACTATCAGGCAGTCAAGGGACCAAAAAAGGAGGGGAGAAGACCATGCTTCATGCCTGCTATATACCACCCTTTGATGATAAAGTGAACAAGACTAAGGTGAAATGGAGGTAAACACTATGTTCAGAAAGATCTTCCTTACAAAAAAAAAAAAACCCAAAACCAAAAAACTACCAAACATTCCAAAACCAATATGAAAAGAACACTCAAGAAGAATATCATGGAAATATTAACCCAGTGAGTTGGAGGAAAAACTTGACTCTGAAAGTTATTTATTATAAGAAATAAAGAAAATATTCAATACATGAAGTTTGTAAACATGAACCCATATTAGTTTGCACTCTCTATCCTTTCCCTTTGGTAGTTTTCCATACTAAATTCTGGGTTAGCCTTGGACTTAGCCTTGACTAATGAGACCTTAGCAAATGTGATGCAAGCCAAGTCTTAAAAAGTATTTGTGTATGTGTGCTTGTCTTCTCTTGCTGCTCTATGGAACCTTGGGATTGCCATATGCAGAAGCCTGAGCTATCTTACCTTAGTATAAAAGACATGTCTCAGCTGAGGCCTCCAAGAATAGCCTTCCTGTCAACTGGCAGACAATTGCGTGAGGCAATCCTAGACCACCTGCACCCAGCCAAGCCAACCTGGAGCAGAAGAATCATCCAACAAACTTAGCAAAGAGTAAGAAGTAATAATTTTGCTGTTATATGACGCTTATATTTGTGGCATTTATTTCTCAATGCAACAAAAAATGAACTGATAAACATTTGCTTAGTTTCTCAATAATATGCAAAACACTTTTTTAAAGACAAACAAGAAGCCATTAAAAAGAGTACTAGAAAAGATGACAATTGACTCCCATAAGGAAAAACTGCAATGAGACTAAAAATACAATAATTATTAAAATCAGTAATGCAAGAGAGTAAAACAGATATAACACTGCAAAAAATTAAGCAGTGTAGAGAACAACCTACAGCTTTCATCTCAGAATAGACAGAAAAAGAAATAAGAAATTAAAATGAAAGAAAGTTAATGTGTAAGACAAAGCTTTAAATTATGAGTAGTGCCAATTCCAGAAGAAGAAAGAAGAAACAACCAATAGAATATTATCCAGCCATAAAAAGGAATGGAAGATACATGATACAACATGGATGAACCTCGAAATATTAAGTGAAAGAAGACTGACACAAAAAGTAATGTATGATTCCATTTACATAAAATGTCCCAAATAGGCAAATTCTCAGAGATGGAAAGCAGATTAGTGCCTCCATCAAGAGCTAGTGGGTGGGGAAAATAGGCAATAACTGTAAATAGGTTAGGGTTTCTTTTCGGGGTGATGAAAATGCTCTAAAATTAGATAGTGGTGATGGTTGCCCAGCAAAATAACTACATTGTACATTTTAAAAGGATGAATTTTATGGCATATGACTTATATCTCAGTAATGCCATTTTTAAGTCAATTAGCAACTAATGACTCTGGGCTAGGTAGTAGTATCAATGAAACAACACATAGATCAGAAACAGACACATACACACACACACACACACACAAGAATTAATATAAAGGATGAATAACAATTAAATAGGGATTGTATTAGTCCGTTCTCACACTGCTGATAAAGACATATCTGAGACTGGGCAATTTACAAAAGAAAGAGATTTAATTGGACTTACAGTTCCACATGGCTGGGGAGGCCTCACAATCATGACGGAAGGCAAGGAGGAACAAGTCACTTCTTACGTGGATGGCGGCAGGCCAAGAGAGCTTGTGGAGGGAAACTCCACCTTATAAAACCATCAGGTCTCATGAGACTTATTCACTATCACGAGAACAGCATGAGAAAGATCTGCCCCCTGATTAAATTATCTCCCACTGGGTCCCTCCCACAACACGTGGGAATTATGGGAGTACAATTTAAGATGAAATTTGGGTGGGGACACAGAGCCAAACCATATCAAGGATCAATGGATTGTTCAAGACATAGTGTAAAAAGTGGCCTTTTCTTTAAAAGTACATCAAATTTAGATTCTCACCACCAGACTGCAAAATAAATCCTGTTTAGATTAATGATTTGGATATATAAAGAAAGTAGGTACAAACATAAGAATATTTATTGCTCTACAGAAGAAGATAGACTTCCTTAGCATAAAGGCAATGGAAGCAGTCACAAATTAGAACACTGAAGGATATGCTATCTTAAAACATAAGTAAACATCTATAGAACAGAAATGCCTACAAAATTTAAAGGACAGTAATAAAACTGAACAAAACACACCTCATAAATTCCTCACACGAGAGTTTAATATTTTTATTTTTTAAAATGCATTAAAATGGATGAATCCTTAATTAGAAAATGAATAAATAATATTAACAGGGAGAAGAAAATCAAATTGCTAATGAACGTTAAATTTCACAAATAATAACAAATATGGGGGCATTTTTCCACCTATCCAACTGGAAAATATTTATAAATCAGTGCTGTTGAGTTAGAAACTCTGGTAGAATTACAAATCAGTACAGAAGCAATCATGCAACATGTAACAAGTTCTTAAAAATTTTAATACCCAGGTAAACATATACCAATTAACATCAATTTATTACAATAAAATTTATACTTTGAAAAAAATATATTATCAGATACACTTCTAGGAATCCATCCTAAGAAAAATTTCAGATATGTAAAGAAAATGATGCATGCATATTGTATTCATTTCTTTCACAAATATTTATTAAGCATCTACTATGTGCCTGGGTCTGTTCTAGTTAATAAGAATAACAGTAACAACAAAACAGACAAAAATCCCTGACCTTACATAGCCTATATTCTAGACAGACAGTAAACAAAATACATGGTCTATTTGGTGTTAAATGTACTGAAGCAGCTGAGAAGAGACACTGGAATGCACAGAAAAGTCTCTGGTCCACTTGCTGTTGAGGTCATTGCCGTGAATGCCCTCAAGCAGGCAGTAAAAAGAAACACAAAGATTCTCACGTTTGGTACATGCCTCCAAGAGACTCTTCTCAAGCCTCTTCCCCAGGTTCCCTGGTGCCTGTTCTCCTAATCTTCCTCCATCTGGGTCCCTGACCATCTAGCCATGTGTCTGAGTCTACTTCTTACCTCAGCTCCCTCTCCCTCCACACAATGTCAATGGTCAAGTGTGCCACTGCAGCTCTGCCTGCTTGGAGGGTGGCTCCTCCATCACCATTTAGAGCCACCCATGAGTGGGGCTGCAGTATGGCAGCAGTATTTTTAGTTCACAGCCACCTATTAAATAGGTGAGCCATGTCTTACCTCTCCTGTCAGCCAATGGTAGGGAATTTGAAAGGTCTAGTTTCTGCAGCATATGTTTCCCCTGGTAAATGGCCTCAATTTGCTTGGAGAAACATTGCGGGCAATTGCTACTACATTTGCTTGCTGCAGTTTTGCAGGTTTCTTCCTTGAGAAATGCCATCTTCCCTTCAAACAGTGGGCTCAGGGTATGAGAACTATTTCAGAGCTGGAAACTGGGTGACAGACCACCATCTTTACATTGCAATGACTGGCTTCAGCCCGCTCTTCATCATCTTTTGATTTTTTCCAGTTATATAAGCCAAGTTATGCCTTCATAGGTTTACCTGCACATCTCTATTGCTCCCTGGAACATCACGGTCTATCAGCCACTGATTTAGATCCTGTAAAAGTCCAGGGCACCCTGGTTGTCCCTCTGGCCTTGCTGTGCCCATATATTAATTATATCCTCCTAACTCTGCTGGCTAAGGGCTGACACCAGGCTTCAGTTAGTCTAGAAACTATTTTGCCCAGTCCAAAAGCATCATCATCCAATGTGAACACATAAATAACATTGAGCTTTTCAAAGACTCTCTTCCACTCTAAGCAGTGTATGGTGGATTCCTTATTGGCCTATGCACCTTCCCAGGAAACATAATTATACAGTGTGCTTTCTGGACTCACATAAGAAATCCAGTCTATTATTCCCATCCCTTCAAGCATCTGACTCCCTCCTTATTTCTCTGCTAAGATTGTTCTGGCATTTCCACCTCATTAAGCAATCATTGTTTCCAAGTCTCAGGAAGTCATCCCAATAGAAGATTAGGATTGGCTCCAAGGTGTCTTTGCCAGGACATTAAATCTTGAATAATAGGAGAATGCTCCTTTATTAACAAATTTCCTCCTATCCAGCCATGTGCACTCCAGAACCACCCTTGCCTGTGTTGCTGTGGTTCTAGCACATGCGTATGATCCAGATCCTGCAAAACCACGTAACTAAGTGGTTTCCTCCGAGAGCAGGCACTGCATTCCCTGTTTAGACTCTGCTGAGGCCTGACTCTATTTATTGGTATGAAGATAACAAGGAGAAATGGCACAGATCTTGAGGGGAACAGAAAACATGTTCCAACTCATCTGCCTCCCAGTCTCTTCATAGGTCTCTAGGCAAGAGCAAGCTTCTTTCCTCTACCAGAGAGAAAGGAACTGCTTCTAACAACCTGGAAGACTCAAAGGAATCTAGGTACCCATAACACTAAGACACTCCATTCAAATGCCTTATCTCAGCTCTCAGGATATCACTCTTTCCTTATCAGGGCACTGACATTGACACTGGATGCATGCTGAAGTCTCTTTCGCAGCTCTGCCACCCTTACAAGTACATCCTGGGCTTGACTTTCTACATACTCTTTCCTGCTGCTGCTGGAGTTGAGTGTATCTTTAAATTATGCTATAGAAGCGTTCTGACTCTACATTGTGCCATGAGTTGATACCTGATCTGAGCCTACCATTTTTAATTTTTAAAAGCTTTCAAAGCAGTCAACAGAATCTAGCCAACTTCTAAATCCTTATGATCACCATTGCCCTGTGGCATTCACGTACTAGGGTTACTACATAATCAGAATATCATGGTTTACTTTCAACCTGTACTCATTCATTCCAGCTGAAATTTTTAGTAATTCCGATATTACAGCATGCTACTTATTATCCACACTCCACTTAACATCACCAGTGAGTGACCCAGAGCATCCACCTCTAGGGGAATTCCTAGTGTCCTCAAAAGCAGAGTCAGAACCTAGGACTTGTGTGTAGGTGGATGATTCTGGAAGTATTACCGTGGAACAAGCAAGGGAGACTGGGGAGAGTGAAACAGGAAAAAAAGAAAGATCAACAGAAGAGTCAATTATCCAAGCCAACACTGCTATGGACAACTGGGGCTGAGTCCCTCTGGGATTGCTCAACACAAAGAACGGCTCTCAGAATTTTCTGTCCAAGGATGGACACAGGGAAGCATGTATCCATCAGCTTCCACCTCCCTTGGTTAAAGGTGCCCAAGAATTTCTTAGCTCCCTCTGCTCTTGTGAACTGCACCTGAATTCTTTGCTGTGGTGTTAGAGAACTTCAGAACAGAAAGAAAAGGCACATGGCACAGGCCCTTAAGTTAAGACCTTGTCCACAAGAAGAAGTAAATTAAAGCCTACGGGAAGTATAACAGAAGCCACGGCTGGAATCAGAGTGCTGTGGGCTGAACAAGGGTCTTCTAAGGACATCCACACCCTAATCCCTAGAACCTGTGAATGTGAGTTTATATGGAAAAATTGACTTTGTAGATGTGACCAAATTAAGAATCTTGAGGTAGGGGATTATCCTGAATTACCTGGGTGGGCTCTAAATATAATCTCAAATTTTCTTATAAGAAAGAGAAAGAGGGAGACTTGACAACAGAAAAGAAGGTAAGGCGATAACAGAAGCAAGCCTTGAGGCTGGAGGAGGGGGCCACAAGCTGAAAAATGCGGGAGGCCACCAGAAGCTCAAAAAGGCACGGAAACTGATTCTCTCACCAAAACCTCCAGAAGGAACCAGCCCTGCTGATGCTTAATTGCAGCCCAGTGAAACTGATTTCAGAGTTCTGATCTCCAGACAGACAAGGGAATATATTTTGTGTTGCATTAAGCTACTAAATCAATGGTAATTTGTTACAGTAGCAATAGAAAGTGAATACACAGATTTACAGCAAAGACACTATCAGATGATGTGCACCTAATTGCAGTCTCTGCACAATGGCCCACTGCTTAACTATTCCATGCCCTTTACTGCTTCATGACCTGTGTTCATGATGTCTCTTTTCTCTAAAGCAGCGGTCCCCAACCTTTTGGGCACCAGGGACCGGTTTCATGGAAGACAATTTTTCCATGGACAGGGGTCGGGGGTATAGAGAGGGATGGTTTCAGGATTATTCAAGCTCATTACATTTATTGTACACTTTATTATTACATTGTAATATATAATGAAATAATTATACAACTCACCATAATGTAGACTCAGTGGGAGCCCTGAGCTTGTTTTCCTGCAACAAGATGGTCCCATCTGGGGGTGATGGGAGACAGTGACAGATCAGCAGGCATTAGATTCTCATGAGGAGCACACAACCTATATCCCTTGCATGCACAGTTCACAGTAGGGTTTGTGCTCCTATGAGAATCTAATGCCACTGCTGATCTGACAGGAGGCAGAGCTCAGGCTCTAATGCAAGTGATGGGGAGCAGCTGAAAACACAGATGAAGCTTCTCTCCCTTGCCTTGCCAGGTGCTCATCTCCCACTGTGAGCAGTCCATGGCTGGGGACTTGGGAACCCCTGGGGTAAAGCACTCTGTGCTACTATCTGCATGCTTGTCTCCTTCCAATCTTCTGGCTGAAATTTAAATCAAATTCTTGGAGGACTTCAAAGCCTTTCCAATCTAAAGTGAATTTCTGTGATTTTTTTTTCCAAAGCCCTGCTTCCTTCATGGTAGTTATCATTTGTTTTTATTTTGTGTATGTGTCTGCCTACTTGTTTACTGTGTTTCTCTGCCTGTCTATAGCAAAGCCCTGTATTTTTGGAATTACAGTAACTTTATTACTTTGAAATTTTGATCCCCACTGGTTATCAAGGCATTGTGTTTATTCATCATGGGTTTGAATATTGAAAAAAAAAAAAATGGTGGTATGAGTGGTACCCACCCACTACCCACATGGTATGTCAGAAGGAAGCAGTTTCTCCTTCCTCCTCCACCATCCGGCTTGACCTACATGACTGATTACTTTCACACTCTCCCTGGTCAACACTCTAAATAGCCTTTAATGCACCTCTCTACCCCAAACCCCAGCCTGTTGGGCTGGTGTCCTGGCAAAGCCCATGGCTCCTGTCTCCCCTAAATGACTTACTCGAATCCACAGCTATTAGCTGGAATCAATTACGATTTATTCAACAAATTGTGGCAAGTCAGTTACTCTCTCCCAGGCTGAGCTAGATTACAGAGATGAACAAGGCCCAGTGTCTCTTTTAGGGAGATCATTACCTAACCCAGAAGATAGTCAGATATGCAAATTAAAGCAAAAACTTTTTCTAGGGGCCATGATACAAGGTGCCCAAAGGAAAAATGGGGTCATTTATAAAGAGGATTCCAAGAAAGACTTCACAGAAGAGAAAATGCTTGATCTGAACGTCAAGAGCTAAAGAGATTTTTAAAAGGCAGGCAGAGAAGCACGAGTCACCTTGAGTAACTGCATGGAGGCAGTAAGTGGCCAGGGCCACTGAGGAAAAGCAAGCAGAGCAATGTAGCCTGAGTGAAGAGTGAAAGGAAGTACAACAGGATGAGGCTGGAGGGGTGAAACAGCGTCAGTCGTGGAGAAGCTGTGTGCCCACTGAAGGTGCTCCCTGCCACACACACGCGTTGATGCTCACTCCTAATCCCCATCCTAGAAGGCTGACAATAATTTTATGGGACTCAAAAATCTCCTTTAAAAGGCTGTGGCTTGAAAGGACAGATATTCATTCCAATACCAACACTGAAGACAGTCTTCGGAACTGAGCGTGCAGAGTAGACGCTGCAGGGATGCTGAAGTTACCTTTGCATTTCTGTGGATATCCAAGTCTAGTGGGGAAACGGCGATTCTCCACCCCATCCACTGGTGAGGGGGCAATGCCTGGTTTACAGCCACCTGCCAGTCACACTAGTGGCTGTTGTTTATTGCTTCTATATTCTACACAATTTACTTATACTTTTTATATTTACTTCATCCAGGCAAAGAATCTTATGTGTTTCCCCATTTTAGAGATGCAGAAATTGAGTTTAGAGAGGTTCAATGTTGTGCCCAAACTCTCTCAATCAGTAAGTGGCAGAATTGGAACTCAGACACCGGCTTGCCTGTGTCTTTCACCTCCAGATCACAGTATTTCATCCAGCCCAATTTGGGGATTGAACAGCATGACCTTAATGTTGCCACTCACCAAGATTTGCAGCTGGGAAGCTGCCTGATCGACATCTGCCAACTTCCCTGGGTTCTTAAAAAACAGTAGTAGTAATAATAATAGCATCAACAGTGATAACAACACATATGAACATACATTGTCAATGAGTCAATAATTATACACAACAAAATATAAGGGGTTTGCTGATGTTTTTTACTAGTAATACTTATTATTTGTTGTCTTTTTATTGTGGTCATCATCATTTTAATTTAAAATTGTAACAAGCTGAAGAATTATTAGCAAGGCAAGTAATAAAACCCATTATCGTGCTTTTATTTCCTACTTGGGACTATAAATTAAATGTGAGAGAACTAACCTTTACTCCTGAGGAGAGATGATTTAATGTTGAATGACACCAACCCAGGTAAAAAACATCCCCGATGAAATAGGAACTCCAAGTGTGATTCAGCACATGGAGATGTCCAAGCAGGAGAGAATCTCCCCATAAGGCAATTAACTCTGGGTAACATGACCAATGAGTTTCTGAACCTTGGTGAGTGAAGGTGAAAAAGGTCCATAAAGTCTGCAGGGAGCCATCCAAGAGAAACACAGTTTGTAATCAAAACAGAGAGGGAGGAAGAAGACTCATGGCATCTGGCAGAGAAGAATTATTTACCCGGATATTTATTCTACCTTGACACCAAGCATCTGGAGGGATCAAGGCATCTGTCTAAGTGTTTGCTCTGTGTGTGTGTGTGTGCATGTGTGTGCGCATAAGACAGCACACAGAATGGAATAAATCAAACATCTGCAGAAGAGGTGGGACAACTGAGGCAGGAGAGAACAGTTATAAGTGCTCAGTTCCCTCAAATCCCAAACAATTATACTCAAATCCCAGCTCTGACACTGACTATGTGTTCCTCAGAAATTTTCCTAAGCTTCCTAAATTCAGGTTCCTTAGGTGCAAAGTGAGAATAGTAACCAATACTGTTGCCACGAGGCTAGTATAAGTGAATGCATGCTCACTGCATAATAAGTGATTAATAAATCTTGTCCATTATTATAACCATTGTTATTGTTGCTAGTCTATTATGTGAGCACTGCAGAAGGATAATAAAACAAAAAAAAGATGGACTGGATTTTCTCCTTTTTAGCCAGATACGTGCATCTCTAGCAAAAGCAGCTGAGATTAAAAACTATCAGGAAACAAAAGAGTGGGTCACATTCAAAGAGCAACTTTTGAATTATTTCAAAGCCAATTCTTTACAAAACATAAGGTCCTTGCTACACACAGGGTGATCTGCAACACCTGGGAGATTGTTAGGAATGCACAATCGCAGCTCCCGCTCCAGAGTCGACTACATCAGAGTCTGCATCTTAACGAGATCCCCACATGATCTGCAAGCACAATCAACTTTGAGGCGCACAGAGCTGGGACACAGTCTGCATTTGTCCACAATCATATCAAATCCTCTAATGAATGGAAAGGAAGGGTCCATTTAGCCAAGCAGCTGATCCATTCAGTCACACCTGATCAATTTACGCCCCACAAGTAAACAGCTGAGCTGACCAGCTCAAATGGAGCAATGCCCAAGGCAATCAGCCCTAAATGGGAAGCAGATGGTGTATGTGAAGGGCCATCCAAAAGTATTTTAACTGGGACATTCCCCATCCCTTACCCCTAGGAAGTTTACAATCTGTTAGAGGCAACAGAAGAATAGACCTTTAAGTCAAATCGCTAGATGAATAAGAAGAAGGGCTAGGGGTAATTTATTCTAACATGTAAAATCAGAGTAGCCTCTTAGAGAAGGTACATGTGGACAGTGACAAAGGAGCAGGAAGGGAGTGTAGTAGTCCATTTTCACACTGCTTATAAAGACATATCCAAGACTGGGCACTTTACAAAAGAAAGAGGTTTATTGCACTTACAGTTCCACATGGCTGGGGAGGCCTCACAATCATGGCAGGAGGCAAGGAGGAGCAAGTCACATCTTATGTGGATGGGAGCAGGCAAAGAGAGAGCTTGTGCAGAAAAACTCCCATTTTTAAAACCATCAGATCTCATGAGACTTATTCACTATCACAAGAACAGCACAGGAAAGACCTGCCCCCAGGATTCAATTACTGCCCACTAGGTCCCTCCCACAACACGTGGGAATTCAAGATGAGATTTGGGTGGGGACACAGGCAAACCACGTCAGGGAGGAAGATAGATGCAATTGGACAGAAGGGATCCATGAGGAGTAATAGCAGAAAAGTGCAGGATATGTTCGTACAGAGCCTTGAAAGCTCAGGCAGGTGTTCCAGCAGCAACATCAAGGCAGAGAGAAGAGAAACACCAAGGATGTTTGTCCTACAGAGAGAAATGACTTGGACATGTAAACAGGCACAGGTGCTATTTTCTTTAGTCTTTGCATAAGCAACAGGACAGAATCTTCCTGTGGCTGAAACGAGGCAATTCTTTATAATCTGGACTTGATTTGTCCTGTTAGGTGTCAGAGTCCTGCTGGTCCTCACTTTGAGGAAGAAGGAAACCATCCCTCTGATTTGGGGATTTCCAGACTTGTTTAGTTATTTTTCTAATATACAAAATGGGCACTTTTGGCCCTTAAGCCTGTGGAAGAGATGGCTAACTCCACACTAAAATATATTCATCCTTGTGGAAGACAGCATTGTCTCTGGAAAGCAGATTATCATTCCAGCCCTTTATTTCCCAACCTCCTATCCATGACCCCTTGCACTTACACGTAGCCATGAAGCTAATTCTCACCAAAGGATAGAAGCAGAAGCAATGTGTTTGAGCTCAGGCCAAGGCTTAGAAGAACAGGCTTTCTTTCTTTCTTTCCCCTATCCACAAGCTTGATGCAAATGATGGCAAGACTCTAGAGGACAATAGAGCCTGGGCTACAAGTCTTCACAAGAAGTAAAGCCAACCACCAACCAGGAGCAAGAGATAAGCTTCTATTGTATTTGAGCCACTATATGTTTTGGGGTCCATATGTTATAGCAGCTAACGTTATCCTAATACAGACTTTATAGGAGTAACTGCTAGGATTAAAGGAAAGAAGGAGAGAAAAGTACATTATAAATTATGATGTCCTAAATAACACCACTGCTTCATTGAACATTCAACAGACATCTATGGAGCAGCTATTATATTCCAAGCTTGTACTTGACACAGAGAAATCAGTGATGAACAGCACAGACATATGCTCTCTCCCAGATGAGTATTGAGCCACCACCCAATAGTGCTGGATGGAGCATAAGAATCATACCATCTATCTTTCAGCAGAGAAAATATTGCATCCTAGCCTCATTTATCTGTCCAATGGGACAAAAGGCAGGCAAAATTAGAGCCACTCCCATGAAATGGCTTTCACCAGGTTTCTATATACTTATTTTTAAATGCATAGCTTGCTTTATTCCAAACAAGATTTAAGGCAGCTTACAAGATAGTTTAAATTTAAAATGAAAGAAGAAAGTTATAACAAGGTGGGAATGACATGGTACCATGAATATAGCTGAATATGCAGTCACTAATGACTTACACACTTGCCACAAATTTAGATCTGAGTTTGTTTGGTTTTGGTTTTTTGGTTTTTTTTTTTTTTTTTTTTTGAGACAGGGTCTCACTTTGTCACCCAGGCTAGAGTGCAGTGGTATATGATTATGGCTCACTGCAGCCTTGCTGGCTCAAGCAATTCTCCCACTTCAGCCTCCTGAATAGCTGAGACCACAGTCACACACTACCATGACTAGCTACTTTTTAAAAATTTTTTGTAGAGACAGGGTCTTGCTATGTTGCCCAGGCTGGTCTCAAACTCCTGGCCTCAAGTGATCCTCCTACCTCAGCCTCCCAATGTGCTGAGATTCCAGGTGTAAGCCACTGTGCCCAGCTTGAGCTTCCTGGAAGCCAAATCAAAATGTTCTTCAGCTGTTATAATATGTGATTATTTACATATCTGTATTCTCCATAGACACGAAGCACCATGAAGGACAAAGACTATGTCTTTTGTTTACTTACTCTAGTATCCACATGACCTCCTGGTCCACAGTAGGTCCCTAATAAGTACATCCATAAGGAAAAGGCAGAGCAGCCTGACGTTCAATCATACCTGGCACTGGGACAAAGAGGTGTGTCCCTCCAGATCCTCAGAAGTATAAGCCAACATGCTGTGAAGACCAGCATCATTATCCTAGGCCTACAGTTGGCTCATTGGCAAGCAACCTGTGGCTGGTCCTCATTTCCTAAACCCCAAGTATTGATGGCATCAGACCAAACACAGTACAGACAAAGCAAATTCTGCAGGGATCTAATATCCTGTGGTTCCAAACCCCCAAATCTCTGCCAGTCTGATGTGACCCAGGGGAGGACTGTTGTCCACCTGGAAGGAACAGAAGTACCACATAACTTTTTAACAGTCTTCTCCTTCACTGTCTCCCTGGTAGTGTTTTAGATTCCATCAATGAGGCAGCTTTGACTTCTAGAGGCCAGAGAAGCCATTTATTTTATTATTATGAGAAGCCATTTTCTGACCCTAGAATCTGCATTTTCCATGCAGAAAACTGAAATCTACCATCTACTCTGTCACTCAGGGCTCCCATAGAAAGATGTAATTAGTTGGATCAAAGTGCAATTTAAATGTCACTTTTGCTATGAAATTAGAGATACCGTTCCTTTACATTCACTTGATTTTTGTGACTGACCTATTCCCTTTCTTGCTTTGGTCCTTGATTCTAAGAAAGTCAGCAGTGTAGTCCCAGCTAGTTAGAGAGATCAGAAGTGTAGGTGGAAGAGCTTAAAGGGGCAGCAGGGACATCAGATGGCAGGGCTATGGCTGGGATAAGACACTAAAGATGGAGGGAGATTTATAAGCCCCAGCCATGCATGGGGAGAGCATAGGATTCCCAAGTGGGTTTCCAAGAACGCCCCAGTGAATAAGCAGGGCTGGTGATGAGCAGGAACCTGCCAGCTCATGGCACAACTCCAAAGCGTGACTTGCACGGACCACATTGAGGACAATGTGATGGTGCCCTCTGGAGTTGTGTCGTGCATCTGTCCTGCAGGACATAATTTGAGAGGGCTCACTAATAATAGCAGTAAGAACCCACATGTACCGAGTGTTCAGGACATGCCAGCCATGATGCTAAGCACTTTATAAGTATTAGCTCATTTAGTTCTCACAACATTGTAAGTAGGAACTATAGTCATTCCTGTTTTACAAGAGGGGAAACTGAGACTTAGAGATGTTAAGTAATTTACCTGAAACCATTCCATTAGTACATGTTGAAGCCAGATTTTTAGCCCAGTCTGGCTTCACAGCTCATGCTCTTAGCCACTTCAATATATGGCCTTCCAGCAAGGTTGATAAAAAGTAGATACAAAATTTACTTTTCCAGACATTGTACACAACAGCTTTCAATTCTGCCCTAGCAATGGAGGACCCATCCCTTAATTTCCCATGCTGATTCCAGTTCCTTGCCTACGAGTATGTCTCCATATTATGGTGCCAAGGCAGGGAAGAACACTCCTCCAAGACACCACCAGAGAGACATTTACAAAGGCGGAGCTGGCCCTGCAAACTGCTCCCAGCACAGCAGGATGGCTGCGAGTTCTAACAGACAGATCAGCAGCAGTGGCTGGGGCATTTATTAAGTCCCACTGGTTAAATTCTATTTTCTGATGCAGGCAAACGGCTCCCATTCCCCCATAGTGAGAGCTAGGTGAGCAAGTCAAAGGCAGGGCACAGCAGGGGCTACATTCTGAAGGCAGAAAGTCAGGGGGAGGTGGCTTGTGACAGATTATTTTGAGATGGAGCTGTCAGTGCAGAATAGTCCCTGCCCCACCATGATGGCTCCAGTGTCCAGGAGACAACTGTCTACAATGTGAAGAGGAAATGGACTTTGCAGAGAGAAGTTGCACCAAGCGACATGTCTACAGCAAGTTGCCCAGGCATTTCCAGGCCCTTTCTACTCTCTCAGAGATAAATCAGCCAGGAAGGATGCAGCTTAATCTGGTTCATCTTTTTGTTGTTATTGTTGGAGACAGAGTTTCGCTGTTGTCGCCCAGGCTGGAGTGCCATGGCGCCATCTCAGCTCACTGCAACCTCTGCCTCTCAGTTTCAAGTGATTCTCCTGCCTCAGCTTCACAAGTAGCTGAGATTACAGGTGTGTGCCACCACGCCCAGCTGATTTTTATATTTTTAGTAGAGATGGGATTTCACCATGTTGGCCAGGCTGGCCTCAAACTCCTGACCTCAGGTGATCCATCCGCCTCGGCCTCCCAAAGTGCTGAGATTACAGGTGTGAGCCACTATGCCCAGCCACTTTGTTCTTAAACTGTCATTTCAATCTTCTAAACATTAGATTTAGCTTTTCAATCTGTTTGGGGCCTGGTTTCATTTAGTGTCCTTCCTTTCTTCCCTTCCTACCTCTTTCTCTTCCTCCCTGTTTTCTCTTAATTCTTCTCTCTCTTTCCTCCCTACCTCTTCTTCTTCTTCCTCTTCGTCTGTCTCTCTCATGCCCCTCATTCACTGATCCCCCTTTATCTCCAGATAGCTAGCGCTCTGCAGACTGAACTGGGTCTAGGATGACCTGCTTATTGCACAAGAGCTCTGTACATGCAAACAAGAGTAGATAAGCAAACGACTGAACACAGTCCAACCAATCTGAGTCACTGCCTTTCTTCAGCCTCAGCTCCTCCAGCAAACATCCCTCTGGGGACCCACCACACCAGTGCTCTTTCAAGTCCTGAAACATGCCCTGTTTCACCCCAAGGACTCCACTCAGGCTGACTCTCTGCCGAGAGCAGAGCCTATTGAGAGGCAGCAGAGACGGGTACTGTGGCTACATTGAGACTTCATCACCATTCTGGAGTCAATTGTTTTTTGGGTTTTTTTTTTTTTTCTTTCCCTAAGTCTCTAATTTCATGTCAGAGGCCAGACAAAAAATGTTACAGAAAGTCAAGACAAGGCTTCCTTTACCTAAGCTGTTGGGTCAGCATAGCATGTGCTTTTTAAATGTCATAGATTTCTGTTTTTCTTTTGCTTACAACTTTTAATCTTTGTCTAAACAACTTTTAGGGGAAATGAAAAACATTTCCTACATTTTATGCCTCTTAAAGGCCTTTATTTTTGTAATCATGCACAGCCAGGCTATTCAAATCCTCTTGGACACTCTAGTCCTATGGCTTTGAAGCATTTTCCCAATCCAAGGGGCAAACAAAGTAAGTGAAATAGTTGAAACAAAACTCAAAGTCTGGGATAATAAATACCTAACAATATTGCATTTTATAGCAGATTTCTGTCTGTTTTCCTGAAAATTTGGAAAATACCTAATTCCAGTCCTCTCTGGACCCTGACAGAGCAATTTTAAGGGTGCACCGTATAATGTGCTTTTTCTTTACCTGAGTTGGGGGAAAACTAAGAGGAGGGTAGCTTGTTAAAGAAGTTAGATGAAAGAGAAAAAGATAAAAGGCGTGTAAGTGGGTGGTGATAATAAAGCTGATGGGAGAAAGAGAGAGGGAGAGAGGTTTCAGAAAGTTCCAGGGCAAGTAGTTACGTTTTTGGTTTTTGTCCTTAAGAGAGATTATTTGAAAGTAAGTATTTCATTCTGAAGTCTCAGAATATTAGTCAAAGAAAGCTAGCCATTGACTGGTTGGTATATCTGTCCTCTTCTAGAATTACCATTAAGCCTATGGTTTATTGGCATGTCGAAAGTCTCCATGGTTGCAGTTGAATTCTAATTCATCCTTAGGAAAATGTGACCATTTATCAGTAGGTGTAAGAATGAGGACTGCAGTGAGTGAACACTTAGGAAGCAGGGGTTCTGCAGTCGGAGGCTCTGATTTTGATATAGATGAGCCAATGACAAACAGAAAAATACGCCAATGCAACTGGTTAAAAACGTGTGCCTATGAAGTGTTTTTCAATGAAGCAGAGCTTAAGAAGGAACCGCACTACTTTTATATTACAATCTGACCACACAAGAAGCATCTTTATGAAGGTTTTAGTGAGGGACTCAAGGCAAATGTTGACCAATTGCTTCTGCTTTCATTCTTCTCTAGTCTAATTAACCTGCAACCTTTGGTTACTGCTCTAATGGACCTATAAACATTAGTCAGTGGGGCCAGCTTGGACCAGAAGCTTAGGAAATTTATGCCTCCACCTAGAACCTAAGAAGCACTTCCTTGTAGCATTCAATATATACAAGACAATCAAGGGCAATACAAAAACACAAAGGCTAAAATGACCTATTAATAGAAAAATGAAAAGTGAAAGTAAAAGCAATGGAAAAATCAATGGAGTAACAGAAAACATCAGCCAAATGATTTACCTCTAAACCAAAATATGTACAGCATTAAATGTCTAGAATAGGCAAATTTGTAGAGACAAAAGTAGATTAGTGGTTGCCTGGGGTTGGGGATGGGAACAAGGATTAACTATGAATAAACATGAGTGATCTTGCTGGGAGAATGAAAATGTTCCAAAACTGATTTATGGTGATGGTTGTGCCACTTGGTACAGTCGCTAAAAATAAATGAATTACAATTCATTTACTGAAAATGGGTGAATTTTAGGTTAGGTAAAACATAATTTAATAAGGCAGCTAAAGAATAATAGAACATTCAGTGTTATGGACTGAATGGCTATGTCCCCCTAAAATTCATGTGTTGAAATCCAAACTTCCAACATGATGGTATAAGATGGGGCCTTTGGGAGATAATTGGGTCACAAGAGTAGAGACCCCATGAATGAGATTAGTGCTCTTGTAAAAGACTCAAGAGAAGAACACTCTTTCCTCCTTTCAACCATGGGAAGATACAATAAGATGGAAGTCTGTAACCTAGAAGAGGACCCTCACCACAACCTGACCATGCTGACACCCTGATCTTGAACTTCCAGTCTCCAGAACTGTGAGAAAAGAATGTATGACTCATGGAGCCTATGCTAATTTGTTATAGCAGTTGAAGTTGACTAAAACATAGACTATGGCAAAATATCAACCTGTGTTAAGTATAGAAAATGGATAGATAAGTGTCTGTAATGTTGTCTAATTTTTCTATGTTTTGATTGTTCACAATTTTTTAATTTGAAAAATAAAAAACAATGTTTCCTATCTCAGATATGGCATTATCCTGGGAACACATATTTTCATGATTACAAGGCATACACAATACTTTTAAAAAAAAAAATTAAGAGTTACTGGCACAGTTTTCTGCACTTAATAACTACCCAGTGTTCCTTCTGTGTTGTCAACAACACCTGGCTCAGAACCAGGCTCAGTTAACTTGATTCAATGCCTCCTGTTTGCCGAGATCCAAGGAGAGTTTTTGCAAATATCTTGGCCATTCAAGAGGTTTTGCCTGAGACCTTTCCAAATCTATTAGGAGATATTACTGTAATAATAAAGAATTATGGTGGTTTGAGATAGGAGTGCCACGCCAAGGAATGAACAGACTCATTTGTTCAGTGATTTCATTCTGTACCCCAACCTAGCTGCTCCTGTGATTGATTCTTACTTCAGCAAAGGTACAAATCATTGTATCTAGTGAAACCTCGGGGTCAAATGTCAAAGTAGCAAACTCAACATGTTAATAAATTAGTAAAATATTCTTTTACACACATTTTATTGATTCTCTAAAAGACTAATGGAATCACATAGAACATTTCTGTCATATTATTGCCGTCTTTCTGAGGAGGAAACGGAGACACAGAAGATATATGACACAGTAAACGTTGGGCAATATGTACAATATGCATGTAGCAGAGCTGGGAAAGAATTCCGTTCTCTTGTGTGTTAAAGTCAGGTTACAAAAGAATACATGGAGTGAGACCCTATTTATGTTGCTATTGGATATTGACAGCTCAGGCTTACGATGTCCAAAACCACATTTCTGATCTTCATCACCAGGGCCCAGCCTGCTCTTCCGTAGTCTTCCCCATCTCAGTGAATGGTAATTATCCCTTTAGTTATTCAAGACAAAAAAGTTTCATCCTTCCTTGACATTTCTTGTTCTCTCATGCACATCCACTAGTCAGCAAATGTCTATCTTATCAACACACACCCAGAAACCTACCACTTCTCAGTAGCTACCTCAACCTCAATAGCTACCACCACTTCCAATAGCTACCACCTTGGACGATTGCAACAAGTCTCCTAGTAGATCTCCCTATGTCAACCTACGCTACCCCCAAATCTACTATTAACTCAGTGGCCAGAGTAAGTTATCAGGAAGTCAAAACATCTTACACCTCCATTCAAAACCTTCCAGCGGTTTCTCATAATCCAACTCTTCATTGCATCCTACAAGTCCTCTATTAGGAGGCCTCAATCTTTTCTCTCGCCTCTATCTTCTGCTCCCTCTCCCAGATCTTCTTGTTATTTCAAGCATACTACACATGCTACTGCCTCACCTTTGCATTTATAAAGGAGTAACTACTCCATCTCTTCCTTCATACACTCAAATGTAATCTTCCCAGCGAGGCCTTACCTGAGCACACCTTTCCATCCTCCCTGATGGATTGCAAGAAAAAAGGTTTTGGTTCCTGTACTTGTCTCTCTTGCAATGTGACTCTGAAGCTCCTCTCATCAAGAGAGCAGGACTCTATCGTTTCCCTAGTCAATAAGATGCTGGCTTTTGCAAAGGCCACATTTTTGGTCTCTATCTTATACAGACATGGTCTTCTGGGAAAGGAGTTAAGAGATAAATTAATTATACAAACATGGAAATTAAAGAACAACCTTATTCAAGCTTTCAGTGGCAGAGTCCAGATTTGAACCCAGGTCTCCTGCCTTTTAATTCACTTCTGGTTCCAGAACACCACCATGGCTTTCAGACAGTTACTTACCAATCCCAACCTTGAGCATTCACAGAGAACTTAAGCCACATTCTGCCAAAGAAATATTTCTAAGCTTGTCCTCATGATATCCCCAGGAATGAAGCAAGTCAACCAGGCCATAAGCTGTGCAAAGGAAGTCATAGAGCCAAGGGTATAAATAGCCTTTCACAGCTGGCGCATGTGGGATTACAAGCAATAGCATTTCATCACTGAAGACATTGCACTTCATTGTGGAACCACTTCAGTTGTTTCTCCAATGTGTTTATAAATAATCCAGGGCTCTCAGAGTGTCAGCTTTACTAGGTTCCTACTCTCCTATCAAGAGCTTCTTGAACCTCAGTAGTGCCAGTCATGACTGAGTCCTTAGTTAAATCCTGACCTACTTTAAGCAATTCTGACCCCAAAATCTGGGTGGTACTATCAAGTCATTTACTGATTATTTGTAGCTAATATGTGACAAACATTATAATTGGAAGATTATGGGATGACATGGGAACATGGAGCAGGGGACTGAACTTGCTGTGGTCTAAATATAAATTTGGGGAAGCATTCAGCATATAGCCAGTCAATTCATGGGAGTAAGTGATTTTAGCAAGAGGAAATTTGAAAGATAAAAAGAAGAGGGCCAAGAGCAGAACTTCAAGTAATGGAAGCCAGCAAGGGAGAATGCGACGGAGGCAATGAGGCAGAAGAAAATCATTTGCGGGATGTCACATGCTGTTGTCTGAATGTTTGTGTGCCCCTGAAATTCATGTTGAAATCTCAACCCCCAAGTTGATGGTATTAAGAAGTGGGACCTTTGGGAGGTGATGATATCACAAGATTAGAGGCTCTATGAATGGGATTACTGCCCTTATAAAAGAGACCCCAGAGAGCTGGCTTGCCACTTTCACCAGGTGAGGAGACAGGAAGAAGGTATTTGTATGAGGAACAGGTCCTCACCAGACACCAAATCTGCCAGCACCATTGATCGTGGACTTCTCAGGCTCCAGAACTGTGAGCAATAGATGTCTATTGTTTATAAGCTCCCTAGTCTATCGTATTCTGTTGTAGCAGCCCAAACAGGCTAAAACATCATGGTAGCCAACTTGGGATATAAATTTTTAAAGTAGGCAATAGATAGCAAATCCAGGCAGTGCCAGGCTGGAGGTAACAGGTTTATGGCAGTTCAATACTCCTGCCAAGAATAAAGCAAATCAAAAGCAAAATTAGAAAAAAAGTGTTTTTTAAAATATAATTTAAGTCTGTCGGAAACTACTCAGTCAGTGAGAGCACAGGAACCAAGATTCTAAGAGGAAGGAAAGCATAGAAATGTGAGCCCAACATTATATGCCACTTTTTCTTTATTTCATTTGCTGATTTGAACATAGGGTCTCAGAGGATAAGATGCTTAGCAAAAACTCCAGTGGGCTTTGTGAGTCTGGGGAAGGAAAACTGGAACTCAGAGCAAAGAATAAGCTTTCTTGGTTATGCATCCCAGGTTTTCAGTTGTGACCCCCTAAGGACAGAACCCTATGAGTTGGGGAACACCTGAATCAGGCCTTCTGTCACTAATGCTGATGCCCATCTTTGATTGGCTGTGCTTATCCAATACAATGTTCTGCAGCCGTGGAAATGTCTGATATCTATGCTGTTCAATATAACACAAGCCTTATGTGGCTACTGGGCACTTGAAATGTGGCTAGTGCAACTGAATTTCTAATCTTAATTTTAATTATTCTAAATTTAACTTAAAATATCCACATCAGGGTTGTTTCAGCTGAAGAGAGCAACCTCACCCAAGATCTGGACTGTTTCCCAGGGTGACCCACATCAATGAATGTTTCACACAAAAGGTCCCAAACCCAGAGCAACTGAAAAGGCATTTCGGACTCAGAGTTCCCCCGTGGGGTTGTAAGGGCTCCACTGGGGCTGCCTCACAGCTGACATGCTCCCTCTGATCTCCTCCTCCTTTCTTTTCTTCCCTCCCCTCCCCTTCCTTCCCTCTTCTCCCCTTCCTCCCCTCCCCTTCCCTTTCTTAGCCATTCATCCCAAAAGCATCCCGTAATAAAAATCCCACATGTAAATCTCCAAGTCAGAGTCTGGGTCCCAGGAAATCCAGCTTCTGACATTTGGCACTTGGAGTAATCCAAGAAAGCAGATATTACCTTGGGAATTTGAAGCTAAATCCATCCAGCCATCAGTTGGGCCCCCTTACTTATGGAGGTGACACATGGTCTCTGGAAGCGTGACATCACAATCATTAAAACTTTCACTAATTGTGAACTAGGATGGGATAATGAAAGGAAAAATGTATACTTATCTAGGTGATGTATCACATATTTGAGAAATATGGGGGATATAATTGCTATAAGGACAGTGGAATTGAGTGCCTTTGCTAAGTTTTTATGGAGATTCTGGAACAAATTAATGAACAGCTGAGAGTAATTAAACAGTGATTAAAAGGAAAGTGTGAGAGCCAGAGGGCTTCCTTCGTAGTATGTAGGGAGATTGTCCTCTCCTGTGGTAAAGGGGCTGAGAATCAGGCCCCAGGTTGAATTATCAGAACGGCTAAGCTCCAAAGACGGTTAAGCTTCCAGTGAAGCCAAGTCTGCCATGCCAAGGACGGACTCCTGATTGCAAAATAATGGGCCTCTAATGCATGGAATGGATGATACCTGGATAAAAGGGCAATACCCCAAACCTTGAGAAATGACCTACCCCTCCTTATTAAGAGCTGGCACCTCCCCCCAATATTAAAAGGTAATCAAGAGTCCTCCTACCTACAAGGAAACAGAGACACACTTCAGGGTCATATGAATGGTCATGTCATGAGCCAACCCTGAAAAAGTCATGTTTTTCAAGAGGCTATAATATACCGACTGACCATTTTGTGGTCAAGTACCAAATTTTTGAAACTGGAGGGTAGACCCTTCCAGCAGTACTACCTTTAGACCGAGGCAAAAGAGGTCCTCTTCCTTGATCTCACCATTCTTTAGGTGGAGCCACATACCACATATGTAAGCAGCAATAGATTTATTAAAGAATACAGGGGGGGCATCAGTCACAGGGGACCCAGCAGTCCCAGCATCCTCCTAAACTCCCCTATCCAGGCCCCAGAGAAAGGCTATTCCACATCTCCCTCCAATGTCCTTGAAGCAAACGGTGACTGTATCCAACTGCTGTGCAGGTTTGGGTGTCCTGGGCGGAGGGCAGAGGACACAGACACTGCTCAGAGTGCAGGTCAGGGATTGGAGGTAGGATAGAAACCAGGAGACCAGGCCGGGCACAGTGGCTCACTCCTGTAATCTCAGCTCTTTGGGAGGCCGAGGCAGGTGGATCACGAGGTCAGGAGATCAACATTATCCCAGCTAACATGGTGAAACCCGTCTGTACTAAAAAAAATAAAAAAAATTAGCCGGGCGTGGTGGCGGGCACCTGTAGTCCCAGCTACTCGGGAGGCTAAGGCAGGAGAATGGTGTGAACGCGGGAGGTGGAGCTTGCAGCGAGCCAAGGTCATGCCACTGGACTCCAGCCTGGGCGACAGAGCTAGACTCTGTCTCAAAAAAAAAAAAAGAAAAAAGAAACCAGGAGACTGTTGAGGAGTTTGAAACTGCCATCTTGAGAAACCTGAGGAAATGCCAGAATCGATTCAGAACACCCCTGCCTTTGCTGTATGTGGGCTTCATTAATTATGTTCAGAGCAGGTCATCTCTAACATTCCTAACTCTGGCTGGGTGTCAGCTCACAGCACACAGTCCAGTCCCCTTGACAGGCCCATTTCTGCCTCATTTTCTTATCAAGCACTGGCCTCAAGTTCCCCAAAGCAGTGTGGTTGAATTCTCAAGGATTCTGCCAAATGGACTTGAGAAAGAAGAAACCAAAGTCAAGCCCATTGATGACTAACAAATGCACCCTAACTTCCCACTGAAAATGAGTGTGGCCTCTCCCCCACCTGGGGACACAGAGATCCAGAGTGCCCTATCAATTCTTGAGGTAACCTCTAGCCTTGGATTCCTGACTCAGTGTCATCTCTCCCTACTTCCTGGCAGGAATCTTTCTAGAGTGCAAAGCCAACTGTGTTATTCCCCCACTGAAAATCCTCTGGTGGTTTCATATTGTTGAGGGATAATAGATGAATGAATGAACAGGACACTTGGGTCCCTCACCCCATGCCCAGATTGTTCGTTCAAGCCTCATATTCTCCCACCCTCTACCACCTGCATCCCTGTCCCTAGTACAGGTCCCCTGCCAGCAAACACCACTTCAGACTTGAGTCTAATTCAATGCTTTCTATTCTCACCTCCCCTCTAGCCTGTGAGCGCCTTGCAGACAGGACCAGGTGTATTCACTTTGTCTCCTCAGCACACAGCAGGTCCTCAACTCATGTCTGAAGGAAGAAGTGAATGAAACTTATGGGTATATAAACTGAATTTGATGAGGCTGGGATACACCAGAATGCCCCCAAAATTGACTGCTATGGTGGAAAATGGTGGAAGATGAGGACTATGTCTTATCCCTCTCCATACACCCCCACCTGACATCATGATGCTTGGGGTGAAGGTCCCTTCAACATGTGGTGCCATGATTAAACTGCATGACCTGCACCTCACCCTGCTCAGGATTGTCCTGGGGACAGTGAGAGAGAGGCTTCACTGCGATTCAGGAAGTCTTAGTCTAAACTCAGGCTCTGCTACTCTGACAGTAGGTAGCGAGTCAGACATGAGCAGGGCAGGAGAGCGTCCCACCAGGAATGTCAGGCGACCATTTGGTGATGGTCAGGGGGTTATAATCTGTCTCTCTAAAATAATAGTTGGGCTCAGCCAGCACCAGGAAAAGGCAATCTCCTAATAAACAGAAACACCTGAAACTGGTGATCAGCCGCTTCCTGATAAGAACTCAGGAGTTGGGAGAGTGGACTCAAGCACATGCATTAAGAGGCAAAATGGTGGCATTTAACTGGTATATGACCTTCCTCCAGGAACACTCCACTGGTAAGGGAAAAATGCCTCAAGTGAGCATGTGTACAATTCCAATAAATACACTGTGCATGCAGCCTCTCCTGAGTGCTAGCAGGCCACTATGCACGCAGACAGCACATTCCAAGGTATTGCAGGATTTGGCCAACAGCCCGCCATGCAACGGGGCTCTCTCTTTGTTCCCAGGCAGATTGGCAGGTTGAGAAATAATAGACACACACAAGATAGTGAAAGCTGTGTCCAGGGGGGTCACCACCTTCTGGTCCCACAGTGCCAACAATGCACTGGATATACCAGCATTTATTATTAAGTTTAGTGAGGGCAGGGGTAGGTTAGTGAGTGATTTAGGGTCATTTGATTGTGAGGTGAGATGGGCACATGGGGATGAAGTAATTCTTTAACATAACATCTGTATGCAGAAGTACAGTATACAGGGATAAGAATATACAATACAGTGTGTGCATCAGTCATTTCTAACAGAGCCTTAAAACAGAAACACACTCTTTCCATAACCTATGATTAGCAAGATATTAATCAGCAGTAACAGTTGCAGCAAAAGCTGGTTAAAAACAATCCACAGAAACAGGACGTGAAGCTAGACAACCAGTTAGACCAGAAATTCTCAGAAGGGACTATGCCTTAACCCTAAAGAGGCCTAGAAGAGCCATGGCAAGATGAGGGTATTTATAGCCCTATCTTATCCATATGGACAGGCGCCACCCCATGCATCCGTTTACAGGCTCTCCACAAGGGTCGCGTTCTATTCCCAGAGCTATGAACATCTGCTTTTCTGGGATAGGAATCTTGGTGATGTGAAACCTCCCTGACTGCACGTCCATTCACAGGCTCTCTGCAGGGGGAAGCACATCACACACTGTTGGCTCGTTCTGGCAGTCCAACCTGGCATCGTCTTTACACAATCCTGCATGCAATTTTGTATTTACAATAATCAGGAGCATTTCATCTTTTATTCCATAGCAATAGTTTCAAGGGGTCTCCCTACACCAAGGGAAGAATCGGGGAGAGGGGAAACAGGCCCCAGAAGTATGCCAATGTATAAAATCCCAAGTCAAAGGCCGTCTCTCAAGCAGCCCGCTTGGCCCTCTTCCAACTGCAGTGCACTTAACCTACTTTCATTCCCACTCTACAGCATTTTAATAAATTTTCACTCTTGCTCTAAAACTTGCCTGAGTCTCTCCTTCTTCCTTATGCCCCTCAGTCAAACTCTTTCTTCTAAGGAGGCAAGAATTGAGGTTACTGCTGTCTAGAGGATGGCTACTGAAAGTCTAATGGACTCGCTGTCAGTAACACTGCCTCTTCCCTGTGATTTTAATCTGTGTATTATTTAATCTGTTATTTAATGTCTATGAATTTCTCTTTCCTTATTTATACAATGGAGATAAAAATACCTAGCCTGCATGGCCATTGTGAAGATTAGATGACATCAGGTAGGTAAAGCATTGAACTCGATGTCTGTAACATGGCAGTGCTCAATAAATGGAATCTATCAAGCTTGAATGATCAAATGAATCAAAATGAAGAATTCTGTATTAGCTGTGATTCTTCATGAGAAATCAAGAAGCTTTCACCTATGATGTAGTCTCCAAAGCTCACATCAGAAAGAACATAAGCCCTAACACAGTCAGAGATGCTGAGTGAGGACCCTTCAGGGCAACCCTATAGTTAAGTGCTTTGTGAAGTACCTCACCCACTTTTTCTTTTTATCAAATTGAAAATATTGCAGTATTTGGGCACAATCCCCATATTTGAATTTATGTAACTCTCAAGATGTGCACTTTATGGCTGTTATGTGATTGAGGTTTGATACTATTTGAATGGTGTCAGGGTTAAATTTCTACACCTGCATGCAGCAAGGAAGGTCGCTCCTAAGTAACTAGTTCATCACCCAGATCTTTGAGGAATCAGGAGCCAGGACAAGATGTCCTGGAAGCTGTGTCAGTACATCGGGGAAGAGCTTGGACATCCTAAGAGCATAGGGTACGGAGTGAAGAATCTCAGAGCAGATGATCTATGACCTGATGCGAGTGAACCTTGTCCTTGGGAAATCACACCTGGCTTTTCATCTATTTATTGTGTCATGTGCTCCTCTAGTTTTCATTAGTCTCTACCTCAAAAACCTACCCCGATTCATTGGTGCTCAGGCCCAGGAAGAGAAGACGTGGAGATTAAGGATGGGCCTGGAGACTTAAAGGGGAAGCACAGCCACACTTATCCAAGGAAGCAATCTCTTTTAAGCACCAAGCCTTGGCTAGCAGTGGGATTTCTTCTGGGTTTTTTCGTTTTTGTTTTTGTTTTAACTATGTTGTTTAATATAAAAGGGAGCACAATTCTGTAAAGAGGAATTTTGGGTTGGGCACAGTGGCTCACGCCTGTAATCCTAGCACTTTGGGAGGCTGAGGTGGGTGGATTGCCTGAGCTCAGGAGTTCAAGACCACCCTGGGCAACATGGTGAAATAAAATACAAACAATAAAATACAAAAAATTAGCCAGGTGTGGTGGCAGGAGCCTGGAGTCCCAGGTACTCGGGAGGCTGAGGCATGAGAATTGTTTGAATCCGGGCGGCGGAAGTTGAGGATTGCACCACTGCACTCCAGCCTGGGCAAAAGAGCAAGACTCTGTCCTAAAAAAAAAAAAAAAAAAAAAAAAAAGGAATTTTGAACTTGATGAGCTAACCAAGAGGGAAAAACTTTCACCCAAGTAAAAAGATAATATTTGGGCCATAACAGTGAACAAAGTGCTTCCTCTGTGTCAGGCTCTCTTCTAAGATCTTTACATACATTAAACATTTTAATTTTTACAACAACCTAATGAAAATGAGTGTTCTTATCCCTTTTTACATGTGAAGAAACACCGACACAGAGAGGGTAAACAGCGAGCATGTGACAGTCAGGATTTGAACCCAGGCAGCCATCCGGGCCCCATACTCCTAACAGCTGAATTATATCATCTCTTAGAAAAGTGCAGAAACAGATCTCAGTAGCAGGAGGAAATTCAATAGGAATCCCACGTGCTGTAGCTCTCCACTCTTCCCACACCCTCATGCTACCCCTCTCAACAGCACAAGCTGGGAAGTGGGTCAGAGCTCCGTGGGGGCTCAGTGGTTGTGTTTCAGGCTGAAATGGAGCAGAACAGGATGAAAGCCATCTCTAGAGCTGTCAGTGCTGAGCTCAGCAGGTCAGGGCCAGGTGGGGCCACGCATGGAGGGCGAGAAGTCCAAATTGAAGTGCTTTACCCCACTCCCCACTGCTGCAAGGCTTCCTCAGCACCTCTATTCACTGTGCACCAGCCAGGGGCCCCCGGGAACCAACATGAGCAGCTGTAGAAATGGTTGACCTTCATTTATGAGGGGATTTTGCTTTTTTAATTAAGAGAGTGAGCACTTATGTTTGTTTTCAGTAGCCATCCTCTAGACAGTAAGATGTTTATTTCTCCAGTCCCCAGAAGAGGAACGAAACAGGAACCCAGTTACGGGAGGCAGAGGCAGAAGATGCAAGCGCAGGCTGTGCACAAAACCCTGTGAGCGTAGGGCTCCTCCTGCCAGAAACATGTTCCAGCAGCAGGGGCCACCCTGACCTGCTCTCGTTCCCTGTAGAATCCCACCACTCTGCCTTGGCCCAGTCTCTGTCCTCGGGCCAGGACATCTCCTATCCCCACCTCTCTCATTCAAACCATCTCTGACATACAATGCCCAGCTCACATGCTGTGTCCCCACCATCTCCAGCTGGAAGTGGCATCTCCTACTCAGCTCCCACAGCATTAGGTCTCTTGGATCATGGCGTGCCCACATCTTACTTTTACTGGAAACTCTTTTGGGTTCATGTGCGTCCCAGAGCTCATTCATGGGAGGTATCCTTCCTTCCTTCCTTCCTTCCTTCCTTCCTTCCTTCCTCCCTCCCTCCCTCTGCAGCAGGCAGGGTGGGTGTTAGTCTCTGCATTGACAGAGTCAGTAAATTAAAGACCAGAGCAGCAGACTTGCTCAAAGAAATGTGGGTCTTAATAAATATTGTCCTGTCTCCAGGATGAGTCTTCTAAGTCCACAGGCCAACATCTGCCACTGACCTTGGTTCTTCCTAGGGAGCTTCTCTGAACACTTTATCCCCAATCCACTCTCCAACCTACTGTCCAGGGGTTTTTTGTGCTTTGTGAACTTCATCCGTAAAACTCATAATGTGGCTCACAGGTCCTGTGAGATATGCTTCCTTTCTAAAACTGCCAGCTCGCCTCTCGGCCCTCTTCTCTCCTTGCCACTTGCTAGCCTGCTAGCTTACTCACGTTTCTCTAACATGGAAAACTCCACTCCCTTCCAACTCACAACTTCAATGCCTGTGGGGTCTTTGCCCAAATTTTATCTTGCTCCCCACCCACTTCCAGCACCGCTCTTCTCCCAGCAGCCTCCTACCTACCAGTCGTTCTCATCTCAGAATAAAAAAACACTTCCTCCCAGAGGAGCTCCTGGCCCTAACTAAACAGGTGAAGGCAACCCACTTCATAATCTCAGAGATCCTTTATGTTCTTGATAGCATGAAGCATACTTTGTGGTTATATATTTAATTTGCAATAATTTATTTTATTTCCCTCACTATATTGGCTACATCATGTAAATTTGCTCCTTGTGTCTGATATTGTGCCTGCCAGGTATCTATGTATCTACATACATACACACACACACACACACACACACACACACACACACATTGAATAAATCAATGAAAAACAAGATAAATGTTTTAAATAGCCACTGGAAGGATATTGGACTTTCCCTTTGAAAATCCTTCTTGCTTTTAGAATTCAGTAAGAATATTTTTTTAGACAAGAGGGGAGACTCAGGTTCTGTTAATTTAGAAAAAGTCCACTGAAAAGAATTAGCTTTCTTATCTTGGCTGTCTAGCAGGGTGTCCAGGGGTTCTCCGGGTTTAATTGTGCCATCTGTGGAGTATGTATCTTGGTTCATGTCTCGGGAAGCAAGAGATAAAGATATTGAAAGGTGCTTGTTCCATTTAAGGGAGAAACACACTGGTCACAGCCAGCCAGAAGGGCAGGCTCTGGAGTGAGCCCAGAGCAAATGAGCTTCTAAATGGCCCCAGCAGCAGAGGAGGAGTCCAGACAGGTCCTCTCAAAAGTCAAAGCCCCAACACATGAAACTGTTCTTTCAGCCACTTTCTCCACTCGTCCACAGCAGCAAAAGAGAAAAAAGACTTCCAAGCTTTGTTTTGATGCACTCAGTTGAAAACAAATATTGAGCCCACCTGTCTTCACTCTCAGATTTAAGAGAGGAAATCGTGACCAAAGAATGGGCTTGTTTATCACCTTTGGCCACCTCCCCTCCTATCCTAATGGTCACCCAAAGAAGCTGTCATTGAATGTATATTCCGGCCCTTAAAAACTGAACTACAATGGGATATATGAAAAACATGGACCGAACTGGCTGTGCTACTAATTAGTAAGTAAGCCTCGTTAATTTGCCTTGGAAGGATTCTGTAGCTTTCCTGAAAGTTGGCTTCTTTATTTACAAAATGAGGATTTAAAGATTTTATGTGAATTTTCTTTCCCATAGGATTATATCAGGAAAGGCCCAAGTGCACCCAGAAGTGGTACAGGGTCATGGTCTAGAGGCAAAAAGAGGTGGATTGAATCTTGGTTCTGCCACTGTTTAGCTGTGTGACCGTGGACAAGTCATTTAACCTCTCTGGACTTCAGTATCCTCATCTGTACATAGGAATACAAAAAGCACCTACCGATTACTGCAAGGGCTATTGTGAGATTAAATCTTAAAATGTACATAAAGTGCTGAATGCATGACTGGCACATGGCTGGAGCCCAAGAAATCACAGTAGCAGTACCTCTATAAACATCCCTAAGATAATGTGAACTATAACTCACTATAATATGTAAATATAGTCGACCATCATTGATTACCTGCCAAGTCAAACCTCTATCATCTGCTGACCTTTCCTTTTCCTCTACTCCCACAGAACATCCTCTCCGTACTGCGTATTTGGAACTTAACTATATTCTCCCATATGTTTACTCTAATGGTTTGGTTCCAGTTAGAAACAAATGTGGCTCACTCAGGTCAAACCTCCTGTGCTGGGGTAGAAGGTGGCTGAGATGCACAAGGTGGAGTCACCTAATCCAGGGCCTGGTTCCCCTCTGCAGGTATAGGAACTTTATTTAGAGGAGTTCACTCCCAGGACTGAGCAGTTTCTCAGGGACTGACTCACACCAACATGCTCCCTCCCTTCCCCACCACACATTAAAGCAAATGCACAGTTACAAATAATCCTGAATTCTAGCACATCCTTTACAGTTGTAGAGTTTTCCCTCCAATGACTGGAAAATTTAGAAAGTGATGGTGCCTGGCGTGAAATAAGTGATCAAGAAATATTTATCGGCCAGGCACAGTGGCTCATGCCTGTAATCCTATCACTTTGGGAGGCTGAGACAGGCAGATCACCTGAGGTCAGGAGTTCGAGACCAGCCTGGCCAACATGGTGAACCCTCATCTCTACCAAAAATAAAAAATAAAAAAATTAGCTGGGCATGGTAGCATAAGCCTGTAATCCTAGCTACTCGGGAGGCTGAGGCAGGACAACCACTTGAACCTAGGAGGTGGAGGTTGCAGTGAGCCAAGATCGCACCACTGCACTCCAGCCTGGGTGACAGAGCGAGACTCTGTCTCAAAAAAAAAAAAAAAAAAAAAAAAAAAAAGAAATATTTATCAAATAATATGATCATTATTAATGAGAGGATTGTTGGGTGGAGTGTCAGTTATCTATTGCCACAATAATGCTGCAGAACAATCTACCAAAATGCCTCAGTGACAAACCCTAGCATTTATTGCATACATAGGCCAAGTCAGCTTCAAGTAGGTTAGGTGGCTGTGCTTTCCCAACTGAGAAGTGATGTGCTTTGCCAATGGGCATCTTCAGTAGAAGAGCTGAAAAACAGGAGCCAGGTTCTCTGGTACCCAGCCTTGTGCCTTCCTAATAACCCAGGTTCTCCCAGGTCCCTCTTAGGACTGAGTGGTCCCTCTCAGGGCTAAAATTCTGTGTTAGAACAGATGGGGCTTTTGGAGGCCCATAATATGCTCACATAAACATAAGCTTCCCCATTGTATGCAGGGCCAGTCACAAATTCCAACCAGCTGGGCCAGGACTGAAACAAGCTCTAATACAATTGCTGAGTTCTAGGAGGCAGAATTCGGGCCAATGTTATTAATGGGCTAGATTTAATGATGGGCCAGGGAGTGGGAAGGACTCCACTGGGGAGAGAAATGTTTGCCTCCAGGAGGCAAATCATTCATCTCAGCCACTGCAAGGGAAGCCGTTTGCTTGGCACATGCACACGTTACCCCCACCAAGGGAGAGTTTCCTCTTCCAACTCACAGATAAGAAATGTTCAGGTGGTGAGTGACTTATTAAGTACCTCTGAAAGCCTGGATCCAGGTCTCAGAATGGTCTCCCTGGGCTCAAGAATGCAGTTACACATGCAAACCACTGTGACTGAATTAATTTTAAAAGATCTGTAGAATTCGGTCAAAAGAGCCATTTATTTCCTCTTTCTAGCCCCAGATAATTGGTTGAGTAGAATTATTCAATCTTTACTAGTTAGTTCACATAGAATCTAAGAAGGAGTGAAGCAAAAGTCAGCCTGTCTTCAAGGTCATTCCAAGCTCCAAGGGCATGTTTCTATATGACATGATTTATAGATGTAAAATCATCACTATTTCTCATGATTCATTCATTCGTTCATTCAGTAGACATGTATTAGAGCCATAGATGCCAGCCATTGTACTAGACACGAGGGTTGAAGAATGAACAAGCCATAGTCTCTAACCCAAAGAGCTTTATTTTTCCCTAATGGGGAAAAGAGAATCATAATAAATTATAAAAACTATTTGGGAAAACATTATAATGGGTGTATGACATGAGATTAACAAATAAGCACTAAGGAAGAGGTGGCATCGGAGGTAAGTCTTGAAGGATGAGGAAGGAATTCTAAGCAGAGAACACGCATGCTGGTGCTTTGTGTGTCAGCTCATTCAAACTCCTTCCTATCATCCTTCTAGGGGAGACTGGAAAGGTAGAGTCCACATTATGCAGATTCCCTTGCAGCTAAGATCTGCACACAAATTAGATTTTACCAATTAGATATATAAGAGTTCAAAGGCATAAATAAGCTAAACTACTCTATCTTCTCTCTTTTTGAGTTGGGTTTCTGCTAGTGAAGAAGGTCTTAAGAATATGAAGTTTCTCCACACTAACATTTCAAAGTCTATGTTCCAGCATTTGGTCTATGCCCCAACAGGTATTTGAAATGAGAGCTGAGATCCTGGATGCCAGAAACTGCCCTGGGCAGCCTCAGAAATAGAAGCTCCCCTGTGAATCAATTCTATGCTGATCTGAAAGTGATCCCTTTCAATGATTTTGTTAGCACTGAATTCCTATACTAAATGCCTGTCTGCTTAAAATACATATTTGCTGTATTCAACATCTACTTGTTTGAAACTTGGAAGCAAACAAAGACTTAAAGATGGGGACTTGAGATTTGTTATCTGAGCTTAGTGGGTTTGGAGGCAGGGACAAGGACATTACCATTTGAACATAGGTTACATGGTATGCAACGACAAAAATGACTTAAAGGATCACCTCTGAACCTCCAGATGTAATGGTCCAACTGGTATCAGACTTGTCTTCCTGCCATATATAACTATAAAACTAAAAAAAAGGAAATAAGACAACTCTTCTCAGGCATGTGACAATAGGCTACAGAAGACTGAAATTTCAAGAGACGAGAAATTCACAGGTAAGCCTCATGATTGCCCAGCTCTCTGCAAGGGACAACTTCCCAGCTGTTCACTGGAGTCCAGGCATAGCATACTAACCTCACTGATATAGTCTGGCTGTGTCACAACCAAAATCTCATCTTGAATTGTGGTTCTCACAACTCCCACATGTTTTGGGAGGGACCCAGCTAGAGGTAATTGAATCATAGGGTTGGGTCTTTCCCAGGTCGTTCTAGTGATAGTGAATAAGTCTCACGAGATCTGATAGTTTTCTAAAGAGGAGTTCCCCTGCATAAGCTCTCTCTTGCCTGCTGCCATGTAACATGTGACTTTCTTTCTCCTTTGCCTTCTGCCATAATTGGAAGGCCTCCCCATCCATGTGAAACTGTAAGTCCATTAAACCTGTTATTCTTTATAAATTATCCAGTCTCAGGTATGGCTTTATTAGCAGTGTGAGAACAGACTAATACACTCACTGACGAATGTGCGCCGGGGCTGGAATCTGGGAATCAGGTATTGGAGGACACAAAGCTGTACATACTGTGAAAGGAGAAGTCACTTGTGAGTCACTAACTCAGAGGTGGGCTGCGCAAGCTAAAGGTGAGACTACCAGAGGCTTACCCTCGTCAGTAGGACAGAGACACTGCAGGCTGGACAGTGCCTGGGAAGTTGAAATTATGGTCCAGCAAGAGAGAAGCCAAGACCTCATTAACACCTTGCTAACAACCTAGTCAGCAAATAGAGGAAACAGAAGGGTCCAGATTTAGGTTTAAAGACCATAGGCTACGGGAAGGCCTGCACTAGACACACACTAACAGATGCTAAAATTACGATAAGGTCTACAAGAGAGAGTTTAGAGATTGGATCCCCCAAATTATAGGGCTTGAGAAACACCATAGGTTTTTCCAGATCAATCTTTACAAAGCACAAAACCAAATCAACACAAATTCAAGGTGATCAACTATTAATTGAACCACTTCCAAATAAACAACCTCAATCTACATTATCTATTTTGTTCAGTGGAAGTTCAAAAGTATTAGGCATGCATGGAAATAGAAAATATAAAAATATAACACTTAGTGAAGAAAAAAATCAATTGAAAACCAAACCTGAACTAGCACAGATGTAATATTTCACAGATTAAAATTTTGAAGCAGCTAATATAAACGTTCACTTAAAGGAAAATGTGATCTAAATGAGTGAACAGATAGGGCATCTCAGCAAAGAAATGGAAGCTATATTACAGAGTCAAATGGAAACTTTGCAATTAGAAACTGAGATAAAGTAATCGAATGGGCTTAACAACAGATTGAAAATACAAAAGAGTGAGTCAATAAATTTGAAAGTAAATCAACAGAAATTCTCCAAGCTGAGGAGCAGAGAAAAAAAGATTGGGGAGTGGGTTGAACAGAGATATGTGGGACCATATCAGAGACCTCCTCAGGGACTAGTGGAACAATAGCACATGTGTACTAAGAGTCCCGGAAAGAGAAGAAAATGAGAAATGGTTCAATAGGTAAAAAGCAGAAATTCCCAGAACGCTTAATAAGCTATGCATTAAGAAATCTACAAAATATTCAAAAGAACAGCATAAGCACAATCTGCCGAATGTATTTGACCCTAGAACCTTTGTACCATGGAGCAGATTACAGAACTATGTTCTGCAGAATGCAATTTGGGAAATGTCACCCTATAGATTGAAAATGCAGCTAAGGTACCTTTTGGAGATGTCAGTGATTCTGGGCTCTCAGAGGGTGATACTATTCAAAGAGTGGGTGATGGACACTATAAGAATACTGTAAGAGGTCGAAGAGGACACAGAAAGAGAGGTAAATGAGGCTAAAGACAAATGTCCTCCACACATCCTAGTCCCAGGCCCTGAGCCAAGCCCAACTCAAGCTCTGCTTAACATCTCCAGGTCCTCAAGCACCACTCAGTGTACACAGCCCCAGGAGCCCCAAGGGAAATCTGAGTCCAGTACTCAGAAAACTAATTTTTACCAAAGGAGATAGCAACCTTGACGAAGTGCCAAAATCCAGGTGGAGAGGATTGCCTCGTGTTTTCATTTCATTTTCTGAAAGTGACAAAATTGGAGGAAAAGCCATTTAATATGAGAGAAATAGCATGAAACCACAAATCACAGGACTCTGGATCACAGCTGAGTCTGACCAACACTTTCCATGTAACAAATGAAAGAATCTACGGGATATTAAACAGAACACACCACAAAATATAAGATGAAACCTCAAGTAGTATCCAAGAGACAATGTCATGTGGTCGTTTGCATAAGAAAACCTGCAAATACATAAGCTTCTTAATTACAGAGCACTTGGGAATTTGCTGTTACCTTTGAATTTTATGACAACCCACAGAAATGTGGCATCGTTTTCATGTTACAGATGAAGAAATCAAGACTCAGGGAAGAACTCTGAATTTCTGGAGACCACATAATTAGTTCACAACAGAACTGAGACTCAAATGTAGCTCATTTTTCTTAATAACCCACAGCCAAAAAAAGAAACAGCCAAAGCTAATATATTGCAAAATTATAAAAATTATGCTTTTTCACATTGCTTTTGCCATGTTCTTCTCCCCACTCCAGTTCCCTTACTCCACTGCTTGCTTCATACTCCCTTCCCAGAAATGCCCTCAGTCTGGGAACTCTTTCTTTCTGTGGCACCAATGCTTATTGTCTATAGTGCCTGCCTAAAGGAGAGAGAGAGAGAGAGAGAGTGACATCAGCAAGATGGCTGACCAGAGACACCTGGCACTCATTTCTCCCGCAAGAAAGGACCAAGGCAATGAATAAACAGCTAAGATGTAGGAAGAATGTCAAAGGGAAAGCACTGGTGTGCAGCAGGGGAGTGGAGAGACACCTGTGGTAATTGGAAGTTCAGGATGGCAGGGTGGGTGTGCCAAGCCTCTGCAGTACCCTCTCTCCCACCCAGGTTGGATCTGCCTGAAGTCAGGAGGGACTCTCCCTCGTGGGAAAAAAGTGAGCAGAAGAACAACCCCACCAGCTCCAATTGCCACCACGTACCTACAGTCCTTACTACAGGAGAATTCTACAGTCCTCACAGGCCATGTGCCCAGTTTGTAGAGCTACCAGGAATTCATGCACTGGCATTGGCCAGATTATGAGCACATTAGATGAATTTCCCACCCACCACTCACCTCTGCATGAGCCAAGCTGCTGCAGCACAGTGCCATCTTAAGACTGAAGCCATCTCAGGAGTGTGGCCTCCTCTGGGGCCAGTAGCCATTGCACCATTTCAGCACTGGGGCTCCATCTTCACACCACCAAGCCCACACAGGTGGCTGAATACCACAAATACCACAACCCCAGCTGCATGGAGCCTGTGCCTAGGATCGCTGTAACTGGCCCTGCAGATCAGGAAAACCAACCACTGCATACCTCATTTTATTACACTTCACTTTATTGTGCTTCCCAGATGCTACGAGTTTTCTAAATTAAAGGTTTGTAGTAAACCTGCATTGAGCAAATCTATTTGCACCATTTTTTCCAACCGCATGCGCTTACTTTGTGTCACATTTTGGTAATTCTTGCTATATTTCAAACATTTTATTATTATGGGGAATCTGTAATCAATGATCTTTAATGTTACTATTGTAATTTGGGAGGGAGGGGCACCACAAACCACACCCACATAAGATGGCAAACTTAATCAATAAACGTTCTGACTACTCCAATAATCAGCCCTTCCTCCATCTACTTCCCTATCCTCAGGCCTCCCTATTCCCTGAGATACAACAATATTGAAATTGGGCCAATTAATAACACTACAATGATCTGTAAGTATTCATATGAAAGGCAGAGTCACGTGTCTCTCACTTTGAATCAAAGGCTATATATAATTAAGCTTAGTAAGGAAGGCATGTCAAAAGGTGAGACAGGCCAAAAGCTAGGCCTCTTGTACAAAATAGTGAGCCAAGTTGTAAGTGCAGAAAAAAATTTCCTGAAGGAAACTAAAAGTGCTATTCTAGTAAACATATGAATAAGAAAGTCAAACAACCATATTGCTGTATTGAGAAAGCTGTAGTGGTCTGGACAGAAAATTGAGCCAGCCACAACCTTCCCTTAGGCCAAAGCCTAATCCAGGGAAAGGTCCTAACTCTATTTAATTCTATGAAACATAAAAGAGATTTAAAAAAAAGCTGTGAAAGAAAAAAAATTGAAGCTAGCAGAGGTTGGCTCATGAGGTTTTAAGGAAAGAAGCTATCCCTGCAACATAAAAGTGCAAGGTGAAGCAACAAGTGCTACAGAGAAGTTGCAAGTTATCCAAAAGACCTAGTTAAGATCACTGATGCAGGTGGCTACACTAAACAACAGATTTTTCAATAAAGACAAAACAGTATTTTATTGGAAGTAGATATAATCAAGAACTTTCATAGATAGAGAGAAGTCAATGCCTGGCTCCAAAGCTTCAAAGAGCAGCCTGACTCTCTTAATTTTTTTAATTTTTATTTTATTTTTATAGAGATGAGGGCTTGCTAAATTGCTAGGCTGGTCTCAAACTCTTTGCCTCAGATCCTCCTACCTTGGCCTCCCAAATTGCTGGGATTACAGGCATGAGCCACCACACCTGGCTTCTGGCTGTCTTGTTAGGGGCTAATGCAGCTAGTGACTTTAAGTTGAAGCCAATGCTTATTTACCATTCCAAAAAAATTCTAGGGCCCTTAAGAATTATGCTAAATCTGTTCTGCCTAGCTCTGTAAATGGAATAACAAAGCCTGGATAACAGCACATCTGTTTATAACATGGTTTACTGAATATTTTAAACCCACTGCTGAGACCTAGTGCTCAGAAAATAACATGCCTTTCAGAATATTGCTGATTATTGACAATGCTCCTGGTCATCCAAGAGCTCTGATGGAGATATACAAGAAGATTAATGTTGCTTCCATGCCTGCTAACATTGTACCTATTCTACAGCTTATGGATCAAGAAGTAATTTTGACTTTCAAGCCTCATTATTTAAAAAATGCATTTTTTAAGGCTATACGGCTGCCATAGATAATGATTTCTCTGATGAATCTGGGCAAAGTAAATTGAAAACCTTCTGCAAATGATTCACCATTCTAGATGCTATTCAGAATATGTGTTATTCGTGAGAGAAGGTTAAAATAGCAACATTAACAGGTGTTTGAAAGAAGTTGATTCCAGCCCTCATGGATAAGTTTGGGGGGTTCATTACTTCTTTGGAAGAAGTAACTGCAAATGTGGCAGAAATACCAAGAGAACTAGAATTAGAAGACATGACTGAATTGCTGCAATCTCTTAGAACTTGAGGGATGAGGAGTTGCTTCTAATGGATGAACAAAGAAAGTGGTATTTTAAACTAAATCTACTACTGGTGACAATGCTATGAATGTTGTTGAAATGATAACAAAGGATTTAGAATATTACATCAACTTAGTTGAGAAAGCAGTGCAGGGCTTGAGAAAATTCACTCCAAGTTTTAAAGTTCTTCTGTAGGTAAAATACTATCAAACAGCATTATCACATGCCACAGAAAAAGGAAGAGTCAATGGATGTGACAAACTTCATAGCTGTCTTATTTTAAGAAATTTCCATGGCCACCACAACCTTCAGTAAACACCAACCTGATCAGTCAATAGCCATCAACATTAAGGCAACACCAGTGAAAAGAGTGACTCACTGAAGGCTCAGACGATTCTTACCATTTTTTAGTAATAAGTACAGCATTTTTAAATTAAGGTATGTACACTGTTAGACACAATGATATTGCACACTTTATGGACTACAATATATTACAAACCTAACTTCCATATGCGCTGGGAAGCCAAAAAAATTTTCTGACTCATTTTATTGTGATACGCATTTTACTGAGGTGTCCTGGAATTGAACATGAAATATCTCTGAGGTATGTCTGCATATTCTGTGCCATGGTCATACGTATCCAAAAAATGAATAAATAAATGGAACAAAGACATAAAGAAGGTACTTGAAAATTATAAAATACTATGTAAATTCAGATACAGTTTCTCCTTGTCCCATTCTATCGATAGAATCAGCTGATTTTTCTCCAAAATGAAATTAGCTCAATTTTTCTAATTATAAAATAATTCAAGAAGATTATGGGTTTAGACATATCAAAAAGTATATAGAAGAAAGTGCAATATCAATTTTACACACACACACACATAAACATACTTATATATACATACATAGCTGATACTATATATTCACCTTTTCATAATCTGTGATCTTTGAGGTACTGCATAATATAGGACAAAGAACAACCTGGATCACAAAATCTTAGGCAATTTTACTGATGCAAGATGCTTCCCAACATTATACAAACAAGGCTCTTGGCAGTTTCCAGCAGCTCAAAGGTTTAGGCTGATACACAGCACAAAATCTCTCTAGTTCCACATCACCATCAGCAAAGTAACCAAGAACCCAGGAGAATCCATACACCATTCATTAGTGAAGTAAATGCAGAATGATCAATGTCTACAACAGTGTCTAAATTCAGAGGACAAAGGAAAATACATATTAATGCAGATGACTCCTAGCTTAGGCAGAGGCACTGTAATTGTAAGACATCTCCAAAAGATTTTTTTTTTTTACCAAAAACTGAATAACATATGTACCATTTAAAAATCCATGACTTCCTGTTAACAAATATCATGGGGAATGTATATGTTAAAGAATCTATGTATGGATTTGCCTCTTCCGTTCATTTCATATAAATGAAATCATACAATATGTGGTATTTTGTGACTGGCTTCTTTCACTTAGCGTAGTGTTTTTAAGGTTCATTCATGTTGCAGCATGTATCAGAACTTCATTTCTTTCTAATTCTGAATAACATTCCACTGTATGAATATACCACATGTTATTCATCCACTTGTCAGTTTTAATCAGCCATGAATAGCAGTCTTGTCTGGCTGCACCCTCACTGCTTCAGCTGATCCCCAATGATGGACACTGGATCTTTCCAAATGTCTAATTTCTTTTTCTTTTAAAATGGAGTCTCTCTCTGTTACTCAGGCTGGAGTGCAGTGGTGTGATCTGGGCTCAATACAACCTCCGCCTTCTGGGTTCAAGCGATTCTTCTGCCTCAGCCTTCCGAGCAGCTGGGACTGCAGGTGCGCGCTACCATACCTGGGTAATTTTTGTATTTTTAGTAGAGATGGGGTTTCACCATATTGGCCAGGCTGGTCTTAAACTTCTGACCTTGTGAACCGCCCACTTTGGCCTCCCAAACTGCTGCAATTACAGGAATGAGCCACCGCACCGGGCCCAAATGTTTAATTTCTATGGACAACAATACAAATTATATACTTATAAAATTTTCTTTATACACATATCCTTAAACTTCTAGAATTGAAACCTCTGATTTAAAGGGTATACACACACTTAAGGCTTTTTTGTATATATTGGAAAATCCCTTTCTACCTAACTGCTTCATAAAATGGATTTGTCATCAGTGCTCTGTCTTATAATTATATATAATAAAAACAGAGTGGAGACCTGTCCCTCCACTCATACCTTACCACCCCAATGATGACATGCTAAGAGAGACTTCCTATTCGGTTCCCTCAAAATTCTCTCTCTTTTTTTTTTTTTTTTTTTTTTTTTTTTTTTTTTTTTTTTTTTGAGACGGAGTCTCGCTCTGTCGCCCAGGCTGGAGTGCAGTGGCGCAATCTCGGCTCACTGCAATCTCCGCCTCCCGGGTTCACGCCATTCTCCTGTCTCAGCCTCTCCAAGTAGCTGGGACTACAGGCGCCCGCCACCACGCCCGGCTAATTTTTTTGTATTTTCAGTAGAGACGGGGTTTCACCATGGTCTCGATCTCCTGACCTCGTGATCCGCCCGCCTCGGCCTCCCAAAGTGCTGGGATTACAAGCGTGAGCCACCGCGCCCGGCCCAAAATTCTCTCTTAAAGCCAGCTCGTAGAGTTCACTATGCCAGTGAAGGAAGGGCCAATAAGGGAGACATGTCTACTTTCAGGATGTCAGACATAAGGAGCTGATAGAAGAGGAAAGGCCCCTGCTGTAAAAATATGACGAGGCATAGTGGAGTACCCTGAACATTGACTTCATAGTTAGCCATGGGTTTGGTTTCAGCTCTGCCATTCACTGTCTGACTCTGGGTGAGCTGGTAAACTTGCCTACGCCCTAGTTTTTTCAATCTGAAAATGGAAACAATAATACCACCCAAGCAAGACCATTTTTGATGATAGAGATGGTGCACGTAAAATGCCTGACACAAGGAAATGTTCAAAAACACCCCTCAGAGCTCCCAGAACCCCGTGTCACATTCACTTACCTACAGATTGCATTCACCTTAAAGGTTTCAATGTTGTTACTAGCTTAACTTCTGAATTCTGAAAGATGACACTCAGGTGTTCTCCAGGAAGAACTACAGGCAGCAAAGCCAGGCAGGCTTTTCTTCAGATGCGGCATGAATGAGAAGATAGTGGGGTCCCGTGGTCTTTCACAGATTCATTCCCGGAAGCCTGGAATGTGAGATACCTGGCCTGACCTAGCCCCAGAGTTGAGCGATGTAGAAAGAATGCACAAAACCACCCTCCAGGGAAGCACACGGGGAGCCAGCACCCCCAGCACAGCTGGAGTGTTGTGCGTCCTCAGCCAGAGAGGACAGACACTCCTTCCCTTGAAACTCTCTGCTCGCAGCTTTTTTGACTCCACTCTTTCCAGATACTTTTCTACCTCTCTGACCATTTTCTAATCTTCTTCAAAGACACCTCTACTGCCTCAGTATTCCCCAGCGTCTTCTTTTCCAGTTTCCTCACATACTCTTACGGGAGTTCTAATCCCACTTCTGTCCCAATGGCCTCATTCAACACTGCATATTGATAATTCACAGATCACAATTACCAATCCCTATCCTAGGAATCATCTAGCTGACTGCTGACTGCACTTCCCAACTCAAACAAGCCTCACACTCCTTAAACTTACCCAGAATTACAGAGTTGGCAGGTGAGAGCCAAAACTCAAACACAGGTCAGCCTAGTTACAACAGCACAGCCCTCCTACAACCCACCTTACCTTCACTGTCTATCTTAGATTCAGTCACGCTTTCTGATTTTGCTTGCAGAACTACCTCCTCCTGCAAAGTTTTCTGTTTTTAGTTCAGTCCAATTCAATAAGTGTTTGTTGACCATCTCCCTATAAAATATAGATGCAAAGGGGAGCTAACAAGCTGTTTTCATGACCAGGACAAACGTAGGCTTACATAAAAGTGGCCCTCCGCCTCCACACCCAACAACTTACATCTTAAAAATCCAATCTCTGATTATCAAACAGTAAAACTGCAGGCTTTGGGGACAGCACTTCCTTCCTTAGAATGCTATTATAACATCCTTACATATTGTTCATCCAAGCATTTATCTTCCCTCAGACCAAGAAAGATAGGTATATAAGTGAGATCACTAGGATAGTTTGGCTTTCAGCTGTGATGAATTAGTCTGTTGCAGGCCAAAAAAACTAGAAACACTGGGTAATTTACAAAAAAAAAGAAAAAACTTATTTGAAGGCATCAGAAAGCTGCCATGGCAGGCAGGACACCATGTGGCCAAGCTGCTACAGAGAAGAAAAGTGCTTGAGATGGACTCAACATTGGCACATGACTTTTTTCATGTGGGAATGTTTGCAGATTCTTGGCATGGATGGGGAGGGGAAACTGAGAAAGTGAACTCTAAGAAACAGCAGCTCTCAGAAGAGCTTTTGTCATCTCACAGGCTGGAGAGATTAAAATTTGAGGTTGGGACTGCCAAGGAAGTCAACATTGAAGCTTGAAAATCCATAAAGAAAATGATTTCCTTTTAAGGGCTTTGGCAAAAATTTTTTGAATTTTTTTGTTTTTGTTTTTTACTTCAAAAGGTAAGCCCTAAAGGAAGCTGGACATACAATGCACCACTAACCAGTGGTTCTCAACCTCATCAGACCCAGGAGGCTCCCTTTCTTTTATATTTTATTTTATTTTTAAATGATAAATAATAATTGGGTATATTCCTGGAGACAGAAGGCCAACAGCTAGAAAGCCAAGTGGAACATAGTTGAAAGTACTGACCAGAAGACTCAGGATTTTACTGATGTAAGTTATCTCCAAATTGATCTAAAGATTTAAAGCTGTTCCAAATCCCAGTAGGTTTTTCAGTGGAAATTGACAGCTGATTGTGCCATTTATATGGAAATGCATGGAGCCAAGATAAACGAGAAAATCTTGAATAAAAACAAAGTTGAAGATTTTAGATTACAGATTATCAAGCTTATAGTAATTAAGATGGTACGATATTGGTACAAGGATAGAAAACTGACCAATGGAACAGAATAGGGAATCCAGAAATAGATCACACACAGATAAAGTCATTCAATGTAAGACCAAGGTGACACGGCAGAGCCATAGGAACAAGGTGTTTTGTTTTGTTTTGTAAATGATATTGAGATTATAGAATATCCCTGTGGGAAAAAAATAAGAAATCTTGACCACATCTCACACTGTAGACAAAAATCAATTCCAGATAAACTCTAGATCTAAATGTAAAAAAAAACTATAAAGCTTTTAGGTGACAATATAAACATGGCCTCTTCTCTTAAACAAGACAAAAAAGCACTAATCACTAAGTAAACAATTGATAAATTGGACTTTTTCAAGATGTAAAACTTTTTTAAATTCTGAAGTCACCACTGGATAAAGTATTTGCAGTACATATATCCAAGAAAGAGCTCATATTCAAGATACTGAAAAAACTCCGAATCAGTAAGAAAGACACAGATAACCCATTGATTGTGATTTAAAGACTCAAAACAAGCACTTCATAAAAAGGATATCAAAATGATCAACAAACATGTGAAAAGATTCTCCACACCATTGGTCACACCAAAATACAAATTAAAACCAAAATAAAGTACCACTATACACCTACCAGAACAGTTTTAAAAGGCTGACAAGAATGTAGAGCGACTGAGACTCTCTTACATGGCTGTTGATGTGGGTTTAACAATCACTTTGGAAAACTGTTTGGGTGTACTTACAAAAGCAAACATGTACTCTAAGATCCAGAAATGCCATGCTTAGGTATAGATCCAAAAAACAAACACATGTATGCGCCACAAGACATGTAATAGAATGTTCAAAACAACATTATTCACCATAGCCTGGTATTGGACAAAAATGTTCAACAGCAGCCAAATAAATAAATTGTAACATACTCATATAGCAGCAAATAATGCAGCAGTGAAATGGTGCCATTGCTACATGAAAAAACATGGATAAACCCCATAAACACAATATTAAGCCAAAGCTAAACCCAAAATAGTAGATACTGTATAATTTCATTTATATAGAATAAAAAAAAGGTGAAGATATTTGATGACGAATAGAAATAGTGGTTAATTTTTTGGTGATAGTGATTTTGGTCACCCAGGTGTGTTCACTTTGTAAAAACTCATCAGGTTCTACACATATGATTAGTGCACTTTTTGCATGTATATTATGCTTCAACAAAAAGGTTATTTAAAAACAAGTGATATCCAAGATCACTGGATGAACTTTCAGGGCCCCACCCTTGCCAATACACAATGGTAGATTTCCTCTGTCATTGCAAAACAAATCCTCATGATGGATTGGTGAGTCTCCACACCCATGCATACCATACAGCCTTCCTTCACAGAAGAAGGATGTAGTAAAGTCAACATGGTCTGATGGGCAAGGAGTTTGGAGAGGAGATTCGTCCAGGAGAACAGACTCTAGGACCTCAGTTGTCTAGAGACTCACTGGTGCCCCTTGTCACCTGGATTGAAGAGAAATGGGTTTAGGGAAATGGGGACCATTATTGTTTCTCTGTCTAATGTGGAGGAAGGGTATGCACCACCAACTGCCACGGAGTCAACAGAGACCCGATTCTCCATCACGTGGCCACTGGCAAGCAGCATCTTGCTGCCCTTACTCCCTAAAATCTCAAAATCATCATTAGGAGGTAGTGACTAAAAGGCCTAATTCAGTGCATGGAAAACTATTTGGGGACGTCAGAATGTAATATGAAAATTGTAAATTATTGAAAAATAAAAGAAAGAAAACATGGAAGTTGAGGATTTCCTATAACTCAGAAACAAGACAGATCACAACTGAGCACCACAGTACTTTTTATTGAGTAGCTCCCCTGAGTTCAGCTGCACTTATCCTGCAGAGCTCTAAATCTCATGGAGGTTGTGGATGGCCTCTTTTATTTATCTGTGCAGTCTCCTTCTAGGCAGGGAATCTCAGGAGGGTCCTCTCTACTCTTTCCCCAAAGAGAAGGTGTATGCAACTGTGTTCTCCTCTTGCCCCATAATGAGAAGAAGGAACTCCATCCCTCGCCAATAAGGGAGCTGGGGAAGGAGAGCGGGACTCCCATTCCTCATTATTATTATGAAGTTCTGCTTATTCCAAGTGCATGAAAGCAAACATATCCATACTCAATTCTGACAAAGTACTAAGGGATTACAAATGCAAATACTGTTGATGGGATCAATTCAAGAGTCAGAGGATAGAAAATCAGGTAACATGAATCTAGTCAGTCGGGCAATGGTAGAGAGGTGAGTGGACCTGCCAAAATCACAAAAGTTCCCTGTTATGGTCCGTTTGTATCACCCCACCAAAAAAATTATATGTCGAAACCTCATCACCAATGTGATGGTATTAGAGGTGGGGCCACTGGGAGGTGATTAGATGATGAGAGTTAATCACACAATTAATAGAATTAGTGTCCTTATATAAGAGGCCCCAGAGATCTGCTTTTCCCCCTTCATCATGAGAGGACACAGCAAGAAGGCACCATCTGTGAACCAGGAAGCAGGACTTCAGCAGACACTGAATCTGCCAGCAACTTTATCTTGGACTTCCCAGTCTCCAGAACTGTGAGAAATAATTTTGTTATTTATAAACTACCAGTCTATGATATTTTATTATAGGAGTCCAAACAGACTAAGACACTCCCACAGAACAAGTCACCTCCATCTCCCCATTCAGATGAAGACACTAACATGGACACCCACCACAAATGACCCAGGTGGGGCTCCAGTGGGTCTACCCCAGTGGCCATGCTCTTAACCCTGCAATCCCCAGTGTTATTTCCAGGACTGAGTTGTTCTTCAGGAAGGCTTTGTAGAAGTGCCAGGACTTGAGTCAGCTGCATAAGCCTTTCACAGCCTGTGTTCCACGCTAGACTTTTCTGACTGCTGCACAAAAAAGGAAGTGGATGATTCTCTACACAGTGGGACTGCTGGCTGTCTCTTTCCAACCCATTAAGCATGGCGAGGAGCCGTGTAACTTTGCACATGCTGTGCTGTTCTGTATAAATAGGGACCATCCATCAGAAATGTCACAGACAGGAAGTCAATGAGGTTTCTACAACCAATCTACAATCAGAATCTGCTGTGAAATACACACAGAAAATGCCTTAACAGACAGAGAGGATGTGAAATACACATTATGTATGGCTAATGAAGCCATGTTAAATTTGAGGGACCCAGCACAAGGAAGAAAAAGTGGAAAATGTACAAAAGTAAAGGAACAAACAGTGAAGAGTAGGTGGGGTCTCTACTATTCATATTTAGAAATGAAAAACAACAGCAAAAAAAGGCAAATAGAAACAATGTTCCTTTTTTTTTTTCTATTCTGCAAACTCAGCAAACCAGGGGCACTCTTGCAAATAAATGTTCTTGATGCTGAATGTATTACTGCTAAGCTAAAAAAGTATAAAAGATTGAAGATTTCTATTTAGGCAGGAAATAAATTTAACCAAAGAGATGGCAAAGCAGGTTTTTAGAGGCAGAGCTGCCAAGTTGCCTCAACCTTGTCCTGGAAGATTGACTTCCAAATGTAAAATTTTAACTGGAGTTCAGACACACAGTTTCATCTTTAGAAGCTTCAAAACTATCCTTCCAGGCTAAGGAAGAGATTTTTCCATCATCCCCCTCATAGGCATCCTGATCACACGGGTCCAAGGCATGGCCTTCCATAAGGTAGAGATTCAATACAGTTCAATTACTTTAATGAATGACTAGCAGCATCTTTCTTTCCACATATATTGATGCAAAGAAAAGAGATGTTTGAATGCTAACAAGATCCTTATCAACATCATCATCGTCATCCCAGTGGATATTTAATGACAGCTGGTTTTAATGCTACAATCTCAAGATTATCACAAGAATTGATTTCATACAGAGTGAGTACTATTGCATGCCCACTTTACAGATGGATAAAATCTAGGCTTAGAGCCGGGGTCCCCAACCCCAGGGCTGCAAACTGGGTACCGTTCCATGGCCTGTTAGGAATTGGGCTACACAGCAGGAGGTAAGCTGCGATTGAGCATTGCTGCCTGAGCTCCGCCTCCTGTCAGATCACTGGCGGCATTAGATTCGCATAGAAGCATGAACTGCCCATGCAAAGGATATAGGTCGTACATTCCTTATGAGATATTAATGCCTGATGATCTGATGTGGAACAGTTTCATCCTGAAACCATACCCCAACCCTGCCACGGTCCATGGAAAAATTGTCTTCCATGAAACCAGTCCCTGATGCTAAAAAGGTTGGAGACCACTGGCTTAGAGAGATTATCAGAAAAGTGATAGACTCAGGATTCCAGCACCTACTTTCTAATGCTAGATGACCAAAAACTGGTCAATGGACCTTCTGCCATTAATCAAGGGCATTTATAAACCCCTTACATGGGTTATTTGTCCATTTTCTTCTCAAGTGTCTCTGAAACAGAAAATCTCTCCTTCTTAGCCTATTCCTGTAATCAGTGTCCCTCCCAGTGAAGAATGAGTCAATAAAATAAACTTTTTCCACATGTAGAACACTGATAATAATAGCTAACTTTATTGGGTGCATGCCAGGCATGGTGCTAATCATTATATGTGGATTATCTCACTGATCTAGCACACTGGCCCTATGAAGAACCTGCTATTATTAACCAACATTTTACAAGTGAGAAACAAACTTTTGCATACACCCAAAGTACCTACATTCTGTACATGGCAGAGCTAGAATTACACACTCCCTTGGCAATCTCATCCAGAATTTTAAACACCATCTACAGGCTGGCAATTCCCAAATTTGTTTCTCTATTCCAGACTCATCCCTCTAAATCCTTAATACTATAGCTGATGTCTAACAGGTATCTCAAACTTAACAGTTCCAAAGCAGAATTCTTACAACCCTCTTACTTTGTCCAACCCACAAACAAAAAATCTGCCCCCCACCATAGTCTCTTCTTCTTGGTGTATAGCAACTCCACCCTTGGAATTGCTGGAGACAAAAACTTTGAGATCATCCTGAATTCCCCTCTTTCTTTCACATCTCACGCATCATTCATCAATAAGCCCTTTAGCCTCTATCTTCAAAATATGATCATCATTGGATCATTTCTTACCACTGTACTGCTGTCACCCTGCACCAAGAAACCACTAAGGATTACGACAATAGCCTCTGAATTGACCTTATTGTTCTGCCATTCTTTGCTCACCAAGTCTGCCCTCAAGAGGGTAGCTAGAGAGTGGTAGCTGACTACACTAATTTTCCCCAGTGAACCATGCCTTCTGGTATCCACACCCACGTTGTCTCACACTGACTCTGGGCTGACTTTGGGACTTAGCACATATGAGGCAAACAGAAGCTTAAGAAATGCTTGCTCTCCAGGAATGCTGCCAGCATCACAGAAGCAATCCCAACCTGGTGTAGCCTCCTTGAGGATGAAAGTCCACATGGAGAGTGGGGGCCAGATGTCCAGGCAATTGCAACAGAGTACAGCCCCTAGCCAGTCCTTTGGCTGATGCAGCCACATAAGTGTGGTCAGGTGAAACCAGCAGACAACTGCCCAGTCAACCCACAGGACAGGGAGAAAAATAAACCACCGCTGTTCTGAGCCACTAGCAACAACTAATTGACACAGACAGAATCCTTTCAAAACATGCTTGTTTAGTTCATTCCTCTGCTCAAGATGCTCCAATGGCTTCCCATTTAACTCAGAGTAAAAGACAGTTCTAACAACAGCCTCCAACATCCTACACACCCTGTCCTCCTGTCACTTTCTGATGTAATCTCCCGCTGCTGCCTTCTCCACCCCAGCACACTGTCCTCTTTGTTTTTCCTAAAGTTCACCAGGCACAGGATATTCTTTTCCTAGATAATACCCTGGCCTCTTTTGTTTCCTCCTGATTAGAGGAGTACCCTCTAACAACCTACATTAGACAGCCCCATGCCTTCCTCCAGCCCCCCTTCCCCCTGCCCTGGGTGCTGTTTCCTGGAGTTCTTGTCACCGCTGCACCCACTACATGTTCATCTGGGTGCTTGTCTATTATTTGTTTCTCCAAGTGGAATGTGAGCTCCATGAAGGCAAGGGCTTTGTCTTTGTTCTCTTCTGTATCCTCAGCCCAGAACGATGTCTTAATCCTGGTAATGGTCAATGAATATTTGCTGAAGAAAAATAAATGAATGAATAAACTCATTTATGAGTTCAAATGAATGAACTCAAAATGAATGAATGAACTCAATCTAACACACATCCTTACTCCACACCCAAAGGACCACTCAAAACTATTCTACCATCCATGTTATCGTTACTCAAGCTTAAATTAAACATGCTTACCAGATCCATAGTGAAGTGAAAGAGTCATGCCCTTGACAAACCCGTAATCTAGACTAGCATGAAAGTAGGACACGTGAATACTCCCAGGATGGTCTGTAGGATGCTATGGTGAGAAACATAATGGAATATTTAGAAAAATTCAAATATTTGGAATATTTAGAAAAATTCAAATATTTGGAATATTTGAGAAATATTTTCCCCAGTATTAGGAAACAAAAACCTAGTCTTTAAATTGCAGCGCCCTAAAATCATAAAGTATTAAGCAAAAGTAAAAATGTTTAGAATGATTCTTTTAAAGCCGTCTCAGAGATCAGTTCTCATTCTCCAATTCCCTGCATAAGCAGTTTTTGTTTTCAAAGCCCATGCATATCCCCTTAATAGATTTGTGCGCCTCCAAACACAGGAAATGTGAGCAAGAGTGTTTTGCCACCAAAGACGAAAAGTCAATTTCACATCACAGCAAGAAAATCATTTTCCAAGAAGTTACACAAGTCAACAAACAACAATATTCAAACCTCTGGCACTGGCCTTGCCCAAGGAAATAACTCTTAAATTTAAGGAGAGAAACAACCCAAAGAGATTGGGGTGAAGTCACCTGTCTAGAAATTGACAAGATCAGTGACAAAACGTCAAAGCCAAGTTCTCAAGCTTTGCAAGGTTAACAGAAATGTCTGTATAGATTGCAAACTGTAGGCCACTGGATGCTGTAACTTCTCCAAAATGCATAAAAATCCTGTCAATTATAAGCTAGTGAGCTTGACTTCCATCATAAAAACTGTCAGATGAAAATGAGAAATTTCTTTACAAGCCCAGTATTAAATATGACTTGTCAAATCAGTTGTGTCCTGAGCTTGCCGATGGCAATGACCTCATGGCCCTGCAGTCTGCCATGTGTAAGCTCAATAAGGCCCCACACCAGCAATGTAAAAACCTAATTGTGGAGAGCTGCAGTAGAACATGTTTGATGGTTTTGCCTTCCTTGCATATCTTTCCTGGAGAAAAAGGGTTTCCTTTACTCTGTCCTGTCAGCAACTGTGCTTCACTTGGGGGTCCCCGGTGAGCATGTAGCCTAGCCCATCCAATCTGAAAATTCCACCTGCCAGCAATAGGAATTGCTTTGGTTTTGATCACAGGACTCAAATCCACCAGTGAAGTTAATCCTGATGCTTGGTGGAACCACTGAGAAAGAGGCTTTTACCTGTAGATCACTAAACTGATGAAATATAACCAGGAGCTTCTCTGACCCAGTACAAGAAAAGAAGCTGCTTAAGACTAAAGACAACACAGAGGGAGGCAGAGCTCAGAGATGGAGCAAGAGGGACTGAGGACAGATCCATAATTTTCTGATTCTGCCCTAACTGAAGTTAGCTCTAACCCCAGTTCTTTGCCATCAGCCAGTAAACTGCCCCTTTTTTTGTTAACTTGGTTTGATCAGCCTCCTACTTAATGTTAGTGCTGGGCACTTTGTCCCTCAACCAGCACCTCCCCCCATTGACTCAAATCTTCAGGCTTATCCTTGATGTAGCCCAGGAACGAGCCTGCTCTTCCCCAGGCTAGCCGGGGAATCAGGGAATGAGAATTCAAAATCTCCAATAACCTCACTTTACATATTGCTGATCCCAGCCTGGACCTGTTTCAATAACTGAAATTTAGCCTTGCTCTTATAAATACCTGGACTCCAGTTGCGGGTCCCGGGATCCTGTCTCACTAATCCTGTGCTTGAAAGTTCACCTTCAATAAATTTTTGCCCAGACACAACTCATCCATCTTTGATTTCAAATTGCCCAGAAAGTGCCTAGGATGTAATAGAGGTCTATTAGATGCTTAAGACATGTAATAACTACCTAATTGAGTATTTTTAGCAGATGGTATTGGTTCCTGCCCAAAACCCCCTTATCCAGCTGTTGGTGTTGCTGCTAGTGGCTCAGGCTGCACGCTTCTCTGAAGGCTATCCCTTGGCTTACCCATCAGAGCAATTCCCCTGGAAATGCCTGGAGGGTATACTTTCTGCCACAGCATAGAACATCTCATAGGCAATGGCTGATTGGCAGTTACCTTTTTAAAAAAATAAATCTTATTGTGTATATTCAAGGCATACAACATGATGTGAGATACATATATATATAATAAAATGGTTACTATAGTGAGACAAAGTAACATAGCCATAATCTCACATAGTTACCCATTTTCTTTTCCCTGTGGCAAGAGCAGCTATAATCTACTCACTTAGCAAAAATCCTGACTACATGACACTATTATTACCTACAGTCCTCCTGTTGTACATTAGGCCTTTAGATTTGTTCATCCTACATGTCTGCCATTGTATATCCTTTGAAAAATATCTCCCCATTTTCTCCTTCCCACCCTGACCCTGGTCATACTATTGTACCCTCTGTCTTTGTATATTTGGTCTTTCATATATATATTCCACATATAAGTGAGATCATGCAATATTTTTCTGTGTCTGGCTTATTTCACTTAGCAAAGTGTCCTCCTCCAGGTCCATCTATGTGGCAAACGGCAGGATCGCCACCTTTTTAAAAATTGAATAATATTATATATAAATAAATATATATATTGAGTGTTATTTTTGTTTTTGTTGTTGTTTTTGAGACGGAGTCTCCCCTCTGTCACCCAGACTGGAGCGCAGTGGTTTGATCTTGACTCAGTGAAACCTCCACCTCCCGGATTCAAGTAATTCTACTGCCTCAGCCTCCTGAGTAGCTGGGATTACATGCATGCACCACCACACCTGGCTAATTTTTGTGTTTTGTTTTTTTTTTATTAATAGAGATGGGGTTTCACCATGTTGGCCATGCCGGTCTGGAACTCCTGACCTCAAATGATCCACCCCCTTCGGCCTCCCAAGGTGCCGGGATTACAGGCATGAGCCACTGTGCCCGGCCTATTCACAGCTTCTTTATCCATTTCTTGGCTATTGTGATTAATGCTGCAATGAACGCAGGCACATGAAAGTGCAGATATCTTTATGAGATAATGATTTCATTTCCTTTGAGCATATATATCTAGAAGAGAGATTGCTGGGTTATATGGTAACTTCTTATTTGGGTAAGGCAACTGCTGTGTGCAACTCACACTCCTGAGCCCCCAGTGGAATCTGCCCAAGGCCGACTTCCCCAGAAGCCTAGCTTTCTTTCCTACCTTCTTTTCTTGACTCATGCTGCTTCCCTTCCTCCCTCCTAGGTCTCTTTTGAGTGGTCCCTTAATAAATCACCTGTGTGAGAACTTCTCAGATTCAGCTTCTGAGGAACCTGGATGAGACACTAATGAAGCAATATCTGTTAATGTTGTGGTTGCACAGAACAGGGAGAGGTCACATCACACTTCACGGGAGAGTTGTCATTTGATGTAGATGTTGAGGCATGGACAGGATTTCACAGGTGGAGGTGAGGAGAAGGTGCGACATTGCAAAAGGAACTGGTTGAGGAAAGGCCCAGAGGCAGATCAGTGTAGCAGAAACATTAAGTGGACATGAAAGGATGAGAAGCCAAGGGGACATTTTTCATTTCCTGTTTTTACCTTCCATAAGTGCCCCTCCATAGTGTTGTGGCTGGTCATACATTGAAAGCTCAGTAGAGTCACGATTTTCATCCTATGTTGTTTGTTAGTGTCCAGAACCCAGACGAGCCAGCTGGAAGAACATGTGAATCAGTGTCAGACTGAACGTATGGGCTGATGAGGGATGCCAAAGCTTTACACACAATAGAGAAAGGGAAATAATCCTCCCAATGTATTTATATTCACTGGAATACTTCTAGGGAGAAAGAATTTCAGTGGCTAATTTCAAAAAGGAGAACTGAAGAGTAAAGGCTTTGTAATGGGATGAGATAAACTGGAGATGCAGTAAACAGCAGATCAACTAACAGGGAAGTGGCCTGGACATGTTTGGGATCGTGTCTATATGAAATCATATTTATTACTCATTATGATCTTAAGAGAATGTTATCCAGAAGCTGAGGATGAGAGATAAGCAGCAAGCCCGTAGCCAGTGCATTATCAGGGTGGGCAAAGGCTTTACTAATCAACTCCCAAAGCTTGCTTCTTCTTTGTCAAAGAGTTCAAAATGAACACTCCTGAGCAGATAAATACTTTTCTTCATCATGTGAGAAAAGAAGGGTAGATCCTAGGAATTGTTTGGGTTAAATAAGTGTTGGAAAAGTGGAACTGTATAGAGGATAGGGCTGGTCTCTTCAGTGCCTGCAGTGGAAACAGAGTTTAACAGCCAAGTGACTAAGAAAAGAACCAACTTCACCGACTCCAAACCTCCCTTCCCGAGAGGCGAAACCTCCATGTGGCCTGCATATAATGCAATGCTCTAATGAGGCAAAATTCCAGTGATAATAAACATGGGTTGGGCACAGTGGCTCATGCCTGTAATCCCAGCACTTTGGGAAGCCAAGGCAGGAGGATCACTTGAGTCCAGGAGTTTGAGACCAGCCTAAGAAACTTGGCAAGACCCTCCTCTCTACAAAAAATAAAAAATTAGCCAGGCATGGTGGTGTGAGCCTGTAGTCCCAGCTACGTGGGAGGCTGGGATGGGAGGATCACTTGCTCCCAAGAGACAGAGGCTGCAGTGAGCCATGAGCCGTGATCATTCCACTGTACTCCAGTGTGGCCAACAGAGTGAGACTCTGTTTCAAAATTAAAATTAAAATTAACATGAATGAAGAGAGGGAAACACCTGGTTGCAAGAAGCTAGACAATCGAGAATTTCAAAGTAATATTTTATTGTGCTTGGCATAGTCTCACTGCCCACTGCAAAGAGTGGATTGTAACAAAGACTTATTTTATTAAGCTAACTTTATCTTGCTCTAAGCATTTGACCTTGTTAGGCTCTAGGTCTCTCATCTGTAAAATAGTACCTATAATTGCCATCATGCCTTGCTTCACAGGATTGTCTTAAGTGAGATAATTCACCGGAGTTTTCTTTGTAAACTCTCAGGCACCATGCAAACATATTCACCTTCTCTAAAAGCAACAACCCAGCAATATCAAGATGTTAATTATTTTGCATTGGTTGAAATTAAGAGGAAGGTCAAAATGGTGACTTAATAATAGTGCCAAGAACACAAAAGATAGAAAAGGAAAACTGCTTTTTACGAGAAATAGCATTAACCTATGGCAATCTCATTTTATTGTGTGCTTTCCATGCTCTATTCCAAGCTTGGGATAGTCAGTTTTCTGAGGAAGCAGATGGATGTTGGTGGATATGTGACCTGCCCACAACAATTACACAGCTTTATGGTGCTTTAAATCATCCCAAAGATCAAAACCAAAAACAAAGTTTCAGAGCTTGTCAAAACTAGTCTAATTAAAGCAGCAAATGTGCTAACTAGCAAATGCGCCTCTGCAGTGAGATAACTCAGGCACTGTCAGCTGCAAAGCATGCTGGAGTCTTGCTGACTTGGGTTGGTGGGAAGAAGAATAAAGCTAAAAATGAAGGATGTGACGGATGGGGGATGAAGGGCTTCAGATCCTAAGGGAAGTGGGTTCCAGTGGCCCAAAACAAACTATTCAAGGGAATAGTGTACTAAGTCTTAGTTGGGCCTGGCTGTAGTGCTCCAGAAACTCCAGACTTGTAGGGGGAGGATATAAGAGCCAATGGAGAGTTCATTTGAAAAGAGGGCCCTAGCCAGTGGTTAGTAGCATTGGTGTCAGTACAGGAGTTTGGTCAAGAGCTGTCCAAGGTGCTGAGAATACAAACACGTATCAAACTCAGTCTTAGTAGCCAAGAAACTAACAGGATAGTGGGGAAGACAAAAACATAAGCAGGGTATTTTGACACAATAATAACAACAGATACCATTTATTGATTCTTTATGCTGCGCCAGACAGTGTGCTAGGCATTGTTTCAAACGTAAATAGACCTTTACACAATCCTTCACATACTGGCCCTACCAACATCTCTAACCTCTTTTAAGTAACATTTATGAAACAATCCCACATTCTCAGGCACACTCCTGAGAATATTATAAAATCTAGCTCAGGAACCATATGAGCACAAGGGTGGCTCCCAGAACTTGTTACAAAGCTTGCCCGACCCTCCTGGAAAAAGATTATTGAAGTACTTACTCAAATTGATCTAATAATAGTGCTTTCTTTTCAGAAATTGGATTGGAATCCATTATTCTTGCCTCATCCTGTCTCTTAAAGAGAGACAATGTAAGCTAGGGAGTCATTTGTACTCCTGAGTACTGAGAAGCAGGTAAATCAGCCTGCAGTGAGAATTATTCAATAGACACACAGAAAGAAACAAGAGATAGAAAATGGAAAACCTTTCCAATTTATTACAGTTCTACAAACACTAATTTGGGCTCCTACCAGGGGTCCAGCTATACTCCTCCTTTAGAACCCACGACATGGCCATGAAACTTGATGACAAATGTCCCCATGTGATTAAGTTGCTTAGGTAAGCCTCTTTTCTTGCAACGAAGAGTCGTGACTCTGCATCACCCAAGGACACCTAGATTGTAATCCAGGATTCAAAGCATAGTTCCTACTATACATTTTAACTTCTTCCACTTCCTCTTCTGATAATTTCCCTGCACACCCTTATTCTATGCTCCAGCCATACCGAACAACTGGCAATTATGTAAACCTTCCCTACATTCTATTATCTACCTTCCACTGCAAATGTCGCTCTCTCTGCCTACATAAAGTTTCCTTCCTTTCTTGCACTGATGCACTCATATTTAACATGCAGGACTCAGTCAAAAGCATTTCTAAGGCTCATATGTGATCTTTTGTCTCCCAGTCACATCTCCATGTCAGTACTCCTGGCTTTGCCAGTATTCCAGGCTGCTGCCAGGTTCAGAGTCTTCTCTGCACAGAGCATTAACCAGTCTGTCTTCCCCAACACATTCGGCAGCAAGGACCATGCCTTTTCTCTCTTTGTCAAGACTGTCTGGCATAGCACAGATGCACAAGCATTTAGAAACACAAGCAATATTCATTGTGTAGAAGAACAATTAAAATTAACATTTTTTGTTTTACACACTTCTTCCAGTACCATGAAAGATGGTTGAAACTTGGTTCAGGTAAGAAAAAAATACTGAGTTTCTTTAGATAAATCTCATGCCATCATGGGATAATAGGATTCAGAAGAACTACAGAGGCTAGCTACATGGTCTGTATTGCTGAGTGAATTACCCCCTAACTGGTCTGCCTGAATCTTCTTTTGTCCCATCACCATTCACTCTCCACACAAGAGCCAGAATGATCTTGCTGGGAAATGCAAATCGACTGTAACCCCACTTAGTTTAAAACCCTTCAGTAACTTTCTATTGACTCCAGAATCAAGTGCAAACATTTTGCCATAGTCTATAAGACCCTACACAATCTAGCCCAAGTGTATCCCTCTTATGCCATTTCTTCTCCCTCGGTTTATTTCTAGAACTACTACTAATCTTTCATTCCAACTTGCCAAGTTTGCTGCTTCTTTAGGGACATTGCAATGTTTTTTTCTCTCAACTGGAACAATCAGCTTCTACATTTTCAGATGGCTAAATTTTAATTCAAATAATACCTCTCTTAGAGTCCTCCCTCTTCCTCAGTCTAAAGTAGCTTCCTCCCTCCCCACCACTTCCTACGTCACCACTCTCTTCTATTATTTCCACACCTATCACATCTTTATCATTATATTTGTTGGTTTATACCTGTACTTACTGTCTTTTCTAGAATATAAACTCTTTGATGGCAGAGACCATGACTATTTTGTTCATTGCTCTATCCCCGTACCTAGAATACTTTCTGACAAATACTGTAGGTTCTCAATAAATAAATATAAATGGAATCACTGGATATGAGTTCAAGTGTTAGCTTTCTTTTATTATTTGGATGACCTTCGGAAAAATCGCATGTTTCTTCTGAGTTTTTGTTTCCTCATCTATTATTAAAAAAATTAAGAACCCTAATAAAAAAAACCTTACCTAACTTCAGAGTGGCATGGTTCCATGATGGTGAACCATTAGTGGATATTAGAATAAAGGGAACTTGCCCTTGAATAACTTTTTAAATGACATATCCTTAATGCAAAGACTAAAGTTGTACAAGTCTGATGTCAAGACTGCTCAGCATAAACCCAGCTGAGTATGTTTAGCTGGAGTAAAAATGAAACCTAATCATTCACCTACTAATCATCTCAGTATTTCTAGAATATTCATCCTGTCCATTTTATAGCCTGCAAATTACATCATAAAATTCACAAACACCTATGATCTGCTCTTGCATTAATCTCTGCCTGCCAGCCTATGTGGAGAGGAGGCATCTGAGTTTATCTAACATTGGTGATGGCATCAGCTGTTGGTCCCATGGCCCCAGCTGGGCAGCTCTCACAAGCAGAAAGGATAAAAGTTTGAGCCTGACTAGAACTAGACCATCATTTATCCTCCACCCTATTTCCCAAGCAGTCAATTGGACTTTCAGAGAAAATTACTGTCAAAGTCACAATTCTCCCCAACATTTAACAGTGGCAGTATGGAAAGAGATTAATGGACCACAGCCAAGAATGCCTCGTCCCTTATCATACATATTTCTTCATGCAATTTACTTGTTTAAATCTAGTTTAGCTAATTCCACATTACACATTTTTCTTTTTTTTTTTTTTGAAACGGAGTCTTGCCCTGTCGCCCAGGCTGGAGTGCAGTGGCGCAATCTCGGCTCACTGCAAGCTCCACCTCCCGGGTTCATGCCATTCTCCTGCCTCAGCCTCCCGAGTAGCTGGGACTACAGGTGCCCGCCATCACGCCCAGCTAATTCTTTTGTATTTTTAGTAGAGACGGGGTTTCACCATGTTGGCCAGGATGGTCTCGATCTCCTGACCTTGTGATCCACCCACCTTGGCCTCCCAAAGTGCTGGGATTACAGGCTTGAGCCACTGCGCCCGGCCACACATTTTTCTTATAGTTTTTTTTTTTTTTTTTTTTTGAGATGGAGTCGTGCTCTGTTACCCAGGCTGGGGTGCAGTGGCATGATCTCGGCTCACTGCAACCTCTGCCTCCTGGGTTCAAGTGATTCTCTTGCCTCAGCCTCCTAAGTAGCTGGGAATACAGGCATGCACCAACATACCCAGCTAATTTTTATATTTTTAGAGACAGTGTTTCACCATGTTGGCCAGGCTGGTTTCGAACTCCCGGCCTCAAGTGATCTGTCCACCTTGGCCTCCCAAAATGCTGGGATGACAGGCATTAGACACCACACCGGGCCCCTTGTAACATTATTAAATTATTTCTCCACTGTCTTCTTGACTCAACTGTTACCGTTGTGAAGTCTAATGCCGAGATGATTTGTGTTCTTTAGTGGGTAATTTTTTCTCTCTCTCACACTCTCTTTCTCTCAACTTTTCAAGAAGCAAGAGTCTCTGGTGGCTAAAATCCCAGGCACTGGAGCAAGAGATTGCGGGCTTCAGGTCTCAGCTGCCACATGTCCTGGCTATAAGATCTGGGGCAAGTTATTTAGACTCCCTGTCCTTCAATGTCCTCATGTGTAAAATGGGGATAATATGAATGGCCACATCTTAAGACTGCCCTAAGGGCTAAATAAGTTCACCCATGTGAAGTACTTAAGGCAGTGCCTGCCAGCAGCACTGGATAAATGTTATCTGTTATCATCTTTAGATTTTCTTTTTCTTTGATAGACTTAAATCTTTCTCTAATATGTAAAAAGTGTCTGTTTTTCTTTGTCCACCCTGTCTTGCACTCAATAAAGCTTTTCAATCAAGAGAGAGTTTTTGTTGTTGTTGTTGTTTGACAGAAGTTTCACTCTTGTTGCCCAGGCTGGAGTACAATGGTGCGATCTCAGTTCACTACAACCGCTGCCTCCCGGGTTCAAGCTATTCTCCGGCCTCAGCCTCCCAAGTAGTTGGGATTACAGGCACATTCCACCACGTCTGGCTAATTTTTGTATTTTTCATAGAAACAGGGTTTTCACCATGTTGTTCAGGCTGGTCTCGAACTCCTGACTTCAGGTGACTCACCTGCCTCAGCCTCCCAAAGTGCTGGGATTACAGGCATGAGACTTGGCCTCTGAGTGCTAGGATTACAGGTGCCCAGCTGGTTTTTTAAATTTTAAATTTTTTCCTTAGAGACAGGGTTTCACTATGTTGCCCTGGCTGGCCTTGAATTCCTGGGCTCATGTGATCCTCCTGCCTCAGCCTCCTGAGTAGCTGGAACAACAGGACCATGCCATATTGCACATAACTATAATCAAGAGTTGTGATCATTCTTTAATTCTGAAAAATTCTAAGTCGTTTTTTCCTCCACTACTCTCTCCCTTCCATTGATTTTTGCCTTTCCTTCCAGGACTTCCAGTATAAGATGATGAACATTTCCCCAACTCATTACTCCCTTCTTGATGCCTTTGGGAGAATTCCTCAGACTGGCTTTCTAGGTAATTTGTTCTTTGACTACAGGCATTCTGCCATGTAGTCTATCTATTGTGTTCTTTATTTTGACATAATATTTTTCCCACCATACATTTCAATTTGATTCTGTTTTATTAACTCCTTGCTCCTGCTTCCTATCCTGTCTTATCTCTGTGGGAAAATTTATTATGCTTCTTTTGAATTTATGACCTATCTAGACCATTAATTTTTATTTGTATACTGTAGCTGAATCTCATTTTCTTGTCTTTCTTTCATAGTGACTGTGTCCCTCAGGTGTGTGGTTAGTTTTTTCTGTGACATTATTTTCCCCTGGAGAGTATCAGGCACCAGTTGATGCCATTCATAGTAAAGGCATATTAAGGGAATTAGATAACACTACCCACACAATTGTAGCGTATTCTGCATTACCGAATTTTGTTTCTCACCACAATTTGTTGTGTCCAATTCTTGTGTCCCGTAGTGACATCATCCTTCTCTTTGGGGACTAAGATTTCTAGACCATCAGATGCCTAAATTCTTGAGATGGAAAACCAAATCTCTGCAAGTGGATTATTAACATAGAGGTTGCAGTCTCAAGTTCACCCCTTCATTTCTAAACCCATGTATTCTGGCTATGGAAAAGATACGTAATTGTCTCTGATTCAAAACATACATGGCCAAACATACATTACATCCTGTAATACAAAATCCCAAGTTTTAAAGATGTACTTACAGTTGTCTGCCAACTCATTACTCCAGGGAATAGTTGTCTCCGAACTGTAAGTACATCTTTAGTAAGCTATTAGCATTTTGATTAGATCAGAGACTTCTGGCTGAGCGACGTAGTAATACCTGATCATTCCATGGTGATGAGTGCATTGTTGCACATTTTTTGGCTAGGAAATGCGTTCCTGGGTTAGAAACAATGCTATGCAGAATGGCACGACGCTGGACAAGGCATTCTATGAGTGTGAGGGTGGTGATGTCAGCACAAACACTGTGAGAAAAAAAGGTAAATCTATACCCAGAATATGTTTATTTCAGCGCAGATAGATCTTTATCCTCTTCATGATGGAAGAGGTTCAATGTCATAAACAAACTACCTGGCGGCTGGCTGATCCTCCAGGGAATGGTGCAATGTCAGTGCTTATTGCTGCTTTCCACACTTGGAAGACTAGGCACTTAGCAGTAGTGTTAGCCAGGTCAGTCTTGGCAATAGCAGGTCCATGGTGCTGAGCTCACAGGTTGAGGGAAAGGAGGCAATGCAACAGTGTAGAAGGAGTCAAAGCCATCTGCTCATGCAGCTTATTTGCACCTTCCAAACCTGGCCAAGCTGTCTCATACGTATCATTTTCACCAGATGATATATCACCGCTGTGTACTCCCACAGTGTGTCAGAAACACTCAATACATGATGTGAAACTCAGCCCACATGGTCTCCGGGAGTTTCATGGTTAGGCAATCACAAGGACCAGGAGCAAGCCAGAATGTATCTCTCAAAAGAAAAATCGTTACTTTCAGAAAAGGGAATGGATTTGCTCCAAAGTCCTAGTGGTCTGCACTGCAATTCTTTTGTTGTTGTGGTCCAGAGGCTTCATACAGTCTCCCTATTTTCACTGACACTCTAAATATCATTGTATCTGCTAGATCATGAGACCCCAGTGGCAGAGAAAGTTGCACTGTAGCCTACCTTGCTGCAAGAGGCTTCTCTTTCCCTGGTCTCCAGTTGAAAGCAGCAGCCTTGCAATAACTCTCAATGTGTCAAAGTCGCACACTCGACTGTATTATATGTTGCCTCCAAAATCCAAAAAGACCTGACATGCTTTAAAAAAATTTTTTTTCAAAGGCAGGTATTGTGTGGTACAGCAAAATGCCTCTCATCATCTGGAGATGATATCTCAGCATTCTCAAGACCATGGAATAACATTCTTAAGAAACTCATCTGAGGTAGAAGGACTTCAGTTTCTGTAGAAAGCTTATCCTCTACCCTCTAATTCACTCACATCTCTCTAAGGCATCAAAAATGCTTGCTACTCAATGGGGAAATTATTCCCTATTCAATAAACAGTGCTTGGAGAACTACCCAGCCATATGCAGAAGATTGAAACTGGACTCTTTCCTTACACCATATACAACAATTAAGATGGATTAAAAACTTAAATGTAAAACCCAATATATATATATAAAAAAAAAAGCCTTGAAAGCAACCTAGGCAATACCATTCAGGACATAGGCAGGGGCAAATATCTAATGATGACGAGTCCAAAAGCAATTGCAACAAAAGCAAAAATTGACAATTGGGATCTAATTAAATTAAAGAGCTTCTGCACAACGAAAAGAAATGACCAACAAGGTAAACAGATGACCTGCAGAATGGGAAAAAAAATTTTGCAAACTATGCATCCGGCAAAGGTCTAATATCCAGCATCTATGAGGAACTTAAATGAATTTACAATTTAAAAAAACATAAAAAGTGGGCAAAGGACATAAACAGACACTTTTAAAAAGAAGACACACATGTGCACAATAATAACATGAGAAAAAGCTCAACATCACTGATCATTAGAGAAATCTAAATCAAAACTACAATGAGATACCATCTAACACCAGTCAGAATAGCTATTGTTAAAAAGTTTAAAAAAAAAAAAATAGGCCAGGTGTGATGGCTAATGCCTGTAATCCCAGCACTTCGGGAGGCCAAGGCAGGTGGATCACCTGAGGTTAGGAGTTTGAGACCAGCCTAGCCAACACAGTGAAACTTCATCTCTACTGAAAATACAAAAATTAGCCGGATGTGGTGGCAGGTGCCTATAGTCCCATCTACTCAAGAGGCTGAGGCAGGAGAATTGCTTAAACCTGGGAGGCAGAGGTTGCACTGGGCCTGAGATCACGCCACTGCACTCCAGCCTGGCTGACACAGGAGACTCTGTCTCAAATTAATAAATAAATAAAAGTCAATACATAACAGATGCTGGCAAGATTGTGGAGTAAAAGGAATGCTTATACACTGCTGGTGGGAGTGTAAATTAGTTCAGCTATTGTAGAAGACAGTGTGGTGATTCCTCAAAGACCTAAAGACAGAATTACCATTCAACCCTGCAGTCCCATTTGGGTATATACCTAAGGAATATAAATCATTGAATGATTGAATGAATATAAATCATTCTATTATAAAGACACATGAATAGGTTTATTGCAGCATTACTCACAATAACAAGACATGGCATCAACCTAAATGCCCATCAGTGAGGTTGGATAAAGAAAAGATGGTACATATACACCATGGACTACTATGCAGCCATAAAAAAGAACAAGATCATGTCCTTTGCAGGGACATGGATGGAGCTGGAGGCCATTATCCTTAGCAAACTGACACAGGAATAGAAAACCAAACACTGGGCCGGGCGCGGTGGCTCACGCTTGTAATCCCAGCACTTTGGGAGGCCGAGGTAGGCGGATCATGAGGTCAGGAGATCGAGACCACGATGAAACCCTGTCTCTACTAAAAATACAAAAAATTAGCCGGGCGTGATGGCGGGCGCCGGTAGTCCCAGCTACTCGGAGAGGCTGAGGCAGGAGAATGGCGTGAACCCGGGAGGCGGAGCTTGCAGTGAGCCGAGATTGCGCCACTGCACTCCAGCCTGGGTGACAGAGCGAGACTCCGTCTCAAAAAAAAAAAAAAAAAAGAAAACCAAACACTGCATGTTCTCACTCATAAGTGAGAGCTAAATGATGAAAACACGTGGACATATAGAGGGGAACAACACACACTGAGGCCTTTTGGAGGATGGACAGTGGGAGGAGGGCAAATCTGTGACACAGTACTATTGGATTCTGCCACGTATAAGCAGGCTGCTTCTGGTGGTCTTAAAAATTGGTATGGAAAAATATAAGCTAGGTCAATAGCTACCTAATGAGTGTAACGGCTCATGTTAATTTGCTCCAGTGAAGATACTACATCTGGAACAGCAACTGCAACTAGAGTCCAATCTAATTAAGTTTATGATTGTCTACAGGCATTCTCTAATATTTGTCTGACTTTTGGATAGACTAAACTGGTCAGTTATGTGGAACAGTGACAGCTATCAGCACTTCTGTGCCTTTCAAGACTTTAATGGCGACATTAAACTCTGAAATTTCCACCATGAATAAAGTATTGCTCTGGTTTATAATCTTGGTAGAACGGAGCTTGGAAGTTTCTAGGATCTTTACTTAGCCCTTCTTACTGGAAAACCCCTCATACCTTGGGTCAGAGGCCCAATACAGGGATTCTTCCAATTGCTACAAATGTCTATTCCAATTACACTGAAGAATTAGAGACATGACCACAGGATAGATCCATGAAACAGCCGGACACACTGTGAACTGGATGTGAGTTAATACTTCATCACCTGACTGCTATAAATCCCCACTTTGACTGGTGGGCCACAGTAACATTTGGGGTTCTCAGAAGTTACTGTAAATTCAGAGCCAAAGCCTCAAATCCTCAAATGATCTGGGCAGTCTTTTTTCTCTGTGTATAGTCACCCCGGTAAATAAATAGGCATACATTCCTTTGAAGAAGGCTTGGAGGAAGATTCACATTATGTACTTGTGGCAATGTTGCAGGATCCTTCCTCAAAATGATCCGGTGTCCCCCTTATTCAAGGTGCTTTAGATTTGTGAACTGTCTTAACCTGGAACCTGGGTGAAAAGCCATAACTCTCTACCATGACAACTCAAAATTAGGTTATTGGCTATCAGACCTAGAATTTTGAGTTTCAGGGTGGGTGTGTGTGTGTGTGTGTGTGTGTGCGTGTGTTTCTTTACACAGATCCTGCAGTACTCTAGTATTCTGGCCATTTATTTCATTCCTAGATTTTTAGGAACACGATGATCAATTAACAATGCCCAACGGTACCTACAAGCCAAGACTTTGTGAATGTCAGTGTTGCATTTATGGTAAATGCACCCATCTTATTTTTTTTTCCAGGAAGTGCTCTTGACTTCTACTACTCCAGATTCCTATAACCTGAAATGAAATCAAAGAGTCCATCTCAATAGGATTACCCTATTATCACACTTGGCCTACTAAGAAAAATCAGAGATTTTTAAGGAGATAGGTGCTCCCCTCAACACCTTAGTTAAGGGAATGCCTTCATACCACAACTGTGCCACATAGTTGGAGGTGAGTACACAGGCCACACATGATACTTCTACTCCAATATTTATTTTTTCCTAATCCTTTGTTTTCTCTTCCATATCATGTCAGGGAAACTCTGGCATCTCAATGTTTTGAAATATATCCCACCATTAAGTCTAAGTTCCAGTCAACCAATCAGTAAGCTGTCAGAGCCATTTCCCACTTCATGAATAATACATTAAATTCAGAATCTTCAGAAAGCGTACCCATATCTATTAGTTCAGTCTAATATAGTGTTATATTCTGTTTTCCTTGATTTAACATCCTTAGAATCCACTCTCACTATATTAGCAATGTTTTCTAATTCATTTTGTACATAAGCTATTTTGTCCTGAGTCATAGAGTGCATCTGCCCTCCAAAGCATAATTTAATATTATTTTGGGTCTACTAGAAATAAGGAATTGCTATTGTGGGTTTTGAGGAGAATTAGCATCTGTCCTAGGTGAGGTTACCGCTGATTTTCAAGCAACAAAAGACTAATCTTCTGAGACGGTGGAGGGCAAGCTACTTCTACTAGCAAGAGAAGATCAAGCTGACTTGGATTTCAATATGGGCAGTTTCATGTGGGTTCAACCAGATGTCCCCATTCAAAATTTAGGATCCCATTCTTTTTGCAATTAACTTTCACATGGGAAGGTTGGTGAGACTCAAATGATCAATGGATTAAAAGTCCTAATGTAGTTGAGAAATTGTTGCAGTTGCTATAAAAGTGTAAAAGTAAAATGATAGGAGGTAGAAATTAGGGAAAACAAATAATTTCTTAAATCCAATTCCAAACCTGAGGAAAAAACTCTGAATGGTCAGCTTGGGTTTGATGGCTGCCCTAGAGAATCAACAATGAAGAAAGAGTAAGCAGAGAATGTCACCGTGTACTGTAATATGGTTCGTATTTGGTTCAGGTTCAAATTCTGGCTCCACTTCTCTTGCTTTATTATCTCAAGCAAGTTACTTAACCTCTATGTCTTTTACTCATAAGTAAAATAGAGATAGTAATAGTACCCACTTCACGGGGTTGTGGAGATTAAATCAGTTTATGTAACACACTAATAATTGTGAGTTAAATTAGACAAGTGTGGCTCATCTACCGGTAGCTATATTGTGAACCAAGTGAGAAAACTATTTCTATCGAATGAGCGAGAGCATTTTTAAGGGAAATTGTGAAAAAGGAAGTATCCATGAAGCCCATTTATACATGAAGAAACTGAGATGCCAAGAGATTTAGCAGCATGGTGGGTAAAGAGTGTAGCTGGAACTCAGGTCCAGGATCCGCTCTCTAATACCAAGTATCCACTCAGATTTATTCTCTTTCTTCCTGTATCATTTGTAAGGTAGTTAATAGAGTTAGGGTGTCCAAAAGCTCATGAGCAGCAGAGGCAACATGGATAGTCTGTGTCAATTATTTAGGAACAATCTCACTGGTCATAATCCTCAGACAATATTTACCTTCCCAAAACTTAAATTTGAATTACAGTACTTTGCATATGGAAGCAAGTCACTGTGTGCAAATGAAGCAGGCCAGCTGTCCCCCATCCATGCTTTCCTATTGCCTTTTCATGTTCCCCTAGACCTGGTAATGCTCAGAAAACACTAACAGCTTTGTTGTAGCAAGGACTCTGCAAAAGAAGTCAGTAGCCAATGGAATGGAGATATATGAGGATTTGGATAAGATCTTATGAGAATCTTATGCTGGGACAATGATACCTGGTAGGATTTAGGTCATAACAAAGAACGCCCCCAGGACCAGAGGGCACCAGAGCTGCCCAGATCCTGGGGCAAAACTTACCTATGGAGTTGATTGATAATATATTGATACAGCTAGCACTCACATGTACAGACTCTTTTTAACTGTTCTAGATGTGGGCGTTGCAATGAGACTGACTTGGGTTCAGAGCCCTATTCTGCTACCTCATTAATTTTGTAGCCAAGTAATTTAACTGCTTTGCTTCTTTACTTTAACTAAGTCATGCTGTGAGCATTATAAATCAAGCACCTACTATAAGCCAGTCACTGTTGAAGATAATCCAGGAATGGCCCCATCTTCTGGCAGTTCACAGTGGCACAATAGACACACAATTATACTAAGGTGATAAGGGCTGTGGAAGAGGTGGATGTGGCTGCTTCATGAGTGTGGGGGTCATGATGGCTTCTTCATAATCCTGCATTGCAATCTCTTTTCACATTGATCTCTCAGCCTGAAATCAATTGCTAACTCAAGCTTTCAATAATCACAGCACAGTGTTATTATAGCAGCTATTTTAGGGATACAACATTCAACCCAGAATCTTGTTCACATGCCCTTTCTTTTGTGCTTTCCACAAAGGGCTCTGGGAAGCCCTCAAAGGATTGGGTTCTCATTCCCTCTGTATCCCAAAGACCTCCCTCTGACTTTAGTTTCTACCACAAATTTCATAACCAAAGTGGGATAGATCCTGAGGCATGCTGGACCCTTGGATCCTATGTCCACACAGTTAGGAGAGAACAGGGAGTTGGCAGGAACAGATCAGGAGATATTGTGCCAGAGGTGGGGGTGGACACAGAGGGGAATGGTCATTAGCAAGGGCCATATAGAGTGTTGAAGGGATACCAGTGAATGAAAATTCAATATGGCCTAGGGCCATGCTATGGTCAGGGACACTCCAGACCTTGGAAATAGTCAGAGATGGGCAAAGTGGCAACACCAGGCAACCAGTTCCGCACTGGAAAATCAGAGCTAAAGAGGGGCCTGTTCCTGTCCTCAAGTAGTTGCCAATCTGGAACTGGAGAGAGCAAATGCATGCTTTGCAATATTCTGGTGCCATAATGTCAATCTTCACAGGCCTAGTTGGGACACAGAGCATAGTGACCTCTGCAGGGGATTGGGGTGAAGGAATACGGTTTTGGGAATGTGACCTTTCTATCTGGCAAAGGCTCCCTCTTACCTCTGTTCAAACCTATTTGATCCCAATGACTCAGAACATGAGTTTCACTGTCAGATAATCCTGTCGGCAATGTCAGGAATACCAACATTCCTCCAAATATATTTAACTAGGAACCCTTTAATATATGACACTAATTAACATCCTGTAGAACTAATGCACCAAGAAAGAACCTTGAGGAACATGGCTTTTTGGCATTTCTACAAAACGCAGCACTTAATAAACATGAACTTATATCACTAATGACTTCAATTAATCAAGAATGAATTAATTTATGCAGATCCAATTGAAAGAAAAGGTCTATAAATTTAACATGAGCTATGCCCCAGCTTATTTATGACCCTTATGTCATCCCCCTGCCTACAAAGTTTTCTCCACAATCCCCTTCCCAGTCCATGGTTCATCATCCCAAACCCTACTCATTCTTTAAAGCTCACCCCAAACATCCCGTGAGAGCATTCTGATTTCCTCAAGTAGTTCCATACCTGCCGCCTGCCTCCCTCATGCATTATAAGAGTCCAGGAGACATTCTGCACTTGGTACCGAAATAATGAGATTATCTTTCTCACTAGAAAGAGGGCGTTCCTATAGGAAAGCTTGAGGCAAGGGGTGCCTATAGGGTCTTAAGGTAATGCTCTCCAAGTCCAGTTCGTTAGAGGATAATAGGACGACACCAAGGAATTCAGAGTCCTGCCACACAAAAGCTGCTACATATCTCTGGGAGCCAACTAACTCATCCCACTTCCCCCACTCTTGCCCTCCTCCATTCACCTCCAATTCATTATCCTTACTGCCACCCAGCGTAGCTTTTCTAAAACATATACCTGGTCCTGATTACAGTCCTTTAAAATTTCTTCTCCTGCAGATTCAAGCTTAAATTATCTGCCATGACATAGAAGGCCATTCACAATTCCAGCCTTTCTCACCATTTCCCAACAAGGGGGCTTTGTTGGAGTCTGATTGAGCTCATCATCCTTCGTTTCTGAATCTAGCACATTTCTACTCCCTTGCATATGTTGGTCTCTCCCCTCAACTCCTCCCAATCAGCCTGACCTGCCTTCTCTCCCTTCAGAGCTCAGCTGGCATGGTCCGCCCTCCATTCAGCCTGCCCAGGGTTGCCCAGCTGGGGTAGGTCCTCCTCCTCTAAGCCCTTATGATGCCACGCATGCCTCCTGCTCAGCTCCTGTAACTGTGCTCTGTCCTGCCTCTGTCTGTCTGCAGGACAGTGTGGGCTCCTCAAGGGCACAGCCTTATCTGGTTCCAGCATTTGCCCGGCCCTCATGAGTGCTCAATCAGCAAAGGCTGCATGGACAATGAGGGAGATGAATTACAGATAATACTTACTGCCTTTCTCCAAACTGAAGGGTTTCCAGTTCTGTAGTTTTAATCTAAAAATGAGAAAGTATCTGACATAGTAAGATGACACACTCAAACTTGAGGCAGGGGGATCTTGGAATTGTGATAGAAAAGAACTGGATTCCAGTCCTAGTTGTGTTGCTTGCTCTCTGTGTGACCATGGTCCCATTACTCAGACTCTCAGAGGCAGACAGAGCTGGACTGAGGCCCCTCACAGATAATTTTTAAAATAAAATGATCCAGAAATACATCCAGGGAAAGGACAATTGAAATACTTAATCTTTGTCTCCCTTATCACAACAAGTGCAGGTACCCAGTTGCTATAGTTTTGAATGATTTAATGAATTAATTGACAAGTAAAAATGGATTCCTCCAAGCCTGGAGGTAAACTTTCAAAGGCCAGATTTAAATGTTCCCTTCGTTGTGTTGAAATAGATAAGTGCCGAAAAACTCAGAGGATCTATCAATTTAATCTTTCCCCAGAGAAGCGGAAATGGGGAGAAGCCAAAAGGCACTATTTACTGAAAGAACCCAGATTCTGCTTTGACGCATTCATTGTAAACTCAGAACCAGCTGAGGCTTTCACTTCCCTAGCCTCAGATCACAGGCTCTGACTGTTGGGAACCAGTCCTGGCTTTAATAAAGTGGCATCAGGCAGGATCACATCCTCGACACTGAAGAGCCTCTCACTACCTTACACCTGAGGCTACGCTAACAAAGCCAGCCATCCGTTCGCAGCCTGAAGGTGCATCTGGGACATGGAGAAATAACGCAGACCTGATTCTGAGGACTGCTGTGAGAAGCCCACACTTCAGGGCCAGGCAGTCACTCTAGAATGTTTCATGCAAACATGAACACTATGCATGGAGACAACTATGGGGTCATTGGAAAAGGTTGAATTTATTTGGCTAAACTAGTAGGTGTAATACAAGTTAAGCCCAGAAGACTAGGAGTTGGAGACAGCTGGGCTGGAATCCCAGCTTGACTGTTAAGTGAGGCATGTTGGCAAGTTGCTGAACCTCTCTGAGTCTTTGTTTCCCTATTAGTAAAAGAGGAATAATAAAAATATCCAGCTTGCAGGGCTGTTGTGAATTGTGAGAATAAGAAAGAATGACACATGTAAAGCAGCCCCATGTCATTAGCCACAGCTGCCGTCCCTCCAGCTGACTGTGGATGCATGAAAGAGCCAGCCCAGCCAGAATTCCCGCCCAGGCACACTGTGGTTCTGGAAGAGGGGTGATGCCATTTTGGCACCTGGAAGACAACAGAACATCCTGCCCACAGCAGGAGCATTGGCATCGTATTTTCATAGCAGGCTCTGGCAATGGAAACCAATGGGCTGAGACCACAGCTAGGGTAGAGTAATATATGGAACTGCCCTTGAGAACTTGTGAGATCCCCCAGGCCCCTCAGAAACAACTGCAGTGTTTGCTTACATAGGGGTGATGGAGGTGGTGAGCAGCTGAATGTGAGCGGCTGATCCGTGACGCAAGCCAGCGAAGTGATGCTGGGAGCATGAGGCCACACTAAGGCACTCCCGCCCTTCTAGGGTTCAAGCAACCTGTGATGATCCCCAATGGCAGCTTGTTAGAGCACAGTGGGGACAATATGAAGTCCTCAATGAAGTAGAAACATGATTTCTCCACGTCTAATTCCTACTAAATGCTCCAAAGGCTATTTATTGATTACGGTTTTAAGGAATATGAAGCAAACCAATGTGGCTGGGACACACCATGCAATCCATAAAGGTTCCTTGAGTGAATTACAGCAGAATATATAATTTCATTACCTCAGGGATGCCATTCAAAAGGACTTTGGAAAACACTTTTATGTAAGTAACCAAAATGATCCAGTATCTATAGAAACAACAGCCTCGTACTGTTGAAAATCAGCAGTCACTTCTTAAATGTGCATTCCAAAACAATTTCACAACTATTCCTGGATGTGATCACCTCATATTAACTCACTGAATTAGGTAAAAACAGGAATTATTAAGCATATTACGCAGATGAGGAAGCTGAGACAGATACATGATAAATGCCCAGGTCACCTAGCTGGTGAGTGACAAAATCTGCTGTGGCATATTATGTGCATCTTCTTTGATGATGATATAGGGAAAACATGTAAAACTCATTATTCAGGACAAATATTGAGGCAGCTACTCTAATACCTTTGTTATTCATTTCAGTATCACAACCAAGAAGTAGTCATTTTTGTTTTTCTTTTTTTGAGATGGAGTCTCGCTCTGTCACCCAGGCTAGAGTGCAATGGAGTGATCTTGGCTCACTGCAAGCTCTGCCTCCCAGGTTCAAGCGATTCTCCTGCCTCAACCTCCCAAAGTCACTGGGATTGCAGGCGCCTGCCACCACACCCAGCTAATTTTTGTATTTTTAGTAGAGACAGGGTTTCACCATGTTGGCCAGGCTGGTCTCAAACTCCTGACCTCAGGTGATCAGCCTGCCTTGGCCTCCCAAAGTGCTGGGATTACAGGTGTGAGCCACCGTGCCTGGCAGAAGTAGTCATTATTAATCCCACTTTACAGGTGAGGAAACTGAGGTTCACACTGCTGAGTAACCTGCTGAAGGTCACAGTGCTGGCAGATGGCAGATCCAGAGCTGGAGCAATCCAAAGTCTTTGTAGAGTGCCACCTGTCTCTAAGGCAGAGGGGTGGAGCAGGTGGCAGACCCACAGCTGGAGCAATCCAAAGTCTCTCTAGAGCACCTTCCCTCTCCAAGGCAGAGGGGTGGAGCAGGGGAACACAGACCAATCCAAATTGCTTTGTGCTTTGCATACAACTGAATGAAGTAGCAAATAACTAGTTGGCTATGCTTTGGCAGAGAATGAGGCCATCAAATCCTGTCGTCATGTTCAATCACAACTCAAGCAACACAGGAATGCAAGCTCCCAAGGCTAGCGGAGTTAGGAATGAATAGAAACATCATTGTCCCTGGTGTGGACATTGAGCCCACCTTCCCAGGTACAAGATTCAGTTTAGCCCTTCCTTCACTTAATTGATGCTCAGAAAATTGCACCCTCTTCTAGAAAATTCCCTGGGAGAATACAATTAATTTCTTGTTTAAAATTATTAAATCAAGTATCATCTGCAGTAGAAACATGCTGAAAAAGAAAATGCACCATATAAATAGGAGTGACAGTCTCACGTGCCATCTGAGGGACCGCAGCGGAGGGAGCCAGTATCAAATAAACGACAGAGGAGGCCTAGGCCAGGGGCTGAAGAACTGGGATTTAGGAAGCAGCTGTTATTGAGGGGAAAGAACAAGAGTTCTGGAGGCTGAAGATTCAGGGACAAGTTCCAGCTCCACCCATTACTAACTGTGACACTGGTAAGCCATTTAACCTATCTGTCTGTCTGTCTGTCTACCTAGCTATCTTTCTTTTTTTTCATTCTTTTTTTCCTTCCTTCTCTCTCTTCTCTTTTCTTCCTTTCTTTTCTATTTTTTTCCTTCTTTCAGCAAATATGTTTTGAGCACTTACCATGTACAAGGTACTCATAACTTGGAATAGATCCGTATGCAACATAGGCTATATCGAAATGGGGACGCACACATATAAATAATCACAGATGAATGCAAAATAATATCTCTGATAAGTTCAATGAAGAAGGAAGACAAATTAAAAGTGTATAATTGGAGCATCTGGCCAAGGCAGTAAAATCAGGGAATGTCCCCGGCAAAGAAGCACAGCTAAGTTGAGATGAGAGAAGCAAAGGGAGTTATCGTGAGCAAGAATAAGAGACTGATCCAGGCAGTATGTGCACAGGTCCTGCATCGGGAGACAGCATGATGCTCCTCAGAGTATTAGAGGGATATAAAGAAGTCCAGTGTGTCTGACACACAGCATGTGAGTGGGAGGGTGGCGCATGATGGGGCTAGAGAGGTAAGCAGGGGTGAAGCAGCAGGACACCGTAGAACATGTTAAGACTGTGAGTACTGCATTATAAAAGTAGGATATGGCTAAAACTCCAGGCTCCAAAATGGGTGGGAGTCTCCAAAAATAGGCAGATACGCAGGAGAATGCCAAAAAAAAAAAAGACCTCCTCTTCAGGTCTTCAAAAAAAGCCAGCTGAGGGGCACTTACTGGAGTGTAAAACCTATAAAAACTCCTGTCTAAAATGCATTCATTGAGAGGGGTAGGGGGGATAAGCTGGCAGCAGGAAATTCCCTGCATCAAGTTTGATTTAAAGCACAGACACAGAGCTAAACAAGAGGCATACTGAAGACAGATTTGCAGGAAGCACTCTGTAGTATAGCAGCAGCACAAGAGAAGAGAGGTTTGCGTTGCGATAAAACAATAGAACAAAATAACTGCCTGTCTTCATTAACACTGGAAGGTTAAGTGATCATACACACAAAACCCTAGGTCATAAGAAAATATTCTAAATAGCCAAGGGCACGACTTTGGTCCTTCCCCTGCATGAATGCCCTACAAATAGTTGATCTAAGGTGGAAAAAAGTAAAGATCCAAGCCTCAAACCCTCCACTGATGATACGTAAGTAGAGCAGCCCATAATCCATATATATATCAGAAGGAAGAAGAAAAAAGAAACAGATAAATCAAATAGACAAAGCATACCTGCCAGAAAAATATAGCCAAGAAGCACGGAGGTTTATGTTCCTATAATACAAGGCTTCTCAAACTTTGTTCAGTATCAGAATCATCTGGGGAGCTTGGTTAAAATTCAAAGGTCCAAGACTTATTCTTCATCGTTGAGCCCAAGCCTGTGTTCTTGATGAACTCCCCACGAGCTTCTGACTCACACTAAGTTTGAGAACCACTGCTATAATAGAAAACCAGCCTTAACTCACACCGTGTATGATGGCCCCTAAAATACTGTTACTGTGCTCAAGCTATCACGGTCCAATAAGACTGAAGGGTTAGACTTTTGTTCCACACTGAGGTTCCAAGGTCTCCTTGGTTGCAAATGAGGAAGCAAGTAGCTCCTGTTGCTACCTGCATCTGTGCAGCCACTACAAAAAGCTACCATTAGAAGGAAGCTGACTTTGCACATGGCAGAGACTAATGAAAGAAAGCATTCAGGTACCGTATGATGATGTTGAGCTCCTCTATTGACAAGCCCTGACACTCCCCTGCCTCAGGGCTTCCACGGCTAAAAGCCAATAAATTGTGTTGAGTAAGCCAGAGCAAGTCATAGTTTCCAATACATGCTACCCAAAGCATCTTTACTGATATAATAAGACTTTTGGCACAGGGTATGACCTTGAAAATATAGTTCTTTCTCTGTTAGTGATTTTGACTTGAGAATCCTCCACCCTCAAAAAAAAAAATAGCAAAAGCTACTTCAACATCCAATTCAACAATTCAGATGAGTGGCCATCAGGTACTTACAGTTCACATGGTATCAGCTTTCAATGAGGGTAACGAGATACAAAGATTCATGTGGTATCACCCATAGCCACACAGAACATGGTTATGCTGCAAGACATAGTGAAGGAAATATGAGATGTACATAAAAATGGATACAGTCATCAGAAAGATTCTGAGCCTGGATGCAGTGGCTCACACCTGTCATCCCAGCACTTTGGAGGCCAAGGTGGGAGGATCACTTGAGCCAGGAGTTTGAGACCAGCCCACACAACAAGGCAAGGCTCCATTTCTACCAAAAATTTTTAAAAGCCAGACATGATGGCCCACACCTGCGGTCCCAGCTACTCAAAAGGCTGAGGCAAGAGGATCACTGAGCCCAGGAATTTGAGCTTGCAGTAAGCTGTGATCACACCACTGCAATCCAGCCTGAGCAACAGAGCGAGACCCTGTCACAAACAAACAAAAAAGGTTTTGAACCAAGTGATGAGATGAGAGAACAGAGTTCACAGCACAGTTTGTGAGTGGAGACTCATTCAGATCCCTCCCTGCCATTTACTTGCTGTGTAGCCTTCAACAAAGAACTCATCCTTCCTGACTTTGATTTTCCTCATTTGTAAAATGAGGAGAATAATGGTGTCTTTGAATTAGGGTTGACATGACGATTAAGTGAGATAGTCTACATACAGCAATTAGCACAGCACCTAGCCCCTAGCAAGCAGCCAATCAACGAGAGCTATTAATAACCATAGTTCTATTGTTTTTATTATTGTTATTACCAGCCTGCAAAGGGGAAGACATGAACAGATAATGGCTATGAAAGCAGAAGAACACACAAGCGTTAAGGAGCTCCAGGGGAGAGAGTGACTAGCACGGGGGCACTTGAAGAACAAGCATTCAGCAGAGGTTGGAGCAGGCAATGAGAGGAAGGAGGAGGAAAGAAAAGAGAAAAATATAAGGAGCATGGGATATCAAGCTAGGAGAGAGCTGAGAAGGGCACTCTCTCTAAGCCAAGGAATGAGTCTTCAGGAAGCTTTGGGAGAATGTGTCATTTTCTGGGATTGACATAAAGCTCCACACTGGACCCGAGACTGCATGTTCCTGTGTGGATCTAGGAGAGGTGAAGGGAGACGGACAGATGGAGGCCGCACCAGGAGAGCCCAGGCTGGCGAGTCAGGACTCAGTGCTTTGAGCAACTGAAGCCACTGAAGGTTTAGGGTTTTGTTTTGTTTGAAAGTCCAGGGCTGTCCTGATCAAGCTTTCACTCATTTGCAGAAGTCCTCTCTGATGACAGTGCAGAAGATTTACTGCAGAAGACATAGAAGTGGGTAAGCGGCTGGATTCCAGGGAAAAGGTCAATGAGATCCTGAACAGAGGTCAGAACAAAGGAAGCCATGAGAACAGCAAGGCGTGCTCTAAGGAGGTGATGTAGTGAATGTTCTAGGAGGATGCCTCTCGGGGAGACCAGGCTGATAGGGGTGCCCTTCCCTGGGACAGGCAGGACAGGAGGAGTTGCAGGTTTCAGGGAAGGTTTGCTGTGCCTGGGGATCCTCCAAGTGGAGATGTGCATAACACAGCCGCCTGGATGCATCTGATGCTCAGGAAGACTGTCCACCCTGGAGATATGCATCGTGAAACTTGGCTGCCCAAGAGATGGCACTTCCCTCATCATTCCATAAGCGAGTTGACCTCCTATTATGAGCCTCCATTTTCAGGGCAGCAGCAATGCAATCTAGGCTTCCTCTCTCCACAGGGGTTGTTTCTAAGTTCCTGGTCCCAAACAGCTGTGGTCTTTGCCCACACAGGTAGCTTTGTGCCTTGCTCTATGCCTCTTCAGGCCCTTGCTCTAGGGGGATGAGAAGTCTGCTGCAGCTCTCTAAGCCTTGTTGGGAGAATGAGGACCCTGTAGAGCTGTGTCTGGCCCGTCTGTCTGGACACCAGTGTCAACCATTTCTACTCTGCTCCAGCCCCTGCTGAGTAGAAACTCTATGCCTTGCCATATTCCCACACTGTCCCTGGGAATGGATAACACAGCTCCTCTATACCTTACGTTCCCTGCAGTCAGTCTGGAGCCTTTGTTCCCCTCCCGTTCCCAGGGCTTGCAGACATGAAGCAGGTGTTTGGCATCTTGCTCTCCTTGCTGAGTCTATAGAATCTTTATCTGAGGATGGCAAGGTCTGCCCCCCTCCCTGTTCTTACACGGCCTTCACACCATACATTTGTATACCTGGAGTTCTTCAGCTTAGGTCTGTGAAATCCCACCCCCCACCTTAACTCAAAAGCCTTGGCTTTGGAAATCCACAGTCCTTTCTGTTTCTCTGGCTGTCATCCACCCCCTGAGGCACTGACTGCTGCTGGTGGAGAAGAGGCTGGGGCAGGAGAAGGAGAAACCATGGAAGAAGGGCCTGAGTTCCCATCCCAAACCATCCTGCCACCCAGAAATGCAAGAATCCTGTGCACACAGATGATAATGAAGACGTAGGACTGGACGAACTTACTACCCAGACAGAGCACAGAAGGGAAAGAAAAGGGGCACAGAGTGGAGCTCTAGGAGACAGAGATGCTTTAAAGCAGGGGCATGCAACCTTTTCCTATAAAGGGCAAGAAACATTTTTGGCTTTGCAGGAACCGCTCAAATGTGCTGTTGTAGGCCAGGAGCAACCATAGATAGTACATAAATAAATGTGTATCGCAGTTCCAAAACAAACAAACAAGCTTGAATACAAAAACAAGTTCTGGGACAGATTTGATCTACAGTCTGGAGTTTACTGACCCCTGTCTTTACAGATAGGCATGAGATGAGGCCTCCGAGGAGGAGCAGAAGATGGGAGTCAAGTGAGATGCTGTCAGCATTAGAATTTGTCCCTGGGATTGGTTCATGCCAAAGCTTATGCTCTTACCACAGTCTAGCCCTGGATGCATATTGCAATCACCTGCAGGACTTCAAAAAATTCCAGTGACTCTGGCTCAGTCCCTCAAGATTCTGCCATAAATGATCAAGGCTAAGGCTTGCAGAATTTTCAGAGCTCCCAGAGTGATTCTAACAGGTGACCGGGATGGAGAGCCTGTCTGTGGCTCCTCCTTGCAGATGCGGGCCATCATCTCAGTGCACCTCCCAAGTCCCAGCACCTCCTCCCCATCAGTGCAGCAAACATGGCAGTTCCCTCCAGTCTGGGTTTTCTCACACCTGATTTCTCTGTCTCAGGGGGTCAGAGATGATTTCCCAGGACAGAGCCAGGTCAGGAGGAAGAAGGGTCAGAGGAAACCTGTTGTGTTCTCTCTAATGTGATGATTGCAGTTGTCATGGGAAACAACAGCTTCTCTTGGGCTGGCTGAGGCACAGATTTCTTTTTCCTTTTTTTAATGTGGTTTTGATTGTTTTTGCTTTAAAATGAGGCCAGTTGGAAAGGTACAGATTGGAGGAGAGCTGGTGAGAGGTCGCAGGCCATGACCTGAGGATTCTAGGCTAGCTTCCAACTGCCCACCAGGGTATGTTTGGATGGGTCACAGGGCTGGGCTGCCCAGGGGAGCTACCCCCAAGGACAAAGATGGAGAGAACAGGCTCTTGTGCCTGACCAGCCCCAGGGTGCACCTGCAGCCTGCTGCTGGGTGAGAGCCATACAAACTGGGATCCTTGATCTCATTAGCAGCCCCTGCAGGGAGCAGACTCCTCCACCCTGCTGTCCTCCACTGAACAAGCAATCACGTTCTACCTCTGACCCAGCTGCTCACCCACCTGGCCTCTCTGTCCCCACACCCAGCAGGAGAGCAAGGAGAGGATCAGATGCACCACATGGAGAATGACTCTAGCCCCTGCAGAACGCCTCGGTGTGTAAAGCGGCTGCATGAGTCATTTCATAGTCACAGTAACCCTGACAATAACAGAACAGAGGCTCAGGCAAGCTAAATGGTCCAAAGTCACATCGCTAGGGAGTGGCAGAACCAAATTTGGACCCAAGTTAGCCAGACTTCAAAGACCATGATCTTTCCAGAACATTCTGCCACCTGATGTCTTCCTTCTGAGCATTTGCTAGAGGACCACTCGGCAGCACGGTGAGGCCAGGCCCTAGAATACCTGGCTGAATCCTCAGACACAGTGGACAGAGGCAGTCCCTGCCCGAGGCAGAGGACAGAAGGCCTGACTCAGAGTTCAAGGCGCTTCATGGTTCAGATGCAAGACAGAGTCCAACATGTGGTTCAGAAATGGTGCTGCAGAGCTGCACTGCCTGGGGCCAAATCCGGGCTTGCTGCTCACTAAATGTGGGATTTTGGGCAAATCATTCAAACTCCTTAAGTCTCAGTTTCCACATCCTTACAACAGGGATCGTCATATTAGTGCCCATGTCACAGAGCTAAGCTGAGACTTAAATGCAACTTGAAAGTGATTCCTTAGTGTGCATTAAGCCAGGCATTCCCAGTGGGGCCCAACCTCCAAAGGGTGAAAACTGATTCTTGGGAGGTAAAATACATTAAATATTACAATAGTTTGTGGCCTACCAAAGTTCAACTCTACTCAACAAAATTGTGTTTCTTACTATTTCATTTCTTTCATTAGGGAGAAACTAAATTCAAATTTAATTTTACTCCTTAAGGGGACAATAATGAAATAAAGGGTGAAAAAAATACTACAACAAGTACTGGCTCCCATTAGCTTTCCCACCTCATCCCTCCTTCCCCTCCTGGTAGAATAGGCGCTTCTCACATGGCCCTAAGATAAGTTTCTGCTGCTTTTGTCCCTCATGCACTCTCATTCAGGAAGGTTCCTTCCCACTTTTGACCTGTTGCCACCTTATTTATCTTTCACAATTAGCTCAATCCAACTCCACTGTGGAGCCCTGCCCTGTCTTCCCAAGGGGAAATAATCTCTTTTTCAAAGCCTGCTGATTAGACCTCTGTGAGAGCACGCAACTCAATGTGTGCCCTGATGGAGCTAGTTATTTATATGGCTGACAATGAAAAAGGGAAAGCTATTAAATTGCAAGCTCCCTCACTCCCACCACACTTCATTGGCTAGGAAGAGAGGAAGCCTGCCTGCTGTGTTAGTCCCTGAGCCTGCAGGTCATGTAGACTCTGAGTGAAGAGAAGGGCAAGAAAATGCACTGGCTAAACTGGCTGATAACATGAAAAAGAGTCAAGACCCAACAGGGAAATCTAGAGAGACAGAAAGTAGATTTATGGTTGCCTAGGGCAGTGGGGTACTCTGGGGAGACAGGGGCGTGACACCTAAAGGGTGTGGAGTTTCTTTTTGACATGATAAAAACGTTCTAAGATGGACTATGGTAACAGTTGTACATATCTCTAAATATACTAGCAACCATTAAATTGTACATACTTTAAAGGGGTGAATTGTATGGCGTGTGAACTGTGTCTCAATAAAGCTTTTTTTTGTTGTTTGTTTTTGTAAAGAGCTGATCCCAGAGAGAAGGGGGAAAGGAGGAGCAAAAAGTGGGGCTGTATGAGTGAGAGCTTTGGGGAGGACAAAGGGTTTGGACAGAGTGTGCAGGAGATAGTGGCCTGCACCTGGGGTTTAGTGTGAGAAAGATGGAAGCACTTTCAAAAGTTTGTTGTGTCTTATGAGTGCATTATCTCTTTGGTATTTTTTGGAAACATCACCATAGAGATTTCAGCTTCTTTCCCATTATTAAGGACACTGGATTGAGATTTTCTTTCTTTTGTAAATTCAACACTATGCCAAGATTGAACCATGAAGGAGCTGGGGTCCTTGCGGCTTATTCACGTCTTTCCTAAAGATAGAGAATGCTTGGAAAGCCCAGGCAGCATCTCATGCACTGTTGTTCCCCAATGCCTGGCCCCATGCTGTACCTCACATCATGGTACTCTGAATGTGGGATGCCCTGGGCTGAACCCCACCTCAACCTGCCTGAGCATCAGACTGTGGGCAAATCACTTCCCTTCTCTCAGATTCCTCATCTGCAAACAGCAGACTATTTCAAATCCTTTTGTGTTCTTAAATTCTGTGAGGTCAATGGGTAGCTCTTGAAAGATGTCTTAGTCTGTTTGCTGTCACTATAACAGTACACCTGAGATTGGATAATTTACTTTTTTTAAAAAAAAGGAAGTTTATTTCTTGCAGTTCTGGAAGCTGGGAAGTCCAAGATCAGGCAACTGCATCTGGTCATTCTCTGGTGAGAGCCTCGTGCTGTATCATAGCACAGCAGAAGGTCTTCACTGAGAGCCAAACTGGCTTTCATAACAGACCCACTCCTATCATAACCCATGAAACCATGAATGGATTAATCCATTCATGAGGGCTGCTTTTGTCTGTCATGCTTCCTCATTCAGGAAGGCTCCTTCCCACTTTTGAACTGTTGTCACCTTATTTATCTTTCACAATTAGCTTCAATACCACTGTGCTGTGGAGCCCTGCCTTGTCTTCCCAAGAGGAAGTAATTTGTTTTTCAAAGCCTGCTGATTGTATCTCTGAAAAGTATAACCAATGCATGTCCTGATGGAGTTGGTTGGAGCCCTCATGGCCCAGTCATCTCTTACAGGCCTCACTTCTTAATACTGTTATATCAGGGATTAAGTTTCAATGTCAGTTTTGAAGGAGACAAACCATCCAACCATATCAAAAGAAAATGAAGAGAACTTACCTAGGAAGAAAAGCAGAGTAGATTGTAACTTTATCAGAAATATGTTTCTATGTAGAAAACCTGAAACAAATATGACAAAATGCTAACATTGTCCAGGTGAAGGGTAAAAATGTCACACACACGCCCACATCCACACACATACAACCTAAATCAAAGAGAGTAAAACAAAGGATGCTTGAAACAAGTTCATAAATACAAATAAAGAATCATGAAGAAAAGAGCTGGCCAGCAATCTCCCCACCTCCCACCCCAAAGACTTGCCCTTGCAAGGGGGCAGCAAAGGCTGGGAGACAACTGATGGCTTCTGCCACTTGCAGGGCACTGGGAACTCATGTCAAATATGCCAGCACCTGTGTCTAGAGTCAAAGAAGGCCCCACGGAACAAGTCCACCCTGATTTTGAATGACACACAGAGAAACACAGTATTCTAGATTCATGAACTCCCAACCTCACGGAATGAGTCTGGGCTTTGGAGTCAACAGTCTAGGTCTCATTTTTAGCTCTGCTCCCAACTAGCCATATCACAATGTCTTCCTGGGCCCCAGTGATCTCATCTTTAAAATATTACAGAGAAATCAAGGAAAGCTTCTAGCAGAGTGCCTGGCATGTAATAGATGCCCAAAATAATATAGCTGATAATAACAGCTAATACTAACGTAGGGTCTATAGGTACCAGGTGCCAAAACATATCTACTCTTACAAGTCTCATAATTACACTCCTGCGAGGGAAATACCATTATGACTATTTTACAAAAGAGAAGTTGAAGCACAAGAAGATTAATAACTTGTTGAAAGTCACATAGCTAGTTATTGGCAGAGTTGGGATCTAAATTTGGGCAACATTAAACGTTCTCTCACACTGTTCACAGTGTAGTAGTGGTGGTAGAAGAATCATCTGTTAGAGTCATGGGCTCTTGGGTAACAAAAAAAGCCCAGGATTTTATTTATTCAACACACCTTAACTGAGGGCATTCTCTGTGCCAAGCATTGGGCCCAGTACTAGGTATACAGTGATGAGAAAACAGATACATTTCTTTCTTAAATTCATTATCTCTGGAAATTCCTAACTGGGGGAAGAAAAAGGAAGAAGTCACAGTGTTACACTTAAGCCAACTCATATGGGCTCACAGAAGCATATTATTAAATTTTCAGAAATTTTTCATGTGGTTGTCAAATCCAGCCATTATTGAAAATTAAATTATATAAATTTATAATAAATTAATGACAAACATAATAAATCCTAAAAACTTGCCGCACCCTAATTATTTTACTATAGTTTACTGAATCTATGTTGGGACGGCTTTCTGCACCTGTTGAATCTATATGGTGGAGACACTGTGTAGCGGTGGCTACTGAGCGTATCTTCCCAGCTCCATGTCAGGGGCATCACAGGCAGTGTGTTAGGAGTGTTTACACTACAGTGATGCGCAAACTCTGAAACTCAGTGCTTGGCTGATTGTTGATTGTCTAAGCTTAAGAGATGAAGAAAATGTCAATACTGCAGATTAAATGAAAAGTGTATTATGTCTTGCCACTACATTGTGAGTATCACTATATAAGAAAACAGTCTAGAATTCGAAAACTACTAGCTGACTCAGCAAAGAAGTTGTTCATACCATTGAAAAAGGAGCAAAGTTTGGACACACAATTTCATTGTTTCACATTCATGTTACTCATTAGCATAAACAAAACTATCAACTGGCGTTCATGTTGAAACTGCTCATTTATCTATTGTAATCAGAGGTTTCTTCTAGATAAAATCAACAAAACCGGCAAAAATCAACTAAAGCATTCTGTGAGAATCTTGGCTATATGGAATTTATAATAAAAATATTATACATCTTATTTTTATAAATTGTGTGCCCATATCCTTTATAAGTAAAATTTATAATGAGCTTATTTATGTATATGTATGCATCATTTTTCCCATAGAGCCAATTGTTAAACACCAGCACACTTTTAGAAAAGAGTGAATTAGATCTAATTAATAAGGAATATGGGGCAGACATGTATATTTAGAAAATACTCATCCAAAAAGATTTACAGGCCTCTCCATGACCTCTATTGAGTATGCTGTCTTAGAATTATAAACCCAGATGTACTCAGGGCTTTTCTCACTTAAACTTGTAAGTAAACTTGGTTTAAACCTCCCTTTGCATGGAGTATGTGTACCCAGGGTCTCCCTAGAGCTTCAATAAATCCTGCCCTGTCTTCATCTTGGTCGACTCTACCCACTTCCTTCTCCCTCCTGTTGTCTTGGCTCAGCTTTGGCCTGCCTGGAGCCACTCCTTTCCAAGAAAGAGTCCACCAAGCCAAATGTCTAGAGTTAAAAAAAAAAAAAAATGTGGTGAGAAATTCATGGCCCATGGAGCAATCCTCATAAATAATGGGATTACATGGAAAAATACTCTAGCTTCCTCACCCCTTGGATGAGGCATGGTTGGTAGTGCATCCCAGAAGAATCACATGCCACTTGTCCCCATCAGTAATCTGCTCAACACAAGTTGATAGAAAAGCTTGTTTCTTTTTGCTAGCTCACTTTCCCTATTCCCCTACTAGTATTTCCTGGGATCACCTTCTGTCGAGCCATGGCAGAATCAGTTTCATGGCTGTAATAGATGAATTGCAAAAATGGTCCCAGGTCTTCATCTCTTTCTGAATCCAAGTCTTTGAAATATAACTTTGCAGCCCCTCCCATTGGGCCTGTGGCTTCCTCTGGTCAGTGGAATACAGTGAAAGGTCAGAAATGGATTATAGTAGAAGGTCAGAAATGGAATGCAGTGAAAGGTCAGAAATGGAATGCAGTGAAAGGTCAGAAATGGAATGCAGCGGAAGGTCAGAAATGGAATGCAGTGGAAGGTCAGAAATGGAATGCAGTGGGAGGTCAGAAATGGAATGCAGTGGAAGGTCAGAAATGGAATGCAGTGGAAGGTCAGAAATGGAATGCAGTGGAAGGTCAGAAATGGATAACATGGTGAAACCCCATCTCTACTAAAAACACAAAAAATTAGCCGGGCGTGGTGGCGGGCGCCTGTAGTCCCAGCTTCTTGGGAGACTGAGGCAGGAGAATGGCATGAACCTGGGAGGCGGACCTTGCAGTGAGCTGAGATTGCGCCACTGCACTCCAGCCTGGGTGAAAGAGCGAGACTCCATCTCAAAAAAAGAAAGAAAAAGAAAGAAAGAAAGAAAGAAAGAAAGAAAGAAAGAAAGAAAGAAAGAAAGAAAGAAAGAAAGAAAGAAAGAAAAGAAAGAAAGAAAGAAATGGAATGCAGTGGAAGGTCAGAAATGGAATGCAATGGAAGGTCAGAAGTGAAATACAGTGGAAGGTCAGAAATGGAATGCAGTGGAAGGTCAGTGTGCCAGTTCTGAACCTGGACTTTGAGAAACCTTGTGCACTTTTACTCTCTCTCTCAATCCTTTACCATCAGAACACACTTGGTTATCTTGATGGGGGATAAGACATTTGAAGTAAAGCCAACCCAGCACTATTGCCCAAGCTGAAGCCTCAGACATGTGAGAGAGCTCAGCCAAGATTCGCCAAATTTCAACTGGCCACAAAAGTATGAGTGAGCCCAGCCAAGCCCAGCTAAGATCAGCAGAACCAGTCAGCTGACCTATAGACACGTAAACAAAAATAAATATTTATTGTCATATGCTACGAAGATTTTGTGATTAGTTATTCCACACAAGACTCTAGCAAAAGGTAACTTGACTATGGGTCCCATTTTCCTGTTTCTTTATATATCCAGTAATTTGGAATTATATCCTGGACATTATAGAAGATACACCATATGGATTCTGGATTCTGTTATGTTCCTCTCAAAATTATTGATTTTCATTTAGGCAGGCAGCTATCTTGGCTGAACTCAAACTTCAAAGTCTGTCTCCCCTTCAGCAGGCAGCAGTGAAATTTCTACCCAATTATTTTCATTTTAGCTGGACTACTTGTAATTTGCCCTAAGTCTGCATAGTTCAAGCCATAAATTCAGGGAGAATTTATACACAGAATCTGGGCTTCCTCTTTGTGTTTCTCTTCATTGCAGGATTTTGCCTATCATTTTAGATATGTAGTAGTGGTCCTAAACTCCTTCTTCTTGATCCCTCAATAAGCAAGGCTTCAGGTATGTATCTAAACTTCTGTGACCCTGAGGAGCAACAGCTGGAATCTGTGGGTTCAAAGCTATAGAAATGAAAAGCATGGTCACAGCTGATTTCTTCTTCCAGGTTTCTGAAATCCCCTGTCATTTCTGCCTGTTTTTGTCACTCTTTAAGGCCTTCACATTGTTATTTAAAAAATATTTTGTTCAGAGTTTTACAATTTACCCTTGAACAAACCCAAGTTTAAACTGTACAGACCCAATTATATGCAAATATAGTGAAGAATTTTTGGAGATTTTTGACAATTTGTAAAAACTTGCAGATAAACCAAGTAAGAAATATCAAAAAATTAAGAAAAAATATGCATGCAATTGTTAATTCCAGCACTATTCACAATAGCAAAGACATGAAATCAACCTAAATGCCCAATGGTAGACTGGATTTAAAAAATGTGGTACATATACAATATGAAATAGTATGCAGCCATAAAAAAGAATGAGATCATGTCCTTTGCAGGAACATAGATGGAGCTGGAGGCCATTATCCTTAGCAAGCTGATGCAGGAACAGAAAACCAAATACCACATGTTCTTACTTATAAGTGGGAGCTAAATGATGAGAACCCATGAACACAAACAAGGGAACAAGAGAAACAGGGGCCTACTTGAGGGTGGAGCATGGGAGGAGGGAAAGGAGCAGAAAAATAACTGTTGGGTACTAGGCTTAGTATCTGGATGATGAAATAATCTGTACAACAAAGCCCCATGACACAAGTTTACCTATATAACAAATCTGCACATCACAAACACAGACCATACATGGTGCTATTTAAGAGAAATGTAAACAAATATAAAGATGCAGTATTAAATCGTAACTACATAAAATCAACTGTAGTATGTAATTTACCACTGTAATAATTTTGTAGCCACCTCCTATTGCTATTTCAGTGAGCTTGAGTGTTGCAAATATCTACAGAAAATGCCATGTGTCACTAATTATCTCCCTATGAGCAGTTAATCTCTTCAGCAAATTGTGTATTACAGTAAAAAGTAATCTCTCACAGTTCTTATTTTTCATCATGTTTAGTTCAATACCATAAACTTTGAATAATACCATGGGACTCATGTCACTAGTGATGCTGGCAGTGTTGCCAAGAAACAGAGAAAAGTCATGACTTACAAGAAAAAGTTAAGTAGCTTGATATATACCTTAGATTGAAGTCTGCAACTGTGGTTACCTGCCATTTCAAGATAACTGAATCCAGCCCACGGACCATTGTAAAAAGAAAAAAAAAAGAAGAAGAAAAAAAAAATTGCAAAGCTGTCACTGCAGCTACACCAGCAGGCACAAAAGTCTTGCACTTTTTGTGCAATACTTTTTTTTATCTTATATTGAAAATACAGATTTTATGTGAGTACAGGATCACTATAAGAAAAGCATGCCTATAGATTTTAGTAAGGTTTGAGAAAAAGTGAAGTCATTACATGACAATTTAAAGCAAACAGAAGGTGAAGGGTTCAAAATGGGAGAATTTAATGCCAGCAAAGGATGGTTTGATAATTTTAGAAAGATGTTTGGCTTTAAATATGTCAAAATAACAGGAGAAGCAGATGCTACTGACCAAGAGGCAGCAGATGAGTTACCAGAGTCATTAAGAAAATCATTGAAGAGAAAGAATATCTTCCTGGACAGGTTTATAATGCAGATGAAAGTGCCTTAATCTGGAGGGAAAATGCCACAAAATACATTTATTAGTAAGGAAGAGCTAGCAAGCATCAGGGTTTAAGACAGGAAGAGATAGGCTAACTCTACTGTTTTGTGCAAATGGAGTCAGGTTTATGATCAAGTTTGCCCTTATCTATAAAGATGCTAGCCCCTGAGACTTGAAGGAAAAATATAAACACCAGCTGGTAGCTTTTTTTTTGTACAAGAAGGAGGTCTGATTGAGAACCAGTTTTCTAGATTGGTTCCATCAATGCTCTGTCTCTGAAGTCAGGAAATACCTTGCCAGTAAGTGATTGTCTTTTAAAATTCTTTTGAAAATGGAAAATGCCCCTGGCCACCCAGAATCCCATAAGCTCATCACCAAAGGCATTGAAATGGTCTACTTACAGCCAAACACAACATCTCTAATTCAGCCTTTAGACAGGTGGGTCACAAGGACCTTTAAAGTTCATCACATATGTACTCTATGAAAAAAGACTGTCAATGCTATGGAAGAGAACACCAATAGAGAGAACATCACAAAAGTCTAAAGGGATTACACCACTGACAAAGCCATCATTTTTCAAGAAAAGGCCATGAAAGCCATCATGCCTGCCCCAAACAATAAATGCCTGTTTGAGAAAACTGTGTCCAGATGTGCATGATGTCACAGGATTTACGAAAGAGCCAATCAAGGAAATCAAGAAAGACTGTGAATTTGTCCAAAAAAGTCAAGGGTGAAGGGTTTCAGGATATGGATCTTGGAGAAATTCAAGTGCTTATGCACACCAAACCAAAAGAATTAACAGAAGACAACTTGATGGAGACGAGTGTTTCCAAACCAGTGCCAGATCATGAGGAAGATGACACAGAAGCAGTAGTGCTAGAAAACAAAGTGACATTAGACAGTCTGGCAGAAGGATTCCGATTACTCAAGACTGCTTTTGACTTCTTTTATGACATGAACGCTTTTATGTTCTAGGCACTGACGCTAAAGCAAATGGTGGAAGAATTGGCACCAAATAGAAACATTTCTAAAAAAATGAAAAAGGACAGAAATTATGATATATTTCTATAAAGTTACACCAAGTGTGCCTGCCTCTCCTGTCTCCTCTTCCACCACCTTCACCTCTTCCGCCTCTTCCGCTTCTCCCACCCTTGAGATAGCAAGACCAACCTCTCCTCTTCTGATGGGGATGAAGACCTTTATGATGACCCACTTCCATTTAATGAATAGTAAATACATTTTCTCTTTCTTATGATTTCCTTAACAACATACTCTTTTCTATAGCTTACTTTATTATAAGAATACAGCATATAATATACAAAATATGTGCTGATTGTTTATGTTAGAGCAAGGCTTCTGGCCAACAGTAAGCTATTAGTAGTTTACATTTTGTAGAAGTCAAAAGTTATTAAATACGTAGAATTTTGACTGTATAAGGAGCTAACACCCCTAACCTCCTTGTTCAAGAGTAATTGTTATTGGCAAGAGGGTTGGCTTAGTAGAATTGACTTCATAATTCCCAGAATAATTACATACATAATTACCAACTTTCAGCAATAGGTAACTAGTGCAATGGGTTAATAGAACTACAGCACTTTCTCTTATGGTAGCTTAAGTTCAAATAAACAAAAAATCTTCAAGTTGGAAAAGGACCATTAGAGTCATCTAGTGTTTGCTTAAGCCAGGTATTCAATCGATGTTTGCTAAATTAAGTTAAATGACAAATGTTAGGATCTCAGGGACTGATTTGTACAGCTGTAACATGGCTGTAATCAATGGCTTATTGACTGTTGTCCAGCCTGATGCTACAAGAAACGCCTGTTGAGGCTGCTCGTGAAAGTCAGAGATCAAAGGATGTGGGAGAATTGTGCACCTTTACTCCAAACCAGGGAAATCATCTCCCCACCCTCGAGACATTGCTAATGCCTTTATTGACTCTGGGAAAGTTCACAGACGTTGAGGCAGCGTTGGGAGAGGCCATAAATGAATGTTATAGTTTGGAGCCTCTTAGAACAAGCAAATATATTCTTGTAAGCAAAAAATGTTCTAGCATACTGGGATAAAATTGATGACAATATAATTTATCATCTGAAACAAGCACTTATGAAAGTGAAGGGGGATTCTAGTATTAATTATGCTAGGGAAACAGGCCTGAAGTGATACTGCCACAGAAAAATTGTTATGTATAAGACCTTGAATGATGTTGAGTATGTGCTGCTCTCCTACTGGCATTTTGGGAAATAACATACCCTTGGTGCCCTAGAAGCAATTAAATCATGGGCAACGCAGTTGCTCCCAGGCCCTCGTGTGCACCAACAACACAGCTCCATTGGCATAGGGCAGGCTCGAACTTCGGCAACAAGCCCTTGGGAAAGGCAGGAGACTGGAACTGAATGTACTGGCCCCATTTTAAAGCTGGTCGCTAGAGATAGCCAGATATCCAATTTTTAGTATCCAAGGAGCCTGGAGAACTTGAGTTTTAAGTCACATAAAGGCTGATATACTGAAGAATTGAATGTGGCAAGTAGCAGCCCATTCTGTGGCAGTCCTAGAAGCCATAGACTTCTATTTTGTTTCATTTATTCATTCAACAAACACATATTGGGCCAGGGTACCAGGCCAGGAGATGAGGATACAATGGCAGCTTAGTGTCACCACAGTTTATAGGAGTAGGGGTCTAATCTCTAGAACTTGGGCTTCAAGGGCTAGTCAGGTGGTCAGGGCTCTGCAGCATTTGCTGAGGTTCAGCATAAGACTGCAGATAAAGTAGAAAATTGGCAAAAACAAAAAGACGAGAACTAAGGCAAAACCCAGATTTACAAAAAAGCACGCACCTTGGGACAAAGCATAAAACTTGGTAGTGGTGGTGTGCTTGTGAGTACCAGGCTTACTCCTAGCACACCTGATGCTGGGCTTGGGTGCACTGAGGACTCCCAGACCCAGACCCCACCTGCCACTGCCTGTGGAAGCTGATAATCTCCAGCTGGGTCCAGGTTGGCTGAGGATAGACGTGTTGAGCCTGAGGCTGACCCGCAGCAGGGCTGGTGAAGCCAGGCAGGCAGCTACTGCTGCAGGGCTGGGCTCTCAGGGAAGCCAAGGCCTGTCTGTGGCTAATGATGAGGGAAGGGGAGCAGGAGAAAACCACCAAGAGGACAGGCACAGCAATGCCAGCCACACCTTCTCCTTCATCCAACTGTGGGCCAGCCCCATTCAAGGTAGACCCAGGGCTTACTGGCTCCATCTAGCATTGCTAACCCTCAAAGAGGTTGGCATTACTGGTGACACTTTCCTGAAGGACAAGACCACAGGGAGATTTTAAAACAAATGCTTTCACTGAACTATTCAATTCAGTAGTCTTACACACACAGAACCAGTACTCTGCTGGGCTTACCTGATTGTAGGGATTCCAAGGATGTATAAAGACTCAATCTCTGCCCTCAGGGCTCACAGGCTAGTGGAGGAGACAGTAATTGTATTTAAATGGCACAAGTAGATGTTTGTTAAATAGAGGTTAAAAGAAGGCACCTGACCAGGGTTAGATTGAAAGGGTCCAATATCACTTCTAATATTTTCTTAAGCAAAGAAGAGATGCCCTATTTGGGGAAAGTGATTCTTCTCTGAAGTAACATTTTTTTAAAAAAGAAACAGGGTCTTGTTCTGTTGTCCAGGCTGGAATGCAGTGGTGCAATCATAGCTCACTGTAACCTTTACCTCCTGGACTCAAGCGATCTTCCTGCCTCGGCCTCTTAAAGCACTAGGATTACAGGCATGAACCCCCATGCCTGGCCCTAGAGCAACATTTCCAAATGCCTTTGAATCATACCATTAATCCCTTCATGCTTCATTTATTTGTGAAAACTGAGAACTTTGCACCATATGTATTCTATACCTTCTTATATCAGTCAATTTCTGTTGAATGACTACTTTGTGTCAAGGTGAGGTGCTTTTATTTATGTATTGGTCAGCTATTGCTGTGCAACAACCACAAAATCTGATGTACAATAAGCATTTGTCACACATCGTAGGGATACCCTGGGGTTAGGTGAGCTTGGCAGGGCTTGAACTGGAGGCTCTTCCTCAAGCTGCAGGTCTGCACATGTGCTACTGGATCTGCTCCATGTCTCTCACTCTCCTGGGCAAATGGGCTAGCCAGGGTATGTTCTTCTCCAGGTGACAACAGGGGTGGAAGACCACAAGCCCTGCTGTGTGGGCACCCTGTGTCACATCTATCAATATTCCACTGGGCCAAATAAGCCACATGGCCGAACCCAAGGTCAAATGGTGGGGACGTTCCTCTGTTTTTCTGTGAGAGGAATTGCTAAGTTGCCCGACAGTACTTCCGGATACAGCAGTGGGCGAAGAACAGGGGTCAAAGATTCAGCTTACCATAATATATACGGTACATGTAATGCCCTCAACACCATGTGAGCTGGATAACACTATCCTTATTACAGAGAGAAAGCTAAGACTTAGGGATGTTAAAACACTTACCAAGTTTGAAGAAAGAGCCAGAATCAAAACAAACACACACCCTGCGTGCTGTCTTTCCTTCCAGTCTTCCAGGCTTCATGCTGATAGTGAAGGACTTACCCAGAAGAGGAGCCTTATGTACTTATTTTCTAAGGATAAGAAAAAGAGGACGCCTCTCTGTGCCCTAGAGAGGCCCATGGAAGATTGCTGTGGATCACAGACTCCTGTGTAGAAAGGTGAGAGAGGGGGCTACGTAAAACCCAGGCTTCCTTTAGGAGCTGGGCCTTATATAGCCCCTCACTGAAAGCACCTGAGCCTGGTCATCCAGGTGGAGACCTGGTGATGTGTGGAGCCATGTCTCATCCAACAGAAGCCTTCAACATCAATGACAACTGCTGTGGGCCAAAAGATGTTGCTACAGAGCTAACTGCCCAGGAGGATGAATGTGTCCAGGCTCTGTCACTGAGAAGGAGGGGATGGTGGGAGGGTGGCCAGGGCAGACTCGAGGGGCTAAGCTCCGTCTCATTCCGGCCTCCTGAAGAGGCACCTGGCTCTGGCATTAGGCCTCAGATTGAATTCTGGCTGCAGCCCTCAGGCTCCTCATCTGTGAAGGGAGAGGGATGATTTCCACCTTCCAGAGCCTCTGGGGTGCAAGAGGGAAGAGATGAGTCAGGGCCCAGCTGGATCTCTGTACCTTCGGTGCACACAAGTCCCAGCTGCTGAAGGGCTGTGGAGAATTCCACCTGACAAGGATGCTGGGATTACCCTCCAGAGACCTTCTGAGCATCAGGCCGCAGCTAGACTTTCAACTTTCCCCTCCCTCCCCACCCTACCTGTATTAGTCATGGTTCTCTAGGGTTTTCAAAAAATTGGCTTACATGTTTCGGAGGCTAGCAAGTCTAAATCTGCAAGTGCTCCGGAAGGAGGTGCTGCCGTCAGCAGTAGTGTCTCCTTCTCCTCAGGCAAACCTTAGTTTTGTTTTTAACGTCTTTCATTGATTGGATGATGTCCCATCCAGATTACCTGGAGTAAATTTAAAGTCAACTGGTTGTCGATGTTGACCACATCTACAAAATACCTTCACAGCAACACCTAGATTCACGTTTAATGGAATTAGTGGGTACTAGAGCCTGGCCAAGACACACTGAATTCACCAGAGCCCACCCTTTTCACCTCACAGGCTTTTCCTGAAGAGCTGCCCTCATTAAATCGCATGCACCTGGATCCTCCCCTCAGGCTCTGCTTCTAAGGAACCCAACCCGAGCCAAGGGGAAAGGGGGTGCCAAGGGACAACTGGTCCTGCCTTAAGGTATTAAATGATTGGAACAAACCAGTTATTCCATGTCCCAGAAGCAATTGTGTTCTAATGAGGATTGTTGGAAAGAAAAAGGACTTCAGGACCTAAAGGAAGTTCTGTTACTGTAAAGCGGTCCCAATCAAGACTCCAAGCGAGGGTTCTTGGATCTCATGAAAGAAAGAATTTGATGTTCCCCTTCCTGTGTCCGTATGTTCTCATTGTTCAATTCCCACCTATGAGTGAGAACATGTGGTGTTTGGTTTTTTGTCCTTGCGATAGTTTGCTGAGATGGGTGGGGGGAGGGGGGAGGGACAGCATTAGGAGATATACCTAATGCTAAATGACGAGTTAACGGGTGAAGCACACCAACATAGCACATGTATACATATGTAACAAACCTGCACGTTGTGCACATGTACCCTAAAACTTAAAGTATGATAATAATAAAATAAAAAAAGGAAAAAAAAAGAAAGAATTTGAGGCGAATCCATAAAGTGAAAGCAAGTTTATTAAGAAAGTAAAGGAATAAAAGAATGGATACTCCATAGGCAGAGCAGCCTCAAGGACTTCTGGTTGCCCATTTTTATGGTTATTTCTTGATGATATGCTTAACAAGGGGTGGATTATTCATCCCTCCCATTTTAGACCACATAGGATAACTTTCTGATGTTACTATGGCATTCTTAAACTGTCATGGCACTGGTGGGAGTATAGCAGCAAAGACGACCAGAGGTCACTCTCGTCGCTATCTTGGTGTTAGTGGGTTTTGGCAGTATTCTTTACTGCAACCTGTTTTATCAGCAAGGTCTTTTGACCTGTATCTAGTGCTGATCTCCTCATTCTGTGACTTAGAATGCCTAACCATCTGGGAATGCAAGCCCAGTAGGTCTCAGCCTTATTTTACTCAGCCCCTATTCAGAATGGAGTTGCTCTGGTTCAAATGACTCTGACAGTTCCTCTATCTTAAGGCTTGGCTCAGGGATTCCCCGTCTGCTGGGAGAGAAGTTGAAACCCAGGATTCTTAGCCAGGAAGTGTGGCCATTGATTTGCTCCATGAACAATGACAAGACGTTCATCTCTGACAATGCCCAGATGAAAGGTCATGATTGGAGAGGCCATGTTGAGCCTTGCCTACACTGAAGCTATGAGGAAGCAGGAAATAAAAAGCAAGCAAAAGCCTTGAATTCTAGACAAAGAGGTGCTGAGTGGAGATCAGGTCAGTTAGGCACTTAGAGTCAGAAGACGAAGGAAGCAGACAGCAGACACACTGCCGGAGCAAGGCCACATGGCCTGTGACAGAAAGAGACAGAGTCAGTGAGCTTCTCACCCCACCTCAGGCCTCACACATATCTCCCTCACCCCACCTTTTCCTAAGGTGGCCCAAATTGATAGGGACAGGAGGCAGAGAAATTCTGGGCCAAAGAGGGGGGGTCCCCGGCGAGGGCCCCACCCTCAGGCTGAAAAGCCTAATACCATGGCCCAAAATGAGAACTGACATCCCTGTTTCCCATTCAAATGTTGCCTTTTCCAAAACAACCCATGGCCCACCCCATCCCCCATCCTTTGCCTATAAAAACCCCAGAACTCAGCCGGCAGAGAGGAGAAGCAGCTGGACTTAGGAGACTACAGTTGGATGTTGGAGAGAAGCAGCTTGACTTCAGAGGGACAGCTTGATGATGTAGCTTCAGAGAGGAGTCCAGCCAGGGATGGGTGGACTCCAGGGGAAGATTACCTTCCCGCTCCATTCCCTTTTTAGCTCCCCTTCCCACTGAGAGCCACTTTCATTGGCAATAAAATCCCCCACATTTACCATCTCCCAATTCATTCATACAACCGGATTCCTCCTGGACACTGGACAAGAACTCGGGTGCCACAAGTGTGGTTGCAAAACGTTGTCACACTGACCCTCCCCTGAGCTGCTAACACTTAAGCCGTCTGCAGATGGCAAAGGTAAAAGGGCACTGTAACACTCCATCTGGGGCTTCAGGGGTTGCAGGCACCACCCTAAATGCTGCCGTGGGGCCTGCACGGACTTTTGCTCCTGCCAGTGCCCAAAAGCACTCACCCCAGTTGCTGCACCCACTCATCTGCAGTCTCCCTCCTACGAGGGGTGGAATGCAGCAGGGCAGCAGGACCAAGTGAGTGGAGTCCACCCCCACCAGCACCGAAGCAGCCAGCTAGTTCTAGTGCCCATGCACTCCAGTTCTGCCCATGAAGGGGTCAGGGAAATATCCTGCTTCAAAATGACTTTTGGTACCTTCCAACCAAAAGAACCCACCTGCATAGCCTGGGCCATCCTTCTCCCTACTTGTTTACTTGACCAACTCCTAGTCACCTTTGGATCTCAGTACAATCACAGCCTCCTGGGGGATGCTGGCCTGACCTCTTAGTCTGATCCGAGTGTGCTGACCCTATGTTCCCATACCCCTCTTTCACCCTATCCTGGAGCCCTTGTGATACCTAATTTCTTCTTGGTCTTCCTGATTAATCTGAATAGACTATGAGTACCCTCCAGGACAGGGCCTGTGTCTTATCCATCCCTGGACCTAAAGTACAGTGAGTGGCGCAGTCAGTGCTCAGTGAATGGATGGTGGCTTGGAATGCCCTGCTCACAGCACTCCTAGCTTGTGGAAGCGGCAGCTGCAATCTGGTTGTCATAGTGGCATTTTGCAGACACATCTCCAGGTAAACACAAAGGAGAGGTTAACTCCAAGCAGGCCACTCCAAGAGGGCAGTCAGGAGCAGGTAGCATCTCAGCTGGGCTTGAAGAATGAGCTGAGCACTGACAACCAAACGGGAGGGGTTAGCCACATGGGCCCTGGAGGTAATGTGGGAACATGAGAGTTGGGAAGAATTGAGGTGTCCCTAGACAGGGTCTGGCCCAGAAGGAGGATTCCATGAGCCTGCCACCAGCATCTGCCCCATCTTTCCACCAGCCAGGCCTGGCACAAAAGCAAAGTCCATCAATCAGCTAGTGTGAGTGGAGGCTGAGGCCCAGCCGGGATTTACAGTGACACACATTGATTTTGGCTCTCAGAAGGTGTCAGCTCCCCTGTAAATTAGAAGATTTATCTGCAAGTGCTACAAAGATAAGTAGCTTTGCACATAAATACCTTTCCTTTGTTTAAAAAAAAAAAATGAAGAGAACATCCCATCGAAGAGGCTTTAGGAAGCTCCTGCAAAATCTCTGGGATCAGCCCTGAACAGCATGTGGAGATGATCAAGGACGCCTGCAAAGCGCCCAGCCTTGGGGCTACCAGAACTTGGCGCCACAATGTCATCCCCATCCTTCATCTATCGTCATATAAGGAAGGGGTGTGCTGTCAGTCTTGTGTGCCTTGCTGGGTTCTAAAGGATTCACTCACTCATTCATTCATCAAATATTGCCTGAAGGTCTACTATTCTGGTCTCAGGGCCAGGAACTGCAAACAGATGCACAGGTGATCTAGACAAAGTCCCTGCTGTCAAAGAGCTCTCACGCCAGTAGAGGACACAGATGATCAATAAATGGGATGATAGCAGGTGTGATCCATGTTCTGAAGAAAGTAAATTGATCTATGTGAAAGATATTACTCAGGCTGGGGTGGAGGCTACTCACATGGGTGGTCACAGTGACTGGCCCAGCCAGGGCCAGTGAGGTGGCAGGGGAAGTCAGACACAGGTCTTGTAGAAAGATTTTCTCCATTGATGAAATGCCAAGCAGAAAACACTCCCATTTTTGTCTTTGCTGAAAGCACATGATGCCTCAATTGGGCATCCTATCAAGGCTGTTTATTACTACATAACTGACCAAAAGAACAAGCTGAAATGTCAAGGACAAAGAGTGAAGGAACCAAATAAGCTGATGCTGGGACCACTCTACCTCCAGGCTTCCCTTCTTATGTGTGTAAACAAACACCCTTTAGTGTGTAATGGTTTTGAGGTGGGTCTTTTGCAGCCCAAGCCCCTGGGCAATCCTGTTCAGATGTGTTCCCACGGCAGGCAGCCCACTCCTTGAGCCATTTCTAACCCCAGTAGTCTCCATTAGGTGATGTCAAACCAGGCTGCTTCTGCCAGGCAGAACTAGGGAAAGGAGAATCAAAGGTACTTCTGATTCAAAGGAGACACTTTGATTTATCCAAAAGAGGTGACCTCTGAAGGCAAAAAGGGAAAGGAAGCAGGGGTGGGTGAGATTGCTATGGATAGAAGGTGAAGAGAGTGCTAGGGACCCTAGGAAAACACAACTGCATGAGACGTCCTTGAGCATTGGATGAGGACCCCCTGGCGGGGCTGCCCCTCCATAGAAGGTGCAGCAGTGGGCATGGCCATTGGTATCTGTCAGGATCACAGCAGGATACTGATGACTGGGTGACCTGAGGAGGGTTTAACATACAGGAATTATCAGAGGGAATACAGAGTCTGGAGAAACCACAGGGAGAGTGGGCTACATGGGAGCAGAGTTACTACCCTGAAGCCCCACACAGCAAGAGGCAGGGCCATTCCCGGCACTGAAGCAGAGAGGGCTTGTGCAGGGAGGGCTGCCGGGCAGGAGCTAGGACCTTTAGTCAAGGGACAGCTCCAGCCCTCAGTGATGATACAGGGAGGTAGCAGGGGAGTCAACACCTCAATCTCTCTCCCTCTCCCTCCTCCTGCCAATCTCCTGCTCTTGCTCCCCAATGGCCAAAATTCCTGGGAGCAGAGCACAAAGGCACCAGTGGAGGCGATTTGTATCTACATGTTTCCTCTTGCTGCTGCAACAAACCACCACAAACTTGGTGGCTTAAAACAACACAAATTTATTATCTTACAGTTCTGGCAGCCAGACGTAGATGTGCAAAACGAGTCTCAATGGCCTAAAGTCAAAGTGCTGAAGGGCTGCATCCCTTCTGGCAGCTCCAGGGTAGAATCTATTCCCTTACTTTGCCCAACTTCCAGTGGCCACCCACATTCACACTGCATCGTGCTGAGTCTGATACCTGCTGCCTCCCACTCACTATAAACGACCCCTGTGTCTGCATTGAACTCATCCACGTAATCCAGGGTAATCTCCCCGTCTCAAGATCAACTGATTTCCAGCCTCAATGCCATCTGCAACCTTAATTCCCTTTTGCCATGTATGTAATACATTCACAGGAATGAGGACATGACATCTTTGTGGGGCCATTATTCTGCCTAACATAGTGTAGTTCAGCCTCCTGGGTGCACAGAGCACAGTGGAGAAGGAGAGTAGTTCTGGTGGGAAAACGTCCTCTTTCAGCTGGCACCCTGAGCAAAGGGTGGGGACAGAGTAGTCACTCAACCTCGCTGAGCCTCAGTTTTCCCAACTGTAAGATGGGGATAATCATACCAACTCTAGGTTGTGCTGAAGACGAAATGAAACGTATGCACAGGATCTGGGCACAGTGCTTGGCAGCTAGGATGTTCTCAATAAACGTCATAGCACTGTAAAGGGTGAACAAGAAGCATGGTACCAAGGACGGGAGGTGTTTGCTGCACAGGAAATGAATCAGTTCACCATGCACCTATCTCTCCTCAGTGCCATTCTGAGCCATGTGTTCCCAGTGCTACCGTAGACCAACCTGAGAGTAAAGAAACATAAAGCTTCCCCAAGAAGAGACGGCCTTTTAGCCCTGGAAACTGAACACCCCTCTTCTGTCCACCAAAGAATCAAAGGGTGAACCTTGCCCCCTAGGTCTCTGGGACCCAACCTGCTCCAGTGGCCTTGCTGGGTTGGCCTCACTCTGACCCAGTCTGTCCTGTACAGGATCTGGACTTTGATAGAAGGCAGGGTGGCAGGAGGCTAAATCAGAGGCACCTGGAGCCGGTCCTGGGAAGGTCTGGCTTCTGCGCCTGCTCTGCCTCCATCTGTGCGGTGACCTTAGCTGAGCTGATTCCTCTTTCTGGGTTTGTTTCCTCACTGCTAAATAGGGAGATTGGATACAAGGCCCCACAGAGCCATCCAGCCAGTGATGCCACCCGATGCCATGCATTGCAGGAAGCCTCTGGGTGTTGCAGGTTCCTGGGTGCAGCCTGAGCTCTTTGTCACTCAGGGGGAGCTGAGCCTCCACCAGTGCCATTCTTCTTGTGGCAAGAGCCTCCTGGGCCTGAATTAGGACAATCAGACCCATGCTATCTATCTTATATTCTTCTCAAGAATTTGTAAATATATTATTCCAATTACATGTTATGATCATCTTTCAGAGAAGATTTTTTTTCCACATCCAGATGAGGAAATGAGATCCAAAACTAATAAAGGCGGGTAACGTGAAGATCTTATGTGCTAGGCTCTTGGTAAACAATCAGCATTTCATCTTCACAGAAGCTCAAGTGTTCGGTGCCTTCCCTGCATATTATAGATAAGGCCACGAGCAGCAGAGCAAGTGGCCAGTGCTGCAATTCCCAAAAGGGAGTGAAACCTGGTGCAGAGCCTGGCAGGGAGGAGGTGACAGAAACCAGCTGACAGTCGGATGAATGGAGGGGCTATGACTTGAGGCTGGGCCTAGCTAGCTGCAGAACTCATGCTCCTGATCACAACCCTGTAGTGTTAGGCCTAGGCTGGAGCCTGGAACTAGAGTAGCATGGAATCACACCTGCACTCACAGATACTAGAAGCCGGTTTCTTACCCTGCAACCTGGAAGAAGAATCTGACCTACGGACAGTTCTTTCTGGAGAGGAGGAGGCAGAGGGAAGCATTCCGGCCTGCGGGGAGTCTCATGTTAAAGAGTAGGTCAGGAAGGATGTCAGGGAATCAGGTTTAGAGAGTCTGAGGTCAGAAGTGGAGTCCTAATTTCTTCAACCCACAGCTCATGAAGGGGGGCATGGAGATATCCAGAAAGGTACAGGTGACCACAGGAGCACTGAGACTAGTGGCTGCCTCTCTGGCCAAACCCAGGGTGCCACATGTCTCTAGAGGAAGCTCGGATCTAACTAGGTGCCATCAGCACCATGTGCAGATCTCCAGCCACCCTGTTACTACAAGATCATTAACACCCTAAACACTGGGGAAGGAGAAAAATCCGAAGAGCAGAAAATGTACATGGAGGAGGCAGAATAAATACACAAGCCTCCTTTAAACGGAAGAAAATAAGGCAAAAATACACTGTAAATTGGCAATTTGAGGAGCCCAATCCTCCACTCCAAGCAGGGTGTGGGCTTGGGAGGAAATCTAGGAAATACAGATGTGACATTTCCCTGCACACCTAACTCTAGTATGCTCCCATGTATTTGTGATGGCTTTTCAGTAGCTAAGTGCCCTTGGGTGTGTCACTAAGTGCCCTTGGGTGTTTTGTCCAAGTAGAAGCTTGGAGAGGCTCAGCCATAAAATAGGGAAATGATACTGGGCTCCGGGAAAGTTTGAGATACAGTTCCCATGAAATGTAAATTAACGGTGGCCAGAAAGGCACACCCCAGTTAGGAAGGTAAGGAGAGACCCCACGGAGAAGGGAGGGCACGACGGGTACCTGACAAGGAAAGTGGGATTTTGAAAGAAAGCGACGAGTTAATGGGTGCAGCACACCAACATGGCACATGTATACATGTGTAACAAACCTGCACGTTGTGCACATGTACCCTAAAACTTATAGTATAATAATAATAAAAAAGAAAATGTAAAAAAAAAAAAAAAGAAAGTGATGAGGGAAATAGGGTTGCACGTGAAGGGGCCGGCAGGTGCAAAGTGGCCCGGCAGGCTGGCAGCCATGGCCATCAGAATGTCTGTGTCTCAGGAGAGTCTCAGCATATTGAAGGCAAGAGGAAAGGCAGGCGCTTAGGAGACTGAGTCTTCTAATGGGAATCTTTCAGCTTCGGATCCGCCATTCACAGGAATAGCCCCAAATGCTTCAGAACTTTCTGGAATGTTTGCCTACAGAACAGCCTGCCCTCTAACCTTGCTGGGTTTGTATGTACGTGTTGTTGTTGTTTTGGCAGTGCTGGGGGAAAAAAAAAACCAACAACTCGGCTCTCTTTCTCAGTTTTCTCTTTCCTGACAGCGCATCTGGAGAGATGAAAGCTGCAAATCCCCCTGGTGCAGGAGCTATTGGTCCAGATGCTGCATCCCGGGCTGTAGAAAGCCTCCACCCAGAGGCAGCCAGGGACCTGGGAGCTGCAAGGGGCAGGGGCACCAGATAGTGACAGGGCAGACAGAACCTTTCCTTCAGGCACAGAGAATGGCTGGGGAAAAAAGAGGAAAATCAGGAAAAGGAATGAAGGGCTGGGGAAGAGGGCCAAGCATTTACATAAAAGCACCGAGGACTGCTAAGAGCCAACCACAGGCGGTGCCCCTGTCATCTCTGGAGACTATGAAGGTGAAGTGGCAGGATCTCAGTGCCACTCCTGTCCATAATCAAAGGAACCTTTATCTTCACAGTACAGAAAAGTGTACAGAGCTGAATGATGGCAAAATGATGCTCAGCTCTGTGTGTGTGTTTTATAGCCATCCATTAATAATTCATGCAGCAGCTAAATGACGAGAGTTGGAGCCCCCGGCTCCAGCACCTGCGCCCTGTCACAGACCCCTCTGGGGGACTGCCAGTCCCTCTCTCTCCGCCTGGAACCAGAGGCGCCTGCCTGCCGCGTCATGCAGCGCCTGACATGCTCGTGACAAAGGCTGACATCCCCTTGACAAAGGCTGACATGCCGTCTCAGGTTTTTCCTTCAACCCACCCAAAATCAAACGAGCTACAATGTGGCGACTGACACTCCCACTATGCTCTCAGGACCCTGCCCTCAGATGACTGGGCCAGCTGGGCGGGCCTCTGGGACACAGGCCTGAGTTCTGATTGGCCCTGCCCCGCCCACGGCAACCTATCAGCTGCGAGGCTTTACGTTATCCCCTGGGACAATCCCAGGTGCTGCGTGAAGCCTCTGGGCAGGCTGCAAAGGGGAATGATGAATGTGTATTATTTCCTCCCGCCTGCCCCCCAGCCCGACCCTTGACACTGTTTGTTCCAGCAAATCTCCGGGCAGAGTTTTCCATTCCTTGGGTGAAGGGAGGTAGGGAACATCTGTCCCGGCTCCATCCACTTCTCTCTCAAATTAGCACTGGCTTTCATAGGGATGGTCATGCAGTCCCCACGGGGGACGGGACAGAGATCTGGACTCTGGGGAGGGGAAATGCCGGCAGCCCCAAGGAAGCCTCTCTTCCAGCCCGCACCCACCCGGAAGTGGGACTCGGAATGTCAGTGCAGCCACCAGTAACACCAAGGCCACAGGCAGAGGTGGGAAACAGATCCATTCCTGCAGGTGTGGTAAGAGACCAGGAAAGATGGTTGACATCACACAGCAGACCACAGAGCTTCGTATATTCATTTTGTAGTACCACTGTTCTTTCTCCATTTGCCTCCCTGTTCATTTGGTGTTCTTTTGTTTCATTCAACAGATATTTGTGGAACGCCTACCTTATGACGGGCACTGTACCCAATACTAGGGATACAGCAGTGAGCAAATAAACTCCTTGCCCACTTAGAAATTACGTTCCAGTGGGTGGGGGCAATTATGCAATTATGCTACAGCGAAAGAGAGAGAGAGAGAGAGGTAAAGGTGGAGGTAGATGCAGATACAGATACTACTCAACATTATGCGATGGGAAAATACATCAGGCAGAAGGAGTGGGGAGAAATGGGGGGAGGGTGTTGCTGTTTAGCTGCAGGTGATCAGGCAGCCTAGTTAACCAGGCCTGGGGCAGGAAGAGCAGGCACTATGGCTGGCAGGTGAGGAAGGGCTCCAAGGAACAGTGGGAGCTGGGAGGCCGGAGGGAGGAGGGCACAGGAGACAGGTCAGAGAGGTCCCGGGCCAGGTGAGGCAGGGATGCTGGACACAGTAGGGACTTTGTGCCCCTGAGGGAGAGGCGGAGAGGGTCTTGAGCAGAGAAGCCACCTGACCTGATCAGGCTTTCCCAGGAGCCCCCTGGCTGCTGGGTTGTGGATGACTGACTGTAAGGGATAAAGGCAGAAACAATGAAGCCAGCCAGGGGCTAACCTCCAAGCGATGATGGTGCTCAGAGCTGGCTGATAGTTTGGAAGGTGTGAAGGGTGGCCTCCGGATGCTGCTCCAGGTGTGGATGTGTGTTTGCCAAGGGACCGGATGTGGGGTGAATAGAGGCTCCCTCTTCAAGAGGCTTCTGCCCTTCCTCTCAATAGAATCCATGTCCACATTCTGGAAGAACTGGGCTGCCTGCTGCCCCACCACTCACTCCCACTGTGGAGAGTAAGGAAATCCCTGGGCCCTCATGCACCGGACAGGCTCTGACATGGGTGAGATATTACTTCTACTATTCTCGAAGGGTTATGTATAGAAGATAGGGAAGCTTTACTGAGCCCCCATGTACAGCATAGGGCCAAGCCCTTGGCATGCATACCCTGTGTGAGTCCTCAGCATCAACCTGTGAGCTGGAGCTCCCCAGCTGCACTTGACAGATGGGAGTGCACAGACATCCTAGACAGCTATGGTGGCCACAGACAGCCCTGCAGAGTCCTTGTCCTCAGGAAGTGGCAGGGGTGAAATCACGCCCCATACCTGGGCCATCTGACTCCAAACCACTTCCTTTTCCCCCTAAGAAATGTCTGGTTTCTCTCTCTTGGTCCGTAGAAAGGCAACACCACGGCCGGGCGCGGTGGCTCATGCCTGTAATCCCAGCACTTTGGAAGGCCAAGGCGGGCGGATCACGAGGTCAGGAGAATGAGACCACCCTGGCTAACACAGTGAAAGTGAAACCCTGTCTCTACTAAAACTACAAAAAATTTAGCCGGGCATGGTGATGGGTGCCTGTAGTCCCAGCTACTCAGGAGGCTGAGGCAGGAGAATGGCATGAACCCGGGAGGTGGAGCTTGCAGTGAGCCAAGATTGCACCACTGCACTCCAGCCTCAGCAACAGAGTGAGACTCCATCTCAACAAAAAAAAAAAAAAAGAAAGAAAGAAAGAAAGAAAGAAAGGCAATACCACTAGCCTGCAAACCTCTGGGCTCAACTTCTTTCCTGACTTCAAGACAGACTCCTCTGTGGTTCCTTCCTCATTTCTTCTTTCCTCCTCCCTGGGTTTTAAGTCTCAGAAAATGAACCATTTCATGAAAAAGAGCTGCATAGGAAAATCATATAGATAATGTAAACCCATTCTATAAAATACGTTTATAATTATATCAATAAATTGAAAATAAATCCACCAAAAATGTCAACAGTAGAATTTTCTAGAAGTATTGTTCTTTGCTGTATATTGCAAATTACCTACAATTCATAGGAGCCATTATTGCCTGAGGTTTACAAACATGGACTCCAGATTGCACAGCCTGGAATCACCCCTGGCCCATGATCTGCGCTGATCTGTGGCCACTCCTTGGCCTCTCTGGGCCTCTCTCTCCTGTTTTATGAAGTAGGGATTCTATGCATATAAAGTCAAGCCTCCCTTCTAGGGCTGCAACCAGGACACAAGGAGGAAGCCCAGGTGAGCCTGTATCACACTCGGGCACATAGTAGAGCCGAATGAATGACAGTTCTCACAATGAGCCAGTGTTGCTCTTAAAAATCATGGGATACGGAGCATTTTTAGAGGAATAATTTAAAAATAATTCAAAAGCCAGGGTTGAGAGGAGGAGAATTAAACCTGGTTCTAATCTTCAAAGCATGTGATTTGGAGGCTTCTGCAATCGGAACATTTCAAAGCTTCCTGGAATCTATCTTCATTTGGTACCCAAGCACTGGGGAAAGATGATAAACAGGCCTGCAGGAAGAGAGGCAATTAGCAAGCCATGGCTGGGGGCTGCCCGGGAGCCTGCGGTGCTCTTGCTCCTGTGTGTGCGCCGGGTTGTGTCTGTGGGAGTGTGTGAGCCATGTGTGTGCTGTGTGACACGTGTTTTTTTTGAGTGTATGTGTGATATACTGTGTAGTATATATGTGAGTTATATTATTGTAGTATGTGTGTATGTATGTAATGTGTTTTGTGGGTGGTGTTTGTGGGGACTGGAGTGTTTTGTGGTATGTGTGTAATGTGTGGGGGCTTTTGTATGTGTGGTATTTTGTGTGCTGTGTGTGCCGTTTCTGGTACAGGTCTATGTGTAGAGTGTGTTTTCTATGTGGCGTTTGTGGTGTGTGTGATATGCAAGAAGGTGGGGGTGTTTTACGGTGGGTCTGTGTGTGGTGTTTCTGGTGTGTTTGTGTGTGCGGTGTGGGAGGGTGGGGTGTTCTTTTTTTTTTTTTTTTTTTTTTTGAGACGGAGTCTTGCTCTGTCTCCCGGACTGGAGTGCAGTGGCGCGATCTCGGCTCACTGCAAGCTCCGCCTCCCGGGTTCACGCCATTCTCCTGGCTCAGCCTCCCGAGTAGCTGGGACTACAGGCGCCCGCCACCATGCCCGGCTAATTTTTTTTTTTTTGTATTTTTTTTAGTAGAGACGGGGTTTCACCGTGGTCTCGATCTCCTGACCTCGTGATCCGCCCGCCTAGGCCTCCCAAAGTGCTGGGATTACAAGCGTGAGCCACCGCGCCCGGCCGGAGGGTGGGGTGTTCTGTGGGGTGTATGTGTATGGCGTGTGTGGTGTGTAATGTGGTGAATGTGGGAGTTGTATGTGTGATGTCTTGTATGTGGTGTGTATGTGGTATCTGTGGTTTGTATGGAATGTGTTTCATGTGTGGTGTATGGTGTTTCTGACATGTGGTATGTGTAGTGTGTGCGGTGTGGTGTGCCTGTGGAGTTGTGTATGTAATGTATTGCATGTGGTGTGTGTGTGGAATTGTATATGTAATGTGTGTAGTGTGCGTGTGGTGTCTGTGGTATGTGTGAATGTGTTTCGTGTGTGGTGTGTGGTATTTCACGATGTGTGGTATTTGTGCCATGTGTGGTGTGTGTGTAGTTTCATGGGTGATGTGTGTGGTGTTTGTAGTATGTATGTATGGAATGTGTTTTTTGTATGTGGCATATGGTATTTCTGAGGTGTGGTATGTGTGGTGTGGAATATGTTTTGTTTGTGTGGAATACGGTGTGTGATGTTTATGATGTGTGGTATGTGTGGTGTGTACAGTATGGTATGTGTGGGGAGTTATTATGTGTGACATATAGTGTGTGGTGTTTACAGTATGTGTGTAGTATGGAATGTGTTTCATGTGTGTGGTATATGGTGTTTCTGACGTGTATGTGTAGTGTGTGTGGTGTGGTGTGTGTGTGTGGTGTTCATAGTACATGTGTATGTATGGAATGTGTTTCGTGTGTGTGGCATATGGTGTTTCTGATGTGTATGTGTGGTGTGTGGGATAAGGACATGGGTTTCCAGCACTGGCCCAGGCGGCAGTGGCGACGCACACATCTGGTTCCCCTTCCTCATTTGCCTGTGTGCTGTGCCACGTGTGGGCTGGGCGCTGGTGAGCCAGATGGATGGCAGGCATGGGGGTCAGACCAAAGCCACCTAATGACCCAGCCACATCTGCAGTGGCTGCCCTGGGGACCCCTCGGACTGTCTCTGAGGGACGATGGCCGACTAGACGGCCTGTGTTGACTGTCCAAAGGCCAGGCTGAGCTGGGTGGGCCATGACTGCCTTGTCCACAGAGTGGATCCCCCCGCATCCACTTATCAGCCACTGATCATTGCTCAGCAGGTCTTTCCACTGCATACCCATCTGCCCACCTCCACCCCTGGTGCTCATCTGAATCACCGGCTTGTGCAGACTGGCTGATTCTTCCATCCTACACCAGAGAGGTCCAGGGGCCTGGCTTGGGCTCATTCTGGTCCCCGGTGCTGGCACATGGGAAGTGGTGGGGAAGAGCATGGAACCTGGACCCAGCTGCCCGGCAACGTGTCAGCACAGCTGTATGACACGGCATGTGCATAGGTGACTTTCCTCCCCTGGGGACAGGTTTTATGAGGTCTAGATGAGACCACGCACATCAAGTGCCTAGAAACGTGCCTGGCACATGGAGAACAGTCAACAGATGTTAGCCTAGGAGTCAACAACCAAAACACAAAGGTGTTGAGTAAAGGGATGCCAAGCACTCCTTCCTTCTGGCTCCCCAGCTGGTCATTTGGGGCTCCCCAATCTGGCACGGCTTCTAAACCCCAAATCTGAGCATTGACCACTCTTGTGGCAGCTCTTACCCAGCTGCAGGGGGACCCAGACAATCATGGAATGAGTGCCTCGCCTCCCGCCTTCCTCCAGGTGGACCACAGGACCAGGGAGGGACTGAAGCCAAGGCAGGCGGCAAGCGCTTCGGGGCTCTGTGACAAGAGCTGGCACCGAGGGAAGATGCAGATTCGAGACCAGACAAAGGATCCTGACAGTCTCCCAACCCCAACCCAGCAGCCTGTGTCACACTCACAGGGCATGGGAGGGCTGTGAGAAGGCAGTGTGCTGACAGTGGAAAGCTGTGTGGCCCCAGAGATGGGAATGGAAGAGCAGTCAGCTCCTGCCCTGTTGGGGATGGCAGAGGGAATCACCGCAGGAAGTCAGGGCAGGCAGGCAGAACCCAACAGACTTCCTGAGTTGAAGAGGCAGAGGTGAGAGTACAGGAGAGCTCGCAGGACAGAGTACCAGGGAAGAGGAGGCTGTACAAAGGCAGAAGCCCAGAGATCTGCCGAGAGTCGCTGTGGGATGCCAAAGAATGGTCTCCAAAGATGGCTACATCCTCATCCTCAAAACCTGGGAACAGGTTACTTTCCATAACGAAAGGGAATTAAAGTTGCAGAGGGAATTAAGGTTGCTCATCATATGCCCTTAAAATAGGGGGATGATCCTGGATTATCTGACCCCAGTTGGGTCTGAGAAGTGAGACAAAGGAGAGGTTCGAAGTGTGAGAGGTGCTCAGCCACCATGGTTGGCTTGGAGATGGAGGAAGGGGCATGAGGAGGAATACAGGCAGCCTTGGGAGGCCTGCCATGTACAGCCAGCCAGGACATGGGGATCTCACAGGTCACTGAATTCTGCCAAGAACCCAAGTGAGCAGGACATGGATTTCCACCAGAGCCTCCAGAAGGCAACAGAGCCTGCAGACATCTTGATCGCAGCCCAGTGAGACCTCATCAGACTTCTAGCCTAGGGAACTGCAGGATAATAATTTTGTGTTGTATACATTACTAAGTGTGTGGTAGTTTGTGATGGCAGCAATACAAAATTAATAAAACCCCCTGGAGTACTCATCCTGCAGAGTATCGAAAAGCACATGCATGCAACACCCCAGAGTTCTTGCCCTGCAGAGTATCGATCGATGAGCACATGCACACAATGCCCTGGAGTATCAATGAGCACATGCACACAACACCCTAGAGTACTTGTCCTGCAGAGTATTAATGAGCACATGCACACAATGCCCTGGAGTACTTGCCCTGCAGAGTATCGAAGAGCACATGCACACAATGCCCTGGAGTACTCGCCCTGCTCAGTATCGAAGAGCACATGCACACAATGCCCTGGAGTACTCGTCCTGCTGAGTATCAATGAGCACATGCACACAATGCCCTGGAGTACTCGTCCTGCAGAGTATCGATGAGCACATGCACACAATGCCCTGGAGTACTCGCCCTGCAGAGTATCAATGAGCACATGCACACAATGCCCTGGAGTATCAATGAGCACATGCACACAACACCCTAGAGTACTCGTCCTGCTGAGTATCGATAAGCACATGCACACAATGCCCTGGAGTACTCGCACTGCTGAGTATCAATGAGCACATGCACACAACGCCCTGGAGTACTTGCCCTGCTGAGTATCAATGAGCACATGCACACAACACCCTAGAGTACTCGCCCTGCAGAGTATCAATGAGCACATGCACACAACGACCTGGAGTACTCACCCTGCAGAGTATCAATGAGCACATGCACACAACGCCCTGGAGTACTCACCCTGCGGAGTATCGATGAGCACATGCACACAACGCCCTGGAGTACTCACCCTGTGGAGTATCGATGAGCACATGCACACAACACCCTGGGGTGCTCACCCTGTGCAGTATTGATCAGCACATGCACACAACGCCCTGGAGTACTCAGCCTGCAGTGTATCGATGAGCACATGCACACAACAGCCTGGAGTACTCGCCCTGTGGAGTATTGATCAGCACATGCACACAACCCCTTGGAGTAATCATCCTGCAGTGTACTGATGGCCACATGCACATGGGAAAGGGAGGGAAAGAACCGTCCGAAAGGATGACACAGTGCCTGATGACAGCATAGGACCCCACCTCGTGCACTGACTCCGGGTGCAGAAGAAAGCAGAGACCAGTTTCCTGACCTGGCTTTGCTACTACCTCATCGGTGGCCCTGGGCAAGACACCACCCCCTGGTCTCCATTTCCTCATGTGAGAAGCATGGGCTTGGTCTGGGAGACTTCCAAAGCCCGTTTCCCTCTGCAGGTCATTAACATACAGTAGCAGTCTATTCCTGGATTGGGTTTGATGCCACTGTTTCTTGTGGTGGAGAACTGAATTCTGCATGCACACAGCTGCCTGGATTCACTGCATCAGTGCTCAAAAATGGTCATTGGTCCTAAGGCTCTGCAGCTGAACGGACATGACACAACATGGTGACTGGTGGCCACTTCCCTCCACAGGCAAGGCCCTGCCTTGAGGAGATACCTCATCATTTATAGGAGTTAAAATAAAAATAAATGACCCAATGTATATCCAGCAATAGGGGAGGAGTTAACTAAACTCCAAAGAGTCTGTGGAAGAGCATGCAACAGTTTAAAAAGAATACGCCCTGCAGCAAGCTCTCCACTCTTCAAGATATATGGATGTCGAAAAGCAGGTTGCCGGGCAACATTGAGTGACAATGTTGATGTTTGAGAAAGATGCAAAGATTATGTGTATTTATATTTAATATACGTATATATAAAACATGTAGGCATAAAATGCACTGTAAAGAGGTCCATTTCCCACAGAGCTGCCAAGCGTTCCTTTCAAAACATAAGTCAGCTCATGCCACTCCTCACTCCCAACCCTGCACAGGCTCCCAGCTCACCGGGAAGCAAACACACAGTCTCTGATCTTCTCGCCAGTTACTCTCCACCTGACTGTGCTGCCCACTGTCTCTCCCTCCCTTTGTGTGTGTGCAGCCACCCACCTCCCAGTGCCCCATGAGCAGGCTGTGCCTGTCCCTGCCTCGGTGCCTGTACCTGGTGGCCCCTGGCCAGGTGTCTGCCCACGCCCTCTCTCCAGGCAGACATGGCTGACCATTCCGTCTGAAATAACACTTCTTCCCCAGCAGCTTCTCTCTTCTCACCTCACCTTACTTTTCAATAAAGCGCAAATCATCATTTAATGAATTTTAATCTCATCGGCATGCTTGCTTTTAGTTTCAGTCTATAAACCCTTTGAGTGTTATAAAATGTCATATCCCTAGGACACAGAGTAATGGCAGCATAGAGTAGGTCCTGCATAAGTATTTATTAAAGGAATAAATAAATATAATATAGTAAACCACATCCGATAGATGCTTCATGGGGCTGTTCTAGAAGGTGGTTAAAGGAAATCCTATCTCTACAGTCTAAACTGTCTACAGTGAGAAGGTTATCGTTGATTGCTTATGAAATTACTACACATTTTAGAAAAAGGCCACTATAATTCACTGTAACAAGTCCTATGGTGGTACTGCTCTGGGAACTCACAGGAGTCTGCACTGGGGTAACTGGGAACTGCAGGTGGGGCAGGGGAGAGGAGCGCAGAGTGTTCCAGGCAGGGGGACCAGCGGGAACGAAGGGCCAGGGGTGGAGTGAGCTCGCCCACCAGCCCTTCCTAAGGGGATGGAGGCACTGCCAGGCCAACAGTCAGGTTGTGTGGAAACATCTGACTAGCCCCCTATGGCAATGCCACCCAAACCACCAGGCCGTGAGGGCACAGGGCGCAGGTGACAACAGAGAAGCATAGAAACCCATGCACTGCTTCCCTGCTTCCTTCATTGAGAATGTCTCAATACAAAACAAACCCACAGAAATTCTCTCACGCGAATGCACAGCACTCTGAGTGATGAGGCCAATTTTCATTCTGGCCTGGAGCAGCTCTTCCTCTCACCACAGATGGAAGCAAATGGTCTGTGACCTGGGACTAGGCCTCAGGCTCCCCTGAGCAGCCTCGCAGTCCACCTTCAGTCATGGGCCAAGGAGAGTGGCTGTGTGGGTGGTGTTTGGGGGCTGGTGGGAAGGAAGCGGCAGAGACTCAGGCTGTGCTGTGTTCAGAGCCACCCAGCTGGGACATACCGAGCCCCACAGTCACTCTGGATTTCTGAAGAAGCTCCCCCACGCCCTCCCTTCTCCCCTTTCTCTGCATGCCTTCCTGGTCTGACTTCTTTCTTGCCTCTTCAGGCCTGTGCTGATTCCTTCCTTCTCACTGTTTCCCCTGGGTCGTGCTCTCGCTGGCCTCCAGGTCTCTGTACCTGCCATACCCTTCATCTGCTCGATCCTGGACAACTTGGAGGGCTTGGCTTGGGAAGGCCCAGCACCCCAAGGAAGCTTCGCCTGACCCTCCTTAGGGCTGCCACAGCCCTTGGAGAAACCCTTAGGCATTACTCGGTTTTGTCATTTCCCAGTGATCTGGGAGCCTGTGTGAGGACTTGGATGGAGTCATGTTCAGCTCTAGGTGCCCAAGTCTCCGGAAAGAATTTCTCAGTAAATACTGGGTACATTTTAAAAATTAGATGGAATGTGCTGGAGTCAGTGAGGAAAACATTAAGTAGAATATTCCATCCACCGCCTGGGGAAGTGTAGAGTGTCTCACCTGCAGGAGGCAACCACTGCACAGCCAGGACAGGACAAAGGCAAGGCGCTCTGTGTTGAGGTTGGGATGCCACAGGTAGGGACAGGACAGTCTGGGTCGAAATTCACAGCCCACCCTGACGGGAGCTGGGGGTTGAGTGGACCTACTGGAGTGTGAGGGGTGGGATCTGTGGAGCTCAGAAATACCAACATAGAGTCTGAATTTTAGGACATTCCCTAGCCTCGCCAGGAAGGCAGCTGAACCAGAGTCCCCACCCCTGGCTGGGGCAGGAAGCATTAATTGCTTTTGCAAACTTGTGAAAAATCATACAACTTAATTAAGATTGGCCCATCCTGAGGACATCCATCAGCTGTGGGCGCAGCAGTAACAGGAGGGTGGCTTGGAGTAGGGGAGAGAAAGGAGACCTAGTGGGGAGTGGTTGCTGCAAGGAGACAAGACTCTCCCAGCCCCCCATCAAAGGGTTTGCTGAATGTCCCTGGGGGTCAGACCCCTGGTATCCACCATCAGGGAGAGCAGGGAACACAGCGGTCTTTTAATTAATCCACAGAGAGAGTCTTGGCCTCGGCCTCACCCTGCATTTCAATCACTCAATCCTTCTAATTTCCCAGCAATTTAATTAAAGGATCTTCCCCCTTACAATAATGTCTCATTTCCTCAGAGCAGGTTTAAAAGAATTAGAAGCCGCTAAAGCTGATTGGATTGTAGCTGTTTCCCTGAGACTTTGGTCTGGAATCTCAGGATACAAAGGTGCTTAAGAGGATGAGGCCACATCCCAAAGCCCTTTCCACACAGTAGAAGTTGAGGCCCAGAGCGAAGAGGGGTGCCTCCAGGATTACATGAAGAAGCGGGGGCAGAATAAGATCTTGGTTAACTCCATCCCCTCCCATCTCCCATCCATCATAGCAGAAAGGTCTCTACTCTTCAACCAGTGACCTCGGTTTATTCTTCTTTAAAATGGCATGCCATTTGTAAAAATTAAATTTGATTATGAGTGTAAAAGTGCTTGGTTGGTGGAAATCAAAATAAAACACAAACGCCCTGGAAATTTCTGTGAGTCTGGCCCTGGAGATCAGAGCATCTAGGACAGGGGTCAATAAACTTTGGTCTATGGGCCAAATCTGGCTCACCACCTATTTTTATAAATAAAGCTTTATTAAAACACAACCATACTTATTCATTTGCATACTATCTGTGGCTGCTTTCATGTTACAATGGTGCAGCTGAATAGCTGCAGTGGAGACCATATGGCCAACAAAACAAAGTGTCTACCTGGCTCTACCAAAAACATTTGTTAAACCCTACATGGTTGCAGAAGGCCATGACTCTATCAAGAATCCTCAAAGGATAGAAAAACTAAAACACTGTCTTTGAGCAAACAGCAGTATCAGCTACCAAATACTGAGTACATGCTGTGTGCTAAGTATATTAGATGACAAGGTGTAGAATACTGCATCAACCCTACAGATGGTGCAAACATCCCCATTTATAAACGAGCTAACTGAAGCTCAATGAGACTGAGCACAATTGCCTGAGGCTGTGGAGCCAGCAAGCTGGGGAAAGTAGCTTCATTCCATATCCATCACCCCAATCCCAGACTCCTCCATACTGAGCTGACACCTTCCTTCTCCAGGGCTAACACCAACCCACAATGCATGAGAGCTGGGTGGGACCTCGGAGATCCTCCAACCCCAAACCCCTGACTGTATGCCAGGGAAACTGAGGCCCAAACAATGCGAGGTCACTCAGAGAGTCCATGGCAGAGATGGGGAAAGAGACCACAGCTCCTGGCTCCCTACAAAATGCCATCACACTCAGGTGAGCACCTGCTCTGGGTCAGGTGAGGTGCTAGGCAGGTAACAGATCTTATACAACAGCTGCAAGCATCTTAGTACCCCCATTTTTCAGATGAAGACACTGAGGCTCTGAAATCAAAGATGTGTCCCAGGGCACACAGCTAGTAGAGCTGAGGGATGGATGTAGGTTCCTCTGAGTTCAAAACGTGTTCTCTTCTCACCGCCCAGGCTGTAAAGTGGGGCCATCCGAGAAGCAGAGAAGGGCCACACACCTCTGCTCTTCAGGGCAGTCCACGAGTCCCCCACATCCACTTTCTGCTGGCACCCAGCTGGGGTAGGTCGGCTTGGGTGGGGGGCCCCCGCGGCTGAGGCTGACGTAATCAGCACTCAGGGAACACTGTCATTGTCATCCTTCAATGGAAGGAAACTGCAGTGCCAACAGCTCAAATGACTTGCCCAAAGCTGCACAACTAATTTAAATTAGAACAAAAATCCTTCACTTGGAGCCCATGAACGCCTTACAACTGTGCTCAAGTTTTGTGTGTGTACATATTTTTCTGGGGAGTAGGTCTATGGCTTTCATCAGAACCCGCAGAGCTGAGTGGCCCTACAAAGTTAAGAGCTGCTGTTCAGATCCAGGGTTCTTGGCAGATGTGCCCAGCACATTAGCTTCCAATGTCTGTGGGACTCTCCTCGTCCCTGTTCCCCTTAGCCCAGAACATTCTCCCAACCACAGCCTCCTCCAGTCCTCCCTCTCTGACATCTAGGATTTGGTGGAAGGTCTGTGACTGGCACAAGCTTTATCTTTTGAGCCTCTGGAATCCAGGCGTCATGAGGGAAGAATAAACAGTTAACGGACCTGACCTGAACATGAAAGGCAGAGTGTGTACACTGGTCCTCTTCATCTTTCTGTATGGCCTGCAGCAGGTGTGATCACCCTCTGCACACTCAAGGTGCCTGACAGTTCCTAGGGCTTCAGTCAAAGAACATCTCCCAGTTACACTGCACTCAACCTGTAGATTTTGGCTACGTGAAAATACCTCCAGGAGACGTGTTAAATTCTAGCGATGCCGCAAACATTGTGTTACCTAGGGAGCCGAGCAGTTTGGAGTGGGGATGCCACATGAGGGGCGCAGGTGCTTCAGCCCTCCATGTGATCAGCTCCCATTTGAGAAATGGCTCTGTCACCAGCAGTGGGATGCTGGCGGCTGCTACGGCTCAGGTGTACATCCTCTGCCAGTGTGATTATGTGTGTTTCTCATACAGCCTTCCCCTCTACTGGGAGATCAGTATCAACCTCCCACTTTAAAGACTTACAGAGGAATGTCAGGGATACATAAGGGGAAGAACAGAGGAAAAAAATAGCTTTAGGTTTGTAGATATTCCAAGGAAATCTTTGCTTATCACAAAGAAACAAGGCACTTTGGGACAGGTTTTAAAGTTCTGATGGGCCAGGTGGACTTCTGGCCCGACAGGGTCCAAGGCTCAGGGTCCCTTCCCTCTGCAGGCTGCCAGAGCTCCCAACACTGCAGACACCTGGTGTCCGAATCACACTGAAGGGAGGACTGAGTGGGCTCAGGATGAAAGTGACTGCTGCTCCTTCTCACTGATGGCTGTAACCACTCTGAGCACCCCACAGTGGGAGGGGCTTGTCCTTGTAGTGGGGGTGGATTTGTAATGACCCCTTCCTAGGTGTCTCTCTGAAAGGTCTGGGCAGTGAGTCAGCAACAGCCAGGAAGGAGGCTGCTCTCAGAGGGTGGAGCACCAGGGACAAGCCTTCCCAGGACTGCGGCAGGAATCTCAGACCCTTGAAGACACACGCCTCACTAATGGGGCCAAGCAGGAGTGTCTCAGAGAGTCACTTGCTCTGTGCCATCAGGGGAGTCCCTTTCCCTCTTGGAGCCTCAGTTTGCTCATCTGTGAAATGAAGCAGCATGACTGTCTCCCTCAGTCCCTCCAGCCCTGGCCTTCTGGCCTTGCTTCATAGTCTCTGTTCTGCATTCACATCGCTCTTTGACGGTCGCTCCTGATCACTGCAAATGGAGACGTCCCTTCCAGCTTCCCCCAGCCTCTAGGGCTCCTGCAAGGGAACTTGCCCTCCAGGTTGTTCTGCCACTCATGCATCCAACATGGTTACTACAGAATACAAATGATGACAATACTCACAAGGACTGTAAGAATTAACCCTCCTTGGGTGCCTGAGCATGCCAGAAAATTGACATGCATCATCTCATCGAAGGCTCACAGCAATTTGATGAGGAAAGTGCTACTGTGATCCCCATTTTAGAAATGGCAAAATAGGCTCAGAAAGAACATGTGATGTTCCCAGCTCTTACGGGGTGAACCGATGACTCCAACCTGGGATTCTGACCTCAGACACGGCCACGATTCAGTCGCTCACGACGTATCTACACTTCTTTTTTTTTTTTGAGACAGAGTCTCGCTCTGTTGCCCAGGCTGGAGTGCAGTGGTGCAGTCTCGGCTCACTGCAACCTCCGCCTCCCTGGTTCAAGTGATTCTCCTGCCTCAGCCTCCTGAGTAGCTGGGATTACAGGTGCGTGCCACCATACCTGGCTAATTTTTGTATTTTTAGTAGAGACAAGGTTTCATCATGTTGGTCAGGCTGGTCTTGAAATCTTGACCTTGGTTACTATAGAATACAAATGATAATACTCACAAGGACTGTATGAATTAACCCTCTTTGGGTTAATTCATTAACTGTTGTCACTGATGATTTTCCCCTTGTTCTTCAGTTCTATCTTTCAAGGCTGAAGAAAAAAGACCATTTGATTCCAAATCCATCTCCCCACTCCACCCCTTTTAAAATTTAAAATGAACTGTCCATCCTACCCTCTGAGGGCCGCCTCGGCCTCCCAGAGTGCTGGGATTATCCACACTTCTTCTGTACAGAGTGCCAGCTGATAGCCTTCTGGATATGCCTGGACTGGGTAGACTCTATTAGTTATTACAGTCAATAATGCTATAACTATGACCTACACAGGACAGAAGCTGGGTGAGCACCCATCCCCCAGGCCCTGCAGAATCTGTCTCTTGAGGCCAACTGCCCTCTAGGTACCTGCATGTGACCTACGTGTTCACTGCAGGCAGTTCTAACACTTGCAGCTCCTTTATCAGTTTCACCTGGCCCATGGCAATCCCCTGGGGCCAGGGCTGCTGTCTGGGGCATCTCTCTATGACCCACAGGTCTGATTCTGGATGCTCAGGAAAGAGGTGCAGAACGGAGGAGGGGAGGCAGCTGGGGCCCCTCTCTCCAGCCTGGTTCCCCCATGGCCGCTGGTCTGACACAATCTTCTTCTGTCTACACAGACCTTTCTTCTCCCTTTCGTCTGCTTTGTGATAGTTAATAAACTAAACCATCACTGCCTTCTTAGCCTGCAGGAAGTATAACAACTGTTATCTACCACAAACCACCGAAGCCTTAAATTGCAGCAGGAATGGTGACAGTGATAGATTAGAATTTTAAAAATCAAACCCAAACATGTCCCCATCATGGCTAAGAGAAGGGCTGAGCTGACTTGAAAATAATGTACTTAGAAAATTTGGTGATGCATGGTAAATTAAGTCTCCCCTCAGCACTTTGTCCCTTTCCTCCAGCAGAGTATTAGTCAGTTAATTGATTCCCAAAGATTTCCCACTATGACCTAAAACTATTCCCACTGTGGGGAGACTGATGGAATCCTGGATTTTATCCAAGGGCAGGATGGACAGTTCATTTTGAATTTTAAAAGGGGTGGAGAGGGGAGATGGATTTGGAATCAAATGGTCTTTTTTCTCCAGCCTTGAAAGATGGAACTGACGAACAAGGGGAAAATCATCAGTGACAACAGTTAATGAATTTTAAATACTTATTACAAGAAAAATTAATTTGTCAAATTAGCCCCATAGATACAGATTATACAATGAGTCACTGTCTCCTCAAAAATGCAAATTCAGAGCAACTAACACATCAAACTTGCTGTTGCACAGCCAGGTCGCAAGGTCATGTTCATGTTTGAGCGCTATTAAGTGGGGCAGGAGCCTCTCCTCCACCCCAGAGTGTGCTGAGCCCATCACAAATATTGTCCCATTAATTCTAACACTACGGTTATTTGATAAACTTCTACACCTATGCACTGGGTGAGAACACCCACCCCTCCCAATGCTGTCCTGAGAAGCAAATACTCAAGGAACAGAAAATTTTTTGCAAGTCCCTGACGCACAAGGAGCGTTCGTGCCTTTCAGCAATTGTTATCTTATCACCCCCATTGCTGATGGGGGAGAGGTGGCCCAGCCTGCCCAAACTGACACACCTGCTAAGAGTGAGGCTGGGCCAGGTTTGTCTTGCCTGCGCTTCAGCTCTTTAATTAAAGACTGCCCTTCTCCCCTTCCTCAGTAGATGAGAGTATGGAGGCCAGCTCACACGACAGAGGCAAAGCCCATCCACGTGAGAGGTGGGTGTCGTCTGTGAAGATGCATCTGTGGGAAGTGCCAGGGCTCTTCCAGGGCTAGGCCAGCTGAATGCTGCCTCCGCCTCCTCCCCAGCCCAAGCATTACAGAGCACTCTGGGCTGGGCCCCATCTCCTGCCTCCACCCTGTCTCTGACCTTGGGCCAGCCCTAGGTCTCTTGTCCTTGCAATGACTTCTGCTCACACTTGGCCATGTGGCCCTGGACTTCAGCTCCCTGTAGCCAACCTGGCACCTCGCCTCTGTCCTCCATGTCCTGGGCCTGCACTGCCTACCTGTTGTCAGGGCTGACAGGGAGACAGGACGGCACAGGGAGGGCAAAAAGTACCTGGGGGAACAAGAACTTCATACCTGTGTTCGAGTCCCAGACACATCCCTTTCAAGTGTCCCCCAAAACAGGTTACTTACTGAGCCACCATCTTCTCAGCTGTAAAAGCAAGAAAAGAGTTAGCAGAAGGCACGTTGGTTATGAGTGCAGATATTGCTTGGGCTCAATTCCTGGTTCTGCCACTTCCTGTGTGACCTCAAGCAAGTTACTTAACTCCCCTGTGCTAACAGTTCCCATGAATAAAATTCTAACAATAGCACCAAACTCACTGGGTTGCTGTGATGAGAACATCCATACTCCTAACATACAGTAAGCTCTATAGAAGCACCAGTGTTCAGTCTTAGGAAGACACAGGTGGACAGGAAGTCTGAATAGGAAGATGCCCATGAAAGGGCCTCATATGGTATCTGGCACACAGTAGGTACTTTACACACATTCTAAAACAGGGAGGTAGAGAATTCAGCCTTTTAGCACAAGCTTTTACCTTGCCTGACACAAAAAAACATGTGGAGTCAAAAAGCACACGAGAACAATAGCCAAGGGGGTCGGGAGCAGTGAGAAGCTCCATCTCACAGTCACACAAACGGACCACCGGCTTTGAAAGCTTCCCCTCTGAGCCCAGCATCAGCTCCCCAGGAAAGAACCGCGGAGAACCAGGCCTCCTGTCTGCCCCACCCACACACCTACCAGGCCTGGTCAGCCAGGACCACCGGCAATGCCTCACCTCAGCTTCCTGCATTTCCTCACAATCCAAGAGGACAGGAAGGGAAGGGAGGTACACAGGGTCTGTGTATCCAGGCAGGGCAGGTTCCGCACTCAGGCTGCGCAGAGCACGGAGCACACCCTGGGAGTGCTCCCAGGCCACCTTCATGGCCCCCCCTCTCCCGCTACCTTCTGCCCTTGAGGGAGGAGTCTGAGGGATACTCATGTTTAAGACCCCCATGCCAGGAATACAAGCAATCTGTGATGTTTCCAGGGTGTGGACCAGGACACTGCTAACAGCTTCAGGGGCTTCACTCATTTAATCATTTTAATCATCAGGAGTCAGCGATTATCCTCAGACCCATTTCAGACATAGGTAAACTAAGGCTAAGAGGTCTGGTGGCAAGGCAAGGTCACGTGGGTAAGTGACAGGGCAGGGTTTGAGCCCAGGTCCTCTGCCTGCGAGCTGGGCACTCACCCATCTCAACACAGACCACACGGATGCATGGGCAAGATGTCTCATTCTGGAGAACCACCCTGACCTCCTCACCCGTCCCCTCCTCTATCAAATGCCACTGCCTGCCCCACAGCTTACGTAGTAAAATCCACATCCACCATTTCGCATCCCTACTCTTCTAGGATCTGGCTTCTGCTCATCTTTCTGCCCTTCCCTTTAGAGTTGCTCCCAGCCAAACACAAATGCTCATGGCTCAAGTCCATCTCCCACACTGCCCGCCCCAGGGGGCGCTGTACTCTTCTTTGGAATTCCTTTCCCGCTCCCTCCCACCCCAATCCCTGGAGGTGCAAAGCCCATCTAGGTTCCCAGGCCCTATCACAGGTCACCTCCACCATGAAGCTTTCCCTAACTCATCCTAAGTCAGCAGCGTTCTCCCTCTTCCTTGCTTAAGGCAAGGAGTCACTTTTCTACTTGAGTCAGAGCAGCAGATTTTAAGCTTCTCCCAGGAGGTGCCCTCAGGCCCTGCTGGGGTGAGGGGAGAAGGCTGGTAAGAGGGAGGGCCAAGTGAACTCTGCCCTCTTCAACAGGGTGGCTACTCTTTTATTTGCTTCTAAACCTGCATCAGATTTCATTGCAAGAAAGGGTTCTTGGAGGAAACAAACCTTGACCTGAGGGTGTCAGATGTTGAAGATGTCAAGACACCCCAGGTCTGGGCTGGGTGTATCAGGACTCAAGTCAATGCCCCCACAATGCTGTGCACAGAGCAGGAGTTCCAAACATATGGAATCCGTGTTGAGCACCTAGACTAGAAACCTTGGTCACATAGTCCTGTGTTATGACACCTCTGATGGTCATTGCACTGTTCCTCCCAAATACACAGTGGAAAAGAGGGCACTGCCACTTCTTGGCTGGCAGCAAATCAAATGCTGGGTGCCAGGAAATGGAAGGTGAGATCATTAACCTCAAAAGGTTTCCAAAGCAAACCTAAATGCAGAGGAAAGAGCATCATCATCTGCATTTTAAGTGTCTGGGTTTGGATGGGGTCCTTCTGGGTGGGCCCCAAATCCAAGATTTCAACTTGGGAAGGGGAAATGTAAGCCATCCCGCCTGAGGAACCAAAGCATTCAGACAGGAACTGTTTTTATTCCATCCACCTCACCTCCTTAGAATGGGAAGCGAACAGTGAAATAGTGCATTTATCTTAAAAGTGAAATAATTCCAGGATGGTAGGGCGAGACCCTGTGACGGGTGAATTTACCTCACTTGATACCAAGGGCCCTCAATACTCGGGGAAGTGGGACTTCGTCGACAAAGCCAGGACAATCCCCTTACCCCCACCCCACCCAGCAGTGATTAAAAACCCATAAGGTCACTTTCTATGTGATGGCTGTCTCCCTCTCACCAGACTGCATAGCGGTTGCAGATGAACATTTGGCACCTAGATGGGGGTCAAGAAGCTGGGGCTGTGATTCAGGGAAGATGCTGAGGGGGACTGGGAGTCTCTGTTTGAATCCTGATGCAAGGGGTGAAGGTGTGGGGTATGTGTAGGGGAGCTGATGCTAAAGTCTTTCAGGAAACAGATGGTAAGGGTCAGGGGGGGTGTGTCTATGCTGGGGACAGGGTCCTGTGGTGTTGCTGGTGATGCTGACTGCCTTGCCCACCCCAAGTTGGACTAGAAGAGTCCCATCAGGCTGCTGGGCAGGGAGGGCAAAGGAGAGCACCATTCTGTGGGTAGGGCAGGACGGGTGGCCTCCCCACCCTGGGTGCCTGCAGAGCCTGGTGGCCCCGCCCTGTGGCCATCCGATGCCACATGTCCTCTAGAGTTCCTGGGCCGGCTGCTCCACAGCCTGCTCCTCCACAGGCTGCATGGCCTCCTGCACATAGACGATGAACTCCGAGGCCTCCCCGCCCTGCGTGTAGACAGTCACCGTCTCAATGCCCTCCACGTCGTCGGAGGACACCACCAGGTGGTGCTGCTCGGCAAGCTCCACGGACGCTTGCTGGACCGTCTCCTGGATCATGACCGTGTGGTTGGAGCTGGGCTCCTCCTCGGTGACCTGGGGGAGGAGGCAAGAGAAAGGTCACACAGCGCCTACGTCCCGGTCCAGCGTAACAACAAAGTCACAACTACAGTTTAGGAGCAACCAGTGCACTGCGAGAGCATGTCCATTCTCCACGGATCCTCTCTACGAGGCTGTGCTTGCTCTCATGCCCATTTTACAGATGAACAGAATGAGGTTCAGCAATGTAGGGCAACGTGGTCAGGGTCCCCAGCTGTGGCAAATGGTGGAACCCAAGCTCAAACCCAGAGTCCAAGGTTGTTTCCTGATGCCAAGCTGCTTCCCGGGGCTTCCAGGAGGTGTGGGGTTACCTAGAGAATGAGAGCTGGAAGGCATGGTGGGGGTTACTTATTGCAGGTGTCAGCGGTAGGGGTTGGGGGTGCTCCTGGAAATGTATAGCTGGTCCATCTGGCAGTGATAAAGGCACTACGTCTATCCTGGGCTCTCTGTGTTTCCACACTCAGGGAGCTTGCCTCTGTGTGAAGATCTGTATCCCACTAGGAAGGAGCAGACGCCTGGCAGGCCTGATTTTCCCCAGGTGTCGTCCGTCCAACAACACTAATGCCTTAACTATTTGGGGGAAGGCCTGCTGGTGGAAACTCACTGCCACAGGGCTGGACAGGAGAGCCTTCTGGGTATCCGTCAGGGGAGCGACCTCATGGATTCTATGGCCAGGCCTTTCTCTGAAGCTCCAAGCTGCCAGATTCCAGGGAAGACCAAATGCCAGCTGGTGCTAATACCCCACATCCCTCATGCTGCCAGCTCTGGGCTGTTTTCAAATAACCACTGTCTTTGATCTTGAGATGAGAAACAAAAGACATGGAGTTGAGACCTTAGAGCTGCAAAAATGAGTGAAGGATTAGAAAACAGGCACAAGAGGAAAGCAAAGGGGCCTGGAATTATCTAGCTGGAGGATAACAGAGTCTTCAGACTTACAGAGGGGTGTCAGGGACACCCATTCATTTCCAGATGAGTCTGAATGGCAAGGTGGAGAGAGCACGTGCTTTGTCCTGCACTGACCGGGCTTTGAGCATCAACTCCACCATTTATAAGTTATGAAGCCTGGGCAAGACACTTTTGCCCACAACCTTCAGTCTACTCATCTGTAAAACAGGGACTAAAGTGTGTTCTTCAGAGGACTCCTGGGAGAATGGAAGGAGATTCTGTATGCAAAGTGGGTACTCAATAACAGCACTGAGCTTTTAATCCCTTCATTCATTCATTCAACCACACTTTTTTGTTTTTGTTTTTGTTTTTTTTGGAGACCAGGTCTGACTCTGTTGCCCAAGCTGGAGTGCAGTGGTGCAATCTCAGCTCACTGCAACCCTGCAACCTATGACTTCTGGGCTCAAGCCATCCTCCTGCCTCAGCCTCCCAAGTAGCTGGTACTATAAGCATGTGCCACCACACCTAACAAATTTTTGTATTTTTGGTAGAGACAGGGTTTCTCCACATTGCACAGACTGGTCTCAAACTCCTGAGCTCAAGTGATCCACCGCCTTGGCCTCCCAAAGTGCTGGGATTACAGGCATGAGCCACTATGCCTGGCCTCAACCACACTTTCTTAAATACCTGCTGCTGCCTGGAAGGTATTCTAGCATGTCAATCACTCATTCTCTCACTCTACAGAACTTTTGTCATCTGAGCAGCTACCAGTAGACTGCAAGCTCCACAAGGGCAGAACCATGTTTGCCTGGTCACAACTGTTTCCCCAGAGCCAAGGTGAATGCCTGACACACAGCATGTGCTCAATATTTGCTGACTGATGATCCACTAGGTGTCAGATGCCACGCTGGACGCTAGAAACCCCCAGTCCTCTGAGGAAGCCGAGTCTCATGGTGCAGGCACAGGGCACAGTGAATGACTGTGCTGTGGAGTAGTTGGGCTCCTCCAGGGGCAGCCTGTGCCGGTGTTGGGGTCCCAGGAGAGGCATAGGGATGGGCATAGGGACCGGGGAGCCATGACTCCCAGGAGGTGTAGGGAGCAGCAAGTGTGCTCGGGCAGCCTCCATGAGGTCCCAGTCACGACATGTCCGGGTCCTTTCTTGGCCTGCAATTGACATTGGGTGGCCTTCTATTCCCCGCCTCTTCTGACTCTGCACTCTCTCTGGGGAGGGCCCAACTGGCTTGGAGGGTCTCATCCTGACCCTGTGATTATTCCAGTCTCCATGAGTCAGCAGGGCTGTGTCAACAGGTGGGTCATGTTTAATTCAGAGAGAAAAATGGAAAGGGTTCCTCTGGGGTGAGCTCCGGAGGTTCCAAAATTATGGATTGGAAGGAACTTTTGATTCGGACTGATGGAATCCACCCGGAGCTGGAGAGCTATTCTGAGTGGAAACTCTCAATACATTTAGACTGATTTGTTTTTTTAGAGTGAACTGAGATCTGTTTTTTTCATCTTTTCCCATTTGTTTCAATTTCATTTAACTGGGAAAATGTACCATGAACCAGGATTTTAGAAGTAAATATTAATGTATTTCACTTTGCAAGAGAGAAGCTGACAGAAGACTGGGAAAGGGGAGGCAACATGCAGCTAATCTTTTCTCCTCTTACCTGTCAGTAAATGCCACACAAAAGAAAGGGTGAGGGGATGGGGATGGTTTACACCCAGGTCCCCAGGGCCTCACATGTGCAAACAAGCCCTCCACACTCCTGGTAAACAGACCACATACAATACAGGGAGACAAACCCATCCATGAGCTTTAACACGGCTCTGGGTCATGGCACCATTCTGTGAACATAGTGACTCCCACCGAAGCTAACCCTAAAGAGGACAGTGACTCCTTCACTGATGGAAATTTTCCACTGGCTAAAAACCCCCACCCTTTAAAAACACTAACACCACAATGCCCAAGTATGGACAGTGGCTGAAATCACTGCCAAGGACAAGGAGAACCATGCCAGGGCCGGGCCTTTTAGGGGCAGAGGCTGCAGCCGCCTGTCCCCTGGCAGCACAGGGGACAGACTCCAAGTTCTCACAGGACCAGCCAGGAGGAAGCAGGAGGTCCCTCGCTGGCCTAGAAACGGCTGCTGCCCATAGACGCCGCAGAGGGGGCCAGTGTGCCTGACCTGAAGGTAAACGATGTGTTAGTAACTCTGCAGCAGCACCTGGGACCACTTCTTGGAAGGTGGCATTGGCCACAGAGGGTCTGTAGTGGGAAAGGACATCGCAGGCGAGAGAAGAGAGTGAGCAAAGAACAGGCGTGTGCCCTACAGCCCCGCCAAGGCCACCGGCCACCTCCCAGTCACCAAACCCACTGGGCAGTGTCCCGTTTTCACTCTTCCAGAGCACTCTCTACCATCCGGCATGAGACGCTCTTCAAGGCTTTCACCACTCTCCTCCCCAGCACTGGGATCTGTTCCGCGCCCTCTCCCAGACTGCAGGGTCGCTCACTGCTCTTCTCCTTCTGCCCATCACAAAGCCTGGAGGATTCCTGGGCCTCCCACCTTGACTTCTTCTCTGACCCCCCAGGCACTTTCACTCCCGGCTGAGCCAGACTCCAGCCACCACTCTTGAGCTCCAGATCATACCTCCGTCTGCAAGTGGGAGGCGTTCAGGGATGTCTGTCAAACAATGCGTGAACAGGGCTGTGCAAAAGTCACAGGAGAGAAGGCATTTCAGGGAGAAGCAGCAGGTGAGGCCTGAAACGAAGTTCGCAGGCGGATCTTGAAAAGCCTTGGTCATCAGCTGACAGATTGAGCCTTTATTTTACAAAGGAAGGCACAAAAGGTTTTCAAAGAAGGGCCCTGCGTCATCCAATCTGTGACATTTATGAATCAAAACTTGCCTAACATGAGAAGACCTTCTGAGAAGTATGCCTCTCTCATTATCCCTCTAAATATTTATTTGCCCATAGTATCTTTTCTAAGTATTAAATCTATTTAAAGATAACCTTTCTCCATTCATTTTGTTCTGTTTTTTCAATTTTCAGCCTCCAGGGTTTGTCCAACAGAATCCCCATGAAATTCACCCACTGCTAATTATCATAGTACAAAAAAGTGTCCCAACGTCATCCTTTGGGCTTAATTCACCAGAAAAAGCGATGGAGGCAATGGTGATGTATATTTCACAAGTCCTGCAAAGAGCAGGCTTCCTGGTGTGCACAAATGTGACAGGGGGGCACGCTGTTGCCTTGCCGTGTTACTGAGCATCCAAGACACGAAGGGTTCCTGAAGGTCCCCTGCAGCCTGCTGTTGGGCCTCCTTTACACTCTCCTCAGTGTTCATGAGTGGCTCTGCTGGCCCTGCAGACGCTGCCCACACAGATGTCCACATCACAAAAAGCTAATGTGTAGCGAGGATGAAGGAGGGAGAGTGGGTTGCTTTACAGAAGGGGTTCATAAGGCTTTCTGCAGAGCGCACCTCCTTTGTGCATTTCATGGTATATGATCACACTCTGTTTGCTTTTATGCAGTTTTTACAAACCATGCACCTCCTTCCTTGCTCCCACGGCACCCAATATCCACCTAGCCACTTGCAGTTTACTGAACATTCTCCCATGCCTTGTCCCGATTCTTTACACACAATGTCTTGTGCCTTGGGCATTTGTGTTCCCATTTTACAAATGGGGACACTGAAGCTCCTCCTGGCCTCGTGACTTATGTAAGGTCAAACAGCCACAAAGTAGCAAAAGCTGGAACTTAGTCTGGGTGGTTCAGAGACCTCCTTCAGCTGGTATAGTGTGACAGCCACTATCAGGATCCCATGTTATGGATTGAGATGATTAAATTATCACTCTTTACTCCTCCTGATTAGTCTCAGGCTGGCTGTAGAACTCTCAACCACTCTCTTTGTTCAAAATAATCACTCTAGTAGCTTAATCTATTAGCACAGGCTTAAAATTGTTCTTCACCACAGAAATAATATGGCGTTCACAGTGTCATTATCCCCTGAGATGAGTACTCCATTTTCCCCAAATGCCGTATCTAACACATCTATCAGATAAATTAGCAGCAGCATAGAGAGCTTGACAGAAACCCTTAACCCCTGGGATGCAGAGATTATTCACTGAATCAGGCACTGCGTTCTGCTGTTCCGCTGTCTCCAGTGTTCTGGAGTCTGGACAAGATCACTGTCAGGACCGGCACTTTGCTGGGCTCTCTTCGTGCTGAAGGGCAGCTTCCCCTTGAGACCCCATGTCTTCCTTGGCTTTAACCCGTCATCATCCATTCATCCAGCAAACGTCGATGGATACTCCACTGTGCGCCAGGCAGTGGCTATGGCTCTGGCTGCCTCATTGTCTTGCTTTTTTTCTACTCCCCTGCCTGTTCTGCCTTCTCCTTCTCCTCTAGCTCCTCTCCTCACTTCTTTTGTAAAACCCATTCCTCTCAGGTTAAGCTTTCTTCCCCCAACATTTAAGAAAATCCCAGAAGTTCCTTTAGCTCAGGAAACCCTCCTTAAGGAAGGTGGGTCCTGCATTGCTCCCACAGTGCTCCAAGGGTGCCCCGAGGAGCCAGTGCACAAAGGCTTTTACAATCCACCTCTGCACAGATCTCCCCAGAAGCAAGTACAGCACTGGCTCCTCCGTGACCAGTCCAGTGCCACGCTCTTGGTAGGCACATAGTAGGTGATGGTGATTTAGGCTGGTGCAAAAGTAACTGCAGTTTTTGTACCAACCTATAGCTGTAGAACTGCCCATGTGTAGAACCTGGAAGCGACGATAAAGAGAATTGTCTGGAGCAGCCATGGACTCCAGGGCTAGCTGCTGCCTGCCCTTCATTCAAACTCTGTATGGCAGGAGCCCCCCAGATGATCTGAAAGTAGGGAAGACGGTGTACTGTCTATGGAGGAGAGTCCCTTTTGGCTCCAAAAGTCCCAAAGGTCCAATCACCTTATTCTATGGAAGGGAAGTCAAGGCTCAGAGAAAATAAACTGCCCAGGGCCACACTGCTGGAAATAGAGCACAGATTTTTTGACTTCTGGTCTGCAAAATTCCCCAGCCTGCACAAGGCAACTTCACACCAAGCCACAAAGCACTTTGGTTACTGGGAGAACACAGCCAGAATGTACAGCATGGCACCTGGGCAGGGGCGAACGCCAAGTAGATTTTCCCTGGAATAACAATATTATTTATAATAGTTGTAATGATTGTTATTATTTTGAGACAAGGTCTCATCCTGTCACCCAGGCTGGAGTATAGTCACACAATTACAGTTCACTGCAGCCTCAAACTCCCGGACTCAAGAGTTCCTCCCACCTCAGCTTCCAGAGTAGCTGGGACCATCCCTGGATGAACAAAGAAAGCAGTAAACACACAATGATGATGATGATGGAAACATCATCATCAGGACAGATCTAGGGCTCTGAGATTACAATCTGGAATGATAAGAAGTGCTTGCTGTGGGTCAGGTGCTATGTGAAGAGTTTACGTGTATTAGGTGCTTAGTGTTCACAGCACCCTAAGAAGTCTTAGTGTCCCAGCTTTAGAGGAGAGGGGGACACAGGGGAGGATGACAAACTGCCCTGGGGGGGCTCTGCCCACCCACTGGGTCCTGGGGAGTTACATAGTTGCTTCCCCCTGCTCCTCCAGGCCTCTGAGCCTGATGGTCGCAGCAGCCAGGCCACTGTGCACAGCTCTGGGCTTGGCCAAGCAGGTGGCTGCAGTGTCAGGGTCCACACAATCTTCTTGATTCTCCCACTGGCCTCCTGCATTTGACCCTAGCACAGTCTTTTTTCATACCTCTCTTTCCTCTCTAATGAGAAGGCACTGATGGACTCCTCTGTGAAAGTACCCTCTGCCTGGGAAACACGTCTCAAAAATGCCTGGAGGCTGGCTGAAGCAGGAAGGACAACCCCTCCTCATCTGACACACGTTTTCTGGAATCCTTGACACTGATGGGGAGGTGTCTTGCCAAACAGGAAGACTGTAGGGAAGGCAGTGGCCCATGGAGACACTTGGCCTTAGTGTATAACCTGGCCCACAGCCTCTGAAACCCAATCCCCTAACATAGGTCTTTCTGTGTCAGAGGCTGCACCAACACCCCTCCCCAGGACACTGAAACAGCCCCAGGACACATTCAAGGACATCAAAACATGACAAACAAAGACTCATTAAGAGGAGAGAGAGCTGAATCTTATGGCTGAATCCCACAGAGGAGGCAACCAGAAAAGGAAAATGTTCTTACTAGCTGGGTATTTAAAGTAACAATTGTTTAAACTGCTGGTGGAATATGATAAACACCACAAATTCGCATCACAGCTTTCAAAACACGGTGCGAAGAACCTCCTGGTGCCCGAGTTCCCCACACGCCTGTGCGGAGGGGCTGGGGCCGCCTTCCTGTTCAGTCCTGACAGGGGATTGGAATTTCCAGGGTTTTATCAGACCATGCAGAACCTACCAAATTATTTGAACTTAGCTCTCAACACATAAATAAGTGATGAATAAAAGAATTTAAAATAAAACCCCTGTTGGCCCTAAAATGAAAAACCAGATGACAGTGGGATGGCATCAGTGAACCTCTTACTGGGTTTGCATCCCTTTGAAACAAAGCTGCCGCCAACGCAGCTGCCTTTAGATGCTGCCCACATTCCCGGTGCCCTCCCGCAAGCCTGTGCCCTCCGTCAGACACTGGGAGGAAGATGAGCTGGGGGGTCTCTTTAGGACAGGAATCATCCTTTATGTTTTTCAGGGGAAAGAAACTCCACCGACATCTCTGCCACCGTCGCCACCACCATCAGGAGGTCGTTTTGCTTCAGGCACCCTTCATGTTTCCGATCCATTTTTAAATAAATGGAATCAGATTCCTATTTATTAAACCATGTCTTGGAGAACAGCCCTCTCGCAGATGTCATGAATGTCCTTGAAAGGGAAAGCACCTGGGGCTGTAGCTCAGGAAATGAACAGAGAAGCCACTCTTTCTTCTCCTCTTGTTGGCACTCCTGTTGTTCTCAGGATCAGTTCTCAGAACCTGCTCGGAGGTAGCCCCAGATCCAGATCCAGCCTTCCCTGCTTCAGGGGAGGCGGACGGAACGCAGAAAGCCACCAGGAGAACACAGCCACTGTCAAGATCATCACCACAGAGAATGTAGTGAGCACCATGATGAGCAGGACTTGACAAGATCAGGCCTGGGAGAGGAATGATGCAAAGACAGGAGCCAATCGAAGGCGAGATGCAGGCAATGTGCATAGGGGTGAGGGGTGTGTGCGAGGGTTTGCTATGTACACGTGCATGCCTGTGTGCAGGAACATGGGTGTGCATGTGCGCATATGTGTGTCCATGTATATATCTGTATGTACAGGTGTGTGTCCATGTGTGTATATGTCCATGTGCATGTATATGGGTCTGTATGTGTCCATATATTTGCATATGTCTACATGGATATCCATGCTTATGTGGGTGTGTGAGTACATGAATATTGTGCACATACGTGAATGTGATATGTGTGTATACATGTATGCGGGTATGGGCATGGCTTTGTGTCCATTGCTACACTTGTGTATCTCCATCTTTAAATCTCAACAAAGGCCTGCAGGTAGAAGACATCTCTCCTCGCTCATGCTTCCTTTCCTTCTTTCTCTTCTGCAGCCTGTGACACTACTTGTCCCCTGGTTTACAGTCACTTCTCATAATGACCTGAACAGGTAGGTCCCTCCCAGTTTACAGAGTGTTTGTGGATCCTATATCTCCTGTAATTCTCATGGAGCCCTGTGAGGAAGGCAGGGTGAGGGGATTCCCATCGCATCCCTTTGAGAAGGGGTGGCTCAGAGAGTCGATGTGAGCCCTCAGCTAGTAACAGGTGATTCTGGAATTTGAAGCCAAGTGAAAAACCTCCGAAGCCCACAGCCTTTCTATAATATTCACGGCTTCCTGTAACCTTCAAAACAAAGGCTGAACTCCCCTGTTGGACAGGCAAGGCCCTCCCTGCCTGACTCCTCCCCCCACAATCAATTTTGGTCCCGGAACACACATGTCTTCTCGCCTCTGAACTTCCAGCTGTGCTGGTCCACCATCTTTTCCCAAAGATCCCTTCTTGCCCTTGAGAACTCAGGTCCATGCCCTCTCCTCCAGGAAGCTCCACCAGTGTGCCCTACAATGCTGTGCTGACTCCTGTTAAGCACCAGCAGCACTGGATCCCAGCTAGCACTTTATGCCGCTCTGAGGAGGCAACCTGTGTCATGCTCTCCCTCGCCTTTCCGGCACAAAGGTGAACAGTGAATGCTGCTTCTCAAATGAATCACTGGGATAAAGAGTGCAGAGTGGAAGTCTTGCTCAAATCACCACCAGATGAGGCACAGCTGAAGAGGAGGGAAGACGCCCCACCAGGACTTGACCTCTGTACTGAGCAACGACAGGAATAAGAGAGTGTTAGTTAGAGAGCGAATGAATGCAGCAAGCCCCAGGTGGGGGCAGCTCAGGCACTGCGGTTCCAGGGGGACGTCTAGGGAAGAGTGGAGGCCTGACTTCAGGAGGCCCCTCACGGCCCAGATGCTGCTCAGTGGGGCCTTCGTATAGGTGAACAGCTCCCCCATGCTGAGCTTTCGGCGGCCCTTTGCTAATGAAGTTGGCAGACGGGCAGGTTGGTGCAAGTTTGCTGGGGCCAGAAGTGACTGAGAAAGCAGAAGATGGATAGAAAACAAGGCTAACATGGGGAAGAGGTGTGAAAGGCCAGTGCTTGTGCTGAGCTGCTAGACTGGAAAGCTGCCACTCTCCTTGGGTGGAGTTAGGAATGTGCAGTTACATAACATCAGCACTAGATTTGCAGAAAAATCGAGGTGGCCTCTGTGTTTAGACACCGCTAAGAGGTGGGCCATTTGTTGAATAAGCCATCTCTGAAAGCCACCCACTCTCTGCTTTGGACTCATGTGTTCAATTCCCACATATACTTCAGACAACTTCTGGGCCCTCTCTTCTGTCCACTGAGAATTTAGCATGTGTCAGATGCTCTGGTGGAGGCTAGAAACAGAACCATGAGGCCAGATGCAGTCCCTGCCCCCAACAGGCTGCAGTCCAGGGAAGAAAAGGACAGGGGGCTTGCCCTGGGTTGTCAGGGTCAGGGGAAGGTGGGGTGGGAAGCAGCCGGTGGCCAGGGATGCTTTCCTGAAGATGATGACCCTGATCTGTAACACTGTGGGATTCCTACGAGTCTGAAGAATGGGAGGAGGTGTAAAGAGATGGGGAAAAGCACCAGGCAGAGCAAAGGGTGTAGCAACAGCCCAAGGGCTGGACAGATGCAATGAAATTCAGTATAGCCAGAGCACAGAACAAGATGCAGTGAAATTCAGTACAGCCAGAGCACAGAACAAGATGCAGTGAAATTCAGTACAGCCAGAGCACAGAACAAGATGCAGTGAAATTCAGTACAGCCAGAGTACAGAACAAGATGCAGTGAAATTCAATTATAGCCAGAGCACAGAACAATGCTCAGTGAAATTCAGTATAGCCAGAGCACAGAACAAGATGCAATGAAATTCAGTATAGCCAGAGCACAGAACAAGATGCAATGAAATTCAGTATAGCCAGAGCACAGAACAAGACACAATGAGATTCAGTATAGCCAGAGCACAGAACAAGACACAATGAGATTCAGTATAGCCAGAGCACAGAACAAGATGCAGTGAAATTCAGTATAGCCAGAGCACAGAACAAGTGGAGGATGGGGGTGGGGAAGAGATGAAACAAAGAGGAAAAAAAAAAAAAAGACTAGAGAGACCACCAGGACCCAGATCATGAAGGATCTTATAGGAGTTTTAGTTTTACTCTAAAATTAATGGGCGCCTCTCTATTAGACAGCAGAGACCTGATCTGATCAGACCCCCAAGCTCACTCCCCTGAGGTGTAGGAGGGGACTATGGGGAAAAGGAGGCAGAAAGCCTCCAGGTAGGGAGGCCAGGGACAGTCTGGTATCCCCTGAACAGGATGGGCCTGAACATGGCAAGAGGGTGCAGTGATGGGGGCCAGCAGAGGAGCCTCTGTGGTCTATCTGAGCCCTGCCCACCCCCCCTCAACCCATTCTAGGAGGATCTTAGGCCCACTGCTCCCCGGACGTGCCCTGTTCCAGAGTGCAGTGACTGCCACCCTGGCCGGTCCGATCCTCACAGCTCAGTCTGCACCTTGCTCACCTTCTGCAGCCTCCAGCCCTCCCCGCTCCTCTCCTGGGCCATTTTCTTCACTTGCCCCACAGCACAGCTCCCTGCTCAGCATCCTCCGTCCTCTCTGGCTGTTTCCTCTCCATCTCTGCCGCAACTGTCTCCACTTCTGGACCTCTAAGTGGTATAGGGCCCCGGCGTTCAGCCCCAGGAGGGCTCTTCTCTCTCCGCATCCCCTCCTTCCATCATCTCAGCCAGGCTCATAGCTTCAAATATCGTCCTCAGGCTGACAACTCCCAAATGTGTGTCTAGACCAAACCCTTCCCCTGAAATTTAAATGTGCATAGCATATTTCCTACTAGACATATCCATGTGGGTGTCAAATAGTAATTTCCAAGTTAACAAAGCCAAAATGGAACTAGTCACTTTCTGCCCACCCAAGCTGCTCCTCCCTCCTCTGTCCTCTTCTGGGTAGAAGTCACCACCATCCACCCTCTTCTCAAATCAAAAGGCTTAGGCATCAGCCCAGATTCTGCTCTCACACACACTTCACGTCCAAAGCATTGCGGGACCTGTCAGCTCCACTGGGAAATGCAGGCCAGAGCACTCCAGTCCTCCCCTCCCCACAGGGCTACCCCGGCCAGGCCACGCTGTTTCTCACCCTAGGTCTGACCACAAAAGCCCTTAAGCAACTTTTTAATTATGTGGATCATCATAAAAATCTATGCCTCAGTTTACCACCTAATGCCACAAACACAGACGGGAGACACGGAATCTGAGAGTAGCACATGCTAAAGAGATCCAGGGGTTTGAGGTGACACCAAGATCAAGGTGAGTGAATGGTGAGCGTGGTCACTGTAAAGGCAGTTTAGAGTTCACTGAAAAGAGGGACAAAGTCCCATCCCAATCTCTTCCAACTGCTGTCAGCTTCAGAGCTCCCCTGGAGTCCATGCCTGGGTTCAACCACGAAGAGGACTAAAGACTCATCAGTCAACATTCCAAGAAGGCTGACGAGTTCTAGAAAAAAATGGCTGGGGTACTTGGCGATGCCTGTGCCTTCAAATACACAAGGAGCTGTCACATGAGGGGCCATCAGATGTACTGCTGGTTCGGGCGGGGGCCAGAGCTGACAGAGGGGCTATGGAATACAGTGGGCTGCTGTCTGGAATTGATATAACCAGCTCCCCATTGCTAAAGTTATGCAAATAGCTGCTCCAAGACCATCAGGCTGGATTCTTCCTCAGGATGGACACTGAAATTAATAGGAGAGTCTGCCCTTTACCCCTCCCTGCATTCCTAAGTCCATAAAGCAGGAAGTCCCACCCTTTCAGAAGTCTGACAGACAAGTCCTGCCTCCCCGCTGCCCTCTCACATACCTCCCTCAGAGGGCCTGGAGGAGAAATGCAAGCCGGTGGCTTGGCCTCCTGTCTGCCTTGCTGTCCTCCCCTTGCCTAGAGCTCTCCTCCTCCACCATGCCTGAAGCCAGTGCACCTCAGCGGCAGAAACCTCCACACCCTGTAGAGATCTTTTAGAAAGCTGCAGGTGTGGGCAACAATGCGTCAGAATGTCCCTCACAACCAAGAATTGTTCTGTTCTCACCAAGACTTCTAAATTTTCCCCTCAAACAGTCACAAGGATAAAAATAAACAATAACAACAACCTTATTTATGATCTGAACCTAGAACCTAACTGTTTCACATGCAAACACAGAGTACTGAGTCTGTGTGCTGCATTCTTCTAGAAATAAAACTGCTGTTTCCAGCAAGGGAAGACTGTACTTCATTTGCTTTAGGAAAGCCCTCCAGCATCAGTGATGCTGCTCACACTAGTAGCCTCACCCTCAAGTCACAATGTGCTCTTGGCCTGTGCTTGTGGCTGGTGCACCCAGAGTGGACACTACGCTTAGGAGAAGGCACCTGACCACATCATTAGGTTTTTATTTCATTTTCTTATTGTTGCTTTAACCAATTACTAGAAATTTAGCAGCTTAAAACAACACAAATGTATCATTTTTCAGTTCTAGAGTTCAAAAGTTTGAAATGGGTCTCACTGAGCTAAAATCAACATTTCAGCAGGGCTGTGATCCCGGCTGGAGACTTTAAGAGAGAATCCATTTCCTTGGCTTTCCCAGCTTCTAGAGACCCCTGCATTCCTTGGCTTGTGGCCTGCTTCCATCTTCAAAGCCAACAACATTTGGCGGAGTCTTTCTTACAATGTCATCTCTCTGGTTCTGACCCTACTGCCTTCCTCTTCCCCGTTTAAGGACACGTGTGATCACACTGAGCCCATGTGCATAATCCAGGATAATCTCCCCATCTTGGATTCAGCTAATTAGCAACCTTAATTCCCACTTGCCATGTAAAACCTAACATATTTGTAGGTTCTGGGGATGAGGACGTGGACATCTCTGGGGCACCACTGTCCTGCCAAGAATATTAAAATACTCAATTTATTATTTTATAATTAATAACTTATCATTTACTTCTTGTTATTTCGGTTAGAACATTAGAGGTTCTTTTTTTTTTTTTTAAGTCATACATGTGTAGGAATCTATGAATTTCATTTCAGGAGAGTAAAAGGAGTGTTAAAAGGTAGTCATTAATCAATGGGAGTCCCGGGTCCATCGGGTTGAGACTCCACGTGCTACGGCAAGCAACTGCCCTCCTAGGAAGAGCTGCCCTGCTGTTTCCCAGCCCTGCCTATGACTAGATGGCTCAACTGGTCTCCAATTCCTCTTCCTCTCCTGTTGCTCTCATTACCATCTGATTCACTCATGTCTTGTTTCTCAGATGCTTCCACACCTCGAGATCAAAGGAAAGGGTGCAATTCATTATTTCCTCCCAAATGGCCAACATCTTCTATGGTCACTTCCACTCAGAAATTCGCGGACTTCATATTATGGTAAGAATTAGAGGTCTGCAGACAAAAGTCCAAATACAACCCAACAACAAGAATGAAAAAAGAACACTGCAGTCAATTCTTGCAGGTAGAATATTCCCCTGTGTGTGTTTAAGCTCTGGGGAAGAAGCCTTATTTTTTCCAGTGATTAGGGCTTCACTCACTGCATAAATTATAACCAAGCAATAGCTTCCTTTTCATTCTCAAAAGGGGGACTGGCAGGACCATTTTACAAGGTTAACAAGTAAGCACATTTGCTTTCACAACCCTAGGTGAAGAGTGGAGCTGTATAAGTCAGAAACAAAGGGAAACGGCAAACACCATCCTGAATTTATAGAGGAAAGAAAATGCATCAATGAATGTGGTTTGTAAAAAACATCATAAATCCCTAACTCCAGAAATATGTATCTATACAGGACAAAAAGAAGGGTGTTCTGAGGGGGCATTATGTGCAAGAAACTTGTGGAAATATCAGAAGATATTCACAGGCAGGAAGAAAACATTCCATACATCAATGGAGATTTAAAGCCTTTTAAGGAGGTAAGAATGCACAGGAAGTGAGGAAGGCGGTGATTCATCCCATTGTCAGGCTAGACACCTTTCATGGAGGAAGACAGTATAATGCTGCCTCTCCACCCTATTTTTCTCTTGGTTGTAAGTAGACAGCGGACACATTTTCTTTCCCGAAAGTATAAATCCCATGCACAGTGCAAAGCCTAAGCTGTAAAGGCCGCCTGCTAATGGCAGTCACCACCCATCTCCTGTGTCGCCTGGGTCTCTGCAACACTGAGACTCCACTATCGGCCGACACAGCTGCAACCCTGTTTCCTAAGCCCCAGGCACTGGAAAGCTCTGCTGCCACCTGCAACACGGACTTGTCCACCAGGTCCCCGGGCCTGAGGGAAACAGGAAGGGCCAGCTCTCTTCATTGAGAGAGAAGGGCCTTCGAAACAGGATGAGAGGGGCAATGCAGGCTTCCTGGCCTCAGTGCTGTAAGAAGAGGATGAAAAGGTTTCCATACTGGCCAAACCAACTCACTGGGCAACAGAAAGAGGATGCCCATGACTAGAACATCTTGTACTTCTTGCATGTCTCGGCAGTCTAGGCGTAGCTTAGTTTGGTCTGAATAATCATTTGACTAAAAAAGGAAACCTTCTCTCGTAAATTGTAGGAAACTAGAGAGATCCACATGGTAGAGAGAGTGAGTGGGAATGAAGAGACGGCGGGGCTGGGGGCAGTGCCTGGCACAGCGCAGGTGCGTGAGGCATCGCACTCATGACTGCTTCTGGATGCCGGCCCTCCTTGGAGGAAGGGTCTGCCGCCCCCTCCCCTCCCCAGCTGAGCCAAGCTCCCACGCACTTAAGCTGCTGCCTGTGCGCTTCACACATCCCTTCCACACTATCATGCCATGGCCACAGGGCACCCAGCTTATAGTAGGCACTCAATAAACACTGAATTGAATTATTCAAATGTGGACCCCAGGAGATATTTCAAAGCTGTGCTGAAACAGTTCAGAGCAGATTCACCATGAAAGGGAAGGAGGCAGGCAGAGCTTCTCCCTCCTCACAAATATCTTTTGATATGTAGACACATTTATTGTGCATAGTACTTGACTTTCTTCCCCTTTAAGTGTACATACACTGAATCACTATTTGATTTAGTGCCAGGCCTGGCGTGGCAGCTCTACAGTATTGCCCAGTCCACACACAGGGAGCACTCTCTTCCCTACACATTCTCCTCCCTCCACACCCCTGCCTGGTGATCCCTGCACAGCTGTGCAGCTGTTGGGGTTGGGCAAACCTTTCAGATTTTTTCTCACCCAAGTCCCCTCCACTGTACTTTAGGAGTAGTTTCCCTAGTACATTTCTACCTGCCTGACTTTCACAAAATCACCCCCGTGACCATCCTTGCAGGCCCCGGCCTTTCTCATTGCTGGTGGCTCTGTCAACCTGAAGGGCAGGTGCTCGATAAAGCTGCGGGGACAGGATTGATCCGCTGCCCTTTCATGGGCCACCTTGAGGACGCTGTCTTGGTGCCTGCTGGGGAAGTGCTTGGCTCCTTTCCTCAGCTGACGTACACTCTTCCCCTAATTAAGCAATCTGCTTCCACTAGCAGTTTCTTTCCCAGTACTTTGACACGAGTGACCTGAAGCCTCCACAGAACCCCACCAGGGCCTTGCTGATAACCGAGCAGAGAAGGAAAATGGAGCTGGCAGGACCCAGGTCGTATTCCTCCCTGGAGGACCACAGAGCAACAGTCCTTGCCCAAGGTAGAAAAACCAAACTCCCAGGAATAAAGTGTTTTCATTTTTTGTTTAAAATATGTTTATCATAACAAAACACAAACCATTTAAATCACTCATCAAACTTATTGAGGTAAGTTCATTAGTAGCAAGCAGATCTAAGAACAGAAAAAGAAACTGACTATCTCTTCTTATTGTGAGCACCAGTGAAGCTTTGACATTCACCCTACTGGCGGTGACATGACAGTCTCCGATCTTACGCTGAAACCCCAGAGAGACACCAGCTCCTGCTCTTCAAATCCACATGACCCATGTACTTCTCTCTCAGAGTAGGAAGATCAACTTAATTCAACTCTCTTTTGGCCTGGTCTTAAGTCTCTCTCACACAGAACCACCTCCTGCCCAGCTCCCCTGACTTTGGGCAATGTCCCTCAGTATCCGCAATTCCAAAGCAGCCTGGTCTCAGCTCAGGCTGCTGTCATAAAGCAGCACAGGTTGAGTGACTTATAAGCAACAGAAATCTATCTCCCATAGTTCTGGCGGCTAGAAGTCTGAGATCAGGGAGCCAGCATGGTTAGGTTACAGTGTGGGCCCCTCTTCCAAGGGCAGATTATTGACCTGTAATTGTATTCTGACATGGTGGAAAGACAGAGATCAAGCTCTCTCCCCTCTTATTAAGGCACTCATCCCATTCATGGGGCTCCACCCACAGGACCTAATCACCTCCCAAAGAACCCACCTCCAAACACCATCATTTTGGGGATTATATTTCAATCACATGAATTTAGGGGAGAACACGAGCATTCAGTTCATCATAATGCCTCCCCCAGGGCCTCCTCTAAGGGAATTACTCACAATGACTCAACAACTGGAGTCTGTAAGCGGTCAAATGATTTGGAGCCACAATCATGTTAATTTGTGTAACTATGTGTTTACCTCCCTGAACCAAGCAACAAGCTCTGCCATGAGAAGTGGTATCTGGCACAGTGTGGTGGCTCACACCTGTAATCCCAACAATTCAGGAGGCCAAGGCGGGCAGATCACTTGAGCCCAGTAGCTCAAGACGAGCCTGTGCAACATGGCAAAATCCTGTCTCTAGAAAAAATACAAAAATTAGCCAGGCACAGTGGTTCACACTTGTGGTCCCAGCTACTCTGGAGGCTGGAGTGGGAGGATCACTTGAGTTGGGGAGGTTGAGGCTGCAGTGAGCTATAATCACACCACTGTACTCCAGCCTTGGTGACATTTTGCATAATTAGGTATAATGCATACAACAGCCCCTTGGAGTAAGTTCCATGATCTTCCCATTATACAGATGGGGAAACACAAGTTCAAAGAAGAGAAGTGTTTTGTCCAAGGTCACACACTATTATGTGACAGATCCAGGGTTCCAGCCCAAGCAGTCTGGCTGTCTTTTAGACCCTTGCTACACCATTGGTTGTGCCAAGGGCTCCTCCATCCACTGTGACATGAGCTGGGGTGACTCCCATGAAACGGGCTTCTCCAGAGATACCCCCTTGTCCTGTCCATCTGGGGCAGGGGGGCTCTGTCCCAGAGGCCTGAAGCTCCTGTGGTAGGGTATGCACTGCCAGCCTGGAGAGCATGAGACTGCTCAGCACAAGTCACACCCAGGGCAACTGGGCCCCACTAGCTCAGCTTCCCAACATCTGATCCGGCATTCACGGTTTTGAATGCGTATGAAGCCTCTAAAATGTACCAGGCCCTAAGCCAAGTGCTAGAGATCCCAGAGATGGGTGAGAACAAATTGTCACCTGCTGTTATGGAGCTTCCAGTTTGCTGGGCGGAAAAGCCATGTGTATAACCAACCACACTAGATATGGTTTGTGATACAGTTCCTAAGAACTGTGACGGGGTGAGGGAGGGTACTCCTCCCCCGTGGCCCCATCTTCACCACTGCCTGGAGAGGGAGGAGAACACCTGCCCCTCTGAAAATATTCCCTTCCTAATTGCCCCCTCAGGGCAGGAAGGACCTGACAATCTGACAGCTGAAGCTGACCACAGGGTCTAACCTGATGTGTCCTAATGGGCAGGGGTTATCCTGACATGCAGGGATCCCCCCGTAGGTCGTGCTCCTTCTTGCAGTGTTTGCTTTTATGCGGAAGCAGCTGCTCCCGGATCTTGCGCCTTCCTGTCAGCACGGGCGAGGTGGATCTTCTTGAAACATCCACCATGAAGCAAGAAGGGAAATGGAGGGAGAGAGGCGGGCACTTTGCTGTCAGGCCTGGTGGGCCATGGAGAGCTTCTATTCTAAGTTTACTGGAGACTTTCTGAGTTACTGGAGGATTTTAAAGTAAGGGTTGCTATGATGTAATGATACTTCTAAAAAGATCGCCCTGGCCTCTATGTGAAAACTGGATCTCAGAGCAGCAGGATGGAAAGAGAACAGCATCCTCTGTGAGCCAGGGGAGGGGGACTGACAGCTGAGAACAGGCTTCTAAAATTCTAATGTGCAGGATGCCCCTGCTGCTGGTTACACACAGGGCCTGATTTGGTAGGGTTGGGGTGGAGCCGGGATGCCCCCACTGCTGGTTACACACAGGGACTGATTTGGTAGGGTTAGGGTGGAGCCGGGATGCCCCCACTGCTGGTTACACACAGGGCCTGATTTGGTAGGGTTAGGGTGGAGCCGGGATGCCCCCGCTGCTGGTTACACTCAGAGCCTGATTTGGTAGGGTTAGGGTGGAGCTGGGATGCCCCCACTGCTGGTTACACACAGGGCCTGATTTGGTAGGGTTGGGGTGGAGCTGGGATGCTCCCGCTGCTGGTTACATACAGGGCCTGATTTGGGAGGGGTGCGGTGAAGCCAGGGATTCTGCATTTCTCACAAGCCCCCTGATGCTGACACCGCTGGCCTGGGGACCACATTTTGAGTAGCAAGGGCTTAAATGAAGGTGGTAGCTGGGAGCCAGAGGGACTATTTGAGGCCCCTTGTGAAGCAGGAGGCCACCGCATGTGCTGACATCCGGGAATTCCTCCAGCCGGGATGGAGACTACTGTTCTGGTGGGAATGAAAAACAAGGGCCAGCCTGAGGTAGGACAAGTCTAGAGAGGGCCCGTAGCGCTCTCCTCCATATGAGGGACAGCTCTGGCTCACTCCCATCAGGAATACTACAGCCTGGCCTTGGTTCCAAACTTGAAATAGACCAAGTGATCTCAGCCAGCAAGGACAACTTCCCAGGGTGAAGCTGCCTGGAGGGGAGATGTCAATTAAAACCAACCTGCTTTGGCTAAGGACATGGGTCAGGAAACAGGCACCAAGCAAACAGTAATAAACTCAGCAGTATTAAAACTCAAATAAAGTGGGATTCTGCAAATAGCACCAACCAAGGCTGCAGCTTCTTCGGGCATAATAGCAGAAAGATGGGGACTTAGGAAAAGGAAGAAAAGCGAAGCTGGATAGATGAGCATCCTCAGGTTAGCTAAGGATGGCTTGTATGGGAAAAAGGCATCATAATGAAACAGAGAATAACCTTTGCACTCTATGTTTTCAGACCATTTCTCATATGGCCACAGATATATCATGGGGCTTATTTTTACTTTAAAAATTTCGCAAGGAAATGGAATTTTCCATTAACTACTATGGTGTAAGAGAGCTCAGCAGGTAATAAAAGAGCTTTGGGAGAGGATGCAACGTAGAGTAGCAGCCGTCCAAAGTCATACCAGAAGCAGAAGACTCTGAAAGAAGTTTTAGTTAAGACAAAGAAAAAGAAAAGGTTCAAACGACCACAGGAGAACTAAGAAAGGCCTACAAAGGACAAGAGTTGGCATTAAGTGACAAGGGAGGGTAACCCATTGCCAAGACTCTGAATGGACTTTTTGTTTCTGAATCTACATGCTAAAGGTCACCATTCCGCAACAACAGAAAGAACATTCTATAAGGAATGTCAAGTATGAGAACACTTTTAAGAGGCTACATGCATGTATAATTAGGAGTTTCATACAATTAAAGTTGGCAGAGGCCCCGGATCAAATAAATTGCACTGCAGAGTTCATTAGGCAGGAGCCTAACCTCACCAACCAACAAAAGCGTGCAGCTGAAAAGTGGCTGTCATAGTAAGGGCTACGATACAGGGAAAAAAACAAAGTCATCAGTGAGACTTCAGTATTTTACAAAGATCAAAAGATTAAAAGATAAAAGTGAAACCTAGATTATAGGTATCTATTAGAAATCCTGAGCATATGCCTAAGAATCTAGTATTAGATAATCTGAGGCCTAAGAAGCACATGGGTGCATATGCTCTCCGTCCTGGAGATACGCAACCAATTTGACTGCCTACAGAGGTCACAGGCAATTCTCTTGCCTGGGTCTTCCACAGGCATTTGAATCCATCATGACTGATTACACTACAGAGTCTGCAAGGATGGAGTGGGTGTGACATCCAAATACAATGAAGAGTAACAGAAAATACAAGCAGTTATGGCAGATGGAAATTGCTGTTACCATCAATTCTTTTACAATTACACATACTCTTAATCTTCTTGGAAGGATTTGATTCCTTAGATGAGCCACAATAATGACAGAAAAAAACTGTAACGGGAAAGTGGAGTAAATGATACAACTGAAGATGCTAGGGTTCCATTACAGCGTGAGAGAATGCAGGTCTGCTATTGTAATGTACCACACATGCATAGGCAAGATGAAATGAAGTCAAAGGAGGCTTTGAAGGGGAAAGGTGAGTGGAAAATAAAGTAAGAGAAAGGCCAGCCAGTGACTCTCCTTTTATCTGCACTGCGAGAATTGTGTTGAAGTTAGGGAGAGACTTGTTTATAGTAGAAGTCAAAAAAGTGCCTCTGTGGGAACAAGAAAAGGAAAATTCCATTAACTCACCAGTTATTTGAGCTTAGAGGGATAACAGAAAAATGGGATGGACTTCACTCAATCCTTTTTGTGGCTAGGATTAGAGAAGAGATCTCATCTTGGTCCCACTTTAACACAATTCAGATGGCCAGGCTCTCTTACACCACAATCTGTAAAGTGATAGAAGAGTATCTTGCACCAATGCGGTTCTTCCGTCAGATCTTTTGCTGTGTATCTACAATCACAGTTGTAGAATAGAGCGCTTGTTTTTAAAAGTAAAAATAAAAATAGATTTTGAAGCCTCATTGAAGTCACTTTCTAGATCCCCCTCCTCATTATTTTGCCACAAGTCTTATAAAATGTTCAACATCTACCCCCTGATGGGAGGAGGCCGGTCTGAGCATCCCTTCAGGTGGCCCACAGGGCACCAGGCTTCTCTCAAGCCAGAGGCTGCACTTCAGAAGTCCCTTCTGCAGAGCGGCTTCTCCCTACCAGGAGCCCTTGTCCAGATGGGCAGTGAGAAAGGGGTCAGGGGACCACGTTACTCAGGGCCTTAAATTAAAACATGACAGATTGGACATGCACTTCCTTGCAAACAGGCAACTGGTGTATGTGGTCTCCACTGAAGTAGAGGGCCTTTTCTTGCAAAAAACAATGAACTGCAAATAACAAACAGCAATTCCAACGCTGGCTGGCAACCAACATATGTCTTCCAGCAAGAACTGCTACTTAAGCTCCCTCTCAGGCTTCACGCTGTATGCTGAGCCCAGGGTGGGGTCTCTGCCTGCTCTTCTCCCAACACTGCCAACCATCACGGGGACCCACCTGAAGGCTGAAGGTGGCAAAGGTTGTGTAGAAGCAGTTGGGAGAAGAAGGTGGGGTGATTTGGGCAAAGCTGGGGTTCCTGTTTGGTTTTCTGTTTGTTTCGTTTTGATCAGTGGTTAAAGCATGTCGGAGGAGCACTTGGGATTTTGAACAAGATTAAGGCAGAATAATTCTGTGCTGTGCCCGGCTAAGGTCCTGCATGGGGAAGAGGCAGGTGCCCATGGGTCTGAGGCAGTCCAAATTGCTCCTTCCCACTGAGGCCCCAGCACACAGTGTGGAAGCATCTAGCACATTGCAGGAAAACAACCAACAGAAGAGAGGGGCAACCCCAGGAGGCACTAAAACTGGCAGGCAGTGCATGTGACACCCCATCCCCACCCCAGGCTCATAAGCCAGGGGCAGCCAACTCCTGGGCTGCAGGGGAAATGCCCGATGTGGACAGAGACACAGGCCTGCCACATAGAGTGCTACTAACACTAGTTCCTACTGAACTTCTACTCCCATGGGGGCAGCGGCAACAACGGTTTGCTTGCTCACGGCCAGGAGGATTGAGTGGAGTGCTGGTGCTCCACGGAGGACTCCTGGGGGTCAGGGAGCCACGCCGGCACAGTCCTCAGCTGTGACTCTCTCAAGGATATGCAGGATGGAGCTGATTCCTGAACCTTGAACCAAAATCTCAACTGTGATAGAAATATGGATCTGCCAATGGATGTGTTTTCTGGAAGCTACTAAATCACCATGAAATCTGTCCACCAAAATTGTCTCTGTGAAACTGAGAATTTCACCCTTGAAGCAAATAACACTTTTTCACTGACAAAAGAGACATTCCTACCCTGAAACATATTCTTACATGTGTAATAGTTCATTTCATGTGTCAACTTGACTGGGACATGGGTGCCCAGATATTCAGTCATACATTATTCTAGGTATGGCTGTGATGGTGTTTTTGGATGAGATTAACATTTAAACTGGCAGACTGAATAAAGCAAATGGCCCTCCCTAGTGTGGGTGGAGCCCATCCAATCAGTTGATGGCCTAAATAGAATTAAAAAGTTGACCCTCCCCTTTTGAAAACGAAGGAATTCTTCTTCCCAACAGCCTTCAAGCTGGGACACTGGTTTTTCCTGCCTTTGATCTCTAGCTGAAACACTGGCCCTTCCTGCATCCCAAGCCTGCCAGCCTTCAAACTGGAGTCACACCATTGGCTCTCCTGGGACCCCAGCTTGCTGACAGCAGACATTGGGATTTGTCAACCCCCACAGTCAAATCAGCCAATTCCTTCTTTTACACACACACACACACACACACACACACAGGCACACAAACACACACACACCTCTATGAATTCTGTTTCTCTGAGAAACTCTGACAAACACAATGTATTTCTTATCAGGTCTCAGTAAAACAGGAATGGTGGCCGAGTCACAGAGAAGCGGGCTTGGTAAAGTGCATGCTGCTGGACAGCCTCACTTGGATGAGACTGCATCAGGTAAGCTCTTGTACACAGGGGAGTGTCCTGGCCATTCATACATGCACATTGACTGAAAAGCAACTTGTACAATGAACAAATGACTCACACCACTTCACTGAGAGCCCAAATCTCTCCACCACCCTCAGAGGCTGACACCCCACAATGCCCCAGCACCCCTAGTCTGCTGTTTAGGGCAAACCCTCAGCAGTAAAAACAATACAAAATTTAAAAACACAAAACTCAGAAAGACCGAAGATTATCGTAAAGGCGAACTGTTCAATCATCCTGACCTTCTTAAAAAGAAGATGCTGTGTCATCATAAGGTGTACTTATTACTTAAAACACCCCCAGGGAAAAAAGAAAGGACATGGTGCAGTAGCTGGCTTGGTGGACCCAGGAACCAGAGGCCAAGACAAATGTCAGTGACAGTCTTAGACAGGCACCGATTGTTCTGCTAAATATCAAAGGGCAGGAATGCTCAGTGCAGGTTCACTATTTGCAAGAACCAAGACATTGTCATTTGTTAAAAATGCCAACATGACTTCAAGAGGGTAGCATAGGTCAGGAAGCCCATGGCCAAAGGACATTATGCCCTAGGACATGCCATAAGGCCACAAACTGTTTGGACTACAACTAGGCGGAAGTGAAAGACCAGGCTGAGATACTTCCGAGACTTGGAATCCCTGGCCCATGTTACAACCAGGCAAGTCATTACTCTATGCAGGGCCTCTTCCACCACCCCTACCTCTGCCTCCAGTCACCCAGCTGGCACCAGCCACCAGCTCCTGTACCCACCCCTGCCTGGAGCCCTGCTCCCACCCTACACTCACAAGGCCTCCCTGCTCAGCACCTGCACCCACCACAGACTCAGGTTCATGGGTCCCTGGTGCTCCCCACAGCACTCCTGGGTCCCTGGGCCACCTCCCTGAAGCATTCATCACTCTCGATTGGAACTGCCTGTTTAAGGCTGCATTTCCCATACCTCTTGACCAGTTGTGCCTGTTCTTTTTTCCATTGCACTTTTTGCCTCTAACGTACTATTATAATTTACTTATTACATGTATACGGATTGGCTATCTACCCCAGTTAAAACATAAGCTTCTCAACCATATCATCCATCTGATTTGTTCACTGAAATATCCCTAGTGCTGAGAACAGTGACTGGCTGGTAAAAGCAGCTCAAGGAGTATTTGCTGTATGAAAAAATAAGTCATGTCCCTTGTTAGACTATTTGCCTCTTGAGAGCAGGAACTATCTTAATTCTGTAGCCCAGTGTGGTGGGCACGGTAATGCCCACGCCCCTCAACCAAAGATGTCCACGTCCTCATCTTTGAGGCCTCTGAATATGTTGCCTTACATAGTAAAGAAGAATGTGCAGATGTGATCACATTAAGGAGCTGGTGATGGAGAAGCCATCCCAGGTGGACAGTCCTGGATTATCTGGGTGGGTCCAATGTCATCCGAAGGGCCCTTAAAAAAGGGAGTAGGAAGGCTGGCAATTTGCCCCTGGAAACAGAGGTCAGAGTGAGTGGATGTGAGACCTTAGCCTGCTGTTGCTGGCTCTGGGGATGGAGGAAGGGAGCCTCGGGTCAAGGAGTGTGGGTGGCCTCTAGATGCCAAAAAAGGCAAGAAAGAAATCTTTCCCAGAAACACTGTAGCTCTCTCGACACCTTGATTTTAGCACAGGAACCACTGCAGACTTCTGACCTCCAGGATTGTAAGACAGTATAAGTTTGTGTTGTTTTAAACCATAAATTTGTGGTAATTTGTGGCAGTGGCAATAGGAAATTAACACAACCAGAGACTGAACACACAGTGGTTGCTCAGTAAATGCCTGCTAAATGAGTGCCTGTCAACCATAAATACAATGCTACTTTGAGTCTAAAATAAAATCTAATCCATAAGAACATCCACGAGTGATTTAAGCCATCAGCCACTGGTGATGGCTGTTGCTGTTATTTTCTTCGGTTTTTCTTTTCCTTTAAATAACTAATTTTGACTCAGAGATGCTCACGATAGCATTTCCTGTGCGGCTAGCTGTCTTCCATCTACCTTCTTAGGCAGTTCTATCTATCGAATACAAATTTTCTCCTCATAAAACCTTAATGCAAGATTTAACAACACTAACAAAAGGAATCACCTTATTTAATGAAAACTGTCAGGTTTAACAAACACACATTTAGCTGCACTCAAGTCCTCATCTGGGCCCTTCTGCCGGGCTGGAGTGGGGCACGCAAGCATGATTCTTTCTGAGCGTTTGGAGATGCTCGGGCCCCATGAATCTATTTTTAATGCCGACACTCAAGAAAAGAGAGAAAGTGACGAGAAGTCATTGAGGACAGATTTCCGCATCCAACAGAGAATTTAAATGGTCTCAATTATGGGCAAAATCTTTTCCTTGTCTCTTTAAAGACCAAGAAGCAAACAGTTTTTTCCCAGCTCTCTTCTCTCCAACACTGCCAGCCCCGCACCAGGCCTGCCATTACTTTCATCCCAGAAGCTGAAAACCCCAAAAGACTTGGGATTAATCCCTTTCAGTGATTATTGATGAATTTTGATAAATAAGATTCTTTTTAATTAACATTAGTAAATCGTGAAAAATTATAAAGAGTATATATCTATGTGTTTATATGAGAAATAAATTTTGAAATGTTTAACCATCCAGAAGCAACTTATGTACAATGTAGAATTTGTTTTGTTTTTGCTCTTGTGGAAGATGTATATAAAATAGATATAAAAAGATCTCAAAAGATGCTATCCCATAGTAATTTGAAACATTGTTCTGCAATATACATCACATACTTTATGATGAGGAATTCTTGCTTTTTTCTCTCCAGCAATACTGATTTACAGGATACAATTAAAGAGTCAAAACCTACAACATAATCAATTCTACTTCATAACATTTATTGAGCAACTACTATGTGTGATGTCTTGGGTTCGAGCAAGAGAAAGCCCCGACATCAAGGTGCCTCCCACGGGAGGAAAAGCTTTCCTCTTTCCAACTGGTGCACCAGAGTTCATATTTCAGTGCTTCAGCACAGTTATTAATCAGATACAATTTCTTGACTGAAAAATCCTAAACCAGAGTTTAATTAAAAGAAAAAGGTTGAAACCAATTTTTCTAATAAATACTGCTATATTTCAATTTAAACTATAGGACAATGGAATTCAGAGGGCATCCTTTCACCTGGGAGAGCCTGAAACACTTCATTTCCTTTGCTATAGGAGTGGCGCTTAGCGTCTACCCGCCCATCAGTCTGTCCACCCACTCTCCTCTCTGCCGTTTCTCAACAGCCGCCGTGAGCGAGGTGCGGGGCCAGGCAGACAAGATAATGGCCAGGACATACACCTTCTTGGGGAACATTTCCAAATGTAGTTCCCCACAACTGTGTTCAACAGCACCACTCTTTGCTGCGTTTGCAATAAGAAAGAAGATCCTCGGAAGTGCGGCACTGTTTTCTCCTCCTGCAAACACATTTAGCTTGTCAACACTGGTCGTTCTGGATGCTTATCTGCCTCATCCCTTGTTGTGCTGTCAGTCTAATGCCTCGAAGCATATCTAAGCTGTAACCCAAACCCGGTGACCTCGTGTATCACTGCATTGCCTGCGAGGCTCAATAAATCATGTCTCCCAGCAGCAGCAAATCAATCTAGTTCTTAGAAACAAGACACAAGTCACAATCAGAAGCACCTTCCTGCACTCTCAAAAGGATTTCACGTATATGAGACATTCAAAGTCCTCCTGATACCATCCCAGAGAGACCCTTCCTAAAGTACCAGGTCCAGCTGGGGACTCCACATGTCAAGATGCAAATGAGGAGTTTCAGAAGATATTTATAAGACAATCTGAAGATTGCAATCTAGTAAACATCAAGAAAAGCTAAAAAGGTACTTAGCCTGGAAGTGTATGAATCTTTTCTCAGCCAATGCAGATACCAGGTTGCTACAGACTGAAGCATCCCCTTGCCTACTCTCCAGCTCGACTCCTGAGAGAAACCGCACCGTAGCGGAGGGATTTTAGGACATGTGATCCAAACATTCATCTGGATATGCTAAGTCTTGTCCGTAGGTCAAGAAACCCAAGAGTTGAACCCGAATGTACTTACTAATTCCCCCAGAGAATTACTTGGCCTGAATTTCATGCTTTGCATTGTGCCCTGGGCACACTCAGGGGACAGTTGTGGAGACAGCACTGGGATGTCCCCTCCTGGCTCATCAGGTCACCAGGGATACATCACTCAGGTGTCCCTATGTGAGTGCCTCATTAAGAAATATCTTATTTGTTAGTGCCAAGAAAAGCTAATCCCCTTCCTGAGTCAACTGTTTAATGTCTCCTTTTTGTTTTCTGTTATACAATTCAGTAACAAATTTAGTCAATTTCAGACAGCTCTAGTAACACACACCTCTTCCAGGTCTCTCCTCACATGTCACAGATCTTCCCCAACAACCCTTTACAAAATCACCCCAACCCACACTCCTGGACCCCACTCCTCTCCCGCTTCCCTTGCTTTACTTTTTTCTGGCACTTGTTCACCATCTGACATCCTTTATGTCGTACTGGTTTATTCGAGCTTTATTCTTTTCCCCACTGGAAAGTAACCACCATGATGGCAGACACCAGTTCTCTCCTAGATCCCAGCAACTGGAACTCTGCCTGACAACAGGAGGCACTCAATAAATACCAAACGAATCAATATAGGAGTGGCTAAATGTCAGAAACTCCATGGTTTGCATTTCTACTTTCTCTGTGAACTTGAACTTTGATTTCAGATTATATATTTCCCTGGTTTTGATGCATTTACTATTTTGGTTTTCTGTTTTTAAAGTATTTGTGTAAGCCAGCTGAAATCTTTTGTAAAATGAAACAGGAGGTAGCAGACAGAGACATAGGTATAAACAGATAAAAAGGATGACCTAATTATCAAACACATTGCATTTTAACAGATGGTAAAGTCTCCACTGAGGACAGAAAAGGAAATGAGCCAAGCAGATAAAGGATTAAGTAAGTGGAGTAACCTTTATTCCCAAACTGATCATCTCTTCCTACCAGAGGAGTAGCCTGTGTTGATCTGATTGGGTGGTTACTATTTAGGAAGGCCAGTCCACTGGGATATCCTCCTGGCTTCTCCAGCTACCCCCATGCATCCTACTAGCTCAATTTACTGATGGGGCCTTAGGCACTGAGAGCTGTTTTCATCAGAGATGTGTCTCAATGGTCCACATCATGCTCATTTTCACTCTGGGATTCTTTGAAAGAAAATGAATGGAGAGTTTCCACAATTTTTTGTTTTAATATACTGTACCTCTCCCCCAAACACCTCCCACATATAGAGTTATTGAAGAAGCACTCCCATGAGATCAGAGGTAGAATAAGAAAAGGTATGAGACTAGGCCAATTTCATTCCAAGTTCTACCTCAGGTAAGTTAAAGACTTAGAAACACAGGGAGGAGGAGAGAACCTGACTGTGAGACACACAGAGATGAATACTTACAGAAGGAGGGTCCCTACCTGCTTAACCACAGTCACCGTCCCGGGTGCCATGGCAACCACCGAGGCAAGGGCAGTGGCGTCGTGGGTCTCGGCGCCCAGCTCAATGATCTGCTGCAGGATGTTCACGGCCGTGGGGTCCAGTCGGTCGCCTTAAGAGGAAGAAGCAAAGAGGACACCATTCAGGCCACTGGTGCTGAAGGACATGGAATGCAAAACCAGCCTGTCTGTTCTCTCGGGTGACGCCTTCTCCAGAGGATGCAAGGGCTCTCCGTAATCGCTCATTTTTACAACAGGAATAATCTGTACAGTGCTTTATAGCTTACAAAGCATTTTCTATAAGAACATCTCAAAACTCCAAGCAACCCTGTGAGGATGGGACATTGAGACGTTATTTGCATTTTGTAGAATCCTCATTTGGGCCACTGAGTCAGTTACACCACAAAGCCAGAACTCGAACCCACGTGCTCTGAGTCCTAACATGCGGACACATGGCTGCCCTCGAAGCTGAACTCCTGAGAAGTGCCAGCCAGCCTGTTCAGCTGCAGACTCAATGAAAGTGTGTGCCAAGAAATTTCACAAGTTATAGGCAAAACATCCAAGGATGTCTCAATTATTCAACCAGTGGGCTTCAGAACTCCAGACCAATTGAAGCTGGGGGTTCTATTTTAACCATCTCTAAAGACGGGATTCTGTATCATCAGGGCAGCTATTTAGTATCCCCGCCTGCTCCCACCATCTGCCAGGCCATCTGCAACCATCCTGAGTGTGCACACCCTGACCCTGATCATTAATTTACTAAAAAAGAAATGACTGCTTGATCTCCACCTTAGCATAATATTATCTGCCAACATTTTCATCCTCATGGGCAGCTTTTTGTGGGCCATGTTCCAATGTGAGTCAATCAATAAGAGATCAGAGAAGGGGAACTCAACGTGTCTCATGCAGAAGGTAGGACATGCCGGTGGCTGAGGCAGTGGCCGGCTTATATTTACAATGCATCGCCCGGCACCCCCCAAACACATGCCCCTTAAAGGAAATGGTGCAAATGTACCTTGCAGCCAACCACTCTGAATATGCAAGGACGAAAACATTTACCTGTGCAACTTACTGAGGCGAGGTTCTAATTCCGCATCCACGGACTCCCTCAATGACCTATTTATCAAGCCCTAGGACTATTGCTCCTGATAAGAATAAAGACAAAGCCCTACCCCTTCCCCCTCAACCCCGACTCCTCCCAGGGCTCACAGGCTCCTAAGCCAGACTGTAAGCAAATCCTTACAGCACCTGGCAGGTCCCATGTCAGGAGTGCAATTAGGAAACAGTGCAGAAAAGAGAGGGGGTTCTCAGGAGGTGACCTGCAGTCTGAGTACTGCAGATGAGGATGAGTTTGGCAGAAAAAGGCTGTGAGGGAGAAGAAACCAGGCCATACCCCAGGGAACACTGGAGTGTGTGTCCCTTCTGAGAGCTGCAGATCTGGCCGAGGGCAGCACAGCCCAGAGATGGGGTGGCAAGAGACAGTGACAAGGCCAGGCAGGAGCCAGAGAAGCTGAGCCTGGCCTTTTCAGCTGCAAAATTAAGAGATAGGAAGAGACATCAGAGGGCCTTAGAAGGAGTGAGAGAGTGAGTGAGTCTGAGAGTGAGTGTGTGTGTGGGGTGTGTGTGTGTGTGTGTGTGCGTGCACGCGCAAGTGTGTGTGTGCTCATAGGGGATGAAGACAGACAGGCTGCATCTTGTAGGTCCTGAACAATCACTGATGTTTCTGGACATCATGGAAGGAAACTCAAGCCCTGAAGAAAACTCAAGTTCTGACAGAACCTCAGTGCTGACAGCCACGTTTAACAGCCTGGGCCTTGACTCTCCCGTCTGCAGAAGTGGAGGCGCTGCCTCCCGAATTCCCTGCAGCTCAGCAGGCAGTGAACACAGCCCTGTCAATTAATCTTCCCTAAACCAACTGGCCCACAGGAGTTTTCTGTGCAGCTTTCTTACAATCTGGAGTTTGGGGTTTTAAGAACTGGGTAAAAATGGTGTCTTCCTAATTCCTATTTCCTATCACCATTTCATTTCACCTAATGCTTCCCTTTTAACCCAACCTGCTTGACCACTGCCCTCCAGATATGTACAGGGCTGTGGTATGAAACATTAACTTGTGTTCTGTTCATCTTTTAAAAAGAGCATCAAGAAAAACTGTTTTCTAAGCATAATGCCCCAACTGCCACTAGGCTGGTACAGCGGCTTGTTTTTTTAGAACTGATCTAACATTTGAAAAGCACGACATTTGATGTAAAAATCCTGACTGCGCCTTTTGGGAAGGACTTGGAGAATGAGCGATCCTGGTCTTGCAGGTCTGCAAAGTGACCCCCCGCAAGCCAGAGTCTCTGCCACTCTCTACCACGCACTGAGCCCACACCACCTCCTGCCACTGCCTTCCTGGCCCCTGTAGGCCCTGGAGGAGATGTCCCTGAGGAAGCATAGAATGGGACGATGCCATGACAAGAAGTTAGGAGACCCAGATTCCAGGATGAGCTCCAGCACCCTAAAGTGGGTGACCTCAGTCAACCACTAACAACTATCAACCATTAACAATGAAAAGCAACCTTCCGCATATGTGAAGTGAGAATAGTCAGATCTCCTCCCCTCACAAGGCGGTTCAGAGAATTAAATGTGATAAGATGTGGGGGACTCTTGTGGCCCTGTTTAAAGGCCTTCCCTCTGCTTTGGCTCTGTTCTAGAGCATTTCTGGAGGCAGAGATCTCTGGGGGCTGGCAACGGGGCTGCTTTGAACGCTGGGTCAGGGATTCAGAAGTAGATCACCTGATGGACATCATTCATCTGCAAACGCATTCATTCAGCACGTCTAGGAAAGACAGTTCTGAGATGGCAAAGGAAGAGCAGGCGTCCTCACCACTCTCAGAGGTGTATCTCAGGTCCTGGAGCGCGGCCACCGCTGCCTGTGTCCCTTGAACATCTTCTTCGGCCTCTGTGATGTGGAGATACTGGGTGGAGGGCTCCTCAGGAGCTTCTGTTGCTGTCTAAATAAAAACATAATACCTAAGTCATCTCTTAAAAGATTGACTGTTGCCCATAACTTCCAAGATAACATATTAAGATAGAACAGATGCACACAAACAAGCAATACATTGCAACATCTCGTTTACCTGGCACCCCTGAGAAACCAGTTGCTTCCATAAACACACTTCCCAAAGAGAAAACTTCTCTTTGTGAGGACCAAGACCTTTAAAAACCAGCTTTGGTAAAAAGCCCCTGCTGTACATTTTTGTGGTGGGAAACAGAGTATGTATGCTGTTCACAACCGGAGATTTGACCAGCTCAGATATTCTCACATACACTCAGATTCTAACGGCTCCTCTGTTTTCCTCCCACTGCTACCAACACTACCTCTAATCTGTGCCTTACCCTGGGGACTGGGTGCCATGTGGCCAACAGAGGAAGGGGCACAGCCACGGGGCAGCTGACGGTGGAAGAGGTAGGGTGGGTGATTACACAGAGAAAGGGGCACAGCCATAGGGCAGCTGATGGTGGAAGGGAGAGGACCAGTGATTACACAGCACGTGGAGAGCACAGGCTCTGTCATCCAGGCTGGAGCACAGTGGTGCGATCTCGGCTCACTGCAATCTCTGCCCCCCAGGTTCAAGCGATTCTCCTGCCTCAGCCTCCTGAGTAGCTGGGATTACAGGCACGCACCACCACACCCAGCTAATTTTTGTATTTTTAGTAGAGACGGGGTATCACCATGTTGGCCAGGATGGTCTCGATCTCCTGAGCCTCCCAAAGTGCTGGGATTACAGGTGTGAGCCACCACGCTTGGCTGTGCCATTCTTATTCAAACATGAAGGTGTAAGAAATAAAACTGACTACAAGAAATATATTTGCACAAAATCAGGACTTGTGAGGGTAGGAGGAGTTAAAGTGGCATTCACAGGTACCTCGTGCCTCAAAGAGAGAAGAGGTGGAACAGAATTTTTACAGAACCAGATGTTAATAATTATCTCTTTCTGGAAGGGACAGAGAGTGCAGGCAAAACTATAAGGCTGGATGCATGAATGTCACCAATCAAGAAGAACAAAAAGAAGGACTTCAGACAAAATCTACAGGTGTCAAGTTATGCTCTATAAGCACACATCAGTAAATGACATAGAGGTTCAGAATAGCATATAATATTCCTTCACAGCCAACTGGCCAAGTCCATTTAGGTGTTTCCATCCTGACATATAGTAGACACCCCAAAATATTCAATGAATGCATAAATGAACAAAAAGAAGAACATTTTGTTCTCAGTACCATGAGGCAACAGATTAGCCGACAGTAGATCCAGGCAATGCCTGAGCCCGTGAAAGGACAGGAAGCAACCTGAAAGGTTCCTCCTCATTCTGGGGAAAGCATGTCATAGTTGCTGTCAGGAAGGCTGGTGCTCGTTGCAAGGCATTCCTGGGAGCCAGGTGCCACACACATTGCTGGAAGAGGTGGCTTGTTACTCCACCGGTGACCACTGCATGGCAGCTTCCTGGCTGTTCACCATCTCATGGAGATGAGTATGGAGTCAACTACCCAGCTTTATGTCAACTATTTCTGTTGGGTTCACGGCTCTGCATAAGGTGCTAGCATCAGCTGGAAGCGAGGTCTTACTGCATGCTTTTATAAAAGCACCGACTGACAAGATGGATTGAGTTTTACATCAGTAATTGACACTCGAGTGTCTATTTTGTTAATGAAGAGTAAATTCTTCCAGTACGTACTAATACTTGAAACACTAGGTGACTAATTGTTTTTGCATAGATGAAGATGTAAAAGTGATCATCATCAACATCCGCAATAATCATAGCAGCTGCCATTTTTTGAGGGCCTCCAGGGGCTCATTCAGGCCTCAGCATTTTACACATGGTTTCTCTCAGTGCTTCTGAGCTCTCAGGGATTATCAGCCTACTGTACAGAGAAGAACACTGAGCCATGAGGGTTAAACAATGGCTCAAGGGCAAGCAGTTTATAGGTGACAGAGGATTCAAAGTTAAGTCTGTCAGACTCTAAAACTCTTACTTTTTAAAAGAATGTTTATAAAAAAATTTTAAACACACAGAAGCAGAGAGATGGGTCTAATAAACCTCCACGTGTCCATTAACCAATCTCAGCAATTATCAATCACGGCAAGTCTTTCCTTTTTTAATTATACTTTAAGTTCTGGGGTACATGTGCAGAATATGCAGGTTTGTTACATAAGTATACACGTGCCATGGTAGTTTGCTGTACCCATCAACTCATCATCTACATTAGGTATTTCTCCTAATGCTATCCCTCCCCTGGCCCTCCACCCCCAACAGGCCCTGGTGTGTGACATTCCCCTCCCTGTGTCCATGTGTTCTCATTGTTCAACTCCTATTTATGAGTGAGAACACGTGGTGTTTGGTTTTCTGTTCCTGTGTTAGTTTGCTGAGAATGATGGTTTTCAGCTTCATCCATGTGCCTGCAAAGGACATGAACTCATTTTATGGCTGCATAGTATTCCATGGTATATGTGTACCGCATTTCCTTTATCCAGTCTATCATTGATGGGCATTTGGATTGGTTCCAAGTCTTTGCTATTGTGAATAGTGCTGCAATAAACATAGGTGTGTGCATGTGTCTTTATAGTAGAATGATTTATAATCCTCTAGGTATATGCCCCGTAATGGGATTGCTGGGTCAAATGGTATTTCTGGTTCTAGATCCTTGAGGAATCACCACACTGTCTTCCACAATGGGTAAACTAATTTACACTCCCACCAACAGTGTAAAAACATTCCTATTTCTCCACATCCTCTCCACCATCTGTTGTTTCCTGACTTTTTAATGATAATCATTGTAACTGGCGTGAGATGGTATCTCATTGTGGTTTTGATTTGCATTTCTCTGATGGTCAGTGATGATGAGCTTTTTTTCATATGTTTGTTGGCTGAATAAATGACTTCTTTTGAGAAGTATCTGTTCATATCCTTTGCCCACTTTTTGATGGGGTTTTTTTTTTCTTGTAAATTTGTTTAAGTTCCTTGTAGATTCTGGATATTAGCCCTTTGTCAGATGCATAGATTGCAAAAATTTTCTCCCATTCTGTAGGTTGAATCATGGCCAGACTTTCTTGGACTATGTTCCCATGTACTCCATGCCCTGCCCCAGGATTATTCTGAAGCAAATCCTGAAATCATTATTTGTCCTATAAATATTTCATACTGTGTCTCTAAAAAATAAAACTCATTCAAAAAAGAACTACAATGCTCCTGTGACACTCAAAAACTTTACAATAAATCCTTAACATCATCAATGGTCTAGACAATGTTTAAATTTCCCCAATTACCTCATTTTTTAGGTTTGTTCAAATCAAATCTAAGTGAGGTTCACACATTAGAACTGATTAATATGTCTCATAAGACTTAAAACCCATATGCTCTTCCTCCATTTCTGGCTTTTCTCCCCTTGTAGTTTATTTGTTGAAGACAGCAGGGTGTTTGCCTTACAAAGCTGTCAGCAATCTAAGTTTCGCCGATTGCATCACCATGGAATTGACCAATGTTCCTCCATCCATGGTGTTTTCTGTAAATTGGTCACTGGATATAAATACAAAAGCTTAATTAGATTCAGGTTCCCTTTTTGCCAAGAATGCTTCATGGGTTATATTGGGTAGTTCCTTCAGGAGACACGCTTTGGACAGTGGTCTCTTTTATGTAATGTCAGCAGTAACTGATGATCATTGCTAAACCCATGACATCATTAGAAGGTTGCAACATGGTAATATTCTAATTTTTCATGTGTTAGTTGAAATATTTCAAAAGAAAAAACTTCCCCTCATCAAATGTTTGGTTATGTTTACATAGGGTTTTGTTTTGTTGTGTTTTGTTTTGTTTTTAAAGGTAGAATAGGGCTGGGTATGGTGGCTCACTCTTGTATTCCCAACACTTTGGGAAGCCAGGGTGGGAAGATTGCTTGAGGCCAGGAGTTTGAGACCAGCCTAGGCAACAAAGAGAAATCCTGTCTCTATTTCAAAAAATTTTCAAAAAATTATCCAGGCATAGTGCTTGCCTATAATCCTATCTACTTGGAAGATGGTAGATAGGAGTATCTACTGTCTCCTGAGGTAAGAGAATTGCTTGAGCCCAGGAGTTCGAGGTTGCAGTGAGCTGTGAAGGGAGGCTCCATGGCATGCCAGCCTGGGTAGCTAGACCCTATCTCTCAAAAAAAAAAATTAAAAAATAAAGGTAGAACAATTGCTTGATTCTTGGTCTTAATTTACCAATTTTCAAAATAAAGAGTTGATTCTCTAACATTCTACAAAGGTGACTGAGTTGTTTTTTCCAAATATCATTATAAACTTACAGAATTAAACATATTGTATGTGTTTCACTGTCACTATTAAACACTAGTAACAGCCTCAGAATCACAATATCATCCTTACTACCAACAGTAGAATACTTGAAAACTTCAGCTTTTGCAGTTTGTTTTGCCCTTAGGTTACATCCCAATCAAATAACTGTTTTGAAGTCTCTTGAAATTGTTCCTCTCCATGTAGTTATGTCACCAATTTGATATACAGTTAGAATCATTTATTTCATTTTACTCACAATGTTTAAGACTTGCTTCCTAAGTTTAATTTTGTTTTTATTATTATATAAAATACTTTTACAATATTTTATATAATTAGAGTCAAGTCTACACAGAAGGGTATTTTGAGAAATTTAGCATCTCCCCATCCCTTCCATCTTGCTCTCTGCCTCCTTTCCCTACATATAATGACCCCATTTCTTATTTTTTGTAACTACTTTGCTTTGAAATAATTTTAGACTTACACAAGAGTTCCAAAGACGTAAAGGGCTGCAACAGAGAGTTCCTGGAGACCCTTTACTCAGCCTCCCCTAATCTTAACATCTTTTGTAATCATGGCGCAATGATCAAAACAAGAAATTAACATTGGGATACTATTACTAATTAAACAATAGGCTTTCTCCAGATTCCTCCAGTTTTCTCATTAATGTCCTTTCTCTGTTTCAGGATCCAAACTTGCATCCCACAGCACATTTAGCCATCATGACTCCGTTGTCTCCTCCTGGCTGTGAAAGTTCCTCAGACTTTCTGTATCTTTCATGACCTTGACATTTTTGAGGAGTACAGATGAGGTATTTGACCACACCCATCATTTGGATTTGTCCGATGGTTTCTGATAATTAGGCTGAGGTTGAAGATTTTAGTTAAGAATACCATGAGATGAAGTGTCTTCTCATCTGATCACATGGTATCAGGTGACACATGATGTCAGCATGCTTCATTACTGATGATGCCAACCTCTATTGCTTGGTGAAGGTGGTGCCTCCACCGTAAAGTTCCCATTTTTGCCTTTTGTAATTAATAAATATTTGGAAGGAGATATTCAGAGTTTATGTGAATATCTCATTTCTCCTTAAACTTTTGCCTACTAACTTTAGCACTCACTAATGGATCTCACCTGCTACGATTGTTCCTGTGGTATTCTAATAGTAATTTTCTATTTCCCTCATTCCTTCTACATTTATTAATCATTATTTTTTGGAGGAAATGCATAGTTCCTTCTCCCACATTTATTCAATCATTTATTTATGTCAGTATGGACACAGTGTCCCAGTGAAACTTTGGGATGGTTTCCTAACACCATTATTGAGTTAATGGATAAAGTGGGATTATTGAGTTAATGGATAAATAAATGCATATGTAATTTTGTTACATATTGCTATTCTCTTCATAAGGCTGGGCCATTTTACATTCCCACCAACAACGTATGAGAGCAGATTTCCCCACAGCTTTTCCAGCAGAGATAATGTCAAACTTTCGGATCTCTGTCAAGCTAGTAGGTGAGAAATTCCACCCCGGGCTAATTTTAATAAAAATTTCTTTCCTTACATGTGAGGCTGATCATGTTTTCAGATATTCAAGGTTATTTACATTTCCTTTTCCCTGAACCTTTCTTATCTCTTGTCCATTTTTCTAAAGGGTTGATCTTTCTCATCACTATTTTTATAGGCCTTTTATAAAGATATTATTTTTTTCTACATGACAAAAAATATTTTAATCATTTATCTTTTTACTTATTTATAAGCTCTTTTCCATAAGACTTTTAAAGTTTTTCTATGCAGTTAATTTTTAAGACACCTTTTTCCTTATTGAGTCTGGATTTTGAATTATAGTTACAAAAGTTCTCCACACTCTCAGTTTATAGATGAATTCACGTATGTTTTCTTCTAGTACTTGTAAAATATTACTGTTTCTACATTTAAATATCTGATCCTTTTGAAATTTGTCTCATATAACTTTATGTTATAATAAACAGATTCAATTTTATCTTTTTTCAGATAGCTATTTAGTTATCCTATGTCACTTATCAAAAAGCCCACCTTTCTCCTACCAAGATGAGACACCATCTTTATCATATGCTAAATTTCCATATGTCATTGGGTCTATTCTAAATTTTCTGTTCGATTCCATTAGACCATCTATTCATGCACACTGTCTTAGAGAGATTTCATAATATGTTTTAATATCTGGTAGGATTCTCCTCTTATGGTTGTTATTCCCAAGGGTTTCCTAGCTAATTGTACTTACTCTTCCAAATGAACTTTAGAAATCAACTTGATTAGCTCCAGAAAAAAATCTAATGGTATTTAGATTACATGTAATATGTAATAGATCATATTACATTGATAAATTATTGTATAAACTACCTTCAGGGGAATTAACATCTTTATGATATTGAGTATTCCCATTAATTTGCTCAACTCTAGGTTTATGTCTCTTTCAGAAGTGTTTTATAGTTTCCCATATTTACATTTTGGGCATTTTTTATAAGATTTATGCCTAGATTTATCTTGGTTTTATTTCCTGTATCAAATGGGGGTTTTGTTTCCATTGTAACTGATTATATATATATATGTGTGCATATATTAGCATATACATATTCTTATATTTACACGTGTGTATACACATTCATATGTGTAGGTGTACATGTATCTACAACTAATTGTATGTTGATCTTTTAATCTGCTGCTTTTTGTTTGTATTAGCTTTTCATTCATTCTTTTGGATTTTCTGAAAATATCATCCTATTATATGCATAGAGAGATACTTTTATTTCTTTCCTTCCAGTTCTAGGTCTCCATCTGCTTTGTCTGGTCTAGCCACACTGACTGATGCCTCCACATGCTGTTAAAGAACAGCAGAGCCACCAGGCACTCTTGTCTGCTTCTGACTTCAGTGGAAACACCCTAGTGTTTCCCAGTGAAGTAAGCTGCTTGTGTTTGGGTGACACACATTTTTTTTTCATCTTAAGGATGTATCCATCAAATTCTATTTACTCTTTTTCATCAGTGAACACTGAATTTTGTCAAATGCCTTTTCTGCATCTATGAAGATGACTGTTTCATATTATAATGGATGTTAACATGTTGCCTTTCCATGAGACCACTCGTGCCTTGCATTCCAGAATAATCCCCACAATGTCATAATGTATTATTTTTTTCATATGTTGTGGATTCTGTTTAAAAAGCCTTCTCCTAACCACTGGATGCTCTGTAAAGTCCTTAGATAAAGTGAGGGTGATTTTTACCCCCAGGAAACGCTGAACACTGGTAATGTCTGGAGACATTTTTGGTTATCTCAACAGGGGATGGGGTTGGGGGGATGATGCTACTAGTAACTTAGTGGGAAGAGGCCAGAAATGCAGCTAAACAGCCTGTAGGGCACAGGACAGCCCTCCACAACAAAGGATTGTCCAGACCAAAATGTTGACAGCGCTGAGTCTGAGAAACCCTGCCTTAGGTAACTACAATTAGTCCGTGGTGGTGATACCTAGTATCTGAAAAGAGAGATGGTTACTGGCTCTTATAAAAAAGGTGTGTTTTCAGCAGGTGACTGGTTCCAACTCCTATGGGAAAAAAAAAAAAAAAAAAAAAGCAGCTAGGAGCATGAGCTCTCCACTGAAAGAGAGCAGGGCCTAGATTCAGGAAATGCAGCCTTTTCCAATTCTCTCAGAGAGGATGGCAATACAGTAGAATCCTTGCCTTCCATTCTTCCAGATGCAACACCTAAAACTCTGGATTTGTGAATAACATAAGTAAAAGTGTCAAGGAAGTCAACACAAACTTTCACAAGAGAGTCTACATTCAACCCAGAACAAGAATTCACAGGCTTGGCCCAGATCTTAACCCAGTTATACCCCTCAGATGTGAGACATCATTTGAAAAAGTTTCAGAAGTTCCCCAAACAGAAAATCTAATGTTCTGAGGAATAACTGTCCATGCCCAGTATTTGGGCTTGCCTGGTTTGTCATCTGTGTTTAGAAATGTCAAGATTAATACCATACTTAAAAAAATTACCTCCCACTTGGGGTCTCCATCAATTTCCACCACCTTCAAGCCATGTTTGTTCTTCAAGTGCCTATTGAACTCCCATTTGGTGCCATATACAAAGCTGCAAACAGGACACTTCAAACCACCTGAAAGCACAGACAGAGGTTAAAAAAAAATGTGTTCATAATACAGAAAAATGCAACAGTTCCTCCTCCTGTTCAAATGCTTCAAATCTAGTAAGTATTATTTTGTCTCCAGCACTTATATTCAATTCAAGCTTACCTTAGTATTGGAACACAATAGCAACAGTGTATGTTTTTCAAGGCAGAGATTTTAAAACTTAATGTACTTTTTTTATTTGTTGAATAAGCTTTTGCAGACAGCCTAATATGTGCCCAACAGTTTAAATGCCAGAGAGAACTAAGATAAGTAACATAATTCCCTTGGCCAGTGGGTAAGTGGCTTAAATCATTCTATCATTTTTTCACTTGTAAGTAACAAATAATTTAGAAAACGAGAACAATGGAAAGGGAGTGTCTGCTTTTCTTAATCTCCTTTGTCCCAAAACACTAAGACCAGGAGCCAGATTCTCAGTTTCCTTCACGTCAGAAGCTAAGTCATTAGCATAAATTCCCATGCGAATTTCTCAGTAAAGAACAAATTTAAAAGCTGGTCACATCCTGAAACCTCATTATTTATTGAACTCATTAAATTTTGCACATGTTCCAGGAAGTGTTTAGATGCTTTAATTAAGAGAATGTACAACTCTAGGTTTTTTTAAAAAAAAAAAAACTGGAGAGTCACACAAAAGAATATCTTTCTACAATAATATCAGAAGCAGCAACTAAACTGCAGCCTGGACAAAAGTCTCTTTGAACAGATAGTGCCTTCAGAAGCAAACTCCAGCCTCAGGAGACTAAGGGTAGTGCTGGTGCCAGGTCTGTAGTCTACTGGCCTGAGCCAGGCTGATGCTGGCACCACCGGGCTGCCACCCTGAGCTGGGCCAGGGGAATGAGCCCTCTCACCAACATCCCCAACACCACAGCTGTCTGGAACTGTGAGCTACCAGCAGTAGACAGCTCACAGAACTGTGACATTCCAGCAGGTCATTCCTAGTGGCAAACTCTGGCCTCCCATCCTTCTCTGCCATGTCTTCTCTGTGGTCCACATGGTCTCTCCTCTATGCCAATGCTTCCACAGCACCCTGCAATCTCAGACCTTCTGGCCAACAAAATCCCCAATATTCACTTTGCCAGAGAGCGTGCTCCTTCCCTCTCTTTCTTTGACCACACTCTCTGCTAAGTCCTCTCAGGTGGAGGCTGCTCACGCTCTTGAGCCCCAGGTAAGGAGGATGCCAGGCCCGGGCAGGGCAGCAGTGCCACCTCCACGGTGGAGTGGGGGCATTTCCCCATCCTGTCCCTGCTACCCACAGTGCCAGATCCATCAGACAATTTGGCACCTGGCCCTCTTCACTTAAATACTGTAATATCCATTGACTTTAAGGCCAAGAACCTTCCCTACCATTTCACAATCTGTGGAGTTTCATTCAGTCACCCATATGATTATTCAGCACCACCCATGGGGCTAAATCCAAGCATCTCACTCTGATGACTATCGGCCCTCTGGCCCTCTCTTACTTTCACTGTCATTATTCTTCGATTTCTGGAGGATCTTCAGTTTGCATCCCCTCCCATTTTCTCTCAACCTACCCCTAACTATGCTCCCCTCTCCAAAGAGCACACTCCAGAGCCCAAAACTTATAACTTTTATTGGCAAGGCCCTCCACGTCCTCAGCCACTTCTCTTTCTCTCAAACCCGCCTGGCAAATCCACGGCCCAGCATCAATCCAAGCCCCAGCCCTCCTTGCTCTGACCCTGGGATGCTGAGACAAATCACAAAGCCATTATTTATTCTTATGGCCACACTTCCAACCTCATGTATTTCCCTAGTCAACTCTGTCCAATTATCCAGAAGAACTGCAATTCTCCATCCATCTCATTAAGTCCCCTACATTATTGTTGATTTCCTCTTTCAATCTCAGCCTCAGTTCTTGTCTCCTGCTTCATAATGGGAATATCAGGTAAGAACTTTCCAGACCTTCTTGTACTATACAATTCTGTCCCTCTGCACCTGCCTATGCCTGGCCTGACACCAGCTGTGGGTGAGAGTTCCCCTCTGCCTTCCAAGACCCCTTTCTCCTCCTCCTAGAGCACTGATCCTCAGCCCTGTTAGACTCAATGCCCCTTTCTACAACAAAGTTTAAGATTCCTCCATCATCCTGAAGTTTTTTAAAAGCCCCTCAAGTTTTGAAACCCTGCATGGGTGCAAGTACCACTCCACTGAACACTGTGTTCCTCCAGCGTCCACACCTTTCTGCTTTCCCTGTCCCATGGCTGGGTGGCTGAGCCCTCCTACTCTGTCCCATGTGCCCTAGGCTGGGTATCCAGACATTCTTCAGGCTTTTCCTCCTGCCCAGGGCATATATTATCCACAAATTAATGACTTTCCTAACTGTAGCTCCAGTCCAGACTCCTGTCCTAAACTCCAGCCTGGGATGCCTCCCCACAGGTAGACAGGACTGTGCATCCCAGTGTCTCCCACGCTTCCTGGCCAGGCCACTGCAGGCTTCTGTACAGATGGGAGCAACCAGCTCCTAAGTGCTCTCTCAGCGTTATTGTCTGTCCTCCACTGATGGTCCACTTCCCACCCAGCACACAACATGGTCTTTTGAAAATGCAGACTAGATCACAGTCTCAGAGGTATAAACCCTTCCAATGGTCTTCTGTCTCACCTACAGTAAAATCCTGACTCCTCCCTGTGGCTTGCGAGTCCCGCCTCCCTCCCTCTCTCCCTCATTATCTCCCTTCTCTGTCTTTTGCACTGACCAAGTTCATTCCCTTCCTGGGACAACTGCTGTGCCTCCTGGTTCACAAACTCTTCCCCAAGATCTCCATTTGACCTTCTCCTCATCTTTAGGCACCACCTCTTCAGAAAGGCCCTCCTGGGACTCCTAGCGAAAGCAGCCCCACCAAACACATAGAGCCATCAAAACTCTCTAACGGATTTCCCTACTGTCAGTCTGACATTGTATTAGTATCTTTCCTACACATCTTCATTGTCCTCCCTCCCTTCTAAAGTGGCACCTTCCTAGAGCGGGGACTTCGGGGCATCATCCACTTATTCGCTGTTCAAGTCCCAGCACCCAGCATCTAGCTTCTCTTCAATCACTCTGTCTTGCATCACTGACTCTGGGTCTTGGCAAATCGTCTTCTTTCTTTAGTTCCTTCTCCAACCATCCCCCTGCTCTCCTTGGACTTCTACACCTCTCCTCTGTACACATCTGTCCCCTCACCAAATAAGTGTGTTCAGTGTTATCCAAGGGCCTGCCTCGGTGCGGCCCTATCTTCCCCTTTCCTTCACAGCCAGGATTCTGTGGAGTCTCCACTTCCAAGAACTCACCAGAAACAGGTGCTGTTAGTGATGCCTGGGGTGGACAACAGGCTGGGATGCAAGTGGAGGAGGCCAGCATTCACATCTCCTCCATCTTTCAAATTTTATTCCATGGGAGAGTAACTGCCCTATTCAAAATAATTACTGAAATTACGATTATAAATTTAAACTAGAAAAATAATATGAAGTCATCACTTCCCTGTCTTTCTTCATTACTTAGGCCAGTGGTTCTAAACTATGGGCAATTTTCCTCCCAGAGAGGCAATGTATGGAGGAACTTTTGGTTGTCACAACTGAGGTGTGCCCAGGGCATCTAGTGGATAGAGGCCAGGGATGCTGCTAAATACCCTACAACACACAGGACAGCCCCCAAAACAAAACACTGGCCTGGCCCCAACTGTGAGCAGTACTGAGGTTGAGAAGCCTTGCCTCACACCATAGCATGCTGCTTTCTGCACTCAGTCCTCTCCTGGCATTGCACATGTCAGGATCAGCTAACATTCTCACTGGTTAATCCAATGAATACTCTTCACTCTTTATCTTATCACTAGTACCACCACCAACACCACTAATAACAGATAACAGCATGTGTCTTCCACTAACAGGGCAGTTACCATGCATCAGGCACCTCATACATCAAGTCACAGTTTCTTCCCAATAGCCCAATGACACAGGCATGCTTAGCTTGTTTTATACAGAGGCTTGGCATGGTGAAGTAACCCTTCTGAGGTCACACTGGCAAGGCTAAGAAGTGAATCTAATACACATCCTTAATCCCAGGCTTTGCTATTGTCCAGTGTGACTTCTCTGCATTATATGGCCATGATGACCACATTCTCCAGTCAAGATCTAGTCTTTTGGGGCTTCTGTGACACCACTCACTCCTGTTTCTTCTATCAAGCACCTCTCCAACTCAAATCCCTGTACAGCCTCCTCATCCTCTGTGTGGGGGTCCTAAAGCCTCACAAACAGTCCCCTCTATATCTCTGATATGCAGGTCCAGTGATGTCCCAAAGTATCCCACCTCCCCAATATACATGTGAGCTGAACAAACCACTAAGATGCTTATACTCAGGCAACGAAAGAGCTGAGATGACCACTGAGTGTACCTCAGGCTGCTATGTTTATGTATTGCTCATCAGGGTACTAGGGAAGAAATGGAGGAATTCTGTCCTGATATCAAGGTTGTCTGGACGAATTATACCAGATAAACCTCACGGGGATGTGGCCCACATTTAATCATCTCCCAGATGCGGTTTTGATGTGTTCAATCTCCAAATCAATTCCATGTCAGTGGAATCAAGACAGAGCAGTGTTCTATTATTGGAGTTTCTGTTCTATCAGCTGAGGTTGTGGGTGATTTTCCAAAGAGTCACTAGTACAGAGGCCAACCTGCCAGCCACATGTAGCCCCAGCACCTCTGCCCACTGCTTCCCGGCCCCAACCCTGGTGGAGGCGGAGGAAGGCACCGACGCAGAAGGCGCCCGCTGTCAGCAGAAAGACTGGCAACAAACACCAAATTCTTAAATTCTAGAATATTCTGCAGAAAAGACAGCTCAGATGGATGTTTATTTTCTGAAACTCAAACATACTGTGCTCTTTTTTCAGGCAAGAACAAATGAGCTTCTTTCTTGCCCAGAGGATAAACTTCATTTTTAACGTCCTTTGTTATCGCTTTTTTAAATCACATAAAATCATGTCTTTTCCTTCAATCATATTTTAAAAACCTCCGAGGTATGAAGACCTCTACGGTTTTTGTTGTTGTTGTTAAGCTGATGCTGCTTCTCCTATAAAGACTTAATATGTGATGATGAACAAAGGCAAACTTTTAAAGGTTAAACTTAGGCTTTAAAATGAAATTAAAGATTCCTTCTGGGGTATTCTTTAGTGGAAACTAATTCAGAGAGGAAAACATTCTTATATTATATTTAAATTAAACTTAATATGATAATGCCCCCACATTAATTAAAACTTCAGCCTTTGCCACAGTGACTTTAATTAAAGAACAACAAATGAAAATACGTAATCTAGACTGAATGTATAACTATGCCAGTTAATTGACATCAAAGCTGAGAGAAATTAATTTCTATTTAAATTCATTAAATTCTTAGGCAATCCACAGTAAAGGTCAACGGAAGACTTGGTGAATTTACTCATGGCACTGATATTAAGTGCACACCATAAAAACCAGGAGTCCTCAAATCACGATTTCCCCCCATGGACTGATTAATCAGGTAAAAATATAGAATTTCAAGAGCAACTTAAAAAAACTGATCATGGTACCCTTTGCTCTTTTTGGAATGCAATATATTGTGGAGCAGTTTCAGGCAGTAAAATATCTCTGCTCCTTTGTGGTGCTTGATGTTATTGAAAATTCAATTTCATTTTCAATAATATAACTCCCAGAATGGCATACAACATTGGGTTGGGCAGTCACAAGACCTGAATCTGGCACTTTCTCAGTTGAGCCAAAGCTTCCTGAAACTCTCGGGTCTTGGTTTTCTCTTCTACTAAGGTGAAGATGCTAAAATTCATATTCTTTTTTTTTTTTTTTTTTTTGAGATGAGCCACTGCACTAAAGTTCCTATTCTTAAAAAAGGCACTGAGTGTAGTAGGCAGAATAATGAGCCCCTAAAGACAGCCACATCCTAATCCCCAGAACATGTGAATATGTTACCTTACATGGCAAAAACGATGTGATTTAGTTCAGGATCTTGAGAGGGGGAGATCATTCTGGTTTCTCCGAGTGGGCCTAATGCTATCACAGGGGTCATTATAAGAAGAAGGCAGGAGAGGGCACAGAGATACAATCTGAGAGAAGCTCCACTGGCCATTTCTGGCTTTCAAGATGGAGAAGGGGGTCACAAGGCAAGGAATGTAGGTAGCCTCTAGAGGCTAGAAAAGGCCAGGAAAGGGATTCTCCCCTAGAGTATCCAGAAGAAATATCTGTTAGCACTTTGATGTTAACTTGGTGAGACTCATTTTGGACTTCTGACCTTCAGAACTAAGATAATAAATCTGTGTTGTTTTAATCCACTACGAAGTGTGTGGTGACTTGTTACAGTAGCTACAGACAGCTAACACAGGCACTGACGGATACGAATACGGATAAGGACAAGGAACAAAAGCAGGTAAATCATCCAAGGAAAGTGGCTATGGAATAATTGTATTACGCAGATTAACAAGTGAAGTATGGAATAGAATTTTGCTGACACTTTCCCTTCCTGTTGTCTCTTAACTCAGTGTCTGTCCTAGGGACCAGCCAGAGCCCCAGTTCAGAGCTAGGAAATGTTTCAGGGTAGAAATTAACCGGAAGTCACATGCAAGCACTGAGGTGGAGCGCTCCTGGTGACATGGCATGCAATATTAGATCTTACCTGGGACTATCTGAATCCTATTTAAATCCCAGCCCCTCTTCCCACAGGATCCTCAAGAAAAAGAGCAAAAGGGAAAATGCAGCGGAAGAAACAAAGTGCATTTTATTATCAGCCAAGCTGATATCCCAAACCCAACGAGAAACACTTGGCAGAGGAGCATAAGCGAGGTCTTCCCATCCACCCCTTCCTCTCACATACGCTCCCAAATCTTGGGATCTGAGACACTCTGGATAACCACAGGGAAGGACTTGGAAAGACATAGGTCTCAGAGTCAGTCTTGGGTCAGATTAGCAATTAGCCTCAGGGATGAAGAAATAAGAGAAAATAAACAGTACCCATGTGTGTGATTTTTCCGCAAACTACCAGCAAATACGGCCCAATTGCTTAAGAGATGACCATGCCTCTTCCTTCTCCTCCTCTTTCTCCTCCTCCTCTCTAATAAGTGCAAACATCTACGAACTTTAGGGGACATCAAACATGTGAGTGACAAAGGCACAGACATTGAATCAGGAGACGGGTTTGGCTTGGCCACTTGCTCACTCGGTGTGACCTGAGGTCAGTCATTAGCACTCCCTTCATTTCCTTATTTTACAGTAGGAATGATTGTGCCAAGCTCACAGGGCCACTGTGAGAGATAAATTAACACATAAAATAACAATCAATAACACAGCATTATATTACATCACTAGAAGCATGTGCCAAGAACTTATTGAATCTGAGCCATAATAAAAAACAATTTTAAAATTAAGATGTCTAAAAATCAAATACATCACCTGTGGGTTACCTCACAGTTTCTGGATTTCCTGATATGCTATTTTCCCTGAATCTGGTGTAAAAAACTAATATACGAATATACATCCAAGGTACACACGCATACATATTTACATTTTTCTAATATAGCACTTCAAAGTAACATAGAGATTCCAGCAGATGCCAAATACTAAGACGTCTCCTTGACACTTCTCCTCTTATTGCTTTCTCTTGCTCCAGTTACCCACCCTTACACTTCAATGACTCTCTAAAACTGGGGGACACAGCCCCCTGGGAGAAGCAGCTAACTCTGCTCCAGGGCAAGCTGAAGGGGATGTATTCCTTCTGCTGTAATTAGAATATAGAGCTTTGGCGGGAGCTGCCTAGCCCTGGTCCCCAACCTGGGCAGGAATAACAATAATACCACTAACGATTGCCTTGTTTGACACCAAGTCCCAGTGCCTAGCATGGTGCCAGGCACACTGTAGGCGCCTGAGAGATACATGCTCAAAGTAGAAATACGTAGATAAACATAATAGTGGATTTGAGCCAGTCATCAAGAACTTACTGTCGGCATTCTCTGGGAATCTTAGAGAATGATAGCTAATCTTTGCAACTGCTGTGGAGGTAGGTTATGAGCCTTCCTCTTTGGAGGTATATAAACCAAGATTCAGAGAGGTTAAGTACCTGGTCCAAGGTCCACAGTGATCAGAAATCCCAGCCCAGGTCCATCTGACTCCCAAGCCTGTGTTCACTCCAATAACCTAGAGAGACTTGAGGGAGGGCTTGGAAGCCACTGGAAAGCCTGCTAAACCCCATCCTCACCCTGCTACAAGCTCTAGGAGTGAGCAAAAGGTTCGTAAAGCTTAGCACCAAAGTATCTGATGCCTCTCATAGCCTGTGATTTACCGAACCAGTTCTTGAGCTAGCTTAATCAGGCGTATTTTAAGGGGAGGAAAGGGGCAGGCCCACTGAAGCAATACAAGTATTTCTTCCTTAAACAGCATGCAATGTGCATTTGTGTGGGAGAATGCTTCAAATCCATATTAAAGAAGAAGTGATGGCTAAGAGGAATCTGTCTTCAAAGCATCAGATGCACATAAAATATAAGCCAGGAGTACAATATTTACATAGTGCTCAGTACTACCTTAATTACTACAAAGCATCAGAGTTCTGAGGGATCAGTGCATCCAGACGAGCCCTGGTGGCAGAGACCTGGCAATGTCACCCAGTGCCCTCAGGGTGAAAGGTACGTGGGAACCAAGATACGCAAGCTCATAAGCCAAATGTGCACATGTCCCCCAGCTCCACGTTGAGGGACATCATGTGAGCAGCTTAAACTTGGCCATGGTAGAAGTATTTACACTACAGAAACTGGCAAATTCTACCAGTCAGGTTTCCCCTCCCCCTCCTACTTGGGAAGAGCCTAAGCAGCGGCCCTTCCCAGCAAGCTTTGGGAACACACTGTAAACCACCCAAACTCCACGGAGAACGCCATAGTACCTTCCCTTAGAAACCCACACAGAACCGAAGTATCTGATGTAGGAACTCTCAGCTCCTTTTAGGCCATTTTCCTGACCTCCTCTGCAGCACTGTGCACTGAACCCCCCCCTGGAATCCCAGGATCCCTGTGGCATAGCAGGCAGGAGGGTCTTTCCTAGGAATCAAAAGCTTTGCACATGTCACAGTGTGACAGTATTTAACACAGCTGATACACAAGGATTCCCTGCACGTGGTTTAAAGGAGACTGTAAAATCCTTTTGAGAAAAATACATGTTATTTGTGTTTTTTACGATGTTATTTTAAGACATCTTCCTCTATATCAAAACATGAAATTATAAAGTCTCATGAGGATATTTCCGGGGGAGTAGAAGAGGAAAATAAAACCAAATGGGGATGGAGAGAGTTACTTGAAATTAATCAAAGGAAAATGAAAAATTCCAGTGCTTCCAAACAATTCAACATTTCCAAACAGTAATTTAATCTGGTTTCATGTTCTTCTTTCATTCTGCTCCCCTCTCCCAGACATAAGAACAATGTGAACTTTGTGCTTCTGAGATTTCTAAACTGTGTTCATACTCCACCAGCCATCTGATTTCAGACACTGTTCTCCTGCCAGAGCACAACGGCGCATGGCCTCTTAAGAGTAAAGAGATGCTGGGTTGTCTCCTTCTTCAACACGCCCCTTGAAGGGAATGGGAGGATAAACATATATATACACATATGCATACAAGTACATATGCATATGCAAATGTTACATCTATATATATATATGTACAGATGGCCCTCCATATCCATGGGTTCAACCAACTGCAGATTGAAAATATTCAGGAAAAATAAATAAAAAATAACAATACAAAAATAAAAAAATAATACAAATTAAAAACCAAAGTATAATAACTATTCACATGGCATTTACATTGTATTAGTTATTATAAGTAATCTGGAGGTGATTTCAAGTACATAGCAGGATGTGTGTAGGCTATATCCAGACACCACGCCATTTTATTTAATGGACTTGAGCCATCTGCGGATTGTGGTTATCTGCGGAGGGTCCTGGAACCAATCCCCCATGGATGCCTAGGAACAACTGTGAATATATATCTGTGTGTGTCTGTGTGTCTGTGTGTGTATCTCTGAAAGAGGAACCAAAAGCAACCCTGCAAAGATAAAATATAAAACCCCGCTCCTGCCAGGGAATGCCGACTGATTACAGAGAGTCTTAGGAAGTTAACTGGAAACTTAGGGCATGAAACAGTTCGATCTCAGCACATTTTTTCCAAGGCAATGACGAAAGTTTGGAAGCACAGGGCAATGATGGTATCATCACTCAGATCCTCACGCCTGTCCCAACAGCCACAGTAAACATCTATTTCCTGGCAATCCAACCCAAGAGTGTGAAGGATGTGAAAAAGAAACCCTAACCTCCAACTCCAGTTATTTACTGGGGCTGAAAGCCAATCTATTGTCCCCTCTGTGATTCCTGGACATGGGGCATTGGCGTGGGTCATAAAGAACAATGTGATGGCTCCACAAGTCCTAGATATGTTCCAAAAAAAATATACAAAAGCAAGGACTGAACATGCGCTGCATGCACGTGTTTTTTCATTTAATCCTCTCAACCATCGTGGAAGATGGCTGCTGTGAACTCCATTCTACAGGTGAACAGCCTAAGAGGGAGAGCTTGGTAACATGCCCAAGATGGCACAGCTAAGAAAGAAGAATGCAGATTGGAGCCAGGGCCCTTCCCACTGCATATCCTGCTCCCCAGCTCCATAAAACTGCCATGAAGAAAACGAAGGCACATGCTCGCCATTACCCCAGATGGATGGCTTTAAAATTATCCTGAGTTTTCTGTGCTGCTCATCTATTTCCGTGCATCAGCCCTGTCACTGAAAGTGCTGAAGGATATAGTCAATTCATTTGTTTTACATTAAGATGCATTTCATGGCTATTACAGCGAGCGGAGCTTCGCGCTGAAACGAAACTCCAAGCATCCCCAGCTGCAGCAGTCTGCAATTCCACATCTCTGTTTACTGGGGGCAGATTCCTAAATCTGTCTTCAGCTTCAAATAGTCACAGGACTTAGGAAAGAGGAGCAGCTAACTGTGTGCTGCAATCATTTTTTAGCTGAAGTATTGAAGTGTAGATATAAATACAACACAATTCTCTGTATGGTAACAGCACATAAGCTAAGCCCTCTCAAGTGGGAATGTGCTTATTTATTGAAATAAAACAACAAAAAACCCCACAAAGTTTTAATAGTTTAAAATGAAAAGAGGTTTTCCTCAATTCTCATTAGTTTAAATGTTCTAGAATCTTTTTTTTCTTTTCAGGATGAATAAGTAACAAGCTTACTCAATAAATATTTTTAGATAATCCAAAAAAGTTCACCTATAAATATGCTTACAATAGCATTAGGTATAATTGAAAAGAAAGAAAAATCTAAAAATCCCACAATGTTCAATAACAGAATTGTTAAAGTGTTTCCATTCAACATTGAACGACAAGAAGCCCTTAGAAATCATAATTAGGAAGACAATATATCAAAGAAAAACAACATATTCCTGTTAACGTGAAGAAAGACAACTGAACTTTCATCTCTGCGAACTTTATGCACAGACAAAGAATGGAACGCAGTGCTGACAAATGAGCATTGATGGGGGTAGTAGAATTTGTGTGTGAATTTTTACTTCTGTCATTTTAGACTTCCACTAAGCTTGTTGTAATATTAACCAGGCAAGAAGTAATGCTGACAAACAATGATAAGGACGATGATGACAACAATTATGACGATGAAGAATGAACATCACTGGCACATTTATGTATCAGAACCGAACTGCAGGATGTCAGCAGCTCTTCCCAATGGGGGACTTGGCCTAGAAGGAAGTGGGCAGGGCCCCAGCTCGCTGGCCCCTCGCCTACCTTGCTGGATGAGCACCTCCGCCGCTAGCTCCCCGGTGCCCACGTTGGCATACTCCTCATTGGGGTGCTTCCTGTTGTAGTGCCGCTTCAGAGAACCAGATATGTTGCAGGAGTAATGGCAATGGGCACAGCGGAAAGGCTGCGGGGACAATGAGGAGGGGTTAGGAAAGGTGAGCCCCAGATGTCTGCCTTTGCTGCTGCTCCCACCTGGTGAGCATCTGACACCCCAAAAGCCTGATATGAGCAGGCCCCATCACCTGTGATATGTCCTAGGGAAAACCACCAGGGCAGGAATGCTGAGACCTGCCTTTGTAGCGACCAACCAAGTGACCGGGACAAGGTGCCCCAGAGGAGGAGCTGTCTCTACTAAGTGAATTTGCTTTTGTTACTTCTTTTCTTTTTTCATCCACCTCAGAATTTAGTTTTTGTTCAAGAAGACAAAAAAAGCAATATACTAATCTATCATTTTTTTAAGTAAATGACATTAAAAGTAGCTCTCATTACAATTAGTTCCCTGATATACAGTCAGGTGTCACATAATGACATTTCACCCAACTATAGACTGCAAATACAACAGTGGTCACAGCAATAGGTTCTACCATACAGCCTGCAAGTGCAAGTAGGCTATACCTTCTACATGTGTGTAAGTACATTCTATGATGTTCTACAACTAAGAATTTGCTTAAGGACACATTTCTCAGAACGTATCCCTGCCATTCAGTGATGCGTCACTGTATTTGCTTCTTTAGCTAAATGAATTCCTCCGCAGTATTTGCCTGCAAGCACTGGCACACACAAGTGTCAACCCTCAGGGAAGTCCGGCAGGTAAAATCTATTTCTCAGGCCCACCTGGTCAAGACAAGCCACTTTCAGGATGAGGCCACATATGAGTCATGCAGTCTTGCCTTTCCTCTTGCACAATGCTTCGGAGGCTGCATAAATAGTGGGGCTGGGGAAAGAGGCGCCTGCTGGGCCCCTGGGGAAGCTCAGTGAGACCTGGCCTTTGGCTGGTCGACGGATGGGCATCTCCATCACTATCAAATTCCATGCCACGGCCCCTGGTCAGGAGCTGCCAGCATGCCCCTGTAATCCACGTGCTGTATGATTCTGACAGTGCTCCAGGGTCATTCAGGGCCTGTTTGATGACCCAGCAACCTTCTAGCCCAGGAGGAGCAGAAGAGGATGGAGCAGCCACAATGGGAGCAGCACTCTGCCTGGTGGAGGGGACTCAGATGGAGCAAGTCCAGCCACACCTCTGGCCTTGACCAATGATGGAACCTCAGGCAGGTCATGAAACTTCTCTTAGCATGGATCTTTTCATCAGGGAAATGAAGATCATACCCATGTCATAAGGTTGTTGTGAGAATTAAATGGTATCATATAAACTGATACCTAAAATGCTGTTCAAAGCATTTCTTATTGATTTTATCAGCAATTCTATCACAATTCTTACTGTGCATCTGGAAGCTAATGCACCACTGCATCTATTAAGACCTCAAACACTACCTTTATTCCTCGACTGTCCAATTCATCAATCTTTTCACCACTGTTGCCCAGAAGACCTAAACTAGCAACTGCAATGTCTGAATGTGAAGTGCACCAACAGGGAGAAAATGTCCTCTCATCTTTGAAGCTTAGATCAGCCCCGTTTTCAAGGTTTCTTCCCTTCAAGTATAAAACTGTGACGAAGTATCCCCATAGAGGCAGATGGGAGAGAGGGAGAAGGAGAGGAGGAGGAAGAGGGAGAGAGAGAAGGGAGAGAGGGGAGAGAGCGGAAAGAGGGAGAGAGGGGAGAGAGGGAGAGAGGGAGAGAGGGGAGAGAGGGAGAGAGGGGAGAGAGGGGAGAGAGAGGGGAGACAAGAAGAGAGAGGAGGAGAGAGAGGGGAGACAAGGAAAGAGACGAGGAGAGGGACAGAAGGGAGAGAGAGAAAGAGAGGGAAAGAGTGGGAGAGGGAGAGGGAGAGAGGGAGAAAGAAAGAGAGAGAGATGAGGGAGAGAGGGAGAGAGTGAGAGAGGAGGGAGGAAAGGAAAATCTTCCACCTCAGCCCCTGCCTAAGTCACACTCCTTCCTCGTAGGCACCTTGCCCACCACCTGCTCCAAGAGCAGCTCCCCCTTCTGACTTCATGCTGTCACCTCCCTTTCTCAGGCTTCTGCCATCTCCCAGCAAACAACTCCTGGGGGTGCTGCCTGCTCAGACCTCATGCTTCTCCATCCTATCTCCTTAGGCTGGCTGCCCCATCCCACTATGACAGTTGTGACATTGTCATGCCACTGTCCCCAGGTTCTGCCAGGACTCTCAACTTTCTAGATTTATTTACAAGATCTGCAAGCCAGGCTTAATGTGAAATGCTGGATCTCTCTAAGGTGCTGGCCTTGGGCTGGATTTGTTCTTCTGCTCTGGTCCCAATTATCATTTTTGCATTGTTGATTGGTGGATCTATATGTTTTGTTGGGTCATCTCTCCTGAACCATACACAGGAATTTTCAACTGCCTTCCAGTTATCTCCACAGGGATGTTCTATAGGCACCTTAAACTTTGGACTCACATCTTTCTGTAAAATCAGTCATCAAAGACAGAAACCCACAGCCATCTTTCATTTTTCCTTCTTTCTTACTATTCAACTGATCACAGTCTTGTCCAGCCTTCCTGGGAAGCCTTTCCAGAGGGCCCCTGTCCTTCTCTCTCTCTCTCTCCAGCACAGAGAAGGAGACCCTCCCAGCCTATGAAGGGAATACTGCCATCCCCAGAAGGGCCATTCTTGGAAAGACACAGGGCAGTTAATCTGGTCAGTCAACCTGCTCTAAAACATTCCCCAGGGACTTCGTCCTACACCAAGGCCACACTCTGGTTACCGGATGCTTTGTGCCACACCGTACGTGCTGCGTTTCTACATTAAGTCCCTGGGTAAGGAATCCTTGGAGTTTGGCCCATGGCATTTACTAAACAAAAGGACCTGGAACAAAGGCAGAATTTGTCGGGCTTTCTCTTCTATCTAGTGCGCAGAGAACAAAAGGTCTAGAATTCTAATATATGATTACTGCAAAGTTAAAATAAAAGCTAAACCATTTTCAAATGCTTTCATCTCTAAATAAGCAAATAACATGAAGATATTATTTTTAGAATGTTAGCATTTATACAGAAATCAAAAAGAAAAAGTGAAAATGCTATATTGCCAGCATCGGGCAGTCAGTGGGCATAAAAGGCAGGAAGAAAAAGGGCGATGAAAATAAGAAATGGTCCTGCAAACCTAGCTTCAGACTCGAGAGCCAATTTCACCCTTCTTGCAGCAAAGCAGATAAACAGCTTCCTGTGAGTTCAGCTCGCTTTCTTCCCCATGCCCATCCATTGGCAGAATTGCTAATGAGAAGAAAAATTGCCAAAATGTAAGCATATTGGCAAAAAATGTATGTGTGAGCCCAAATGAGGATTCAGGCTCTTGAGCTAGCAATTTCTATCAAAATTTTCAATTCTGAGAGTTGAAAGAAACACCTGGCGAAATCTTCCCTCCATGGAAGATTTTCTTCTGTAGCCTCTCCAGCAGTCTGCTGTCTACTTAGCCTCTGCTTTGATGCAGGGGGTCCAAAACATGCCCCAGCAGCCTTTTCACTGCTGACCAGTGCAGGGGGAGTTAGGAAGATAAACCTCCCAGACTCTTTCCTTCATTGGTCTTGCTTCTATCCTTCATATCCATTAGAACCTCTACATGAAGTCAATTACTATCGGGGAATCTGCCCCGATATTCATGTAGGTTCTTTTCTATTTTCTCTAAGCGTCGGCCAGTTTGAGAAATAAAGGCACAGAGTACAAAAGAGAGAAATTTCAAAGCTGAGCATCTAGGGGAGACATCACATGTCGGTAGGTTCTGTGATGCCCCACAAGCCCCAAAAACCAGCAAGTTTTTATTAGGGATTTTCAAAAGGGGAGGCAGTGTGCGAATAGGTGTGGGTCACAGACATCAAGTACTTTACAAGGTAACAGAATATCACAAGGCAAGTGGAGGCAGGGCGAGATCACAGGACCACAGGGCCGAGGCGAAATTAAAATTGCTAATGAACTTTCCGGAACCATTGTCATTGATAACATCTTATCAGGAGACAGGGTTTTTGAGATCAACCGGTCTGACCAAAATTTATTAGGCGGGAATTTCCTCTTCCTAATAAGCCTGGGAGTGCTATGGGAGACTGGGGTCTATTTCACCCCTGCAATCTTGACCATAACAGAGGGCTATGCCCAGGGGAGCCGTTCATAGGCCTACCCCCAGGCGCGCATTCTCTTTCTCAGGGATGTTCCTTGCTGAGAAAAAGAATTCAGTGATATTTCTCCCATTTGCTTTTGAAAGAAGAGAAATATGGCTCTGTTCCGTCTGGCTCACCGGTGGTCAGAGTTTAAGGTTATCTCTCTTGTTCCCTGAACAATTGCTGTTATCCTGTTCTTTTTTTAAGGTGCCCAGATTTCATATTGCTCAAACACACATGCTGTATAATTTGTGCAGTTAATGCAATTATTACAGGGTCCTGAGGCAACATACATCCTCCTCAGCTGACAGGATTAAGAGATTAAAGTAAAGACAGGCATAGGAAATCACAAGGGTATTGATTGGGGAAGTGATAAGTATCCATGAAATCTTCACAATGTATGTTTAGATATTGCAGTAAAGACAGGCATAAGAAATTATAAAAGTATTAATTTGGGGAACTAATAAATGTCCATAAAATCTTCACAATTCAAGTTCTTCTGCCATGGCTTCAGACGGTCCCTCCGTTTCGGGTCCCTGACTTCCTGCAACAAATTACCACCCATTTTCTGCTGGGGATCTTCTCGCCTGAAGTGTGGGAACTGAGCCTCATCTAGGCTCTTCAAGCAAAACAAGTTCTGACCTGTGAGGCACTGCCACAGGCCAGCAGGGAATTCTCCCCGGGCTGATGCAGAGGAGGAGACAGGCAGAGGGAGGGAATAGCATCGCTAACTGCAAGTCTCAAGGTTTCATTTATGAAGCATATATTTACTGACCTCTGACTGTCCTCTGACCCTCAGGGATACATGGCAAATGTGGCAGATTTGTGAATCCCTAAATATATACAGGTTTGGGGACTTAAATATCAACTCCAAAGATTAAATGCTATCTGGGCAAAGTAAATCATAGAACTTGGTTTCTAAGTCAGAAACTCACAAGCAACAAATGACACTAGATCTCAAAAGGGAAGTTATTTATTCAGAGCTTTCAGGACAGAATCCAGCCTAGAGTTGGGAGGAAGATATAAACTGGCTCCATAGCTCATTTGGAATGCAACATCAAAGTTCTTATCGTGGTCCAAAAAACAAGACAGGGAGTCCATTAGCATAGCTATTATTCAATGTTGCACAGAAGTTCTTAACCAAAGTAATGAGATCTAACATGATAAATATTACTGATTTCTCTAATTTTTACTGATAGCTACTATATGCCAAATAGCTCTAAATGTTTTGCATGGATTAATTCCTATAAGTCTCACATCAAGCTCATACGGTACGTGCAATTATTATCCTCATTTTTACAGGTAAGGAAACTGAGACACAGAATGGTTTAGAGATTTGCCAAAGTTTCACAGTCTCCCAGCCTGGCTACTTGATTTGCATCAGATTTGGGGCCCCAGGCCCAGCCAACAATAAAGAGATGATTTGGCTTTCCACTGGCCATTTTTTTCCCTAGCATATATCTCCCTAAAACCACAATTGAGAGGGGCACAGGTTGGTATTCTTGGGTCTCCTGGACATAAGGTGGCCCAGATCTAAGTATCAACCTCTAGACCGAGGAACCCCACGGTGGACGGGGAGAGATGTGGGCAGTTACTGGGCTATCATTAGGAGGCAGGGACTTGGCAGGGGAGATGACGAGGGTCGATACCAGCCAGGTCAACACAGTGTGCTGTGTGCTGGGTCAGGAAAGTAATGATAGACAATGGGAGCCCCTGGTAGGTGTCAGGCGGGACAATGGCCAACTTCCCATTTTGAAATATCACTCTGGATACCTGGAAGTTAAATGGAAAATGGACTTGAAAGGAACAAGACTGGAGGCAGGGAACCAATTATCCAGTTAACTGCAGTGGTATGGACGAGAGATACTAAAGGCTTAAAATGAAGCAGGGGAATAAAAATATGGGAAAAGAAGAGAATATTTAAGAGAGGTGAAGAAGGTAAAACCAGCCAGACCTGATGGCTGGGATGATGTGTGAGAGGGAGGAGATGGAGTCTCTAGGATGACTCCCAAACTTCCAGCATGGATGACAGAAGGCAAGGAAGGCCACCAGCAAAACGGAAGTCATATGGATAATGGGAGGGAGAGGGTGTATTCCTAGAACTCTGAACATCCCACAGGGTGAGTCTAGAACTCAGAGGATAGCTCTGGGCTGCAAATACAGATCAGAGCCCAGGCAACTAGCAGAGGTCCTAAGACTGAATGTGGCCATAGAAAGAGTATATCAAGTGAGAAGAGAAGCAGGATTGGAACAACACCCTGGAACACAGGAGCAGGTAGGCAAAACGAGGCGGACTTGGAAGAAGGATGAGAGAGGATAGCAGGTGCGGGGATCAGGGGAGTCTGGAATCATGGGATCTGAGGAATAAGGTCCTTCAGGTAGGGGAGGAAAATGGAGCTGAGTGTTCTAAGAAATCCAACAGGAAGGGGCCTCCCCCATGTCCACTGGACCTGGCAATCAGGGGGTGGCACCGGTGACCTACCAAGAAGAGGTTCAGCAGCATGAGAAAGACAAAAGCCAGGCTTTGGCAAGTCAAAAGAGAAAAGACGAGGAGCGCAAACTGGGCTTTGGGTCATGTTCCTTTTTCCAAAAGGTGGCATCAAAAAACTCTTTCTCAAAAGGTACATTGGGTCAGGTGCAGTGGCTCACGCCTGTAATCCCAGCACTTTGGGAGGCTGAGGCGGGCAGATCACTTGAGGTCAAGAGTTCGAGACCAGCCTGGGTAACATGGCGAAACCCCTTCTCTACTAAAAATACAAAAATTAGCCGGGCATGGTGGTACGTGCCTGTAGTCCCAGCTACTTGTGGGGCTGAGGCACGAGAATTGCTTGAACCTGGGAGACAGAGGTCACAGTGAGCCAAGATTGCACCACTGCCTTCCAGCCTGGGTGACAAAGTGAGACGCTGTCGCAAAAAAAAAAAAAAAAAAAAAAAAGATAAAGATTAAAAAGAGATACATTGAAGATTTACAATTTGAGTTGAAAGAAAACGAGATTGAATGTGTTAAAGCTGAAACTCTTTAAGTCCTTATTTTTATGTCGAGAAAGCAGGTAAGATGTCACCACCATAGTAGGAATCTGGGTGACAGAGTGAGACCCTGTCTCTTAAAAATAAAAAGCAGGTAGAATACACATTTTCATAATTTGAGAATTTGCTGTTTTGGTTCTCTAAACAGAAAGAAAGAGAATAGAAGAGGACAGGGAATCATATCTCACACATGAAACTGGGTTCTGAAAAACCTGATTAGAAGACATCTGAAAACCTCTAACTATATCAAAGTGATCACATTTCCCATCGGCACCAAAGAAGGGACCTAGAGGAACGTTTGAAAGCAGATGAGAAGCTGGTGATGAGGTAATGTTCAAGGTCGTGACATTGGCAACTGACTGCAATGTACAGGACGGCTTTTTGGTAAAAGGAGGAGTTGCTCTGTTGGCTCCGATTTGCAGCAAGCAAGAAGGCTGTCATCAGGTAAGGTTTTTGCAGTCTAATTTGTGCAACCATGTCATGGTTATGACCTACATGAAGTGGACTGGTTGGTACAAGACCATTTATACACTGCTGATAGACGTGGTGTTTTTAAAATGCGGAAGGACCTTTACAACACAGAAGGACCTTCTCAAGGACATGATTGCGTTCTATGTCAAGCAAGGGTAGAAGAGCAGAGTGCGGGAGCATGAATGATCCAGGAGCAGGAGAAGAGGGTCAGGTGTTAGGCCCACCACTAACAGTGGAGTCACCCTAGCCAAGTCATTACATCTCCACTGCTTTTGATTCCATATCTGTGAAATGGGAGAGCAAACCTTCCCTGCCTACCTGACGGAGATTAGATGGGCCACCAAAAACACAGAGTATGACTGTGCTTTAAGAATCATAAAACCCCATAGGCCTCACTACTGTGGTCTTTAATCAGTTCATTAGCATATTAGCACAGGCAACTAGCAAATGCCCTAAGACTGAATGCAGCCGTAGAAAGAGAGTGTATAAAGTGAGAAGAGAAGCAGGATTGAAACAGCACCCTGGGATGCAAGGGCAGGCAGCCAAAAGGAGATGGGCTCGGAAGAAGGACAAGAGAGGACAGACAGTAGGTGGGAGGATCAGGGGACTCTGGAGTCTGGAACTCCATCTCCTCCCTCTCACATCATCTCAGCCCTCAGGACTGGCTGGTTTTACCCTCTCTATCTCTCTTAAATGTTCTCTTTTAACATATTCACGTATTTTTATTCCCCTGTCTAATGTGGTCATCTGAGGCTCCAAGAAACCTCCTGGTGGGTGTCCTCCCAATTTCCCCCATGACAAGAACATTCCCTTCCCTTCTAGTGAAGCTCTTCTCTTCATGTAGCCTGGGATTCTGTGTAGGAGCCTGCCTGCCTGCAGTATGGAGGCACAGAGTCCCTCCACCACCTTCAAAGGCTATGGAAAGTCCCACCTACACCACCATGACCCTATTAAACTGTACCTACTTATACACCAACTGCCCTGGACTCAGTCCTGTAAATGTAAGTAAAAAGACCTTTAAAATGTTGCATGTTAAGCCACTTAGAAACACTAATCATCACTCTCATATGCCATTATTCCTCCATGGCCATCTAGCGCACTGGGAAATTCTGAAAAAGTGAAAAAACTCTAACCTAAAAAATAGATTTCAAGTGTCATGAAATTTTTATGAACTATATTTAACCATCAATTAAGTTTAACTTTGGTCTGTAGGCATTTGTTCATCTTGATTTTGTAGTTTTCCTGTAGTTTGGGGTCATTTTTTAGGCTCACGAAAATGTGCTCAGGGTTCCGTGGATCAAGTGGCCCTGCCCACTGGCACCAGAGGGGAGAGGGGCCAGTTCTCGTAGACCCAGCAGGACTCTGGGCCCTGGGTTCCATGTGCTGGCCAGGACAGCAGGCTCTGTCAGCGCTTCCTCACGTGACCTTAAGGGAAATCTGGACTTCAGATTTGGAGATAGCCATGCATACAGTTTGAATATTTTTCCCTCCAGAACTCATGTTGAAATTTAATATTATTGAGTATTGAGGGGTATTGAGAGTTTGGGCATTTAAGATGTGACTGAATTATGAGGGCTCTGCCCTCATGAATGGATTTACCCATTCAAGGATTGACGGATTAATGGGTTGTCATGGGAGAGGAATTGGTGGCTTTATTAAGAGGAGGAAGGGGACATGCACTAGCAAACGAACACTCTCAGCCCCCTCGCCATGAGATATCCTGCACTGCCTTGGGACTCTGCAGAGTCCCCACCAACAAGAAGGCGCTCAACCAGATGCAGCCCCTTGACCCTGAACTTCACAGCCTCCAGAACTGTGAGAAATAAATTCCTTTTCTTTATAAATTACCCAGTTTCAAGTATTACGTTATAAGCAACAGAAAATGGACTAATACAAGCCAATCATCAGTTAATCTTCATTTACCACAAGTAAAGAAACAGACAAAAAAAGAGATGAGGAAAGAAGGAAAGGAAGAAAGAAAAAAAGGAAAGAAAAGGGAGAGAGAGGGAAGGGAAGAGAACGGAGAAATTAATGCCAGTGAGGAATGACAATCACAGGATCAATCAACCATGATCCACTGAAAGATAAGAAAAATTGGCAAAATATGTCATCACCTCACATAAAAATTAAATGCCAAATCATACTGCCATTTCTTTACAAAAAGATCTCTTATCTTTACTTATAAATAAAGTATCTGCTGAGTATCTGCTACATGCCAAGCAATATGTTAGGAACTGGAGGTGGCTGGCACCACACTCACAGGCATTCCACTAAATCCTCTTACCTCATTCACCACCTTCTACTGGAGGTCCTGAGTGTTTACATCTTACCTCCTCCCTCCCAGATGCCAGGACCCGGAAGGCCAGGCCAGCTGGTAACTTTCTTCCCTTCCTGCCTGATCCAGACCTGCCCACTTCTCTGACCACATCCCTCTTCATGGTCACCCTCGTTCACTAGACTCGAATCATATTGGCTCCTTTCTCATTTGCATTCTCACTCTCCCTCTATTCAGAACACCCCATCAGCAGATTTCCCTCAGGCGCTGTGTCCTGGACCAAAGTCAAGTCTCCAAACTGCCCTTCTTACCCTAGTCTTGATCCTGCCATTCTCTCTACAACAAGTGTCTTTCTTTTCTTTCCAACTTTTATTTTAGGCTCAAAGGGTACATGTGCAGATTTGTTACATGGGTAAATTGCAAGTCACAGGGGTTTGGTGTACAGATAATTTTGTTACCAGGTAATTAGCATAATACCAAACAGGTAGTTTTTCAATCCTCATCCTCCTCCCACCACCCTCAAGCAGGCCCCAGTGTGTACTGTTCCCTTCTTTGTGTCCATGTGTACTCAGTAAGTACCCACTTATAAGTGACAATATGTGGTATTTACAGTTTTGTTTTATTGCACTAACTCGCTTAGGATAATGGCCTCCAGCTTGATCCATGTTGCTGCATAGGATATGATCTCACACAACAAGTGTCTTTATCAGCCCCCTGCTCAGAGCCTTCAAGGTCTGCCAGAGCCTGTGGAGAGCCCCAGATGACCCGTCCACACCTCTTTGTAACAGTGAGCAAGGTACATGCAGGTATTGTACAGAAGTGAGGGTGGGGGGCAGGGGAAGGAGAGCATGTACCAAGCCCCAAATAACCTGCCCACACCTCTCTGTGACACTCAGCCAGACACATGCAGTTACTGCACAGAAGAAGAGATGGGGTAATGTACAAATCTCCAGATGACCTGCCCACACCTCTCTCTGATAGTCAGCCAGGCACATGCGGGAGATGTGCAGGAGCTTGCTCCAAACCATCTCACTCCTGCAGCTGCCACTCATGTTTTCAAGCCATTCCTTTTTCACTGAGAACACTCCCCACCTGCTCTCTCTACTTCACAAACCTTCAGGACAACTTCAGCACACAGGAGGCTGTTCCTGCCCCTTAGTGGATCTCGCAACTGTTGTATGCAGGCATCCACTTCTGTCCTTCTGATATTGCTCTATTCTACTGAGTTCCTTGGGTCAGGCTCTCTGTATCTTCCCCTCAATATCCTTGAGAAAGAATCTATTGATTCTAATACTAGATGACACCAAAGTGAGAAGGGGCTATGGTCATCTAGTGAAACATGCCACTGACTGTGAAAATCGGCAAACTTGTCTGAATGAACAAGTTGATCATGTTGGATTCAACGCTGCCCCATTCATTCCAAGCAATGCATCAAGACTTAGATCCCCAAAGCATAAATCGTAGGATGACACTGTATAAATACCCACCCTCCCCATTTAAAACAATGCCCCCTCTTATGCGTTGAAAGAAGATAATATTATTATGCTTCACAGATTTGAGCCAAACTTGATGAGTTCAACATTTTATTTATCCCCAAGTTATTAAAAACGTCTACCCATTGTCTTGTGGTACTAAGAGTGGGAATGTTCATCAGCTAGGCTCCCATCCATTCTTCACATACCTCAGCTCACTTCTTACTACCCCTACCTTCACCCTGAAATTTTCTCTAACTCTCCCAGGAAGATGTAAGTTCTTCTTCTCATCTGTCCCCCAACACCTGGTAAAGCACTAACCCTGCTATGGTGTAACTGCCACCTGCCTCTCCAGGTCTGCCGTCCACAGGCTGCAAATCCTTTGAGAGTAGAGTCCACATCAGAACCCGCTCACCTATGCTCCCACGGCAGCCAGTGCAGTGCCCAGCACAGGCAGACGCTCAAATACAGTTATGTGGCTTAAAGAAAAAGGGAAGATTGCTTGCCTCTGTTAATGATTCACATGTAGTTAGTCCAGCAAAGCCTCCTAACAATAACAAAAGAAAAAAACTAAAAATCTGGTTAAAATGGTTTTAAAAAAAAAATTAAATTTAAGAACTTTAAGAGACATCATAAAGTGAAGAAAAGCCAAATGAGGAGAAACTATATTCCTAACATATAACTAAAAATGACCCACACTTAAAAGAGATAAATAATTCCTGAAGACAAGTAAGATAACAACAAAATCACCCAATAGAAAAATGAGAAAATAGTTGAACAGATACTTTACTAGAAGAAAAGGTGGAGGAGGGAGGGAAGGATAGTAAAAGAAAGTAAAGAAATCCAAACAGCTAAAAAAATATGAAAAGGGGCTCAACCTCATTAACAATCATGAAGATAAAAGTAAAACCACATAGAAGGTCACTGCACAGCCACCAGACTGGCAACACGGAATGTTCACACCAAGATATGGACCAATAGAGGCTAATGTGTGCTGCTGCAAACTGGTGCAACCACTCTGGAAAACAGTTGAGCATCACCTAGCAAAGCTGAAGCTGTGCATCCCATGGCCTGCAAAGTCCTCTGTGGGTGTATGTATCTTGGAGAAACTGGTGGACAAGCATACCAGGGGACACACATGTCATGAGTCCACAGCAACTGAGCTCATAAAAGCAACAAAACAGAAGGAATCCAATTATCCACTGCAATTGAATGAATAATTACATCATGCTAGGTTCACATGGTGGAGTCATATTTCACACAATGGCATACGTACTGCAAGGAAATGAGTGAACTAGGGCTACACGTGAGAACTGGTCAGTCTGACCAATGTAACTCTGAGTAAAGAAGTAAACTTCCAAACAAATATACAAGGCCAGGTGCAGTGGCTCACACCTGTAATCCCAGCACTTTGGGAGGCTGAGGTGGGAGAAATGGTTAAGCCCAGGAGTTCGAGACCAGCCTGGGCAACATACTGAGACTCTGTCTCTACAAAAAAAATTTTTTTAATTAGCTAGACATGGTGGCACATGTCCACCCTGTAGTACCAGCTAGTCCGGGGGCCAAGGTGAGAGGATCCCTGGAGCCCAGGAGTTCAAGACCAGCCTGGGCAACATAGTGAGACTCTGTCTCTACAAAAAGTAATAAAAAAAATTAGTTTGACGTGGTTTAGAGATGCATACGTGGTTGGCAAAACTATAATGAAATAAAAAAGTATTAGGCTGATGCAAAAGCAATTACTGTTTTTGCCATTAAAAGTAAGGCCATCCATGTATGCATCTCTAAACGAGGTGCTTTAGCATGTGTTTTACTGGCAAAAACCACAATTACTTTTGCACCAACCTAATAATTGTCATTGAAGTCGGGACAGTGGTGACTTTTGGGACAGAGAAAGGGTAGGCTCAGGAAGACCCCACAGGAGAGTGTCTGGCAATGGTCTATTTCTGGGCAGCAGCTATGCAAGTGTTCACTTCATAATTATTCATCACACCACATCTTCATGTCATATGTACTATTCTGGACATACATTCTATTTCACAATAAGAAAAGTAAAGAAAGAAAGACTGTAAAAGGAAATGTAATGATCAAATGGGTAAATAGGCAACAGAGGCTTCCTTCACAAGGCTTTTATGAGGATTATAGAGAACTTACATTAAATGCCTAGAATGATACATACCACCCAACTGGCAGTTATTACTAACATTAATAACACTGACGATAACAACACTTATTGCAGCACATGCAAAGTGATTTTTAGGTTTATTTTCTTTCATCTGTGTGATAAAAACTGCATTGATACTGTAACATATTCCAAAAAGGAGGCTATAGTAGGAATTTCTCTCTAAAGACCCAGTGACAGGCCTGAGGAAATATTAACTATAACTCTGGCATTGCCAAGCTTAAATCAAGTTACCCAGGTGGAGAGATGGTCTTGATCATGCAAGTGCTTCCCGAGGGGTTTTGGTGTTAGGACACCTATAAGATTTACAACAGCACTTCTGCAGCTGAGGAAATGCGACAGGAAGATGACGTTCTTTTCATTAATGTCTGGGGTGGCCATCAATCCCCTAAAACGCAAGCTAGCACCAAGTCACCCTGAGAAGTGTGTAGCTGGGCTGGGGGAGGGCGGGATCCCAAGTTCTTGAGAACTTTGAATTCAGACTTAATTCAGTTAGTTCTGAGACTTAGAAAGCAATTTCATTTAATCAGAGCCCATAAAGGATGAAGTGATAGCTTCTTCAGTCTTACCTCTCTTTTATTTCTGGGGGAAAAAAACAACCAGAACAGATACTTCTGAGAAATATTCCCCACCACGTACAGTGGAGAGGTCTGTGGCCTGTGACACTTCTCACAACCCCTAATTGGCAGAGGTTTCTGGAGTCAGACCTCAATCTAGCTCTACTGCCTAACAGCTCTGCAACTTTGAGAATGTTTGCTCCTTTTATTGCAACGACTGGAGCTAATGTAAACAGAGCCGTCTGCATGGAGATATTCATCAAATTATTATCATTGACAGTTTACACAAAGAACAGTGGAAACGCCTCAGTTAAAGGAACAGAACAAATAGTATTTCTTTTAACGTGCATTTGCAGTTTGAGCACTTCCTGTTTACATTTGCAGCAATAGAGGAAGACAAGCTTAAGGAGGGGACCCCAAATTCACAACAGATAATGAGAGCCGTCACTGAGTTTCTACTACATGTCTCAGTCACCTAGGGTAAAGATGGAGATATTAACATTCTCATCTTGCAGACAAGGCCCTGCGAAGTTAAGCGGCTTGCTGAAGGTCATGCAGTTAGTCACCAGCCAAACCAGTGTTCTAGCTAAGGTCTGTCAGATCCTAATGTTCACGCCTCAGTCTCCTTGGCTGCTGGAGCACTGATCACCAAAGCTCACCATAAACAAGCTTCACTTCAGCAATAATCTCTCCTGCTAATGGATCAAATGAATGATTTCTGCAACTTTTGCTTTTATACTGTATTTTCAGTTTTGCAGATAACTTTGCATTTCAAATCACAGCATCAACAAGATGGTGCTGTTTTCACAGCAGCAATTCCAGCTCCCAAAGTTCTAGTAGCAAAACCTTCTCACCATTTCTTCCCCTTTCCTCTCTATTCCCTCCTCAGGACCCGGCTCTGTACAGACCCCCATCTGAACTGCCCACAAAACTACCAAACACTGCAGGTCAGAGTTAACACCACTGCAGTAGTGAAGATTGATTATAAATGCATGTGCATAGATTTCCAAAGAACACACCAGAAACAGATTACATGCACTCCCTCTTACAGGAATCTCCACTGAGGCTTCTTGAACATAACAATAATGAAGTTAGGTTTGCTGTGCTCAACATAAGAAAACAATACACTTACAGATAGTAAACCTGCTCTTTGCTAACAGGAGGGCTCCTGGTGGGCTGCAGTGAACCTCTGCTGTTATCCTTCAGTATCCTCCAGGGCCTGGCTCACTGCATCTGGTGAGTGTGAAGAATCTCATGAGCCTTGGGACCATGTTTACTTATCCTGGGCTGAGCACCTCCTTTCTAAAGCATTTACACATGTTTTATCTTGTATTAACCTCAAGAGGCCTCTGGCAGCTGTGAGAGGAGGGAAGAACTGAGAGCTGAAAGCCACAGAATGGAGTGAAGGACCAGGCATGGCCCAGAAACAGAGGATCTGTTGAACGCTGTGCCCTTGTGGCTCCAAGCCCTTGAAGGAGCTCAGAGTCCTACCTCCACCTGGAAGTTGGCCATGACAAATCTATCACATTAAACTTCTACAGAACCTATTCATTTACTCATTTGTTCATTCAGCAAATATTTATTAAGCACCGCATAGGTGCTGGGAGTAGGACAAAAACTAAACAAAGAGCTTCAAAGAATTTACCTTCTAGCATCATGAACAAGTAAATATATAACCCGTTGATGCTGTTAAACACATAAAAATAAGGCATTTGAGCCAAGACCTGAAGGAGGTGAGAGAAGCCCCATGTGGCTGCCTGGGAGAAAAGCAGAGTGAGAAGTGGGAAGAGCAGGTGTAACCAAGCACGGAGATGGAGTGGGACACGCCACGTCCACAATGGAGGGTGGAGGGCGAGGCAGCGCGGGAACCAGGGGCCAGGCAGGGCAGGTGCTTGTGGCCACCTGTAGGATTTCGGCTTTAACTCTGAGTGTGACCAGAAGCCACTGAAGTGACAAACATACATGGGGTTCATTATACTATTTTCTCTACTTCTGGGTTCTCTGATAACCAGTGTTTCCCAAAGTCTGTTTCACAAAATGTAAGTGCTGGCAGGCACTTTGGGAAAAATGGGAGGAGAGGGACTTCTCCAGCCAAATGAGATTGAAAATCACTGCATGCTGTGTCCCCACCACCTAACACCTACTGACATCCCAGGGAACTAGTGTTCTAGAGAGCACGCCGTGGAAAACACTGACTTACGGCCTCTTCCAGGGAGGGTCTATCTTGTCTCCTAGGTACGCTGAGCTTCCTGAGGACAGAACCCATGTCTTCTGCTACTGCTGGGTTCCACCACAGCCAGTGGAGCACTGGGCACTAGAGACTCAGAACGGAACATGCAAAAACAAAAGCTTGATTGGCTGACTGCCGGACTCACTTCGCTACTCCATGTTAACTGTGCCCATGAGAAACTTCTTTTCCACTCAGAGGAATTCCATCACATTGAATCTCTGAACTCTAAGGCCCATTATCTACCCAGGGTCACCCAGTAAAGCTTGTGACTCTTCCAGAATGTTCTGGATGATGACACAGGCTGACAGACGGAAATGTTTCATAGAAATACTAGTTCAGACTGGGCGTGGTGGCTCACATCTGTAATCTCAGCACTTTGGGAGGCCAAGGCAGGTGGATCACGAGGTCAGGAGATCGAGACCATCCTGGCTAACATGGTGAAACCCTGTTTCTACTAAAAATACAAAAAATTAGCCGGGCGTGGGGGCGGGCACCTGTAGTCCCAGCTATTCGGGAGGCTGAGGCAAGAGAATGGCGTGAACCTAGGAGGTGGAGCTTGCAGTGAGCTGAGATCACGCCACTGCATTCCAGTCTGGGTGACAGAGCAAGACTCCATCTCAAAAAAAAAAAAAAAAGAAGAAGAAGAAGAAGAAATACGAGTTCATCCCCAGAGGCTGCTCAGTGCCTGAAAGTCATTGCAGCAGAGCTACATGAATGCTCCCCACCCCACAGCAAGAAGAATACTGATCACCAGGCCAATGGCCAAAGATCTGCGCCCCTAGACTGGGCAGTGGGCAACTCGAAAAAAATGCATATTCATAACAAAGGACCAAGACTGTAAATTACAAGATACATGGTGGTGCTCATAAGGAAAATTCCTAAAGAACATTTGCACCTAGAATGCTCACCTTCTTCTCCAGCCTGAGCTCAGTGGGAATGTGAACCACGTGTACGCAGGACAATGTGGGGGACCGGTGCACCCCACCTGACCCAAACATACACACCCAGACCCCCATGACCCACAGACAGTCACGGGAGACAAACAAGGGGAAAGAAATACAGAGGCAGAAGCCAAGAGATATCAAGAGACACATGCCCGAAAGGAAGAGGCCCTCAGACCAAGGAGCGCGGGGGAAGCAGATTTTCATGGGCTCACGTTAGCATGTAAAGAAGTTTGTACTAAAGATTTCAAAGCAATGTTGATGTTTACAGGATATCAGGTGAATGAGAACATCATTCCCTTCTCCTTTTCCCAGTGGCCAAGTATAATTCAGGCAGATTTGGTAGGTCACACTCTGGTCTATAATCCAAGTCTTCAATCCAAGTCTTCCTGAAAGCGGAGAGGCTCAAGGCCGAGTCCACCAGACACCATCCACGCTGGGAGAGAAAAATCTTTTAATATATTTTTTGCCTCATCTCTTCAGGATTTACAAACCTGAGAACATGAGGCTGGGACTTACGTTCCATCCAGGGTTGGTCACAATGGAAAAAACAAAAAACAAAAAACAAAAAAAGAAACAGCACAGGGTAAAGATCCAGAGAGAAAATGCCAGGTCTTCATATCATTTAACAAGCACAAAGCTATCTTGGTTTTAAAATAAGGCCAGAGACCAATTAAACAATTTAAGAGAATAAATGTTTTAAAATCGTGGCATACCACAAGTTCAAAAATGGCTTGTGTTGAGGCAATTATCTCATCACAATAAATAACAGTAAGTCAATCCACACTAATTGCCTTTTGTGCAAGCTTAGAAGACTCTTTAGCGTTCTCTGATTATTGATTTTTTTGTAATCACTTGTGTCAAAAATGCAGTATTTCCAGAGAATATACTGCACACTCTTAGACAGGATTTTAATTTAACATAAAACAATCCAATTTCCTTTTTTTTTCCAGAGGTGCTTTAAACATCTAAAATAGAATGAAGCTGAAGATGGCACTGAGAGGTTTTTAGCAGAGACTTTGCATTTCAAGCCAATTTAATAAATGGCCCCTGTTACCACCACCACATGGCCCTGCCACGCATCCCGCTCCCAACCCCACCCGCCACGTTCAAAATTAACAAGAAAACCATGTGTAATCTCAGATTCCTCATTTTCTTGCAAATTTGGAACTGAAAAGCAAGACAGACACCACCAACAGAAACTCTATGCTTTAATTCTTTCCCTCTGCCCCTTGGTTCAGTAGTTTCCACTGAACCTGGAAAATGTTCTGGCTGCTAACTTTACACTCTATCAGCATTTTGTTTGAAGATTTTGCTCGAGTCTTGATAGCTAAACATACAACTGCAGGCTTAAATAGGCAAAGCAGTGAGGGGAAAAAGGACAAAGGGGTAAATAAGTTCTTCTGCTTCACTTGAAAATGAGAAAGCGTGGACTAACGTGCAGAGAGTAGTTTTCACTACAGAGACATGGATCAAAATCCCAACTCTAGCTCACAGAAATTGTGTTACTCCTGAGCGCAGTACTAAACTAGACTCTGGGCCTCAGTGTCCTCATCCGTAAAACGGAGATGTTAATTACCTACCTGGTAGAGTTTTTCAGGGCAAACTAAGGTAATGCACAGAAAACACCTATGTAATGAATGCCAAGCACATGGCTATTACAAAGAAACCAGCCCACCCGTCTTATTCATTCTAATGCTAGATATTTAAACATTCAACCTTGTGATGGAACTTTCTTGTGGAAAGATGAAACCGTCTTCCAGGTAACAGGAGGAGTTGTAGTATAAATAAAACTGCAATGCCATAAGCAATGCCAGATGACTCAGCATTCTGAGGGGGTACTGAGACTCTCAAGCGATTACTTTGAACTATTTATAAATGTGTGGCTTCCAAACAATCTGCTTATTTGAGATCATTTTATTGCTTTCACTTCCTTGCTGACAAAGTTTAGGTTGGAAACTAGGAACAAATTACACAGCCACATCCTCGGCTGACCTCATCCAAACATCACCTTCGTGCAACTGAGCACCCAAGCCCCTTATACATTCTAGGTGCTCAGATGCCTCGTGTATTTTGTACATACAACCATTTCCCTTTCACACCGACACATTATAAAGGCCTTCGGGACCTATTTCATCATCAGGAATGCAAAAAGAGGTTATACTAGTTCCCTTTGACTTGTGGGTATCAGTCAATCAGAGAGCTTTCCGGTTGTTACAGGTTTTTTAAGCTACAGGTTTTACACAACAGGATAATATATTAATCCAACTAAAACATAATTTTTAAAAACTGATAAAGTTGGAATAATTAGTTTGCTGGTTTTCTGGGTCCCCACAGCACCCTGTACATAACTTTTTGTAGCACTTAACATATTTGCTGTTACTTTTGATGTCTATTTGGCTCTCCCCAGACTTGTAACCCTGGCAGACCAGAGGCCTGGCTTCATCCTGAAATCCTCTGCCCCTGTTGTGGTGCCTGACATAGAAGTGCCTGGTATCCAGAAAAAAAAAATGTGTTGAATACATAAGTAAACATTTCATATGCTTTGCATCAAAAAACCAAATGAATATAGTACTTTATTTTGTACTTATGTTTTTTCTTAAAATTCTGAATGTCAAATCATGGTATCATGTATTCTAAATGGCATTCTCAGGAAAAGTTTCTCAATGATAATGAGATCAGTGATTGAGATCTCCTTTGCCTCTCACTAGTTTTATGAAAATACTTTTAGTTATACAAATTTTAGGCTGACAACAGGCAATAGATTTCTCCGGCTTCACGGTGCACATTTTTGAAGATTCAATTGCATTTAGAGATACATCAAACATAAACTTTAAATACTGTCTTTTCAAGATGATGGCGTGGATGGTTTCCCTTGTGAAAGAGCATACTCATCTATACCAAAAGGCTGATGGCTACAGAAGAGAAGGCCAGTCTCACCTTCTGGAGGTCAGGGACAGAGGAGTGATCTGAGCTATCTGTCAAACAGCAGAGAGGGTTATTCCATTTCAGAAGCAAAAGTGTCTAAAGTAAGAAGGAAGGGTCAGCATGAAGTCATACTGAAAAATCTCCAAAATGCACAAATCTCAAAAACTATGTATTTCAGACCTGAATTCCTTTTTTGTGGACTTGCGCATTCACACACCAAATTTTGACATGCTTTCCATAAATCAGGAAAAGCTCTTGGTGCACCTGGAGCTTCACAGAGGAATGAGCCAAAGAGCAAACTTCCTCCAGTGCTGGGGTCTTGTGGCATGTCCTGTGTGATGCAAAAAACTGGTGAGAGGTAGTGACGAGGAAAGAATGGTGGGGCAAGGGCAGGGCAAGGCCCTTCTGCAGGAGAATCACACTTTTTGAAAGCACAGGCAGCAGATCCAGCAGTGAAGGGCAGGGCCACTGAGGAGACATTTGCTGTTAGAAGGAGGCCATTTATTAAGAACTCCGTGTGGGAGACACACCTGGTAAAAGCTTCTCAGCTGGCACGGTGGCTCACGCCTGTAATCCCAACACTTTGGGAGGCCGAGGCAGGTGGATCAAGAGTTAGGAGTTCAAGACCAGCCTGGCCAAGATGGTGAAACCCCACCTCTACTAAAAACACAAAAATTAGCCAGGTGCAGTGGCAGGCACCTGTAATCCCAGCTACTTGGGAGGCTGAGGCAGAAGAATCGCTTGAACCTGGGTGGCAGAGGTTTCAGTGAGCCGAGATCGTGCCACTGCACTACAGCCTGGGTGACAGAGTGAGAATCTGTCTCAGTGACATATTTATGTGGTCAGGTACATCATGAAAGAATGTGCCCCATTAGTGGAATTAGGTGAATATGACTCTGTGAACAAACAGAACATGCCACGGGCACCAAGAATCTTAAACAAAGTCATGAAAGAAAGGAAGTCTGTAGAGTCAGGACAGTCCTGTGATGAAAAAAGGAAGAAACCAGGATGGAGTCTCTACAGAACTAACATTTGAGAACAACGTGACAAGCCCTCTTTACTTACTTCCTGACTAATCACAATGTGTACAGTGGCAAGAAGAGGTACTTCTTTTATCTCTGTGCTACAGGTAAGCTGCAGAGGGGAGATTGCTTGCCCAAGGCCACCCAGGCAATAAGTGGGGAGCCAGCATTCTATGATAGTCTGACCATAGAGCCACAATCTCTAATGTCAAAAAAGGAAGGTCTTGTGCTGTAGGATACAGGCCTTCCATCAAACCCGCACACTGTTGTTTCTCCCATGGGGACAGTCCCAAGGGTCCATGAATCTCCAAGTCTTTCCTGAACTACCCACGGGTAATGCTGCATTGATAATACCCTTGCATGACAGCTGGCAGAGGACTCTCTCCTCGTGACTCTGCACCCGCCCACATTACTCACATCAGCCACAGTCTGCTGTCTCACTCACCCTCCTTGCTCCTTACTCCCAGCTTCAAGTTCGGTGTGTATTGGAGCAGGGGCAATAGGTACATCTGATAGGCACCCACATTGTGCAGACACTGACAGGCACTGTCAGAATCACAGGGGTGGAGTATTCCTGCTTCCAGCTAGGATGCAGAAAACCACAAGAGACCACTGCTCTTACACTAACAACTTGGCAGATCTATCCGAATGCCGAGGATACAAAGAAACCTAAGTGAACTAATTCTAGAAAAAGACATGAGGTGGATAGGTCGCTATGCTAGAGACCAAGGTACCCACCAGTTCCTTTTCTCCTACTTTTATCTCCAGCATAGTGACCCATCAACCTCTTCCCTGTGAAATGGAGAACTTCACCAAGGGCAAGAGGGTTAGGGGCTGAAGCTGGGGCCAGAGATGAAAGAGGAGAGGAAATCCGCCCCTTACAAAGTACACGAGGCCTTCACCAAGTGCACCGCCGACTGTCCAAAGCGTTCCCTGGGCAGGGCAAAGCGGGAGAGAGATGCCTAGTAAACAGAAAGCCCCGGGTGGAGCTGGAGAGAGACAGAAACTCTGCAGCATCCCAAAATGCTGGCAGCTGACCTGTAAAGCTGGTAGAGAGCCTGTATGACTGAGAAGGCCAGCGCTGGGCTGTAAAACACATGATTTCTGGAATCTCACTGGTGCTCAGATGCTCAACCTTGCTGAAAGCAAAGTCCTGATCCTGTTCTCAGAATATCTGAAGACAGTGAAAACCAACTCTAGAGCTGTTCGGAGCCCAGACCCAGACCCAGCTCGACTACAAATGAGATTTATTCATTCTTGAGTTGGCGGTTGCCAAGACCACCCTCAGGTTCAATGACTCACTGAGAAGGCTTGCAGGACTAAGCATATAGTCATACTCATGGCTACAATTTATTATAGTAAAAGAATACAAAGCAAAATCAGCAAAGGGAAGAGGCACATGGGGTGAAGGCTGGGAGAAACCAGGTGTGAGCCGCCAAGGGTCTTCTCCAAGTGGAGCCACACAGCACATGCTTATCTCCCCAGCAAGGAACTGTGACAATACTTATGAAATGCTGTCAACCAGAGATGCTCGTTAGAGACTTAGTGACCAGAAACTTTAGTGATGGCTGATCATGTAAGTACCCTCTGCCTAGCATGTACCAAAATTCCATACTCCCAGAAGAAAGGCAGGTATTCAGCATAAATCACATTGTTTGTATAAATGCTTAAGAAAGTGTTAGCTCCTCTTAACAGTGAGGTGCTACGAACTGTCTTGGAAGTCCATGTTCTCAGATGCCAGCTCAAGCTTGTAAGCAGGTCTTTCAAAGGAGAGCAGCCAAGCCTGCTATATTAACTCTTTTCTGCACAATCCCCCATACTAATAACATATACTTTCCCAAGGCCAACTATTGTTTACCTCAGTCTACTATTTTTTCACATATAATGTCTGGCATTCAATTAAAACATTACGAGGCATGCAAAGAAGCAAGAAAAGATGGCCTCAAATCAAGAAGAAAAGCATCTCTGCAGCCCTGCAGGGAAAAAAAGAAAAAGAAAAAAGAAAAGATAAAAAAGTCAATAGAAACTGATGTGCAGGTGCCCCAGATGTTAAAATTATTAAACAAAAACATCAAAGTAACTAGAACAAATACGTTAAAAGCTCTAGGAGAAAAAAATAAAAAACATGTGTGAACAGATGATAAAATGTAATAGAGAAACAAAAACTACAAAAAAAATGCTACATGGGAGGCTGAGGCAGGAGGATCATTGCAGCTCAGGAGCTCAAGCAAGATACAAAAAGAAGGAAGGCGGGAAGGAGGGAAGGAGAGAGGGAGGCAGGGAGGGAGGGAAGGAAGGAAGGAAGGCGGGAGGGAGGGAGGGAAGGAAGGAAGGAAGGAAGGAACGAACAAAGGAAGGAAGGAAGGAACAAAGGAAGGAAGGAATGAAGGAAGGAAGGAAGGAAGGAAGGAAGGAAGGAAGGAAGGAAGGAAGGAAGGGAGGGAGGAAGGGAGGGAGGGAGGGAGGGAAAAAGAAAAGGAAAAGAAAAAAGAACCAAATGAAGATCCTAGAAGTTTTATTAAAACATCACATTTGGTGGTCTTAATAGCAGATTTAATATATCCTAAGAAAGGATAAGTGCACTTGAGGAAAGGCAAATAGAAATCATACAAACTATACAAACTGAAACATAAAAAGAAGAATCAAAGGGAGAGAGAGATCACCTGAATGTGAGGTGCTATTAGTGCCTCACATATATGTATTCATATATATGTGTTAATATATGTGGTATTGCAGTCCTAGAGGGAAAGGAGAGAACAAATGAAGCAGAAGGAACAAAGAGATAATGGTTGAGAATAGTCCAAAACTGATGAAGGATATCAACCCACAGAAGCTCAACAAACCCCAAGTAAGGTAAATATAAAGGAAACCACACCTAGACTTGCTGATGTTAATATGATGAAAACCAAAAAAAGGAGGAAAATCTTAAAGCCAGCTAGAAGAGACTCATTACACATAGAGAAACAATGATAAGGGTTAGAAACAAGAAACGATGAAAAGGGATGGAACATTTTTAGAGTCATGTCCCCCTAGAAGTCTATGGCTATCAAAATGTTTTTCAAACATGAAGACCACATACAGACATTCTCAAACAGACAAAAATCGAGAGAATTCAATTCTAGCATACCAGCACACAAGAAATGCTACAAGAAGCTCTCCAAGCTAAAGAAAAGTGTATCAAATAGAAGCCCAGATCTGCGGGGAGAAAATGAAGAACACCAGAAAGGTGAATTATGCAGGTAAATGTATATTTACCCTTTTAAAATATTTTAATATTTTAATTAAATGATTTTTTAATTTTAAATCTTTTTAAAATTTTAGTTTCATTATGTATTTTTAAAATATTTTATAAATATTCACTGATTACAGCAAAAAATAACACTATATTGAGGAGTTCATAACATGAACATGTGTGACAACAAGAGCACAAAGTGTAGGAGGAGAGTAAATGAATTACAGTGTTTTATGCTTCTTACATTGTGCATAAAATAATATAATATTTGAAACTAGAATATGTTGTAATAAAGATAAGGTAAGGTCTACAGCGACCACTAAAACAAGAGGAACACGAAAAAGTATGGTTAAAAGGTCAGCAAATCCCACCTGAGGGATATTCTATAAAATAATTGACCAGTATCCCTCAAAACTTCCAAGGTCATCAAAAACAGGGAAAGTCTGAGAAACTGTTAAATCCAAACAGATCCTTAAAAGGACATGAGAACTAAGGTACTGTGGTATCCTAATGGGATCCTGAAATAGGCAAAGGCCATTAGGTGTAAACTAAGAAAATCGGAATAAAATGTGGACTTTAGCTAATAATAATGTATTAATATTGACTCACTAGTTACAACAAATGTTCCGTATTGATATTAGATGGTAACAACAGAGGAAACTGGGTGTGGGGTATATAGAAACTCTCTGTACTATAGTCAAATTTTTTTCTATAAATCTACGATTGTTCTAAAATAAAAAGTCAATACAAGGGATAAAATGGAATACTAAAAAATACGTGATTCACTCAAAAGAAGACAGAAAAGAAGGAAAGAGAAGCAAAGAACTTATACAACACATAGAAAATAGATACCAAGATCATGCTCTTAAATTAAAAGATGTTGATAATTACACTATATGTAAATGCACTATGCACTCCAATTAAAGGGCAGTGATTGTCACCCTGTTACACACAGGTACATAATTCACATACACACATGTAGGCACACACACAGACACAAACAAGAACTAGCAGTGTGCTGTTTACAGGAAAACATTTTAAGTAAAAATATTTGAATAGGGCCTTTCTTTGCAGAATTCAAAACCCAGTGCACTGTCTAGCAGATTATGGGCTGTGGGGCCCCTGCATCAGAACCTCGCAGGAAAGTCTTCAAGTCGAGGATCCTAGGTTAGGCTCTAGGCTTACTGAAAGCATCTTCTGGGTTTAGAAACCCATTATGTGAACATTTATCAAGATCCCAAGGTAATTCTGATGTTGACTAAAGTTACAGAAAAGTCAATCTTGCAGGAAGGGTGGCAAGAGGCCAGAGCTTCTCCTTGTAAGAAGAAAGCCCCCTAACTCTCTTCATGAGAGAGCAAACCTGAGGTCCTCCCCAGCACCCCAGCACTTCCTCCCCAGGAATGGCTTGGCAGGGCTGATGGGCCAAGCCTTCCCAAAGCTGTGTGGAGACATTCCTTCTGGTCTGTTCCCTCAAAGCAACTCCTCTTTCAAAGCCTCTGAAATAATCACATCAGTGTTCATATTTTTCAAATAAGAAGACAGAGGCTCAAAAAGGTAAAGGAATTCCCAAAGGTTAACTAATTAGTAAGCAGCAGCACCAACATTTTGGCCCCAATCTGCCTAACCCAACAATTCCAAACAACAAGAAAAAAGTAAAGCAACATCAATATCTAAAAATTTATAAAAAATACAATTAACACCTAGAAAAATATTTAGAGTGAGCTATTTTTAAACATAATGTAATCTCACCAAAAAGTATATAAACCACGATCAGCCTGGGTTATATTCCTTGCTGTGGTTCTTTTGAGAACTAGAGTCATTTTCAAGAGATAGGGGAGGAAACAAGAGCCAACAATTTTTGATCACCTGCCTGGTACCATGTACCATACTTACTACTCATAAAAAATGGTATTGCTTTTAATATCTCCAACACCAGAAGACAAACATCACTATCAGCATTTTACAGATCATAAAATTTGTTAAATAACACAGCCTACAAGTGGCGCAGCCAGAAATTGAAACGTCATCTGCCTGGTTCTAAATCCTGTGCTTTGCTGTGAGATCTCATCACTCTCAGAGATTTTCAAATGCCAAACACAATCTCAATGAAATTCCAAAGGCAATTTGCACTATCTTCATAAGCAGAATCTCAATGAAATTCCAAAGGCAATATGCACTATCTTCATAGGATGGTATCACGGATGAGAAACATGTTTACATTCTGCTTTGACTTTAGATAGTTTCTAGGATAATATTCTTATTTATTATCTTGCTGTTTTTTACTTAAATTATTGAATAGGTAAAGCAATTAATTGACATGGTTAAAATATATATATAGGGAAAAGTCTCACTCTCAGCCCTGTCCCTCAGTCTACCCAGTTCCAACCCTCACCCACCTGCAACAGGTTATGTTTCTTTGTTTATTTTGCATGTATTCTTGCAAAGGCTTGAAAGCAAATATAAGTAAATATAAATATGGTTTTGCCTTTTTTAATCTTATTTTTTGCCCTTCCTCGTACATCTTAAAATCTTTCTATAGAAGTAGAGAGATCCCATATTCTTTCCTATAGCCACAAAGCATCATTCTGTTGTTTGTGTGCCCCATTGCCTATTTAACCCTTACCCTAATTCATGGACATTTCAGTTGTTTCTAATGGATAACCCTGCACAGTAATCATTTCATGCATCTGCAAGTATATCTGTAGGATAAAATCTTACAAGTGGTGAGTCGAAGAACGCATGCATTTGCAATTTTGACAGATTCTGCCAAACTGACCTCCACAGGATCAAAGGCACTAACACTCCCACCAGCAATGTATGAGAATGGCTGTTCCTCATAGCCTCATCAATGGAGCATGCTTGCAAACTTCTGAATGTTTACCAATCTGATAAGTGAAAAATGGTATCTTAGTGTAGTTTTACTATTTTTTTTTAATTATCAGTAAGGCTGGACAACTTGTCATATACCCAAAGTTATTCCCTTCTTTGTGATCTGTTCTTTTTATATATCCTTTGCCTATTTTTCAACTGGGTTACTGGTAGCAGTTTATTTTTAATATGAGATATTCATAAAAATAAGACAAATATTAAAGAGCTAATATCATATGAAAATAAAAAATAATTCCAGCTGTCCAGTCAATATTTTTTTCTTGGATTTTGAAAGTATTATCTTAAAATCCATTCTCAGGCTTTGATATCTAACAAATATGCTAAGAGAAATCTAGCATAGTTTCCTAGAATGAATGGGCCACTCAATCAATCTACCAAACTATCTGGGGAGGGAGGCAGAGAGATTCAAGATCAGCTAAAATGGCAGATCTCACAAACCATTTTGGCATGGGGTTGTGATGTAAGCCCTAGCAAGACTTTCCTCTCATGTTCATCTGTTTTTCTTCTCTCACTCTCTCTCTCTTTCCCTCCCTCTCTATCACTGACACCACCCGTACTAAACTCAATGTCTCTCATGACAGCGTTTTCACAGGTTTTATGAATCCCAGGAACTCAACAGATGACAACTTTCAAACTTAGTATAGAATGATATATATATATATATAAGGTTAGCACAAAGAGGATCCTCTTTAAATGAAAATGAGTGTCCCTTTTAAATGAAAAGATCAAATTTTATTTTAAAATAAACTCACTTTTGATTCGTGTGCAAGGAGAATGCCACTGAATCAGCTCTGTCATTGGGAACATTTCTATCAACAGAGTTAGGGGCCCAAATGAGCCAAATTAGAGAGAACACCACAAGGTGATTCCTGCCTCCTAACTACACTGCCTTACGTAATGATACGTGGACTTATTTATTTGGAAGAAAGCAAAGAGTTGAATAGCTAGATGGAAGGATGTGGAAGAAAGCAAAGAGTTGAATAGCTAGATGGAAGGATTTGGAAGAAAGCAAAGAGTTGAATAGCTAGATGGAAGGATGTGGAAGAAGGCAAAGAGTTGAATAGCTAGATGGAAGGATTTGGAAGAAAGCAAAGAGTTGAATAGCTAGATGGAAGGATTTGGAAGAAAGCAAAGAGTTGAATAGCTAGATGGAAGGATGTGGAAGAAGGCAAAGAGTTGAATAGCCAGATGGAAGGATTTGGAAGAAAGCAAAGAGTTGAATAGCTAGATGGAAGGATTTGGAAGAAAGCAAAGAGTCGAATAGCTAGATGGAAGGAATAAGCCTATTTCTGTTTAGAGAGTCCTGGCTCAGCAACATTCATCTTGTCTAAGTATCTTCTCTGGCACCTCTTTCAGGTTGAAAATATCAGTTCCACCCTAGGGAATGCATTTTAATTGCATCTGCAAGAAGAGAAAATAACATCTTTACTATTTGTGAATTCTCAGATGTTTGATGGGCTTCACCCAGCGTTTGATAGCTGTTTAGATTTCAGGACGACATGGAAATGCTTTTGGCATAAAGATATCCACTGTAGGCTTACTTATAACAACAGAAACTGGGAATGACCAAACTATCCAATTATGAAAGGAATGGTTACACTATGATAATCATCCTTACGCAGCCATTAAAACTAGTTTATAAATACATTTTCATAAAATGGAAAACACCTACAAAATGCTGATTTAAAAGGCAATATTAAAAATTGCATATAAGCTCTCTGGCCCTGCCTTTCACTGGGAAGGTACCCTAACAGCAAACCATCAGGCCAGCCATCTAAGCCACATTCTCCAATAGAGCTTTATCAGTGGTAAACCTAGGCACCAATTTCCATCAAAAAGAAAACAAATCTGCATTTATAATATGACCTCAACCATGTCTAAATAATATCAAAAAAATTCCATATGGAAAGGAATCAACAAGTACTTTCCAAATTGTATTTAGTGAACACATTAATTTTATTTTTGAAATAAATATACAAATAAGAAATATGTACTTTTAAAAGGCAATATAGGAATTTGCCCTGTATTTCCTGACACAAGTCATATATTGTAAATCGTACATCTACATCTAGAAAAGCAAATCGGTTTCATCTTATAAGCCAATTGCAATTGATTAATAGCATCTGTGTGAGGATGTTGAGCTCTAATCTAAGATTAGTAAAAAAGAGAGACTTGATTTCTTTGTAATGTTTGCCATTGGAATATATTTTCTGATCTTGCTGAAAATGCTCTACCACCGAGTAGATGTAAAAGGAAGAAAAGTCGGGGAGTATGGTTGCCAGAATAATGGCCCTCAAAAAAGTCCATGTCCTAATCCCCGGAACCCATAAATATGTTACCTTGCATGGCAGAAAGAAATTAAGATTGCAGGCGGTATTAAGGTTACTAATCATCTGAGCTTAAGATAAGGACATTCATTGTTGTAGGTTATCTCAGTGGGTTCAATGTAACCACCAGGTCCTTAAAGGTAGAAGAGGAGGAAGAAGAGGAGAGTCAGAGAAGGAGACATGGTGAGAGATGCCATGTTGCCTGCTGTGAAGATGAAGGGAGTGACCATGAGCCAAGGAATGCAGGTCGTCTCTAGAAGCCAGAAAGGCAAGGAAGTGGATTTTTTTTCCCAGAACCTCCAGAAAAAATGCAGCCCTGCCAACACCTTGATTTTATCTTAGTGAGATGTGTGACAGACTTCCAAACTACAGAAATGTAAGATAATCAATCTGAGCTATTTTAAGCCACCAAATTGGTGGTAATCTGTTACAGGAGCAATAGGAAATTAACACATAGAGTGGGAAGGGAAGACGACAGGGAGAGAGTGATTATCACTATTTGGATGAGGGGTTGGCATGAAGCAATTTCATTTTGCTTTGTCAGTCCCAATTAATTGAGAAACACTACCTAAATTGACATGCATTTGATGAATACCCTAAGTTGTGGGATGAGAGAAACTAAGGCTGGATTTACTGTTTCTCACTCAGGTCTGAATCTCTTTCCCATCTATAGTACCACTCAATATGGAGGAAGCCAAAATCCACAGGGAGCCCAAGGGAAACCAGCCATGACCCCAGGTCCAGCTCAGTGCAGCAGGTCCTGAGGCCCAGCACCGGACACCAACTATGTAATGGCAGAAGTTAATAATACATATGTGGGTGATTCCTTAACTGAAACCACCCCCAAATCCATTTCCTCTGCACATAAACCAGATAGTCCACAATCTTAAAAACAAACCAAAACAACAACAATAAAAACCAGTAAGGATTTCAGGGCAAAAAGGCTGTTTCAGCTAGGTCTGATTAGGGAAGGAAAATGTTTCACAGTGAAAACCAAGGAATGATTGAAAAGTCTAGTAGCAATGCTGCAAAAGCCAGGAAAATAATGAACCTCGCTGGGTCTAATTTTCTCACCTCTAAAGTCAAATTTGCCTTAGTTCTCTATTTTCTAGCACAATAATTGCACTAGTCCCCCAAAGAAGGACACCTATATGCTGTGAAATGTGAAATAAAGCTCTTAATTTTAAATATGTACACAAATATGCATAACACTAAAGACCCTTCTTGATTCAGACACTGCCACAATCCCACTAGGCGACATATGAGTCCTACCTAAGAAACTCACGGTCAGTACAGGTGGCTTTAAAAAGCAGCTATATAAGCAACACCTTTCAACATCCTTAGTTTCTCCAATTTCTCCCTTTCTGCCCCCAACAAGTAACTGAGAACATGTAGTGAGAAAAGCACAGGACTAGGAGTGAAAGGATGAAGTCCATGTTTTAGCTTCTTCACTTCCTGGATATTGAAGGCATACCAGCAGATCCCTCTGAGCCTCCCTCTGACACTCAATGTCTTCAACTACAAGAGGGGGAACCATGAAAATTCACCTCCCACGGGGCTGTTCTGAGCATAAAATTAACTTGCCAGTGGGGAAGGTCCTCGTCACCTCAGAAGTGCTGAATGCAGGTGAGTCAATAGCATCATGATGACTGAAGTCAGTGGATATAGCTATGGCAGAAAAGACTGACAGGTGATCAGTTAGCTTCTCTGAGGTTTAGAATCTTCGTATTTCAAAGACGGAAGATAATATGTACCATGAAGGAGATTCTAGATGATGAACATGCAGTTCCTGGTACAGTGCCTGCACGCAATGGATGTGCAATAAACACAAGCTAGCAGTGTGCTGGTGTAGGGTCGCCCAGCTCCCCAGTGCTTTCTTTCTGTGTCCTGACCAAAAGTCAGGGTGCCTTGACTGTTCTGTGAGCCAGCCAGCTGCAGGATTTCCCAGTAGGCTCGAACCAGAACTGAAGCCTCGAACATTCTCAGGCATCAATAAAAATATCTAGGTTGTTCATAGTGAAACCCTGTCTCTACTAAAAATACAAAAATTAGCTGGGCATGGCAGCGGGCTACCTGAGACCTCCTGTAGTCCCAGCCACTTGGGAGGCTGAAGCAGGGGAATCGTTTGAAACCAGGAGACAGAGGTTGCAGTGAGCCAAGATCGTGCCACTGCATTCCTGCCTGGGCAACAGAGGAGTGAGACTCCTTCTCAAAAAAAAAAAAAAAGAGGAGTATCTAGATTGTTGCCCAAAACACCACTGAAAGAAACTAGCCTTGGCCCTGAGCCAAATTCCGTTAACGCTCATACAACTCCATACCCTGACCACCTCGCTGTGGACATATCCAAGTAGAACACCCCACGCCCTGTCCCCTTGCTGTCTGTGGCAAGGACTTAGTAATTGCTTTAAACAAATCACCCCAGTGTTTAGTGCTTCTTTCTTTGGAATCCCAACAGGCCCTATATCAGGATGGTTTGGGGCACTGCCTGGTAGGAACTCCACTGCCACCACTTTTGGGGTGATTCCAGCTGCAAGTCCAGTGGGACAAAACAGATGCCCTGCAGTCCCTCCCATGTTCTATGATTCTCTGGGATGTAATGGTAGACACAATTTCAAAAATCATTTTAGAGCAACAAGTTTACAAATCTTGATGATTCATTTCCATGTGTGCCACGTGTGTCATGTTGCTGTGCCAGCAACAGCAGTAATTTTAAGGGTCAAGTTTCCCCAAGTGCTGAGCAGAACTTTTTACTGAACACATTCCTGCACCCTAGTTATTGTTGTCAATAATTGCATCATAAGCAGTGGCTAAGCAAGCATTATCACCTACACTGAAGAAACACCAATTAGAGGCATTAAAAGAATATGAAGGGCCACCATCTCCTGAGCCTCTGCAACATGCTGGGCACTGTGGTGGACACTCCTGAACACAGTCTCCAGTATTTACAACTGCTTGCCGGGTGGGCTTCATCACACCTGCTTTATCAGGTGACTCACCTGCGGCAATCCAGGATCTGAAAGCAAAGATAAGTGTCCCTAAAGACTGCAAGCCTTCCTCTAAATCACTCCAGTGCTTTTATGCAAAGATTGTGCCTTTTCTTCTGTCTGCATCCTCTTACACATCTTTGACTTGGTTTCCAAATTACAGAGAAATGCTATGCTTCTGGAACGAGAGAGCACAAATAAGCTGCACTGTGCCTCAGACTCCATGTGTACCAGCTAAGGGGGCCCCAAAGCGAAGGTAAAACCAACAAATAATGAAAGAATGCTCTCTCCATCTTCACTTTGAAAAGCAACGCCTTTCCTGCCTGAACATCTGCCTCCTTCTCCAGAGCCCTCTTACCTTGAAGGAGACATGCTGTTCCATGTGCCGCAGCAGCTGTGGCTTCTGGGCCGCTGTGTAGTCACACACCGTGCACTTAAACTGCTTCCCTGGAAAGAAGCGGAGGACAAGGTGAGCGTCGCCAGGCCAACAGCTCCCACTGTGAATGAAGTGCCAGGCATGCAGCCAGCTACACAAAGGTGCTCCTCGCCATGTGAGGATCAGAATCTCAGAAGGGAACAGCGACGAGGTGCACAGGCACAATGCAGCATGCTCAGTCTTCAACAGGTGGGAGTGCAGAGGCGCTCCCCAGGGAGGGAGAGGCACAGCCAGCTCCACCTGGAGAGGCCCCATGAGCAATGACATTCGATCAGGCTCCTAAAGAAAAAGTAAGGGTGTGTCCAGCTGCCCAGAGAGAAGGGCATCGAGGGAGAGGGGTGCACACAGATGAGACTGCAGGGGAATGGACCACAGGGTGCTCAGGAAAGTGGAGCAGCTGCATCTTCCTTCCTGGAGTGGAGCAGCTGCATCTTCCTTCCTGGAGTGTGAGGTCTGCAGAAAGTCAAGAGCTGAGCCGGAGAGGTTGCTGGCCCAGAATTATCAAGGGTCTGGACCATCTCACAAGGACCTCAGACATAACCCTGAAAGTCAGGTGTGTCTGCAGGATGATGGCTAGCAAAGTGCAGGATCTGCGTTGCAGAACTCCTAACTCTGGTTGGAGTGCCAAAGACATTTTGGGGAGAATGCTAGAAAGAAAACTAGGGAAATGTAAACTACTGGTCTTAAAAAGATTAAGGTTTTAGGCCGGGCGCGGTAGCTCATGCCTGTAATCCCAGCACTTTGGGAGGCCGAGACGGGCGGATCACGAGGTCAGGAGATCGAGACAATCCTGGCTAACACAGTGAAACCGCATCTCTACTAAAAATACAAAAAAAAAAAAAAAATTAGCTGGGCATAGTGGCGGGCACCTGTAGTCCCAGCTAGTTGGGAGGCTGAGGCAGGAGAATGGCGTGAACCCGGGAGGCAGAGCTTGCAGTGAGCTGAGATCGCGCTACTGCACTCCAGCCTGGGCGACAGAGCAAGACTCCATCTCAAAAAAAAAAAAAGAAAAGATTAAGGTTTTAGCAATATTTAAACATTTAATAATGGGATATGTTAAAACAAATTAATAGATGTATGAGGTACACTACATTTTGCCTCTGATTAGCATAAATAAAACCTCAACAAGCAATAATACAAACATGTATAACCAAATGTAAATGTGGCCTACTTCATATAGCAGTAAAGAATTCAACAAGCAGCTTCTAATGGTGTAAACCTCCTCAGGGCATTACACCCACAGCCACTGTGGCTGAGTTCCCAGAAGTACTGGCTCCTCCTACAGCACTCTTGCACCTTTCCCTCTTAGACATTCCCCCTCCCCTCTATTCACTGCCAGCTCACCTGGAAACCTGTTCTCACTATGATGCCAAGCCAATGGCAGATTTTGGTCTGTATGTTACTGGATGACTCTACTGCATGTGACTCCATTAATAGTCCACACTTTGGAAATCTTCTGTTCCTTTGACTCCGCAACAATACCACCTCTCTGGGCTTCTCTATTCATTCTGAGTACCCCTGAGGCATTCCCTCTCACCAGGGCAGCTATCATTAGGCCCTGATGTTCCACAGTGTTCCAGCCCACACTCCTAACTCTAACTCTACAAGCATCCTTGCATATAACTGACCCTAACTGACCCCTTCAGACTTCTGTAAATCTTTGATGCCAAAATCAGCAGCTTCTACTCTGATCTCTTCTCTGAATCTGAGACTTGAGTATCCAACTGCCTGCTGGACCAGCCACTTAGCTGTCCCAAATGTCCTAAGCTGGACACATCTTCTTCACCAAATGGCTTCCACCTCCAGCCTTCCCAGTTTATCATCCATCTGATCACCTACATCAGATACCCAGTAGCCTTCCTCAACATCTTTTTGGCCCTAACTTACACTGACCTCATTTTTTCAGCACCTGATTTCATCTCCTAAATATTTCTCATGTCTGTCTATTTCTATTTCTAATACCTCCACACTGGTTTAGGTCCTCCTCATTTCTTTCTTAGACAACAGCAAAAGCCCCTAAGCTGGTTTCCTTGCCTTCGTAAAACCCTACCATCCATCATCCATCCACCCATCCATTCATCCATCCATCCATCCATCCATCCATCCATCCATCCATCCATCCATCCATCATCCATCCATCAACCACAATCCACCCATCTATCCACACATGCATCCTGATGCATCATCTTCTATCCAAATGATCTACAGCATAAACCATCCCACAGTCTAGCCATCAGAATCAACCAATGGCCCCAACTTCAGAGCAAAGTTGACATTCCAGAGCACAGCAGAGAAGGCCCTCCAGAATCAGAACCAACTCTCCCCAACCCACCCCACCCCTCTCTCTGACTTTGTCTTGTGCCTGTCCCCACTGTATTTAGGCTCATAACACTGAAGTCCTTGAGTTCTCTAAACTTTCTGCCTTGCCTTTGCAATCTCAGACCCCTGAGCCTTTGCTAACATTTTCCATGCCTCAAATGCACTGTCTCGCAGCATCTGGTCATTCTTCCTGTTAATTCAGAACTCAAATTGAACACTCCAGTAATTGGGCCAAGAGGCAGCCCTCCACAGGCCCCCTACACACTGTCCACTTGCTTCAGTCCATGCCCCACCTCTACAGCCTTGTACAAGGCAGGGGCTGCCTTCAGCTGCCCGTGGGCAGGAACCACATCTTACTCATCTTGGTACCCCAGGGCACAAGTGCACACACAGACTGAATATATTCCATGCATTTCATTAAACTGAACTGAGTGAAAATTTTATACATCTTATATGAACATCACTCTCAATAACAGCAGCAAAAGGAAACAAATATTAATACCACAGTTGTATCTATTATTCCAGGTGAATGACCCCAAAATTCTAAATTTTATTAATTCTGCAAGCCCAAAGTGTAAGGAAACTTTTTCACTTGTAAGTCACACAAGTTACAATTAGAGAGCAATTAGAACTTAAAAAAAATACAGTAACATCTTCTTTCAAACATAGGGCCATACATTTCTACACAGCTCCAGTCGAATCTCAGCTAAACACACTTCTCCACTGACACATGGCTCATGTGCATACAGCATCATTATGCTGGGCAGCCTGTGCAAAATTGTGCTGTGTTCTTCACCACTAGAGTGGGGGAAGCAGAGCTGACGGAACCATTCTCTAAGTTGATAAATATTCTGTCATTCATTGTCAAACACTTGGGTCAAAGAGTAACAGATTAAGTGCTAAAAAAGAACCATAAAATGAATAAATGGAATTGCCTCGTTTGAAATCAAGAGTCAGCCTTTTATGGATGTACTTCCAAGGCTCTGCAAGAGACAAGAAAAGAAGGCAGCAGCTAAAAGCCATCCCTTACTGAAGCATCAGAGCCCTGGCAATAAATATTACCAATGTTTTCAGCAACCACTGCCAGCACCTATCAAACAGGCCTGGGAGGGCACCTGACATAATTGTTTGCTGCCTAATTAAAATAATGGGATGCAGATTCACGACTAATCATAAAAGAGCAATACTTCGAGACCATCAGGTGGCTTTCTATCGAGAGACTTCTGAGACTTACAGGCAGAGTCAACTGCAAAACCTAGTATTTACTCGAGGTGAGATTGACCTCAGAGTGCTGGGAGATGCACATCGAATGGCTGTATGTGGATGCGAATCTCCCAGAATCCCAGGGGAAGAAAAGAATGATTACAAAGAAAAGAGATTGACTGTTAAAAAGTAATTCCTTTTCCCCAAAATATACCTGGCTAGGTCTACCCACTGGACTACTAGGCATCATGAGTTGTGCTGGGGCATGACGTGCACAATCTTACCACGCACCAAGAGCCCAGGAGGCAGGCAGTGTCACCCTTTCATGGACGAGGACCTGGGATCAAGACTCTGAGTAACTTGCCAGATCATGAAGTGGTAAGTGGCAGAGCCCAGATGTGGCCCCCAGTCCGTTGACCCCAACACCCCCATTCACAGCCATATAATAATCTTTTCAGCTAATAAGGGTGTGATACAATTTCCCAAATGGAAGAAGGAATTTATACCAGCAATGGCATATCTATGCCACTAACACATAAAGTGACTGCCCATCAGAAGGTGACTGCCCATCAGAAGGTGACTGCCCATCAGAAGGTGACTACCCAACAGAAAGGACTGCCCAAGAAGAGCCAGTTGCAGGGGAACTATGTTCTCTTTCTGGCCCTGTCCTGCTCACCCTGAGTGACCCTGGGTTCTTTCTTCTATGCTACTCAGAGGCCCCATTAGAAAAATGGGGAGGTAATCCCCATCTGCTATGAGGATGGACTCAGAGACTGGGCTTGCAAGCATCTGAAAAGCAGCCCCCTGAAGGATGAGGCTGGCGGTGCCTACAGGTGACCCTGCAGTGAACCATTCAGCTGAGTGCAGTGCCCTCCAGACCTGTACCTCCCTGACACTCCCTGAGACAATCCAAATATTCAGTTCTAATTAAGCCAGCCTAAATCAACATACCTAAAACAAAAAGCATAAAAACAGAGCAAAGGAAAAGGTTTGTACAACTATATCAAAGTGTAAGTAAGCAGTTATAACAGCAGAGTTTACAGAAAACCTCCTGCTTCTCTTCCCAGCACCCTATCTGGCCTCATCTCCACCCACAGCAAAAGCCAGGAGCTTCGCAGTGGCTGCAGGGCACAGTGGTGTGTGGGTCCCTGTCACCTCTTGGAGCTCATGCACTGCCTTCACCTCTCTCCACTCCATAGACAGTCCACTCACCCACCTCCAGGCCTCTGCACTTACTGTTCCCAGAGCCCGGGGTGTCCATCCCAGATATGCTGTGTTCTGCTGCCTCATCTCCCTCAAGTCTCTGTTCAAATGTCACCTTCACACTGAGTCCTTTCAGATCATTCTGCTTAAAATCACAGTCCCTATGCCCCTTTACTGATTCATTTTTAGCACTTCTCAGCTTATATTTTCATACTGAAATGGAATCATTTCTTATTCATATTTTTATTTTCATCTCTCAGTTTTCATAATATTTTAGATGTCCTCATATTTCCATTGTAATATACCACACACTTTACTGATTTATAGTGTTTGTTATCCATCTCACTCATGAGAATTTTTGCCTCATGACAGTGGAGATTTTGGGTTTGGGCTTTGGTTGCAATCACCGAAGCAGTGCACTGATTCACCTTTGGTTGGTCTGTCTGGCACCCTTGCAGGTTGTGGGTACTTTGAGACAAGACTGCAATTTTCATGCCATGTCCTCAGTGCTTGGAGGTGACTGCATCCTGGAGGTAAGGCTAGCAGTTAATTTATAGGAGCACCCCATTCAGAAGTCTGTTCAGCCACCCTTTCTCCCCTCCCCATAATCAACATGGTCACACAAGGCATCACAAGGGCCAGTGATATGTGGTCCTACCCACCATCTCCCCATCCAAAGTCATAGGAGACTGGACCACAGTGGACAAGAGACTGTAGCTGAGCCAGGAATCGGAACTGTCCAGACATGAAGCTTGCAACTCAGGAGTGGATGGGAGTTGGGTTTTCACTCTCTGGGTGAAACAAGTAAGCAAGACAATCTGCAGGGGGTGAGAGGAGAGCACAGCGAAGAGAGACAGAGACAGGACATCAGAATGGAGTAAGGAAGCAGAGAGGACCAAAGGTGGAGGATGAAGACAATCGCCTGGCTGGCTGTGTCCATTCACTCAGCGAGCATTCACGGAGGGGCCGCTGGGTGCCAGGACCACGCCTGACCCCAGGAGATGAGAGTGGACAAGACAGCAAAGGCCCTGCCTCTGGCACTCATCACCTAAATGGACAACCAGCAAGTATTCTAACAAATAATTACCAATTGCAGCAGGCCACGAAGGACAAAGGCAAGGGGCCATGGTGGAGCAAGAGGGAGTGTGGAAGGGGTGTGGCCATGTGGCCAGGCCGTCAGGGAAGGCCTCTGTGAGGAAGTGATGTCACACTAAGATGGAAGGATGAGGAGGACCAGCCACAAGAGGAAGAGGTAAACACAGCCCTGGGAAGAAGGAACTCAAACACAAAGGCCCTGAGTCTCTGTAAGATCCCAGGTAACTGTACCATAAATGCCCGGTGGCGACCTCTGTGACCTCAAATGAGTTTCTGTCAACTGCAACCAAAATGAATTTCTGTCAACTGCAACCAAGAGTCCAAGAAGTATAGCTGTGAATGTATGACTAGGAAACACCAAGACACCAGAAAGCAGGCAAAAATAGGGCTTGACCAAACAGTGTTCTCTAGAGAGGACAGAATCAGACTTAATTAATTGAAAAAAGTCCAATGACAGCACACTCTCCTACACAGCACTATGAACCAATGCTACAAATGCTTTATGACCATTCACTCATTTAACTGTCACAATACCTGTTTGATTTTATGAGCTATCATATAAATAAAAATAATAACATGGTAAGATTTGATACCCACCCATTAAGCTAAGAAACTAGACATTTTTAGTAACAAAGTGTTAAAAATGGAAGAGTTAAGCTGGGACACTTTCTTATTTCTGATACAATTTTTTGGAAAGGAAGTTGGCAGTGCAATGCACAATTAAAACCACCAAAACAAAATAGCCATCCCGCTCCTGTAAATGTGTCCTAAGGAGTTAATTCAAAAGAAGAAAAAGTTTATATGCAAGAAAGAAGCCCCTGCCACATAAGTTAAAATAATAGGAGGAAAAATGAAAATAACACATTGTCCAGAAACAAGGGAATGGTTATATAACTCGTGGATCACCTTAGTGCATCATACAACTCTTAAACTTGTTATTAATGAACTGCACAGCAACGAAGAATTATTATAATATTAATTTCAAGGCTATAAGAATGATATCCTTTCATTACGACTATACAGCCATTCCATATAAGCATGAATAAAGATTTTTAAAGAATCGTTTATTTGTTAGGTGATAGAATTGTGGGCATACTTATAGGAAGCGGTTGGATTTTTATGAACATTGTTTTCGTGTTGTCTGCGCTTTAACGGAAAAGCATTTCAGATAATTAGCACCCATCTCTGAAAGGCTGAGATGTTTCATCTGCTACTGCACACAAACCAGAAGACAGATATTTCAACGCAGAACCATAAAATGATACCAATGGCTTCTGAACCTGAAAGTTCACTGTCTTAAAAAACAGCACCCCAGCCTTGATTGGCTGTGCATTGACTTACGGGTGCTCTTTCTGACCAAGCATCTTTCTCCCTCTTCTTCACGAAAAAGAGCCAGTGGCCTAATTTTGCGAATAATCTCAGGAATAGTCACTTCTTCTCCTCTGGGGCAGGATTTAATTTCTGTAAACAGTCAAATGTCATTCTGAGCCACGTCTTGTAAATCAGGACAAAGCAAAGCTGAATCATACCACTTTTTGGAGAAACACTCTTGGAGAACACACACTCCTAGCTGACTGCAAAAATATTGCCACAGTGGGGGAAAAAAAAAAAAGCTGACTGTGGGAACAAAGACTTCCTGGTCAGAAACTACAGAATTTAGAATCTCATTTCCTTATGAAATTCTTTATTTGACCCACAGGCCCAGATGGTAAAATGGTAAAACTCAAAATCATAACAACCTAGATGAATCTCACAAGCATAATATGAAAAGGAAGAAGCCAGACATAAAAGAACACATACTGTTTGAATCAACTCTATGAAGTTCAAAGACAGGGAAAAGCAAGTTACGGTGCTAGAAGTCAGGCCAGTAAGTAGTCACCTCTGGGGAGGAGAGACGGGCAATAATGTTGCGGGAGGAAGAAATTGCCAAGAGGCTGGCAGTGTGCTGTTTCTTCTCCTAGGCTGTAGTTACACAGGTGTGCCTCCTTTGTAACAATCCACTGAGCTGTACACTTCTGAACTGTGTATGTGTGCACATGTGTGTGTACATGTTACTTTAATTTAAAAAATGTAAAAAGAAAAATAACACAACAACAAAACAGGCCACCTTCCTTGGAAGGTTCTTGAGAATTGGCAACAAATTCGTTTAAGAAAGGAAAGATGTGTCGTGTAGTTCAAAGATTAACTTTGAAGACTGTATGGCGGTTTGTGGATTTATGCAGGCTGATGTTGCCGGTGGAAGGAAAGGGGTCTCATCACTGTTCCTGTCCCTGTAGTTTTCAGTTAGACATGTTTCTGAGTACCAGGCTTGCTGGAGGTTTCCACTGCAGACACTGCAGCTCTTTCTGGAAACACAGTGTTTCACTAGCAGCTCCATTTCCCTTCAAAAATGTGTGATCTGGATGAACTCTCCTTCAAAGATGGGGATGCAGGCATGAAAATGTCATTTCCATTGTTTCTGTTCATCTCTCCAAAGGTGAGGCACATCTTTGCAAAATCTCTCTCCACTTTCAAGTGTTCTCTTGGAAGGAGCCTCTTTCTTTGCCTAACCATGAGTGCCGGGACTGCATGTCCACGACTGATGAAGCAAAGCTGACCTCTGTCCTTTGGAGCGCTGCCTGGGCCTGGCAACTGGATGCTGGCTGAATTCAAGGATCACCAGACAGTGAAAACCAGCACAGGGTCTGGAGTCAGAGAATCTGAGCTCTGCTCTTTACTCCAGCCTTACCCAGGTAAAACACTACCCAGGCTATCCTGTTAGAAAGGGAAGAGGGGACTTGAAAATAGGAGAAGGAAAGAAGAAACAGGAATACTTGTTATCCTGCCTCAGGTTAGATAAAGAGATGTGATCCACCAAACCTAAGAGAGTTCGAACTTCGCTTCCTGTTGACTCTCCACATGGAAGGAGAGGGGGATGTCAATGTGATAGGTGGAGGAGCCAGCAGGGTACCTGCCTTGCTGAAGCCCCTGGGCTCAAGCAGGAAGTTATTCCCAGCTGGACATGGAAGCACAAAGGCACCCATGTCGCCCTAGACCTCTGAAGCTCGGCTGCAAGGGAGCCACACTCGGAGCTCCCATTCTCTGCTCCTGAGAAGAAAGGCAATCACTCCCTGCCTCCCGGCAGCTATGGGCAGGCCACCGTGGGATCTATGAAGCCCCAGCCTGGTGACTTGGCACTAACAGTATGTGCGGCACCTGTTGTTCCCTTTGTTTCTTACTACAGTCTCATCCGCTTGGTGACTTTCCCTGAGGATGACTCCAGCTGCTTGCTTACTTTAAATAGAGTTCTATATAAAACTAAGAAGGAATGGAATGGTAGGAAAAAAAAAAAAAAAAAACTTAAAACGTCACCTTCAGCTTTTGGCATTCGGATTCCATCAGAACACAGAGAGAGACAGCAATGAAAAATTCCTTGGGATTTAAGGCAACTTGTTTGAAGTATCTGCTAAATTAAATCATCCTTGCCAAATCAAATTTTATGTGCACCTCAAACCTGAAGGAGCTCTAAAGTACTTACAGGAAAGAATTTCTATAAATCTCAACTGTTATTAGTAATACTATTCTAGAGGCATAAAAGTAAAAATGCCTCCTCATGACTGTTTATCCAGTCTTACCGAAAAAGGTGGTATTTTACATAAGTAAATTTTCAAGAGTTTTTAGAAAATTGACTTTACCATTTTTTCAGAAAACTGACTTTTACCCTTTTCAACAGTGATACTCTTTAAATATTAACTATTGCACTGTGCCTTCCTAATAGGAGAATATTTGAAAAAAAAAGTGATTTAATCTTTCCTAATGATGTAAATTAACTGCTACAGATATCCATTCTTATACTGTGTCATTAAGAGCTACTGGTTCATGCACCAGACGAATGGGCACACGAGCTGATATCCATACTATGAACCCAATTAATCTTCCTGCAACCCCATGCTGTGGGTTGATAATGGCCCTCCCAAAGATATCCAGCTTCTAATCCCCAGAACGTATACATGCTATCATATATGGAAAGAAAAATAAAAAGGAGTTTGCAGATGTGATTAAGCTAAAGATCTTGAGCTGGGGACTAGCCTGGCCTATCCAGGTAGTCCTAGTGAAATCACAAGGGTCCTTATAAAAGGGAGGCAGGAGGCTTGAAGTCAGAGAAGGAGCGTGGTGATGGAAGCAGGGACAGAAGAGATGGGAAGATGCTGGACTGCTGGCTTTGAATATGAAGGAACGGGTCCATAAGCCACAGGATGCAGAGACAGGTTCCCCTCCAGAGTTCCTAGAAGGAATGCAGCCTGGCTGACACCTTGATTTTAGATTGCTGACCTCTAGAGCTGCAACATAATACATCTGTGTTGATCTAGGTCGCTAACTTTGTGGTAATTTGTTACAGGAGTCACAGGAAACATGTAACATCCATGTTACAAATGGGGATCACTGTTCAAGACTCTTCAGGCAAGAAGTGATTCCAGTCTGGGCCTGCCTCTGGAGCCTAGGGTTTTCCCTACTCTACCTCCCTCGCTTCTCCATGTAGCCCAGCACACAGAGGCTTGCTGCTCATGTAAGAAAAGCATCCTGCAGGAAGCATAACAGGCATTTTGCAGCAAGTGTTTTGCAAAGCACACATCTTCACAGTTCTAGCATCTGTGGTGATTTATGCAGCGGCAAATCAGAACAGAAATAGCTACAGCAATAAAAATACAGTTAAAGAAGTCTCTGCACTTTAAAGGCTGAACTTCAAGCAACTGCAGACTTTGGGCCTGATGACTCTCTGTAATTAGTACATCAGTTTTGATATAAGGAGGGATGGATTGGCATGAGACAGAGGTGGAAAGAAACCAAACGCAGCACAAAGCCACATAATGGACAGAGCACAGCACCAGGGCTAGATGAAAGTTACAGACACTATGCCAGACATTTGCAGCTGAGACCCTTCTACCTGGTGAGGTTTTAGGCGGCCAAGCCTCATTAAAAAGTTAAATCTATATATCAATCTAGGCTAATTGCTCAGTAAGCTGCGTAGTTCACTTTATAGTATGGGCCCACTTATTCCCAGTGGATCTTGTGGTTTATAAAAACCTGAGAAAAAGAGCTACATATGAACACCAACAGGGTGAACCTATTAAATGGTATTTGTGGGCCCTGAAAGTAGCCCTACCTTCTCCGGCCCATCACCCAGACTCCAGCCCAAGGATAAGCAACAGAAATCCACCATGTTCATCCAGTAGCCACACTTCCACACCTGCACCTTCACCTTTTCTCCAAGGACAAGCAGGAGGAAGGACAAAAGGGACAAGGATGCAGTGGAAAGACCAGTCTCACTGAAGTCTCGCAAGTTAACCTTGTAAGATCAACCCAGCTAGGTGCTCACGGACCATTTTCTATTTACTTCCTGGCTCTGTTTTTAGAAGCAAAAGGCCATGGAGCTACTTTATCCTAGAGCGGCTTTGCTTTTTAGAGGACAGGGGAGGAAAACAAAACAAAACTCCGTACTTAGATCTCCTAGAATATTTTAATTTGCAGCCATGAGATCTCTTATCATAAATTGAAGAAGGGACAGAAAAAAAGGATACTTACTCCACTCAGACCTAATTTCCATACTCAACTCTCCACTTGTCTATTACAAGAGTGCTTGAAGCCTGGATAATTCTTTTCAAATTTTACCCAAAAACTTCTTAATTAAAATGTACAGGGGCAGTTTGGATCGGGGGAGGGGAGAGACCCAAAGGAATTAGAAATAAACTCCAAAGACTTTTTTTATTTCATAATTTAAGGATTCCTGTTTGATTACATAACATAAAGGCACTGTACAGCTTAACCTTCCCCATCTGCTATGGGTGGGCAGAATCGTGTATAAACCTCCAGATAGCACATCATGTCTAGGCCTTTTTAAAGTCAAAAGTGGGGAACTACATTACAGCATGATCTTTGCATTAAATTCTTACATCCTGTTGGCATACACACAAAGGGTTTAATTGGGCCCTTTATAGATCAATTTCTCTCTTTGTACATATTGACTGGCAAACCTTTTTAACTGAAACCTTCACCCAGAATGAGCTATCTTTTCTAAGGTACAGTAATGAGTTCCTTTGGGAAACAGGAATGCCCCAGATAGGGATCTATCACTTTAAGTAAGCCAGCAAATATGAAAAATTGGACTCACAAGTAGTTAGAAGAAAGGGTAATTGTAATTACTCAATCCCTTTTTACTTCATTAAAAAATACCCAAGAAGATTCATTTAATGGGGAGTTCCTTGACCATATTTTAAAACACCTAATTCACAAGCATTTGATTTAACAGAATTATCTAAGAAGACACGGAGAAAATAATTGACATTTTGTGAGTATTACTATATCGCAACCACTTTATGCAAGGCACTTTACATTTTCCACTCATTCAATAAACACAAACTTATTGAGTGCCTATGATAAGCCAAGCCCTGTTCTAAATGCTGAGGATACAAAATAAATGTAGTAAGTTGAAAATCCCTGCTTGTGAAGCTTACAATCTAGTGGAAGACACGAAACGTCATAAATAAGGAAATTATACAGTACATTGGAGAAGGGTTGGTTTAAAAAGAAACAGTAAAAAACATGAAAGAGAGTATGAAGTAATTAGTGGGACAGTTCCAGTAACAGAGACAAAAAAGTAGTAAATAAGGAAACTATATAATACACTAGAGAAAGATAAGCCAAGGAGAGCAGCACAGGAAGCCACGGGCATCTGGATTACTTGGTGGGGGTATGGAGACTTTCCATACGTGAGCACCCAGGGAAGACTCATTCAGAGTGACTTGTCAGTAAAGACCTCCAGAACATGAAGGAGGTGTCCATTCAGACAGGGGGAAAGAACACTCCAGGCGGAGGGAAGGGCCAAAGCAAAACCCTTGAGATGAGCACATACCTGGCAGATGTGAGGAACAAGAATGAAGATAGGCCGGGCATGGCGGCTCACACCTGTAATCACAGCGCTCTGGGAGGCTGAGGTGGGCAGATCACCTGAGGTTAGGAGTTCAAGACCAGACTTCCCAACAAGGTGAAACCCCATATCTACTAAAAATACAAAAAATTAGCCAGGTATGGCGGCAGGTGCCTGTAATCCCAGCTACTCGGGAGGCTGAGGCAGGAGAATCGCTTGAACCTGGGAGGCAGAGGTTGCAGTGAGCCAAGATCGTGTCACTGCACTCCAGCCTGGGCGACGAGTGAAACTCTATCTCCAAAAAAAAAAAAGGAATGAATACAGTATGTCTGGAGAGATGCCAGTTGGGGGAGAGTAGAAGGAGAAGACATCAGAGAGATGGGGGGATCAAGCAGGTCACGGTGAGGAATTGGGCTTCCACTCAGAATGACAGCAGATAGACAGGAGGGTTCTGAACAGAGGAGTGGCATGACCTGGCCTTTGTTTCCACAGGATCACTGGCTGTTTTGTTGAGAATGGACTTGTGGGGACAAGGAGAGGTTCTAGGGAAAGCAGTTAGGAGGCTACTGCAAGATTGGAGGCAGGAGATGACAGTGGCCTGTACAAAAAGGATGGCATGAGGGTGCTGAGAAGCGGGAGAACTCCGGATCATGTTAAAGACAGAACGCACAGGATTTGCTAATGGATCATGTGTGGGGTATGAATGAGACAGTCAAGACTGACCCAATGCTTTTGACCTGAGCAAAGGAAAAGGAGTAGCCATTTCCCAAGATGGGGTACAGCAGGGGTTGGCAGCCTATGCCCTAGCACCAAATTTAGCCTGCTTCCTGCTTTTGTACAAAAGCCTAGCTTTTACACTTTTCAAAGTTCGTAAAAATAAAAACAACAAAAAAGAGAAAACTGGATGTGGGACTCAAAGCCAAGAATATTTACAATCTCTTTACAAACTTTGGCAACCCCTGGGCCATAAGAGACCAGGTCTAGGGAGGAAGACTGGGAGCTTAGTGTTGAGCACGCTAAGCCTGGGGGGCCAGGTGGGCATCCAAGTGCAGATGTTGAGTGGGCAGTTTCAGACAGGGCAGTGCCAAGGCTGGGAGGAAAAAGACGACTGGAAATACAAGTTTGGAAGCCTTCTGTATTAGTCCGTTTTCACACTGCTGATAAAGACATACCTGAGACTGGGTAATTTATAAAGAAAAAAAAGCTTAATGGATTCACAGTTCTATGTAGCTGGGGAGGCCTCACAATCGTGGCGAAAGGCACGTCTTATATGGTGGCAGGCAAGAGAAAATGAGAGCCAAGATAAAGGGGAAATCCCTTATAAAACCATCGGATCTCGTGAGACTTATTTACAACCATGAGAACAACACGGGGGAAACTGCCCCCATGATTCAATGATCTCACACATCACATGGGAATTATGGGAGCTACAATTCAAGATGAGATTTGGGCGGAGACACAGCCAAACCATACATCTTCTATCTAAATGGTGTTTAAAGCCATAAGACTGGAGGGATCACCTAAGGTGTGAGGAACAAAAGAACACATGGTGGCTCATGCCTGTAACCGCAGCACTTTGAGAGGCCAAGGCAGACAGATCACTTGAGGTCAGGAGTTCAAGACCAGCCTGGCCAACATGGTGAAACTCCATCTCTACCAAAAATACAAAAATTAGCTGGGTATGGTGGCACATGCCTGTAATCCCAGCTATGGTGGGAGGCTGAGGCACAAGAATCACTTGAACCTGGGAGGTGGGGTTCAGTGAGCTGAGATCGCACCACTGCACTCCAGCCTAGCTGACAAAGTGAGACTCTGACACAGGGAAAGAAAAAAAAAAAAAAAAAGAACAATGCCCACAGGCTGAACCCCATGGCCTCCGAGAGGTAATCAGAAAGCTAAGGCAGAACCAGGACAGGATGCCGAGGAAGGGCAGCCAGGAGAGCAGGAGGCTGCCAGGCAAACATGGGGTGCACTTCCTGTCTTTTGATCCTCAGACCCACTCAACAAGAGGGTATACCTATCCCAGTTTACTGATGAGGAAAGTGAGGTTCAGAGAAGTAATCTGACCAAAATCACCCTACCAGGAAGGGGCAAAAAGACCCACACCCAAGCCTCTCTAGCTCTACCTACTCTACACAGCTTCTCTACAGAACAACCTATTGAGTTATTACTCATACCACAAATGCAACTAAAACCAAATAATTCCAGACAGGCTGTAAGGCAATCTTTGCTTCTAAGTAAAAAGCTAATTCTATGGTTAAAGGCTAAGAGCCTCATCAAGACAACCAAGGCACCTGTACAAGCACAAGTGACCAATGGGATTCAAATCATGTTACAGACATCGTCAAACAGCTCACAGGGTCATCCCCAGGGATAGTCCTAACTTGATGAACAATTCTGAAGTTTATCCAAAGGAATAATAACTAAATGAGAAAAACTATGTAATCTTCATAAAAAAATAAACTTTATTGGATAACAATAAAGTTAGTTATTAGAACAGCTTGAAAAATAAGGTACTAGTATAAAAATCACTGACACAGACCAAAATCTCAGAATTAGACCCAATATCTTGGGAAATTCTGGCACTGCAAAATAAAATTGAAAGGTCTGATTTCTCTATAAATATACTGAGTCGATGTTAACTGTTTGGAAACAAAGATTCCAACCACATACCATATGCTAAAATAAACTGCAAGAATATTATATTTCATAAATGTTATGTAATCATAAAATAAAACTCAAAGAAAAAGTAAAAGAATTTTGCCCCAAACTGAGGAAGGTTTCTTTTGACAGACAGAATCATGGAAGATGAAAACATAAAGGAAAATAACTTTAAATGAACAAAGTTATTTAACTTTGTATATAAAAAGATACCATAAACAAAACATAAAGGCAAATGATGACAAAGTATTAAGATACAAAGAGCTCTAAGACATCAACAAGATAAAATATGAGCACTACAGAAATGAGTAAGAGATGTAAATTAACTTTTTTCAAAGTTTCTATAATAGACATGTTATGGGAGAAAATTAAAAAGGAAAAGACTTACCTATAGCTTAATTAAAGCTACATCCTAGATCAGCAATGGAGCTAGAACAAGGAGTCTATGACTCAACACTCTGTTTACCAAACCAGCCCCAGGCAAAACATGAGACTGGTAAGTGTCAAAAGAGAAACACAAATAATGAAGTACAGCAGCCCTGTGGGAAAGCAATCATCCGGAATTTAGAAATAAAGTTGTACCGGCACCTCCTATTTCCATCCCTTTAGCTCTACTTTATCTCTTTCTTCCTAGAATCAGAGAACTGAGGCTAAAAGAAACCCAAGAAACGTAAAGGTATCATTTCCTTATTTTGCGATATGACAAAACTGAGACCCAAGTAGTAGAAAAAGTTGGCACTGAGGCAAGCTACCTGTTCCAGTGGTCCTCTCCTTGAACCTGATGACTGATGCCCTTCTTTTCTTTGCGAGGGGCGTGTGGGGAATGGGTCTCACTCTGTCACCCAGCCTGGAGTGCAGTGGTGTGATCTTGGCTCACTGCAACTTCTGCCTCCAGTCTCAAGCAATCCTCCCACCTCAGCCTACCAAGTAGCTGGGACCACAGGTGTGAGCCACCACGCCCCATTAATCTTTTGTATTTTTGGTAGAAGCAGGGTTTCACCATGTTTCCCAGGCTGGTCTCAAACTCCTTCACTCAGGCAATCCACTTGCCTCCCTCAGCCTCCCAAAGTGCTGGGATTATAGGCGTGAGCCACTGCGCCCGGCCTTGATGCCCTTCTTCCCAGACAACTGAAAAGTGTTGAAAACTAAGACATGACTTTACAAATACCTCACCCTCCCAAAAATGTCAGCGGAAAGAAAGAAAGAGAAACAACACAAATTTCCAATGTTTTGTTAGAAAATACTTCATGTTTGAATACCATTCCTTTTCAGGAGTTGCATTCCTGCTTTGACAACAAGACATTTTTGTCCATCTGAACTCCCTTTCCTGCCAAAGAACTCAGAGAATCATGACAGAGAGGATAGGCAGAGTGTGCTGCTGTGGACCCGTGATACCACCAACTACTCACACCGACCCCATCCCTCCACATCAGTTGGTCCAGGCTCTGCCAGATTAAATGGCTTCTATCTGCTCAAAGGCTAAGCCTAGACTGCAGAACCAGGCATGAGACGACAGAACCCTGTTCAGTGCCTGTGAACATCTTCTTGACTCTGTCACTGTGGCCTACTGGATACTCCAGGCTTCCCTGCCGCTGGGGACAGCTGCTCTTCATTACTGAAGGACTGCAGTAGTTATGTGCTATCATCTTAAGAAATGGAATTCTTGCCTAAATGTTCAGGCAGCTGAGCGGACAGTAAGGCTTATTGTTTGTGGAGGCGTAGAATCATAAAAAACTACGTGACTTTAATGCTTTCATTATTCAAGTATGACTGCTTTACTGTCATTGTATTTTTAATTTTGATTTTGGATTTTTTTTTTTAGAGAGAATACTGCTTAAGTTTTAATAGTTATGGCTCTGGCTCTTTTTCAGCCTTAGGCAAGCCCTTGATCCTTAATTCTGATGAATCCCAGCCAAGCATTCAGCCTTTACACTGAGTCCCTGGAGCTCACCTGAATTCTGGCCGAGGGCCCAACCCCCACACACACAACAGGATTGATTTTCAGAACAATCTTAAAATAAAGATAGAACTTAAGAGCTATATCATCCACTAAATTTTGAAATTAAAAATCACTGTTGAAATAATTTTGATTTCTATGGTAAACTCCAATTTTTATACATAATTTTGGTAAATAACAATACATGTATAAATAAAGTTTATTAATCTTGTTACATGAAGTATTTACAAGTCCCTCACACAACCTGTCTTTCTGAGTAAAATAAAAAATGTTAAAAGTCTCTTATGGTTTAGCTGCCTGTCTTCCTAGAACAGATCTTCTTTCCCTCTATCCAGCCTGTGTCAGGGAGACTGTGCCCACCGCCCACCGAGCTCCCCGCTCACCTCGACCCATGCCCTGCTCCAAGGGCTCCCGAGCTCCCCTCCATCACCACACTTACCTTTACCATGGCCTGCCTGCTCTTCTGCCCTGCCTTCTAGATTATGAATTCCTTGAATGCAGGAACTGGTCTCTATTTGACCTGGTATCCCTAGAACCTACCTCCATGGCTAGCACATACAAGAACTCAATCAATGGTTCTTAATGAATGAATGAAATTAGAAATCCACTTAAGTATACTTTATCTAGATCAAATCTGCCCAAATGTTGGTTTTACTTTAGACTTAGTTCCACCACTGAGGTAGCTTGGATGATAAGAGCCTCACTTGAAAAACCAGGCCAGGTGTGATCAAGGTTGCCCCTCAAGATCCTTGAGCTCCAGGTGGGGATGGAGGGCTAAAAAGGATGGAAACTTCGGAACCATGGATCAAGGCTTCCTGAAGACACCTCCTTTCCTGAAGCAGCTTCCCTCCCTGCATACCTCCACCACTGGCACAGACACACCCAGTAAGTGTTTATCCTGCACCTGCTGGAAGTGAGGCACTGAGCACAGGAATGGGAGGAAGTCAGGCCTGGTCTTCACTGCTCTTCCAGAAGCTCCTTCTAGTGGGGGATGTGCTCTTTCCTGCCTCTGGTACAGCAAGTTTCTGACCAACTGGAACATCAGCTTCAAACCACACATTTAGAGGGGAAAGTTCACCTTGGGCCATTTACTCACCATCTGCAGTGTGAAGGAGTTTGTGACTTTTCAGTGTCCCTTTTGATTTGAATTTCTTGCCACACATGTCACATAGGTGGGTTTTCTCAGTGCTGTGACGATTCATATGAGCCTTGAGGTTACTCTTGCTACGGGTTGCATACTCACACAAAGAACACTTGAAGGGCTTCACACCTGCCAAGGGAAAAATGTATATATCTATCTCTATATATTTACGTATGTGTATGCATATGTGTGTGTGAATCTGAAGGAATAGATATATCCATATCTAAATACACTTACAGATATGTATATATAAAACATCCATTTTGAACACAGCAGTATACTTGCTTAGCCCTAACACACCACACACTTCCCACGCCAGGTTCTTCCCCAGGCTGTGCCTTCCTCCTGGGATGCCCTTGCCTCCTGGTATACCAAGTGCCTCCACCCTGCAGCTTTCTCTGACCTTCCCCGGTAGATTTCCCTACCTCCTTATCAATGTTCCCAACTCCTGTAACTCTCTACTAGCTGAAACGTTCACTTCACATTACAGTGAGTCCTTCATATCTGCCCTCTCCCCATAGTCTGGGAACTCCTTGAGGACAGAGATCCTGAGCAACCTGCAGAGCAGACAGTCACTAAATTCAATTGAACTGAGTTAAACTAAACACAAAGGCACCAAGGCCCTTTGCAAAAACTCAATGGGATCAGGCACCAGGACCAAATGTGGAAGCACATTTACTTTGTAAAACAAATCGAGCTTTACCAACTGTTGGTTGATGGGCTGATGACTCTGACTGTAGGGGCATCTTGGCATTCACCACTCCTTCATTCACCAAGTGTCTACTGAGGACCTATTTTCATAGTAGGAAATTTTATAGAGAAGAGTGAATCCCAGCCTTCACTGTCTGGTGGGAGATGCAGACAGGTAAACAGGCCGTTACAACATGGTGTGATGTGCTATAGGGACAGGGGCTGGGGCCCGGGAGAAGGGGAAAGAGGGCGGGGAACAAACCTGAACATAGTAATGAAGCAGACAATTTTTAGTAAGCCAAACGGTTTTACCCATTATCTAGATTACCTATGACTTTGCAGTTGAGGAAACCAACGCTTAAAGAGGCTGAGGGCAATGTCCAGGGGCGCAGAGCTGAGCTGCACATTGGGGTCTGATGTGCCTTAGGGCCCACGCAAAGCCCAGCTCTGGCCTGGGTTTCTAGAGATGAAGTAATAATCTAATCATAAGTGTCAACAGGCTGTGTGCCCTTGAACTTATGTTTGGATCATAGTTCTCATCTCTGTAAAATGACAGGAGCAGGAGTCACTTCCCAAGAAGCCTTCAGGACACCAGATCCCTCGCTCTGGGTTGGTCATTTACAACACACTCTCACAAGAGCAGGGCCACAGCCGTGGTGCTAGCCTGGGTCAAGCAGCATCTTTCTGTATCTCACATTACCCTCAGCAGGCATTTCAATCCCGAGTCAAAGCTACAGATGGCTCAGAACTACCACCACCACAGAGGAGAAGCCCACACAAACCATACGAAGAGGGAACATGGGGCATCCCTGCTGTCTTTAGATCCTTTATAAATGTGTAAACAGTTGAGTATATTCAGGCACTATTTGACCTGGTGTTTTTCTAAAACATTAAAAGAACTCAAAAATGAAGACATGCACTGTCTCCCAGTCCTGGAGAAGCCAAATTCCTAATATCTGTTCCTCATTATGACTGGAAGGAGAAGAACCAAGCAAAGCAACACAGAGACTGAAGTATACATATTTCCATTAACATCTTTGTCCACCCATGGGCCGGCTGTGGAACCCTGGGGAGTCACTTCAACAGCTCTGCACTTCTGTGGACTCTGTGACATATGGTCGTGGAACATGAGATGGTGCAGGTTAACCAGCTGTGGATCTCCAGATCATCCACAACATGGCATTCAGCCCAAGGCGATATACCAAGACACTGTCTACTCTAAATTCTCCCCTAAAAGCCAGTGTTTAGAACTGCTATAGTGGATGGGTCCCAGGTCCATTGCTTGACTATTAGGAAACCTTGAACAAAGTTGCAGGTCCTCTAAGCAACAAATGTCGCAGGTATGCACAAAGTTCTACACAAATGGTTAATTTCTGTGACTACAATCAATACCTGTATTTTCTGTTTTTCTTTCTTTTTTCAGTTTAATTTTTTGGGTTTTTAAATTTGTTTTTCTTGTCCTATGTTTTGAGAGTAAACGGAGACAAGGGACATTTTATGGTACAGGGGATCAATTGCAAAGAACCCCAATGTAGTGTGTGTACTGATATCCTGTTTCCTTTGTGATTCCTTCATTATAGAGAAAGTCATAAATTAGAAAAAAAAAAAAAAAGATGCCAGGATACAGCAGCCTTTGGCTTTCTAAATCTTTATCAATTCTGAAGTCACTTAAAATATTAGATTACTTTCAAATGGCAAATATGCCACATTACTGCATCATCACAAGTATTTACTTAACACAATAGCATCAGCCATGTATTAAGTACCCAATATGTGCTAAGCCTTCTACTGAGGGTTTTACATAAATTATCTCGTTGATCCTTGCAACAAATCCCAAAGCAGATCACATTATAGATAAACAAACTGAGTTTCAGAGAGATGGAATTATTTGTCCATCATACATGGTGAGGGTGGGATTTGAACCCAGTTCTCTCACTTCTTCTCATGTGAGTACAATTACAGTTTGATGCCTTTATAAGCCCATGGTCTCCAGCCTCTGCTGGGCCCTCTGTGCTTCCATCAGGGTCAGCTCCCTGCTGATTCCCATGAACGCCATTCCAAGCCTGCCTTCTTGGCATTCTTTGCTGAGCAAACTGTGACCATCAGCTATGAATGTCTTCAACTTCATAACAAAGAAACAACATGTGTATATACACATACCTGCTACCACCCTCACGCCCTTCACTCCTGTCTCAGTGTAGGAGGTGCCTCCTCCTCCTGAAACAAGTCAGTTCAGAAGAGATGAGCAAGGGTTTTGGAATCAGATGGCATTGGTTCAAATCCCAGTTCTGCCACTTGTTAGCTGTGTGACCCTGGGCCAATTACTTCACCTCTCTAAGCCTCATTTACCTCATTAGTAAAATGGGGATGGTAACAGCATCCGCCTTTAAGGTTGTTGAGAATACTGACTCCAATAACATGAGTTCAAACACTGAGCACTGGCATCTAGTAGGTGCTCATTATATGCTGATAAACAAAAAAGTAGCTTCCAACCTTGGAATTTCAGCTCCTTCTGCCTTCTCCAGGTTCCCAATCTGTCAGTTATGATTCTCATTACTGAACCATTGGTCTCTCTCTCCCTAATAGTTCCTTCCCTGGGACCTATAAATAGGTCATTTTATCCCATATTTTAGAAAATATTTCATCCTTCATCCCCCCTCGAGTCCTGTTTTCCTATCTGCAGCATTCCAGGTTCCTAACTAACAGGCAGGGACCTGATGCAGGTGTCTGGAAGGGCCTTCTCTGGCCCCTTGGCTCCTACCCTAATCCCTAGGAGGGCCATGTCCTCATCCAGGGGGAGAAAACAAAGTTGATGGTCTGTTGCCCTAGCAGAATCTTCACTTCCAACTTCCCAAAGCCCTGAGAGTGGCCCCACACTTCCCTTCATTGGCAAGCAACCAAAAAGCATAGCCTACCTTCTTCTCTCCATTTCCTCATCTCCATTTTGCCCTTCCACCTTCTGAATTCCTTCTCCATAGCCTGAATGGTAACACTCCACACTGCTGGAATGGGAGAACTACTTGCTGCCCTCCTTCCTTCATTCATAATACCAACAGTTCTGGAAAACCTGCTATGCATAGGGCACAGGGTGGGCACTGGAGTTCCTGCCATGAATAAGTCTCTGGTGTTCCTGTTCTCAAGGTGCCTACTTTCCAGCAGGCGAGTCATGGTGATTTATTTCACTACAATTGCAATGAGACCTATGAAGGAGTGCACACCTCGATTCATTGCAATTGCAACTAATTAAATAATGGTTTAAATTACTGTTTGTAGCTGGTTGATGGACACACCTCTCATTGTGCTAAGGAAATTCTAACAGCAGGGATGTGAATATATGGCTTCCTCTTAATGTACTCCCAAAATGAAGGATGGAAGCACAAAGTTAGAAAGGTGCCCAATTTGGAAAGATGAATACTCACCTTCATGGGCCCAAATATGACGCTGAAGGTCTGAGCCATTCTTCATGAAATAAAAGTCACAATATGGGCATTTCATGGCTCTCTTTCCAATTAGCCCTTTCAGCTGAACCCTCCTCCCGAGAACCTCAGAAATGGTGCTCATGGAGACCTCTAGAAGAAAAGCAGGATGTCAGAAGGAGTCAGAGCACCTCAGGGGAAGGTAGACATAAATAAACCTCATTGCTAAGCAGCACCACAGGAGGAATCAAGGTGTGCCTCATGGTGTCCAAAGACAGAATTTTCACCTAAAAAGTTAAACCAGAACCAAATCGAGTCTCAGATCTCAGTATCTATTAACATCACATATGAGGAATGGAGAAGCAACATCACAAGGCAATTACCACACAAATGCAGAAACTGTCTAAAGGAAAAGTGACTCAGTTTCCCCCATAAGTCAATGTCATAGAAAAAAGCACAGCGGGGCACTAGAGGAAACAAGAAACAGAAACGTAAGGAACTAAACCACTAGATGCAAATGCATGGATGCTGGTTCAAGCGAAGCAACAGTTAAAAAGAAAAATCTTGGGGAAATTGGGGAAATTTTAAACAGATTGATAATAGGTGGCAATAATGAATGACAGTTGATCCTATTTGCTTTACTGGTAACATGGTGGTTATGTTGAAAGCAATCCTTATTAGATGGAGATGCATTTTAAAGGTTTTTATGGAGGAATTACACACTGTCTGGAATATACTTTAAAATATCCTAGAAGAAGAAAAGTGTGTGTGGTAGATACATGTGAAGAGTTTGACAAAATGTGGGTAACTGTGGAAGCTGAGTGACAGATACAGGAGGTTCCCGGCATTGTTCTGTGTGCTCTTGTATTTTGGGATTTTCTGGAATAAAAAGTTTAAAATAATAACAAAATAATGTCTTACATCTGTTCATCAGCAAAGGCTAGCTGTTTTAAGAATAACTTTGGCTCACATTGGATCCCATGTTACTTAGGACATGAGTTAACATGAGAAGGACAGAGCTAGGCCTTCAGAGAAGCACATAGCCCACACAGACGAAGGCCTCACAGCTCTGTCCATTCCCAGCTGAAACATGAGTATTAGTGCCCTTCTATTATTTCTTTATCTTCCTCCATTTATAATCAATGAGTCAGTTCCCTTATACCAAGAGCAGATACAAAATAAAGAACAGGAAAAAAGAGACACATACGAAGGGAGAGGCACATTTAGAAGGAGTATCTGTTACTCCCTCATAAAACACACAACACCCTTGTCTGCTTTCTTGGGCCTGCCTGTGGAGGCACTGGAAATCTGCGGATAAGCCCCGCCTCAGGGAGCCCATGGGAGCTGCTGGAGAGTCACAGTGACTGGAGCACAGTGGTCAGTGCACCGTGTGTGATGTTAGCAGGGGTGGGGGGTGGACCCTCAGCCAGGCTGGAAGCTACAAAAGCCTCCCCAAAGGCAGGGCTCTGAGGAAGAATGCAAAGAATGAACAGGAATTAACCAGGCAGGGCAGAAGGGAAAATGTTCCAGGTGGCACGAACAGAAATGACAAGGTATGAACACCCAGGTAGCTGATGCCTCATGCACCTGAGCAGTGTAGAATATGAGAAGACCCGTGGTGATGGTCTCTCCAACTCAAGGATGCTCCTCAGCCTGGGCAGGAGCCAACACCCCTTACAAACCACCACTCTGGGTAACACAAGCTTATGACAACAACCCTGCCTCATATGCAACCCATCCAAAGGCATGCAAAGTTCCCATTAAAAGAGGCCGGGGGTATCACTGAAATTGCAGGGGTGAGGGTAGATGCATCTGAAGACCAGATAAAAGAACAAAAGGAAATAAATAATCACATCAACTTCCCAGCATTGAATAAAGATGTTTGTTTCCCATGAATGCATTCACAGCTTCATCCGTTTTTGTTTCTATATAGTGCAGTTAATGTAAAACATTGTTTTAAAATAAACATAAGCATTTTTAACATTAATCTTCCACTCTAAAATGCACAATCTTACCAGGATGGTTGGTCTTGATATGTGACTTTATCAATCGATCCTCTGAAAAAGACTTTTCACAAACAGGACAAGAATAACTCCTTTTGTCCTTAATAGAAAGAGAACATAATCAATTGACTTTCTCATTTAAATCTGTGGCCTGTAAAAAATAACAATCACCATCACCATCATCACCCACCACCACCACCACTACCACTCACACTATCAACAGTCATCAGCACCACCACCATCACCATCATCAATACCACCATCACCACCACTAGCACTATCACCAGTCATCACCACCATCACCACTACCACCACCATCATCACCATCATCACCACCACCATGACCACTATCATCAATAGTCATCACCACCACCACAACCAACGCTGTCACCACCACCATCAACACCACGACCACCATCACCATCACCATCACCACCACCAGCAGCACTATCAATAGTCATCACCACCAAAACCAACATCACCATCACCACCCCATCAACAACACCGCGACCACCATCACCATCACCACCACCACCACCACCACTACCACTAGTGCTATCAACAGTCATCACCACCACCATCACCATCATCACCACCATCACCACCACTAGCACTATCAACAGTCATCACCACCATCACCACTACCACCACCATCACCATCATCACCACCACCACCACCACTAGCACTATCAACAGTCATCACCACCATCACCACTACCACAACTATCACCATCATCACCACCATCACCACCACCAGCACTATCAACAGTCATCACCACCATCACCACTACCACCACCATCACCATCATCACCACCACCATCACCACCACTATCAACAGTCATCACCACCATCACCACTACCACCACCATCACCATCATCACCACCACCATCACCACCACTATCAACAGTCATCACCACCATCACCACTACCACCACCATCACCATCATCACCACCACCATCACCACCACTAGCACTATCAACAGTCATCACCACCATCACCACTACCACCACCATCACCATCATCATCACCACCATCACCACCACTATCAACAGTCATCACCACCATCACCACCACTAGCACTATCAACAGTCATCACCACCATCACCACTACCACCACCATCACCATCATCATCACCACCATCACCACCACTATCAACAGTCATCACCACCATCACCACTACCACAACCATCACCATCATCACCACCACCACCAGCACTATCAACAGTCATCACAACCAACACTGCCACCATCACCACCACCACTATCAACATCACCACGACCCCCATCACCATCATCAACACTAGCATTCTCATCAGCACCATCATTATCATCAGCTTCATCAAAACCAGACAAAGTACATCCTTCCAAGCACATACATACAGCCTCTACCGGGTGCTGCACAGCCTGGGGAGCTCGAGAGTAGGGGAATGGGGGAATGGCATCAGCCCCATTTCAGAAGGAAGGGATGGGGCTTAGAGGGGAGAGTTCTGTGGAGGTGGGTGGTACTCAACCTCAAGGCTGCAGGTCTACCACACAGACCAGTGCTACTCTATAACCCAAGAGCATATTACGTCCGCCAGCACTCAACGCAGGGATTGCACAGGCAAGTGATTTTATTGAGACTCACAACCACTCACAAAAGATAGGCACAGTTCACGCTCATGTTACAGATTAAGAAAACGAGGCCCAGGAGATAAGCCCAAAGTCTGACAAGAGGAGCCAGTGTTGGAAGCAGAGTGTGTGGGTGGCCACCCAGGATGCCTCCTGCCCCTCAGTGTCCCACTGAGGCTGCAGGTAGGTTGTTCATACTGCACTGCTGCAGCTTCACAGCCAGGGCCACCATGGTGTAACATTCTCAATTAGGAAGAAGCTTTCGTGAATTACCAAGATACGGCTTTTGCTCACCTCCCTTTGCTCTCAGCACTCACTTGAGGGCAATTTCATATCAATCTTTTCCCCCAGCATGGGTGTTATTGGTTGAATTGTATCCCCTAAAAAATCACATGTTGGCGTCCTAACCTCCAATACCTCAGAATGTGACCTTATTTGGAGATAGGGTCTTTACAGAGGAAATCTAGTTAAAATGAGGTCACTAGGGTGGGCCCTCATCCAATGTGACTGGTGTCCTTATAAAAAGGGGAAATTTGAACACAGAGCTGCACACAGGGAGAACACCATGTGCAGATGGAGGCAGAGACCACAGCAATGCATCTGCCAGCCAAGAAATGCCAAAGACAGACAGCAAATCACCTGAAGCTCAGAGAGAGGCACGGACCATATCCTCCCCTACAGCCCTCAGGAGGAAGCGGCCCTGCCAACACCTTGACCTCTGCCTTCTGCTCTCCAGAACAGTGTGACAGTAAAAATCTGCTGTTTATACCACCAGCATGTGGCACTTTGACTGCCATGCTTACCAAACCCATAGCTTACAGAGAGCCAAACCCTGGTAGGGAGGACTCTGAGCAGACAGCTGAATAAAAAGTAAAAACAAAAAATTCAGAACTGCCACTGCAAGGAAATGTTTTGGGCCGTGTGTGTTTTTGGGGAGGTTAATCCACTCCACGCTCACTTGGATTTACAGAAGGACTAATTCCCTCTACTTATGGAGCCCCTACTGTGAGCTCCACAAGGCATCAAGTGTGTTCCACGCCTTGTGTGATGAATGCTCTCCTCACTGTGCTCCCCGCCGAGCAGTCTACTCCTACTCTAAATAATAAAAAGCAAAAGAGCTACCACTTCTTAAGAACTCCCTGGATGCGAAGTGCTTTACATACCATATCCTATGAGGTCTTTAGAAACTTGCCCAAGGTTCACACTACACCGAGGGCAGAGCTGGACTCCAGAGCTCATGCTCTTGTGAGACCCTGACTAGCAGAACAGGTTCAGGGCTCAGAGCCCTGGGTTCAAATCTTGGTTTTGCCCCTTATTAGCTGTAGAACTTTGCGCAAATGATTTAACCTCTCAGTGCCTCCGTTTCATCGTCTGTAAAATGGAAATAAAAAACAAGGCCTCCTTCACAGGGTCACAAGAAGGATAAGGGAGATGAAAAAGACATAGAGTGTTTAGAATGGAGCCTGTCCTATAGTGAGTGCTCAATAAATCTGAAAGACTTTGCTGCTGTGGTTCCTGCATTGCTATCACGCAACTCAGCCTGAGACAGCAGCCCTCCTCATGGGCTAATATTCCCTGGGAGTCTCTGAGAGTGGGATCTGAATGAGCACCCTCCACCTCCTTTGGTGCTCCCCAGCGTACACTTAGAAAAAATGTACTTTACATTAAAAACCAAAACCAAACCAAACCAAAAGTCCCTCTGAACAACCAAATGGTTTCGATGCACTTCCTACCAAACATCTGAATACCAAGCAACGCCAGCCAAGCGCACATGTCCAAGGGATCCAGGCACCTCTTAAGAAACTGTCCGAAGTTTTCTGGCCAGGCAATGCCACAGGTCCCCACACAGGCTACACCAGAGGCTCAGGGCTCCTCAGAGTACTCCTGTCACTGTCCTCCTCTGCCCTTGGCCTTGGGCAAGATGCCCCGGATCAGGCGGGCATCCTGAAGGAGACCTCCACCACCCCTGGCTGCCTCTCGGTGCCCCCATCATCAGAGTTGATGGAGGCGTTCAGAAGGGCTTTGAAGGAGTTTACAGTGATCTCCCCTGAGCCTCTGCTATTTGATTTTTTTTCTTTTAATCTCTGATAGTCAGAAAGCAATTTATCTCAGAGCTTATCAGGGCCCTTATTTTTTGATGCCTTTGAAGACTGTCAGAAGGACACAGATGGTGGTAAAGGGTACTAGGCGGGGGTGGTGGGGGGAACTCTTAGGACTCACTGACTTCTTTTTCAAAACCTCAGTTCCATACTAGAGATGAAAACTCAGACTGACACAGCAAACGTAAAAAGAGTGGTGGTTAAAAGAGCTCCCAGCAGAGATGGAGAGTCTGAGAGACCCGTGCCTTAATGACGGTAGGACAGCCCAGCTTTTGGAGTCTGTTTGCTCTGACAGAAATGGCCTTCAAAGCAATCAGCACCCTTTGAAAGAAGGAAGATGCTGCACCAAGCCATGGCATGGCCTGGGGTGCAGGGTCAGCCCCAAGCCTGAGGCTCACAGCCCAGCTCTCTGCTCCGGGCAAACCTCATCTGGTCTATGCCTTAGCGGCAGGTGCTTTAAAAAATAAAGGTGGGGGTTTCTACTCAACCATTTCTCAGGAATAAAGGCCACAGTTAGGGCATGTGCTTTCTCCCATGGACTCATTCATTCATTCCTCAACTGCTACAGGGCCCCTGCTATGTGTCAGGCACTACACTGAGGAAGAGGTGTGAGACTCTCAGGCGCTCTAATGCTCATCAAGAAAGAGATGTGTCAACACGTGGAACCCAACCATCAGTGAGGATGTCTGCAGAAAGTGCAGCAAAGCACAGGAAAAGTGATGCTGAAATTGCAACTGATATGAACAAGTTAGAAGAAAGCCAGAACGTGCTCTATTTAGGATTTCAACTCAAGCGTTTTCCTTTCCACTGGAAATAGTTCTGTTTTGCCACGTGATGCCCTTTCAATTTAGAATCTCAGTTTTTGCTGAAATGAAGCTGATCTATACACAACATGCTCTGGTAGCCTGAGGTCTCCTGGACAGTGGATAATACACCTAAATGGAGCAACACAGAAACAACCTTGTTTTGTGATCAAGTAAGAAAAGACCATTTTCTTATAGCTCTTGGGAAGGGAAAACATTATGTACAATCATTTTAATTAAATAACATGTCCTCTACTTTAAAAGTACACATACTGACTGGGTGTACCCATTTATTTTCAGAAAGAGATTGAAAGTAGCTTCCTCTACCTTCTCAGTGTTTTCTTGGCAATATATTATTTTAGCTTATCTCCAGAAAGTACATGTAAGATTTCTTTTGAATATGTGTACCTTGATAGCCAAAGAAAGACTATGCACTTCTCAATGACAAAGGTTAAGTATTCTAAACATTTGTTGAGAGACCATCAGACTCAGTAGATGCACCACCACCAGTCACTATTACCATTCCTCTTCTTCCTCCTCCTCCTACTAAAAAGGAGGATTAGAAGGATGAATTACTCTGGACAGGCCCCTCCCTATATGCTGTGTCCCTTACAAACATGATCTTGCTAAACTCCCATGGAGGTGGGTCCTGTTGTCTTCATTTCCAGTGGATTTGTTAGGTTATGGAGCCACACCACTTTTAAGTCCCAGAGTCAGAAAGTAACATCAAATGTACCAACTCTCAAGCTCAGGCTGTAACTGCTACAAGACCCTTAGCATCGGGTATCTTTGAGGTTTTCTGAGAAGCAACACAGGCTAGAAATAAAGGGAATAAACTGGCATATCATAAACATCCACCAGATGCTCCACTTCCTGCTGCCTCACACTTTTGTGTCAGAAGGAACTTTAAATAACAGATTCTCAGATCCCACCTCAAATTATGGTGGAGGCAGGAGCCCAGGAATGTCATTCATAACAATTATCCCCATGAGACTCTGACTGAGGAGGTCATGAATTATGTGATTTAGGCCACTAAATATGTATTTAAGGTGACCCACAGGGGTCACCCATCTGACAGCAATACCCAGCACATTCATGCACACACACTGACAGATAAACATTTAAACACTGAAACAAAGGTCTCTGAAAATAATACTTACCCTTGGTAGAGGTGAACAATGCTGACAAATTCTATTTTATTTTATTCTGTTTCATTTATAAGATATCCTAGCTGTGAATCACTAAACTGATTTCACAGCCTTCTAATGGATCTTTTTTTTTTTGAGAGAGACAGAGAGAGAATGCTGACTTGGGTGTTCTGTACAGTACATATTTTATAATGCAGTCCTCACAGCCCAAAGAGGCAGAGGAAAGTACTTTTTATCTCCATTTTTATAGATGAGAAAACTGAGGCTCAAGGAGGCTAAGGATTTGACCCAAATCACAGAGACAGATACGGGGCTGAACTCGGGCACATCAGAACCTAAAGCCTCCTCTCATCCTACTAAAATCGTTTCAAGTGCCCCCTTTATAAAGTTTGCATAGTGCTGTTAAAAGTGGATTTGCTCCAGAAATGTCACTGACTAACTCTCTTGACTAGGTCCCCATATTTCTTCAATGCCAAGACATCTTTGACTGTAAGTTGACATCATCTAGTTACTAATTGGAAGAAGGAGGTAGTGGGAAGAAACTTTGTTAAATGTACACATTCTTTCCAATCATTAGGTTTATCCTTGGCTAATAAATGGCTGTAAGAGTCACAGAAACAGGCACTCAGCCAGATTATCCTACAGTCCTGATACAACTGGAAAGAACTTGGATATGGGCCCATTTGAGGGGCAGGTGGGGGAGATGGCTACTTTTAATCTCCTTTGTTTCTGTTCTTCATGGGAATCTGTGCTGAAAGCAGTAAACACTGAAACTAATGCAGAAGGCCAGACAGCCAGAATTATAATACCTGCTTCCATCTCCAGGGTCACAGGTAAGGAAACTAAGCCCCACGCTGGTGCAAGGTCTCTCCCCAGGTCCCATGCATTTCCTGATTAGAACAGCATGATTCTCCTGACCCAGCTAGACCCTGCCATGATCACAGTCCTAAGATCAACCACATGGACATCCACAAGGCACTTTTACATCACAAAGCACAATCACGCTATCCCACTGGAGCACTGCCACCATCCAGAGAAAGCAGGGAAGTATTTTCACTCCACTTTCAGGTAAAGGGAAATAAAGACCAAGCAGTCTGCACAGTCCACAGACGTACAGGCAGAGAGCCCTGTCCCGTAACTCCAAATTCCCAGTTTTATCCATTTCATGGCAGCAATAATGGTACAAGTGTCAAAACAGTGACAATGACACGGCTAAATACTGGTGGGTGTCAAATAAAATAACTTTTCTTAGATGCTTCATAATTTTTCTTAGATGCTTCATAATTTTTGAAAACCCTTTTAAGGAAAGGTTAATACTTAACCTCCTAGAATTAACCTCCATGCTTTCTTAGGTGATTTCACAAAGAATTAGATTGAATCCTGTGGACTTAAAACACTCTGTAGTTGGGAGGTACTGTCTTGGTGAAATTACCACTAAAAAATGCCATCAGCTGATGAAATGCAGTGTATCCACGCAATGGAATATTATTCAGCTATAAAAACGAAAGCATGGATGAATTAAGTGACAGAAATGAGTCACAAAAGTCAATATTCAAAATGTATATTGAATATACATATTTTATGATTTCTTTCATATGAAATGAAAGAAATTTCATATGAAAGAAAAAACAGGCAAATCCACAGATATAGAAAGTAGATTAGTAGCTGCCTAGGGCTCAGGGAGGGGAACAAGGGATGGCAGCTGATGGGTACCAGGTTCCTTTATGGGATGATGAAAAAGCTCTGAAATTAGCTATGGTGATAGTTGCACAACTCCGTGAATATACTAAAAAAAAATTTGATTTCACACTTTAATATGCAAATTGTATGCTATGTAAAATATATCTTGATAAAGTAAAGCTGTTACCAAAAAAAAAAAAAAATCCACCTTAACTGTCCTTGAAAATACAGAATTCTATTTAAAACACTTTGCAATAGCAACTTTATTATCAGATCAAAAGAGTCTTCATTCTGGGAAAGCAGATTTTTTTTTGTACTGTATCAACATTTTCTTGGTACCCTTGGCTTCATTACAAAAATAATTTGCAGGCTCAAAAGACAAATGTTGTCTAAACTAAAAATCCTGGAACCTGTTTTCATAAATCATGCTATCTTACTATGTTGGCAATATGGTCCACCTGCTTTATGGAAAATGTTGAGTAATTCAATATCCTGGAGTAAATACAAAAAGCTTCCCCTTGGTGTGTGCTGTTGACTCTGCTGGGAATTTTCTCCTCACTCTCTTTCCTGGCCCAAATCTACTCATAACCTCAGAACCCCTTCCTCCAGACAGCCCTCGGAACCCTTCCTCCCAGGCCCTTTCCAGGCAAATTTTTTTTGGGGGGGAGTACATTGTTGTATTGACATCACTGTCCCTCTCACGTTGCCATTTTGCCATTACTGTTTACTTGTTTAGCTCCCCCTTCACAAAACCAAGAGCACCCTGAAGGCAGGGACCAGGTCTTACTTGAAAATCTCAATGCCTGACACGTAGAGGAGGGGGCCTCCAGCCAGTGCTGGCTGGCTTTGGAAGCAGCAGCAACACATTCACCTTTAAAAGCGTTTCAGCTGGAAGAACTGCAAATATCAGTGAGGGAAAAGACTGAAGTTAAACTTACAACTTCTAAGAAAACGTGAGAGCTAATGAGAGGCAGGCTAGCATATCTTTTTTATGAGGTCAACTGAGTCACACCCCCTTATTCAGCACAGTGCTCTTCTCTTGCAGTTAGTTGCATAGAAATTTTATTATTGTAGCATAAAGCACAACTGCCACTTAACAGCACAGAAAGAATCAGCACAGTCCCTGCCCTCATGGCACAATATCTGCCTCAACCACATTCCTTCAGATGATTGACAAGTGTCCAAGAGACCTACCAAGAGCCATGTGGCTGCTGTTAATGACCAACTACAACAAAATGAGCAGCCCCGGGCAGTGGTGAGAATGTGGGCTTGAATTCTGTCTCTGTCCCTTACCAATGGCACGACCATGAGCAAGTTACCAAATGACTCTGTAATGCCAGGCCCCTAATCTGCCCAGTGGAGGAAATACTCCAACTCCTAGAAGTAGTATGAGAATTAAGACTGCACAAGGAGCTGACCCACAGGATAAACACAGCAGCTGTTCCTTTCCTTTCCCCCAACATGTATTTCCCCAGATGCCATTCTACGTGTTCACATTGAAGAGATAATCCTCTCAGAAGGAAGATTCATAACCATAGAAAGCTGAAAAGAGCAACCTCTTTAAACGCTGGTTTATTAAGAAGAATGAAGGCAGATGAGATTGGGGCCAAAGATCTCAGCGCACATTCCTGACACTCCCCTGCTGATCATGAGGCTCAGGGATGTGGCCAGGAGGCCAGGCATCAGCAGCTGGGGAAGAAAATCGCCGGGCTGAACCGTGGGTCCCTCACAACAGGCAGGCAAGATTTGGGCGCTGAAGAATACATACAGTCCCAGGTGGTAAAGCTCACTTACGACTTCCTTTTTCTTGTCATTCTTTCGGCCTATGTTTCAAAATCTCTAAACCCAGAGCAGCAAGTTCCAAAAGGAGAAGTAGAATCAATAATGATAACAGTCCATGACGCACAGTGCTTGCTCCATGCCAGGCACTGTTCTGAGACATTTACATCTATTCTCTCACTTCATCCTCACTCGAGGATGGGTAAACTGAGGCAAGTAGGTCACATGACTTTTCCCAAGGCTAAACACATGGTAAACGGGGGAGCCAGGGTGAAGACCCAGCAGTCTGCTTCCTAGTCTTTATTGCCATATTCAAAGGCTTCTCCCAAGAACTTGTTCTCATATTGGCTTCACTCCCTCCCGACTTCATACGAGTTTCCAGCAAAATCACTTTAATGAACCCTGCCACCTCACTTATCCTGGCCATAATAGCGTACTGGAAGCAGTACCTACGTAACAGCAGTTCCATGAGGAATTACAAACAATGTGTCTTCACATGCTACTCAAAGAGAGAGAGAGAGAAAGAAAAGGAAGGAGAGAGAGTGTGTACTGAGAAGTGCCAAGTGACATGCAATAGCCGGTACACAGTCAAGTACATGACAAGTACTGTGCCAAGTTCTTTAGAGTACTGTACATATGTGTGTGTGTGTGTGTGTGCGTGCACACATATAAGTGTATGTGTGTAGGTGTGTATAAGCACGTGTGTAAATATATGTGTGTATATGCATATGTGTGTGGATGTATACAAAATAGATTTGTTAAAAATATGTATCTTACACAGAAGGCTATTTCATACAGGCCTCAGGTTGCCCAAGGCCACAGGGCCTGTGAGAGTGCTGGAGACAGTGTTTGAATCCAGGTATCCAACCCCAAAGTCCATGCTCTGACCTACTCACCACACCCAAACACCTGACTTTACCCTTAGTGACAAACTGCTATGATTTTTATGCCAGGAAACCATGGTAGCCCATCAAATGTCTGAAGCTTCACTTTTTGCTGTCTGTAGCATAAAAAGGCATTAATTAAAACAGAACCACACCTGGGGCCAGATGTGCTTCCTTTATAACTTGAAGAAGTCTCAAATCACTCTCAGGTGTCAGCCTCTTGAGTTAGATTAGAATTTGCAAAAATGAACATTCATTCATTGTGTTACAAGATCCTCCACCAAAGACCTAAAGAAATTTACCTTTGTGAATATTAACAGCATCTTGAATTAACATGTCACTTTTTAAAAATAAACGTGCTTCAAAGACATTCTCTCCCAGAGACTAAAATAAATAACACAAAACTGTGACAACAGTGGTCATCAACATCTACTATGCTCTTACTCTGAACCAAATACTGTTCTCATCACTGTACAGCATTATCCAATTCAACCTCTCAACCATGTTCAGTAGGAGCTATTACTGTTATCTCTGCTATTAATTATTCTTTAAAATGTCATTTGAGAAATTCGGACCTTACTTCTACTCTATAGATATTTCTTCTGTAGACTTTATCTGATGCTAAAAAAATTTGCACAGGAAACAATTTGTTCCACCTAATCTCTTTTTTCAACGTATTAGAGACTCTTGCTGTGAAAGGAACCTGGGAAGCCTCTGTCACGTGCACAGCTGTGTAAGGAGAAGGACCGCCCTATGTTTTCAGGGCTGACCTGCAGCAGAGGCACCTACATATAAGCATAAACTTGAGAGAGCAATGAGCACCCAGGGGAGACAGGGCTGCCGCTTGGGCTTGCTACTTACCAGCGCTGTGTGAACTTTAAGATGTGCCTGTAGCTTATATTTATCTGGAGTCGAGTAGTCACAGCCGTCGGTGGGACACTTCAGCAAGATGTTACTGTGTTTCTGAATTACATGGCGTTTAAGGCAGTTTTTGGTGATGGAAGAATAATGACACTGAGAGCAATAATACAGATGTTCCCGGGTGTGGGTGCGGACATGCATATCAAAATGCACTTGGTACCAAAAAAGTTTGCCTAAAAAAATATTTTCAAATGAGAACAAGGAAGTTTCTTTTTGACTGATTTTGAATTTTTTTAATTATTATTATTTTTTATCTACAATATTTATCTCCCTCTTGCGCTTGTCCGGGTCACCCTTCATACTTTTCACCACATTTCGTCTGAAAATTACTTTTCAAAGGTGGGAGGTTGCAAATATTAAGGGTGCTACTATTTTTTGCATGATGTTAGGGCCAGGAGAGGAGGAAGCCAGTGTTTACTGAGAACAAGTTATGGTGCCAAATACCATGATGCACATGCATACATCTACAAGTCTCTAAGTTCTACCGGCCCTCCTGGGACAGCAGGTCTGGAGCTGGATTATCTATATCCTGTACCACCAGCTCCCCAGGAGTTCCAGGAGCCATGCTTTCATTGTGAGTTGCAGGGTGCTATTTGGGACCTCCCTACAGAGAGCTGCAGCCACTTTTGTAACCTCTCTTGGCTGATCTAGTAGTTGGCCACAATTTAAAGCTCAACTTTAAACTTGTCATGTGCCAGAAGAAAGATTCTTCTTGGTTAGAGTTCTGGTAGAGGTCATGGGTAACCCTCAGCACACACACCTGACCAGGCCAACACGGTCAACTGTGCAGCCATCCCGGCCACTTCCACAAGTCTCCAAGTGCTAACTGCCACACAGGGGTCACCGTTCCTATCTACAATCGAGGGGGGTGGCTCACTTAGAAGGTGTTCTTTGCAAACAGACATGAGCTCAAATCAAATGCGAGGTGACCACAGCATGATGGTTGTGGACAGGGCCACGCACCAGCGCTGCCTTTCCTTACCACAGTATTCACACTCCAGGTCTCCATAAACCTTCCGGATCCGCTCACACAAGCTGGTGTTCATTTGCTTCTTCTGTAAACTGTTCAGGACCTTCATGAATGCGGTGATGCCTGACCGGTGCTCAGGGGCCGCTTTGCAAGAGTCAGGCTGATGTGTGATGGTGTCCCCACCACCAGCTACTGGAGGGAGGAGGTCTAAGGCCTCAGCTGGGTTTGACCTGAGACACTTGCTGGGATCTGGGTCGCCAGCTGAAAGCGCAGCCATGTTCTGCCCTTCCCCTGGGGGGCTCTGGGCGACCTGGCTTTCCTGATCTGACCCAGCACTCTGGGCCTTGGACAGCAGTAGTGTGATCACTTCACCTTGTGTTTGGACTGAGCTTCTGTGCTGCATGTCTGGGGGCTTCTCAGGAGCAGCATGAGCCTCCGCGGAGGAGCTATCATTTTTCAACAAAAAATCATCTGAAACCACCTCTTGAGAATGCAGGTCTGAGGAGGAGACCACGGTGGTTTCCAGCTCACAGGGCGGCAGGGCTGTGCTTTCGGCCTGCGGGGAAGCCAGGTGCACAGCTGGGGAAGCCAGGTGCACAGCTGGGGCAGGCATTTCCCCAGGGGCCTCTGGCTCCTTCCGGCCCTCCTCCAGCTGAGTATCCCCAGGACAGGCCTCTTCCTTGAGTGCATTCACACCCTGGAGGGCAAACTCCTCTTCCACCAGCTGTAGCTGGTCCCCCAGAGCTTCTTGCTGGATGTCCCCACCAGGCTCAAGGAGACAGAAGCTCTGGTTGATGGAACTGGTGAAGACCAAGGCCTCCTGGGCAGCCTCGTGCACCTCTTTGATGTGGGAGCGCAGCCTGATGGAGCTGACAAACTTCTTGCGGCAGACGGCACAGACGTACACGAAGGGGTGCTTCCTGACATGCAGCTCCAGCGCCTGGTACTTGGTGGCCCCATGGCCACAGAGCTCACAGGCAAAAGGCCACTTGTCTCCGTGCACCAGCATATGGCGGTCGCGGTCCAGCTCGTTCTTGAACTTGCGCTCACAGATGTGGCAGTCATAGAGCAGCTGCCGCTTGCCCTCCCTCGTCATCAGGCAGAGCTCGTCCAAGGCCTCTTTGACCTTCTTGTCCTGTGGGTCATGCGCGTCTCGGATGTGCTTGATGAGGTTCTTGACGTCAGAGTACTTCTTCTTGCAGAAGCGGCAGTGCTGCTTGATCTTCTTGTGCACTCGCTCGATGTGCACCTTGAGGTGGCCCTTGCTCAGGCAGGTAAACGAGCAATAGTCGCAGGCGAACTTCTCTCCAGTGTGCTTGCGCAGGTGCACGTTGAGGTTGGCCTTGATGGCACTGGCATAGCTGCACTGGGGACACTTGTATGGCTTTTCATTGGTGTGGATCCTCAGGTGGGCCTGCAGCGAGTGCTTGAACTTGAAGACCTTGTTGCAGTATTCACAAGTGAAGATTTTGAGCTGAGTGGGACCTAGCCTAGAAACAGATGACAGCATGGTTACATCTGGAGACCTTTAATGTTCCTCATGAACTCTGCATCCTTTTTATGAACCAAACACTAAAGGCTGAAAAGTGAACGAAACTGGACAGACGCTGGATGGGTGCATTCACTCAGTCAACAAACAGGATCAGAGGGCTCTTGTGTGCCGTGGTCCTTCAGGAGCTCACAGTCTTGGGGGAGGGAGGACAGGTTGGCAAATGTTTGCCTGACAGCGTGGTATGTATTGATAGGAATATGCACACAGCAAAAAAGGAAAGAGTCCTCTAACCTGGATTAGGGTAGCTGAGAAAACTTGAGGAAGAGATGTCTGTCTGGACTGGGGCTTCAAGGAAAGGAAAGAGGGAAGCAAGAGAAGGAAGACGGAAGAGGAAGGACAGGTGTGCTGTCCACAACACGCACAATAATAATCAGCTGTGTTCCAAGCTGATCTAGGTGGATTCTGCGATATTTTAACAAGACTAGTCTTAATGGAATGAATTCAGTCTGCTGCATAAGACTGGATGCAACCACCTTTTCAATAGCTTGGTTAAGCCAGACTTGCCTATTCATTCAACCAACTGTTGAATGACTCTTTTCCTTTCTGCAAGTTTCCATATGAGGGCCACCCATTAGTGAATGACCCCTGGCCTTTCTTCATATCCTTACTTCTTCCCAAGAAAAGAGAACCAATGTGTTTGATTGGTGACTTCAGAGCAGGACTAAGTCACGAGCTGAGCTCTTCCTAGTTCTGGTGAGGATGTGCCTGCCTGGGGTGAGCATGGGACACAGTGGGCACTTAGCCAACTGGGCCTCTGTGAGCTTGGCCAGAGCGATCCAGGACTGCGGGTGGGAGAGAAAGTCTGTCTCATTCTGCAGGCAGTAACAGGAGGCTACTGCTGACTTGTACCACACTGTTCTCCTCCACAGCTCTGTCAGTAATAGAGCTGGCGTGTGGCTCTCTGTCTTCCTCCTCCTCTATCATGGTTGGTTTAGAACGCAGATGGGGAAAATAGGATTGCTGTTTATTAACTTCGTATTCCATTTATTCATAAATGGCCACCATTTGTTAACACCTGCCAATGTGTTTCAGACACTGCGTTAGATTTTATGCATGTGGTGAAAAACAAAAGCATGGTTCGCCTGCCTCATGAATTCTGTCTCTTTCAATACAGTAATGTGTGTGCTGAATGAGATGGTAATAATAACAGCTAATAATTATTGAGTATGTGTAGTATGATAAGCTCTATGCTAAGTATTTAATCCCAGCTGTATTGTTATACTCACTTTACAGATGAGAAAACTGAGTATTTGCCCCATGTTGTACAGTTAGTAAGTGGTGAAGTCAGGACTTGAATCTAGGAAGACTCTCTGACTCTAGAGCCTACATGTGCATGCTTATCCTCTCTACGGCCTGAAATCACTGACACGCAGCGACCCTGCCCCAGAGTGACTGTACCACAAAGAAGGCTCCCTGTGTGGGGTTTCCATTGCTGTTGGAATGGCCAAGCCTTGTTTCTGAAACCAGCAAATGACAGTCACCAAAGTACCACAATAGGCACCAGGGACAGGCACTGACAGATGAGTCTAAGGAGGCAAACGAGGCTTCTTCTCCAGCCATAACTGCTTTCTCTGGACAATGTGTCCAGGTTATCCAAAAAGGACCTCAAACACACTAATAATCATGTAGTGCTATTAACCAGATACCATTCAACTGTACCCACTCTCACTGTAAAGTCTATAGTTATAAAACTATCCAAACAACTGTGTCTGATCAACACAGGTGGCCTTGTCTTTAAATTTAACATATTTAATTGGATTGCAGTCCATAAATACCAGAGGGTACAATCCACGTGATGTAATTACAATATTTAAATTTGGAAGTTACTAGTATGCCTGCATGCTAAGCCCAAGACTAATTTAAGGAAAATAATTTGGATCTTTCTCAAATGACAAAGATATCCAGAAGGTGATACATATTATTGGCACAAAGAATGCCAAAGAAAGAAACCCTGGATTCATAACATTAATTAAATAAATAAATCAAGACTTCGCATATTTTCTCCTCTACTCCAAGATCTAAATGTTCTTAGGAGAATCTTTTGCTCTGATTTTTTGTATTATTAGGCAAATACCTGGTAAAGGCCTTAGTGCCCAGGTTCCCCTTGAGGATAGTGAGTCTGATGAGGATGCTACACAGCCTCCATCTGACCCTTAAGTTCAAGTCATTGACTGTGACAGTGAACCGATGCCAGAGCTTCGATGTCCATGCGAGTTCTATGAAGTCACTTTATTCCAAATGCTGCCTCCTCAGAGAGATACTCTCACCACTGCTTTTACAAAGAAATCCAGCCGGGCGCGGTGGCTCATGCCTGTAATCCCAGCACTTTGGGAGGCTGAGGAGGGCGGATCACGATGTCAGGAGATCGAGACCATCCTGGCTAACATGGTGAAACCTGTCTCTACTAAAAATACAAAAAATTAGCTGGGCGTGGTGGTGGGCACCTGTAGTCCCAGCTACTCGGGAGGCTGAGGCAGGAGAATGGCGTGAACCCAGGGGTGGAGCTTGCAGTGAGCCGAGATCCCACCACTGCACTACAGCCCGGGAGACAGAGCCAGACTCCGTCTCAAAAAAAAAAAGAAAAAAGAAATCCAGCAGAACTTTAAAAGGTCATACTCCTTAATCCAGTTATTCCACTTCTGGGAATTTATCCAAAAGAAAGAATATAAAATTTAGATGATGGTGCTCATGGCTCATTTTCCACAACAGTTAAGAACGGGAAGCTGTTCGAAGGTACCAACATAGGGAACTAGTTTGTTTGCACATTTATCTTTCTTCACTTATTCATTCCCTTAAAAAGTGTTCCAGGTACTCAGGATACAAAAGGGAATGAAAACGAGCACAGCCCTGCTCTCTGAAGCTCACCTTCCAGAAAGTGCCATAGGCCAGCCCACGTACTAAATATAAAAGTAAGCAGACAAGGACCATCAGGCTACCTGTGAGAAGGATAAGGGCCGGACACTCCGAGAGTCCAGTCAGGGTAGATTGACTTGGTCTAGGGACAGGGAAGGCCTCCTTGAGGACAAGACATTTGAGCAGAAAGCTAAAAGACAGATAAATATTAACTAAGCAAGAGGGAGGAATGGCATCCAGGAAAAGGAAGCGGCGCCTGCAAGAAGAGACTAAGGAAGTGAAAAGAGGCTGAGATGGCTGGAACAGATGGCAGGAGCAAGAGTACTGGGGAACCACAGCAGGTGTACAAGGCTCAGAGGTGGCAGGGCTAGTCTTGGAAGCCAACTGTACCCCTAAGAGCAAGGCAAAGCCTAAAAGGGTAACAATCAGATGAGCATTTTTAAAAGATCTTATTGGCTCCAATGTCAAGAGTTGAGTTGATAACACTATATCCTCATGAAGTTATGCCTTGTTGCTATAAAGCAAAATGTTTGTGACTAATTTGTACAAAGGCATATAAATGTAATGTGATTAAGTTTTAAAAAGTGACAGCCGGGCACAGTGGCTCACACCTGTAATCCCAGCATTTTGGGAGGCCAAGGCTGGTTGATAACTTGAGGTCAAGAGTTCAAGATCAGCCTGGCCAACATAATGAAGCCCCATCTCTACTGAATATCCAAAAGAAAAGCCGGTCATGGTGGTGCACAGCTGTATTCCCAGCTACTCAGGAGGCTGAGGCAAGAGAATAGGCAAGAGAATAGCTTGAACCTGGGAGGCAGAGGCTGCAGTGAGCCAAGATTGTGCTACTGCACTCCAGCCTGGGTAACAGAGTGAGACTCTGTCTCAGAAAACAAACAAAAAAAAGTTTTAAAAAGTGAGATACAAAATCGCATATAAAATATAAACTCAATTTTATAAAATATACATGCTGAAAAAAAGGCTGGGAGGAAACACATTTAAAATAATAAGTGGTTATCTTTGGGCAATAAGATCATAAATGACTTTTTTCCCTCAGTTTTCTGAACTTCCAAAATTTTTTATATAATAACTCTGTATCATTTGTTATGAGAGAAGAATTATATAACCTAAAAGTTTTTATCTGTATTTTACAAAGTAAAACCCTTATGCAAAAACATCTCTTTCATGGTTATCTTATAATTTGCATAATAAAATATTAATAGAATGCATGACAACAAAAATATAGCCTAGATCTGTTGATTAAATATTCAGTGTATTTACCTGTAACTAGATTAACATTTAGCTGAACCTCCCCCACAACAGACCTTGAAATATTGTGAAGATAATTAATTAAGGTCTAAAAATCAACCTGACTTGAAACACAGAATGATTTTAGAGACTTAATTCTATTATGAATTCACCAAAGGAATGAGAATTGTTACAACTTCATCAATAAATTCAATTGTTCACATTTACAGGAATAGAGGATTGAGGCTACAAATTAATGAAGCATACCACATGACATAATAATATAATTTAATGAGAGCACTACATGTGCCAGGCACTTTGCATATTTTATCTCTTATTCTCACTACTAAACTAAAATTCTATTAGACAGTCTTAAAATTGTGCAACAAATGTTAGATGCAAAGTAACGTGTGTCAAGTTACAATGGAGTGTAAGCTTCATCAGGGCAGGGGCTGCAACTGTCCGATTCTTTGTCATGTCACCAGTGCCCAGCACATAAGAGGTGTTCAATTGTTGAGCTGAACTCATACAGAATAGTCTAGAGCCAACCTAGGTCTATTTCATCCTAAAGCTTATGTTCTACTCAAAAACACCCCATTTCTCTTCTTCCAGAAACAGAGGAAAACCACGGGCAACTGGCATTTTCTTTGTCTTTCCTTCTAGCTGGGAGAAATGTTTTCAGACCTCTGGGGATCAGAGTTTGTTAACTGACTTCAGCAGGTACAGGCTAAAGACAAACAACTTGGGGAGAGTGTAGAGAAACACACTGGTTTGCTATGGGTGGTAAACTGATCCAGTGTATCTGGAGGACAGTTTTTAATGTCAGTGAAGCACTAGGCACTCATATCCTTTACTGTAGCAATTTCAACTCTAGCAATTGATTCCACAGGAAGTCTTGAAGTATGGAAAGATGTATGCACCAAAACGTTAATCACTGCATTGTCCGTAATAGTAAAAACTGACTATATAAACTAAAATACATCCACATAATAGCAAACACAGCTTTTTAAGCTGTGTACTAAAAATGAAAGACTTTCAAGGTGTAGTAAGCCTTTAAAAAAAAGTTGAAAGCAGTACTTTTGGTATTTAGTATTTGCAAAAAACAACAAAGTTAAACAAATATATGTTAGTATATTTCAAAAAACTTATAGAAGCACATGAACTAAACTACCTCTAGAAAGAGTAACTCTAGGTTACTTTAATGCCACATCATATGGGACATGTGAGCCCTTCTGCAACACACTTGTGTTACTTTTGAAAGTGGGAAGGAAATAAATATTTTTCTAAATTGTAATATGTGAAGCTATAAATATCTAAAACTTTACTAAAGCTATGTTTCTATTTCTTTTTATGAAGGTAAAAAATAGGTTTGCTTTAAATAAAATGCTCTGGCTTCATTAAGCCGATTGGTGCTCAGTTCTAAAAGCATGCTACTCTGCAACACACTAGAGGCCCAGCGAGCACACTGAGGGCTGCAATGGAGGGGTAATTCTACCACTGAATCAAGGAGTCAAGTTTATAAGCAGAATCCAAACGAACAAGCATACTGATCCTTCCTGCACTCTGTGGAGTTCACTCACATTCAGCCTCTGGCTGAAGTTACACAGAACAAAACACTTTACCTGCTTGACTTCATTGGTTGCTCATAAGGTGTCTGCTGAATGGCGTATTCCTGGTAGCCTCTCCGAGGCACCAGGTCTGCTGAAGTGGTCTCAGAATTTGTAGCTCCTGTTTCAGGGGGCCCAGCCTCCACTGGTACAATCTTGGTAGCACCTGAGATTGATGCAAAAGGCATTGCTTATTGAGAGGCATCGAAAGTGGGCACTGACCCTATCGCAGCAGAGGGGATGGTGCTGGGAAGTATATTTCTATACTGTCTGATACCCACACAAGATAGTTTTCACTCAGCTCACACATTTAAATTCTTTGTGTGTGTGTGTGTGTGTGTGAGTGTGTGCATGTGTTTGAGAAAGGACAAGTTTTTCAATAATCTGTCTAAACGTCCTCGAGATATATTTTCACTTGATCTACTTATGTTAAAAAGTACACATATATATACACACACACACACACACACATACATATATACGTATATACATATACATATATATGTTACTTGCAAGGTTTTATACAGGATCACCCGTGTCAAACTGCATTAAAGAAAAAGATCCAATTTACCCCTTGTTTCTGGAATTGCAAAGGAATTATTTACACTTTTCACCCTTCCTTAAAGAAATATCAAAATACTACCACTAATTTTTAGAAAAATTGTAGAAACTTTTTCTAGCAACAATTGAAAATAGGAAATTCTCTTCTGGGCTTCTTATTTTCCAGAATAATACTGTTCTGAAGTGAGTAGGGCAGACAAAGTGACTTTCCAGAAAGTTTTTCTAATCACACAATTTTATATGGTCTGTTCTCTACCAATCACCTTGGTCTGCAGTGACGTACAGAAGAAGAATTTATTCAGAGTTTTCATTTTAAATAATGAGTTACTCTTAGCATTGAAAACAGGCACTTAAAAGGCTGTAGCCGTCCTTAAAATCCTAAACTTAATTTTAAATTTTATTTGACAGCAATCACCTCAAACGCATAGGGAAAAAAATATTATACTTTGAAACACTATTATAAACTGCTTTTTTTATTAAGGGTCCTATCCTAGAGGAAATCTTTTTTAAAAATATAGTGTCACATATCCACCAGCTATTTCATGTAAAAGAATACAGAGATGGAAATTTCTAGTATTATAAAGTATTTGGTGAACCCTTCTAAAAATACAAAAAAAGATCAGAGGCACCCCGGGATACCACCTTAGGACATTTCCCACTGTCTTGATCTTGAAAGAAAAGAAAAATGAGAATAGAACTCTAAACCTTTGAGAGATGGAAATAGTGGGTGTCTATGTCAGTTTACGTCTTTTCTATGTGTACAGAGGAAAAAAATACAAAACAGAAGGTGGGCAGAGTTAGCATGGGTTTTGGAGCAGCAGCCTGCATGCGTCTGGCTGAATGGGCCGGCCTCACATGCAGGACAGCATGGCTGAGAGCAGGAGGGGAAGGCACACACCCAGGAGAAGAGCTGGGTGAGAGGATGAAGAAAACAAACTGCTCCCGGAACCACTACTCCAGCAGGAGCGGCACCGCGGGGCTGTGGGACTACAGCAAGAGCAGCGGCCCTCACAGCAGCCCTCACAGCTTCTCCTCCATCCACTAACCACAACACCTGGGCAGTAAGTAGGTCTCATCCTCTCGAATTAGTGGGTGATTAAATGGAGAGCCCCACCAATGCACCAGCTCTGTGTTCTGACTCAGACTGTGACATCAGGCTGCCCTTGGCACAGACTTGCCAAGGGTCTTGCCTTGTCCTTTCCCGCTTGGTGCAGTCACCTGGAATTGCTTCGTGTGCAGTTAAAACCACACTTATGATGGGTTTCTTCGCCCCAGAAAGCTGTCCGGCCTCCTTTCCTGAGATCTTCTGGACTTTCTCTGTTTTCTGTGACCGTGGTCTTTTCGAGGCTTTTTCCCGATCATCTTCCTTACACTTCTTTTCTAGTTCAAGGTCAGACTCGTTACCTAAGGAGCAAATACCAAGATGCATAAGGTATCCTTTTATATCAGTGGCAGAGTTGGAAGGTAAACATTACTCTTTCACGGGACAGTAAAGGAAACACAGCTCTTTGGTCTGCAGTGCCACGCAGACCACGGAATCACTGTAGGTACCACGGTGGCTCTTCACTCCTTCACTCGATTCAGTACATGTTCACTGCTCCCCGCCACAGGCCATCACCTAGGCCCTGGGCATACACTGTTGGGTGAAGTAGACATAGTTTCTTGTCTTGTCTTGTCTTCATGAGGCCTAGCAGGCTTCAGAATCATTAATAAACAACACTGCAGAGAAGATAAGGTCTCCAAGATTCATATTCTAAGAAATAAATCATTCACTTATTCAACTTACAGTTATCAGCTACTGTCTGGTGCCAGGCATAGTGGACAAAAAGAGTGATAAGGTGCAGACCCTGCTCTCGAGGGCCCCACAGTGCAGGGGGAGAGGCAGACATGCAAACAGCACAGGCAGTCCAAGGCAGTCTGCTGCGCACCAAATGAGATGAACGAGGGTCTGAGATGGTTACAGGAAAGGACCGCAGATTCTCCACTTCATGGGGAGGTAAACCCTCAGTTCACATAAAAAGCAAGCATGTGCGAAGCAATGGTCAGGGAATACAGGCAAGGGGTATGGGGCAAAGGAGTGGGTGTGGTGGAAACGATGGTGTTCTAATCTAGGGACAGATGGCAGAGCCAAAGTATCAACCAGTGCCCAAGTATCCCGTGTGGTGACAACTCCATGAGGAAGCAGGGAGATAGAAATAAAACCAGGGGAGGGCATCAGAGCTGGGCCCCAGAGGGCCCTGAATGGCCATGAGAAGCCTGGAACCTTCCTTTGGGGAACCGGAGGTGAAACATCAATGTGCATGGAGACCAGTCAGGCCTGGGGAGGGGGAGAAGCTGGAAGGAAAGGAGGCTCAAGTTCCCACAGAGGACCAGCCTGCTGGGTCTTCTGACGGCTCACGGCGAGACTGGAAATCCAGATTTACATGAAATCTTCTGATTTTTCAAGGCTGACTCTAGTCTAAAATTTCCTAAAACAATGGAAGAGCGAAGGGAAACGATACCTGGGGCCTGCCTGCTGCCTCTGGAAGGCCATGGAGAGCCACAGGTGTCTAAGCCGGGAAGGGCTGGATTACATTTATGCCGCTGCTGCAGAGAGCAAAGTGAACGGGTTCAAAAAATGATGAAATACACTGAAGAGGGAACGCGTCAGCCACAGAAAGAACAACAGCTAATTCCACAGGGCTACCCTTGGCATTAGCCTGAGGGGTAAGAAAAGCTTCGATATCCAAGTGAAGAACAAAGGAGCCATCTCTTGAATGCACACTATTTGAGATCCCTAAGTGAGGAGGAAATATAGGGAAGGGAGGAAAAGGAGTTTTCTCTTTCTTAGAAATAGAGCCACAAAACCTGAAATAACCTGCCCAAAATTCACTTCCTCAGAACATATGACAAATGCACAGGGAACATATGACAAATGCACAGGGAACAATTCCACATAAGCCTTTCTCAGCCATGAGTGTGGAAACAGATGAAGGGAGGCAGGGTGCGCAGGCGCAAGGTGGGGGTCCAGAAAGTGCTGCAAGGTCGGGTTATAGGGAGGTGAGATCGGAACCATGCAGTAATATGGCAGAAACAGGAGAAACCAAAGGGAGATAGCCAGAGGCCATGCGGTCTGTTTCCAGTGCTTCAACTCTGCCTAAAGCCAGTTCCCCAAGTAAATGTAGCAAGGAATGCCTGGAGGGAAAAGATAAAATGGAGGAGTATTCTTTCTTAGGGAGGCAGGTTGGTTCAAGGAAAGCTCACTCAAGAACAGGCAAGAAAAAAACTTGGCTAATGGCAGACTGATCAAAACAAACATTCTAATTTTCTATGTTCTATAAAGTTTTTTTTGTGTTTGTCCCACAATCCAGGTGCTTGGACCATTTTTAGACCTAGTGAAACAGTTTTATAGAAGTTCTTTCATTCACTGGAAAAGGTCCTTAATCATATAACTAGTATCAGCACTAAATATGGTAACATTGAGCTAAAAAGAATGAATAGATGAGATCATGAATCAGACAGAACTGCATCACTCTCCAAGGCTAAACGGAAAAAGTCAAGACCATCAGACGTGTCCCTCCCTTGAAGAGCACGATGACTCCTATAAAGCCGGAGAATGAGGAAAACAAGTGATCTCAAAGTCGCTGGCAGTGCCTACATTTTGTAGGCTTGATTTGCATCATGCCTAACAGCAGTTTTAGTTTTATTTTACTTTTTAGTGCCTATAATAAAAACATTTCAAAAGGTCTACAAATTGCCTGAGTCACAGAAGTTCTTTTTGTGGCCTACATACTGGGTGATACACACGCATAAATAACTATAGCAGAATATATTGGATGCTATAAAAAGGTAGAAACAACATTTTACAGAATTTTTTGCTTTTAAAATGATGCTTTGCTTTATACCGGAATTCACCATGGGATACAATTCAATATGTGGGTGATATGCCAGGAACAGATTTGTTCACATTTAAAAAAAAGACCTGAGAATTAGAACTTGCCAGAAGCTCAACCCAGGTGAACAGCATGAATCAACAAAAACCAAACGACATTCACCTACACTAATAAGAAGCAGCTGAAGAGATCACCACACTCTGCACCAGATAAACTACGTCTGGATAAACTGCATCTGGATAAACTGCGTCCAGACTCTGCTTTAGGCATTGTATGTTAGGAACACACTGCAGAACCGAGCGGCTGGATGTGGGTGAAGGTCTGGCGCCATGCCGTTTTAAAAGCCAATGGAGACCTGAGCTGGCGTTGGTGGAGAAGAGAAGACTGCACAAGAATCTCACTTCTCCCCTCACCATTTCTACAGCTCCAATTTGAGTTTCCTTCCCCATGGCTGCTTTGGGCTGTGCATCATTGGTATCCACCCTACGCATTCCCAACACCCATCCCTCCTGGAGCATGTTGCCACCTCCCACTCCAGGAACTCGGAATGCTGCTCCGTCTGAACAGCTAGGGCTACAGGGGTCTGAGGAGAAGGGTCCAGGGACTTCCAGGAGTGGTTTTCCTTCCTCATGAGGAAAGTACTGCCTCTCTTCCTCAGCTGGGTATTGCTATGTCCACTGCTAGAACTGAGGCAACCACCCAGCAGCTAGGAGAGGCCAAGTGAAAGACCATGATAATGCCTTGGGCATCACAAAAAGAGAGGTGGATCCTGGGGCTTTCACGGCACAGATGTGCCCCTGGACCAGCCCTTGAACCACTGTGCCTGGACTTCTGGTTACATGAGAGAACATTCTCATTAGTAACTCGTTTTTAACCAGTGCCTCTGCTAACAGTATCTTGACGAACACACTCTCTGAACCATCCTCCTCCACCTAGACCCTAGAGTGAATTGTTTTAAAAATCCAGGCCAGGCGCGGTGGCTCACGCTTGTAATCCCAGCACTTTGGGAGGCCAAGGCGGGAGGATCACGAGGTCAGGAGATCGAGACCACGGTAAAACCCCGTCTCTACTAAAAATACAAAAAATTAGTCGGGCGTGGTGGCGGGCGCCTGTAGTCCCAGCTACTCGGAGAGGCTGAGGCAGTAGAATGGTGTGAACCCAGGAGGTGGAGCTTGCAGTGAGCCGAGATCGTGCCACTGCACTCCAGCCTGGGTGACAGAGCGAGACTCCATCTTAAAAAAAAAAATCTTAAAAAAAAAAAAAAAAAATCCAAATCTAATCCTGTCACTTGCCTGCTTAAAACCCTTCATCGGGCTTCCTTCCCATCTCCATTACGAGAAAGTGCTAGGTAAAGTCCTCCAAGAATTGCCATAAATCCTCTCCCACTATCCCTGCACCATCAAGGCCATGACTTGCAAGCACACAGCCTCACGTACTTATCTCCTACCCCTTTGGGCTCCAACAATGCTGAACCACAAGTTGACTGACACCCGGTGCTGTTTATAGCCCCTGGACCTTGGCACACAGACATGCATTGCACAACGTCCTGATCCACACACACCTGCTTGTCTGAGTGACAAGCCAAAAGGCAGCTCAGATTTCCCCTCCTCTGTGATACTCTGTATCCTTCACCTTCTTACTTCCTCCATTCTCTTTACACACACACACAGAGCACCGAACCAATGGTTGGACTTTCCCACACTGCTTGCAATTATCTGTTGACATGCCTTATCCATATTGTGACCTCTTGGAGGTTGGTTCCATGACTTCTTGCAATTTTATGAAGCCTAACGTAGGCCTCCAGAGGGCTAGAGCCAGACAATGAAGAAGACCTGCTCTGTTGTGTTCAAAAAGATGAAGCTAGGACCAATGGGTAGAGTCCCCTGCGATAGATCTCAGAGCAGAGAAAGGAACTTCCAACAGTTAGAGCTGTCTGATGAAAGGGTGTTTTTCAGACACATTTCTAAGGAGGGTTTTCCAGGAAGTCACAGATACCATTGGAAATGCTGTGGAAAAGACTCTGAACCACATGGGAAGTCAGACCAAACAACGTCTAAATCTCTAAATTCCAAGGCCCTCACATACAAATAGGTGGAACTATTACATAAGGAAGAAGGTAGGAGAAAGGAAGTTGCAGGGAGAAAAGAAGGACAAAGGGTGAAAAATACGACAGATAGTAAAAGAAAAACCTGGAAGAGACAAAAGAGCAGGGAACAGAACACCACGCACCTTCAACCCACTGGACCACACCAGCCTCGAGTCCGTGCTGAGTGCAGGCTCTGGTCCTCCCCTCAGCAAGGGACAGTGGGGCTCTCCTTGTATCCCATGGCCCAAACGTGACTCTGGTAGCGGCTAAGGTGGAATCAGTGCTCTGGACACCGTCCAGGCAGACAATTCTGGGAGTCACCATGGCAGCACCTTTTTTTTTTTTTTTTTTTTTTTCGAGACAGTCTCACTCGGTCGCCCAGGCTGCCAGGCTGGAGTGCAGTGGCGCGATCTCGGCTCACTGCAACCTCCACCTCTAGAGTTCAAGTGATTCTCGTGCCTCAGCCTCCCAAGTAGCTGGGATGACAGGTGCGCACCATCCCAACCAGCTGATTTTTGTATTTTTTTTAGTAGAGACAGAGTTTCGCCATGTTAGCCAGACTGGTCCCGAACTCCTGACCACAAGTGATCCACCCACCTCGGCCTCCCAAAGTGCTCAGATTACATGTGTGAGCTACTGTGCCTGGCCCATGGCAACATCTTGAGAGTCAAATCCCCACTACCTACAGCAGGGACCCCACTAACAAGCCCTTGGCATTGCTCCTTCCCTGTCTCACTCTTCTCACTCCCCCACTCCTGCTTCCTGGGACTACCACTCAGGTAAACTACCTGCAGCCAAAGCTGCTTCCAGTGGGGAACCTAAGCTAAGACTCTGCCCACTCGCCCCAAATACACACCTCCAAGCCCCCACATCCTTCATCAATTCTCTGTGGCCTCATGCAACATGGATCCACAGTCCCCGGACATTACATTCTATTCTTGAGAGCTTCAGAAGCTTCAACACTAAGCTTTCCAACCAATTCAGGTACCATGGTGCCAGGCACTGCAGTGGAAATGGTTCTTGGAGATGATCTTAACTGATCCCTTGAGGCCTGGAGCACTGTGAAAAGAACAAGGCTCCCACCGAAAAAGAACACGCATGCTCACTCAGAGGCGAATGCCAGGTGCATTTAGGGAGTAGCAAATAACTCCAGGTAAAACACCGAGTATCTGGGGGGCGGCAGGTGAGGCAGGATAAGAACCGGCATGGAGACCCAGATGCCACCCAGAGACTCTGGCCTACAAAAGCAGGTGCTTCATGGAGAGAAATATCAGGTTCTCCATTGCACTCCTGTACACACCATGCTCCTTACAGCCCTGAACCCACCTCTCTCAACAGCCGCATGACTGTGTGTTTCTCATCCCCAGCATTAGGTCTGGTGTATACTAGGTGCTCAATACTTCTTTGTGGAAAGCAAGAAGGGTACAGGGTAAAAGAGAAAGACATTTTAACAACAGCCTTGTTAGTAATTTTCTGCCCACTCCCTTTTGGACACCAAAGTCCTTGTTTCCATTTGACCTGGTTGTTCACCAATTTCCCTATATCCTCACTTGACCTATCTTTGTACTTTTCAAAGTTGCGTTTTGTCCACTGAAATGCCTTGAGGACCCAACCTAGAAGTCATGCTGATGATGCTTTTCTGAGGGCTTGGCATGTCCCATCTTCAGCTCACATGTATCATGGCCTTTCAGTAGGTGTTTTTCAATAGTCTCCTGCTTCCTCTGAATTACTGACTTTTTAAACTTTTCTACTCTTTCCTGCCTATGCTCCCCTCCAGCTTCCTTTCCTTTTAAAAATTCCATAGCTGTCGATGGGTTTTGCTTCTCCCTCTTGCGCATGGCTGCGGTATTCAGTCATGCTGTGAGCTCGCTACAAACCAGCTGGCCTGAGCAGCACAGGGACTGGTTAATGGAACCACTGCAGAGACGCAGTGGGCATGTAGCACTCCGGAGTCAGAGAGGCTTGGGTAGGATACAACTTAACCACTTGCAATGGAACTCTGGACAATTGATGAATCTCCCTAAAATCACTCATAAAAAATAAAATATAAATAAGGACCTCAAAAGATGGCTGTAAGGAGGAAGAACACAATTACGGGGAAAACCCCAGGCACCTATTAAACATCTCATCAATGTTCACCTTCTCTGCCTTTTGAAAACATATCTGGGACACCACCCCAAAGACTCTCTCAACCACACACCATAGCTACTCTCACTCCCCTGTCTTGGCAGCCACCCTGATAGGCACCAAATTTAGAAATCCTAAGAACCAGATGAAATTAAGTTAGTCGTCAGAGGCAATCTTGAGGAGAGCTTCCCACCTCTGCTCTCAGCATCTGGTGGTTCTAGACGGCCACGAGAGCGTCCCATGCACCCACACTCCTGGAGCAGGGGCCATGGCTCTGCACAGTCACGCAAGAAAACCCCTACCTCCACATTCTCCCAATGAACAAAGCCCTCCTCCTATGTTGGAAGTGCTTCAGTTCATTCAACCCAAAATATCTTGTTTTAGATTCAGCTTTGTTTTTAAGACTTTTATCATCTTTACCATGCAAATTAAATAAATATACAACATAATGTCCCAGCTAGTATTAATAACAACAATTAAAATTAGATATTTCTTGGACAATGATATGGCAACACACTAAGAACCATGACAGAAAGTCTGGGTTCTAATGTAGACTCAGGGACCCCAAGCCTTTAGGGGCAGATGGGATGATGGGGGGGTCATTCTGTACAATTTCCAGTCATCAGGCAGTTATCACGCAACCATCTCAAAGGAATGCCGTCTACACTACCTGTGAACCACTCTGGGAGCAGGGACTTCACCACTACGAAACAGACAGTTTGTATGGTGACCTGCTTAGAAACAAGCTGCGTTGCCCAACACACCTTGCACATGCACAAGAGCCCTCTGAGCTGCCGTAAACCATGTGCTTGATTCACTAAATTGCAGATAGTCTCAACCATGATTACTGACATGGTTTGGCTGTGTCCCCATCCAAATCTCAACTTGAATTGTATCTCCCGGAATTCCCATGAATTGTGGGAGGGGCCCAGGGGGAGGTAACTGAATCATGGGGCCTGGCCTTTCTTGTGCTATTCTCACGATAATGAATAAGTCTCATGAGATCTGATGGGTTCATCAGGGGTTTCCGCTTTTGCTGCTTCCTCATTTTTCTCTTGCCACCACCATGTAAGAAGTGCCTTTTGCCTCCTGCCATGATTCTGAGGCCTCCCCAGCCAAGTGGAACTGTAAGTCCAATTAAACCTCTTTTTATTCCCAGTCTCAGGAAGAAAAATGTCTTTATCAGCAGCATGAAAACAGACTAATACAGTTACTATGAGCAAATTCATTGCTATGAGTTTTCAGGGAACATGAACAGAGAAGGACACTTTGCGACATCCATATTCCTGCTCCAGAGCCACTCATCATCTTGTGCAGTCGTGGCAACAGAAGAGAGGTGCAGCATTGGGGTTGTCTGAGTGTCTGCCAGCTTCCTACCTTAGGCTGTCCTGGTATATGTGGTGTTTGCTGCAGAATGAGGCAGGGAGTCACACCCCTGGTTTCTAGTCTCTGTGCATTTTTATTTGCAAAAGAGTGGCTGCTTGTGACTAGGGAGGGCCAGGTCAACTTTGGGTCTGATTTCAAGTCTGTCTCTTCAGTTTCTATGCCTGCTTGCTGGTTACCCTCTCCTCAATTTGGTTAAATATTCATACCAAGCGTGTCTCCTCTGAAAACAGAATTTCTATCTCCAATACAAAGTTTAACAATTATACCCTACTACTAAATAAAATATTCTCCTTACGAGATGATTTTCCTGTCTCACTTTCTTGTTTTCAAATTTTCTTAAGTGTCCATATTCAAGCAACATATCATTTCTGCACAAAAGAAATATTTACTTGGAAATTATGTACACACTATAGCATTTATTTGTTCTTTACCAGCCACAGTTCGTTCAGCAGATACTTATGGAGTGGTCAGCACTGTTCTAGCATTTGTAATACCTTAGTGTACAAAAGAGGGAGAGAGCCCTGCCCGCTGGAGTTTACATGCTAGTGAGGAAAGAGACAATCAGTTTAAAACATAATAAATAACTAAATCACACAGTATGTTAGAAGTTAATCATTTTACCTGAGTCTGGTAGAGTGCAGGCCTTTGGGAAGTAGGAACAGTTTGTGTTGTTAAATACAGATGCTCCTCAACTTACGATGAGTTACATTCCAATAAACCCATCCTAAGTCAAAAATATCATTGTTAAAAACGCACTTAAAACACCTAACCTGCCAAATATCATAGCTTAGCCTATCCTATCTTGAATGTGCTCAGAACACTTACATTAGCCTAGAGTTGGGCAAAATCATTTCACACAAAGCCTATTTTATAAAAATAATATGAATTTTATGGTAATAAAAAATAGAAATAAAAATAAAAGATAAATTTTTTTTTTTTTTGAGACGGAGTCAAAAGATCAAAATTTCTAATTCAAAGTACAGTTTCTACTAAATGCATGTCACTTTCACACCATAGTAAAGTTGAAAAACCGTAAGTCCAACCATTGCAGTTGTGGACCACCAGCAACTGTGATCTAGTGCTCTACGCTCTGATCTAACAAACACATCTAACAAACACATCTCATACAAACAGTCCCTACTGATAAGGACAGTTATTGTGAGTGGCTTGTCTACGTATTTGTTTACTTGTTTCTTGTTTGTCTCCCCTAGGTGGATGTAAGTTCAGAAAGGCCTGGCAGGATTTAGCCTATTTCACTGGAAGTCTTCCACCGTGCCCAAAACATCATAGATACTCAGTAAAGTGGGGAAAGAGAGGAAGGGCCTCCAACCTCACAAAGTGGGAAAGTCATCCAGTCATTAAACAAATAGCAAGGGAAGGCCTCTTGCAGCCACTCAGGACGCTGCACATGCCACGGTCTCCCTCAGTCTCCACCATCCTGGTGAGGCAGGACTGCTCCCAAGCCCCTTATAAAGATAAGGAGTCCAAAGCTCAGTGAGGAGAAGAGGTGACTGAGCCTGGACACTGTCCCCATGAGTGGTACACCCAGCATCACATTGAAGTCCAGCAGACTGCAAGGTGAGTGCTTCCCACAACCCCTCCTGCCTCTGACGCTCTGCAGGAGCGCAAGTTTAGAAAGAGTGTAGAGACGAGCCAGCCGAACACCTGGCTCCACAATGAGATGAGGTGACGGTCAAATGGCAAAGTGTAATACTGTGTTAAGGTGCTGGAGAGAACAGAGGGGCCTGGCTAGTGGACTATAAGTGGTTTCCATAAACAGCATTTTTGCTTTCACCACAGGCAGAGGTGTGAAAGGCTTACAGGAAGCTCAGGCACCGCAGCATCCAAACACCGCTCCTTTCCTTCTCACCCACCTCTCTCTGACCCGGGGCTTGGGCCCAGCTGTGCTGAAGGCTGAGGTAGACGAAGTAAGGCTGGCATTTGCTCTGTGCACCCTCAGCCAAGCACCCATACACAGCAAGAGGCCATTTGCTCCTAATCACTCCATGCAGATGAACCACCCCACTCCAGCCTGAGAAGGCACGCTGCACAGTCAACTGCACAGCTGGCTCCTGGGTGCAACAGGCTGCTGCTCTGGCCTGCCATCCAGGCCCAGGCATTTAAAGTCCCCTATTGGCTTGTCAATGGTGTGCCCAGCTCTTCCAGCTCTGCAGTGATTCTCTGTGCTATGAAGAGGCAATTCTTGGGGACTGAAGAAAGCCAGAGTTCTGTTCAACAAATAAATGCCTATCTCCCTTGCACTGAGATACACTGAACCTTCTGGCAATAAGCACGGCTGCTAAAAGTCACTCTTCCGAGATGGTAGGATACAGTGCGGGGTCAAAGACCCCCCGCTGAAATCCAAGCCCCCTAGCGGATGCTGACGGGGAATTTTGGATAATTTACTAACACTTGTTTCAGAGAAAATCCGGTTGAGTCCCTGGGCCTAGGCAGGGTGCTTGACAGAGAACAGTTGGCAAGCAGATGTCTTTTAACAAACACATCCTAATGTGGAAAATTAGGACACTGAAGGGAGCCCCAGGGGTTTCCGGGCTTGCTGGGGTGACCCAGGTCAAACTCCACGTCCTCTAGATGCCATTTTCAAAATGAACCCTCTTCAAATATCCTGCTTCTTCATGTATATGCGCTAATTACACAGTTAATTCTAAGGTAGTATTTTGTTTTCATTGTATTGAATGTTTAAAAATATCTTCACTGAGCTCTAGAAAAGACTCTTTAGCCAAGAGAAAACAGAATGTAATTTTAGTGAGATCAATAGCTGAAATCTGTCTGAGATGCTTAAGAGGAAGAGCAGACTAGATGACATCAAACCCCAATGAGCTCTTTATGGCCCGACCCTGGGTAAGACAGATCACAGGAAGGGAGGCCAGCATTAATTCCATCAGCAACAGTGGGTATAAATGGAAATTTCTAACAGCAGTCTATGCCTGTCTAGTATTTTCCCTTTAGTCAATATCACAGAAGGGAGATCAACTATACTATTAATACTATAATAATAACAATACCTTATCTTCTGAGTGGCACATGACAGTTTGCAAAGCACTGTCTTGAGCATTAACTAGCACCTGTATCTCTACTATTATGTACATGGCGTGTGTTTTTAACCAGTCTTTTAATGGTTCACTTTTTTTCCAAGGCTCTTATAAATGTGCTCTTCCAGAAAACAAGGCCCTTAGCTGAAGTCCCCTTGTCCATCAAGTTTTACATCATGCAGCATCACTGTCTGAATTCAGTTGTGATTGTCAGCACACTGGGATGGTAATTTTCAAATTTTTTTAACTGGCAGGACCTTTTTCTTGCTTTTTAGGCAATTTCAATATAAATAATCTAAAAAAAGTACAATCTCTCAGATTAAAGTGGATGAGCTCCCTGCCAGCCTCCCACACCTGTCCTCAGTATCCTTCTAGCCCCAGCCACTAAGCATCTCTGAAGAGCCCTGGAAACAGTATTAAAACTACTGAATTAAGAGGTACAGTGTACTACGTGAAATACGGCTTTAACAGAAAGTCACTGTTTTGAGAACGCATGGTGAAAAACACAAGATTTGGAGTTAAAGGCATCTCAGCTAAGATCCAGGCTCTGCCTTTCAGCTGGATGAATTTGTAACACTCTAAACTTATCTGCGTCTGCAGAATGAGTCACTGTAAGGTTCACATGAGGGAACGGATGCAGAACCTTCGCACATGGTGAGCACACACAGTAGGCCTTCAGGAAACACTGGCCGCACGCCAGTCTGTCGACTTCACGCCCAATTATATACATGAAAGTCCTACTCAGGCCTGAGGTTGGGATGACGACTTCTTTCTGGTTTCTTTCGGTTTGTATTAATCATGAGCTGCGACCGAGCCCCTTTCTCCCCCTACCACCTAGCTTTGTGCGTTTTCCCCAGGTGCTGATGTTCCAAGAACTGTAACTGTTACTGTGCAGCACTGCTCTTCAACCCTAGCACATTAGCATACTTCTTTATATTTCATTTCCTTTGGAAAAGACGGCATTTGAAAAAGCGATGACATCGCACAGTGTGGAATGCAAACCTTAAAGAGGGAAGCAGATGTTGGCAAATGGTGTGCATGCCCCGCGGGGCTGAAGCCCTTTCTATGACAACAGGGTCTAGCGCCCCTCCACGGAGCGGGATGTTCTGATGTAAACTGGAGGGGGCCATTACTTAAGGAACAGAGACCTGAGTGTGTCCCTTTTAAGGGCAGGGAATGAGCAAGCACCCAGAGTCCCCTGAAGTTCTGGTGAGGTCCTGCTTGCCCTTCCAGGTCACCCCTCCCCGCTGTCCACCCAGCTCCCAAGGCTGACCAGTAAGGACCACACAGTGGGTCCTACTGCTCTGTGGCTTCCAACTGGGTTTGACCAGTGGAGGCACCAGCAGGAGACGAAAAGAAAGGGGGAAAGGGAGAAAGTCGGGGGGTGGGGGGCAGTGTTTATTCTCCAGGCTCCCTCCCTGCCAGGTTATCACAGCTGACCTCATCCTCTACCAAAAGCCACAGCTCTCTCCCTCAGTGTTCTGGTGACTTCTCTCCCCTCTTGCGTGTTTACCCTGCTGTTCCCAGCTGCCCTCAGTCCCGCAGGTACACTATGACTTGATGCTGTACCTAGACCAGAACATACCTTTACAAAGGGTCTTAGCTTCTCAAGTCACCCATTTGAGCATGCCACCTGTCTCCTGTTGGCATCCTGATGGCTCCCCCAAGCCATCCTCTTAGTCATCTCTGGATGACTCCTCTCTCCATTCCCATTTTCATTCCCTCCCACTACAAGCATCTCCCACTGACTCCCTTCCACTGATACTGCTCCCACTCAAGTCAGCAACGAGGCACACCCCCAATCAATGGAGTCTTCACTCCAGCTTCCTCTCACTGAACTCCCTGCATCACTCACCATCCTCAACCCATCCTCTTCCTCCTTCAAGGCAGCCTTCCCTGCTCTCCATCCCTGGACACTCCCCTGCGGGGGCCTTAGGAGGCTGCCCTTGGTGGTTTATTCTTCTGCTTCCACCCAGTCTCTACTCATGCCCCTCCTCCACTGAGGACCTCATGCTAGACTCCGTGCATCATGCTGCCCCCAGATCAATATGTGGCCACAACTAACTCACCCTTTTTCCTCCAAATCTGCATCTCCTCTGGACTCTCGAGGTTGGCAGGGATGCCACCATTCACCCTGGCCACCAGCCAAAACCAAGGCAGCTCCCCTCTGCGAACTCTACCAGGTCCTGTGAATTGCACTTCCTCAACATCTCCACAATATGTCCCCTTATTTCAACTCCCACTGCTGGATTCAGATGCCACAGAACACTTCCCAGGATCACTGCATCAGCCTCCTCTGTGTGGCCAGTGGCTCCTCTGTGTCTGAGCAAATGCTATTTCCTCTTGCAGAGGCAGTACTCCCCTCCTCTCCTCCCCTCTTCTCCCTGCCCTCCTCTACCCCCAGCCCCACTCTTCAGAGCTCGACATCTATGTGGCCTTCAACTCTCTGCCCCAGCGAGTCACCAGAGAGCTACCCACCTCACCTGCTCTCCAGGCTGCTAGAGAAGCCCCTTCCACAAGCTCCCCCAAGACCCTGTGGAGCCCCCACCAGCTGTTCCCCACACTTACCTCAGAGTGTCGGAGTCATTTCTCCCCAGCCCACTACACTCTAAGAAACTACCATACAGACCTCCATTCATGCAACATCCTGTAGTCAGCAACCACCCCACGGCTGGTACACAAACAGTAGGCACTCAGTGCCTCTGATGCACTCATGAATGACCCACAGGAGGGCTCAAAAAGTTCCCATTCTTCTCAGCCCCTAACGTGCAGGCACATGTGCACATGCGCACGCGCGCACACACACACACACACCCTTAACTCTGATGAGCTTCCCACACCTTACTAAGAAAAACAAAGCCCATTTGATACAAAATCTCTCAAGTAAGTTCCTTCTACCTCAAAATCTTCCTGTTCTTTGTTTACCATCCCACCTCTTCTAGAAGTGCTTCTTTAGGAGGGGTCCTGTGGCCGGGCGTGATGGCTCACACCTGTAATCTCAGCACTTTGGGAGGCCAAGGCGAGCAGATCACCTGAGGTCAGGAGTTTGAGACCAGCGTGGCTAACATGGTGAAACCCAGTTTCTACTAAAAATACAAAAAATTAGCCGGGCAGGGTGGTACACACCTGTATTCCCAGCTACTCGGGAAGCTGAGGCAGGAGAATTGCTTGAACCCAGGAGGTGGAGGTTGCAATGAGCCGAGGTCGCACCATTGCATTCCAGTTTGGGCAACAAGAGCGAAACTCTGTCTCAAAAAAAAAGGAGGGGTCCTGCTTTGTTTTCCAGCCCTACAATGTTAATGCAGGATTTGTGTCTGCATTTCTCACCCTTGAATTCCCCACAGAACAGAGTATCTCACATGTAACTCGTAATTCAAAGTATGTTGAATTGGAAGCAGGCAACTAAAGAGTTGAATGTAAATGCAATCACATATTTGTAGAAATTAGTTCATACGCATTCATTTATAATTAACACTGCACTAATATTCTAAAGTACCTATTCTAAATTGCCCAAGAACTAATTAAATCTCAGAATGCCCCAGAGAGTAAAGTGTTATCAGCCACATTAATAAAAAGCCCAGAACAGTTGTCAGAACAGCAGACTGATAAGGGATTATATTCTGGGACTCTGCCACCAATTCACTCCACACTGCTAATAAAGCAGTTTAAAGCACTTATTACACCCACACTGATTCAAACCTGCTGAATGTGCTCTTCCTCACCCTCTTCCTTTAGGCTTTCTTGCATCCTCCTATCTCTCTTACTACAGGGGAAGAACAGGCAGGCACCTGCTTCCAGCATGTGCTCTTCCCAATAAAGAGAAACTGCCAGGAAAATAAACCTGTGAAGGGCGCGAGGCCATGTCTCACAGGTCACCCATGGCGGCCTTATACACTAACTGCAGTGATCATCCCAGACCTCCTCAAATGTGCCCGCGTTCCCCTATCTGCAGGCTTTTGTATGAACCATCATGAGAGAAATGCCTATTCCATCTCCTTCTCCACCTTCTCCCCCAGTCCCAAGTCATCCTCAGAGATGGAGTTCAGGGCTACCTCCTCCTCCAGGAAGCCTCCCAGGACACGCTCCAGCAGACGCGTGGTCCTGCCCTGCTCCCTCTGCAGATGGCTCACCTTACCACATTTAGTTGTCTATTTACATCACTGTCCTCCTCCCCAGACACTCAGCTGCTCAAGGGAATAGACTCGTCTTACTCAACTTCGATCCCCAAAGTCTGACTTGGTGCCCAATAATAGTACAAGCTCAGGAAGCAGGAGAAAAAAAAGAGAAGAGATTCTGCCTGCTGCAGGAGTCTCACTCAGCCCTTGGCTTCAGCCAGTCTCCCTGAGATGGGAAGCCTCGGCCCCAGCAGTATGTCCAGATTTACAGACTGCTGGGCACGAGCCGTGAGCCACACGTTCCAGTACTTCTCCAGCCTCGGGCATGGTCACCATGAGACCGTTAATTAGAGCAAAAGCCCCCTGTGCCATGGGCTGCATCACACTGGATCAATCGCGGACCCTCCACACTGAGAATCGCTGAACTTCAGACAGCAACTCTAGGATGAGGCCACTCCCTCTGCCTCCAGACACCAGCCTACCACGTAGTCCCTGGGAGCCAGCAGCCCCAGGGTGACCTCCGAGATGCTGAGGAAGAAAGTCTTCCTTTCACAATTTTGCTGGCGGGGGATTCTGCCCCTGCAAAAGGCCGAGTGCCCTTTGGTCATTAAGAGTCACAGTAAGCAGCAGTGAGAGAGGGGGCTGCAGTGTCAGCCCTGTTTCTATCTGACACGTCTCTCAAGAAGACATCACTGCCACCAGGACTGGAGGTTTGAATTCACACGACTCTGAAGCAGGGCAGCATGGAAAATCGGAGGACCACCCAATCAGCAGCAGCATCCCTGAAGACTGATGGATCTGTGTGGCAAGAGCTTGAGCTAGGAAGTCCAAGGGTCCTGGACTAGAATCCCTGTTCCAACAGGTACTCTCTAGCTAGGCTTAGGCAACTTCCTTCACCTAGCAGAGCCTCAGCTTCTTCATCTAAAAAAGAGAATGGCGCCCTGCCCCGGTGGTCGAATCAGAGCAGAGACACAGTGACCCACACGGCAGCAGAGGCAGATGGTCACACAGAAGAGGAGGCAGCGTCGCTGGGGAGCCCAGCTGGGGTAGGTGAGCTTCACAATCCCTGCTGAGCCAAGAACTGGGATTCCAAGGATCTCTGGGAAGTTCTGGAGGGGATGGCTTGGGGAAGTTTGGAAGTGTGTAAACACAAGTATGTAAAACTCAGCAGCCTGATTAACACTGCAGTTTGCTCATCCGGCCCACCTCTGGGCATGCTGGAGCTCCCCATGGGCTCAAGGCTCTAGGGCCCACACTTTCTTCTTTTAAACAACTCTGATAACGTAGCTTACTATCATTTATCTGAACTTTTTATCTGAACTATGTAAAGTATAAGAAGCTACTGGAGTAACAAAGGTCATACACAGGTACTTTCACCAGGCAGATGTTTGCCGGGACTGCCTACATTGAGGGATTGTGTACGCCATAAAGAATGAGACAGAATTCATTAGCCAGCTTAGAGGGTAGAGGGGGCTTTCCAGGAAGAAAGCTCTGCCTGCACAAAAGAATCCATAAGACCAGTGGGGCCAATGGCATACAGAGGCAGTGGCCCAAGACAAAGCAGTCCCAGGACAGGGTGAGATCCATCCGTGCCCAGCAAAGCAGGGGAGGCGAGGCCACGGGAGGCCCACCGGCAGGAAGCAGCATGACCCCATGTATTTTACACCATTCTGGGAGTGTGGGCTTACAGGCAGCAGATTCAGAAGGAGAGCGGCCCGTCTGAAGACTGTTGCAAAACTGTCTGCATTAGAGGTGATGACAGTGGACCTGGGGCAATGGGAGGAAGGAAGAAATGTTGGCAGGACTAGGGACTGAGAGATTTGCAGATGAGACAAAAGGAGGAATTCAAGATGGCTCCAAGGTTTCCAATTCAAATGGCTGCATTAGACGGCAAACAAGAGGTAACTTCCATACATAACCCTTAAGTACCAGTGAAAAAATTGATGGCTGAAGCCGAAATGTGAAAAGCAGGAGAGCAGGAGGAAAAAGAACTAAAGCAGCTTCAGATTCGGAAATACATGGGAGCAAGTATAGATGGCAGCCAGTCAGCCACAACATGTACCTACCCAGGGCCTCATCCGAGTCACTGGGCCACACCACAGAGAAATACAAATGCAAGGTATAAAATAATTAACTTTGGGTTTCCCACCTATTAGATATTGCACAGTTCTTGTGTCTGCTCTATGAGAATTGGTATTTCCACTCAAAAGATATTCACTGAGCACTTGCTGTGTGCCCGGCACTGTTCTGAAAGCTGGAGACAGAGCCAGGAAGTGACATACCCACACAGAACAAGTTACTTGGTCTGTTTGTGCCAAATCCACCAAGGACTAGAGTCTGGCCCTGGACTTTGGTAAAGAAAAGAGAGATGTGTCCCTATTCTGTCCACAGGGAACCAGGCCATGGTGCAAGTGTGGGCTCCTGCCTTCTCAGTTATCAGCTGATGGGGAGATAAACACACAAACCAGCGATTCCAACACACCGAGGCATGTGCACAGCACAATGAAAAGCCTGGATCTGCTAGGAAGGTGAGCGCAAGAGAGGGGACTCTGGTGCTGGAAAGGGGAAATAAAGCTGTGACTTGAAGACCAGCAGGAATCACTGGCACAGGAGAAGGTTGTGGCATTCCATAGAGAAGGGACAGATGACGGGATGGGGCCCTGCTGGCTCAGGGGGCTTGTGCATCTGCCAGGATCATTGAAGGTTAAGCATATTCAGAGGGAAAACGGCAAACGGACATTGCAAGCAAAAAGAATGACATGTACAAGAGATGGTGAGGGCACAGGACACTGGAGGCTTTCAGAGGTTCACTGCAGATCCAGAGGTGGGCAAAGTGGGAGAGGGTAAGAAGTCAGGGTGCAGAGCGGGCAGCGGCTAGGTCCTAAGTGACATAGCAGTTTCTTAAGAAGCTTAGGCTGTCCCTGAACAGCAATGGGTGTCACGAAGGGGTGCGTTCAGAGTAAGGAGAAGATGGGTTCCTATGTCGTAAAGATGCTTAACGTTAGGGAGTCAAGGTGGAAGGTGAAAGGCATACAGCCAGGGGATGCCTAGGAAAATCCACCGAAATTTGGGAATAAAAAAGAAGAATTCCTCTTTACCTTTCTTAACTCATCCCTTTGAAATTTACCATTTATGTGTGTATTATAACACCTATAGCATATTAATACAGCAGTCTATGTATCTGAGCCAAAAGGCCTGAGTCCATATCCCTGGTCCATCGCTTACTACGGGGTGACACTGGATAGGATGCTTGCCCTAGTGTCCTCATCCATGAAATGGGAATAAAAACAGTAACAACCTCATAGGGCTTTTATGAAGAGGAAATGAATTAATATTTGTAAGACACTCAGAAGACAGGCAGGCCCATAGAACACTATAGATGCTTATTCAATTTTAAAAATGCAACTTATTACTAAATAAATATTTAATAGGGATAAATCCCCCAGAATATCTGCAAACCACTGGTGTACACAGAGCATGAATTGGGGTAAATAGACAGACTGGAGCTGTCACAGAGTCCACAGAAAAGATGATGGACCCACAAGGACAAGAGCAGGGATGGGGGAAGGACTGAAGCGATATTCAGCAGGTAGTCAACTGACCACGGTAAGTGTCGGGACGTGACGGGGATGTTTCTGGCTGAATGGTGCGGGCCAGTCACCAAGATGAAATAGAGGAGGATCATCAGCTGGGAGCTGGACGAGTTTAGGATTGAACACGCTGCATAACTTAAACTGCCTGGGGAACACCCAAACTGAAACATGGGCAAGGAAGATATTTGCAAGACATGAGAACACAGCTGGTGGTAGAATCAGGTAAATGGATAAGAACCACGCAGCTGTCACTAGTGACGTTCACCAAGCATTTCCAGGGCTCCCCTTCCCCGAGAATGGGACAGAACTGCACTTCTTGGGCCCTTGAAGTCAGGTGGGGCCATGTGATTCCCTGCTGGCTGATATGGTTTGGATTTGTGTCTCTGCCCAAATCTCATGTTGAATTGGAGGAGGGGCCTGGTGGAAGGTGATTGGATCATGGGGGTGGATTTCCTCCTTACTGTTCTCACGACAATGAGTGTGTTCTCATGAGATCTGATGGTTTAAAAGCATGAGGCACTTCCCCCTTCATTCACTCTCTCTCTCCTGCCACCATATGAAGACGGTCCTTGCTTCCCCTTCAACTTCTGCCATGATTGTAAGTTTCCTGAGGCCTCCCAGTCATGCTTCCTGTTAAACCTGTGGAACTGTGAATCAATTAAACCTTTCTTCATAACTTATCCAGTCTCAGGTAGTTCTTTATAGCAGTGTGAAAAAGGACTAACACACTGGGAAGTGAACAGTGCAGAGAAGAAATGACAGATGCTCTTCTGAGCCAAGGTGAAACCACCCAGGGCTCTCTTCCCTCCTGTACCATGACCAGCACGACCAGATGGTGGCTGCTCACTCCAGCTGGGTCCCTGAGTGAGCAGAGCCCCTGAGGACCTGCAACACTAACAAGAAAGCAAGCACAGGAATATTGAGCCACTGTCACTCAGGGTAGCTCTGCTATCAGATGTAACCAGGTCTCCCCTTAATCAGGGACAGTGACACGATAGGCAGAAGAGGGGCCACTCACAGAGCAGGCAGGCAGGAGCAGTGGCATGAACTGGGCCATGCAGAAGCCACACTCACAAGTACGCCCAAGACAAAGCATGGCTGGAGACCACTGGGCTTCCACTCACCTAGTTAGTACAGAGGGAAAAAATGAGAGTTTACAGGCAGCAAAAAGAAACAGACATTACCACTATCCATCTTTCCACAGAGAAATGCAGGATATTCGGAAACACATTTTCACCTGCAAATTTTCAAATATGACTCACTCAAAACCATTTTCAGTCATGGCAGGTATTTATCAAGCCAGCTGTTTTGCTAACACAAATACAGTAGAAGGCAGAGGCTTGAAACACTGTAATAAAAAATCATCATGAAGATTACAGGTGGATCTTAAGACCATAAAATGAATGGCTTGTCTTTGACAGGAAGAATTTAACGAGAATAAGAGGAAATTCTCACAACTCTCCTTGCATAAAATGACCCCAGAAATAACAAGCTTAGAAAAGTTCACAAGTCACTTTTATAAATTTGACATACTGATTTCTGTAGGCTGCAAAACATTTTAAAAACACCAGCTGTTCTACATAACCACAGGAAAAAAAAAAATCTCTTTTCCTGGTTTCTTCTACCATTCAAATGCAGAATAAAATAAATAAATGTTGAAAACATATCAAAAGAGTTATTTTAACTTGCCATGGTTCAGGGTAAGAAAAAGCTTATTTCGTTTTCTTCTAATTGTTTTAACAAGCTATAGAGCCAAGGTCAGTTGTTTGAAATGTCACTAGACTGCTCTTGACAGAGCACATATTAAAACAATTACTCGAGAATTTTCCAAATTGTAACATTGTGCTTGGTAAACTAGGGAACACGGTGCGATCACATGGATGCCAGCCACAAGGCAGCTGGGCATAAGGTCATTTCTGCATATTTTAGAGCTTCAACAGTGGCCAGAAAGGAAAAAACACCCAGAGCGTCTACCTTTCTACTTGGTATTTGTTAAATTAAAGTCAATTTAGGTCATTCAAATCAATGGAATAGGAGGCCATTTTCTCTACAGCTATTCCTGGAGGAAGCCAATAATCTGATTAGAAAGGACTCTGTCTGTCTGCCGTTGCTGAAGAGACTACCTAATTATTACAGAGTAGAAAATAAGCATCAGGAATCCACACAGGGTGCCACTTCCATCGCTTATAAGGTTAGAGAAAAATATGACAGAGATATGCTGAACTGGAGAAAATCTCCATCCATGAGGTAGAAATGAGAGTGGTCTTAAGGCACAGACACGATCGAGCAAACTGGTAATGGGGCAGGAGTCGGGAGATGCGGGCCCCAACCAGCCCCAAATGAGTCATGTGACCTGATCATCATCACTTCTGCATCTCAAATTCCTCAGTCATAAAATTAGAACTTAGGTCTAAAAGGGGAGTTCTTTAAGCCAACTACAAAAGGTCACATACTGTGTGAGTCCATTTACACAGTGTTCCCAAAATGACAAAATCACACAGTTGGAGAACAGGTTGGCAGCTGCTAGGCGAGGGTGACAATCGAGGGACAGGGTGCATGGCCCTGTGACAACAGAGCAGTTCTGCCTCCTGGCGGTGAGCACAGGCCATACTTGTGAGTGGCAAATTGGCAGCAAGCCACGCGCACTCAAAGGCCAGCGTCCTGATTCTGGTGATACTGCGCTAGGGTTGTGTAGGGTGTAGCCTCTGGGGGAGACCAGCTGAGGAACACATGGGACTCTTCTGTATTACCTTTGTAGCTTCCTGTGAATTCATAATTCTTTCAAAACACAAAGTTTTATTTTTTAAGGGGTTTTTGAGACTTTGAACCGCCAGATCTGTATTTTCTCCGTGGACCCTATGACTTCAAATATTTTATCTACTGAATTGTATTTATTAAGACAATTCCTTTCCCTAGATTTATTGGTCAAATATATACAGTTGACCCTTGAACAACATGGGTTTGAACTGCGAGGGTAAACTTATACTGAAATTTCTTCCCACCCCTCCAGAAAGACCAACCCCTCCTCTTCCTCCTCAGCCTACTCAACATGACGAGAACAAGGATGAAGATCTTTATGATGATCCACTTCCACTTAATGAAGCGTAAATATATTCTCTCTTCCTTATGACTTTCTTAGTAACATTTTTGTTTCTCTAGCTTACTTTATTATAAGGAAATAGTATATAACATACCAAATATGTGTTAATTGACTATTGGTAAGGCTTCTGGTCAACAGTAGGCTATTACTAGCTAAGTTTGAGGAGAGTCAAAAGTTATACTTGAAAATAACTGTTGACAGTCGGATGGTGCCCTTAATCCCCACGTTGTTAAAAAGTCAACTATATAACTGCCTTACTTCACAACTTACAGAAAACAAAAATGCAATGTCCAAATGAAGCAAAGATATACATAAAACCATACAGATAACAGAGAAATAAATAGAAGCATTTTTTTTAAAATTGGAGGGGATATGAGGTAAATTTTGAAAACTATGATAAAAGGGCAAAAAATGTAAAAGATACATTTGACAATACAATACAAACAGTGGTGACAATACAGAAATTTAAAACTCCAGCAAAATGCAAAAGGAAAAAAAGCAATGCTAAAAAGAAAATTAAAAGGCAAATAACAAATTGCAGAAAATATTTTCAGCATATATGATCATTCAAAGGTATAAGTAAAGTGCATGAACAAGGAATGCCCCCAATCACACAAAAAACACAAATAACTAGTAACTGTAACAGAGATAGCCCACTAGTGACCAAGGAGCAGCAAATTAAAACAATTAAAGCAAACTGCTCACAAAAGAGACTGGCAAGGACACAGGCTGACACAACCCAGGATAAAAAGGATAAAGGTGATCTGAGGACATGGCCCATGACGGAAAAATAATTGATATGCACATTCTACAGGGCAGTTTGACAATATGTATGTGTGTCAAAATGTAAAATATGCCCTATTTCCATTTTCCTAATGCAAAAGAAAAAAAAAAGCAATGCTACAAAGGAAACTAAAAGATACACTTACAGACTGTGTGATCTATCCAAGCAAACTGCTGAAACTACCTGTGTCTCTGTTTCCTCTTCTATAAAATGGGAATAACAATAGTGGCTACCTCTTAGCTGCTATGAGAATTAAAAGAGCTATTAGCTTAAAACACTGAGAAACAGCAACTGCAAAATAAAAAGCACTAAAAAACAGCTCGTTACATAAAAACTTAACAAGCATTACATTATTAGTCATTTAAGATAATGGCACAAGTGCATAAAATAATAATAGTAAATCTAAAGTGCATGCTCAGGACTGTTCACCTGAGTAGTGCTTTTTGATGAGAGAGAAAATTTTAAAACAATTCTAAATGCCCATCAACTAGAGACCAATGAAGCAAAATGAGGTACGCCCATGCATATGAAGAAATGCTGTACAGCCTTTAAAAATGACAACAATCAACACTGTTTTCGGTAAGGACACACAGCAAAGCAGTGAAACGCACAGATCCTGGAGCCAGCCCACCTCGCTTACAACCAGCTCCACCACTTATGGGCTGTGTGACCAAAGCAAACGGCTGAAACATCTGTGCCTTAGTTTGCTCTTCTATAAAATGAGAATAACAACAGCGCATACCTTGGCCAGGCACAGAGGCTCATACCTGTAATCCCAACACTTTGGGAGGCTAAGTGAGGTGGATCACCTGAGGTCAAGAGTTCAAGACCAACCTGGTCAACATGGTGAAACTCCATCTCTACTAAAAATACAAAAAGTTAGCCGAGCATGGTGGCAGATGCCTGTAATTGCAGCTACTTGGGAGGCTAAGGCAGGAGAATCACTTGAACCTGGGAGGCAGAGGTTGCAGTGAGCTGAGATTGAGCCACTGCACTCCAGCCTGGGCAACAAGAGCAAAACTCTGTCTCAAAAAAAAAAAAAAAAAAAAAAAAAACAACAACAAAAATAGTGCCTACCTCTTAAGCTACCATGAAAATTAAAATGACTATCAGTTGTAAAACACTGAGAATGGCAACTGTAGCATAAAAAAGCGCTAGAAAACAGCTTGTTACATAAAAAATATTGTCATGAAAAATTTATCTGCCACATTAGTGAGTGAAAAAAGATCACAGAATATTATGAATAATCTCAGTTCTGAAAAATACATATGGGTGTACAAAGAATGGAGGAGGGCCTTCTCTTTTTCAGTGTAACAGTCACTGACCCCAGGCGGTGAAATTTTGGAACATTTTCACTTTCTTAGTATTTTCTGTTTCATTATAGGTATTAAAAACTAAAACAAACAAAAGTAATAATATCCAATAGGCATTCTCAGACACTTCTGGAATCTAAGTTGATGTGAGCTTTCTGGGGAGAAATCTGGCAATATTAACATACTTTCCAACCCAGCAATCTGGTTCTAGGAATTTATCCTACAAAAATCATAACACAAGTCTACGAATATGTATACATATTAACACACACACACACACACGTATTTAGGAATAGTTATTAAGGCAGTATTTACAACAGTGAAAAACTGATCAAAACCTAAGTTTTCATCAATTGTACCCTGGTTGGTACAAAAAACAGAATACTTTATGGCACTGACAAATGATGCCACAGAGCCACATGGAAAGAGGGTTTTGGTGAGGGTTTTGAACATGCAGGGAAAGACTCTGCACTCTGCTGTGATGGGGAGACACTAAGGTACTGTGTTTTAGAGCAGCGGTCCCCAACCTTTTTGGCACCAGGAACTGGTTTCACGGAAGACAATTTTTCCACAGATGGTGGGGTGGGGTGGTTTGGGGATGAAACTGTTCCATCTCAGATCTCAAGCATTAGATTCTCATAAGGAGTGCGCAACCTAGATCCCTCGCATGCGCAGTTTACAATAGGGCTCATGTTCCTATGAGAAGCGAGTGTCGCAGCTGATCTGTCAGGAGGCAGAGCTCAGGTGGTCATGCTCGCTCACCAACCACTCACCTGCTGTGCAGCCTGGTTCCTAACAGGCCACAGACCGGTACCAGCCTGCGGCCCAGGGATTGGGAACCCCTGTTTTATGGAGTTGACCCTAAGGGCAGTGCAGCCACAGACCCAATTGAACTTCTGGGCCTCCAGGGTCTGTGCTGTTGACTTTGAGCCTCAAACCCAGAGCTTGACCTGAGGTCTGGAAGAACGGAAAGCAGAAAAATTTAGTGTTGCCAAAGAGCGAAGTCTCTGATTTCTAGCCATAATTGTGGAGAAAGTCCAGGAGTGTGTCTCAGAAGGAACCTGACAGGAAATACCCTGTGAAGGTACAAACAAAAGGGATTCTCGAGAAGACAGCAGAAAATGATCGGAGAGAACTGGATTCTCTCAAGGGCTCAGGCAGTGCAGAAACTACAGACAGCAGAGCTGCCTCGATGGCTAGCACTGATTAAAATGCAACACCGTTACCTAGCTGTGCCAGAGCAGGGGGCATACGTATGTATGCATGTGAGACAGAGAGAGAGAGACAGGGAGAGAGGGAGAAAGAGAGAGAGACAGGGAGAGAGGGAGAGAGACAGAGAGAGAGACAAGGAGAGACAGAGTGTGCACGCACGCACAAGAGGGTGGGGGAAAGACTCTGTAACCCAAATCCGGTGATTAACAAATCACTGGAAATCAGAGCTTCGGGTTCAGGGGAGGTCCATCCTAATCCTTCCTCTTTCAACCATCTCATTTCTAAAATTATCTTTATTTCCCAAAAGGACTTTAGGTTCTGAAACACGATGCGGATTCTTCTGAAATGACAGCACTCCCGGCCTACAGCTCTCACACGGCAATTACTCAGGCTCCATTTAGAGACAGCTCCACCTCCTTTGATCCTCATGGGTTATTTTCATGAGACCGTGCAGCCCCACAAGGTTTTACATCATTGCCTTGAGAGTTCTTTATGAGAGGAACAGTGTCTGGTATTTTCTACAACTTGTACAGATGTTGGCAATGAGCCTTGGCCACCAACTTAGATGTTCCATAAATATTAGTTGATGAGTTACTCAATAATTCACCCGAACTATGATAGGGTTTTGCAAACCAAGAGTCTTGCTTATTGTAGGGAGGCATTTATGGTGAGGAATTTAAGAACAGGGGTCAGAGTAGGAAGGCCTGGGTTCAAAGGCCAGGTCCCCTTACTAACTAAAGGACCCTAAACAAATTACTTAATCTCTCAGAGTCTAAACGCCCTTATCCAGGAAACAGGAAGGATGACAACAGTACTGTATCCATGTGGTTTTGAACGGCTCACTGTAATAGCTGGCATTCACTCAATGCTTCTGATATAGCAGGTACTACTGGAAGCACTTTACAAGTCCTATCTCACTTAATTGTCAAAGCAACCATAGGAGACAGTACTGCTTTTATCCCGATTTTACAGATGAGGAAACTGAGGCAAAATGAAGTTAATAAGTGCTGAAGCTGGGATGCAAACCCAGACAGCTGTAATCCAGAGCCTACGTTCTTAATGAGAACTGCTTCCCACATAACATGGTTAGCACAATACAGAACAGAAAGAACTTAAACATGGAGTACAGTTTGAAGGCTTCAAAAATGGTGCAAGGACTCAACAACAACAGAACCCACAGCAGAGGCCCTAACCACTCCAGCGCAGCCTTGCTATTTCATTCCTCCGACAAAGGCCATCTGCAGACACACTACCCCACAGCGACTTCATTCCCTGATCGCATTTATCCGCCTGTCAGCCTCTTTTAGAAGCTGCTTCAGAGCTGAAGCCTAGTCAAGAACGTATCTGAAGGAAGCAACTGATAGTCTTTATTTTCTTCAAGAATGCCCCCCGAAATCTAGTCCTCAGCCAACGCTGGCCCATCAAGGTGCCTCACAGGAGCCTTGAGGATCCTAATCTCTGCACTTCGGCCCACATGGCCCCATCCATCCACTAAGACGTCCTTCCTTCCTTTAATTCAGTGCTACCCAGACTGTGACACCAGATTCACTCCAGACTTTCCATCAGAATGCTTTCTCCTGCTGACAATTTGTTATCCATTAACATGATGCATTTAAAACCTTGTCTTCTTTCTCAGAACATAAGCTCAGCAAAGGCTGTGTTTTACCATCCCTGCAACTCTCAAAGCATCTAGCAAAGCAGTCCCCTGACCTGCATGCCGTGGGCATCAACTCCCAGATGACACATTCGCCTCAAAGACTACTTACAGTAATAGTCAGTCATCATTAGGAAAATAAGCACTTTTCCAGATGGGTTAGAGCTGAATAAATATGTGCTATTTCCAAGTAATAACTGACCCAGTGAAACTTGATATTAACAGATACACCTCTTCATAAGAAATTGACATGTTCAGCCCTTTGGCAGCATTTACCTGCTTCTCCTTCCTCCTCACCCAAATTCAGCACGATAATGCAGATGTGCTTCCGCAGCTGGCGCGTGTTGGAGAACTTCCGACAGCACTTGCTACACTCCAAGCTGCTTGGAGGCAGGCTGTTCCCTTCCTCCGGAGCCAGCGGGCTGTCCTCAGTCGGACTCACAATGTTTTCTGCCAGCTCCTCTTCTGTGCTGGACTTCTTCGTGGACCCCTTAGGCCTGCCTCTCTTTCTCTTCATGACCAAAAACTCTACAGAGGAAACAAGAGGGCACAATGGAGTCTTGTGAGACGGCAGTGTAGGGCTCACGTTCACCCTCCAAGTGTGAGGATATGTTCAGGTTTCACGTTTTATTAAAAATGAAAAATCTGAGGTGATTCCAGAAATTAACAGCTGCAAACAATCATTGTTGGTACTAATATCACTGCATCTGTGTACTAATGGGTAATCAATTTTCTAATGTTGTGATTCAAGACAATCAGTTTATCAGCATCTCTGTACATCTTTCTCCAGCAATGCTGGGAGGATTTTAAGTTGCAGCTGTCAACCCCCCGTTCACAAATCCTGCCCCTTGCTGAGCACCATTTCCACTGAAATCCAGTTCTCAGAAATTGCTTAGGGACTTCTTTGCAAAGTGTTCTCAAAGGCTGCTGAGCTTGTCATGCCTTTAATGAGTTACACAACTATTCAGATTATTTCAAGGAGTCATAATTATTAGAGTCAAATTGTCCTGGCAAGAAAAAGAAAAAATAATTACAATCTAAAGCCAAAAATTATAGCACTAAAGACAATAACAATATTTTTCCAATTTCCTAGTGACCTAGTGATTTTCAATGGCATGATCAAGCTGCTTTAGAGCAAGTTTAAAATCATTTTACAACTTGTGTTTCTTCTCAATTAGTGTTAATTTTTAAGGCATTCATCTCCAGAATGAAGGTGGGAATTAAGAGGGGTGAGCGGGGGCCAGGCGTGGTGGCTCACGCCTGTAATCCCAGCACTTTGGGAGGCTGAGGTGGGCAGATCACGAGGTCAGGAGATTGAGGCCATCCTGGCTAACACAGTGAAACCCTGTCTCTACTAAAAATACAAAAAAAAAAAAAAAATTAACCAGGCGTGGTGGCGGGCACCTGTAGTCCCAGCTACTCAGGAGGCTGAGGCAGGAGAATGGTGTGAACCTGGGAGGCGGAGCTTGCAGTAAGCTGAGATCACACCACTGCACTCCAGCCTGGGCAACAAAGCAAGACTCTGTCTCAAAAAAAAAAAAAAAAAAAAAAGATGGGTGAGCAGGGCAGGGAGCAGAGCATCTCATCCAGTTGTGTGAAGGTGGTGAAGGTGGAGGGGTGTGGTCTTCGACGATGAGACTTGGGAGATGTCCCTGAGCGAAACCAAGCAGAGAGCCACCAGCAGGCTGGCTGACATCCCCAATGCCAGTCATCTGTCTGGCAGAGGCGTGGCATTTCAGCAACCCTCTTTGAACCTGAACATTGGGGTAGAGGAGGAGTCCTAGATTCTGGCACCATCTTGGGTACATGTGTATCTGTAGAATGTCTCTCAGGTCCCTTCCTGCTCTCTCTAAAGCTGTTGCTCTGCACAGCAGGACACCAGCCACTTTATCTACTGCTATTACCATGAGGACCCATTAAGTAAGTCACTTGTGCTCACAGATCAGAGAGGGAGGCCACAGGGGCAAAGGGGAGCAGAGATGGGCAGAACAGTCTGGGGCAGAGTCTGCAGGGACACAACAGCCTGACCACAGGGAATCTGGACAAAGGAGCCTGCCTTGGTATGGGGTATCCAAGACCTCAGGGAAACCTGGCACCAGAATGAGGCAAGAGATTTCCTGGGAAAGGAGGGCCCTTGCTGAAACAGAGCTTCGACCAAACTGCAACGCCACTGGTGAGTGGGTCAGCCTTGGCTGAAAGATCCAAACCAGAGTCCTGCACCAGGGCAACCAGAGAGATTCCTGCCTTCACTCTATCTCCCTGGGGCATGGTGGGCAGGGGAGCACAAAGGAGGAGAAGGTACTTAATGATAAGAAGGCAAACCAGATAAAACAAGGGACAGAAGGCCCTGGGAGCCCTCCCTAGATTTAAACAAGGAGAACAAAGGCCGTGTTTACAGGAGAACCAGCCCGTGTGCAAGGGAGATGGGAGGAAAGAAATAGAAGGTACAGAGTAAGAAACCATTTCCTTTGGAGTCTTTAAAATTTTTCTCCTTATTCTTCTTCACAACAACGTGTACTTGCACAACCTACTGAAGCAGTAATTCGTATCAGAGAAGCAGAATTAGCAGAGAGGTTACAAAACACCCACCTCATGTCATGTCAGCTGAGTTCCAGAAACAGGGTGCCTAAGAGTTTATTGAAGTCTGCGGCCCAGCTCTAAACCCAGTGACAGACTCTGCCATCCCGCAGACACAAGCCACTCCCCTGAAACACTCTATGAGGATGTGATTGTGAGTGAAGAATTAACTTTACCCAAAGAGAAGTCTGGCCTTTGCCCTTGGCTACAGGGGGGTGATTTCTAGGCCCCTGGATGTCCCTCCTCATAGGAGCATCTTTGTTTACCCAGGGACTTTGGCCACCAGACAAACAATGGGATTTATGATGGGAACTTTGGAAAATAAAAGGCATCGGTCAGAACCTACAGGAGGGACAGGGACTAAAAGGTGGCATGTGGGCAGTGTGTCATGGGGCCCTCATAAAAACTCGGGATACCAAGGCTCGAGTGAGCTTCCCTGATGAGAAATACTCTTGAGTGCTGTCCTAAGTTGTAGTCGGGAGAGAGGTAACTTTGCTCAGGACTCCATGGGTGGAGCAAAAGCTCCACATCTGGAACCTTCCCAGTCTGCAACTTTACCCACACACCTCTCTCCCTTTAACTGGCTCTCTGATGTGCATCCTTTGAGTATAATCAAATTATAATCATGAGGACAGGGCTTGCCTGAGTTGTGTGAGTTATTCTAGCAAATTATCAAAGCTGAGAGAGGCCACAGGGACCTTCCAAATCTGTAGTAGTAAGAAAGAAGTAAAGGTGGTCCAGGAGACCCTCCGAACTTGTGGCTGGTATCAGGAGTCTTGGGTGGACTTGGTCGTCTTGAGGAGAACTGTGCCCTTAAGCTTGAGTTTGGCAAACTTACTATTGCGGGGTAGCCAGTGTTTTCTCCATGCAGACTCAGTGGAGCACACAGAGCCACAGTGTTTGCACTTGCTGGAGCACAGCACAGCGTGCGGTACAGCAGCCATCGTGAGTCTCCGCTCCCCCAGACTGGAGACTCCTCGAAGGCAGAGTCCCTGTCCTGATTACTTTTTATCCCCCTCAGCACCTAACCTGGTGCCCTGAGCAGCAGGCAGCCAGCAAATCTGGTTGAATTAAACTGATGAGCAATGCACAATTAATTCCAGGGCAAAGAAGAAATAAAATCGGCCTGAAAGCTTTGGAAAACCTCAAACATGATGGTGACAAAACTAATCTTCCAGCTTGCTGCATCCATAATTCAGATCCTCAAGACCAATTAGCTAGCTAAAAATGAAATATTCATAAATGAACTTGAATAATTTAAGCCCTGAAAATGAGTTGCTGCTGTCAACTACTCGCATTTTATGGCAGAGCTGAGAATCTTGGGACTGGGCAAGGAAAATCATGTAACCTCTAAATCAAAACATTTCAATGGAGGTAGCTTTAATTCCTCTTCCTCCCTCTGAATTCGTTTATTTAATCTGTCACTAAACTCTATGGACTTTGCCCTAAAGATGTCTGTCCAGTAAATCCCCTCTCTGTTCACACAGCAACCTCACCACCCAGATGCCTGCACACGGTGTCCAGATTCCAGCCTCCTGCTCTGGGCTTTCTCTGCCTCCATCCCTCATCTGTCATTCCCTCACTCTAGAACCTTCCATTGTTTGGGATGACTTTGCCCACAACTCTCAGGCCTGGCCTTCAAGGTCCTTTAGCACGTGATCCAACCCTACACATATGCACATGCACACACACACACACACACACACACACACACGCAGTGCCCCCACTTCCTTCTTCCTCCCCCTTGACTGCTCAGGGCAATTTTCTAGACCTCTCCAAATATACACAGAGAATCCCTGTCTCTTTTCACTTACTTGTACTATTCTCCCCACCTGTGACCACCTCCTTCACTACCTATCAGATACCCAGCCCCAGTTCAAATCCTAACGTGTCCGGTCCAGTTAAGACCTCAGTGCCTCCTCCATGAGGTGTCACCAGCTAAGTGAGCAGGATGACTATCCCCACGGCTTGCTGTGGATTACAGTGTGAGCCACACACACGTAGGGTGCGTATGCGTCCACACCACTCCCTGATTCTTTCTATTTCTCCCCACCTTTTATGACAAACCCTGAGGTCTGAGCTGGCCTTTTAATTCCTGGGTCCCACAGGGTCTTGAACACAGCTGGATGTGGAGTAGATACAATTAATAAGTACACACTGATCCACTGTTTGATGATAAGAAAAGAAATATCTGGAAAAGAAGCCATTTCCTGTGTCCCCAGTTTCCAACAGGAAGAAAGGGCTGAGCCACAGTGCCTCTTAACCCTGCTCTAAATCCATAGTTTGGGGACAACTTCCTCTTAGTCAGAAAATCATCCTTGCAGATCCAAGGCCAAAATCTGGCAAAGGGCAGAGAATCAGCCAAAGGATTTCTTCTAACTCGATCAAACACAACATGAACATTATGAAAAAAATAGCCCAACGTTATCAAAAATTTAATAATGTAAGCCCTTTATTTGTGCATCACTCAAGTTTGCAAGGCACTTTCCCAGCTATTATCTCATTTTAGCCTTATAAAAACCTTAAGAGATGGATGTAGCAAACACAATGTCCTCAGTATGAAAAGAAACAAGGGACACAACGGTTCAAGTGGCTTGGCACGTTTTCCAGAACCAGCTGCTGAGCACGCAGAACTGGAATTTGGGTTTCCTTATTCCCAGTCAAAAATGTTTCTGCAGAATCATATACCCTTGAAGCATGGGGAAGAAAAGGTCAGCAGTAGACACTTTAATAGAGACAATCTGCACTGTGCAGAGAATGCTGTCTTGGAGCTGGACCAACTTCAGTTCAAATCTCCCCTGAGCCTCCGTTTCCAATGCGAAAAATAAACACAAAACTGCCTCTATTTTATACAGTCACTACTGATAAAAGCAATCCATTACAATGCTGGGCACAGAACTCAGGAGGTGACTGATAAATGCCAACTGTTTAATATTATGGCCATAGTCATTAAGATTCTGACTTAGAATATCTCTTTTAAGAAACTATTATCCTCCCACCTGGTCCACAGTTAGATAATGTGATTTCTTGATGTACATGCATTCTCATTCATTCTGACTCAATACGCATTTTTTCCTTGAGTTCTTCATTTTAAAATAGCTCTCACACCAGGAAGTCCAACGTAGAATTAAAGGCACACGAATTTTATTATGCCTAAAACCCTGGATACGGCCAGCTTCCCAGCACTCGCACAGGGCAGCTCAATCTCTAGTCACACCAACTTGAGAATTTCGGAAAATCCTGAAAGACTAACATTTTAAGGCCCTGACAGTCAATCTCCCTGACGTTTATTTCCAAAGCTCAGGAAGTAATAGGGGAGACAATGAATTATTTATCATAAATAAGGGAACACAAGCCTGTTAGGTTGATGAGGAATGCAACAACCCCTTTGCAGGGACAGACTGCATCCTGTTCCACAATGCCAGGCACCAGGGAGGCTGAAGCCATCCCAAGCCTGCTCCTTGTACTTTTACCAGCCATATCGTGGAAATGCCATGTAAATAATGGTGATAACTAATCATTATTAAGCACATATATCTCAGGCACCATGCTAAGCACTTCACATGCATGTCCTCATTTAATCCCCAAGAGAGGCATTAGTATGATCCCCATCATATAGTCGAGGTCACTGAGGCTTAAGATGATTAACTAATTTGCTCCAAGGTCAGAGAATTAATAAATGGCAGAATCAGGAATTGAGTACAGACCTGTTTGCCTCAAAGTCAGTGAAATTCATACCCATGTCATAGCAAGTCCTTTGGACAATTCAATTAATATCTAAGCACAGAAATAACACACTTTGACCTCTTCACTAAGTTCTGTAGGAAAATGATGATAGTCTCATGCAGTGACAAGCTTCAGTGTGACCCCACTCCCTGGGCTGGAAAGTACACGGATGTAAGCTACAGGAGGGTACAATGTCTATCAGGCAGTCACTATGGACTAAGGCATCAGGTATGAACATGCACTTGTCTCAGAACCTATGAAAAAGGCCAATATCTTCTCTCTCTTTGACAGATGACAAAAGCTGCAGCCATGCCACTTGTCTAAGTCCCCAGCAGAGCCTCAAGGCTGTGCTGCAGGCTGTACCCTGTGTGAGGCGGTGATTGAAGACTCACCAGGGCCAAATTCCACTAGCCAAGCTGTGTGCTCCAGCACTGGCTCCATCAGCCCTGAGCACGTTTTATGTTTGTTCATCCAGAAAGAGCTCCTGTTACTAGCTCATCCCCTCAGAATGAGGGCACCTTTTGTAATCTGCACAGAGGTCCCTGCGTGCCAGCCAAGGCTCCAGCAATCACATGAAAGCTCCAGGAATGGAGCCTAAGTCTGATCCAAGACGCGTGCCCTTTCCACTACACTGCGCTGCTAACCAGGGCAGATCAGAGTGCTCCACATTCGTACATGCACTCAGAATGACTGGATTTGTGGTAAACGCCCAGAAGAGACAACATACAGATTTAAACATAGACATCAACCTCCCCTGGGAAGCCTCCTTTTACCCTCACATTAGAGGACGTCTTTAGCAGCCTGAACTTAACCGCGCAGAGGCACTCGCCCTGCTGCACTGAAACTTCCTTTTTGCCTATTTGCCATTCACCAGCTAGGGGGCCAGAGTCAACAGCCTGTGGGGCCCCCCCTGCAGCCCCAGTACCTAGCACAGCACCCAGACATACAGCAGGCACCCAATAAACAGTTAATGACTAAAGAGATGGAAAGAGGGACGGGAGAAGAAAGGAAAGATAAGAAAGGAAGAATTCCTGCAGAGAGTCTGAAATGAGAGAGAAGACGGGAGAGCCAAAACGAGGCTCTCGGGAGACCCATGTACATTCTTCCTCAATTGCCCCAGCCTCCATCAGGGTAAATGAATGCATGCGTGTGCACACACACTTTCACACACACATGCTCATACACACCCATATACAAAATCATACACGTGCACACACATATCCATATACACAATCATACACACATACACAAGCACCCATACACACAACCACACACACATGCACACTCACACACGTACACAACCACATACACAACCCATGTACACAACCACATACACATGTGCACAGTCACAAATGTACTATACACAATCTCATACACAACGTGCACTTACACATGTGCCCACAGCCACACACACGTGCACTTACACATATGCCCACGACACACAGCACACTCAAAAACGTGCCCATATTCACAATCACACACACACGTACACTCACAATGTGCCCAGATATGCAATCACATACATGCACACTCACATGTGCACACATACAGTATCACACGCATGCACACTCACACGCCATCTATATACACAATCACACAATGTGCACACTCAAACGTGCCTATATACACAATCACATGCACACACACAAACACACCCATATACACACATACATGTGCACTCACAAACACACCCATACACATACACACAGAGATATCACACACTCACACGCACATGGGAGCACACACACGAGAATGAGCCTGGTCCATTAGGAAATTTTTTCTTGGATCACAGCCAGAGGTTTGATGAGGAAAAGAGATGGAAAATGAAAGGTCTTTCTGCAGACCACTTCCTACATGAGCAAAAAAGATTAAAAGGCTATAAAATAAACCAGAGGATTTCAGCAGCTTCACATTATAATGAGAGACCAAAATAATACATCAATTACTACTCAGTTAAAGGTTTAATTAAACCATTTCAAGTATCTCTCAACTTAAAATGAATTGTGAAGGTTAAACCTGAATGAAAATCATTAGAGAGAAACTAAGCCTCTACAAGCCTCAAATTTTATGAACTTTCACAAAGAGAAAAGGAAAGACTTGAAGTTCATAATGAAAGACTTTTTAAAAATTTTTGTCATGTTAAGAGGCTGAGTTTAACCAAGGAATTAATGCGTTTTAAAATTAAACTACACAGACAAAAGTAGTTTAGTATACACACACAAAAAAGAAAACACATTGAAGAAGAATTTGTCAAAAGTAAATTATTTAATAAAGGAAAATAATTTATAAAAGTAGGCTCAATGATAAGAACTTGATTATTCCTGGACTACCACCATAACATGCAAATAACATCAAATCAGCTGGGCCTAAATCCCTCCCTCTCACTTACTAAATAGGTAATCTCGAACATGCTGTTTTAACTCCTCTGAGTCTCTAAGCCACATATTCCTCAATTATAAAATCTGGGCATCAGCCAGGAAATAGATGTGAATAACCCTATAAACCAACAAATTATAATACATATACCGAACACGCCACCCAGCAACAGCAGAATACAAAGTATTCTCAATATAAACCAACAAATTATAATACATATGCTGAACACGCCACCCAGTAACAGCAGAATACAAAGTATTCTCAAGTCCACATGAAAAATTATCCAAAACAGACAACATTTTAGGCCATAAGTCAAGTCTCTATAAATTTAAAAGAACTGGGCCAGGCGCAGTGGCTCACGCCTATAATCCCAGCACTTTGGGAGGCCGAGGCGGGTGGATCACAAGGTCAGGAGTTTGAGAACTAGCCTGGCCAACATAGTCAAACACTGTCTCTACTTAAAAAAAATAGAAAAATTAGCCAGGCATGGTGGCGGGCGCCTGTAGTCCTAGCTACTCAGGAGGCTGAGGCAGGAGAATCGTTTGAAACTGGAAGGCGGAGGTTGCAGTGAGCCGAGATCACGCCTCTGCACTCCAGCCTGGGCGAAAGAGTGAAACCCCATCTCGAAGAAAAAAGAACAGAAATCATTCAAGTATGTGGAATTAAATTAGAAATAAAAAGGAAGAAATTTGGGAAATTCAAAAATTTATGAAAATTAAATGGTACTTTTAAATAGCCATTGGGCCAAAAAGGAAATCATAAGGGAAATTAGAAATACTCTGAGATGAACAAAACAAAAACACAACATACCAAAACTTATAGGATATAGCAAAGGCAGTTCTAAAAAGAAAGTTTATTGCCTACATTAGAAAAAAAGAAAAATCTCAAACAACATAATTTTACAACTCAAGGAATTAGACAAAGAAGAATAAATAAGCCCAAAGTGGACAGATGGAAGGAAATAATAGAGTAGAGCAGAAATAAACAAAATAGAAAAAGAATAAAAAAGATCAATAAAGAGCTTGTTTTTTGAAAAGATAAACACAGTTGAGAAACCCTTAGCTAGACTAACCGAGAAAAAGAGAGAGGCCACAAATGAACTAAATTTTGAATAAAAAAGGACACATTATAACTGCCACAGAAAGACAAGTGATCATAAGAGACTACTATCAACAATTATATGCCAACCAACTAGATAACCTAGAAGAAACTGATAAATTCCTAGAATCACACCATCTACGAAGACTGGATCATAAGGAAATAGAAAACCTGAATAGATCAATAACAAGTAGGAGACTGAATCAGTAATCGAAATCTCCCAACAAAGAAAAGCCCAGGACCAGGTGGTTTCACTGGTGAATTCTACCAAACATTTAAAAAAGAATTAATTCCAGTTTTACTCAAGCTCTTCAAAAAAATTAAAGAGGAGGGAATACCTCCCAACTCATTTTGTAAGGCCAAAGCTAGACAGACACTAAAAAAAAAAGAAAATTACAGGCCAATATTCCTGACAAACAAAAATACTCAAAAATACTAACAAACCAAATTCAACAGCACATTAAAAAAATTACACACCACAATAAAGAGGGTGTTATCGCTGAGATGCAAGGCTGGTTCAACATATGCATATAAATAAATGTGATATATAACATTTATAGAATTAAGGACAAAAATTATACATGATCATCTCAATAAGTATGGGAAAAAGTTTGACAAAATTCAATAACCTTTCATGATAAAAACTCTCAAAAAACTAGATAACAAGGAATGTACCACAACATAATAAAGGAATATGCTTCAACAAACGACAGACCCAGAGCTAACATAATAATCAACGTGAAAAGCTGAAAGCTCTCCTCTAAGATCAGGAATAAGACAAGGGTGCCTGCTCTCACCATTTATATGCTTCCTGGCATTGGAAGTCCTAGCCAGAGCAGTTAGGTAAGCAAAAATACAAAGCATGCAAAGTAAAAAGGAAGGAGTAGAACTGTCTCTGTAGATGACATAATCTTAGATATAGAAAGCCTGAAAGGTTATACTTCTAGTAGCTTTTGGATAATGTATAAAGTTACAAATGTTACAAGATACAAAATCAACATACAAAGATCTGTTGTGTTTCTACACAAAAACAACTGAAAAAGAAAATGATCCCATTTATACTAGCGTCGAAAAAAATATTTAGGAATAAATATAATCAAGGTGAAAGATCCGTATACTAAAAACTATATCAATGAAAGAAATTGAAGATGACACAAATAAATGGAAAGATATCCCACATTCATGGATCAGAAGAATTAATATTGTTAAAATGTTCATACTAACAAAAGCAACCTACAGATTCAATGCATCCTGGGAATCTAAGGTAAAGCATGGTGACTGTAACTAACAACACTGTATTATATACTTAAAATTTGCTAAGACATATCTTAAATGTTTTCACCACACACATACAAAAATAATGGTAGCTATGTGAGGTAACAGATGTGTTAACTAACTTGACTGTGGTATCATTTCACAATATGCATGTATAACAAATCATCACTGTAAACTTACACAATTTTGTCAAGTATACCTTAATAAAGCTGGAGAAAGAGAAGGATCTGAAAGATAAAAGAGGTATCTCAAATCAATAGCCTACCCTTTCCAACTTAAGAAAAAAAAACAGAAGCAAGCTAAATCTAATACAAGCAGAAGGACAGAAATAATAATGCCTAGAATGGAAAGAGATTATATAAAATATAGAAAAAGAAAAGAGAAAATCAACAAAACCAATGTTTTTCAAAGATTAAGAAAATGCCAAACCTTCAGCTAAACTTACCAAGAAAAAATAGCAAGACCTAATTTGCTAAAATCAATAATGAAAGGGAGAACATTATCGTTTAATCTTACAAAAATCAAAATAATTATTAGAGAATATTAAGAACAATTATATGTCAACAAATTAGACAATCTAGACAAAATGGAAAATTCCCTAGAAAGACAAACTACTGAACCTAATTCAAAAATAGCAAAGATGCATACACCTATAACAAGAGATTGAATCAGTGAAAAAATAAAAAGCCCAGGACTAAATAGTTTTACTGGTGAATTCTACCAAATGTTTAAAGAAGAATTAACACCAATACTTAAAAATTTTTCCAAAAAATAGAAGAGGAGGGAACGCTTCTCAAGTCATGCTATGAGGCCACTATTACCCTGAAACCAAAACCAAAGACATCAAAGACTCTAGACCAATATCTCTTATGAATATAAATGCAAATATATTTAACAAAATACTAGGAAACTGAATCCAGCAGCACAGCAAAAGGATTATGCAACATGACCAAATGAGATCTATCCAAAAATTACAAGAGTGATGCATCTTGGCATGTAAAAACACATCAGTGTAATATACCATATTAATACAACAAATAAGAAAAAAACCACACAGTCATCTCAACAAACTCAGAAAAAACATCTGACAAAATCCAACACCATTTTATGATTTAAAAAATAAACAACACTCTAACAAACTAAGAATAAAAGGAGCTTCCTTAACCTAATGAAGAACATCTATCTCACACACACACACACACACACACACACACACACACACACACATACACACACATACACCATCATACTTAATGGTAAAAGACTGGATACTTTCTTTCTAAGATAGTATCAGAACAAGAATATCCACTCATCATTTCTACTCAACCCAGTACTGGAGCTTCTTGCCAGGGCAATTAGGCAAGAAAATAAAATACAAAGAATCCAGATTAGAAAGGAAAAAGTAAAATTATCTCTAGTCACACATGACAAGATTATATGTATAGACTCCTGAGGAATACACTAAAAAACTAATAAACAAGTTTTTAAAAGTTTTTCTTAAAAACTAATAAACAAGTTCACAAGATCTAATCAGCAAGTCCAGCAAAATTGCAGGATAAAATATCTATATACAAATAACAGTTGTATTTATAAACTGGCAATAAGCAATCTGAAAATAAATTATGAAAATAGTTCTATTTACAGTAGCATCAAAAAGAAAAAAATACTTACGAATTAATCAAGGAGGTATAAGACTTGTACGTCAAAAAATACAACACATTGTTGAAAGAAATTAAATAAGACCTAAATAAATGGAAAGATATTCCATGTTCATGGACTGGAAGGTTTAAAATTGTTAAGATGGCAGTAGTCTCTAAATGGATCTTGATACAGCTTGGCTCTGTGTCCCCACCCAAATCTCACCTCGAATTATAATCCCCATAATCTCGACATGTCAAGGGCAGGACCAGGTGGAGGTAACTGGATCACTGGGGCAGTTTCCCCCATGCTGTTCTCGTGACAGTGAGTTCTCATAAGACCTGCTGGGTTTATAATTGTCTGGCATTTCCCCTTGTTTGCACTCACTCTGTCCTGCTGCCCTGTGAAGAAGGTTCCTGCTTCTCCTTTGCCTTCTACCATGACTGTAAGTTTCCTGAGGCCTCCTCAGCAACAAAGAGCTATGAGTCAATTAAACATCTTTTCTTTTTTTTTTTTTTTCTTTTTTTTTTGAGACAGAGTCTTGCTCTGTCACCCAGGCTGGAGTGCAGTGGTGCCATCTCGGCTCACTGCAACCTCCGCCTTCCGGGTTCAAATGATTCTTCTGCTGCCTCAGCCTCCCGAGAAGCTGGGACTACAGGTACGTGCCACCACGCCCAGCTAATTTTTGTATTTTTAGTAGAGATGGGGTGTCACCATAATAGCCAGGCTGGTCTCGAACTCCTGACCTCATGATCTGCCCACCTCAGCTTCCCAAAGTGCTGGAATTACAGGCGTGAGCCACCGCGCCCAGCCTAAACCTCTTTTCTTTATAAATTACCCAGTCTCTGGTATTTCTTCATAGCAGTGTGAGAACGGACTAATACAGATCTAATACAATCTTTATCAAAAATCCAACTGTCTTTTTTGAAGAAACAGACAAGCAGATCCTAAAATTCATATGGAACTGCAAAAGACCCTGAAAAGTCAAAACAATCTTGATAAAAAAGAACAAAGTTGGAAAATTCAAACTTCCCCATTTCAAAACTTACTACAAAGTTACAGCCATCTAAACAGTATAGTACTGATATTAGAAGAGACATATTGATCAATGAAATCGAATTAAGAGTCCAGAATAAAACTCATACATTTGTACTCAATTGATTTTTGACAAAGGTGCCAAAACCTCTCAATGGGAAAAGAACAGTCTTGTCAACAAATGATGTTGGGACAACTGGATAGCCACATGTAAAAGAACAAATTTGGAACCCTACCTCACACCATATGCAAAAATTAACTTAAAATTGATCGAAGACTTTAATGCTTAACATCATTAATCATCAAAAATGCAAACCAAAACCACAGTGAAATACCAGTTCACATTCACTGGGATGGGTACAAACCAAAGTGTGAAAATTAACAAGTGTTGGCAAGGATGTGGAGAAATTGGATCCTTTACACGTCGTTGACTGAAATGTTTTAAAATGGTGCACCTCCTATTGAAAAAAGTTTGACCGTCCTCGAAAAACTTAAATATAGAATTCCCATATGACCCAGCAATCCCACTCCTTGGTATATATCCAAGAAAAATGAAAACAAATATTCATGTGAAAACTTGTAAACAAATGCTGATAGAAGCATTATTCAGTAGCCTAAAAGTGAAAACAACTCAAATGTCTATCAAAAGAGGAATGGATAGACAATATGTAGCATATGCATACAATGAAATATCACTCAGCCATAAAAAAGGAAGCACTGATACATGCTACAATATGGATGAATCTTGAATGACTGCTTAATGGGTACAGAGCTATTTTTGGAGTAATGAAAATGTTCTGGAATTAGGTAGTTGTAGAAGTTGTACAATCTTGAAAACATAATAAAACCATTGAATTTTATATTTTAAAATTCTTAAAATGGCAACTTTTGTTTCATATGAATTTTATCTAAAAATAACAGGTAAAAAATAGTGAACTGGAAAATGCATCAGAAGTAAATACTCAGAATGCAGCACAATATGAAGGCAAAGAAAACACAAAAGTTAGGGTAAAAGTATAGAGAAGGACTAACAAACATTTAAGTTACAGAAAGATAATGAAGCAGAGGCAATACCAGAAGGCAGAACAGTTTATATTCTTCTAAAATTTATACAAATCATAAATCTATAGGTTTAAGAAGACCAACCAACATCAATGTAAAAATTTACTTAATCCTACCTGGATGCATCACAGTAAAACTTTAGAAAACCAAAAACAAAGAGACTAGGGAATAAAAGCACTTAAAGTCAGATTGACAGCTGGCATCCTAACCACAATAAAAGCCGGGATTCAATGAAATAATAATTTCAATGTGCTGAAATGAAAAAAAAAAAAGGCAACCTAAAATCCTATCCCCAAGAAAAATATATATTAAAAATAAAGACAATAGGCTGGGAACGGTGGCTCACGCCTGTAATCCCAGCACTTCGGGAGCCCAAGGCAGGCAGATCACTTGATGTCAGGAGTTCAAGACCAGCCTGGCCAACATGGCAAAACCCTGTCCCTACTAAAAATATAAAAATTAGCCAGAAATTGCTTGACCCCGGGAGGTGGAGGTAGCAGTGAGCCAAGATCGTGCCATTGCACTCTAGCCTGGGCAAATGAGCGAGACTCTGTCTCAAAATAATAACAATAAAGGCAATAATTAGGACCACATCAGATAAACAATAACCAGGAGAGCTCATGATCAGCAGCTCCATTCAGATTTCTTTACAAAGAAATCTAAAGTGTATTCTATAGCAGAAAAAAACTCATCCATGGATGGAGATGGAATGGATGGAGATCCAAGGACAGAAGAGCCAGAGAGTCGTAAATATGTAGCTAAATCTAAATGAACACTTACTGTATAAAATAATCATTATCAGGCATTGTGAGGTTTAAAATGAGTATATACAGATGCTCTAAAGACAAGTGTTAATATTTTCTATACAAAGAGCTCCTACAACTCAATAAAGAGCAAACAAAAACACAGACAACTGATATGAACAGTAATTCACAGATGTGTAAATTAATTAAACATTAAACATGGTCAACTTCACTAGTGACCAGCAAAATGCAAATTAGAATAATACACCATTTTTTGTCTATCAAATTGGCAAAAACTCTTCAAAATAAGATAATATCCTTGGGTTGATGTGGATATGGGAAAACAGAAGATCTTAGATCCTAGTGAGAAAATAAATGGATAAAACCTTTCTAGAGAGCATTCTGATAAAACCTAGCAAACTTTTAAATGAGCATACCCTCTACACAAGCAGTTGTCCTAGGAATATAGCCAACATGAATGCACAATGTACAATGATATTCGTGGCAACATTTATTGTAACATTTATAATAGCACAAAATTAGAGAGAAAACATGTCATCAAAAAAAGAAACGAAAGGTTGAGTAAATTATGCATTATCCATAGAAGTAATTACCATACAGACACTAAAAAAAATTAGGACATACAAATAATACAGTACTGTGTACTTGACATTTGCTAAAAGAGGAGGTCGGGTTTTGGGTGGGTTTTTTTTGAAACAGGATCTCACTCCATCACCCAGGCTGGAGTGCAGTGGTGCAATCACAGCTCACTGCAGCCTCAACCTCCTGGCTCAGCCTCCCTAGTAGCTGGGACTACAGGCACATGCCGTTTTATCTGGGCTTTTTTTTTTTTAGAGACAGAGTCCCATTATGTTGCCCAGGCTGGCCTCAAACTCCTGGGCTCAAGTGATCCTCCTCCCCCAACCTCTCAAAATGCTAGGATGACAGGCGTAAGCCATCACACACAGCCGAAAAAGAACAGATCTTCTCACAATATACACACACACATAAAAAAGTTAACTACATAGGGTGATAGATAAATGAGTTAGCTTGGCTGTGACTTCACAATGTATACGTACACCAAAATATCAGGTATACATCATAAATACATACAATTTTTGTTTGTTGATTACACCTCAATAAAACTAAAAAAATAAATTAGGAGACATGTTGGTACTGAAATGAAGAAATATCCAGTACATACTGCTGACATTTTCAAGGCTGCAGAACATATATTATGATCCCATTTTTGTTTCTTATTAAATAACAAAGCAATAACAAACAGTGTATTTATGTTTACATATGCAGAGAAAAAGTCTGGAAGCACACTTGTTAGCACCATTATTTCTAGAACTTGGAGAGCAGTTAGAAAAACGTGCTTTCCCCATATTATATTGCTTTAGTTTTCTTTTACAGCAAGATTTCAGGGCCAGGCACGGGGGCTCATGCCTGTAATCTCAGTACTTTGGGAGGCCGAGGCAAGTGGATCACCTGAAGTCAGGAGTTCGAGACCAACCAGCCTGACCAACATGGCAAATTCATTTCTACTAAAAATACAAAAATTAGCTGGGTGTGATGATGGGCACCTGTAATCCCAGCTACTTGGGAGGCTGAGGCAGGAGAATCACTTGAACCCGGGAGACAGAGGCTGCAGTGAGTCAAGATCATGCCATTGCACTCCAGCTAGGTGATAAGAGCAAAACTCCAACTCAAAAAAAAAAAAAAATTACTCTTATAATTGGAAAAAAAAGTATAAAGTAAAAGTGTAATTGCTTTGATGGGTTTACCCACATATTATATTTGCCCAGAAGAAGCGCCAAAGTCCACCTGGAGGAGTTAAAGGAAGTTTTACAAGTGTGGGTTCACTGCAACACCACGGAGGGGAAAAGGGAGCTGGGGGCCTAGAAGACCTCCAGCTGTTCGGCTATAGAAGGAGCCTACAGTACTAAGAGAACGGCCCCACCAGTGAACCCATGCTGCCAAGGGCACTCCACAGAAGGCAGGGGTCTTATACTAGTCAGAAGAATCCCCAAGTCAAATGAGTTTGAGGAGCCCTGCTTTGGGTGGGGAAAGCCAGTGAAGTTTCTTGAGCAAAGGGTGACAGCTGGGATGGAGGGAGGGCAGCAAGGCCCAAGGCAAGAAAGCAAGGACAACAAAAAGTAATTCATTCACTGGACACACACGGAAGGGGCTGTAGCCCCATGCCAGGACCTGAGGCTAAGAGCTGAACAGCCCAAATCCCTTCTTTGGGACATTTCCTGATAAGCAAGAGAAACACAGAGACAAATGAAAGTACACCCAGGTGAGACAGAACTGAAACAAGTCTAGCTGTGGGGTTCTGGGAGCCCAGGGAAAGGTCCTGCAGCCCCACTTGGGGCCAAAGAAGTGTTCCTCAGGGTGACCCCAAGCTGAGTGAGTCCCAGCCACATGCAGGAGTGAACCAGCAAGAACACCTACAAGAGGCTTCCCAGGAAGAGGTGACCTTTGCATTCAGTTGCTCCTCCGCCAGCCGCCGGGGGCCCGTGGCTATAGATCAGTGACGAGAGGGAGGAGAGGGGCATGGGGGACGGTTGAGAGGGAGGTGAATCTCCGGGAAGGGGCAGGAGCTCAGGGCCGGCTCCTACATGAATGGCACTGTCTCTCACTAATGCTGGTTAGGCGTGGAAGGGTGGGAGTCGGAAAATGCACCTTACAACACTGACACTCATAATTCTATGTGAATTCTGTTTTTTTAGCATTTATTCATTCCCTATTTATAAAAGAAATGAAAGGCAGGGTGCAGTGGCTCACGCCTGTAATCCCAGCATTCTGGGAGGCCTAGGTGGGTGGATTGCTTGAGTCTAGGAGTTTGAGACCAGTCTGAGCAACATAGTGAAACCCTGTCTCTACAAAAAATACAAAAATTAGCTGGGTGTGGTGGCGGGCACCTGTAGTCACAGCTACTCAGGTGGCTGAGGTGAGAGGAACGCTTGAGCCCAAAAGGTGGAGGTGGCAGTGAGCCAAGATCACACCACTGCATTCGAGCCTGGGCAACAGAGTGAGACTCAGTCTCAAAAAGAAAATGAAAAAATTAAAAATTAAAATTTCTCTCTTATCTACATCTCATTTAGAAAGAAGAGAATCTTAATAAGCAAAGAACTAAAAGCTTTGCAAGAGCCAGTCTAGAAGTTCTTTCCACATTGATCCACATGGCTTCTATCTGCCATATGAATTGGACAAGAGACATTATCCATTTTTCTGAGTCCATATACATTCAACCCCAGAGGCAGGTACACAGATAAAACCCTGTCTCTACAAAAAATACAAAAATTAGCTGGGTGTGGTGGCGGGCACCTGTAGTCACAGCTACTCAGGTGGCTGAGGTGAGAGGAATGCTTGAGCCCAAAAGGCGGAGGTGACTAAACACAGTTCTTGATTAAAGCCCTCTCTGTGAAGCTATACTCTTTAGAAGGCAAGGCACTGACTGCTCAGCAGGGAAGTGGGCCATGGAGAGTGTGGGTGTCATAAAGCTTCTGGCCGGGGTCAGGACTCACACAGCCTGGGTGGGCAGAGGGAGGACGCTGAACTGCAAGGCCCCTGGCACCAAGCAGGTTCTGACTCTCAGTGCCCCATGTAAACTTTCCTCCTCTACCCCAAAGCAAAGGGTCTCAAGTGTGTGCTACTGGTTGAGACGCAATTACATCTAACTTTCTTCCTCACTCCTGCTTCCTCTAAATGGGGAGAGGACAGGTCCACTCATGAGGCCTGTGAGGGGCGGAGCATGCCATGGACACACACCCTATTAGCTGACGGTGGTGACAAAAGAAAGAAATACTAACTGCTGCTCCTTATTCACCCACCACTAGCTTCGGGTGCTGCATCTTTTTCGTTTTTCACTTTATGCCACTAACAGTAACTTTCAGAACTTCCTAACTTCCCAAAAACTTAATCTTCTGTCAGGCATGTTTCTCTGAGAACCCTGGGAATGACCAGAGGGACTTGTTAACCAAAACATTTTTTGTCTGGAATCTCTCCTTGTTAATGGTGTCCGACAGATGATGAATAGCCAGCCTATTTAGAAATGTCAGTCTGAATATTCCCAGGAAAGAGCCAGTGAATTATTAGTGTGGCTGATGAACTCTGCAATGGGACACTGACTGCTATGCACTGGGCTTCTGCACAGGTGCCCGGCTGCTGTCCTTTATCTTAGGGTTTTGTGAGGATCTTTGCAGCGGTTCCTCATGTGCTATATGTTTTCTCTGCCTGTGGGGACCTAATTACAGTGCCTGGATGGTTTCTCTGATCCGTGCACCTGCTGCATCTGATAACCACACAGTGATAGATGTCCGGACACTACAGATAAGATGCATCTCACTTTGCACATTGACTGTGAACCCAAAGGATTCTGTGCAAATCAAAGCTTTGCAATGTGAATCCTTGTTCCAGGTTTATAGGAATAGTTGGAAAATGCTGTTTATAGACTTATTTATTAATCATGTATGTTAGAACAACAGCTTCCTTTTATCATGTTCTGTGTGCCAGGCATCATCTTAGGTCCTGTAAGTATATGCTTTAACTTCACCCTCACAGACCCCCTTGTAACCAGCATATTTCTCTTCATTTGTCCAGATAAGCAAAGTGAGGCTTGGAGAAGTAACATCATTGGCTTCAGGTAATGCAGCCAGTAGGTGCTAGGGCTGGGTTAAACCCACACTTGTCTGACAACGAGCTCATGTTTTTCACACTGTTGAATACTGCCACTTCCTTTCATTCATTCATTCACTCATTCATTTGCCAACCAGACACTGGACGACACCTACAGGGGGCCAGGTATGGGATTTCAAAGACACAATCTCATTTGAGCATATCTAAAACTGGACACTTATTGTGACTTCTGGTTTGGAAATGTGGATTTTCTAGGTTTCTGCTATGTCCACGGAGCAAATCAACATCAACAAGTGTGTCAGAAGGTATCCTACCCCGCCCCCCAGCCCCCTTACCATCTCCGGTTTTGCTTGAGTTGGGGGGTTCAGGTGTACTCAGAGGCCTAAGGGGAATAATAATCTCATCAACATTAACCCCTTCTTCCATGTGCTTCTCTGAAACGTGGGAGAGGAGTTCCGACTGATTTGGTGAGAAAAGGTTACAACATTTACACATAAAGATGGCCGTGTTTTCTGTAAGGAAAAAAAAAGGAAAATATGTTATTTCATCTCCACATAAACAATTATTACTTCCAGTTGCCAAAGTAAATACCGAAAGCTGCCCTTCTGAGCCATCACCAGCCTCTACCAGATTGTGTCCCTCTGGCAGTCACCTCCACAGCAGGCCACTCACTTTCATCTTCAGGGAGCTCCAGGGGCCAGAAAGTTCTTTATTCAGTATCTCAACCCTCAGTCCTTCTGGATAGTGTCTAATATAAACCTCCTTGTTACCCAAATCTACTTATCAGCCCAGATTCCGGGATAAGTACAGCTAAGTAAAAAACAGATATGTGGCTGGGCGCAGGGGCTCACGCCTGTAATCCCAGTACTTTGGGAGGCTAAGGCGGGCGGATCACAAGGTCAGGAGATCAAGACCATCGTGGCTAACACAGTGAAATCCCGTCTCTACTAAAAATACAAAAAATTAGCCAGGCGTGGTGGTGGGTGCCTGTAGTCCCAGCTACTCGGGAGGCTGAGGCAGGAGGATGGCGTGAACTCGGGAGGTGGAGCTTGCAGTGAGCCGAGATCGTGCCACTGCACTCCAGCCTGGGCAACAGAGCGAGACTCTGTCTCAAAAAAAAAAAAAAAAAAAAAAAATGCAACTTAAAAAACTAAATCCTACCCCTCAAGTGAACGAACTGCACACTGATGGCAATTAAGGAGTCTTGCTATATTCTCTCAAATTAGGTGCAAGGAAAAATTGACCACAATAGCATTTCTCAAGAGCCAAGCACCTTTCAATGAAACGATGGGAATTTGTTGCCTCTTTAAAGCCACTGAATTCCTGTTTAAAGCATTCTCATTGTTCAAAAAATTTAGCAGTAGTTCATTATGTTCATCTCATTATACTAGGCAGGAAGACCTAATAAGGGAAATAAAACACTCACTTTTTAGACTGATAAAATAATTATAGGTATATGCAAAATATTAAATTCAGATTCAATAACAAAAGCCAGATCTTTGTATTATTATTTTTACATTTAGACTGAAAGGAAGTAGCTTTGTCCACTGAAAAGGACAATGGCTTTGGAGCCAAAAGGCCCAGGTTAAATTCCCAACCCGTCCCTAAATGCTGGAAAGCTGGAGACCTCAGAGAAGCAGTCATCTGTCAGTTGCTGCAATCCATAGGAACTTTGGGGATGGAACATGCGTATTCAGCAGCAAGAACCCAGCAGACACTCAGAAAGCACAACACTGACTCGGCACAACTCTGCACCCATGGCATGCCCTTGCCCAGCAGCTGGATGGCTGGCAATCCACACGCGGCTCCCCTCGGCCTCCCCCTCACCAGCCTCCTGGGGAGTCTCAATACTGCCTGGAAATCACGTGCAACTTCTACGCCATTTACTGCCTGGCGATGCTGGACAAATACATGGCAATCATACGAGCTCTGTGCTCCCTGGTGATGGTGAGCAAGTATCTCACCCTCCTCGCTGCTCACTCTCAACAGCTGACCTTGCTTCATATCTCACTGGAAGCAGCCAGAAAAAAAACTGCCTCTGCCACCCCTTCCAGCCCGCCTGCGTCTTCAGCTGTCTCCCCACCTCCCTCCTGCTGGCTTGAAGGTGGGCATAGTGAGGGGGACACAAGGTGTGCGGGTGAGGGCAGTGGCCCACCCCAGAGCAGGGTTATCATATCTCTGATATTGTCTGGAATTGCTGGTTCATGGAGATACTAAAAGCAGACCAACACTTCATTTGTGTGATCATTACTTTCAAATTCTCTAAAGATAGCACATGCCTGATTGCCTGCACCCAGGAAGATGCCCCCACAGCCCTGTGTGAGAAGGTTACTAGACAAAGCATGCATGATGGCTTGTGTGTGCAGAATTCACTCTCTCTGATGATTGTTCTCCAGGTCATCAATTCTTCCCTCTGTACTAGATCTTTCCATTGGCCTATAAGCATACTCTTATTCTCCTATCTTAAAATGAAAATATCTCCTGATCCCCACTCCCCCAACCCATTTCTTTCCTCTTTACAGTAAAACTCTCCTACCAGAAAGAGGAAATAAGGAGGAAAGGCAATAGGCCAACCCAGCCTTGCTGGCATGAAGGTGGAGCCCTTGGAAGGCACTGGAGTCCCGGAAGCGAGCCCCTCCCTGGGTTCACAGAAAGACTTTCTCTGTGAACTAGCAGGGAGGTAACAACCTAAGAGAATTCTTTCCTACCAACAACACATGAAATCAAAATTTAACAAAGCAGAACATTGCTTCGTCAATGAAAATCTCTCACAGATACTGCCAATTGATATTGCTTTTTCCAGGAAACGTTCTATTCCTAAGAAACCCAAAATGCTTCCCGAACAAGAAGAGATTAGAGTAATACATTTTTCTTCATAGGAGGCCAAGTTGTTTCCAATGTGCTTCCTGCTAATCCTACAATAATCCAATGATTTAGGCGGAAAGGGGTTTGCAATCCCCAGTGCAAAGGTAGGAAACTGAGGCCGAGAGAGGAAAAGCAACTTGCTCAAGTCATTATGGGCAAGAGGCAGGGACCAGATTCTCTCCTACCTGCATTTGACACGAGTTATGTTTGGCTACAGCCCATGAGCTGAGTTCCTCCAAGTTATAGCTAAAATACTTAAGACTCTACACCCAGCAGCATCTGAAATAAAACTCATTAGAGCAAAGAGCGTAATCCCCAAAGCACATGTCAACTTCAGATGTGTTCATTTCAGCATCCATTGAGCAGTAACCACAGGTGGGCCCAGACACTGGAGACAGAGATGAATCAGGCATGAGGTCCAGGCCCTGCCACAAGAGGAGGCCACCATCTCACTGAATAGATAGACATGTCACAGAACAATCTCATTTAATGGTTTGCACTGAAATTATTTCATAGACATGTCACAGAATCTCACGTAATGGTTTTTACTGAAATTATTTCCCAATACCTGTAAGTATTCTTGGTTCCTGGGATGCTCTCAGGAAAATGGGAATTCTGTGACATGTAACAGAGCTGAACTTCTGGGGACCACAGGGCTATTACAACGGGTCTCCTAGTTCAAAGGTACACAAAGCACTGCCTAGAGATTACATAAATAAAACTATTTTGCATGTGTATATGACAAAGTGTTGGAGACTACTGGAAATAAACTACTGCTCAGCTATTCCACACCACCTGAAGGTCTGAGGACCCTGGGTGGCACCTGGCCTTGGCCATCTGTTATGAATTTGCATAACACATGTCTGTGTGCTCAGCTCTCTCAGGCAGGGAAACTGGACCTGGAGCTCCCAAGGTGGAGACAGAGACAAACACAGCAACCTGGAACGACTCTCACATAACAGAAGGCTCTGCCACGTGACGTGGGCCATAAGAGTGGGGTGATCCCGATCTGGACAGGCTGCCATGGACAGGAGAGGCTTCTCAGCCGAGGGACAACCAGAGCTCAGTGCTGCAGGGCAGTGAAACCCCAGGAAGGGCACGTGGGCAGGAGACATGCAGGCTCAGGGAGGAAACACACAAAGTGCCGTGGAGGCGGGAGGTAAGGAAATGAGTGGATCTGCTGACAACACAGGGACCTGTGCCCACAGGGACAGAGATCCCCAGCACAGTCACTGGGCAGGCACTGGCAGCTCCTGAGAGAGCCAGGAGTAGGCCAGCAGAGCAAAGGCAAGGAGAAACTGTGTCTGAAGGGGCTGGCCCCAAAGGAGAGGCCCCACGTGCCTGAGCTGCGCCAGCTCCTCTGCGTGTCCACACCCTGGATTCCGCATGGCCCCATCACATGGCTCCCCCTAGAATGTGAGGTCACTGGAAACAGCATCTGGCTAGCCTTGGACACCTCGGTGCACCTCGAGGACAGCAAGTGGCCATGGCGGAAAGAGGGAGGGAGAAGGAAGGAGTACATCGGCCCAAGACGGGTGGGACTGACAGCAAACAGCCTATCCAGGGATGACAGCAGAGATGATGGCCTGAGACACAGGTCTGCAGAGGAGTCAGGCCAAGCAGTCATGACACCATCACTGACTAGACATGGCCAACAACAGAGACAGGGGAGGCAGATGTGTTCCCAAGGGAGCAAGGACAGGTCTGATGGGCAGGATCAGGTGGTTTTGGGCAGGACATCAGCATGCAGATGCCTACTAGGAGCAGGCAGCGCAAGACGGGGTGGGGTTCAGCTACAGTGGGGCAGAGAAATGGAGTCGGCATGCAAGGAGGAACATCAAGCCTAAAGATGGAAAGTGTCAAGAAGCCAAATCCTTCCAAAGGCCCTGTCTCAGTCCATCCGAGTAGCTATCACAAAATGCCACAACTGGGTGGCTTATCAACAGAAATTTATTTCTCACAGTTCTGGAGGCTGGGAAGTCTGAGATAGAGGCACTGGCAGAATCAATGCTTGGTGATGGCTGCTTCCTGGTTCATAGCTGGCGCCTTCTTGCTGTGTCCTCACATGGTGGAAGGGGCAACGTAGCTCTTTGTGGTTTCTTTTATAAGGGCACTAATTCCATTCACAAGGGCCCCACCCTCATGACCTGACCACCTCCCAAAGGCCCCACCTGCTAGGCCATTACATTAGGGGGTAGGTTTTGATCTATGAATTTTAGGAGGAAACAAACATTCAGCTCATAGCAAGCAACAAACAGAAGACCCAGTCCTTAGTGACAGAGAAAGCCTTTAGGGAGAAGGTGGAAGAGAAGAGGGGCTGCTCCTGAAAAGTGCAGCAAGAATGGGGAGGGCAGGCACTGGATCTAGCCAAGAGGAAGACACTGGTAACCTCAAAAAGTGAGATTTCCCTAACATGGCCACAGAGTCGCACAAGGTGGCTGAGATCAAGGCAGGGATATTCAGAAAGTAGGCACCCTCATCAGGCCTGGGGAAGGTTTGCTCTAACAAAAGGAAGCATCCTTTGGCCGGCTGAGTGACAATGGCTACCGCCAAGCACTGGCTACACTGGACAAATGACTTTCACCAGCTTTCCAGGACTTCCAAGCCTTTGAGTAAAAGGCCAGCATCTATGTTAAAATTACAAAATAATAAGAGGTCTAGTCAGCAGGGAGGCGAGCGTGCAGAAAGAGTGTGCAGAGAGCATGTGAAAAGGCCAGAGGGGAGGCAGCCCAGTGTGTCCTGAGCCTCCACATCTCTCTGGCCTGCAAGGCAGCCTCTTTTGGGTCATCCGCCCACAGAGGACTGCTCAGAGGTTTCCAGGGAGTCTGGCTTTCGGGACCAGCCCTATGCCCACGACCACTTCTCCCTACAAAGTTGTTCTGCAGCACAGACACACACGCACAGACACACACAAGGGTGGTGGAGTCTGCTGCTCTCATGAACGAATACTGCCATGGCAAAGGGGCCAAGAACCTCAAAGACTCGCTCATAACTTCTGACCAGTGGTTTTCCTCCTTGAGATCCTGCCTTCGTGATCATCCAAAACTAGAACCGGGATTATGCACTAAGATATTCAACACACAAGCAAGTTCCCAGAAGCAACCGAAGTGCTCAGCAGTGGACAAATCCTGACACTCACAAAACAAATTATGATACAGCCACTGAAAATCATATTTCAAAGAATACTGAATGGCACAGGGAAACGCTCCTAATGAACACTAAGTTTTAAAGAATGGAATACTCAGCCATTTGGTATGAATACAATTTTGTTATTAATGGATAGATATTATTTATGAATAGATGGAAGGAAGGAGAGCTGGCCAGGATTAAAGGAAATATACCAAAATTTTCACTGTGAAACTTTTTTAAAAAATAATTTCTGCCTGTAATCCCAGCACTTCGGGAGGGCAAGGTGGGCGGATCACGAGGTCAGGAGTGCGAAACCAGCCTGGCCAATATGGTGAAACCCCGTCTCTACTAAAAATACAAAAAATTAGCCGGGGGTGGTGGCATGCACCTATAATCCCAGCTACTCAAGAGGCTGAGGCAGGAGAATTGCTTGAACCTGGGAGGTGGAGGATGCAGTGAGCGGAGATCATGCCACTGCACTCCAGCCTGGGTGACAGTACAAGACTCTGTCTCAAAATAATAATAAAAATAATAACATCTGTATTTTCTACAATGAGTCTAAACAACATTTAAAAATCGGAAACACTGCGAGGCACGGTAAAGGATAACACAGCAGATCCAACATGGTTCAGGAGGATCCACTGTAAGCTGCTCAGGCAAGGATAGTGTCTTATTCAAGTCCATGTCCCCAGCCTGGCACATGATAGGTGTTCAACTAATGAGGAAGCTAAGTCGCACGCTGCAAATCATGAAGACCGTGAGCAGAGGAAAGGGGAAAGCCTTGGCTGAAGTGCCTGGGAAGTTACGGGGGGAGGCACTTGAATGGATCTTGAAAAGCAGCCAGACCTGCACAGGAGGTCACAGAAGGGGCTCCCAGACTCCATAATGCATCAGGCATGGGCTCTACCCCCGACCCCACCCCTCCGAACACTCCCTCATTCAATCCCCCACCTCTCTGCTGGCCGGCCCATGATCCCCACTCTACAGTACAGGACAGAGGGTCAGAGAGGCTGACCTCCCCTCAGCCAGGGAAGTGCAGGGGCAAGCAGAACCCGGATCTGCCTGACCCAGGCCCAGGGCTCCACAGTGCCACATGGCCTGTCCAGGGTCAGCGCAAGTGAAGAACGTATGGCCACAGAGAGCCCACAAAACCACAAAACTCCCCAAGGGAGCAGAGGTCTTGGACACAGGGCTGGTCCTGACAGCCAGGCTCCCCAAGGGGGCTCTGTGCTGCTCCTACCATTGCAATCTCATATTTAAAAGCAGCCTGTTCCAAAAGCCCAGAGCAGAGAGCATGGTGCTCCCTTTTCAACAGAACATACGAGTGCCTCCCAGGCCTCCCACGGGGAGGGCAGCTGCACTCGTTGGGGACGTTCATAAAGCAGCGTATAAATGGCAAAATGCCAAAGCACACAGAGAAGGCGCCGGGTCAGGCTGCATCCCCCAAATATTAAGAATTGTTAATCCGCCAAAATAACAACAAAGGAGCCACTTTTGTTTTCTATAGTGGACTAATATGAAAAAAATATATCTTGCACCCTGAAATATACTCATAATTATGTTGTCAGCTAATCCTGATGAAGATGCTATAATTTGGATGCATTTTTAGGCCCAATTACTGTGCACTCATCCTTATCAAAAGAATTCAAAGGGAAAATGACAAATTCAGCACAAAGAAAATCACGAAAGTTTGGGGTTTGAGCATTCAATTCCTAGTAACCATTTGCCAGGTTTTAGCCAGCTACTCTGTACTATTAAAATGGAAAATCCTAAAATAACTGTACTAATAAGTCCTCATTTCTGATCTCTGACTTGTAAACATTCCCAGCCAAGAACAGCCAGGTTCTGTCTGCAACCTCTGACCTCCCTGCCTGCTCTGGGACCTTGGGACAAGCAAGGTGTTTCGACCCAACTCCTTCCAGAAGGCAGCTAAGAACTGGAATATGAATTCATAGGCCCTGAGGGGAAGACTGAGTCCCTTGCACTTAGGGAGGGTTCCAGGATGCAGCAGGAGGTGGCCACTTCTCTGACCATGGGCTGCAGACATGATCAGATGGAGTTGGCCTACTCTGAGGGACCCCTCCCCAACTTTCAGGCCCTCAAGGAAAGGGGTGACGAGGGTCAGTTGGGCCTTGAGCTGGAGTCACGGATGCTCACAGCCAGCTCACATCCAGCCAGCTCACAGAATGCTCTGGCACCCTGCACATGAGGCAGAGTGTCCTCCTCTTGCTGCTGCTGTCCTCTGTACATCCACCTGGTGGGAGTGTCAAGGGCAGGATGAGTGGAACAAGACAGGGTTCAGGCTTTATGGGGTCCCCCAGCCCTTACACTGGCTTTTAATATTTCCATTATTGTTTATTACAAAATGTACATAGGAGTACATGCTCATGGTAACAGTAAACAGAACAGCAGTCTATAGAATACAGACAGCCCCCGAGCATCCCCTCTGAGAGTCAGAGCATCACTGAGCATAGTGTGGTGCCTGTATCCTTCCGGACCTTTTGCTGTGCATCACAGACAGAGAGAGATGGACAAGAGAAGGGGGATGAATATCACCTTCACAGCAGCAAAACCTTGTACAAACCCTTCCCCACTGGGGTCTCCAGAGCCCTGTGCCCCTCCATACCCCTCTGCCTCCCCTGAGGTCCTGCAGGCTGGGCTTGACACAGAAGGACGACAGAGGAGGTAGCTGGTATTGTTGACATGGAGGGTCTCAGGGGCCTCAAGTAAAAACTCAAAATACACTACCCAACAGGTAACAGAGCACCCCTTCCCATTCCCAGCTGGGCTAGTGTCAGAGAAGGCCTAGTACAGAGCCAAGACTTTCACCAGCATCCAGCAGTAATGAAGCTATCACCGTCCACTGAAGTGTCACTGGAGGCCCCATGGAGGGTAGTACTAAGGCGCCCTTGCCCCTCCTAGCTAGCATTGGTATCAGCAGCAGGCTCCCAGTTGGGAGCCTGAACTCCCACCCCCATCCACCAGTTATGAGGTGCACTTTTCTCCAGACATCAAAGAGACTGAGTGGGGAACCTAAACTTCTACCCCCCACTGGCAGTAACAAGGCAGTACCCCCTTGTCTTCACCAAAGCAGTGTCAGGTGGAGCCTGCTAAAACCGAAGATTTAAATAAGATCCAGAGTCTCTTAACATAAGACTGAAAATGCCCAAGATTCGATTAAAAATCATTCCTCGTGATTTTCCAAGAGCCAGGAAAATATCAACTGTAATGAGAAAAGACAATTAACAGACACCAATACTAGGTGGTACAGATGTCAGAATTAGCTGGCAAGGGCTTAAAGTAACCATCACAAAAATGACTTCACAATCAAGGATAAGCCTGTCTACAACAAGCAAAAAAACATTGTGTCTCAGCAAAGAAATCAGAGATATAAGAGAAAACCCAAATAAAAATTTTACAACAGAAAAATACAGCAAGAACAAAACCTTCAAAGGAAGGGCTCAAAGCAGAATGAAAAGGAGAGAAAAATAACACAAAAAAAGAAATTGAAAAAGAAAAGAACAGTGCCCCAAGGACCAGTGGGACTATAACAAAAGATTAATATTTGTGATATGAGTCCCAAAAAAAGAAAAAGAGAGTAGAAGTGGGAAAGTATTCAAAGAAATTATAGCTGAAAACTTTCCAAATTTGACAAAAGATATAAATCCACTAATTCAAGAAGCTGAGCAAACCCCGGACAGGATAAACCCAAAGAAATCCACGCCAAGTGCAGCCATAAAAAAGAATGAGTTCATATCCTTTGAAGGGACATGGATGAAGGTGGAAACCATCATTCTCAGCAAACTAACACAGGAACAGAAAACCAAATACCACATGTTCTCACTCACGAGTGGGAGCTGAACAATGAGAACTCATGGACATAGGGAGGGGAACATCCCACACTGGGGCCTGTCAGGGGCTGGGAGGAAAGGGAAAGGAGAGCATTAGGACAAACAGATAATGCATGCAGGGCTTACAACATAGATGACAGGTGGCTGGGCACGGTGGCTCACGCCTGTAATCCCAGCACTTTGGGAGGCCAAGGTGGGCAGATCAGAGGTCAGGAGATCAACACCATCCTGGCTAACACAGTGAAACTCTGTCTCTACTAAAAATACAAAAAAATTGGTCAGGCGTGGTGGCAGGCACCTGTAGTCCCAGCTACTTGGGAGGCTGAGGCAGGAGAATAGCGTGAACCTGGGAGGCAGAGCTTGCAGTGAGCTGGGATCGTCCACTGCACTCCAGCCTGGGCGACAGAGCGAGACTCCGTCTCAAAATAAAAAAAAAAAAAACATAGATGACAGGTTGATAGATGCATCAAACCACCATGGCACATACATACCTATGTAACAAACCTTCATGTTCTGCACATGTAACCAAGAACTTAAAGTAAAATAAATTAAAAAAAAAAAGAGGGGGGCAGCTCCAAGATGGCCGAATAGGAACAGCTCCAGTCTACAGCTCCCAGTGTGAGCGACACAGAAGATGGGTGATTTCTGCATTTCCAACTGAGGTACCGGGTTCATCTCACCGGGGCTCGTCGGGCAGTGTGGGCAGGACAGTGGGTGCAGCCCACCAAGTGTGAGCTGAAGCAGGGAGAGGCATTGCCTCACCCAGGAAGCGCAAGGGGTCAGGGAATTCCCTTTCCTAGCCAAGGGAAAGGGTGACAGACAGCACCTGGAAAATCGGGTCACTCCCACCCTAATACTGCACTTTTCCAATGGTCTAAGCAAACGGCACAACAGGAGATTATATCCCACGCCTGGCTCAGAGGGTCCTATGCCCATGCAGCCTCACTCATTGCTAGCACAGCAGTCTGAGATCGAACTGCAAGGTGGCAGCAAGGCTGGGGGAGGGGCGCCCACCATTGCTGAGGCTTGAGTAGGTAAACATAGCCACCGGAAGCTCGAACTGGGTGGAGCCCACCACAGCTCAAGGAGACCTGCCTGCCTCTGTAGACTCCACCTCTGGGGGCAGGACATAGCCGAACAAAAGGCAGCAGAAACCTCTGCAGACTTAAATGCCCCTGTCTGACAGCTTTGAAGAGAGTAGTGGCTCTCCCAGCACGGAGTTTGAGATCTGAGAATGGACAGACCCTCAAGTGGATCCCTGACCCCTGAGTAGCCTAACTGGGAGGCACCCCCAAGTAGGGGCAGACTGACACCTCACACGGCCAGGTACCCCTCTGAGACGAAGCTTCCAGAGGAATGATCAGGAAGCAACATTTGCTATTCAGCAATATTCACTGCTCTGCAGCCTCCACTGCTGATACCCAGGCAAACAGGGTCTGGAGTGGACCTCCAGCAAACTCCAACAGACCTGCAGCTGAGGGTCCTGACTGTTAGAAAGAAAACTAACAAACAGAAAGGACACCCACACCAAAACCCCATCTGTATGTCACCATCATCAAAGACCAAAGGTAGATAAAACCACAAAGATGGGGAAAAAACAGAGCAGAAAAGCTGAAAATTCTAAAAATCAGAGCGCTTCTCCCCCTCCAAAGGAACACAGCTCCTCACCAGCAAGGGAACAAAGCTGGACGGAGAATGACTTTGACAAGTTGAGGGAAGAAGGCTTCAGACGATCAAACTTCTCTGAGCTAAAGGAGGAAGTTCAAATCCATCGCAAAGAAGCTAAAAACCTTGAAAAAAGATTAGACAAATAGCTAACTAGAATAACCAGTGTAGAGAAGTCCTTAAATGACCTGATGGAGCTGAAAACCATGGCACGAGAACTACATGACGAATGCACAAGCTTCAGTAGCCGATTCGATCAAGTGGAAGAAAGGCTATCAGTGATTGAAGATCAAATGAATGAAATGAAGCGAGAAGAGAAGTTTAGAGAAAAAAGAGTAAAAAGAAATGAACAAAGCCTCCAAGAAATATGGGACTATGTGAAAAGACCAAATCTACCTCTGATTAGTGTACCTGAAAGTGATGGGGAGAATGGAAACAAGATGGAAAACACTCTCCAGGAGAACTTCCCCAACCTAGCAAGGCAGGCCAACATTCAAATTCAGGAAATACAGAGAATGCCACAAAGATACTCCTCAAGAAGAGCAGCTCCAAGACACATAATTGTCAGATTCACCAAAGTTGAAATGAAGGAAAAAATGTTAAGGGCAGCCAGAGAGAAAGGTCGGGTTACCCACAAAGGGAAGCCCATCTAACTAACAGTGGATCTCTCGGCAGAAACTCTACAAGCCAGAAGAGAGTGGGAGCCAATATTCAACATTCTTAAAGAAAAGAATTTTCAACCCAGAATTTCATATCCAGCCAAACTAAGCTTCATAAGTGAAGGAGAAATAAAAGCCTTTACAGACAAGCAAATGCTGAGAGATTTTGTCACCATCAGGCCTGCCCTAAAAGAGCTCCTGAAGGAAGCACTAAACATAGAAAGGAACAACTGGTACCAGCCACTGCAAAAACATGACAAATTGTAAAGACCATCGATGCTATGAAGAAATTGCATCAACTAACGACCAAAATAACCAGCTAACACCATAATGACAGGATCAAATTCACACATAACAATATTAACCTTAAATATAAATGGGCTAAATGCTCCAATTAAAAGACACAGACTGGCAAATTGGATAAAGAGTCACAACCCATCAGTGTGCTGTATTCAGGAGACCCATCTCATGTGCAGAGACACACATAGGCTCAAAAATAAAGGGATGGAGGAAGATCTACCAAGCAAATGGACAACAAAAAAAGGCAGAGGTTGCAATCCTAGTCTCTGATAAAACACACTTTAAACAAACAAAGATCAAAAGAGACAAAGAAGGTCAGTACATAATGGTAAAGGGACCAATTCAACAAGAAGAGCTAACCATCCTAAATATATATGCACCCAATACAGGAGCACCTAGATTCATAAAGTAAGTCCTTAGAGATCTACAAAGAGACTTAGACTCCCACACAAGAATAACGGGAGACTTTAACACCCCACTATCAAGATTAGACAGATCAATGAGACAGAAAGTTAACAAGGATATCCAAGAATCGAACTCAGCTCTGCACCAAGCAGACCTAATAGACATCTACAGACCTCTCCACCTCAAATCAACAGAATATACATTCTTCTCAGCACCACATTGCACTTAATTCAAAATTGACCCCATAGTTGGAAGTAAAGCACTCCTCAGCAAATGGAAAAGAACAGAAATTATAACAAACTGTCTCTCAGACCACAGTGCAATCAAATTAGAACTCAGGATTAAGAAACTCACTCAAAACCACTCAACTACATGGAAACTGAACAACCTGCTCCTGAATGACTACTGGGTACATAACAAAATGAAAGCAGAAATAAAGATGTTCGAAACCAATAAGAACAAAGACACAACATACCAGAATCTCTGGGACACATTTAAAGCAGTGCATAGAGGGAAATTTATACCACTAAATGCCCACAAGAGAAAGCAGGAAAGATCTAAAATTGACACCCTAACATCACAATTAAAAGAACTAGAGAAGCAAGAGCAAACACATTCAAAATCTAGCAGAAGGCAAGAAATAACTAAGATCAGAGAAGAACTGAAGGAGATAGAAACACACAAAAAAAAAACCTTCAAAAACTCAATAAATCCAGGAGCTGGTTTTTTGAAAAGATCAACAAAATTGATAGACTGCAAGCAAGACTAATAAAGAAGAAAAGAGAGAAGAATCAAATAGACACAATAAAAAATGATAAAGGGGATATCACCACTGATCCCACAGAAATACAAACTACCATCAGAGAATACTATAAACACCTCTACACAAATAAACTAGAAAATCTAGAAAAAATGGATAAATTCCTCGACACATACACCCTTCCAAGACTAAACCAGGAAGAAGTTGAATCCCTGAATAAACCAATAACAGGCTCTAAAATTGAGGCAATAATTAATAGCCTACCAACCAAAAAAAGTCCAGGACCAGACAGATTCACAGCTGAATTCTACCAGAGGTACAAGGAGGAGCTGGTACCATTCCTTCTGAAACTGTTCCAATCAATAGAAAAAGAGGGAATCCTCCCTAACTCATTTTATGAGGCCAGCATTATCCTGATACCAAAGCCTGGCAGAGACACAACAACAAAAGAGAATTTTAGACCAATATCCCTGATGAAGATTGATGCAAAAATCCTCAATAAAATACTGGCAAACTGAATCCAGCAGCACATCCAAAAGCTTATCCACCATGATCAAGCAGGCATTTCATCCCTGGGATGCAAGGCTGGTTCAACATATGCAAATCAATAAACGTAATCCAGCATATAAACAGAACCAAAAACAAAAACCACATGATTGTCTCAATAGATGAAGAAAAGGCCTTTGACAAAATTCAACAGCCCTTCATGCTAAAAACTCTCAATAAATTAGGTATTGATGGGATGTATCTCAAAATAATAAGAGCTATTTATGACTAACCCACAGCCAGTATCATACTGAATGGGCAAAAACTGGAAGCATTCCCTTTGAAAACTGGCACAAGACCAGGATGCCCTCTCTCACGACTCCTATTCAACACAGTGTTGGAAGTTCTGGCCAGGGCAATCAGGCAGCAGAAAGAAAGAAAGGGTATTCAATTAGGAAAAGAGGATGTCAAATTGTCCCTGTTTGCAGATGACATAATTGTATATTTAGAAAACCCCATCATCTCAGCCCAAAATCTCCTTAAGCTGATAAGCAACTTCAGCAAAGTCTCAGGATACAAAATCAACGTACAAAAATCACAAGCATTCTTATACACCAGTAACAGACAAACAGAGAGCCAAATAATGAGTGAACTCCCATTCACAATTGCTTCAAAAAGAATAAAATACCTAGGAATACAACTTACGAGGGATGTGAAGGACCTCTTCAAGGAGAATTATAAACCACTGCTCAATGAAATAAAAGAGGATACAAACAAATGGAAGAACATTCCATGCTCATGGGTAGGAAGAATCAATATCGTGAAAATGGCCATACTGCCCAAGGTAATTTATAGATACAATGCCATCCCCATCAAGCTACCAATGACTTTCTTCACAGAATTGGAAAAAACTACTTTAAAGTTCATATGGAACCAAAAAAGAGCCCACATTGCCAAGACAATCCTAAGCCAAAAGAACAAAGCTGGAGGCATAAAGCTGGAGGTGGGAACTGAACAATGAGAACACTTGGACACAGGAAGGGGAACATCACACACCGGGGCCTGTCATAGGGTGGGGGCAGGGCGGAAGGATAGCATTAGGAGATATACCTAATGTAAATGACAAGTTAATGGGTGCAGCACACCAACATGGCACATGTATATATATGTAACAAACCTGCACATTGTGCACATGTACCCTAGAACTTAAAATATAATAATAAAAAAAAGAAATCCACACCAAGACACATCATAATCAAATCTCTGAAAACTAAAGACAAAGAAAAAATGTAAAAGTAACGAAAAAAAGTCTATAGACGAAAATTATGTGAATGACAGCAGGTTTATCATCATACGCAATGGAACTCAGAAAGAAATGGCACAACATTTTTCAAATGTTGAAAGAAAAGAACTCTCCACCTAAAATTCCATGTCCAGTGAAAATATCCTTCAGGAATGGAGGGGAAATCAAGACATTTTCAAAGGAAGAAAAACTGGCATAATTTGTCACCAGTAGATATAACCTAATAGAATGGCTAAAGGAAGTTCCCTAAACAGGAAGAAAATATAAAAACAATCAACCTTAGAATATCAAAAAGAAAGAAACAAGAAAGGAAAGTATAAAAATATGGGTAAATACACCAGATTTTCTTCTTAAGTTTCCTAAATTATGTTTGACGGTTGAAACAAAAAGTCTATCTCTGTGGGAAGTGGTTCACAACGTATGTAGAAGAAATACAACAATTATACCATGAATGAGGGACGGAGTCCTCTCAAACTTCTGCTCTGAGATGTTGATAACCTTCATAACTTCACTGTCAACCCTTGTACTGAATTCCCTTCCCTTCTACTACAGGCACACCCCAACAACAGTATACAAGAGCAACAATCCTCAAGTAAATCAGAGATGACTTGCTTTACAAGAGGAGAGGAGTAAAAACACTGCTATCTGTGCAGAAAGAAAGAATGGCAACATTGAGATACCCATTACTCAGCACAGTTCCTAGGCTTGAAAGAGAACTAACAAACACTTAGCTTAAAGGACTTCAGAATGAATGAAGAAGTGACCCATTCCAATGTTGCTGCAGTTTCCGCATATTTAACAAATAGGATCCTTCTGAGAATGCTAGAATCGGGGATTATGACACCAAGTCACTTCAGCCGTAAACCTTATTCTTGTACTTTTCTTTCTTGCTGGTAATTTTACATACCAGGATATATAGTTAGAATAGACTATATACCAATAATTTTGATAATGAATTCTATGATGTGTTCTGTCTGCTTGTATCTTTTCCTTCCTACCATGATACCAGTTACTTATAAGTGATCTGTGTAGTTTGAATGTATTTGAAGAACCTCAGTATATTTTAGCTCTACTCACTGATTTGACCTAAAAAAGCACCAAAAGGACGTAAGTATTCCCATGTATTTTAGAAGCCTAAAGTCAGTGACAGGAAACTCAACATCAAGAATTTGAAGCAAGTCAGGCGCAGTGGCTCACGCCTGCAATCCCAGCACTTTGAGAGGCCGAGGTGGGCAGATCACCTGAGGTCAGGAGTTCAAGACCAGCCTGGCCAAATGGTGAAATCCTGTCTCTACTAAAAACAGAAAAAATTGAGGTAGCTGGCAAGATGGCCGAATAGGAACAGCTTTGGTCTGCAGCTCCCAGTGAGAGCGAAGCAGAAGGTGGGTAATTTCTGCATTTCCAGCTGAGGTAGCCAGTTCATCATATTCGGTCTGGTTGGACAGTGGGTGCAGCCCCAGAGGGCAAGCCAGAGAAAGGTGGGGCATGGCCTCACCTGGGAAGCGCAAGGGGTCGGGAGATTTTCCCTTTCCTAGCAAAGGAAGCCGTGAGAGGCCGTACCGGGAGGAACGGTGCATTCCAGCCCAGGTACTGAGCTTTTCCCATGGTCTTCGCAATCGGCAGACCAGGAGATTTTCTCTGGTGCCTGGCTTGGCAGGTCCCACCCCCAAAGCCCAGCAAGCTAAGATCCACTGGCTCGAAATTCTCACTGCTAGCACAGCAGTCTGAGGCCAACCTGGGACGCTGGAGCTTGGTGGGGGAAGGGGCATCCATCATTGCTGAGGCCTGAGTAGGCAGTTTTACCCTCACAGTGTAACAAAAGCTGCCAGAAGTTCCAACTGGGTGGAGCCCACCACAGCTCCCTGGGACAGAGCACCTGTGGGAAGGGGCGGCTGTGGGTGGAGCCTCAGGAGACTTAAACGTCCCTTCCTGACAGCTCTGAAGAGAGCAGCGGTTCTCCCAGCACAGCATTCGAGCTCTGATATGGGGCAGACTACCTCCTCAAGTGGGTCCCTGACCTCCCCACCCCGTGTATCCAGACTGGGAGACACCTCCCAGTAGGGGCCAACAGACACCTCATACACGAGAGCTCTGGCTGGCATCTAGCAGGTGCCCCTCTGGGACGAAGCTTCCAGAGGTAGGAACAGGCAGCAATCTTTGTTGTTCTGCAGCCTCCACTGGTGATACCCAGGCAAACAGGGTCTGGAGTGGACCTCCAGCAAACTCCAGCAGACCTGCAGCAGAGGGGCCTGTTAGAAGGAAAACTAACAAACAGAATGGAATACTATCAGCATCACCAACATCAAAGACCAAAGGTAGATAAATCAACGAACATGGGGAGAAACCAGCGCAAAAAGGTTGAAAGTTCCAAAAACCAGAATGCCTCTTCTCCTCCAAAGGATCACAACTCCTCACCAGCAAGGGGACAAAACTGGACGGAGAATGAGTTTGACAAACTGACAGAAGTAGGCTTCAGAAAGTGGGTAATAACAAACTCCTCCAAGCTAAAGGAGCATGTTCTAACCCAATGCAAGGAAGCTAAGAACCTGGAAAAAAGGTTAGACGAATTCCTAACTAGAATAACCAGCTTAGAGAACATAAATGACCTGATGGAGCTGAAAAACATTGCACGAAAATTTCATGAAGCATATACAAGTATCAATAGCTGAATCGATCAAGCAGAAGAAAAGATATCAGAAATTGAAGATCAACTCAATGAAATAAAGTGAGAAGACAAGATTAGAGAAAAAAGAGTGAAAAGAAGCAAACAAAGCCTCCAAGAAATATGGGACTATGTGAAAAGACCAAATCTACATTTGATTGGTACACCTGAAAGTGATAGGGAGAATGGAACCAAGCTGGAAAACACTCTTCAGGATATTACCCAGGAGAACTTCCCCAACCTAGCAAGGCCAGCCAACATTCAAATTCAAGAAATACAGAGACCACGATAAGAATATTCCTCAAGAAGAGCAACCCCAAGACACATAATCGTCAGATTCACCAAGGTTGAAATGAAGGCAACAGCCAGAGAGAAAGGTTGGATTAGCCACAAAGGGAAGCCCATCAGACTAACAGTGGATCTCTCAGCAGAAACCCTACAAGCCAGAAGAGAGTGGGGGCCAATACTCAACATTCTTAAAGAAAAGAAATTTCAACCCAGAATTTCATATCCAGCCAAACTAAGCTTCATAAGTGAAGGAGAAATAAAATCCTTTACAGACAAGCAAATGCTGAGAGATTTTGTCACCACCAGGCCTGTCTTACAAGAGTTCCTGAAGGAAGCACTAAACATGAAAAGGAACAACTGGCACCAGCCACTGCAAAAACATACCAAATTGTAAAACCCATCGGCACTATGAAGAAACTGCATCAACTAACGGGGAAAATAACCAGCTGGCATCATGATGATGGATCAAATTCACACATAACAATATCAACCTTAAATGTAAATGAGCTAAATGCCCCAATTAAAAGACACAGACTGGCAAATTAGATAAATAGTGTGCTGTATTCAGGAGACCCATTTCATGTGGAAAGACACACATAGGCTCAAAATAAAGGGATAGAGGAAGATGTACCAAGCAAATGGAAAGGAAAAAAAAAAAAAAAAGCAGGGGTTGCAATTCTAGTCTCTGATAAAACACACTTTAAACCAACAAAGATGAAAAGAGACAAAGAAGTGCATTACATACTGGTAAAGGGATCAATGCAACAAGAAGAGCTAACTATCCTAAATATATATGCACTCAATACAGGAGCACCCAGATTCATAAAATAACTTCTTAAAGACCTACGAAGAGACTTAGACTCCCACACAATAATAGTGGGAAACTTTAACACCTCACTGTCAATATTAGATCAATGAGACAGAAAATTAACAAGGATATCCAGGACTCGAACTCAGCTCTGGACCAAGTGGACCTAATAGACATCTATAGAACTCTCCACCCCAAATCAACAGAATAAACATTCTTCTCAGCACCACATTGCACTTATTCTAAAATTGACCACATAATTGGAAGTAAAACACTCCTCAGCAAATGCAAAAGAATGGAAATCATAACAAACAGTCTCTCAGACCATAGTGCAATCAAATTAGAACTCAGGATTAAGAAACTCACTCAAAACCGCACAACTACATGGAAACTGAACAACCTGCTTCTGAATGACTACTGGGTAAATAACGAAATGAAGATGTTGTTTGAAACCAATGAGAACAAAGACACAACACACCAGAATCTCTGGGACACATTTAAAGCAGTGTGTAGGGGGAAATTTATAGCACTAAATCCCCACAAGAAAAAGTAGGAGAGATCTAAAATTGACACCCTAACGTCACAGGTAAAAGAACTAGAGAAGCAACAGCAAACAAATTCAAAAGCTAGCAGAAGACAAGAAATAACTAAGATCAGAGCAGAACTAAAGGAGACAGAGACACAAAAAACCCTTCAAAAAAAATCAATGAATCCAGTAGCTCGTTTTTTGAAAAGATCAACAAAATAGATACACTGCTAGCAAGACTAATAAAGAAGAAAAGAGAGAAGAAACAAATAGACGCGATGAAAATTGATAAAGGGGCTATCACTACCAATCCCACAGAAATACAAACTACCATCAGAGAATACTATAAACACCTCTAGGCAAATAAACTAGAAAATCTAGAAGAAATGGGCAAATTTCTGGACACATACATCTCCCAAGACTAAACCAGGAAGAAGTCGAATCCCTGAATAGACCAATAACAAGTTCTGAAATTGAGGCAGTAATTAATAGCCTACCAACCAAAAAAAGTCCAGGACCAGATGGATTCACAGCCAAATTCTACCAGCGGTATGAAGAGAAGCTGGTACCATTCCTTCTGAAACTATTCCAAACAATAGAAAAAGAGGGAATCCTCCCTAACTCATTTTATGAGGCCAGCAGCATCCTGATACCAAAACCTAGCACAGACAAAAAAAAAATAAAAAAATAAAAAACTGAGGCCAATATCCTGATGAACATCAATGCAAAAATCCTCAATAATACTGGCAAACCAAATCCAGCAGCACATCAAAAAGCTTGTCCACCAGGATCAAGTTGGCCTCATCCCTAGGATGCAAGGCTAGTTCAACATACATTAATAAATAAACATAATCTATCACATAAACAGAACCAATGACAAAAACCACAATTATCTCAATGGACTCTGAAAAGGCCTTTGACAAAATTCAACAGTGCTTCATGCTAAAAACTCTCAATAAACTAGGTATTGATGGAACATATCTCAAAATAATAAGAGCTATTTATGACAAACCCACAGCCAATATCATATTGAATGGGCAAACCTGGAAGCATTCCCTTTGAAAACTGTCACATGACAAGGACGCCCTCTCTCACCACTCCTATTTAACATAGTATTGGAAGCTCTGGCCAGGGCAATCAGGCAAAAGAAAGAAAAAAAAAGTATTCAATTAGGAAAAGAGGAAGTCAAATTGTCTCCGTTTGCAGAAGATGTGACTGTATATTTAGAAAACCCCATCGTCTCGGCCCCAAATCTCCTTAAGCTGATAAGCAACGTAAGCAAAGTCTCAGGATACAAAATCAATGTGCAAAAATCACAAGCATTCCTATATACCAATAACAAACAGAGAGCCAAATCATGAGTGAACTCCCATTCACAATTGCTACAAAGAATACAAAATACCTAGGAATACAACTTACAAGGGATGTGAAGGACCTCTTCAAGGAGAATTACAAGCCACTGCTCAAGGAAATAAGAGAGGACACAAACAAATGGAAAAATGCTCATGGACAGGAAGAATCAATATCGTGAAAATGGCCATACTGCCCGAAGTAATTTATAGATTTAATGCTATCCCCATCAAACTACCATTGACTTTCTTCACAGAATTGGAAAAAACTACTTTAAATTTCATATGGAACCAAAAAAAGAGCCCGCATAGCCAGGACAATCCTAAGAAAAAGAACAAAGCTGGAGGCTTTGAAATCACTACCTGATTTCAAACTATACTACAAGGCTACAGTAACCAAAACAGCATGATACTGGTACCAAAACAGATATATAGACCAGTGGAACAGAACAGAAGCCTCAGAAATAACACCACACATCTACGACCATCTGATCTTTGACAAACCTGACAAAAACAAGCAATGAGGAAAGGATTCCCTATTTAATAAATGGTTTTGGGAAAACTGGCTAGCCATATGCAGAAAGCTGAAACTGGATCCCTTCCTTACACCTTATACAAAAATTAACTCAAGATAAATTAAAGACTTTAATGTAAGACCTAAAACCATAAAAACCCTAGAAGAAAACCTAGGCAATACCATTCAGGACATAGGCATAAGCAAAGACTTCATGACTAAAACACCAAAAGCAATGGCAACAAAAGCCGAAACTGACAAACAGGATCTAATTAAACTAAAGAGCTTCTGCACAGCAAAAGAAACTATCATCAGAGTCAACAGGCAACCTACTGAATGGGAGAAAACTTTTTCAATCTATCCATCTGACAAAGGGCTAATATCCAAAATCTACAAAGAACTTAAACAAGTTTACAAGAAAAAAACAAACAACCCCAACAGAAAGTGAGTGAAGGACATGAACAGACACTTTTCAAAAGAAGACATTTATGCAGCCAACAAACATATGAAAAAATGCTCATCATCACTAGTCATTAGAGAAATGCAAATCAAAACCACAATGAGATACCACCTCACACCAGTTAGAATGGTGATCATTAAAAAGTCAGGAAACAAATGCTGGAGAGGAGGTGGAGAAATAGGAACGCTTTTACACTGTTGGTGGGAGTGTAAATTAGTTCAACCATTGTGGAAGACAGTGTGGCGATTCCTCAAGGATCTAGAACTAGAAATACTATTTGACCCAGCAATCCCATTACTGGGTATATACCCAAAGGATTATAAAACGTTCTGCTATAAAGACACATGCACATGTATGTTTATTATAGCACTGTTCACAATAGCAAAGACTTGGAACCAACCCAAATGCCCATCAGTGATAGACTAAAGAAAATGTGGCACATATACACCATGGAATAATACGCAGCCATAAAAAAAGATGAGTTCATGTCCTTTGCAGGGACACAGATGAAGCTGGAAACCATCATTCTCAGCAAACTAACATAAGAACAGAAAACCAAACACTGCATGTTCTCACTCATAAATGGGAGTTGAACAATGAGAACACATGGACACAGGGAGGGGAACATCACACACTGGGGCCTGTCGGGGGTTGGGGGTGGGGGAGGGATAGCATTAGGAGAAACACCTAATGTAGATGACAGGTTGATGGGTGCAGCAAAGCACCATGGCACATGTATACCTATGTAGCAGACCTGCACGTTCTGTACACGTACCCCCGAACTTAAAGTGTAATTTAAAAAAACAGAAAAAATTAGTCAGGCAAGGTGTTGCATGCCTATAGTCCCAGCTACTTGGGAGGCTGAGGCAGGAGAATCGCTTGAACCCTGGAGGCGGAGATTGCCCACGATCGCACCATTGCACTGCAGCCTGAGTGACAGAGCCAGACTCCACTTCAAAAAAAAAAAAAGAATTTGAAGCAAAGTCACTTGTGGGGAAAGAATGTAAAGAAAGCACTGGATAGTTTGGCTAGAGCATAATAATTGGATTTTCTGGCTTTCAAAAATTTGGATTGTAAAAAAAAGAAACTTTGTGCTATTTTTACAATTTTCAGTACAAATAAATGTGTGTATTGAGAAAGAGTAAAATTAACATATTTGAGTACCTTTTAAAAAAAATGAGGGAGGGTAAACGGATGTAAATGGTGGGAAGCTTTCTACACTTCGCTCACACAGATCAAATGGTAACAAACAGTGCTGCATCTTGACTGCAGGAGTAATGACACAAACTTACACACAATAAAAATGGATTCAAACTATACACACACACTGCACCGGCACCAATTTCTTGGTTTAATATTGTATGATAGTTAGTTACATAAGATGTAACCATTAGGTTGGGATAATAAAAAAAAAGTTCTAGAGATCAAGGATGGTGATGGTTACATAACAACACTAATGTACCTGTTGCCACTAAACTGTCTACCGAAAGATGATTAAAATGGTAAATTTTGTGTTGTGTTGTGTATATTTTATATTTTATATTTATTTTTTAAATGTAAACCTCTTTTGGGTAAACTGGGTAAAAGGTACGTGAGACTTCTGTATTATCTTTACAACTTTCTGTGAATCTATAATTTCAAAATACACATTTAAAAAAATAACTGTGGCATACAAAAAGAGTCTGGACCTTCTGGAACAAACAATAATTTTGAGAAGATCATGTACACTGCTAGGTGGCTTATCCATGATCCCAGTCAATCCCAACTACCCTGGAAGACACGTAAGGCTCAGAAAGGTAGAGGCAGGCAGCTCCCAGAGACACACCCAGAATGCAGCCCAGTGAATGTGCCCATCTCTGCTGGGAGGGAAGTTTGGGATCTGAAAGGCTAGCTATGGACCCCACACCTTTACCCAGTACCTTCTATACCAGCTGGTGGGGAGGTTTGGGGTCTGAAGGGCTGGCTGTGGACCCCACACCTAGGCCCAGTACCCTCTACACCAGCTGGTGGGGAGAGGCAGGGTCTGAAGGGCTGGCTTTTGCCACACCTTTGCCCACTGCCTTTCATACCACCTGTACTCATTACCTGCAGTGACAGCCTCACCAGCCCAATGCCAGCTTCCCCTTAGCGATGATGCTGCTGACACAGTAGGCACTCAATAAGTACTAGATGATCTTATTATTACAAAATGATTAACCATTTATCAATGCCCTCAAGAAGACAAAATGCTACATTATGAGACTAGTACATTACTCCGTTTAAAAGCTCTAGATTAAAAATCTCTTACTTCTTCTCCTTGATTAGTATAAATCATCCTCCCTGCTTTGTAACTATCTTTTACTTGTATTTATTAACTTTAGAGAGAGTACAACAACCAAAACTAAGATCCTATTAAATTATCTATCTTATGAGGAGAGGAGTAGGGTGGCAAATTCTTTCTGAGTTATACTTTTGTTTTCTTGTTTTTCATTTGCCCTTAAGTTATTAATTTAATAAGGGCCAGCAGCTTCCCAATAGGAATGGAAATATTTTAACAACATAAAGCCGGATTGCTGCCACATCCAACGGAATCAATAAAGTCTCATATGTGCAGCTCAGTACAGTTTAAAATATCTTTTTTATATATTCAGGAAGAGACTCAGGTTAGAACAAACATTTTCCTTACATTTAGCTCATCTTGCAGAACTTTTAATCAGCTGTGAATAAACTACGTCATCAACTTCATTACCATCATCATACTTAGGGAAAACTTGCTGTAACCAAAACAATGGCATTGAAAGAGGAAGAAGCTGATGAGAACGAAGGTTAAATTAAACCCTCACCATGAGCTGGCACCACCAGAGGCTCATAGGAGGCTTATTTAATTCTCACGACAATCCTGTGAAATAGGTTTTATTATTGTATTTCCTCAAATCTAAGACATCTACTTTAGGGAGCATGGATATTTTACATACCACTAAAAAGATAAAAACGCTGCCAAATAAACTCAGAGACACTAGTTTCTCACCACACCAACCTCCTGATCTTAGAGATGCTAAAATCTAAGTCTGGCTGGGCATGATGGCTCATGCCTGTAATCCCAGCACTTTGGGAGGCTAAGGCAGGTGGATCGCTTGAGCTCAGGAGTTTGAGACCACCTAAGGGACATGGCGAAGCCCTGTCTCTACCAAAAATACAAAAAATTAGCCAGGCGTGGTGGCACCTGCCTATGGTCACAGCTACTTGGGAGGCCGAGGTGGAAGGATCGCTTGAGCCTGGAAGGCGAAGGTTGCAGTGAGCAGAGATCATGCCATTGCACTCCATTGTGGGTGACAGAGTGAGACTCTGTCTCAAAAATTAAATTAAATTAAATTAAATTAAATTAAATTAAATTAAATTAAAAAGTATTTGAATCAATGAAGTTCAGAAACATTTCCATATAGCTGGGCAGGCTGGATGTGAGCTGGGGAGAGCCTGGCTCCCAACCCCGGCTCCCTCCCCTGTGAGGCCCTTTTTCCCTACTCTGCACGCCGTACACACTCAAGCTGTAAGCCCGGCTTCTGAGCTCACCTCTATGCCAGAATGACAACCCTACTTTCAAGAGAGAGGAGATAAACATTTCCTGAGTACCAGAAGCTTTCGCACTCCCTCTCACATTTGATCTGGATGAGCTGGGTTGCCCTTAAGGCACCTCTGTGAGAACTGGACAAACGCACCCTTCCTTAAGACACTAGCACCCCCTGTCAGAAAATGGTTATAATATACTGAGTTTCTTGGAACAAGACACTTTGCAGCCATTTGTGGAAAACTCATAATAAACATACAAATTCACTATGCGAAATGAGCCCCCTTAGAAGTGGCTCCCTTGGGGGCATGGAGGATACAAAAAAAAAAAAAAAAAAAAAGAAGTGGCTCCTTTGTGCAGTGTGTAACCTGCACAGCTGTACACAGTAGCTCTGCTAATGTGTCAGACACAAAGATATGATTATCCCACGTTACAAATGAGAAAGTTGTAACTTGCCTAAGAATGAAATACAGGCTTGTATAGTTCCACAGCTACTTGATGAATCACAAGGAGCTTAAAAACTAGGTAGGAAAGCAGGTTGTATGTGTGCGCATCTACATATGAACATACTAACCACAGGCCACAGGAGCATGTGTGGAGAAGGCAGACATCCCTGTGGCTGGAGCACCCGGAAGAGGTTTGTCAGAAAAGGGGAAGTTGAACTGCTCCAGGAGGTGGCCAGACAGCTGGAGGAAGGAAAGGAGAAGGGAGTGGAAGCCACGCAGCCAGAGGGGGCAGAACCAAGAGGCTTGCCTGCTGGAAGAGCCTTGAGTGTGGAAAGAGGACAGGTTAAAGGCAGGGCAGGCACACTGAGAGCTGCGGCGGCTCCACCAAGAGCTCCCCCCGCCCCCCCCAGACCAGTACCAGGCCAGGAATGGATGCAAGAAGCTCCTGCCCGGCAAGCAGGAGGCCCATCCCGGAGGTCTGGAGACAGGGGGTGGGGGCACTTAGAAAGCCTGCCCTGTCTGATGGGGCAGCTGCCTCCCAGTTCTAGTCAATGGAGGCCCAAATATTGAATTTGTAGTTGGAGTCCCCTGATTTTTAAGCACTGGCCATCAAATAAGATTTTTCTGGGAAAGAAAAAAAGAAAACAAAAAAACCTCTGCAGCCTCTGCAGACCAAACTAAGCAAATCTGCAAGTTAGGTCTGGCCTCAGGTTGTCAATTTGCAATTTCTGATAAAAGGCTTTCCACTTGGGTGACTAGGGGAAAGCTGTTAACTTACAGGGGAAAAGCCAAGGAAACTGGTCTGAAAAAAACAGAGACACACAGACCACGAGACAGAGAGAGAGAGGGACATTGAGAGGGACAGAGAAGAGGACCCAGCACCTTCTGCCCATCCACTCAGCTCCCTAACACCCCATACCAGTGCCTGGCTTGGATAGATGGATGACAATTAGTGTTAATTTTCTAGTTTAGAGATTTTCTCTGAGTTTTTCAGATCTTCCACAACAGGAATTACATGTGTAATCCAAGAAAAATTAAATTTTAAAAAACACTTATGTGGGTGTTAGAAATAAAGGGATAGCAAATGACAAAATAATAAGATCTCCCTCTCAGGGGAGGAAGACTTACTGATCCCCAGACAGCTTTGGCCTCAGACACGTCAACTTGTCTTGGTCAGGACCAAACACTCATTCAAGACTGAGATCAAGGCCAGGGCTGCCCACACCATAGGGACACGCCAGCTCTAGACACAGCTGCTGGGTTCCTGGTATTTCTCCTTGACACTGATTAGACGTTTGACTGGACAGGGTAGGGATATGTCTTACACTTCTCCCTTCCTTTATGTAATAAAGGTATGTTTGATTAATAAAATGACCCAAAAAATAAAAGAAGACAGGAAACTAGTTTAACCAGTAGCAAGACAGATTTAGATTACGTGGGGAAAAGGCATTCTTGGCACAAAAGTTTCATTCATTGCAACGAGAAACTTGGTGAGTGTGGCAGGTGTGGGCAGCCTAGCCTCAAAGTGCCAGATTCCAGAGCTACAAATGTGTGGGCTGGGTGCGAGGAGTGCCCAGGTGATCAGACAGCCCACCAGGATTAGAGGAGGCCAGCCAGGAAAAGGCACAGGAGCTCCCAGAGCTGGTGTTCTAGGAGTTTCCACGCGTCAGCCATGGGAAGGAGGGGAAGACATCAAGACTTCATGGCACCCCCACCCTCCCCTGCCCCAGCCGTCAGCTGCAAGGAGGTGTTTACGCTGCCTCCTGTTGCTCACACAGACGTTCCTATTAGTGACCACACTGGACCCTCCCTGCTGTCCTGTGAAACAGCTGAGTACATGGTGTCATCCCCATCACCACCACCACAGTCATCATCCCCTTTTTACAGAGGAGATACCTGGGGCTCAGGTTAGTGAGCTGCCAAAGAGCCTCCAGCCAGATCAATTAAAAAGCCAGAACTTAACCAAGACCCTCCAAGTCGACCACTACATCTGCCCACCCACCTGGTAGTACGATTCCCCCTGCTACGGGGAATCGCTTGTTATTTCCTATAATGCTCACAGGGAGCAATACTGCGAGGAATGCAAGTCTTGGTCTCCCCAGCCCACAGCCAGCGTCATGGTTAGAGGGACATTTCAAATGCTTAATTACAACTAAGAAAAGTAGCTACATGGAGAAGGGGACTTTGCTGTGTTATAATTTACTACAGCAATTCATTTCGGGGAGCAACAGCTGGAAAATAACAGTATGCCAGATGTAAGTGATACCAACCCACCCCAGACCACATACTTAATGAGCATGCCCACTGCACAGGTTGGCAGCAGGTCCAGAACCAGGGAACAGCGGACCACCAGGTAAGAGGCAGACAGTCTTTTAGCAAAACAACACTGGGAGTTACTGTCAGGCAGAAAGCACAGACCTTCATCGATGGGAGGGCGACATATACGTGCTAACGTCACCCTCCGGTGGCCCATCAGGGCACTACATCTGACTAGGCCATAATTTTTAAAAACATGGCTAGTATTTACTGATTGCCTAACTCTTGGCCTGTGCCTTCCGTGTCACCCCACTTAATCTTCACATTAACCCCGTAAGTGAGGGGCTGCTGTTCCCATCTTAAGATGAGTTGACTGGGCCAAGTAGGGGATTACAAGGTGATACAGCAGGTGGGCACACAGCAGGGCTACAACCCAAACACACATCCTTGGCCCAGGACCAGACCCTGCTGCCCTTCCTAGGTGGACTCGCTGCTGCTGCTGGTCCCCAGATGGGGTGCAGCTGCCCTGACAGCTCAGGTGCCCTGGCCAGCCCCAGCAGGTAACTCAGACCAACTCTGACCACAGATTGGCCGCCACCTGGCCAATTCTCAACCTGAGTAAGTTATTTTCAACTCTTATGGGCTTTCCCGTGTATGCCCACATTTCTATGTGACAGAAATGACACGGAGAGGAATAAGGCTAACCCAGGGTCCAGGTGGCATGCTTCCACTGACATGGCTACAAGGAAGGCACAACCACCCTGCCCTGAGTCCTGGTTATCCAGGGTTGGGGGCTGGGACCAGAGACTTCTGGGGTGCAGGGGAGTTCTGCTTCCAGATGTGATACTGGTTACTCACTGGTTATGCAGTGAGTTCAGTTTGCAAACATTCACTAAGCTGTTTATCCTATGCATACTTCTCTACATGTATGTTACACGTTAATCTAAGAAAATGTGAACAGCAAATTTTAAAGGAAAAGATATAGAAAAAAAAACGGTATTCTGATTCACAAGTGAACCTCTCATTTAAAACAACATAGATTGGAACACTATTTTGGCCCTCGTAGCTGCGTGACCCTGCGCACACACACTTGGCCTCTCTGAGCTTCAGTTTCCTTCTGCGCAGGGCTATAGAGAGGACGGCAGGACATCACGAAGACGACGTGCCTAGCTTAGTGCCTGGCCCCTCAGAGGCACCATTCTACATGAAGCATCATAAGGGGTACCTGCCTGGTCAGGAGCCCAGGCCTCCCAGCAACTAAGTGGCTCCCACACTTCCAATGGATGGACTCTGCATACGTCTCTGAATTTCTTTATCCCTCATTGTCTCTTCTGAAAGAGGAGCAGCCCAAATTAAAAGTGGCCTTGGAGTGTTTGAAAGTGGAACGTAGTCTTCAAGCCTTATGCAGAGGCTAAAGTGCAGAGAGACAGAGAGAGCATCTTGAACCAAAGCAAGGGTGTGGGGCAGACCCACCAGCACCCACCTCCCCTCCACCCTGCAGGGACACAATATGAACCAACCCTCCTGCCTCCTGCTGCTCCCCTGCCCATAAATCATCTCCAAGGTGCCTCCCTTCCAGCTCTGATGCTCAGTGGACTGAAGCTCCAATAAATGCACACCCCTAATTTGTGAAATGATTATCATGCATCTCATAAAATGCTGACGAACATGCCAACTCCCATAGCTCACACAGTTAACGTGTTTATTAAACGCAAGAGAGAAATCCCGTGGGTGTTTCTTTGCTGAAGCTGGATTAACAAAATAAAATGAGAAATACTCAGCATCAGCTATAATTAAGGCTGGGCCAACAGTTGCATTATAATTTTATGCATACACATCTCTTCCATGTTGAAACTTGGCATAAATTCTTTTAAGTTATTTTTAAGCACTCTCAAAATGAGAGCCCCTGGGCAATGGAATATATTCACATTTAACACGATAATCACAGCTTTAAAATGTGGCCCTCAGGAAAGCAACACAAATCATTTTACATAAACAGGAACAGCCCCCCACCCCGAGAGCAGATGTGTGGGAAGCGCTGAGGGTACAGGAACATCCCCTGTCCCGCTGCAGACCCTGGACAGCACAGCTCCCCATTTGCAAACTGACGAGGTGGCCCCGAAGAGCCGCCTACCCACAGCTCTCATGTGATGCCTCTAAGTAACCAAGTCTCTGTGGTCATTTCCACATCAAAAGTAAAAGCAGCAAAATCCTCTCCCATCTTCTAGCGTATTGGGGAGAAATAGCAATGCCCATCACCACCGCACATCCGGGTTGCCAGCTGCTGGTCTGCGTTGCTTTAGTGTATTTCTGTTCCTCCGTGGGGCCGGCCTGCCTCTCGTCTTGTTTCTGAAGTAAAGGGCTGCCTGAAAGCCAGCCTCAGCACTGAGCTTGGGTCAGAAGCCCTAGGTTCAAACCCCATGGCATCAGCCACTTCGGTGTGACTGGAGCCACCTTTCCCTTCCTGAATCTGTAGGGAGTCAACTCAAAAATGGAGATAACCACAGCTGCCCTGGCAAGAATGATGGGCGGTGGGGGGAATCTTGTGGTGGGGGTGTTATGTAGGGGAATACTGGGAAAAGGGCTTTGTAGACTGCTAAAGATGGTGTCAATGCTGAAGAGAACAGACACACATGTGTATGTTTTATGTGTGTGTATGTGTATTTGTATAGATGTGTGTTAGCGGACAGCATAAGCAACTAGGGACCCAGTAGGTAGCTTTAGCTATCCAGCTGAACATTTCTGGATTTAAAAAATTGTCTGTTCTCTTTAGCATACACATGTGCACACATGCACCCACAAAACATGTGTGTACATGCACAAATGCACATACAGCACACATGCGCACACAAACATACACATACTTTCTTTCGGGAAACCAAGGACACAGGCAATTCAGAAGCTTTTTGAGAGACAATATAAACAACACAGCAACAATAATGACAGAAAGTAGAAATCAGGGATCCAAATCCCAAGAACTGAGAAGAGAAAGAGCCACAAGGAAGGGGAGAAGGAAGGTGGAGGAAACAAAAGGAAGAAAAGGAGCCAGGACTTGGGTTTCCAGAGTTTGAGCCACAGCAGGTGCTTGGAGGAGCTGTCAGGAGCTCTGGGAGGGAGCAGGGAATTGCCACCCAGTTCCAGCTCTGGAAAGACAACACTCGTTCAAGGTCCCACACATGCCACCTTCGACCTCCACCCTCTCCCTCAGGGGCCTCAAATTCTACCCGCATTTTCTATCCCATCTCATCCTCAACCCATCAAGAGGAGGAAGGGACCAAATAAGAGCTTGCTGCAGCCTCAGGGAACCGAGAGCTGCAGGAGGTGGGATTCAACCCATTTGTTCATTAGACGTGTCCAGCCATGGTTTCCTCACTCTGCTTCCTGGGGTCTTCAAGATGCAGGAGTTTATTCCAGTGAAGCACCAAGCACAGTGCCTGGCACACAGCAGATGAAGGTGCCGCCTGCCCTTTTCCCTGTTTCAGCAGTTTACAACATCACACTGAGGTACAAGGCAGGCAGGATTCAACTCCAGACCTGACTGAAGACTGGCCAGAACTGGGAAGAGGGGCCTAAAGCACCTCTCACTGCCTATCACCATAATACACGCCCACCAGAGCGTGACAGTTTACCACTGCGATGCCAACACCCAATAGTTACCGCCCCTTGCCATGGCAACACCGGAAGTTACCACCCGCCTTCTAGCTATTTCTGAATAACCTGCCCCTTAATTAGCAAGTCACTGAAAGTGGGTATAAACTTGGCTGCAAAGCACTGCTGCTCCTGGCGCTCTGCCTGCGGGGCAGCCCTGCTCCACAGGAGCGGTAACACTGTCACTGCCTCAATAAAGCTGTTTTCCACGACCACCAGCAGCTCACTCTTGAATTCCCTCCTGAGCGAAGCCAAGAACCTGCCCTGCATCAACACCATGGTGGGTGAGAATTCCTGCTAGACAAAACCCAAGTCCTTAGAAATGCTGACTCTACTCAGCCTCCTTCCCCTAATTCAGGGATGTTTTAATTCAACGAAGATGTGATTCGCATATTACGACAGAGAGCAGAGGGAGCCACGAAAGAGAAAAACAAGTAGAATTTCCAGCGGTCAAGGTATTCAATCTACCAGGTGAAACAGGCTTGAAAACAATATATAAGGCCGAATTCAGTCAACAGCTACTTTTTTCTCAAAAGGTACTAGGCACTGATCCTGGAGATGGCCCCTGCCAGGGACACCTCCTAGAGTGGAGGACACAGACAGATGTGGGACTCTGCACAAGGACACCCACTCCAGCCCAGGCCTGTGAAAGCAACAGGGCAAGAGGTTGGATGCTTTGTCCAGGCCAGTGCTCTCCAACAGATAAACAGCGTGGCCACTGATGTCATTTAAACTTTTCTAGTAGCCATATTAAAATAAAAATAATCAAGAAAAAATAATTTTAATGATGCTTTCTTTATCCCAGTATATCCAAAATAGAATCATTTAACTTATAATCCATTTTCAAAGATCAATGAGAAATTTTAAATTTTTTGTACTAAGTCTTCAATAGCCAATGTGTTATTTTTCACCTACAGCACATCAAAGTTTGGACTAGGCACGAACCCAGTATTCACATTATTTCCAGAATACCAGGCACCTTTTTCCCTGCAGACGAGAGAAATGTAGTACACAGGTTCTACTCCCTGACCTCCAGCAGGGTACGAGAAGGCTTCCACCACCCTCAAACTCTGAGATTCACTGAGTTAGGAAAATCGAGACAAAGAATTAGCAGACTTAGAACCTGCAGACCGAGTCCCTGTCTGCACGGTTACAGGAGAAGCAGATGACGGACGAACATTTTCATTTATTATTGTCACAGGTTTAAAAGCTGACTGTGTGCTCAGGGATCCTGAGGTCCTGATCAAGGAGATAAAATAACAGGCTGGCCAGGAACTGGAGGCAGATGTGGAAAACATACAAATTCAATTCCAAATGTCCACTTTATGAAAGTCTGAGATTGGCCTAAGTTATATTGGCCTCAGTTATATAAAATGTTCTGATTTTCAAATTAAATCCTGAAGAAAGAACTTCCCCTTAGTATTTACATGTGTCTAGGGTCTTTTCAAATTCCAGAATAGAGCTTTAAATTTAGGGAAGGAGAGTCACTGGGAAAAGAAGAATTCTCCAAACCATCCCCTCAACCCATCCCCAGCCTACCAAAATGATCTGGCCCATTTTTCCTGGTAACCAAAATATAAAAAAAAATTTAATGTATTCTCCAAATGTCTGGGCTGTTCAGTTTTTATTAGGAGAAAAAAGCAGAATTCGTTTAATTTATGTGTGTTGGCCTCATAATTCAACACTAAATGAATGCCTGACATCTGTCACTCACCATGCTAGGTGCAATCAGAAATGAGGAAGACACAGACCCTCCCCTCCAGGAACATAAATAAGCAATTCCATTTTGTTCATGAGAATAATTTTACAGGACTGTGGTGTTATTTATATTTAGTTTTGTAGACTCTTGCTGCTGGAAAGGACAGAGTGTCCAAGTCCGGTTCCCAGCCGGTGTCTAAACAAGGTCAGAAAGTCCTACCTGGCTCTCCCCTCGATGCAGAGGCATCACTGTGGGCAGCTGCCACCTATGTTTACACCACTGGGAGCCTCAGAAAGGCTGCCCCCCTTCTCTCTCACCACACTAGGCTAGTACAGCCTCAGGGTGTCCCTGGCAAGGCCAGTCCCTCCCATAGCCAAGTGCTGTAAGCATCTGAACAAGCTATCCAGTGGCCCTGGGTCTTCTCTCCTGCAGGCCTGGCATCCTGGCCCTTCAGCCCCATGCTCGGGCGGGGCCTGCACTGTGGTGGTGGCCAGGAGGCCAGTCTCCGCTGCAGCGGGGGCCTCCACAGACACAGTGTCTCCCAAGCCACCTGTAGCAGGTCCATTCACACACATGTCCCCTAGGGGGCGATAAAAGACAAAAAACTCTGGCCACAGGGCAGCTTGTTCTGGCCTGCAGGCTTGCAATTTTGCAAGGTGAGGAGGAAGGGTAAGCAAGCACCTGCTCGCTGGTTTTCAGACTTTTTATTAATTCAGGAACCTCATTCTTCAAGTCTCAGCTCCATCCTAGCTTTCTCAGAGAGACTTTTTGTAAATCCCCTTCAATATTAATGAGGTCTCTGGTACTCCCTCCTGCTTATTTGCCTTGTAATATGACCACAATTTGTAATTATGTATTTAATGCTGTGCTTATTGGTTTAACCTGTCTCCCTCAATAGACTATAAGCTCCAAAATCATCAATATCATTTAATTCAAAATATAGTAAAGTGCTTTAAAAGATCAATGTCAAAGCTATAAAAGATATTTACCTGCATTTCCTTTATCATGAAGACCAGAACATTTCCAGAGTGTTCACTTAAGAACCCCTGAGAATAATCTGAACTAACTGAACTAACCGAACCCTCCTGGGTTCAAGTGATTCTCCTGCCTCAGCTTCCCAAGTAGCTGGGATTACAGGCATGAGCCACCACACCTGGCTAATTTTGTATTTTAGTAGAGACAGGGTTTCTCCATGTTGGTCAGGCTGGTCTCTAACTCCCACCTCAGCCTCCCAAAGTGCTGAGATTACAGATGTAAGCCACCGTGCCCGGCCTGAACTAAGTCATTCTTAACGCTCATTTTCTAGAAAAAGAAGATGGTGTGCCAAGGAAGAAAGATCAGGCTCAGGGTGGGAAAGCCCCCAGTCCAATCCCCAGTAGAGGAGAAAATACAACTTCTCTGACCCTCTGACTCTTCATCTACAAAATGGGAATAAATGCAAATCAGAATGGTGGTTTGAAGGAAGAGAAACCAGAATCAAGACAAAGCACTGGAAGACAGACTCTCGCTGAAGGGTTTCAGAATCCAGGTGTCAGCAGGTGCGCCCCAGCCCTACCTCAATGGGGTAAGTCCCTTCAGGGCCACGGCCGCCCAGGACTTCTACTCCTTCCTGGAAACTTACACCTTCAGCCCTCTGCCATTCTCTGTTCATGCCCCACAAACAAAAAGAAGCGAAACTCAGTCCTTTCACTGAAATACGCTCACCTCCAAAATTCACCTAGTCAAAGGAGGAAAGTAAATACAATAAACAAGTATGGGAGGAAATCTTAAAACAAAATACAAACAAATGAACAAAACCATACTTCAAATGAATAACCATAATTGCACTGAAATAGGAGACGATCAACCCAAGTAACTTTGGAAGCTGCTGTTTACACTAGATGCCTCGGGCTAAAGAGAAGAAGAGCTCTAATTAAATACTGAACTCTAGGTAGCGGGCTTCTTTTTCACAAAGACATGGTTTCCTGGTTCTGAAACTATTTTTAGTATAGTCCAGGACTGAGCAAATAAGTAACTATATTATGGATAGTGAGATCCAGATTTTTCTTTGTCAGAGAAGGGAGTTATCAATATGGAAAGGAGAGAGGATAGAATACACTGTGTTGTTGAATTACAACTGGAAAAATCCATGTGAACTCAATGATTTTTAAGAAGGAAATACAGATTGTGTAGGTGTGTCTTGAGTTTAGATACATGTATGTCTCATATATGTACATACATACTTCTGTTTCCTAGCTGTGTTTCTGAGAGGGCGGAGAGGCAATGACACCCAGCTCACCTAGTTCCCAGATCTCCGTTTCTAAATGCCACTCTCCACTAAAAGAAACCAGGTCTCCCTGTAGAAATAGCTGATTCCAGAGCTGGAACAGGGAAAGCACAAAATGAGCCCAGAATATCTTGTACCAGAAAGTAAGGAAGTCCTCATAAAAGCGGGGGCATGCTGAAGGAACACAAAGGCCCAGTTTAACACAACTGGCCAAATATGGGGCAATCTGAGCACCAAATTAAACAATGAGAAAAGATTACAGACCACTGACTAAAATAAGCATTCCCGAGTCTACACAAATATAAATAAAGGAAAAGAGAACGTTCTTGCTTACACAGACAACTAGTAAAACAAAATGGTAACAATGTGAGGTACGGCTATGTGAATTAGCTGACTGTAATAATCATTTCACAATGTATGCCTGTATCAAAGCATCACATCGTACACCTTACATACAATTTTTGTTAATTATACACCTCAATAAAACGGGGTGGGGGGGGTGGGAGAAGACAACTAGTAAATGCGGAAGAAATGACGGAATTAGACACCCATCACGTAGCAGCCATCCTGATGATAACCAACTCTGGCAAGAATCATCAATGGGTGCTGAAACTACTGAATGAAGGAAGTCCTTGGAGTGAGGAGTAGCAGGATAAACACACGGTCTCAAATAGCTCACCACAAGGCATTTCATTACAAAGGGGAAATACAGTAACTTTACAGTGAAGAAACCTGACCTCCTCAAATATGTAGCATCACCAGTAATGGGACAAATCATGATCACATGCCTCCTGCTATGGTGTGCTGAGAACGCAGCATTATTTCTGCGTCGTTCCTGCCCAGAAGTGCAGAATTTAAATCCACTCATGAGGAAGCATTACACAGAGCCAAAGGGAGGTAGAGTCTACAAAATAACTGGCCTATACGCCACAAAAATATCAATGTCGTGGAACACAAGGCCAGAGGCAGCGCTCCACATTCAGAGAGTGAAGAGACATGATGCTGGAACGCGCAGCGCAGCTGAGGTGTCCTTCCGCCATAAAGGGTGTCGCTGGGAAAATCAGTGACATCTCAAGAGGAACAATGCACTGATGCTGTTTGTCATTTTGATAACTGAAATGTGGTTATATGGGAGAATGTCGTTGTGTTTAGGAAATAAACACCAAAGATACTTAGGAACAGGCAAAGGGGCATCAGCTCTGTAACTGTATCCCTATGGCTGAGAGAGAGGACACAGCAATGTAGGTAAATACTAACACTCAGGAGACTGGGTGAAGGGCATATGAAACGTTTTTGTACTACTCTCTCCATTCTTCTGTAAGTATAAATTATGTCATAATAACAGGTTAAATGAGAACAAACCCTACATCCAACATGCCTTCGGTATTTGAGCATCTCAAGGAGAGGTCAACACACAACAGGCTCCATTTAGCCATCCTCCTAGTTCATTTGCCTCTCCTTCTCATCGCTGGATCTTCCCTGCCTCTAACGCTCCAGAAGCTCCAGATCCATGCTCTTTTACTTGCAGAAACTTCAGCTCTCGTGTGTTCCTGTGCCCCCTCCCCACTGGTATCCTCAAATCAAGCTGGCTCAAAGAATAAAAGGTGTCCATGTAACCAAAGCCTAGAAGACATTCGGAGTATTAAATAGAAAAAGCAATCAAATCCATTACCGTAGTTATCACTACGGTATTATACCATAGTGATAACTACAATTCCCTAAATGTTGCCTCATTATATATCTAAGGTCTTCATTTTTTAAAGTTGGAAAATTAGTTCTCAAAAGACATCTCCACATTGAAAAAAAACACGAAAATGAAGTCACCTGGGAAAGGGAGGATTCTCATGCCCACAGCAGGATGGTCGAACCGCAAACTGATGGGCCTCAGGGCTTCAGGGGAGGGAGACAGGCAGAGAGAACCCAGAAGAAGGCAGCAGCCAGAGGAGGACAAAGCAACCATGGCCCAGGCTGCAGTGGAGGAGCTCACTCCAGACCCAGGGCAAGGGGGTTGCGTCCACATCCTCCCCGGGAGGCACCCCGGCCAGGAAGGCCCTCGCAGACGCTCTGAGAAGTGAGAAGCCTTGGCTCTGCTACCAGTAGGGCACCTGGCCACGCTCTTGAGCAAATCCCACACCCCTTGCTCTCTCCATCTTTGTCTCTGAAAGGCAAGAGGCACTCCCCGGCTGCCAGGCCCGTGCCCTCCGTCCGTAACTAAGGATGCACCGCCCCCAGGCCTGGTCATCTCCAACCAAGGAGGCGCCACCCTCCAGGCATCGGGAGAATTACCTTAACCAAGGTGGCGCCAGCCCCCAGGCCTGGGCCATCTCTAACAAAGGCAGCACTGCCCCCCCAGGCCCTGCCTGCATCTCTAATCAAGGAAGCACCACCACCCCCAGGCACAGGCGGCATCTCTAACCAGGAAGGCGCTGCCCCCAGGCCCTGCCCACATCTCTAACCAAGGTGGCGCCACTCCCCAGGCCTGGGCCATCTCTAACAAAGGTAGCACCGCCCCCAGGCCCTGCCTGCGTCTCTAACCAAGAAGGCACCACCACCCCCAGGCCCAGGCGGCATCTCTAACCAGGGAGGCACTGCCCCCAGGCCCTGCCTGCATCTCTAACCAAGATGGCGCCACCCCCCAGGCCTGGGCCATCTCTAACAAAGGCGGCACCGCCCCCCAGGCCCTGCCTGCATCTCTAAACAAGGAGGCACCACCACCCCCAGGCCCAGGCGGCATCTCTAACCAAGGACGCAGTGCCCCCAGGCCCTACCCGCATCTCTAACCAAGAAGGAGCCCATCCGCAGGCCCAAGTCCCATCTCTAACGAATAAGGTGCCACCCTCTAGACACCCAGGTCTTTAACCAAGGAGGCGCCATCCCCAGGCCCTGCCTGCATCTCTAACCAAGGAGGCACCACCCACCCCCAGGCCCAGGCAGCATCTCTAACCAAGGAGGCGCTGCCCCCAGGCCCTACCCGCATCTCTAACCAAGGAGGAGCCCATCCGCAGGCCCAAGCCCTATCTCTAACGAATGAGGTGCCACCACCCAGACGCCCAAGTCTCTAACCAAGGAGGTGCCACCCCCAGGCTCTGCCTGCATCTCTAACTAAGGAGGAGCTGCCCCCAGGCCCTGCCTGCATCTCTAACGAAAGAGGCACCACCCTAAGGCCCTGCCTGCATCTCTAACGAAAGAGGCGCCACCCTAAGGCCCTGGCCCCATCTCTAACCAAGGAGGTGCCACCCCCAGGCCCTGGCCCCATCTCTAACCAAGGAGGTGCCACCCCCAGGCGCGGGCCATCTCTAAACAAGGAGGCCCCCCAGGCCCAGGCCGCATCTCTAGCCAACCAAGACAGCCCCTGAGTCCCGGGCCACCCTGCGAAGCAGCACGGCGTTCCTGCCAGGAGTTGCTATAGGCGACCAGGAGTAGAGAACAGCCCAGACACCTCTGAAGCCACCCAGGAATCAACAGGAAAGTTCAGAGTGGAAACTCGCATCGGGAGAATTACCTCGTAAACCTCCACCAAGGGCAGAGTAGGAGGGATGCTGGGCGCCTCCGCTGCTTCCCACAGAGCATGCAGAGGTGAGGCCACCGCCTCTCCATCTACACCCTTCCTTCTCAGACTCGCACACTCTCCTAGGAAGTCCTACCATCCTAGTTATCCCTGGCTGGCGCCACCCACCCGCGCTTCTCTCCAATAAGGCCACAGCCCTACCCAGGTGGGACAGGGCATCCTGCCGCCACAGAAGGCTCTGATTGGCCCAGAATGGGCACATGACACCATCCACAGACCAACCAGCACTCCGAGGGGGTGTGGCCTGAGGCTGGTAGCCACCCCCGCCCAGCAAGGGGCCCTCCTAGGTCTCTGGGAGCCCGCTCCAGTCCCAGGAGGCTGCAGGCGAGAAGCGCCGGCGTCTAGAAAAACTTGGACTCTACATATCTCTCTCAGGCATATTAAAGGTTCTGAGCTGCCCTCAGTCAGGAAACTCATCCAACAATTTTTTTTTTTTTTTTTTGGAGACGAGTCTCGCTGTGTCGCTCAGGCTGGAGTGCAGTGGCGCGATTTCGGCTCACTGCAACCTCCGCCCGCCAGGTTCAAACGATCCTCCCACCTCAGCCTCCAGAGTAGCTGGGACAAGGTGCCCGCCGCCACATCTGGCTAATTTTTTTGGTTTGTTTTTGGTTTTGTTTTGTTTTGAGACGGAGTCTCGCTCCGTTGGTCTCACTCTGTCACCCAGGCTGGAGTGCAGTGGCACGATCTTGGCTTACTGCAACCTCCGCCTCCCTGGTTCAAGCAATTCTCCATCTCAGCCTCCCGAGTACCTGGGATTACAAGCACCCGCCACCATGCCCGCCTACTTTTTGTATTTTTAGTACAGACAGGGTTTCACTATCTTGGCCAGGCTGGTATTGAACTCCTGACCTTGTAATCCGCCCACCTCAGCCTCCCAAAGTGCTGGGATTACAGGCGTGAGCCACCGCGCCCAGCCATTTTTTGTATTTTTAGTAGACAACGGGTTTCACCGACCAGGTGCGGTGGCTCACGCCTGTAATCCCAGCACTTTGGGAGGCCGAGGTGGGCAGATCACAAGGTCAGGAGATCCAGACCATCCTGGCTAACACGGTGAAACCCCGTCTCTACTAAGAATACAAAAAATTAGCCAGGCGTGGTAGCGGGCGCCTGTAGTCCCAGTTACTCAGGAGGCTGAGGCAGGAGAATGGCGTGAACCTGGAAGGCGGAGCTTGCAGTGAGCCGAGATCGCGCCACTGCACTCCAGCCTGGTAGCCTGGTCGACAGAGCGAGACTCTATCTCAAAAAACTGAAAACTAAAAAAAAAAAAAAAAAAAAAAAAAAAAAGGGCGGGGAAGGTTTCACCATGTTGGCCAGGCTGATCTCAAATTCCTGGGCTCAAGTGATCCACCTGCCTCGGCCTCCCAAAGTGCTGGGATTACAGGCGTGAGCCACCGCACCCAGCCAGCACAACAATATTTAACACGCCCAGTGCTGAGCAACAGACCCTTATGTCACATAGTCCCTCCTACCTGCTCAGACTGCACACAGAGCAAACTCCAAAAGCTCTGGGATAAGGGAGCCACCAGGGCCAGTCAGGAACACGCAGAAGGATGGCCCAACTGGGGCCAGGCGCGGTGGCTCATGCCTGTAATCCTAGCACTTTGGGAGGCCGAGGTAGGTGGATTACCTAAGGTCAGAAGTTCGAGACCAGCCTGGCCAACACAGCAAAACCCCGTCTCTATTAAACATACAAAAAAAATTAGCTGTGCATGGTGGCAGATGCCTGTAGTCCCAGCTACTCTGGAGGCTGAGGCAGGAGAATCGCTTGAACCCAATAGGTGGAGCTGAGTGAGCTGAGATCACGCCACTTCACTCCAGCCTGGGTGAAGGAGCGAGACTCCATCTCAAAAAAAAAGAATGACCTAAATAATAGCAGCAGGAGAAGGAGGAAAGGGAAGGCAGAAGAGATAGACAGCGTGCCCAGGAGAGGGAGCGGGGAAACCTGACAGCACAGGACAGCCAACTATTCAGACACTCCAGTAGGCCTGCTAAGGAATTCTGAACTAAAATAATAAGACCAATAATAAAGAATGCCCTGATCATATCTATGTTCCTTGCATCCAAGAATTCCAAACACCATGCCCCACCCAAATCGCTCATGCCCTGAGCCCCTCTTCCCTGGGACATTCTGGAGAAGCATCAGAAGGTCAGGTGAACCATCAAAGCCACTGTGTCCCAAAGAGGAACTCTCCTCCCACTCAACAGAACCAGCCTCCTGGACACCCCCAGGGATCCAGGGCACAGCACCCTCCTGGCCACCCTCTCACCTTTGACTCCTCCCCTGGAAGGGCACCAAGAAGCAGTCACCAAATCCCATCAATGTTCCTGCCTACCTGATGTCTAGCCATCAGTTCCCATCACCAACTCTTTTCCCAATTCAAGCCCTTCTGTGGGCATTTCTTACACAGTCTTCCTATTAGACAGCAAAGACCAAAGAAAATTAAAAAGGAAAAGTACAGAATGTTTTTCTTGATTACTTTGTCTTCTAAAAATTTAGAGCAGGAGAAAGAGGAGAGTGAGATCAACATTAAAAAGGCAGAATCAAAGCCTAGTGTTCCAGGGCACCTCGTATTTCTGCAACTATATCTCTATATTCCCACATTTCCCTACAGTCCAGTGATCTTAATCATTGCCCCTCACCCCCTCCCCGCATTGCATAAGGAACTGAGGATAAAGCCAGGGTCCACACCTGAGAGGAGGTCAAACCCACCACAAGGGCAAACAGCAAACTCTGGCAGGAAAGGGTTAATAACCCCAAAGTATGAAATGCTTCCATCAATCTCTAAGGAACAATAAGGCCCAAAGAGGGAAAGGAACAGAGACATGAAAGCAATGACAATAGAGGAAATAAAAGGAGGTAACCCACGGCCTGCAGGTATAAAGACCTGTGCTTTGGGACCACACTGACCTGGGTGAGTCTGGCTGCACTCCTAGTGAGGAGTGGACTCTGTGCCATGACTCTGCCCTGCTGAGCCCGTTTCCTAATCTGTATAATGGCAATAACAGCATCTGCCTCCCTGGGTCCTCATTAAATTAAATGAGGTAGGGTGGGAAGTGCTCACGGCCCAGGTGCTCAAGAAATGTGACGGAGTCCACTCAGTAGCCTGAAAAGAGCACAGTTTGGTTTGGGATTGGACAGCCCAAAGCTCAAATCCTGGCTGGACCACCTACCAGCATGTGACCAAACCTCTCTGCCCCTCCGTTTATTTGTCTGTAAATCAAAGATAATATCCCAACATGCGAGAACTGCAGTTATGCTGGCAGAGAACAATGGCTGGAGAGCACTTCACACAGCACTGGGACACGGTGGAAGCTATGATGGTAGATAACCTCTCTGGTGGTTAAGAATGTGAGTGCTGGAGCTTCACGCTGTTGGGATGGACAAGGCACCAGGGCAGAAGCCTTGGCTCAGGCGGAAGGCTGGCACGCACCCGTGGGGAGCTAAGTGGCATACAGGCAGTGGGGCCAAGGACAGCTGCAAGTCCTGTGCATCATCAGGCAGTGATACTCCCCGACAGACTTTGAAAAGCCGCAAGCTGCCTCTGATGGAGTCTTAGGCGCTGAGTTCAACATGGGCTTGCTCAGAAAGAACTCTCAAGATCACCTCAAAAACACTTCCTGAGCACCAGCCAGTCCAGTGTGTACCTCACCTGATTTGGTTCTTCAGAGAATAAAATCCTCAGATGAAGACATGTTCAGCTACAATTTTGTAGTAATGGGAACTGAGGCTCAAAGAAGTCACAAGGTCTAAAATGCAAAGCTAGGTCTCTGGGACTCCAAAGCCGGTGCTATTTCCCAGAGCCCACATTTCTGAGGTGGGGGACCCCACAGACACCCAACTCAGCAAGAAGCAAGGCCAAGGAGAGGAGAGAAAGGCAGGCTAGATGAATGAAGAGTTGACCCTGCTGATGGAGGCAGAGACTCAGGACGTGGGCAGGGCCTCGCAAGCCAGAGGCTACTGGATGGCTCAGCCAGAGTGCTGGCACCTCCAGCAGGAGAGAGGGCGGCTGAGCACACTCCCCTCCCTCCACCCCGGTGCTCGGCAGCTCGGGCCTTGACCCCTGTACAAAGAACGCACAAAGACCTGGAGGTTCACTGTCAGACTGTGGGCTGTGACTGCCCCACCTCAGAGGAGCTCTGGCCAGTCCAGGGGGAGGCAGAGGCTGCGTACCTTGTCAGGCTCCCTCATGCTTCCCTGCCTTGCCCCCTGCTGTGCCCCCTTGGCCTGGTCACTCTGCTCAAACATCACCCTGTGGCTTTCCTGAGCCCCTTGCCCAGCCCAGGCAGAAGTGACTGGCAGTGACCATGTCACTGATCCCCCTACTGTACCTTGTACAAGCTTCTAGCACTGTCCAAGGGACCCTTGTACAAGTGAGTAAGTTTAAATCGAGAGACAGGGTTGTGTCGCCATCACCACAGTCAAGACACAAACCAGTCCCAAGCACCCCCACCAAGCTCCCGGTGCCTCTTCAGTCAGTGCCCTCACCCCCCACCCCCACGTAAATGTGTGTTTATGGTAAATACCCATAAAATGTACCATCTTAACTATTTGTAGGTATACAGTTCAGTGGCATTAGATATATTCACGTTGTTGTGCAACCATCTCGACCATCCATCACCAGAAATATTTTATCTTACAAAACCAAAACTCTATGTCCATTAAACACTAACTCCGGATGCCTCCTCCCCCAGCTCCTGGCAACCACCATCCTACGTTCTCTCTCTTTGAATTTAACTACTCTAGGAACCTCATGTAAGGGTAATCATTTGGTAATTGTCTTTTTGTGACTATCTTATTTCACTGTGTACCGTGGCCTCAAGGTTCATCATGTGGTAGCCTGTGTCAGGTTTCCATCCTTTTTAAGGCTGAATAATACTCTATTCTATGTATACACTACATTTTGCTTAGCCTTTCATCCCTTGGTTTTTTTCCAAGTTTTAGCTATTATGAATAATGCTGTTATGAACATGGGTATACAAATATCTCTTTGAGACTCTGCTTTCAATTTTGGGAAATATATTCCAAGAAGTGAAGTTGCTGAATCACATGGTAATTCTATCTTTAATTTTTTGAGAAATTTCCATACTGTTTTCCACAGCAGCTGCAGTTTTACATTCCAACAAACAGTGAACAAAGGTTCTAATTTCTCCCATCCTCAAAGTGTGTTGTCTTTTGTGTCTGGCTTCTTTAACATGACTTTGAGATTAGTCCAGGTTGTTGCCTGCATCACTTTTTCATCCTTTTTCATTGCCAAGTAGTATTCCTTTGTACGGATATACCACAATTTGTTTAGCTATTCACCAGCTAATGTGCATTTGGGCTGGTTCCAGTTTGGGGCTTGCTATGCTTTCAATGTTCCCTCCAAAAATGCATGTTGAAACTTAATCCCCAATGTGGCATTGTTGAGAGGTGGGGCCTTTGAGATGTGATTGGACCATGATGGCTCTGCTCTCATGAATAAATTAAAGAGTTAATGGATTAATGGGTTATCATGGGAGTAGAACTGGTGGCTTTATAAGAGGAAGAGAGTCCTGATCATAGTACATTAGCAAACTCAGCCCCTTGCCATTGATACCCTGTGCCACCTTGGGACTCTTCAGAGAGTACCCACCCAGCAAGAAAGCCCTCACCAGGTGCAGCCCCTTGACCTTGGCCTTCTCAACCTCCAGAACTATAAGAAATACATTCCTTTCCTTATAAATTACCCAACTTCAGGTATTCTGTTATAAGCAACAGAAATCAGACTAAGACAGGGCTATTACAAATAAAGCTGCTATGAACATGTGCATACTTGTCTTCAGATAGACATAGGTTTCATTTTTCTTGGAATAGGATTGCTACCTTTTATGGTAAGTTGATATGGTCTGGCTGTATTTCCACCCAAATTTCATCTTAAATTGCAGTCCCCATAATTCCCACATGTTGTGGGAGGAACCCAGTGGGGATATAAACTGAATCATGGGGGCAGTTTCCCCCATACTGTTCTTGTGGTAGTTAGTATGTCTCATGAGACCTGATGGTTTCATAAGAGGTTTCCCCTTTCACTTGGTTCTCATTCTCTGTTGCCTACCCCCAAGTAAAACGTGCCTTTCACCTTCTGCCATGATTGTAAGGCCTCCACAGCCATGTGGAACTGTGAGTCCACTAAATCTCTTTTTCTTTTTTTTTTTGAGACAGAGTCTCACACTGTCGCCCAGGGGCGCGATCTTGGCTCACTGCAAGCTCCACCTCTGGGTTCACGCCATTCTCCTGCCTCAGCCTCCTGAGTAGCTGGGACTACAGGCACCCACCACCACGCCCAGCTAATTTTTTGTATTTTTACTAGAGACAGGGTTTCACCGTGTTAGCCAGGATGGTCGCAATCTCCTGACCTTGTGATCCGCCCACCTCGGCCTCCCAAAGTGCTGGGATTATAGGCGTAAGTCACCGTGCCTGGCCTAAACCTCTTTTTCTTTATAAATTACCCAGTCTCAGGTATGTCTTTATCAGCAGCATGAAAGCAGACTAATATATAAGTATACCCTCAACATTGTAAGAAGCCAGCAAACTATTTTCCAAAGTAGCTGTACCATTTTGCACTCCTACCAATGACGTATCAAAGTTCCAGTTGCTTCAGATCCTTATCAGCACTTGGGATTGTCTTTTTAATTTTCACCATTCTAGTGGGTAGGTAGTAGTGTCTCACTGTGATTTTAATTTGCATTTCCCTAGGAACTAGTGATATTGAGCATCTTTTCATACATTTATTGACCATTTTTATACATTCTTCTGTTAAAGTATCTTTCAGACCTTTTGCTCATTTTAATTAGTTTTGTCTGCCTTACAGACTGTGAGTTCCTTCAGAACAGCTCTCAAGGACCCCTCAATGCCTAACTCCTGTGAGTACCATTCCCATAGAGGATATGTGAGCAGTCCTGTGGAGCCACCTAACAGCTCATGCCTTGGCCATTGCATGCAGCCCAGATAGGGCCTCACACACAGCAGGCACTTCAGAGATGTTTATGACCACATCAGCAAGCGCAGATGGCCAGTAGCACTAGGGAGAGATTGAGTGGGGCTGGACAGCCACAGGGACCAGCCTGAGCTTCTGTATCCTCGCTTGCAAAGCAGACATAATCAGCCCACCTTGCAGAGCTTTTGTGAAGAGTAAACTAAAGAATGGGTGTGAAGCGCCTGACTGAGCAGGTCTACAGAAATGATAGTTAGGACCAAGACCTATCTTATGCCCCTGCAACTGCATGAGGGATTAGATCCAATCCCTCCTCATGCATTTAATCCTCCCAGATACTATTAAAAGTGATAAAATGTTCAGGGAAAGAAGGTGAAGACTGACAGAGGGAGAATGGAAGGGGAAGAGAAGAGAGGGAAAGAAGGAAAAAACGGATGGTGGAAAAGAATAAAGTCCCCTGCCATATGCCAGGTATGTTCCCAATCCTCCTCTATGAAAACTCCACAAGCACGCTACCGAGTAGGTATGTGGGGACTATTTTCATATAATACAGGAAGCGATGGTGACTCAAGATACTTGCCAAGGTCCCGGGGCTGTTAGACAGCAGGACCGGGACTTCCACCCAGTTCTGCTTCCCCGCAGGGCCCCTTTTCCCTGCATTACCTGAGCCTGGTTCTCTATGGGGCTCTCTCCCCGAGGAAGGGTCTTCCCAAGGTGCTTCCAGGAAGCTGGCTAGCCCTGAACAAGCCCCTTGCACCAACTCAGAAACAAAAACAGGCAGAATTCAAAAGATGCTTCTCTCTACCACCATAGGAGGAAATTGAAGACTACAGACCCAGGGCTGCACATAGGAAACCTGCAGAGTTTTCGTGTCCCTGAGCCTGTTATGTTCACCATTCCTCTTTCCCTAGAAACAAACACAGATGGAATACCTGCAGGTCCCTAAGGTAAAAGTCAAGCCCTCACCAGTCCCAGGGGCTTCCTCTCTGAACTAGTTCTCTAAATCTGTCCCTTCTCATCCCTACAGCCTGGACTGCACTAGGACAGCACCTAATGAAACTCTCCTGCCTGCATTTTTGTCCCTTCAAAAAGTGTTCTCTTGCTTATTCTTTATACTTCAAAAATTACTATAAAGCTGTAGTAATCAAGGCAGTGTGGTACTGATAAAGAATAAACAAATAGAGCAATGGAACAGACCAGAAAGTTCAGGAGTGAACTGACGCATAATTTTCAAGAAAAGAGCCCAAGTAATTCAATGGAGGAAGAAAAGGTTCTTCTAACAAACGAGGCTAGAAAAACTGGATATCCACATGCAAGAAAAAAAACATTCTCCATCCCTACTTCATACCATACACAAACTTATTAGAGATAGACAGTATACCTAACAAAAGCAAGAAATATAAACCTCTAAAAAAAAAAAGGAGATTTTTCTTGGTGACCTTAAAGTAGGAAAACATTTCTTAAGAGAAGATACAAAAAGCACTTCCTATAATTGTAAAAATAATGGCAAATAAAACTCCAGTAAAATCACAAACTTCTGTTCATCAAAAGATAAAAGACAAATAGGTGAGCAGAAATTGGGAGAAAATATTCATAACATACACACACACACACATATATATACAACAAAAGACAAATATCCAGAATATATAAAGAACTCTTACATTCCAGCAACAAAAAGACAATAACCCCTATTTATGTATTTACTTATCTATTTATTTATTTTTAGACAAACTGTTTCACTGATGCCCAGGCTGGAGTACAGTGGCATGTTCACAGCTCACTGAAGCCTTGAACTCCTGGGCTCAAGCAATCCTCCCACCTCAGCCTCCTGATTAGCCCAGCTTTTTTTTTTTTTTTTTTTTTTGTGGAGGTGGGGTCTCACTACGCTGTATATTGCCAAGGATGATCTTGAACTCCTGGCCTCAAGCAGTCCTCCCACCTCAGACTCCCAAAATGCTGAGATTGAAGGAATGAGCCACCACACCCAGCCCCCAATTTATTTTTTATTTTATTTGTTTTGAGACCAAGTCTCACTCTGTTGCCCAGGCTAGAGTTCAGTGGTGCGATTTCAGCTCACTGCAATCTCCACTCCCAGGTTCAAGCGATTCTCATGCCTCAGCCTCCTGAATAGCTGGGACTACAGGCATGAGCCACAAAGCCTGGCTAATTTTTTTTTTTTTTTTTTTAATTTTCAGTAGAGACAGGGTTTCACCATGTTGACCAGGCTGCTCTTGAACTCCTAACCTCAGGTGATCCACCCGCCTCAGCCTCCCAAAGTGCTGGGATTACTGGCGTGAGCTACCATCCAGCCCCCAATTTATTAAAATAAGCCAAAGACTTGAACAGACATTTCTCTAAAGATGACACAAATGACCAATAAGCACAAGAAAAAATGCTCAACATCATTGGTCATCAGGGAAATGCAAATTAAGGGAGATACCACTGCATATCCTCTAGGGAAGGCAAAATGAAAGACTGACAACACCAAATGCTGGTCAGGACAGAGAGCGAGCGGAATTCTCTGACTTTGCTGATGGGAATGTAAAATGATACAAACTACTCTGGAAAGCTATTTGGAAGTTTCTTAAAAAGTTAAACATAACTACTCTATAACCCAGAAATTCCACTCCTATGTACTTATTAACCCAAAAGAAATGAAAATAAATATCCACAAAAAGGCTTGTACAGGAACATTCACTGCAGCTTTATTCCCAATAACGAAAAACTGGAAATAGACTATGGCTATATCCACACAACAGAAGGAAACAAACTACTGAATCTCAGAAGCTTTATGCTGAATAAAGGAAACCAGACACAAAAGAATTATATGATGTTCTATAGAAGAAGAAACTCACCCATGGTGACATCAAGACTAGTGGTTGTGGCTGGGAGTGGTGGCTCATGCCTGTAATCCCCAGCCCTTTGGGAGACCGAGGTGGGCAAATCACTTGAGGTCAGGAATTCCAGACCAGCCTGGCCAACATGGTGAAACCCCATCTCTACTAAAAATACAGAAATTACCCAGGTGTGGTGGTATCCCCCTGTAATCCCAGCTACTCAGGAGGCTGAGGCAGGAGAATTGCTGGAACCTGGGAGGAGGAGGTTGCAGTAAGCCGAGATCGTGCCATTGCCCTCCATCCTGGGCAACAAGAGTAAGACTCCATCTCAAAAACAAACAAACAAACAAACAAACAAACAAAAAGACTAGTGGTTGCTTGGGGTGAGGAGCAGGGATGGGATAGTAAGGGGCAAGAGAAAACTTTCTGGGCTGATGAAGAAGTTCTGTATATTGTTAGGAGTGTGGGTTATGTGAGTGGTCAAACTCTACACTTAAGGTCTATGCATTTCAGCATATACATAGTACCCAAAAAAAAACAAACAAACAAACAAAAAAACCTGTCTCTTGGCAGTTGCCAGAGATCTTTCTTTCTGAAAGGCTAAACAGCCAGCCTTGTTATCTTCCTGTCCCTCAAAGTTTCCAAAATAAAGTCCTGACAGCTTCCCACTACTCAAAGGCCCTTCATCACAGACCTCCAGCACCCCATGCCCCTCCCCAAACTCAGTGCTCACCTGGTCACAAAGAGTGGGTCACACCTGTGTCACTGCACCAGCTGTCCCTTCTACAGGGCACCTCTGCTCACCCTACAAGACCCAGCTCAAAACATCTCCTCCTTCAGGAAGCCTTCCCACAATCCCTGGGGCTGGGGTAGATGCGCCCACTCTGAAGGCCTCAATACTCAAGGCTTACTTCCATCATAGCACCTAGCCCCATTCCTAAAGGAATCCGTTTTCCACTACCAGGACTGCATGAAATCCTCAAGAGAAAACAACATGTCATATTGGACTTTGCATCCCTAGCAAACAGCACAAAGTTTGGCATAAACATCTAGGTAAACTGATGACCAGCTTGATAGTAAAAAAAAAAAAAAAATTAATAAGCAGTAATAATAACCCTAAGGGGCAGAGAAATGGTAGCAACTCCTGAAGAGGCCCACCAGCAGGGACACAAGGAGAATATCTAACACTAAGAAGGAAGCCAGTTAGGGCCCTACAAGAAGCCTTGGGGCTGAATTAAAATGCCCTCCAGCGATGCCAGGACACCCCAAGCTCTCCTGGTCCTTGGCTCCAGGTCCCATGGCTGAGCTGATCCTCTTTTCCCCCACTGCCCAGTAAGGGATGCTGCCCCTTTCTTATTCAGACAACCTGCAGCTTCTACTGGCATCCTGTAAGGCCAGGTCCCTACCCCACCCATCCTGCCTTGATCAGACTGTGTTGAACACAAAGGCACGCGATTCCAGAGTTCCACCTTCTGCAGTTCCATGTATTACATGACTTAAAAGAACTCAAAAGATTTGAAACAAGTATACTGAAAGGGATGACTAAACCATGTTCACTGTTGTGCTATTCACAACAGCCAAGTGTGGAATCGGCCTCAGTGGCCAACAACACATGAATGATTTTTTTAATGTGGAACATATACACAATGGAATATTATTCAGCTGTAAAAATGAAATGTTGTCGTTTGTGACAACATGGATGAAACTGGAGAACACTGTGCTAAGTAAAATATGCCAGCACAGAAGGACAAACACTGCATGTTTTCTCTTACATGTGAACTGTAAAACAATGGAGCTCAAACAAGCAGAGAGTAGAATGGTGGGTACCAGAGCCTGAGGGTGTAGGAAAAAATGATGATCAAATGGTACAAAGCCTCAATTAGACAAGAGGAATAGTTTTTTCTTTGAGACATATTGCACAGCATGGTGAATATATAGTAATAATGTACATTTCAAATTTGCTAAGAGTAAATTTTAAATGTTTACTTACCACAAAATGGTAACTATTTGAGGTGATGGATATGTTAATTAGCTTGATTTAATTATTCCACATTATACTCATAAATCATAACATCACATTATACCCCATAAAGAAACAAATATGTCCAGTTACAGTTTTTTAATTTAAAAAAAGAAAATTGTTACCCAATTTTAAGTCCCTGTTTTTATATTAATATGCCAAGCATTATCTTTATAAGTAAACTCAATTATCTAGATATTTTGTGTTCCCTGAAAAAAAAGGAGGGAACTTTAAATCTGTAAGATGTTTAAAATGTCTATTTTGTTTTGCTCTGCCTTTTTTTTTTCTCTTTTAAAAAAAAATTACTCAGCCAGGCACAGCGGTTCATGTCTGTAATCCTGGCACTTTGGGAGGCTGAGGCAGGCGGATCACCTGAGGTCAAGAGTTGGAAACCAGCCTGACCAACATGGTGAAACCCCATCTCTACTAAAAATACAAAATTAGCCGGGCATGGTGGCGCATGTCTATAATCCCAGCTACTTGGGAGGCTGCGGCAGGAGAATCGCTTGAGCCCAGAAGGCAGAGGTTGCAGTGAGCCAAGATCGCACCATTGCGTTCCAGCCTGGGCAAAGAGCAAAACTCGGTGTCAATAAATTAAATTAATTTAATTTAATTTAAAAAATGACATTTAAAAAAAAATTACTTGGCTGGGCACAGTGACTCAAGCCTATAATCCTAGCACTTCGGGAGGCCCAGGCGGGTGGATCTCTTGGGCTGAGTTCAATACCAGCCTGGTCAACCTGGTGACACCCCATCTCTACAAAAAAAATACAAAAATTAGCCAGGTGTGGTGGTGCACCCCTGTAGTCCCAGCTATTCGGGAGGCTGATGTGGGAGGATGGCCTGAGCCTGGGAGGCTCTGCCTTTCCATCCACAAATGCTTTCAAGAAGCGAGTGGATGACAATGTACTGAGCTGTACACTGCGAAGTCTGGTTCTGGGAAGGGAAGAGACAAATCCCATTTCCTGAATGCCATCAGCAGCCACCTGTGGCAGGCTTGTGTCTCCTTTGCCAGTGAAGGGACTGGGGTCCCAAGGGTTCTGTGACTTCCCTTAGGTCAGGAATCTGGTGAGAAGCAGATCTCTGGACCCAGAGCACGTGCTCTTTCTACCCTCCTAAATGTTCCAGCCCTGAAAGTTGATGCCTGCCCTTGAGAAACTGCAAAAACAGTGAAACTTTAACAGGGTAAACAGCTGAGAAGAGAGGGAAAACTTAACTCTAGGCTAAATCTCTTTTACATAATTAAATCAGCCCATCTTGGTGCAGACTTTTTCAGAGGCTGTATGCTTGAAACTATCTATAAAGGGAAATGCAATTAAGGAGACTTTTTAATATATCTGATTCTTGACTGCCCTTGCTCTAGGCAAGAGCTTAATTCTACTTAACGATAGCTATCTTGGAAAAGTTATGTAAATTGCAAGGTATGGGGAGAAAAGAAACAGGAATCCTTTCACCGGAGGCAAATGAGAAGCCCACTGAGAAGGGAGCACTGTGGTAAGAGGGCTCCAATTCACACAATGACCATCTCAGCTCATTTGCCACCTACAGCTGTGCCCTGTAGACCACATGCAACTCCACCTCGTTATCATTCATTGTACTCCCTTTCCTAAATCAACCAAAACAGGAAACTCTTTTCAGAAATTAGCTGACCATGAGTTGACAGTAACACGTTTGAAAATATGATCTTTTCTCATTTGGTACAGCTGGAAATTGAAGGAAACTTCAACATATGTCCAGGGTTCTTTTTTAAAACTGTTGGGTAAATTCCAGAAGTGGAGAAGTGGGCAACTCATTCTCTCTATATAAGCAACAACATGGGAGAAGGAAGGCACCAATCGAGAAGATATTTCACGTTTATCAAAATGGAGTCACTCATGTCAAACTCTAACAAAATGGAGCCGGGGATATGAAGGAAGGGCCCTCATGCTAGTATGCCTATGACAGGAACTATGCCAGGAATTCCTTAGAGCCTGTTGCTTGCACAGGACACTTGCCTCGTGCGCCTGTCTCCAATGGACTAATGCCAACTCCTGCAATAAGCCTCTGAAACCGATGGTCTTTGTTTCAAAACCGCTTAGGTGGACTTCCCTTTTGGGTCTTAAAAGTTTCCATTTGCCCTAACTTCTTTGGATGTACCTATGATCCAGCATAGCGCACGTATCTAAGTTGCAATCCCCTATTATTCCCAAATAAACTACAGTTTTGGGATCCCATATCCAAAATGCTTGGGACCAGAAGTTTTAGAATTCCAGATGTTTTTGGATTTTGGAATATTTGCATATACATAGTGAGATAACCTGAGCATGGGACCCAAGTCTAAACATGAAATTTATTTATGTTTGATGCACACCTTATACACACAGTCTGAAGGTAATTTTACAATATTTTTAATTTTGATCATGAAACAAAGTTAGTGTACGATGAACCATCAGAAAGCAAAGGTGTCACCATCTCAGCCACGCATATGGGCAATCTGTGGTTGTCTGGCATCGCCATCATTCCCGACTCTGAATTTCTATGCTACCAGTAAGACAATCACTTTCTTACGTTTATTTACACATAAGTCCTTACCACTAAAAAGATACGACACACCATTAATACAGTGAAAAACAAGGTGTTCAAGGTACCTAAGCGGCACAGCAGCATCACCAGAACACATGCATCAGCTGCTAAACAACAGAACAATAAACAACGGCTGGCTTTAAGTCTGCTGTTCAGCCTGCATTTCTTTCTGAGTGTCAACAGCATCGTCTTTACAGTTGTGCAACTGTTTTTTTGTTTTGTTTTGTTTTTTGAGAGAAATAGAGATGGGGTTTCACGACACTGCCCAGGCTGGTCTTGAACTCCTGGACTCAAGGGACCCTCCCGCCTCAGACTCCCAGAGTGCTGGGATTACAGGCGTGAGCTACTGCGCCCAGCTATGGAACTGCATTTCTACTGAGAACCTTCACGAGGTCAGATAGAAAATTTTCCACTGTGGCCTCATGTCAGTGCTCAAAGTTTCAGACTTTGGGGCATTTCTGATTTCGGATTTTTGGATTAAGGATGCTCAACCTGTATTTGGAGAGCAGGTCTCTCCGGTGCTCATTTTAGGCTGACATAAGACAGCACACCTGAATTAGCTGGGCACCACAGCTAATCAGCACACCTGTAGTCACAGCTACTTGGCAGGCTGAGGCGGGAGGTTTACTTGAGGTCGGGAGGCAGAGGTTGCAGTGACCCGAGATTGCACCATTGCACCCCGGCCTGAGTGATAGTGCGGAACTCTGTCTCAAAAAATTAAAAAAATTAAATTTAAAAAAAGCATGCCTAATATAGTTCGGGTCTCCTGACCCAATATTCGGCTCTGGGCCCTCTGTCACTCCAGGACACATTCTCCCACATCTAGCAACGCAGCAAGTGGAGGCAGGACTGCGACTGGGACTGCTCTTTACCCCTGCCTGGCGTGCAGAGGGGCTCCTTGCAAAGCTGTTATTTGAACTAAAGTCAGGAAAGGTGTCCCTGGGGGTTAGAGGTAGGACACGCTACTTCCTTCAGCATGGGGACACACACTACAGATGTTTCAGTAGATGAACTGGTAGGCTCGGAAGATAAAGCTGGTGAGAGGCAGCGGTGCAGGGTAAGTCCCAGTGACACGACGTTTGCATCTCCAAAAGGTCACTTGGACTCCAGCAAAAAAAGCCAGACTGATGGGCAGGCGTGATCAGTTAGCACGTTCGTTCTTTCATTCACTAAGTATATACTGAACACTTACATGAGCCAAGCCCTGTTCTAAGAAGATGGAGGTACAAGTCAGGCGAGCACGCAGGAGTTTGGATTTTAGCCCAAATTGGAGGAAGTTAATTTTTAAAGCGCCAGATCTGTCGTTTTTAAACTCTGTAAAGTTGACCTCGCTGAACTTCTGTTCCTCATAATAAATGACCTACAATTTAGAGTTCTCAAGACAGCTGAGCAGCAAAACGTGTTAAGTCAGTGCCCAAATGTGGAACCTTGTGGTAATTACAGGTGAAGGACCCCAAGCTCAAGGTTAAATGACTTGCACCGGGTGTGAAGTGGCACATCTGTCACTCTATTAGGTCCAGCCGGCGGCCGGGAAGCCTGCAAGGAGGTACTCATTTCGCTGAGGAGGAATCTGAGACCAGGCAAGAAGGAAACCCCGCCAAGGTCCACTCAGTCAAAGAGCTGGCACCGCCGGGATTCGAACCTCGCGCCCACTGCGTTCCGTCGCTGGCGCGCGCCCCGACGCCACCCATTGCCGTGGAAACGGCTGGGCGCATGCTCTCTCACTCGCTCCCTCCTTGCTTTTTTTTTGCGGCGGGATACCCCAGCGACTGAACGTGAGCCGCAGGACGCAACTACGTTCGCTCTCCTCCCCAGACCCGGATCCCTCCGCGGCCGGCGGCCGGCGCGCTGCTTCCCGACTCGACGCTCGAAACGGCTTCCCGCGCGCCGCGCCGCGCCCCACCCCCACCCAGTCTCACCCCAACCCCCAGCCCGACTCACCGGCCGCCCGCGTCTCCATGGCAACGCCCCCACCGCGGAGGAAAAAAAAGCCTCGGGCTCTTCTGGGCCCCCTCCCGTGCCGGCCGAGGGGGCGGGGCGCCCTGCTGACGCTTCGCTTTTTATTTTTATTTTTTTAAGAAAAGAGCCGGCGAGGTTATGGCGAATCTGCGGCATCCAACATGGCGGATGGAGTCTTCGCCCTCCTCCCCACGGGGCGCAGACGCCTGCGTAGCGGACGTCCGCCTCGGGTGACCCTCCCCCGGCGCCGAGCGCGGCCCTGCAGGGCCGAGCTAACGCGCATGCTCGCAGCCGGAGGCCGTGCTTTTTATCCCACTCCGCGGATTCCGCCGCGCCGCGTTTTGAGCCACGCCCAGGGAGGGGCCCTCGGGAGGTCCGGAGCGCGGATCTCGGGATCAGGAGTCTGGCGGTTGTGCCAGGCCTCTGCTAGCGCGACCTTAGACCCGCGGCATGTGGGGCCGCCGGTCTGGGCGTGCAAGGAGAGTTCTGGGTGCGCTTTGTGTCCCAGCTCTACCTCTCACTACCTAACTTAGGGCAGCGAATTAACTTTTCTTGCTCTCAGTTTACTCATGTGTCCATCGGGGTGCTCCCAACCTGCATCCCGCTCAAAACTGCGGCGTTTCTCGAAGCGTGGGGTGCTTTCCTTTGAGCCACCCGGCTGGGTTTTAGGGGCTACAGAGCACTGAGCGGCCCAAGATCACACGTGACAAGGCGACTTCCTCCTCTCTGGTCTCTTTTGGTCCCGCAACAAGTCTGCGCTGGGTGTGCGCGCCTCCAACACCCGCTCATTCATTTCTCTGCTTGTGGCACAGCCTTCGGCAGGCATCTGAGTCTGGTGGAAATTTAATGACCTTGTTTTTGTTTTGATGTGAAGGTGTTTAGCTCCAACACTGTAGTCCTCGGCTCAAATGATATCTTCCAGCCCCTAACCCTCACCCCGCGAAACCCATCTAAAGTAACCTTCCAAGACACTTCATATTTTCTACGTAGCATCCATTCCTATCTGACATTATCTCCCTCTCTCACCTCTGTCTTGGTCACCCCGTTAGCCTCAGAAACAAACTGAGCCTGACATTTATTTCATGAGTAATGAGTTGATGTGGTCCATGTTCTAAGGTCATTTTCTGTTTATGACATAACGTTTTTCACTTGCAGTAGTCATAAAGTTTTCTTTTTAAATTGTTTACATTTTCAAAAATCAGTCAACTTAAAATGGTGTACGTGCTGCAAAGACATGCCCCACCCCACCCCACCCCCAAAAAACTGTAAAAGCAGACTTCAAGAGACTGAAGTTTGGGAAACTGATTTGTGTTCATGGTTCCCCTGAAATGCTAGTCTTTGCCTGTTCTTCTTTTCCTGGAATAACCCTCTTTGGTTGCTGCTCAACATGAAATTCTCAGGCAGCCCTGAAGCTCACACTTCACGTTCCCACAGCTCTGGTCGCACTGGCCTAGCTCCGTCCCCCACTTCTCTGTTTGCACAGCCTTCGTTCTCACTAGACCGAGCTTCCTGAGCAGTGCTTACAGGTCCTTTTCATTTTGTTTTCCCAGCGCCTGTTGCATGGTCATATTACTGAATGAACACTTCGTTCTGGGGTCACTTATTTTTTAGGAGGAAAACTCCCCTGGGCATTGAGCTTCAGGATGACTCATCTGATTTCTCAGTAGCCTTCCTGCCTGCTCCTTAACCCTGTTCTTGGGAAATACGGAACCATGAAAAGACCCTAAAGTTGTCCAGTCCGTTAAATATATGCTCACAGATATAGCCTCCCCCCTTCTTCATTTCATCCTCGCAATCTGGAAGGTTAAGTTGGGCAATATGATTATTGTTCTTTTCCAGATGAGAAAATGGAATGTTCAGAGTGGTCAAATGGCTTTCTGAGATTACACAGCAAAATAGTGAAGAGCCAGGTGTGGACCTCGCCTCTCCATTGCCCAGTGTTCTTCCCCCCACCACATCTGAAATGTACCCAAACTGCCCCCCAGGCCTCCAGGAGAGCCTCCAGGAGAGCCTCCAAGAGAGCCAATTAGAAGACAGCCACAGAGTCGCTGCACAGCCACCACGTCCTCCACCACAAGATACATGGCTAGGTGGGGCCCATCAGAATCTTTATTTGGAAATGAACTGCTCAAAAAGCTGCATTGATGAGCGTTTCCTTTTAGAACTATAAATATTTACAATAATCATTATTTTGCTGTGAATCGATTTCTGTCAGGAAATTAGAGTTGTCCTGGGTTGCTGACAGTATTGGTTTTGTGCCGGTCTGCCTTTCTGACAGCAGCATTTAAATGTTGTTTATTGATTAGCAGATGGATTGCTCCTAGATGTTGTGACCAAACGAATTTTGGAAATGAAACAATTTAAAATTTGTCTCAAAACCCAATTACCTCAGACTGCTGAAGACAAATTAAAAGAAGAAATTGTGGACTGTGGATGATGGTTCTGGGTTAATTATTTGGAAAGCTATGATTTTCTCCAATAGTCCCATGGCATTTTCTTCCTCCTACCCATTCATCATTCAGAGAAGAGTTACTGAGCACCTATTATTACTGGAAACTGTCCTGGCCATAGGCAGATGGAAATGACTAAGAGATGGCCCCTTTCTGTGGGGGAATCCAGGTTCGTAAATGGAGAGATGAGTCCACAGCTGGCTCTTCCATGGCCTTACTATGTAATTTGCACATTTTCAATCAGCAAACATCTCTATTCTTTCTATTTGCCAGTAGTATTTCAAAATGCCTTCAATTAATGAAGACACATTTGTGGAACTGGATGTAAATCACTCAAAAGTATATAATTCATGGCAACCTGCCTCGGTGATGGTTCCTAGAGGAGAGCAGCTTCCCAGCTGCCCACTGGTGGCAGTCGGCCTCTTGAAGCTAGTATGTGAATTAATTTGTGTCAATAAATGTATTGACATGAAATGGCATTTAGTTATATAAGAAATATAATTAATTTGCACAACTGAGTATATTCGTGTCAATAATTTTATCATTATATCCAATATCTTTATGAGAAATAGACATTTACATGAAAACAATAACTTAAGAACATAATTTCACAAGATGCTTTCTTGAAATAAGGTTTTGATAAAGGATACGTACAGGTGACCTCAAAATAATGGATCTTGGCTGAGCATGGTGGCTCATACCTGTAGTCCTAACACTTTGAGAGGCCAAGGCTGGAGGATTGCTTGAGCCCAGGAGCTCAAGGCTGCAATAAGCTGTGGTCATGCCACTGCACTCCTCCAGCCTGGGCAGCAACAAAGCAAGACCCTGTCCCTAAAATTTACACACACACACACACACACACACACACATATAATGATAAAATTAGAGGTGGGAATAATCAGTTTGGGTTAAGAGTTAAAAATCTAAATAGGCACATTGTAGAAAATAATCCACTTAAAAATCATATAAAAGAGAAGGATGTAGTAATGCTAGAACTGTATGAGCAATCTCACTATGAACATAATTACAAGCTTAGGAAACAGCATCTTTCCCACCTGTCTTTCCAGTGGCCATGGAGTGCCATCGCATCCCCGGTCTGCCTGTGCACACCTGTGTGTACTCTCAGTACCCAAGTATTAATCTCTGGAGTGGTTTTCATTAGCAGTAGCCAGAGCCCCTTCAGAGAAGCTAATTCCATGTGTGGGAGTAAGGGAACATCAGAATGGCCTGAAACATATTGCTATTCTCAGAAAACCAGGTTCCTTCCAAAAATGCTGGGTTAGTGCTGAAAGGACAAAGGAACAGGCAGTGACAATTTGCGTATCACAACAACTGTAGATCTATGGTTGTTGATCTACAAGTTAAGCCATGAGGCTTCACTGATAAAAAGTTAACATCGTGTATACAAAAATAGACATATAACTGTGTAATTACAAAACTAGTTACAATTCAAAGAAAGTGTCAAAATAGGATATTTTAGTAAAGAGACAGGTTTGGTAGATATGGGGTCCTATTTCTTACTTGAAGTTCTGTATGTCTGTTTATGAAATGGTATATTTGTGTAAGTTTCAAGGGGCAGATAAGTTTACTAAGAGTAACTCAAAGACAAGACTAGGAACCATGCCAAAATGAGGAAGGGCAGGTCAGGACCAGTGGTCTCATAAATAACCAGGTAAAAGGGGGGTTCGATAATTTATGTTGCAAGTTAATGGATTAGCCAGATGTCCTAAGGGAGTAGCTGATAGATTAAACTGCTATATGGCCCTGCTAATGTTAATGAAATGCTAATGATGCATAATGAAGGTCATTGTAAACTGTGGCAGAACATCACGTACCCAAGACTTCATGCACATGGGAGTGAAGATTGCAAGAACTTGCTGTAAGTCCTGTTGACATAACAGTTGACAATGGTCTGAGGGAGCCCCCACCAGCAAATGCCACTGCCACCAAGAACCCACCAGTCCAGGCCCAAGGCTGCCACTCAGTGCACCTGGGAAGGAGATCATCTTTCTCTTTGTGGTCCAATAAGGGCAGTCCTGAAAAGGTATGAAAATACGTTTTGTAGAGATGATAAAGAAATTGGTCAAGTCAATAACAACTTTTTTTTTTTTTTTTTTTTTTTAGACGGAGTCTTGCTGTGTCGCCCAGGCTGGAGTGCAGTTGTGCCATCTCGGCTCACTGCAAGCTCTGCCTCCTGGGTTCACGCCATTCTCCTGCCTCAGCCTTCCGAGTAGCTGGGACTACAGGTGCCCGCCACCACGCCCGGCTAATTTTTTTTTTTTTTGTATTTTTAGTAGAGATGGGGTTTCACCATGTTAGCCAGGATGGTCTCCATCTCCTGACCTCGTGATCCACCCGTCTCGGCCTCCCAAAGTGTTGGGATTACAGGCGTGAGCCACCAGGCCCAGCCAACTCTTTTTTTTTTTTTTTTTTGAACACAGAGTTGCTCTGTCACCCAGGCCGGAGTGCAGTGGCGAGATCTCAGCTCACTGCAACTTCCGCCTCCAGGATTCAGGCCTACTGCCTCAGACTCTCAAGTAATTGGGATTACGAGCGCTCGCCACCACGCCCAGCCAATTTTTGTATTTTTAGTACAGAAGGGGTTTTACCATGTTGGCCAGGCTGGTCTCGAACTCCTGACCTCAAGTGATCTGCCCACCTCAGCCTCCCAAAGTGCTGGGATTACAGGCATGATCCTCCATGTCCAGCGTAATAACAACTGTTTTTACAAAGTTAAGGTATGGGTGCAGTAGGTTTAGGTATGGGTGCAGTAAAAACTTTTGTGTTAAATGTTAAGATATTTGAAGCATTTCGAAGTTACATTCGACAATTACATCGAGACAAGATAATTTGACTGTGTAAATGTTTAGGAAAATTTTATTTTGAAAGTTTTAAGTTTTGATTTATCAGTTGTATTTAAATCGTTTAGAAAAGGCCGGGCACAGTGGTTCACACCTGTAATCCCAGCACTTTGGGAGGCCGAGGCAGGAGGATCACATAGTCAGGAGTTCAAGACCAGCCTGGCCCAAATGATGAAACCCCATCTCTACCAAAAATATAAAAAATTAGCTGGGTGTGGTGGCACGCACTTGTAATCCCAGCTACTTGGGAGGCTGAGACAGGAGAATTGCTTGAATCCAGGAGGCAGAGGTTGCAGTGAGCTGAGATCGCACCATTCGCTCCAGCCTGGGTGACAGATTAAGACCTGTCCAAAAAAAAAAAAAATAGTTTTGGAAAAGGGTGACTATATTTATAATCAATTTTCTTTAAATCAACTACGAATAAGAGTAACAGGGCCATGAAAAAAGGGGCAGGGAGTGGGGTTTGGATCCCAGCAATCAAAAGGAAAACCAGGAGAGCTACCAGAGCCTAGCACTGTTGGGTGCACAGCTGGGACCCAATAAACCGTTGCTGAAGAAAAGGAGAACGGGTAGAGGGAGGGGAAGATGGAGTGAGGGATTGAGGAAAAGGAATAATATGTAATTAAGCATTTATGTGTAGCTGTCATGTAAACAGCACTGCTTTGGAAGTTCAGAAGAAAGAAAAACTATTTCAAATAAAGGATGGCATCTGGTGTCCATGACTAAAGGGCCGGTTAAAGGGATGGTTCAGCCATACGGGGAAATATGACGTGGCAGTTTGAAAGAATGAGAGTGCCATGTGCAGAGACCCGGGGTGTGCTCTGCAGTGCATCCTTGAGTGAAAAGAGCCAGGTGCAGGACAGCATCAGGAGCACACTGTTGCTTGTGAACATGGTTGTACCTGCACAGAAAAACTGAAAATGTGGAAAGAAACCGGCTAGATCAGACAGCTTTGGAGACAATGTCTGGGCCTGGAGATCTGGCTCACAGGGAGACTGACTTCACTGAACATCCTTTTGAAATATTGGGATGTTTAACCATATGCATATACTGCCTTTTCAGAGAAGAAAGGGGAGGATTTGGAAGCCCAATCTCCAGGTCTTGTCCTACTTTTATTACTCAGTAGCTTTGACTTTGGACAAGTTACTTATCTGCAATGTGCTTCCCTTCTCTGGGCAATGAAGGTGTTGAGCCCCACATCAGGGGTTGGTGGAAGGGAAATGGGACCAGAAAATGCAGTTGAGTGCCATGGGTGGGGGCGAATCAAGTGGTTTCAGCCCCTTTGGGGACCAAAGAAGCTCAGCAGCAGCAGCAGCGAGAGTGAGAGCCAACATACAGTGTGCTGTTTGATTTAAGGGCTGCCGCCAGCCAGCCACAGAACTCGAAAAAGTGATCTTAAAGTCTCCAGATTTCAATTCTTTCATCTGTAAAAGGGCATCGGTGGGGAGTGGCAATTACACTAGATGGTTCACTTCAGCTAAAAACAGACATAAAACATGATTTTAATATTGGTTGGAAATGACTCAGAGCAATAAACAGAGGCAGAAAAAAAGCCCCCAAGGGAGTTCGCAGCACAGAACCATCGCTTCCAGCTGCAAATGTGCAGAGGGGAAGAGGACGTTGCAGAAAGGAGAAACTGGTGGTCTCTTTACCTAAATCACCCAGCCCCTGGTGTCAGGCAAATGTTCACTCTTTCAGCTGTTTTTGTAAAGGCCAACAGAAAGGAGAGGTACCTAGACAGTCTGTAGAATGGTGGCCCCCAATGAACTATGCCTCCTTGTAATCATGTCCTAGTGTAATCCCCTCTGACACTGACTTTGGGATTGACCATGTGACTTGCTTTTGCCATGGGACACAAACAGCACAAGCACAAACTTGATAAGCACTTGGACACTAGGTCTTTGGAACGCCACCTCTGGAAGCCAGCCTCCATGCTGTAAGGAAGCTCAAGCTAAACTACCAGATGATGAGAGAACATGGAGAGAAAACCCGGAGGATAGAAGTCCTCATGGGCATTCAAGTCTTAGCTGTTCCCCAGCTAATGCAGCCACATGGGTGACCTTGGCAACCCTGCACTGTGCAAAAGAACTACCCAGCTGAACCAGTCAACCCATAGGATTGCAAAACATGATAACCGGTTGTTGATTTAAGCCACTAAGTGTGGGAGTAGTTTTTTGGGCAGCAAAAGATAACTAGTATTGTGGGAAGCTAAAATTTCAGTTTCAGGGAGGGTTTTGAGAGTTGATGAGTCTATTTGGGGGAAGGATGCAGTCTTAAGCTTGGTTCCCCAGGCTTTCAGTTTCAAGGAGGGTTTTGAGAGCTGTTGAGTCCATTTGGGGGAAGGATGTAGTCTTAAGCTTACTTCCCCAGAAGCAAAAGGGGAATGAGATAAACAGACCTTTGGCTGGACTCCAAGCGTCTTTCAACCAAAGAAAGTTTACTGAAGAAAAAAAAGAGAAACTTGGCTGAGATCTGAAGTGTGATGAGAATTTGGAACAGGGAAGACAGGCCAGGAGGCCCTTCTGAAAGTAGGAAGCCACAGAAGCAAACAGTGCCAAGGAGGACAATCCAGGGCAGGCCTGGCCGCAAGAGGGCACCTTGCAGAAAGTACCACAGTTGGCAATAAGCAGGCATTTTCCAGAAGAATCCCAAAGGCAAATACTCTGTTCTGCTCTCCGTTAACCTGTGCAACTGTCAGACCACATACACCGTAGAGTTCAGAAGTAGCTGCTATGGGAGTGAATCTTCTTGCTGCTGCCAAAGAGAGTAAAAATCAAACGGAATAAAATAATAATGGTGGTATGGGCCCAGTCTTCTAGAGTTTTCCATGCCCTTCATTTCACATAGCCTTCACACCATCCTGTAGGGCCGGGAGGGCATGAATAAGAAGCCTCCTCCCGAAGATGAAAGAACAGAGAACAAAAGGGGCTGAGGGACTTTTGTGAGACCACGCGGCAATCTGGGGCCTAGAAACATGAGCTCATCCATCCTGGCTTTTCTGCTGTGCCTCTGCCATCCACTGGTCCAGGGAGGGTGCCAGCCCTGTGTGTGTTTAGTGAGAAGTGTGGGGTGAGAGCAACCACAGGAAAGAAGCCCCGTTGTGACAACGTTGTGCCCTTAGCTGCCTGGCCCACTCATTCCACTGGCTTGTGTTCTACCCAGGACGGGCCGCATGTCCCAGGGTTTCTGCTGAGCAACCAGTCAGCATGCTGCTGAGCACCCAGGCCCCATGTGAAATGGTCAGCTGCTTTCCTTCTACCAGTGCCAACTGCTGCACCTGCCAGCCTCTGCCTAGCCTCCACCACTGATGCTGCTGTAAGATGAAGAAGATTCCTGTCTTAACAGAATTCTCATGCATGCCTTTCAAACTGAGGAGCTCACAGGTTGATGGAAGAGGATGACAAGGAGTAGAGGCAACTGCACTCCGGTGTTTGTAGTGCACATACATGATTCATCTCAAACCAGACAAGCCATGCTGCACCTGATGGCTCGCCATTTCTCAGAGATGCCAAGCCTTCTTACAACTCTGAGCCTCTGCATGTGTCTAGAACATTTTACCCACATTTCTCTACCTGCTGGACTCCTTTCCATCCTTCAAAACTCAGACTAAATGTCCCTGCTCTGTGAAACCCTCCTTCTTCCCAGGCAAGTTAATGGCTCCCGTAGCCCCTTTCCATGATTCTTACATATTGTACCATGTCTTGTAACATACTTGGTTCTCTGTTGAACAGGGGACTCCTGCAGGCCAGCAGCAGGGACGGACTCACCTCCCTGTGCCTTCTCCCAGCAGACGACCTCAGCCCTCACGGGTTGAAGAAGTTGGTAAGAAACTGACAATTTGGTGTAGGAAAATTTAAAAAACTGTCAGCAAGTTCACTGAATAACATTTGGGGGACTTCATTATGAAAAAGGGATCAGGCCATTCATTCATTCCTTAAGCATTTATGGAGTGCCCACCAGGTGCCCAAAGTATGCTCCAAAGAGGCACAGGTGAGGCCACAGGATCTGTCCTCAGATCCGGATTTCACAGCCCAGTGGAGGAAGTGATGCCTAACAGGGTGAGTGTCATACAGCACACCACTCACGGGAGAAAAAAGCTCTGGAGCAATGGCAAGGGGACAGAGCCAACCCAAGGAGTTGGGAAGATGTAGGAGGCACACCTCAGAGGGGTAGAGAGTCCCTGGGAACTGTGCTTCAGGCAGAAGGGACAGCCTAGGCGAGAAATAGCATGCCAGGCACAGGGGAATTTTGTCATAAGGGGAGGCAAGAGTATAAGAAAACCAGGTTTTCCCTATTGCATTCAAGGGTGGCTATCTTGGCCAGCATCATTCAGGTGGCTGTTTTGAGTTGTTCCCGGCATCCTCCACCGAAGACAAAAGAGGACTGTGTACAAGCTCTCACCTGGCCAGGCCCTCGTGACTGGCAGCTTACATTGCCAAGACAGCTGCTTGGATCATGAGATGTAACACAGCTGGCCCAAAAGGCAAATAAGAAACGATCCATGGTGTCACCTTGAGTGCCTCAAAATCACTGAAGCACATGCTGAGAGCCCACCTCTCACTTTGCAGATGAGGAAGCAGAGGAGGGGAGGGAGTTGTCTAAGGTCACACCGCAGGATAAGCATTGAGTGACAGGGCAGGAATCAGGCACCTGGAGACAGAGCTGCAAAGGACACTGTCCTTGAACTTGAGGGGCTTACAACATATTATTGACTGAACTGTGACCCCCTTAACTTGTATGTTGAAATCCTGACCCCCAGTACTTCCAAATGTGACTGCATTTGGAGAAAGGGCCTTTAAAGAGGTTATTAAGGTAAAGGGATATCATATAAGTGGACTCTAATCCAATATGGCCAGGGTCCTTATAAAAAGTGGAAATTCGGGGCTGGGCGCGGTGGCTCACGCTTGTAATCCCAGCACTTTGGGAGGCCGAGGCGAGCGGATCACGAGGTCAGGAGATCAAGACCATAGTGAAACCCCTTCTCTAGTAAAAATACAAAAAATTAGCTGGGCGTGGTGGCAGGCGCCTGTAGTCCCAGCTACTTGAGAGGCTGAGGCAGGAGAATGGCGTGAACCCGGGAGGCGGGGCTTGCAGTGAGCCGTGATTGCGCCACTGCACTCCAGCCTGGGCGACACAGCGAGACTCCGTCTCAATAAAAAAAAAAAAAAAAAAAAAAAAGTGGAAATTCAGACAGAGACACACAGAAGACACAGAGAAAAGGTGGCCATCTACAAGCCACCTTCTACAAGAGCGGCCTCAGAATGAACCAACCCTGCTGACACTTTGATCTTGGACTTCTAGCCACCAGAATGGTGGGGACATAAATTCCTGTTGCTTAAGCCACCCAGTCTGTGGTATTTGTTACAGCAGTCACAGAAACCTAGTACACAACCCTTGAGAAACAGACGTGAACACTGCTCATGAGCCCCTGGAGTAACAGGGATTCCTGTGAGCTGCCTGACTGCAGGCAGTGCTGTTAGCATCCCCATCCCCCAGGATCGCCTGGGACCTCGCTCTTATCACATCGCTCCACCTTGGGTCCTTGGCAGCCAGACCCCCAGCGGGAGGCAGAGGTCACCATCAAGCTGGGCAATTGGAGAAGCATTTAATGAAGGGGCTCTTCACAAAGGCGTGGGCAGGGTTTAGGGAGGTCAGAGAGGAATGATGCAGCCCTTCTGCATCCTCCCCTCACCCCAGGCCTGCAGGCATGGCATGCGGAGGGAATGCCCGCTGGAACCCAGGGCCAGGACAGGGCCTGTGCAAAGGAGTCCACCTTCAGCAAGACGGACCACCAATACTCTACGACTTAGAGAAGGAGACTGAGGAATAAATGCCCAGACCTTACTCCTCTCCTGCCCTTCTAGTTTCCTGCCAGAGTCTCCCCTTGTCTGAAGCCAACCTGAAGACACCCCTTGAGGACCCCTTCACTGTACTGGGACCATGGGGGCTGAGCCTCTGGGATCAGTCACCTCCCTAACCTCCTGCATGAGGAACAACTTGATGAACACACATTTCAACCTGTAACAAGGTGGACAAGCAGAACCCTTCTTCAGAAGCACATTTATGAAGTTCCCGCGGTAACTGGCTCAGAGAGAAATGCTGCTGTAACAGCTGAGAGAAAACTGATAACCCTGAAAATAAAGTGTCCATGGAAATCTCAAATATTTCCCATTGTTTAAAAACAGTGTCTCACATAAAAGACGTGATGGATTAGTTTCTTTCATTATGCTGCCTCAAGCTATCCACGTGGACAAAAACCTACGCGGCTACTTTTACACTTTACAGCCAGACTTGATTCACTTCCATTCTTAGGAGTCAGGGGTGGCATTTGGTGGGCATCTCTTGATGCAGAATCTTCTGCCAGTTTCTATAAGCAGGCTCAGGTGCCATCTGCATAGGAACTCCAGAGGGTGGACATGTAAAGAAATTTTGGGACTGTGCGTTGGTCACCATCTTTGGCTACCACACCCCTGCTGCCCACCCAGAGGGTGATGGCAGCTGCCCTGTAAATTATTGGGTGTGCATCTTGAGAGGCAGGGAGATGCAGTGAGCTCCAAGCCCAGTCAAGGCATAGCAGAAGGAAGGACAATGGAACACGGGTGACCCAGGGTGACATTTGTCAATAGATACAGCGTGGACACGGGCTAATCAGAAAGAACGCATGCCCCTGATGTGCCAGGGGTTACTCCTTTAATTTCAGAACCTGAGAAAGAAGGTCCTAGGAGTTTGGGGCCAGTGGGCTATACTGGCAAGAGTATGGGGACACAGGGCCAGAGCTTAAAGAGGTGGTATTTACTAAATCACTAAATAGGGAAAGATTTCATTAGTATAATAACCACCATGACCATAACTCATGTATATGGGTTGAACAGCAGCCCTGCTGGTAGGTGGCCAACTGGTCTCGGGTGGTCTGGGCCTTTCCTGGTTTCGTCACTAAAAGTCCCAGAACCTCTTTAGCCTGCCCTGGGTATCATTCTTTCAGTTATGGTACCTGCCAGTCAGGTTACAGTGCAGGCTAGAAGCTCTCAAACGGGAGCTGTCTATAGCAAGGGGGGAGAAACTCGCCTCCCTTCCCCTTGCAGAGTCAAGATCACCATGGGCTCTGGGGGAATTCACCCCACACTCCCCAGTTAAAGCGCTTCTCCCTTTGCTGATTGAAGTCCAAGCAGTTCTCACCCACGGAAGTCCTTGGCAACCAAGCTCACCTCTCCACCTGTGCTCTCCACTGCAAGCTCAGTTCCAGTGGCACCTCTGCAGGTTCTTTAAAGCACCTCCCTGGGGCCTTGCTTGAGAAAACAGTCCCCCATCTGCTCCTACCACTGCTCCTCTTTGCAGATCTCCCTCGAGCTCTCTGGGCTGGAGGTAACCTACACAGAGAAGGCTTCCCCAGATTAAGGCTAGCATCCTTCCTGCCTGTTTCCTGGGCACACTGTACTGCCCCATCCCACATATCGTTATGGCTTGTTAAACTACTTTCTCCCTCAGAACTGCAAGCTGCCTCAGTGCACAAGTTCAAGTGCCTGGCAAAGAGTGGTGTAGTAGTCTGATCTCAGATGGCTTTCAAGAAATATCTGAGACTCGGCCATTTATAAAGAGGATGAATTGGCTCACCGTTCCACAGGCTGTACAGGAAGCATAGCACTGGCATCTGCTCAGCTTCTGGAGAAGCCTCAGGAAACTTACAATCATGGCAGAAGATGAAGGGGGAATGGGCACATCTTACATGGCCAGCGTAGGAGCAAGAGAGGGATGGGAAGAGGTGCTATACACTTTTCTACAACCAGATCTCATAAGAACTCTATCACGAGAACAGCACCAAAGGCATGGTGCTAAACCATTCACAAAGGATCCACCGTCACGATCTAATTACCTCCCATCAGGTCCCACCCTCAACGTTGGGGATTACAATTCAACCTGAGATTTGGGTGGGGACACAGAGCCAAATTATATCAAGTGGGCCTCCCATACATATTGAATGAATAAAGCAACTAGATAGGAGTTAAAGAAAGTGGCATGGGCAAACCAGAGCCCTTTTTGGTAAGTTAATTAAGTCATTGGTCCTATGCACCTATAAACAGGAAAAGCTCTGCCTTCAGCTCACCACTGTGAAGCCAGGCTGGGTGGGGAAAGAAGCAGAGACCTAGGACTCAGTAATTACCGTGTGGTGGTTAACTGTTCATTAATCCATTCAATTCATTCATTCATTCAATCAGTGAATGAATTGGTGGAATGAATTAATTAGTGGACTTAACTCATTCCATTAACTTATTCCATTAATTCATTCTTTTCCTTTAAGACCCATGGTGTGCCAGGCACTGCCTAGGCTCTGTGGGTACAATGATGAGTGAAACAGACAAGAGTCCTCCTTTCATGGGGTCTGGAATTGTTAACAGTGGGGAATTCATATGGGTCTGCAGCAACTTGATTCTTGCTTCTTGAAGGAAAGAATTCATCTGAGGAAGGATCCTTCCTCAGGACAAGCAGGAAAGGAAACGAAGTAAAGTAAACTTGGAAGAGGGCCAAGTGGGCAACGTGAGAGATTCAAGTGCCCTGTTTGACCTTTGAGTTGGGGTTTTACGCCTTGGCATGCTTCCACGGTTTTGCATCTCTCCTCCCTTGATTTTTCCTTCGGGCAAGCTGACTGCATGAGCAGTGGCCTGCCAGCACCTGGGAGGGGCCGCATGTGCAGTGTGTTTACTGAAATTGTGCACATGCTCACTTGAGGCATTTTCCCCTTACCAGTCACGTGTTCCTAGAAGAAGGTCATATATACCAGTTAAACGCCACCAATTTGCCTCTTAATGCACGTGCTTGAGCCCACTCACTCAAGTCCTGAGTCCAACTCCTGAGGTCTTATTGGGAAGTTGCTGATCACCAGCTTCAGGGTTTGGGGGGTTTTCTTTGAGATGGGGTCTCACTCTGTCACCCCGGTTGGAGTGCAGTGCTGCGATCTCAGCTCACTGCAACCTCCACCTCCCGGGCTCAAGCAGCCAGAAGTCCTCCCACCTCAGCCTCCTGAGTAGCTGGGACCACAGGTGAATGCCACCATGCCTGGCTAAATTTATTATTTTTTTTTCGTACTTTGGTAGAGATGGGATTTTGCCATTTTGCCCAGGCTGGTCTTGAACTCCTGAGCTCAAGCAATCCACTGCCTCCCAAAATGCTCGGATTTACAGGTAGGAGCCACCACATCGGGCTGGATATTTTCTATCTATTGAGAGACTGCCTTTCCCTGGCACTGGCTGTGATCAATTATTATTTTAGAGAGACAGTTTAACAACCATCTGACCATCACCTGATGCTTGCCTAACCTTCCTTGCAGAGACTCTTTCCTGCCCTGCTCATGTCTGCCTTGCTACCCACTCTAACAGGATGACTGACACTAAACAAGCACAAGATAATTTCATCTAAGGAGTGACACGAAGTGAAAAAAAAAAAAAAACAAGGAGTAATGTTTTCTAGAATGTGTCTGCAGGAAGCAAAGGAATCTTTGGAGTGGGCGAGCAGGAAAGGTCTCTGCAAGTCGGCGACATTTGAGCTGAAACCTGAGTGATAAGAAGGAGCCAGCCTGGTGGACACCTGAGAGAAAAGTGATCTAGATGGAGGAAGCGGCTAGTGCAAAGGTCCTGAGGTCAGAACACTGCTGTGTTTGAGGAGCAGAAGAACGGCTGTGGGGCAGGTTCATTCGTAGGCAGAGGAAAGGATCCTGTCACTGTGCCCTCTACTTGCCTTTCTCTGTCTCTGATCATTGAAGACCCTGTCTCTCCTCCTCTCATGGAACTGCCCTTTTGGGATTTCTACAAACTCTGAAGTATAAAACCAAATTTTAAAACATACTGCAAATTATAATGCTTTTTAAAGTACCACCTATTTTACATGTCAAGCCAGTTTTGTGACTTCAAAATAAATAGGGCTTTTTTCTGAGAAGTCACGAGATGAGAAACTAAGGCTATCCATCTATGTCGGGGGGTGGGGAATCTTTTTCTGTAAAGGGCCAGATAGTAAATATTTTCAGTTTTGCAGGTTGCAGAGTGTCTACTGAAAGCTACTCCACTCTGCCCCGTGAAAGCAGCCAAAGGGAATATAAATAAAAGCCTGTGGCTGTGTGCCAATAAAAGTTTATCTACAGAACCAAGTAGGAAGTGAGATTTGCCCCCTAGGTTATAGTTTGCCAATCCCTAATTTACTTATCATAATGATGAATATCATTATCAAAAATACAGTTCTTGTTCTTTTAGCACTAGCTATGGGCCAAGCAAACAGGCCACTTTTGGGTGCCCCTGTCTCCTGGTACTGAGCAGACATGCTGTACCAGGTACAACGTGAGTGATGAGCAGAGGAGTACAGGAAATCTATAATACCTCACCTGGATATACTACCAGTGGTGCAATTCTATTGTTAAAAATTTAAGATTCCAATATTAAATTTTTTAAGTTTATGGAATATTTTTCCTAAGGCCAAACTTAAGCCAGTTGACTCTTCACAACTGACTGGTCCCGGTGGCTATTGGCAGCCTTCCATGATCACGGGGAGGAAGGTGAGGGCCGGAAAGACCCCACTGGCAATCTCTGCTAGGTAGCATGTACAGGGAAGGCAAGCCTCAAATGGAATTGTGCAAAATATTTCTATGCAAGCAGATATAGAAACAGGCATGCAAGCTTTTCCTAAAAGTCTGTGAGGCCCTGCTTTGTGCCCTTTAGACTGTCTACTAAATCGTGAAAGGTTCATGTGAAGCAGATACACCCATAATTCAGCAATAGGGTTTAGCTAATCTTCTAGAGGGACTGGCTGGAAAATCCCCAGCTGCAAGTCCAGGGCACCACTCTGGAGGGTGTGAGCGTGCTGGGCTCAGCGGGCTCCTGCATCTATCCACGCCAGGACACGTGTGCCTGCAAAGATGCACACCCAACCCCAGATCCCAAACCATGTTTACTACTGGTGAAAAATTAGCCAAGGATCTAATAAAAAGTTTTGATAACTTATAGCAGCACTCCTGAAGTTTGCATTTCTGAGCAAGGCTTCTAAATGTTAAAATTGCAGAGTCTATATTAAAATCAGTTTGCACACACGTATATAAGAATGTTTATGGTAAAACATTTTAAAGTAAATTATACATTACATAACATATCTCTCTCCTCTTGTAGTAAATTTTTGATGCTTTGGAGAGTTCATTCCTTTTTTCCAGTTACTCATCCTGGATTTTTTTTTTTAATGGAAAGTGAAAGAAAATATATGACTTTTTATTTTCAATTTTGAAATCGTGGCAATATACTATACACTAATTGTCACATTCAAAAGTTTAAAATAATCCTTAAATATTCTTAGGAGAATTATACTATCAGGAAAGAATGCATATCTTTTCCAACTAATAGCTTCATCTCTAACTAACACCTTTGTAAAGAACGCTGGCCTATATAGACATGACCCCTGAATGGCGGAGTCACTATGCCCGACCAGGATGATTTTTTACATCACTCTTAACACTACAATTTACTTTAGTAAACTCTGTGACCCTGGGACCCTCATTCCTAGGCCCCTCTGTAAAATTGGAAGATGGCTGGATTTGGGCTGCCCCTGGGATTTCATCCACCTAGCCATTCTTTTGTTTTGTTTTGTTTTTTTGTTTTTGAGATGGAGTTTCACTCTATCGCCCAGGCTGGAGTGCAGTGATCTCAGCTCACTGCAAGCTCTGCCTCCCGGGTTCATGCCATTCTCCTGCCTCTGCCTCCCGAATAGCTGGGACTACAGGCGCCCCCCACCAAGCCTGGCTAATTTTTTTGTATTTTTAGTAGAGATGGGGTTTCACTGTGTTAGCCAGGATGTTCTCAATCTCCTGACCTCGTGATCCGCCCGCCTCGGCCTCACCTCACCATTCTAACACCAGAGCTGGCCAAGCTGTCAGGTCCCACTTCTGACTGCCAGTGAGGGCTTTCTTCCCAAATGCAGCTCCGTTACTACACCTGAGTAGCATCGTCCTTATGAGCAATGCCTCTGAAGCTGGACTGCTTGAGTTTGTAATCCTGACGGGCTGTTACAAGCTTGGGTCCTGGGCATATTCTAAAACTTTGTATGTCTTGGTTTCTCCATTTGTAAAACAAAACTTAAGAGTATCCACTCCATGGGCTTGTCCTGATGCTTACATGAATTAATATACAATAACTGGATTTTTCTTTTACAATATTCAAAGCTGTGCTCCTATTAGATTCAGTGGAATATGGCATCTTGCAAACCTAACTAATATTTTCATTTTCTCCTCCCTGCCTTTGCGTTTTGACAGTGTTTGGGTCAGTTAGATTAGGCTGGTGTCTGCCTGCCATCTGGATTTGGTGACCTGGCCTTTGGTTGTTACGCACTGCACCCACTTGTGTCAGGGAGAAAGCAGAAGAGAAGTCTGGCCCGGGAATTTCTTGATACAAAGAAAGTTCTGGGAATACCGAGGGTGAAGCCTGCACTCTCCTCATCTCCAGGGGGAGCAATGCCCCAGGCCCAATGCCCCAGGCCAAATGCCCCCAGTGACCAGGCAAAGGCTCAACCTACTCCTCCCTCGCCTAGCTAGCCAGCTACCCTGCAGCTTGCAGTGATCTGCATCAACCTCGACATTTCCCATGACTCTCGCATTTTAAAGGTGCACGTGGCACGGTTACAGCCTCCCTTGGATGCTACAGAGTTGCCCAGGCACACAGTCCACTTCCCCACCCCCCCTTCCTGCCAGAGTTGTATTTGTCACAAGAGAGACCTTTATCAGTCCCATCATCCTGGATTCCTAGGGCAGCACGTGGAACATCCTCCGTGTTCAGGAACATTTGTTAGAGGAAAAGATGAATAAATAAACGTCTCCATTCTCTACTGTCAGCAGGTGGCCAGTAGACATTAACAGTAGCATTTTGGTGTGATCTCCTGTTTAAAGATGTGTGCGGACATCTCTTCAAGGGTCCCCGTGACAACATTTAACACAAATTATTGGAGTTCAAATGACTAAAGATCTTTTCATTGAACTCCCTCAGTTTACAGACAGGGGACCTGAAGCCCAGAGAAACTAAACATATTAATCAGGCAGCCAGGATGATGAAGGCATGCAAATTCATGTCTTTTGAGCAACTTTAAAGAAGCTAGAAATATTCTGGTTTCTTTTCCTGGGGAAGATAGCATTCCGTGGGAATATGAGCACTGATTTTTTAAACATCTGAAGGGCTACTATACGCAGAAAACCTCGTAAGAGATCAGAAGTATCCAAAGATGAAACGGTTGCCCCTTGAGGCCATGAGTGCTGTATTGCCAGAGGTGTCCAAGCACAAACAGAAATAGCTTAGAGAGAGGAGAAGCATCAAAGTGTGGGGCAGAAAAAATGTCTGAAATGATAAACACAGAAAATAGCAAGTGTCCGAAGGATATGGAGCAAGGGGAACCCTCAGACACTGCATCTGGGAGAGGTAATGGTGCAACCACTTTGGAAAACTAGCAGTTTTTAATAAGGTTAAACTGACATCTTCCCTGTGTTCCAACAATTCCACTCCTAGGAATGGACTCAACAGAAACACATATGTATTTTTCGCCAAAAACATATATGCGATCTTCATAGCAGGTTACTCATAATAGCCCCAAGTTAGAAACTACCCAATCTACTGCTTATCGACAGTAAAATGAATAAATAAATGTTAGTATATTCACACAATGGAATATTATACAGAAGTCAGGAGACTTTTTCTGTAAAGGGCCAGATAGTATTTTCAGCTTTGCAGGCCATATGGCCTACATCTCAACCACTCAGTTCTGTCATTGTAATGCAAAAGCAGCCATAGACATAGACATATACAGAAATAAATGGGCATGGCTGTGTTTCAAAAAACCTTAATTTACAAAAGCAGATGGAATACAAAGTGTGCTCAGTTTTTGAAAATTCATTAAGGTGCACAGCTATGGTATGTGTACTTTCTGAATGTATATAAAAAGGTTTTCAATTTTTTAAAAAGGGTTTTCAATAAACAAGTTTAAAAACAAATAGGGGAAGGGCAGTTATTGGCCTGTGTGTCTATGATTCAGCGGCTAGTCCCAGATAAAACAGTTAGATAATAGCAAAACTGGAACTGAAACTCAGGCCTCCGGCTCCCAGAAAGGAAAGGGAATTCATACCTATGAGTCTTTGCAGTATTCAAGGCACTTGTCACAGTCATTCCTCATAATAACTCTCAGAGAAGGCATTATTATGCTCATTTTTGTAGATGAGAAAACAGGGGCCTAGAGTGGGTACAGACTTAGCCAGGATCATACATCTCATCAGGAGCAGCAATGCCATCTGAGCCCAGCTCTGTCTGATCCTGACCCCAGGCTCTTAAGCTTCCTCCACAGGCTTGAAACGCAAACATGGCATTTCTTACATGAACGTTGCATGTGTATAAAAATAAACCGTGAGCCCCACACTATGAAATATTATCCAGTTATCACTGGCTTCTGCTGCTGACAGCCAGGGCTGCTAAATCTTATTAGGCTGTGCCCCCTGCTTCTGGGCAAGCCCTGGCCATGGGCACAGCTGGGACATAGGCCTGCTCTGCAGGTTTTTTACTGTGGCTTTCCTCACTGAAGCAAGCATAGGGGGATGAGGGGGAGAGGGAGAAGCAAGGGTGGGCAAATTGCTGGATGATTCAGGTTCTGCAGCCAGGAGAGGCCAGAAGGCAGGCGGACTGATGGGGAAGGGGCTTGTCACAAGGGGCCAGTCCAAAGGGGAAATTAAGACCATTCCCCTATTAGAAGCCACTTGCCCCTCATGTCCAACTCTACTTCTGAGATTCTCTCCCTCACCCTCAACAACCCCTGCTCCCAATACCAGTTGTAGAAAGAAAGAGAAAGGTACCTACTCATCCAACTCAGAGAATGGGGTAGGGTGAAGTTCTGCTTTTGAATGTCTTGTGACAATTTTCATTAGTTCTCAATAGTTAAAAATTAGGAGGGTTTCAGAAAGGAATGCATATACTCAGTGAAAGATGCCAGTCTGAAAAGGCTACATACTTTACAGTTCCAGGAACATCACATTCTGGGAAAGCACAACTATAGAGACAGCAAAAAGATCAGGGGCTGGTGTGAGGAGTGGAGAGGAATGGGCACACAGAGCACAGACTTGTTAGGGCAGTGAGACTATTCCGTAGGATCCTATAATGGTGGGTACATGTCAGTATACCCCGTCACAATCTACAGAAGATACCTCACAAAGAGTGAACCCAAATGTGAACTATGGGCTTCAGTCAGTAGTAATGTATCAACATTGGTTCATCAATTGTAACAAATGTGCCACACTAATATAAGGTGTTCATTAGAGGGGAAACTGAGGCCAAGAGGGCATACATGGAAATTCTCTATACTTTACACTCAATTTTTCTGTAATCTTAAAACTGCTCCAAAAAATCATCTCCTAATGCTATAAAAATTAGGTGGATTCTAGGAAAAAATCTGGATTTCTGTCTTCATGCAAAAATCTGGTCTGGGAACATAGGGCCAATATTCCTAGGGCTGCCAGAGTCGAGCAACAACCGCTCCTGGGGAAGAAGTACCAGCTTCTCAAGTCCCCAAGTCCTCCATGGCCAAAATGAGTCAACATCATGCTTTATGTGACCATCCGGCTTCAGTCATTGGAGTTTGAGACTCCCTGGGGTAAAACGAGCAGTTTATGCAATGGTTTTCTGGGTTATTGAGAAAGTTTCCTGCCCCCGGGGTGTTGAGGCCAGAGAGGGAATGGGGGTGCATGGGCTAGGCCCTGGGCCCTACTTATGATCTTTCTTCTTTATCTGCTGGACCTACTGTACTTATCATATAAGATTCACCCCAACAAACTGGCCTGTGGGTAAAATACACGTGCAACTTCTAATGCCTTCCTTTAACAGACAGGGAAACTGAGGCTGAGGAGGACAATGACTAGCTAAATGTGGTTGCTTGTAGGTGGAGGCAGTGCTGTGTCTCTTGATTGTCCCTCTGAAGTTCCTTTATGAGAAACCCAGTTTTCCATCTTTGTCTCGTCCTTCATAGGTCACCGTGCCATCACCTGTCCTGACATGACTTAATGGCTTGAGGGATGTTTTGTGCATGGAACATTCCTTTCCCATCATCCAAGACTGCCCTGTTTACTGGACAAGCTTTGTCCTGCGGCCACCCCAGCTCCTCAAAGGCCCTCTCATTCAGGGTGAAGGCCAAAAGGTTTAATTCAAAGAAAATAAAAGCACAGAGGCCTAACAAACATGAGGTCTGTGGGATGCATTTTGAAAATGAGGTCCCTGGATGAAACCCTTAAACCTTCCGAGTGCTCACCCTGGTTAGAGTGTGGTTACCTTCCTGCTTTAGGATGCCGTTATTCAGGAGTTTTTGCCATGACACTGCTCTTAGTGTTCTGCCTCCATGCTCAGTAGGGGCGTCGTCTGTCCTCTGCTGTGGGCTGCTTCTGCCACTTCAGGCTGCTCTCCCTACTTCAGGGAACTCCCACCACCACTTCAGGATACTCTGGCGACTTTAGGCTGCTTTCACAACCTCAGGATACTCCTGCCACTTCCGGCGGCTCCTGTCGCTTCAGCCTGCTCCCTCCACTTCAGGCTGTTCCTATACCCTTGTGACCAGTCTTTATTTTTAGGAAAGATGCTTTCATGAATGTTGGGGCTCCCCAGAGTGTCTGCATCCTGCATGCATCATATAGGTCACATTCTTTCAGTGGGTTGGCCATATATCACACAGTTGAGAGCATTTCACAAACATTTAAAAAGCAGTCATGGTGTACCTGACACTGTGCACAGAGCAAGTCTTTGTTATGTTGGTGAAGCTGCATGAACAAACCCTCGTGGCACAGTGTGGTGGGTGCAGTAAAAGAGGGGTGGGCGGGGTGCTAGGGGAGCACTGGAGAAGCAGCTAAACTACCACCCCCAGAATTAGGCTGGTGGCTCCTGTGAGTTGAGAGGAGAGCTGTCTTGCAGAGCATGCAGGAACGGACCAGAGGGGTGGCATTCCTGACACCATGAGTTCTGGGAAAGGCAGGTGCTGGGGAGCAGGGAGTGCTGGCCCACAGCTACTGCTCCCACAGAGACTTTTCTGACTGAGAAAGAGCGAGCTGGTGCAGCTGCTCAATCTGAGGGCATTAGGAATAGTGGAAGGGCAGTGTAACCTAATCCTCTTATCAGATCTGCATAGCCCTGTCCTGCCTCCACACTTGCTGCTCCATTCCTCTCAAGTTTGTCAACAGCTCAGCCTCCAGGGCCATGAACCACACCTGCCATTTGTTCTGTGCTCGGTGTGGGTGCAAGTGTCTGCTTGTCACCTGTTCCTACTCTATGATTTATTAGGGTAGGCTGTCCAGTCTGTGTGCCTTCACAGGCCAATGTCACTCTGAGTTGGGCCTTAATAATCTTTTCGTGTCAATGTTGGAAAGATTTTACAGGAGGGTTTTGAAAATCTGGGTCCATGGATTTGGGGGATATAAAAACACTCCAAAATTATATACAAAATGTTGTTGATCTGGGCGTTTTTCCTAGCAAGAACTCCCAAGCTTTCCTCTAAGCCTAAAAGGGTTGTGTGACCCTTTACACTGGAGCCATGGCCAAATCCTCCCAAGAGTCACTGAAGTCTTTTCCCCAAAAGCTTATACATGGGAAGTAGCAGCATTGAGGCTAGCACTGGGATTGGAGGGCAGGCTATAGATGATCCTATGTCCAATCAAATGAAGATTTCCTTTTACAAAACACTTTATTTACAAAAATTCAAAATGAAAGAAAAAAATGGTCATCTTTGACAGTACTTGACTATTTGGTATTTCCATTATAACAGCTGTTCCAACTGGCTTTTTCTTAAGTAGGTGTGTGTGTTTTCAATTTTATTCCCTTTTTTGACTTCCCATTGGGACTCCTCTGATACCTTAATCTAGAAGTGAAATGCTGAGAAACTAGTGCAATCTGAGTGAGTGGGATTGTGTTTCATTTTTTGTTTTTGTTATAAAAGGAAATTAAATCACTCATGAGGCCTCTAATAGAGATTTAAATGCATATAAGCTTATACTTCACTATGACATTATTATACCATTTCCACCCAAGCAAAGCTGACCCCATGAGCCCAGTAGGTTAAAATATATTTTTCACTAATGCTAGTGTTATGCAAAATAAAGCACAAGTTGGGATTTTTTAGAATTAAAAAAAAAGTCTAACATTATTGAATATTACCTGTAAATCCATCATGGATATATAGACTTTAGAATCATTTCAAGTGGCAGGACATCAGCTCCAAAGAGGTGAGCAGGCAAGGTTAAGGCCCAGCCACCTGTCCTGGAGGGAAACTGGGGTCTCAGCAGCCCTAAAAGATGGCCAAGGAGTAGGGATCAAGGCTCAGTGGGTCCCAAATGTTAGAACCGAAGTCCATCAACAGGGAGATGCAGGGAGAGGGGAGCCAGCCATGGGCCCCAGTTACTAAAGTGGAAGCACATATGTAGGGAATGAAGAAGGGATGGGATAGAGAATAAATAAAAATGACCACACCCCAGCAACCTACTGCAGGTGGCCTTGTTTATTCTCCCCTCTGCTGACTGGCCCTTTCTTCATGAGTTATAAGTGACCCTCATGATGACCTTTCATGTGCAAAGTAGATATGTTCACATATCAGAGGTTTCGGGGATGCAACGAAACACACCAGGGTGCGACATGGTGGCCCTGCCTGCCGTCTGACAGCTCCATTTCAACAAAGATGTCATCTTTGTTATACAAACATTATGGAATGCAAAATTAAGTATTATTTGATGGTGATGGCTTCCACACAGCTGCACAGAGCCAGGTTTGCCTAGACTGGGCTCCAGGTCCCCCAAAGCCTTTCAACATGTGCCATTCTCTCTCTCTTTCTCCCTCTCTCTCTCTATTGGGTCTTGCTATTTCACCCAGGTTGGAGTCTGGAGTGCAGTGGTGTGATCACAACTCACTGCAGCCTCAACCACTCAGGCTCAAGTGATCCTCCCACTTCAGCCTCCTGAGTAGTGGGGTGCGTACCACCACACCCAGCTAATTTTTTTAATTTCTAGATACAAAGTCTCGCTATGTTGCCCAGGCTGGTCTCAAACTCCTGGGCTCAACCAGTTCTCCCATCTCAGCCTCCCAAAGTGCTAGGATTACAGATGTGAGGCACCATGCCAGGCCTGAGCCATTCTTCTCTTATTGGCTTGTATATAGAGGTTCTGTGTAGGCTTTCATTTAAAGAAAAAGTTCTGCTGTTAGACCAACTTTTGTTTAAAATGTAAAAACATAGTTCTGGCCAGGCGTGGTGGCTCACGCCTGTAATCCCAGCACTTTGGGAGGCCAAGGTGGGCAGATCACCTGAGGTCAGGTGTTCAAGACCAGCCTGACTAACATGGAGAAACCCTGTCTCTACTAAAAATACAAAATTAGCCGGATGTGGTGGCACATGACTGTAATCCCAGCTACCCAGGAGGCTGAGGCAGGAGAATCGCTTGAACCTGGGAGACAGAGGTTGTGGTGAGCCGAGATCACGCCACTGCACTCCAGCCTGGGCAACAAGAGCAAAACTCCATCTCAAAAAAATAAAAATAAAAATAAAAAATAAAAATGTAGTTCTGTTATACTCGCCACAATTATTACTTTATGAAAATAAATGGAGTGAAGGAATGAAAATACTGGCATGAATATAAGATGCTGGCTGGTCAAAAGCAGCAGCTTCCTAAGCCCAAATGCTGGTGCTCTTCAAACTTAAGCCAGGGCTGTGTGTTCAGTCATGGGGGCTGGGAGGACAAAGTTCAAGGGATACAAAAAGTGGGGAAGGTCAAAGCATGTGTCTACAAAGCAAAGAGTAATTAAGTTATACAGCAACCTTTCTCACATTTGATTTTCAGGACACATCTTTAGGACCTTATTGCAGGTAAAACTTAGGACTGCCTAGCTGGGTCAGGGGTTGCAGTGGGGAGTACCCTGAATGTGATAGTGAGGAGCCAAGGCTAATGAATTAATTTTAACCTCAAATCAGGATGGACCTGGGAATCCATCAGTTGATGAATGTAGCATCATGGGTGGCGATATAAGGCAGGTCTGATACAGCTACAACCAGAGACTCTATCTCTTGGCTCCTATCCAAGTGTCTATGAGATTGGTGGGTTTTTCAATCCTGCTTAATTTATATCCCATCAATTATTTGAGCAATGAAGTTAAGTTTCCTCAAGAGAGAGACAAAAAGACCAGGAGATCTTTTTTGTGTCTGGAGATTGCTCTGCATTGTGCTACCATTAAGGTCTCTTAATTGTAAACATGGGGCATCTCACTTCATCTCACGACCCTTTGAGGACTGACATACCAAGGCTGAAATCACCTTGTCATCATCTCAGTTCCTGTAGTCTAGTGTTGCTTTTTGTGTTGATGCACATAAAATGATTTCGAGACCTAAATTATTTTGTGTGCATCAACAAAGAAAACAAATATCATAGGACTCAAGTTTCCCTTGAATGGCCCCACCTAGCCTCCTCTCCCAATATCACCAAGCTTGGGGTTGAAATCAGGCAGCACTGGGTGGAATTCTGCGGCTGTCCCAACTCATGAGCTCTTGGGCTTTTGGCAAGCCCAAGTCTTCTGAGCTTCCATCTCATTATCTATAAACGAAGATGAGTAAGGGTTATCTTGGGAGGAGCTTGTGAGGCTTAGCTTTTCATTTGATAATTAATCCATTCATGCATTCAAAATATTTGAGTACCAACTATGTACAAGAGAGAAGTACTAGACAAAACCAGACACAGCTCTTTCTTCCCAGAAATGTAGACTGTAAAAGGGGAGGTTGTCCTGAAAAGATATGACTTCAGTAAATGTGTATACTTGCAAACTGGAATCAATGCCACGAAGGAGGTGGGATGGCTCCAGGTAAGAGGGTGTGAGGTGTAGGGGGTGGAGGAATGTAGGGGTGCAGAGAGGGGAGGCACACTCAGGAAAGGACACCAGAGCTAATGAACAAGGAGGGGAAGGTAACTAGGAGGAAGCAGAGGGGCTGAATTCCAGGCAGAGGGGACAGCATGTGCAAAGGCCCAGGGGAGAGCCAAGCATGGTTAAGGAAATAATAAATAACAGAAGCCCAATTTGGCTGTGGAGCAGAGAACAATGGGGAGAAGGTAAGGCAAGGCACAGAACCTGCGCTTGGAAGCAAGCTTCCCTGGTCCTTTTAGGAAACCATTCAAGGGGAAAACCAGCTGAGGCTGCTGAGAGTCACCCCAAATCAGCAACACCTTCAGGAGATACAGGATGGCATAGGACTCCAGGTGACAGAGTTTAAGGTCAGCTTGAGACGACAGAGCTGAGGCCACCCTCCTTCCCTTCCATTTATCTTGTGAATCCATCTGGGGCCATTCTATATCACCTCAGAATGGATAATGCCATAGACCCCAGCTGGGTTTACAACTTGTAAATATCTATTAGAAGACCACTCTCACTTTTTCATTCCACCTTGCCACCAGCCCAAAAGAAAAAACAAAGCAGCAAGTATCTACAGATATCTCTATAGAGAAGCACTCAGTGGTGTGTCTAGAGATGTGTGTGTGTGTGCGTACACATACATGTCCTTGTGCATGCTCTTGAACCGGGATATGGGAATAAGAAATGGAAGAGAAAATTGCAGGCAGCTGTTATCAATGAGAAGAACCAGGATTTGGAATTGGGAGTTCTGATTCTGCTACTAGTTAGCTTCATAACCTAGGGCAGGTCATAGCCTCTCTCTGTCTTATTCTGTTAACTTTTAAAATGAGGATAAAAGCAAGTCCATGCCGAAGTGTTGGAAGGCCCAGATTCATGCATTCTTTCATCTTCTGGGATGAAAAATACCACACTCTACAATGAGATGCAGAGATACAGGATATAGCCTTTGCCCTTAAGGAGCTCCCAGTCTAGGTCCTAGACTCTAGGAAGAGAGATAAACAATAAACAAGGAAATAGATAATTACAAAGCAATGCGATGGGCATGGAGCAGAAAGAAACTATAGGGTCTGATAGGACTATAGATGGAGGCAGATTGTAGCAGAGGCTGAGTACTCCCACCATTTCAACTGAAGGTACCAGCAGTTTCTTGCCTGGGGGCTTTCTCTGGCCACTGGAGACCACTTGGCCCTGCAGGCTGGTAGTGAGGAGGAATTAATGTCCTGCTAAGCAGCTGTCTCCTTATGAATGACCATGGTGTATCAATACCCAGCTTCCTCATGCCTTGGGGGAGCTAACTCCAAGGTAAGTGTCTCCACCCTATTTCTCAGAATCCCCCCAGCAGAACCAAGTGTCAGTTGTCTACCAGATGACTTGCTCAGTTGATCCCTTACTGACTTTTCCCATTCTCATTTCATCTCCCCACTCCCTTTCCAATACTTTCTGGGGTTCTTTCCCAATAAACTCCTAACACTCAAACCCTTGTCTTGGGGAAATCCACTGTCAGATGGCAGGCACCCAATCTCTCCTAGGAAGAGTGAGTGAAGTAGAATCCGTAGGAGGAGTGGCATCTGAACTGAGCTCCTGAGAGCCTGAAGGCAAACACACTTGACCATCCCAAGTGCTAGACATGGGTATGGAGCCAGAATTAGCATTGTCAATGGAAGGGGAAGTGAACTTGTGCTACCCACAGCGTGGTCCTGGAACAAATGCTTGTCTCTAAACAATAAATTACTGGTTTAATTACTCAAACTTTCTGTTTGAGTAAGCATTGGCCTGCAACAGATTAGAAATTAAACAAAACAAGCAAAGCTTTATTACAGATAGTTTGACCACAGTTTAGAACACCTAGTTCTCTTCTTACGCATGTTTTTTTTTCTGTTGTCACGTCCACAAGCAAAATAAGTGGTGCTTTGTCCCAAGTCTTTTCCAGGATAGGTCAACCTAGAGAAAAAACAAAGCACAAGGGCCGCTCACATGGAATTTAGCCTTAGGCTTCCAGAACCATGGAATGTTCTGGCCTTTGGAAGGACCTCTGGCCTCCAGCTTGCCAAAGACTCAGAGCTCATGTGCTTCTCCCTCAGCAGGGCTAGGCACAGCCTATTCATTACTCTGGTACAGCCAACCAACAAGCTCAAGAAGCTAATCAGTAAGACAATGTCTAGAAGACTGAGCCCCATAACATAGGATGAAAGGGGCTGTGGCATTTCATCTACCAGATCCAGCTTGTCAACACCACTTTGAATATGTTTCTGAGAGCAGGTAGGAAAGTCATTAAACTTGATGTGCGCCCTTTCTCCCTCCCTTTTCCCTCTACCATAACCAACAGAACCCAAGCCCTGCAAAGGGTAAGAGGTCAAGAAAGTTCTGAAGTGAATCAATAAAAATCATACTATAATTTGTGTTTTAAATTCAGAGCCCCTCCACCTATATTGACTCCTTCCCATCAGAACTCAAACATACCCAAGTTCTTACCTCTCAAAAAACACAAACCCACTTGTCCTGCTCCTACTCCCCATCTTGCCCCCACCCCTCATAGACAAAGTTCTTGAAAGAATGATCTTTTAACTTCACATTGGCTCACATTGACCTCTCAAATCCTCTCCTCTGGCTTCTGCTCCAGTACTTCTCTGAAACTGCTTCAGCCAGGGTCTCCAACAACCTTCTTGTCCTTAAATAAACACTTCTTGGAGTCTGGATTGTACTTGCCTTCTCGGCAGTGTTGGGTTCTTATTGGGTATGAATACTCTTCTATTCTTTACTCTTTTTCTTGGCTCTCATGACATCACTGTTTTCACATTTCCTTTCCACGCCCTGGACTGTCCACCTCAGTTGGCTTTGCCAGCCTTTTCTTTTCTGGCTGTTTCTTAAATGTGGATGCTTCCCAGGACTTTTTCCCATGTCTCTGTTCTCACCATACACAGTCTTCCTGGGTAACAGAGACACAGACCGTGGATTCAATTACCATCTATCTACACGCTGAGACCTGCTAAAGCCACACCCAATCCAGACCTTCCTTCTTAGCTCCAGACTCATACACTCTGCCTATTTGGTTGTGCCACTGACACCCAAAAAGGAACACACCCAAATCTCACTCAGCATCTGCACCAAATTTACCTCTCATGCTCCAGCCCTGATGCCAGTAGAATGGCAATACCTTTCCACCAGACACTCAAAAAAAAAAAAAAAAAAAAAAACCAAGGTTACATCTTCACTTCTCTGCCTCCTCAATCCCCTCTCCCTGATCAGTAAGTCCTTCAGAGTTCCCCTCCTAAACACCCCTCCATCTGCGGACTTCTCCCCAGCCCCACTCCTAAGAACTGTGCCTCATCTGTTTCCTCTGGGACCATGGGAACAGCCCTAACCAAGCTCTCTCTGCTCCCCTCTATCTTGCTATTTCCAATCCAGTCCCCTAGAGAGGAGAACCAGAGAAATTTTTCTTAAAAGGGTCTTTGAAGCTTTATTTATTTATTGCCGTCTCAGATCATTTTTTTTTATTTTTTAATTTTACTTTAAGTTCTGGGATACATGTGCAGAACATGCAGGTTTGTTACTTAAGTATATATGTGCCATGGTGGCTTGCTGCACCTATCAACCCGTCATCTAGGTTACATCAAGCTTTATTTTTAAAGGAGACCTGTCTTAGTAAATTAAGCCTTCCCAGAACTGCTGGGTCAACCAGGTGAGAGCAGCAATGCTTTGGAGACGCACCGCAGGTGCCATCATGAAGCCCTCGTCCCCTCCTCTCTCCCACCCCAGAGGAAACTTTGGGCTCTGGGGAACTGTGTGAAAATCACCGTCCTCGGGGTTCAATCTGGTCACATTGATCTCCTTTTTAAAATGCTCCAAGTCACCCATTATCCTCTGATCAGATTCCTGAGCACAGTGGCAAGACTTTCCAGGACCTGGCTCCCGCCTTTCTCCAGACTCGCATCCACCCAGCTCCTTGGCTCTTTGCTGCCACACACTTATTTCATTCCTGAGCTCATCATTCTCGCACTGCAAATCTGTGAGCTCTGGCTCCCTGTGCTCCCTTCCCTCTCTTCCTGGAGCTAACTCCTGCTCTAGTCCTTCCGGTCTCAGCTCCGATGCCATATCCCAGATCTTCTGGGGCTGGGCTAGGGTATCACATAGCACATCAGGCTCTCCACTTCTGGCCCTAGGTGGCGATTGCAGTTAAGGAGCTGAGCTCCCCTCCAGCAAGCTCTAAGGGGAGGGCCCTCCCGCCACCACCTCACCCAGAGGTCCAGGAGCCCGACACCCACTCAGTGCATGCCCCAAGTGTGCCTCTGTCTCAGGTACACGTTAGACTTTCCCATTCACAAAGTCCATCGGGCTGTCACAACTGCCTCACCCCAGTTGACAGGTGTGAAAGAGTGACACATAATCAAGACTACACAGAAAGTGGCCGATCCATGACTGAAACACGTGGTGAAACCATCTCTATGCCCTTGCAGGTCTCATCACAATTGACTGCAAAGCCTCACTGGTTTGGGTTAATTGTGGCAAAGGCCAATCTAAATTAAGGAAAATGTGCCAGGTGTGGTGGCTCATGCCTGTAATCTCAACACTTTGGGAGGCAGGGTGGGTGGATCACTTAATTTCAGGAGTTCAAGACCAGCCTGGCCAACATGGTGAAACCCCGTCTCTACTAAAAATACAAAAATTAGCTGGGCCTGGTGATGGGCGCCTATAATCCCAGCTACTTGGGAGGCTGAGGCAGGAGAATAGCTTGAACCCAGGAGGCGGAGTTTGCAGTGAGCCGAGATCATGCCATTGCACTCCAGCCTGGGCGACAGAGTGAGACTCCATCTCAAAGAAAAAAATAAAAATAAATAAAAATAAATAAATGAAGGAAAATATCATTATACTTTAAAAATATATACAACTTATTGTTATCAGTGACATACCTTATTGCAGCAAAGTGTTTCTTGGAAGAATCACTTTAGGGAACAGCTAAGTCTTTGTAATCAGCCTGCTGGTTATCTGTAAAATAGTGCTTTTCACAACCTCACAGAGTCTTACCTGGGGAGGGGAATGGGGCTTTGGAGATTGCCTTGCCCCAGAAGTGTCTGTCTCTCCTCAGCCTGGGCACCAGCCTGCACAGTCACAGCGAGAAGAGAACCCACTTATCCACCTTTTCCTACTTGCCAGGCTCCTGGGGAGGCAAATCTCCACCCAGGGCTGCCAGAATTAAGACTGCCTTTCCTTTCTGGCCAAAAGGACACACTGGTTTCTTATTGCAATGGCATAGAATATGTGGCTATCACGAGATGGTGACAAGGACAGGCCAAACAGGTTTCTTGCTCCTACGTTTGTTCTCTATTGCTACATAACACATCACCGCAAACTTAGTGACTGCAAGCAACACAAATTTATTATCTCACACTTTCCTTGGGTCAGAAGTCCAGGCATGAGTTAACTGAATTTTCTAGTCAGGGTCTCACCATTTTAATGGGGTAGTTGCGCTGCATTCCCCGCTGAGGCTCAAGGTCTTCTTCCAAGCTCACTGGTGGTTGGCAGAATTCATTTCCTTATGACTGTATGACTGAGGCCCCCATCTTCTTGCAGGCTGTTGTTCTTGCTGGCTGTTGGCTGGAAGCAACTCCTAGAGGCTAAGAGTTTTCTTATTTGTTTGTTTTTTGAGACGGAGTCTCACTCTGTCGCCCAGGCTGGAGTGCAGTGGCACAATCTTGGCTCACTGCAACCTCCGCCTCACAGGTTCAAGCAATTCTCCTGCCTCAGCCTCCCGAGTAGCTGGAATTACAGGCACCTGCCACCACACCTGGCTAATTTTTGTCTCTTTAGTAGAGATGGGGTTTCCTCACATTGGCCAGGCTGGCTCAAACTCCCGACCTCAAGTGATCCACCTGCCTCAGCCTCCCAAAGCGCTGGGATTACAGACGTGAGCCACCGTGCGCAGCCTAAAGGCTAAGAGTTCTTTGTCACATTGCTGTCTACACAGGCCTCCTCACAACAAAGCAGTTTACTTCTTCAAAGTCAGTAGGAAAATCTTTTGTACTTCAAATCTCTTCCTCCAGGAAGGGCCTACACTTTTTTTTTTTTTTTTTTGAGACAGAGGCTTGCTCTGTCACCCAGGCTAGAGTGCAGTGGCCTGATCTCAGCTCACTGCAACTTCCACCTCCTGGGTTCACACCATTCTCCTGCCTCAGCCTCCCGAGTAGCTGGGACTATAGGTGCCCGCCACCAGGCCCGGCTAAGTTTTTGTATTTTTAGTAGAGATGGGGTTTCACCATGTTAGCCAGGTTAGTCTTGATCGCCTGACCTCGTGATCCACCTGCCTCGGCCTCCCAAAGTGCTGGGATTACAGGCGTGAGCCACCGCGCCCGGCCAGGAAGGGCCTACTGTCTTGTAAGGGCTCTTCTAATTTGCTCAGGATAATCTCCTTTTGATTAACCCTATGTCAACTGATTTGGTACATCAATTATATCTGCAAAATCCCTTCACCCCTTTACCTAATTGTGGGAATGAAATCTACCACATTTACAGCCCTGCTCACGCTTGAGGGAAGGGAATTATATGGCATGTTCGCCAGGTGTGGAGGAGCTTGGAATTCTGTCTAGCACGTTTCCCTGGTCTAAGTCCTTGAGACGTGCAATGCCAGGCAGGATCCAGGTATCCTTGCACTTTTCTTGCCATCTGCTGGGTGGGATTCTGCAATGGTTAAGACAGTCCTGGACCCTAAAGCTGGCCTAGCTTGCTTGGTTTTGAATGCAGAAAGGTTCTGCCCTGAGTCCACAGCTGGGTGAATGTTCCAATAAGGAGGTGGGAGAGGTAATGGTCAAAGCTGGGTTAGGACTTTATTACTTTCTCTATGACAGAGGAAGGGAAAAGAGGAGTTAGTGAAGACATGAAATCACAATGTTCTTTGACCTATTTTGGTTAGCAAAAAGTGCCATAGACTCCCCAGTTTCACAGTGATGTTCAACATGTGCAAATGTGATTTCTAGGCAGAGGAGCTTTTATCAGATCATAAAAAGCCAAGGTTCGGGATTTTGCTTGCTGCCTTGCAGGTTTGCGATTAAGGCCCCACTGAAGGGATTTCCTCAAGGGTTGCCAATAATAGCATTACTTTATTTACTCATCCAAAACATCCTGTGAGATGAGTATATTATTATTATTATTCCCATTTTATAAGTATGGAAACTGAAGCTCAGAGAGGTTAAGTAACCTGCTTAGTCACACAGCTGTTTAGTATAGAAAGATGGGGTTGGCTGCAGTCTGTCTGGCTCCAAAGCCTTTGCTGGTTACCATTTATGAGGCAGTTTCTTAGTTTTTCACATCAGCCCCTTTGCCTGTGCTCTTCCTGCTCTCTGGGACTCTGCCTAATACTTTACAAGAAAGCCGCTTCCAGGTTTCACTGTCCCTGAGTGTAAAACTTCTTTAATTTGGAATCTACCATTCTATTGATTTCCTCTCAATTCCACTCTTTGCAGTACATTGAAAAAGCAACCAACCAACCAGTCAATGAAAAGAACCTCCTCCTTCTGCAAGACACTCAAATGTTTAACGGCAGCTCTCACGTTCCCTCTAGGACTAAATCTTGATAGGTTTTCTCACCATTCCTCACATGACTTGATTTCCTGATCATCTGTAATTCTATTCGCCCTCTGGTTAATCTTTATCATTTTCTGCTGAAAACAAGATGCCCCAAATTGAAGACTGTTTGTGCTATGCCTAATGCATAGAACACCACAAGACCATCACCCACCTGATACGGATACCATGCCTGTGTTAATGTACCCTAAAATCGCATTAGCTTTTTAAACAGCCAAATCACATTGTTGGCCCATATTTAAACAGAACTTGGCTAAAACTTTGGGTCTTTCTCCGCTAAACTAATGTCAAGCCACAGCCTCTCAATACTGACCTTGTGTTGCTGAACTTTTTTTTTTTTAACCTAGTTTTCATTTCCTTTCTGCCCTCTTTTGGAACATGTTCAAATCCTTGTTAGTCTGAATCTTCAATGCAATGTCTTAGTTCTTCCCCCAGTGCTGAGTCATCTGTACAGCTTATAAGTAAGTTTTCTAGCTCTTCAGCCAGATATCAATCAAGGGTTACAGTGGACGAGTTGAAGAGTAGAGTTATTTAAGGTAGTTATGACAAGTTAAATAACTGAACAATTAAAAATTGTTAATCCCTTAATTGAACTAGAATCCACGCTTTGTGAAAATTGAGCTATAATATGCCTGCGACATTCCCTTTATTCATGAACCTAGTGGTTTCCTTAAAATGGAAATGAGATTAATGATGAACAATTTTTCCCTAGAAAAGCTATGCTGATTCTTAGTCACTACTAATGATTATAAACTATCTGTTAAAAATCATAGCCTAATGTTTTGTCAGGGATTGATACTATCATAATTTGTTCCTGGAATATACCTTTTCTCTAAAGATCTTTTTTTTTTTTCTTTTTGAGATAGGGTCTTGCTCTGTTGCCCAGGTTGGAGTGCAGTGGCATGATCACGGCTCACTGCAGCCTTGACCTCCCAGGTTCAAGTGATCCTCCCACCTCAGCCTCCCAAGTAGGTAGAACCACAGGCACATGCCACCACACCCAGCTAATTTTTAAAATTTTTTATAGAAATGAAGTCTTGCTGTGTTACCCAGGCTGGTCTCAAACTCCTGGACTCAAATGATCCTCCCACCTCAGCCTCCCAAAGTGCTGGGATTATAGGTGTGAGCCACTGCACTCAGCCTCTAAAGACCTTTAGAGTGTTTGAAAACCTTGTTTAAGCATCCTTTCTGAAATCTTATACAGATTATTAATTGGCTTATATGAATATTTTTCCTAATAGATTTTTTAAAGACATTTAACACTATTCTTTTAATTCGAAATACCGAATAAGCAAGGTCCTAACAATGTCTCTAACTACTATTATTTATTACTCACATCCCTCCAGAACATAGCCAAATACACATAACAAGCCTGTGAAATACATTTATAGAACTTGTAACTGTGAAGAACAAATTTAGGTAAATCATGACCTTCAGGTCAGCTGTGATGGAATCTAAGCCACTTGTTTTTCTTTGTTCTTATTTTGAGATAATCTTTTTCTCCCTTTTTTTACAGCCCTGTAATTTTGTGTATCTAATTCCTTTTTTATTATAATGAAGGCATCATCATCATATTACCGTCTGAGTAGACCAAAGATGTAAATTAATCTGAAGCGTCTCTGGTCTCTGGGCTAGTGAATAGCCACCTGGGCTTTGGTCTTGATGAAGTCCAGAATTAATGAAATGTGGATAACAAGAATCAAAGCTTATTTCTGATAATATATGTGCACAGTTTGTTCAGCTAGTTAGATCTGTCCATAATATCAGAAATATCTGGGGTTTCAGAACTATCTGGGGTTTTTGTAGTTTTTAAAGTATTTTTTAATTTAAGATATATTACTTGGACAAGTGCATAAAATTTATGTGTACAGTTTAACATATGGTAGTTAAGTGAAGACCCAAGCAATCATCCCCCAGGCCAAGAAACAGAACATTAAGAGCACCACAGAGGTCCTCTCTCTATTCCTTGCTATAATAACAACCCCCCTTCCACCCTCCAGAAGTAACCACTTGCCTTTTATAGTAATAATTTCCTCACTTTTCATTGTAGGTTTATTGCCTGAGGATGCATCCCTAAACTGTGTGTATTTGTTTTACTTGGTTCTAAACTATTTAAAAATGGAACTGTATTGTATTATTCTTTGAAACTTAATTTTTTTCCTCAACATGTCAGATTCATCACATTGTTGCATTAAAACTGATTTGCTTATTTTCCTGCTGTAATCTACAGTATGAATATACCATATCATGGGCATTTTGTTTGTTTCTGGGTTTTGGTAATTACAAAAAACAAATGTTGCTTTAGACATCCTTTTACACTTAGTACGTATGTGTATCTCTAAAAAACATGGAATATTCAACTTCACTATACAACGCGACACTCTTTTCCACAGCAGGTTTACTGATTCACATTCTTATCATCAGGATTATGAGTTTCTAAATCTCCACATCCTAGCCAACATGCAGTATTGTTAGTCTTTTTAATTTTTACCAATCACAGGTGTGTAGTTGTAGTATGTTATAATTTTAATTTGTATTCTCCTGATTAACATTGAGGTTGAGCACTTTTCCTATGTTCTTTGGCCATTTGAATATCTCTTCTTGTAAGGTACATGTTCAAGTCTTTGCCTATTTTTTTCCTATCAGGTTTTCTGCCTTATTTATTTTTAATATTTCTCGTATATTCTGTATGCTAGCCCTTTTAACCTATTTCTTGTTTAGAAAAAAAAAAGTGCAGCCTACTGCCAGTGCTCATTTCTCAGGGCAAATGGGAAATGGGTTAAAAAATTATATGTTACAAAAATGTCCTCCCACTCTGTGGCTTGTATTTTAACTCTTTTTGTGGCATCTTTTGAAGAATGGAAATTTTAATTTTTACTATAACCAATTTATAACTTTTCCTTTGTGTTTAGTGTTTTTTCTCTCTACATAAGATATCTACTCCAAAATTATTAAGATATTCTCTTATACTACCTTCAAAAGCTTAGTATTTAGCCTTTCACAGTAGATCTTTGTCTTGATCCATTCCGCTAATGCAACAATACATCTTAGACTGGGTAATTTATAAACAACAGAAATTTATTGCTCACAGTTCTGAAGGCTGGGAAGTCCAAGATCAAGTTGCCAACAAGTTTGGTGTATGGTGAGGGCCTGTTCCTCATGGACAGTGCCTTCTATGTATTCACATGGTAGAAGGGGCAAGGAAGCTTAAGCCTCATTTATAAGGGAATTAATACCACTCATGAGGGTAAAGCCCTCATCAATCACCTCCCAAAGGCCCCATCTTCCAAAACCATCAGATTGGGTATCAGGCTCCAACATATGAATTTTGGGGGGACACTAACATTCAGACCAAAGCAGTCTTCAATCCACTTGGAACTGATTTTACATACAGTATGAGGAAGGAATAAAATCTCAATGTTTCCAATATGAACAATTTCCGGTTGTTCCATTATTATTTATTTAAAATGTTATCCTTTACCTACAGCCACTTCTGTCATAGATCAAGCCCATGTATGTGAGATCTAAGTTCTCTATTCTGTTTCATTGGTCAGTTTTTATTTTATTATATTTTTCCCCTCATTTTCTATACTCTAGAGGAACTACTTGCAGCCTGTTTTTAAAATCTTTGCATAAATACCACATCATCTTGATAACTAAAATACTATAATGTATCTTGATATCTGATAAAACAAATCCTCCTACATTTTTCTTTTTCTTCAAAAAGTAGCTTCTTAAATCCTACAAAATATAATCAATTGGAATTTTGATTGGGGTTGTGTCAAATCTACAGATCAGTTTGGGAGGAACAAACATTTTTAAAATATTCATTTTTCTAATCCATGAACATGGTATAACTCCTTTATTTGGATATTTAAAAATGTCTCTCAGTAAGTTTTAATTTTTCACCTTTAGAGGCCTTCTGCATCTTTTCATAGATTTATTCCTAAGTAATTACTGCTTTTTAAATTATATTACGATTGGTATCTCTTTTTAAATTCTACTTTTAACTGGGTTTTTACTGGAATAGAGAAATACAATGTTTTTTGTATACTGGTATTTTGTTATCAGTAATAGTTTAGCTGTAGTTTTTTGGATTTTTAAATGTATATATAATAGCATCTAAGAAAAATGATAGTTTTTTTCCTTACAACTCTTGTGCCTTAGATTTATGTGTCTTCCTTATTTCACTGGATAGGCCCTCCAGTACAACATTGACTAGAAGTACAGACTTGCTCCTAATCTCAAAGTGAAATCTTTTTTTAAAAAATAATTATTTATATATTTTAAATGGCAAATAAAAAACTGTATATACTTATCATCTAAAATATGTTGTTTTGAAATATGTAAAGCTGGGCATGTTGGTGCATGCCTGTAGTCCAAGCTACTCAGGAGGCTGAGGTGAGGGGATTGCTTGAGCCTGGGATGTTGAAGTTGCAGTGAGCCATGATTGCACCACTGCACTCCAGCCTGGGTGACAGAGCGATACCCTGTGTCAAAAACATAAAAACAGAAATGTATATATACATTGTGGAACGGCTAAATCAGGCTTATTAACATATGCACCAAAGGAAAATCTTCTAATGTTTTATTACGTAGTATAAGATTTGCTGATAATTTTATGTTGATATGTTTTATCAAATTAAAGGAGTTTCTATTTCTAGCTGCAAAGGAGATATGTAATGAATGTCACCTAATGCTTTTTCTGCATCAACCAAGATGATCATTTAGTTTTCTTCTTTAGCATGTAAATGTGGCAAATCACATTAATTTATTTTCAATAAATGTATTTTTATTTAACACTTGCTAAATACATTTTTTTTTCAGGTTCCAGACTTAAACAATTAACTGCAGCAGGAAAGAGCAGAACACGGGTGGATGGGACCTGAAATATACCTACTCAAAATGACCAAACAGGGTTTTGAAACTTCCCTCCCACTCTAAGTGCTGAAAGGAGGCTGTAGTTGAGTTGGGATTCAAGTGGTCTGAAAACAGGTTCCCATCCTGGAAGCACTTTTCAGTGGGGTCAGGCGGCTCCAACACCAAGTGCTGGGGAATGTAATGGACAGATAACATCAAGGACAAAGGTCCTCAGCAGGTTCAGAACCCTTAAAAGTGCAGGATCAGGACACCGGTGGGATACGTGGGTTGGGGCAGGAGGAAGGGAACTGACAAGAACAAGGCAGAGACCCAGTCCAAAACTGGGACAGCAGCATGAACTTGTGACCAACACTGGAACCACAGTAAAATGAGTTATTAGAACAGAACACTACATCAGAATCTGAAAAATAGTAAAAGTGACCCAGAGAGATGTAATTGGAGCTACTTAAATCTCTTATCTCACATGAGGATTGATTTTAGGAGCTAGAAGCAGGGCTGTACTTGCAAAGACAGATCAAGTAGCACCAGGTGGGGGAATGTGAAGACAGTGGGGGATTGAAATCGACTGGGCTGCCTGAAAAACTTAAAATGCCTGGACATGATTTGAAGCTCAGACCTGGAAAAAATAAGAGAGAGAGAAGTAGCATGAGTTTGGTCGCATTAGCCTAACCCAGCTCTTTTCAGAGGAAGCTGATTCATTCAAAGCCCAGTGCTACAGAAGACCATTTCCCTCAATTAAACTATGAAATGAGAACATGTCCCTTGCACACCAGGGAATCCACCTGGCTCATGGTAGACTTAATACATGTTTATTGAATTCTTGAACTAGCTGGAGTGCCCTGGACACATTTATTTTTTTCTCTTCAATCCTCAATTTCTTCCTCTACCAAATGAGGGGGTTAGGCTAGATCAGCTCTTAGATCTCCCTTAACTTTGTCCTCCTTCATTCCTAGTGCTTTGCATTCTTTCAGGCCTTCATCACTGCTCACTTTTGCAGATCTCCTAGCTGGGACCCCAGCTTTCTGCCTTGCCCACCCCACACTGCTTTCTGAGCTCTCGCTAACATCTTAGTCTACGTTACTCGTTTCCTAAAACCGTTCAAACACCAGCCTCTGTGGGCCAAAAGCCAAACTCCTGAACCTGCCACAAAAGGCCCTACATGTGCCAGCCTCTGCAGTCCTCTCTTCTGTCCAGTGACTTACCTCACATGGCACCCCCGCCCTTGAGCCATCTTGAACAACTTAGAGTTCTCCAGATGTCTCTATTGACCGTTATTGTCCTATAAAATGGGGATATTTACAAGGCTGTCATGAAAAGCAAATAAGAAATGTGGAAACAAATTATAAATGATCTAGTTAGATAACTAATTATCTAATAACATCACAAATGTTAAGACTGATGGATCCTGAGTGTGTAAGTCAGCTTGGGCTGCTATAACAAAATCCCAGACTGGGTGGCCTGAACAAAAGACATTTATTTCCCACAGTTCCGGATGCTGGCAAGTCCAAGATCAAGGTACTGGCATGTTTGATGTCCGGTGAGAACTCACTTCCAGGCTTGTGCACAGCCATCTTTATGCAGCGTGCTCACATAGCAGAGAGGGAGGGCATGCACATGAACCAGCATGTATGTCTTCTGGTGTTTCTTTTTTATTATCCAGTCATAAGGGCCCCACCCTCAGGACTTCATCTAAACCCAAATACCTCCACAAGGCCCCATCTCCAAATACCATCACACAGGAGGTTAGGGCTTTAACAGATGAATTTGGGGGTGGGGGAAGATATAATTCAGCCCATAACACTGAGCAAAGGGATTATGGTTGATCGTGACTTTTGGTATCCAGTGTCCTGCTCCAGTAGAGCACCTATGGTATCAGGAAGTTCATGTTCAAAACAAGGTATTCTGTGTGTAAAAAACTACCTATTTTTTTCAGGAGGCTGAGGCGGGAGGATCGCCTGAGCCCAGATGTTCGAGGTTACAATGAGGTGTGATCACACCACTGCACTCCAGCCTGGGCTACAGAATGAGTCCTTGTCTCTAAAAAACAACACAAAACCAACCAGCCAACCAACAACAACAACAACAACAACAACAAACCTATCTATTTTGGGGGGGCAGAGGGAGGGTGGTAGGAATAGAAGAGAAAGTTGGGGATTGTTGGGAAATTAGGAGGGAGAGACAGGCAAAAGCCGGTTCATGGAGGGGTCCTGTAGTTACCAAAAAAAGGTGAATTATAACTCATGAATGACTAAGATCATGAGGAAACAGGTTCACTGACACACTCGCACATGATAGGCTGTTAGCTTTAACAGCTATTTAAATTCTCCCCCTAATCTAATGACCTTATTTTTGGGAATTTATCCTAAGAAAATAATCCAAAAGATCAGGAGAGGTATGCATCCAAAGATATTTATTACATTATTTATGATGACAAAAACTGGAAGTAACTCATAGTGGAATAGTTAAGTAGTTATTAGCTAAAGAGTTTCTGAATGAACCAACAAATGCTTGTTGAGTATAAAGTGAAAATGAAAAGAGTGAAGTCCAGGTTCACAGAATGGAAAAATCTATGAAGTAAAATAAAAAAAAATTAAAGCATAGCTATATAACACTACAACTATATAAATACAGTGAAAAAATAGACAACACTAGAAGTAAATACAGATTAAAATGACAACAGACTATTTGTTACGGTGGCGTAATTATGTGCCACTAAGATATTATGCTTAAAAAGACACTGCCTTTTTGAAAATGAAAAAACAACCAGTCCTGCACAAGGTAATCTGGCTGGTCTGTCTGCAGCACAGCCTCACAAAGTAGCCTTTGTTTGTCCCAGCCTGAATCAACACTTGGCTTTCAGTAACACAAGTGAATTGATGAAATATTTGGGGTCAATATAGTGGAAAGAAGTATTTGTTTTATAATGAAGCCCAGAACAATGGTCACTGGGGAAGCAGGGTGAAAAAGGAAGAGGATTTGAACTGCTAAATGAACTACACGCTCCAGGCCAAAGCATCCATTATTGCCTACAGGCAGGATGAGAAACAGAGTCCTTGTGAATAAATAAACCAAAGAGAACCTAAACCATCAGAAGATGCCCGAGCAGAACGGTGTTTACCCTCACTTAGAACAAATACCGAGGAAAAAGAGAAGCAGGTATTTGGCAACAGTTATGACATTACCGGATTTGTAGCTCATCTAGTAATAAGTTTCCTCAAAGGAGAGTTGTCAAATTTTAGAGCTGGATAAGGGGACCAAGGTCAACAGGGGTAGGTGGATTAGGCCAAGGTCCTCCAGTCAGTATACAGCATGGGAATACAAACATGGGCTGCCGGTCACACAGACTGCATGTCCAACTCCAGGACTGCCCCTTCCCAGCTATGTCTTAATCAAGCATTCCCTCAAACAGATATTAAGACAACGTGTGTCTCAAACAAGTCACTCAGTCTTGCCTGCTGTCAATTTTCTCACCTGTAAAATAGTACGAGGCCTCTGCTGTGGTCCTCTGTAGCTGTCCACCCACCTCACCCTTCTCCAAAACACCAGAAGAGCCATCTGTCACCAACCTTCAGCCCATGGGCTCTGAATAGGCCCTGAGCCCATGAGCACATCATATTCTCAGGAACTTGGGTGCTGGGTCAGGAAGGATGTGGGACCTGATGAGAGGTGCTGAGGGGTGAGATCTCAGCAATGACAGAGGATGCAGCAAGTCCTCTTCGCCACTGGCTTCAGCTGCCATGACCTCCATCTTGGCCAACACACACAGTCAAAGAACAGAGCCAAGAGATGGGGATGGAGAAAGCGGGTCTCAGAGATAGTGCAAAAATCGCAGAACCAAGTTATTCCTGAAGCCAGCCTTACCTTTTATATTCCTTTTTTTCTGTTGGTGTTTGTTTTACCTAAGCAAGTGTGAGGGATTTTTGCTTTCATTTTTTATTTCAATAGCTTTTGGGGGCCAGGCGCGGTGGCTCACACCTGTAATCCTAGCACTTTGGGAGGCCGAGGCAGGCGGATTGCCTGAGCGCAGGAGTTCAAGACCAGCCTGGGCAACATGGTGAAACCCCGTCTCTACTAAAATACAAAAAAAAAAAAAAAAAAAAAGCCGGGCGTGGCGGCATGTGCCTATAGTCCCAGCTACTCAGGAGGCTGAGGCAGGATAATTGCTTGAACTTGGGAGGCAGAGGTTGCAGTGAGCCAAGATCGTGTCTCTGCATTCCAGCCTGGCAACAGAGCGAGACTCCGTCTCAAAAAAAAAAAAAAAAAAAAAAAGCTTTTGGGGTGTAAGTGGTTTTTGGTTACATGGATGAATTATATAGTGGTGAATTCTGGGATTTTACTGAGTTCTTTTTTGCTTAAGATAGTTGGATTTCCTGCCTGGTGCGGTGGCTCATGCCTGTAATCCCAGCACTGTGGGAGGCTGAGGCGAGCAGATCACCTGAGGTCAGGAGTTCAAGACCAGCCTGGCCAACATGGTGAAACCATGTCTCTACAAAAAATATAAAAATTGTCGGGGTGTGGTGGCACATGCCTGTAATCCTAGCTACTTGGGGGGCTGAGGCAGGAGAATCACTTGAACCCGGGAGGCAGAGGTTGCAGTGAGCCGAGATCGCGCCACTGCACTCCAGCCTGGGCGACAGAGCAAAAGCAAGACTCCATCTCAAAAAAAAAAAAAAAAAAAAGAAAAGAAAAAGATAGTTGGATTTCCTTTCACTTGCAATCGAAAGTTTCTGAGAATCACCTCCTTTATGGAGAGATAATGCAGGTACAAGTGCCAAGCCTAGCACCTGGCACATCGTAGTTGTTTAACAAATGTTGACTTCACTTTCTTCTCTGTCTTCCTTACTGGGATTCCATCTCTTTTTTCTTCGATTCTACTTTCTTCACCAAGTTTCCTCCTTCTTGTAGGGCTCTTTCCCTACTAGTCCTCTTTTCCTGGAAGCACAGAGATAAGCAGCTTTCTCCAGCTCCTTGTAAAACTCTGCCAGCTAAGACTCTGGCATAAGCCTCAGTGAGCTCTGCTCTAGACCTCAACATCCCCTGTGCACACTTCTTTGAAATCAGACCCTATTAATCAGAACTCCTCACACTCATACAATATTTTACCATGGGCTCTCACCTCCAGATTCTCATTTGGTTTGACTTTAGCCATGTGCAGAGGCAGGGCAAGGTGTTCTTGTGATCATAATCATTACTCAAATGAGGAATCAAACGTTCAGGAATGTGACATTACTTAAACACAGTCACAGAGTGAGTAAGTTTGGGAACTGGGACACAAACACAGGTCCCAGGGCCAAACTCACTGCCCTCCCCATTCTCCAGCATGGTGCTGTTTCCTTCATTTAGAGTGAAACGCTCACGTGCAGTGGATGCTGTGGTGCTCCACCTCCAATCCCTCTTCAGGGCTGGTGCCCTGTCCTCCAGATGCTGGGCACACTGCCTGCCGATTTTCACAGCTGCACCCCTCTCTGGGAACTGTGGTCAGTGGCAGGGGATGCCCCACCTACAGTTCTGCTTCCTTCTAAGGGGCAGCCCACGGCCAGTGACTGATCTTCTTGCTTCAATTTAGGACAAGTGAAGGGCCAGCACTGCTCCAGAGCTCCCTGCAGGATCCTGAAAGCTGCCAGGTTTGGGACGCCTGGAGTGAGAGGCAGCTCCACACGCGCAGTTGCTGTGCAAGCTGCTCTTCCACTTTCGCCACAGAATCCAGCAGATGTGAAGGTACGTAAAGCCTCTATGGCAGATAGGAATGCTGTGAGTGGAGGCTTTGGGTTGAGTAAGGCCTCAATTACAACCAAATCACAAGTCAGCTTCTCCCTGTGCCCATTCCCACCTTCCTTCCTTCTTTTTTTTTTGAGACAAAGTCTCACTCTTGTCGCCCAGGCTGGAGTGCAGTGGCGCAATCTGGGCTCACTGCAACCTCTGCCTCCTGGGTTCAAGCACTTCTCCTGCCTCAGCCTCCCAAGTAGCTGGGACTACAGGCACCTGCCACCACACCCGGCTAATTTTTGTATTTTTAGTAGAGACAGGTTTTCACCATGTTGGCCAGGCTGGTCTCAAACTCCTGACCTCAGGAGATCCACCCACCTCAGCCTCTCAGAGTGCTGGGATTACAGGCGTGAGCCACCGCGCCCAGCCCTTCCTTCCTTCTTTAGAGGCATATTTCCTGAAGCACTTGAGTAAACTTTCTGCATTCCACTCTCCAGCTTAGATTCTGTTTGCAGGGATTCCTGTCTAAGGCAGTTGGTAAGAGAAGTGATCCTAGGAAGCACACTCTAAAATGGGATTTTAGGGATGAACTACTTGCTGGCCAGCTGGCAGTGAAGGTTCCACCACTTGTAGTGGGTGGGGTATTGGCAATGTCCCGCTGTCACTGGCAGTGAATTGGGATGGGACACTGGTGACAGGGGACATGCTCCTGTCTCCTGGTATACTTCTGGTACTAGAGAAGAATGGTACCTAAAAAGAAAATGGAATTGAGGGCTTTTGCAGGGTACCAATGATTTGATGGAAAGAGATAAAAACAGACTCAGGATAAGTGGCAGACATCCCATCCTGTTTTGCTGGGGTGAATTGTAGCAGATATGTCCTGGGGCTGGAGCTGCCAGTGGCAGTGGCTGCCTCCTGGTGATGCTGGTTTCTCTCCCTAGTACAGTCATGGTCCCGAGGGGACCAGAGACAGGAACAGCTCTCTTGGCAATTCAGATCGGCATTGTGGCTTTGATTATTGTTCCTGGAAGCTCAACAGAGATCGATTTCTTCAACCCTTTCAATGATTCTGCAACTGACTTCTGATCAATCTGAAGTCAAATCTTCTGATTTCAAAACCTACATTCTGTCCTCAACACCACGTGATGAGTAGGAGACTTGAGATTCCACGAACTCAAATGAACTAAATCAAGAGAAGGAAAAAGTATTGAAGTTGCAAGGATAAATGAGTTCAGTTTTAGACATAGGAGCTTGATGTACTAGTAAGATAGCCTGAGACCATCCAGCAGAAATGTGAGGGGGATTGGCTCTTACTAGCCTGGGGCTAGGAATGTAATTTGGAGTTCTTTGCTAGAAAGTATGATCCTGTGTATGATCACCCAGGATGAGTGTAGGAAGAGACCAGGACTACAGGTAAGAAAAAAGATGCAGTAGAAGAAACAAAACAGTCATTTGGGAATAAAACACTTGGTTCAACTCTCCACTTTACCTCCTACTAGCTGTGTGATGCTGGGCAAATTACTTAACCTCTCTGTGCTTGGTTTAAGAGTGAGCACTAAGCGTCTTGCTTTTCTGGCTCCAATCTTTGGTTCTGTTTTGGGGAAGGCAGAGAAGGCTTGTTGCCTAAGCTTGCTATCCCTGGGCTTGTTGCCTCATGTTTGCAAAATGGCTTTTCATGGCCCTGGCCATTGTGTCTACATATAACCATGTTCAAGACAGAAAGAAAAGAAAGACGTGGAATGGAAAAGCTGGTTTTCCTCTTACTAGGAGACAACTTGTCTCTGGCAACTTATCAGCGAATGTGTTCTTATATCTCATTGGCCAGGGTTGGGTTACAAGACCACCCTTAGTTGCATGGGGGCGCTGGAAGAGCAAATGTTCCATCAAGGATTCCTTTGACTGATACTGATCATGATCCATCCTGATCCGTGGCACATCACTGCCCCAAATAAAAAAGCATGATGTGGTGGTCCACCTCAAGGTGGTGTGCCACTGGTGCTCCACCTCAGGGAACCAGTGACGTGGTGCTCCACCTTTGGGGCAATGATGTGCCATGAATCATGAGGGATCCATGATCCACGGCACGTCAATGCACCAAATAAAAGCAGTCATATTAGCAAGGGAGAAGGGACTAACTATTGGAGCAACAAACAACACTGTCTGCCAAAACTCATGAAAGTCATTATTTAGGGAAAGGTATAAATTTTGAATGCTAGAATTCAGACACGAGGCAGGACTCATTGATAGAGGAGGTGGCTTTACCAATGCTATATATTTGTATAGCACTATAAAGTTTATGAAAACTTACCCAGGTTCTTATTTGACCCTCACAACAGACCTGGGAGGTAAGTCGAATTTCCATTTTGTAGATCCAGCAAGAGGGATTCAGAAATCATTAAGTGAGGGAAGGGTCAGGCCTCATTCTGGGCCAACATTCTTCCTAGTCAGCCAGGTAGATTTGGGACCCCCACGAATAGACAGCTACCTTGATGTAAATCCCAGGTTACCTCTTCTTCCACCACTGAAAGGCCTGGAACCCCAAGATTCCTATTATCTGGGACATCAAAATTCTGAACGGTAGTAAATTGCTAATTCAATATTGATGGTTTATAGCAAATCAAACCTTTGGTGGAGGGAGGATGGTGGTATTGAAAGAGAGTTGTGGTTTAGTACATGACCATAGGCAAAGAACGTAATTATTCATTTAGGAAAAAAAATCAAGAAACAAACTGAAGAGTTTCAGGAAACTCTACAACTGAATTCATACTTAGAATTGAATTTTTAAAACAACTTCCCAGCTGGGCGTGGTGACTTATGCCTATAATCCCTGCAATTTGGGAGGCTGAGGCAGGTAGATCACCTGAGGTCAGGAGTTTGAGACTAGCCTGGCCAACATGGTGAAACTTCTACTAAAAATACAAACATTAGCTGGACGTGATGGCAGGCGCTGTAATTCCAGCTACTTGGGAGACTGAGGTAGGAGAATTGCTTGAACCTGGGAGATGGAGGTTGCAGGGGGCCAAGATCATGCCACTGCACTCCAGACTGGGCAACAGAGCAGGACTCCATCTCAAAAAAAAAAAAAAAAAAAAAGAGGCTAGGTGCGGTGGCTCATGCCTGTAATCCCAGCACTTTGGGAGGCCGAGGTGGGCGGATCACGAGGTCAGGAGATTAAGACCACGGTGAAACCCCGTCTCTACTAAAAATACAAAAAATTAGCTGGGCGTGGTGACAGGCACCTGTAGTCCCAGCTACCCGGGAGGCTGAGGCAGAAGAATAGCATAAACCCAGGAGGCGGAGCTTGCAGTGAACTGAGATCGCGCCACTGCACTCCAGCCTGGGCAACAGAGCAAGACTCCATTTCAAAAAAAAAACCCAAACCAAAACAAAACAAAACAAACAAAAAACAAACAAACATCTTCCTATGGATTATAAGCAATGCAAAATGCTAAAGAACATCCATAGGGAAGAAAACCAGAACCAGACCACTGATTTGGTAAACACAACAATTCTATTGGCAGGCCCAGATTACAAGGGATTAGAATGAGAGAGGACTGCACTTATCTCATTTCTATCTGTTCTCTGTTGGAGAATCACTCAGGAATCACCCAGAAGACTAGATAAAATTGTCAGTCCTCTCCCAAATATTGGAGAAGTTGCAGGAGTGGCGGGTGAGTGGGGGTGTGAGTGTGCAGATTTTTCAAGTACCTACAATGTGCAAAGCAGTACTAAATGCTGGGAAGAATAAAAGTGTGAATGAAAGTATCCATTCATTGATTTATTCAGTAACTATTCATTAACAAACATTTATTGAGATGTTTTATGTGTGCAGCACTGGGCTAGGCTCCAGGGATACTATTCGAAAAACAGTCTAATTGGTGAAGGAAGGAGGGGGATGGGATTACAATAAGAACATACAAGAATTTTAAATAAACGTCTGATCAAGGCTATAAGACAGGTGCTAACTGCTGTAAATACTAAGGGGAAAAATTCCAGCTGGATCTGGGATCCAGGAGAGGCTTCCTTCCTAAGTAAGGTGGGAATTGAGCTTGGTCTTAAAGGATGGTTAGGATTTTGACAGTATGGATGAGCAGACACTGGAAGGGATCACATGCTACAGTCTTTCCTGGCCTTTTATCTTAGAGGAGACAAACTCCCTATAGCAAACGTCAACAGTGCACACAACTCTCCATAGTGAGACAAAGAGCCTGGTATGTACAGAAAGCCCTGCTGATTGGTGTTTCTCAAGCTTAAATCATTGTACTTTATCCTTTCCACTCCACAAATATCTATTGAGCCCCTACTATGTGCTGAGCACTGCATGAGGCACTGAGGATACAACTATGAATGATACAGGCACAACCAAGACCTTCAAAGGACTGAGGGTATGATGGGAGATAGAGCAAGCATTTGTGATACATGCATCTAGAGTTATGACAGTGGAAGAATGAGGGCTATGGAAGCACATAGTAGGGGAGCTTAGCCAAATCTGGATTTTCTGTGCAATAAATCACAACAGGCCAGTCATGGTGGCTCACGCCTGTAATTCCAGCACTTTGGGATGCTGAGGCCAGCAAATCACGAGATCAAGAGATCGAGATCATCCTGGCCAACATGGTGAAACCCCATCTCTACTAAAAATACAAAAATTAATTAGGCATGGTGGCAAATGCCTGTAATCCCAGCTACTTGGGAGGCTGAGGCAGGAGAATCGCTTGAACCTGGGAGGCATAGGTTGCAGTGAGCCGAGATTGTGCCACTGCATTCCAGCCTGGTGACAAAGCGAGACTCCATTTCCAAAAAAAAAAGTAAAATAAAATTAATTAATTAATCACAACAATAAGCATTTATTTTTCAACAATAAGTCACAACAATAAGCACTTATTTTTCAACAATAAGTCACAACAATATGCATTTATTTTTCTCACTTATCAGCCCTTGATCTTTTGGGGAGCTCCACTTCAGGTCGCAGGCTGGTTAAACTTGATTCAAGGTTCATATTAGGGCCAGATCCCCTCCACATGTCTTCACATTTTTTCTGGACCAGCAGCTATTCAGTTCTATCTCTCCCTCTCTCTCTCTCTCTCTGTGTGTGTGTGTGTGTGTGTGTGTGTGCGCGCGCGCAAATGTGTGCTTTCCAAAGGACCACAAGAGGCCAAGCCAAACTTCTCAAATACATTTAAGGCCTTTGTTTGTGGCCCATCTTACAACACTCCATTGGCCAAAATAAGTCATGAGCTAAGTCCAACATCAAGTAGGTTGAGACATATGCTACACCCTCTCTCACATATAGCAAGGACCCAAATCAGAGGGGCAGTAAATAACTAGGAACAATATCCAATCTACCACATCATTCCTGGTCTCTACAAACCCCTCTTAATTGTCACCCACTTCTTTGCACCTCTTTAAAATAAAATCTTTGTGACAGAATTGCTTGTATCCACAGTATCATTCATTCAGCACACTCTAAGCCATCTTTCTTTCCCAACCTCCAGCTGAAACTACTCTTGTCAAGGTTGCCAATGGCTTCTATCTTGCCAGTGGTCACCTCTCACCTTAGCCTACCTTTCAGGAGAATTTGACACAGTTGATCTCTTCATCCCTTTTTGTAGCCTTTCCTCGTTTGGTTTCAGACGCCATCATCTCCTGATTTTCCTGATTTCATTGGCCTCTTCTCAGCATTGTTTGCTAGTTTCTTTTTCTTTTTCTGACTTCTAAATGTTGAAGTGCTTTGGGATTTGGTTTTTGTGTCTCTTGCCATCTGTATCTTCACTTACCACCTGTAAACATGGATTATGTTCAAATTTATATCTTCAGATTCATCCTCTTCCATGCAACTGAGAAATATATCCAATTGCGTACCTGACATCTTTATTCTTGGATATCCAATAACCTTTTTGAACCTAACATGTCTAAAACAGAATACTTGCTCCCCTACCCATACCTCTCTACCCTTGAAAACCCTGCTTTTTCCCAGTCCTTCTCTGGTAAATGGCAGCATCATTTAGCCAAGTGGATAAATAGATAATGAATTACCCATTGCTCAGGTCAACATAGATCCTGAATGCAACTGCTCCTCAGCACTTCCACCACTACCTCCCCTGTCTAAGCCACCACCATCTCTTTATATGGACTACCACAGCAGTCTCTTAACCAGTCTCCCTATTAGCACCTTTGGTCCCCTACAGTCTCATCAGAGTAATCTTTAAAAAACGTAAATCAGACTGAAAAGTCTTCTGCATTAGAAAGAAGAAATGTGAAGGGGCTTCTGATAGAAATAAAAATAATATCGTCATAAAGTAAACAAATAAAAAATGTATATCAGGTATAATGATGTCAATTATCTTTCAAAATTCCTAATGGTTTTCTATTTACCATCAACTATAAGGCCTTAACGTAATCTGCTTATCTCACTGAATTCACCTCCTGTTACACTTAATCTCTTTCATTCGGTTCCCCTACAAAGTTCTTCTTGGAACAAGACAAGTTTATTACTACCTTGGAGTTTTTTCTTGTTTCCTTTCATAATCCTTCTTCCTTCAGACTTTAGAATGGCTTGCTCCCTCATTTCTTTTAGGTCTCAGCTCAAATCCTACCTTCTTAAAGACATGCACTTGACCTCCCTAACTAAAAATTCAGCCTTCTTCATCTCTACTTCGTTACCGTGCCTTATTTTTTATAGCACTCATTGATTGATTGATTTACAGATTGATTTATTCAGCCATTTGAATATAAGTTTGCTAGAATGTAGCCTCCTCAAGTACAGGAATTTTTATATACTCATTATTATGTCCTCGTGCCTAGAACAGTGCCTGGCCCATAGAAGTTGCCTCCCTAAAGATTTGTTCAATAAATGCATAAATGCACGAATGAATGATCTTTGCCGCAATTATCCGAGTCAGGTATTATTCCTATTGCGTGACAGAAAACAGTGGCTTGGGAATGTCCGGCAGCTGGTCTAAGCTCTATAGTTAGATGATGGTCCTATCTTTCCAGAATCTAAAAAGCCTATCTGATTCTATTAAACCACACTTGGCCCGAGAGTTAGAAAATCAGGTTTCCTGTCCTGGATATTTAGAAAATTTTCCGTGTAACCTTTGGCCAAAACAGAGGGGACAAATTAGAAAACTTGCATTTTCTAAGCCTTGTTATACTGATCATGTATGTAACAGCAAGGGATTTTCTAAAATCTCCAAGGCCCTTGGAAGATCCATTATTTAAATAAATATAAAATAATTCACACTTACAAGATAATCATTGTTATAATATTTGATTTCTGCCTTGGGGCAAAGAATGCCTGAGAAAATAATGAAGATGTAGAACCCAGTGGTCTCACATTTACCCGGCAAAGTCCACGTCCATCTTTCTTTTCCTTGCCAGGTAATTTCCGTATTTGCTAAGTAGCTGCTGCCCTTGTCCTTGCTAGTTCTCTCATTCTGGGTAAAATACTTAGCTCCTCTAGACTTCAAATCTTTGTTTTGAAGGTTAAGTGGGATAATATACATAAGACAGAAATTAAATTGCTTGTAGTTCTGCAAGTGTTATAATAAATCCTACCAATAAACAGATAAATTGGCTTGAATGGTTTTAAGTTTAATGATTGCTGTATGTAGCTCCTATACTGGAAATATTGCTTAACTATGCAAATACAGTAAATATAGGTTCCATGTGGTTTTCCTGGAAAATAAATTAGATAAACGTGTAAACTTTCACAGATTTATTAGAGACAATAGGAATACAAGCTTGAATGTGGCTCATTGATATAATAAATCACTTCCCTCCATGAGCCACCATTCAAATACATCTGATGTGCATCTTTTAATTTGAATATTCTTGAATAAGTCTATTGTTTTGTATGCATTTAAATGTACAGTATTGTACTATACATCTAATTCTGCTTTTACTTTTTATCACCAGGCACTATGCTTATCAGTGGACTTTCCAAGTTGGAGGCCTCACTGTTGCTTCAAGTGTGACATGGTATGGCAGCACCCATCTGCTGTGTCCATCTACACTTTATTATATGTCTATGCACCTCGTCAGGGAAGCGTGGGAACCCACAGGCACTGCTAGTAGGAAATCAAGCTGGCCTGGCCATTCTGGAGAAGAACATGGCAGTATATTCAGTCACATTCCAGTCTCACAGCCTGTGATTTGGGTATGCATCATGGATAAATCTTCATTGTAGTGTTATTTAAGAAATCCAGGAGCTGGAGATGGAAAGCAATGTGCTTGAACTAGGTAGGATGTATACAGCTCAAATGGGCCAACTGTTAAATTTTCAGGAATTTGGCAAGCTGGTTTTTATACCCCATTATTATTTAAAATCAAATTATATAAACTTACCACTAAATAACATATATTTTTAAAAGTAATAAATACTTAAAACACACTGCTTCCTAGTGCTTTCACTAGACTGAACCATCATCTTGGCTTCTGGGGTCACTGAGGCCTACTGTATCTCCCTGGTGGACATCCCACGTCATGGTGTGCTGCTGCCACCATTCTCTCCCCGTTCTGTGTTCAGGGATGTCCCACTGGTAGCTTGAAAGAGGCCATAGCGGGAATAATTACACTATGGAAATTAGCAAACCCTATTTTGGCTAACCTTGACAGCTAATTGTTAAACATTTACCAGTTCACTGGAGACTAGTATTACTCCCCTTTACAAATGAGAAAAATGTGGCTCAGACGCTTATGAAACTTGCCAAGAACCACACAGCTTGTGAATGGTGCAAATTGGATTCAGACCCAAGCCTGTCTCAGACCTTGTACTTTACTTTGATGAAAATTAGAAGTAAGTTACAACGTTTAGACTATAAAATTCCCAATACTTTACCACCAACATTGCACTTATGTTTTTGTTTAAAAAAAAAGTCTATGGCTGCCTGCACCTGAGTACAGTGTGAAATCAAGAAACGGCACAGTTTTTAGAAACATCTGCTTACTGATTGAGCTTCATTAACTCCTCATGTGAGATCCCAGTCCTGAACCACAGGTGCTGTTGCTTACAATGTGTAAGAAAAATAAATGAGTTCAGCTTCCAGGTTAGTGCTGTGAGGTTACATAAACTAATCATTAAACATGACAGCTAAGATATTTTAGCTACTGTTTAACTTTAAAAGATTTGTTAATAAATAATGCTATTTGCACACTGGAGGCCTTGACCCTGTCTCTACCTGAGTCGCAAACCTTTGTGTTTGTATAGAAGTTACACTATTTCCTACATTTGACTTGAAATTTAATCACATTTTCTTCTCATTGTCAATTATCTACTTTCTCCCTCATTCAGTTATCAATAAACATTTAAAATGATGAACACAACTTGAGACCAAAAGAGTTGGGAAAAATCCTTTCTAACATGACTGAATGAAAATATTTCATGAATCAAATGCTTTCTAAAATGTGAATATGAGGCAAACAACCTCCAGGACAACTAAATGGTCAGATGCAAAGGTGAACTGAAATGAGCTCCTAATTGGATTTTGCAGGCCAACAGTTTTTTAAAAAGTATTTTTAATAAGGAAAATTTCAAATGTTTACAAAAGTAGAGAAAACAGTACAACAAGTCTCCATGTACCTATTGTAAAGCTTCAACCATCATTAACTCATGGCCAATCATCTGTCACGCCCCTCTTGTTTCATGCGTGTCTCCATCCAAACCTGTCTGCCTTTCCAATCCCAGCAATGCCAGGGCATTTCACTTATTCAATTTATTATTTACATATATATCCTAAGTAGATACATTCATCTACTGTACTCTACACACTGGGTTCCACAAGAGCAAGCAGACATTTGTGGTGCTGTACAACTACTTTTATAGAACTTGCCACCATACATTTATAAATTATAACCATTTAATGTACCAACAATGCTTTGAGGTAGAACACTACCACTTCACAGATGAAGAAACTGAAACACAGAGGTTAGGCAACTTGCCCACCATCACACAGTGAGTTAAGCAGCAGAACTGAGATTTGAACCCAGACAATCTGGTTCCAGAGGCTATGCCTTTAGCCATGACACCACAGCCTTCACACAGGAATTTACATGCACTACTGAATGCTCAAGTGCTTAGCCAAAGGTTCTGCATTAGAATGGTTCCTGCCCTGTTACCCCAGATCAATGAATAGATACTTTCCTTAAAACACTACTTAGATGGCTCTCCTCATCCCCAAACAATATCACAAGTTACTCCAGGGCATATTGTGTTTATAATTTTGAAATGTCAAGTTTCATTTCATTCATGACATCAAAACTTTGAAATTTGCTGAGATGAAACTTATGGCACAGTATATGATCAGTTTTTATATTCAATGTGTGCTTGAAAAGAATGTCTATTCTGCAATTGTCGGGTTCTATACACATCCACTAGATTGTTAGTCATGTGTTCAGCTTTATATGCATATAAAATGTTAAAATTTCTCATCATGACTGTGGATTTATATATTTCGTCTTGTAGATGTGTCAATTTTTTTTTTTTTTTTTTATACTTTAGGGTTTTAGGGTACATGTGCACAATGTGCAGATTTGTTACATATGTATCCATGTGCCATGTTGATTTCCTGCACCCATTAACTCGTCATTTAGCATTAGGTGTATCTCCTAATGCTGTCCCTCCCCCCTCCCCCCACCCCACAACAGTCCCCGGAGTGTGATGTTCCCCTTCCTGTGTCCATGAGTTCTCATTGTTCAATTCCCACCTATGAGTGAGAACATGCGGTGTTTGGTTTTTTGTCCTTGCGATAGTTTACTGAGAATGATGTTTTCCAGTTTCATCCATGTCCCTACAAAGGACACGAACTCATCATTTTTTATGGCTGCATAGTATTCCATGGTGTATATGTGCCACATTTTCTTAATCCAGTCTATCGTTGTTGGACATTTGGGTTGGTTCCAACTCTTTGCTATTGTGAATAGTGCTGCAATAAACATACGTGTGCATGTGTCTTTATAGCAGCATGATTTATAGTCCTTTGGGTATATACCCAGTAATGGGATGGCTAGGTCAAATGGTATTTCTAGTTCGAGATCCCTGAGGAATCGCCACACTGACTTCCACAATGGTTGAACTAGTTTACAGTCCCACCAACAGTGTAAAAGTGTTCCTATTTCTCCACATCCTCTCCAGCACCTGTTGTTTCCTGATTTTTTAATGATGGCCATTCTAACTGGTGTGAGATGGTATCTCACTGTGGTTTTGATTTGCATTTCTCTGATGGCCAGTGATGAGGAGCATTTCTTCATGTGTTTTTTGGCTGCATAAATGTCTTCTTTTGAGAAGTGTCTGTTCATGTCCTCTGCCCACTTTTTGATGGGGTTGTTTGTTTTTTTCTTGTAAGTTTGTTTGAGTTCATTGTAGATTCTGGATATTAGCCCTTTGTCAGATGAGTAGGTTGCAAAAATTTTCTCCCATTCTGTAGGTTGCCTGTTCACTCTGATGATAGTTTCTTTTGCTGTGCAGAAGCTCTTTAGTTTAATGAGATCCCATTTGTCGATTTTGGCTTTTGTTGCCATTGCTTTTGGTGTTTTAGACATGAAGTCCTTGCCCACGCCTATGTCCTGAATGGTATTGCCTAGGTTTTCTTGTAGGATTTTAATGGTTTTAGGTCTAACATATAAGTCTTTAATCCATCTTGAATTAATTTTTGTATAAGGTGTAAGGAAGGGATCCAGTTTCAGCTTTCTACATATGGCTAGCCAGTTTTCCCAGCACCATTTATTAAATAGGGAATCCTTTCCCCATTTCTTGTTTTTGTCAGGTTTGTCAAAGATCAGATAGTTGTAGCTATGCGGCATCATTTCTGAGGGCTCTGTTCTGTTCCATTGGTCTATGTCTCTGTTGTGGTACCAGTACCATGCTGTTTTGGCTACTGTAGCCTTGTAGTATAGTTTAAAGTCAGGTAGCGTGATGCCTCCAGCTTTGTTCTTTTGGCTTAGGATTGACTTGGCGATGCGGGCTCTTTTTTGGTTCCATATGAACTTTAAAGTAGTTTTTTCCAATTCTGTGAAGAAAGTCACTGGTAGCTTGATGGGGATGGCATTGAATCTATAAATTACCTTGGGCAGTATGGCCATTTTCACGATATTGATTCTTCCAACCCATGAGCATGGAATGTTCTTCCATTTGTTTGTATCCTCTTTTATTTCATTGAGCAGTGGTTTGTAGTTCTCCTTGAAGAGGTCCTTCACATCCCTTGTAAGTTGGATTCCTAGGTATTTTATTCTCTTTGTAGCAATTGTGAATGGGAGTTCACTCATGATTTGGCTCTCTGTTTGTCTGTTATTGGTGTACAAGAATGCTTGTGATTTTTGTACATTAATTTTGTATCCTGAGACTTTGCTGAAGTTGCTAATCAGCTTAAGGAGATTTTGGGCTGAGACAATGGGGTTTTCTAGATATACAATCATATCATCTGCAAACAGGGACAATTTGACTTCCTCTTTTCCTAATTGAATACCCTTTATTTCCTTCTCCTGCCTGATTGCTCTGGCCAGAACTTCCAGCACTATGTTGAATAGGAGAGGTGAGAGAGGGCATCCCTGCCTTGTGCCAGTTTTCAGAGGGAATGCTTCCAGTTTTTGCCCATTCAGTATGATATTGGCTGTGGGTTTGTCGTAGATAGCTCTTATTATTTTGAGATACGTCCCATCAATACCTAATTTATTGAGAGTTTTTAGCATGAAGGGTTGTTGAATTTTGTCAAAGGCCTTTTCTGCATCTATTGAGATAATCATGTGGTTTTTGTCTTTGGTTCTGTTTATATGCTGGATTACATTTATTGATTTGCGTATGTTGAACCAGCCTTGCATCCCAGGGATGAAGCCCACTTGATCATGGTGGATAAGCTTTTTGATGTGCTGCTGGATTCGGTTTGCCAGTATTTTATTGAGGATTTTTGCATCAATGTTCATCAAGGATATTGGTCTGAAATTCTCTTTTTTGGTTATGTCTCTGCCAGGTTTTGGTATCAGGACGATGCTGGCTTCGTAAAATGTGTTAGGGAGGATTCCCTCTTTTTCTATCGATTGGAATAGTTTCAGAAGGAATGGTACCAATTCCTCCTTGTACCTCTGGTAGAATTCAGCTGTGAATCCATCAGGTCCTGGACTCTTTTTGGTTGGTAAGCTATTGATTATTGCCACAATTTCAGAACCTGTTATTGGTCTATTCAGAGATTCAACTTCTTCCTGGTTTAGTCTTGGGAGGGTGTATTTGTCGAGGAATTTATCCATTTCTTCTAGATTTTCTAGTTTATTTGCATAGAGGTGTTTGTAGTATTCTCTGATGGTAGATTGTATTTCTGTGGGATCGGTGGTGATATCCCCTTTTTCGTTTTTTATTGCATCTATTTGATTCTTCTCTCTTTTCTTCTTTATTAGTCTTGCTAGCGGTCCATCAATTTTGTTGATCTTTTCAAAAAACCAGCTCCTGGATGTGTCAATTTTTGCTTCATGGGTTTTGGAGTCTTTTTTTGCAGATGCAAATCTAGAATTAGTATACTTTGCTGGTGATCTGGACTTTTTAATCATTACAAAGTGTGCTTCTTTACTCTTTGTAATGCCATTTGCCTCAAACTATTTTACATGATAATACCATGGTATAACTTAATTCCATCATTTTACTTTCAACCTAGTACACAGGCTTTAGGTGTACCTATTAAGTAGCACACAACTGGCCAGGCTCAGTGGCTCACACCTATAATCTCAACACTTTGGGAGGCTGAGGTGGGAGGACTGCTTGAGCCCAAGAGTTTGAAACCAACCTGGGCAACATAATGGGATGCTGTCTCTACAAAAATTATGTTTTGGCTTCGATTTTGCTGTTAAGAAGTCCATTTCTCACTTTTTTTTTTAAAGGTAAGCACTATCTTGTGCCTTTAAAATGTTCTCATTGTCTTTAGTTATCTACAATTTTTACTATGTTGTAAATTTCTGTTTATCTTGCCTGACATTTCTATGGTCTTTGAATCTGTGGACTAATGCCTTTCATCTGTTCTGGAAAACTCTTAGGCATCATCTTCTACAAAATTGATCCCACCTTATTCTTCTCTCCTTCCTCTGGGACTCCAGTTAAACATATAACAGATCTTCTCCACTGTATTATTTAAGATCTTACTCTCTCTTCTGTTTATTCTCTATCCCACATCTTTTTGTCTTTTCATTCTTCATTCTGTATACAGGCATACCTTGTTCAACTGCACTTTGGAGATACTGTTTTTTGTTTTTACAAATTGAAGGTTTGTGGCAACCCTCTGTTGAACAAGTCTCTAAGCTCCATTTTTTCCAACAGCATGTGCTCACTTCATGCCTCTGTGTCGCATTTTGAAAATTCTCACATCATTTTCATTTTTTAATTATTATTAAATCTGTGATGGTAACTTGTGATCAATGATCTTTGATGTTACTACAATTGTTTTAAGGCATCACAAAACAGACTCTTATAAGACAATTTACTTAATTAATAAATGTTGTGTGTGTTCTGACTGCTCCCCTGACCAGTTGTTCCCCAACCTCTTGCCCTCTTCTCAGGCCTCCCTGTATTAGTCCATTTTCACACTGCTGATAAAGACATACCTAAGACTAGCCAATTTACAAAAGAAAGAGGTTTAATGGACTTACAGTTCCACATAGCTGGGGAAGCCTCACAATCATGGTGGAAGGCAAAGGGGGCAAGTCATACCTTACATGAATGGCAGCAGGGAAAGAGAGAGCTTGTGCAGGGAAACTCCCTTTTTAAAACCATCAGGCCTCATGAGACATATTCACTATTATGAAAATAGCACAGGAAAGACCTGCCTCCATGATTTAATTACCTCCCACCAGGTCCCTTCCACAACATGTGGGAATTCAAGATGAGATTTGGGTGGGGACACAGCCAAACCATATCATTCTGCCCTTGGCCCATCCCAAATCTCATGTCATCACATTTCAAAACCAATCGTCCCTTCCCAACAGTCTCCCAAAGTCTTAATTTACTCCAGCATTAACTCAAAAGTCCATAGCCCAAAGGTTGGGCACAGTGACCCATGCCTGTAATCCCAGCACTTTGGGAGGCTGAGGTGGGCAGATTGCTTGAGGCCAGGAGTTCAAGATCAGCCTGGCCAACATGATGAAACCCCATCTCTACAAAAATACAAAAATTAGCCTGGTGTGGTGCATGCATGTAGTCCCAGCTACTTAGGAGGCTAAGGCAGGAGAATTGCTTGAACCCAGGAGGTGGAGGTTGCAGTGAGCTGAAATCATGCCACTGCACTCCAGCCTGGGCAACAGAGCAAGACTCCATCTGAAGTACCCCCACCCCCCAAAAAAGGCCACAGTCCAAAGTCTCATCCAAGATAAGGCAAGTCCCTTTCACTTATGAGCCTGTAAAATGAAAATCGTTAGTTACTTCCTAGATTCAATGGAGGTATAGCCATTGGGTAAACATACCCATTCCACGTGGGGGAAATTGGCCAAAACAGAGGGGCTACAGGCCCCATGCAAGTCTGAAATCCAGTGGGGCAGTCAAATCTTAAAGTTCCAAAATTTTCTCCTTTGACTCCATGTCTCACATCCAGGCCTCGCTGATGCAAGAGGTAGGTTCCCATGGTCTTGGGCAGCTCCACCCCTGTGGCTTTGCAGGGTACAGCTTCCCTCCCGGATGCTTTCATGGGATAGTATTGAGTGTCTGCAGCTTTTTCAGGTGCATGGTGCAAGCTGTTGGTGGATCTATCATTCTAGGGTCTGGAGGATGGTGGCCCTCTTCTCACAGCTTCACTAAGTGGTGCCCCAGTGGGGACTCTGTTTGGGGGCTCTGACCCCACATTTCTCTTCCGCACTGCCCTAGCAGAGGTTCTCCATGAGCCCTGCCTCCCCCTTTCTCCCACCCATCAAACTTCTGCCTGGCATCCAGGCATTTCCATACATCTTCTGAAATCTAGGCAGAGGTTCCCAAACCTCAATTCTTGACTTCTGTGCACTCGCAGGCTCGACGCCATGTGGAAGCTGCCAAACCTTGGGGCTTGCACCCTCTGAAGCCACAGCCCGAGCTCTATGTTGATCCCTTTCAGCTATGGCTGGAGCAGCTGGGACACAGGGCACCAAGTCCCTGGGTGGCACACAGCACAGGTACCCTGGGCCTGGCCCACGAAACCACTTTTTCTTCCTAGGCCTTCAGGCCTGTGATGGGAGGAGCTGCCACAAAAGTCTCTGACATACCATGGAGACATTTTCCCCATTGTCTTGGGGAATATTCAGCTCCTCCTTACTTATGCAAATTTCTGCAGACAGCTCGAATTTCTTCTCAGAAAATGGGATTTTCTTTATCTATCGCATTGTCAGGCTGCAAATTTTCTGAACTTTTATGTTCTACTTCCCTCATAAAACTGAATTGTTGCGGGAAGTCAGGGACCTTAAACGGAGGGACCAACTGAAGCCATGGCAGAAGAATGTGGATTGTGAAGATTTTATGGACATTTATTAGTTCCTTAAATGAATACTTTTATAATTTCTTATGCCTGTCTTTACTGCAATCTCTAAACATAAGTTGTGAAGATTTTATGGACACTTATCACTTCCTTAATCAATACCTTTGTGATTTCCTATGCCTGTCTTTACTTTAATCTCTTAATCCTGTCAGCTGAGGAGGATGTATGTCACCTCAGGACCATGTGATAATTGCATTAACTGCACAAATTGTAGAGCATGTGTGTTTAAACAATATGAAATCTGGGCACCTTGAAAAAAGAACAAGATAACAGCAATGTTTAGGAAACAAGAGAGCTAACCTTAAACTCTGACCGCCAGTGAGCCAGGCAGAACAGAGCCATATTTCTCTTCTTTCAAAAGCAAATGGGAGAAATATCGCTGAATTCTTTTTCTCAGGATGGAACATCCCTGAGAAAGAGAATGTGTGCCTGCAGGTAGGTCTCTAAACTGCCCCCCCTGGGCATAGCCATCTCTTATGGTCGAGGCTGCAGGGATGAAATAGACTCCAGTCTCCCATAGCACTCCCAGGCTTATTAGGAAGAGGAAATTCCCGCCTAATAAATTTTGGTCAGACCGCTTGATCTCAAAAATGCTGTCTCCTGATAAGATGTTATCAATGACAATAGTTCCCGAAAGTTCATTAGCAATTTTAATTTCACCTCGGTCCTGTGGTCTTGTGATCTCACCCTGCCTCCACTTGCCTTGTGATATTCTATTACCCTGTTAAGTACTTGATGTCTGTCACCCACACCTATTCGCACACTCCCTCCCCTTCTGAAAATCTCTAATAAAAACTTGCTAGTTTTTGTGGCTCAGGAGGCATCACAGAACCTACCAACATGTGATGTCTCCCATGGATGCCCAGCTTTAAAATTTTTCTCTTTTGTACTCTGTCCCTTTATTTCTCAAGCTGACTGACACTTAAAGAAAATAGAAAAGAACCTACGTGAATATCGGGGCAGATTCCCCAATACCGAATGCCTTAACAGCACCCAAGTCACCTCTTGAATGCTTTGCTACTTAGAAATTTCTTCTATCAGATACCCTAAATCATCTCTCTGAAGTTCAAAGTTCCACAGATCTCTAGGGCAGGGGCAAAATGCTGCCAGTCTTTTGCTAAAACATAACAAGAGTCATTTCTGCTCCAGTTCCCAACAAGTTCTTCATTTCCATCTGAGACCACCTCAGCCTGAACTTTACTGTCCATATCACTATCAGCATTTTGGGCAAAGCCATTCAACAAGTCTCTAAGAAGTTCCAAACTTTCCCACATTTTCCTGTCTTCTGAGCCCTCCAAACTGTTCTAATCCCTGCCTATTACCCAGTTCCAAAGTTGCTTCCACATTTTCAGGTATCTACAGGAGCTCCCCACTCTACTGTACCAATTTACTGTATTAAGTTTGTTTTAATACTGCTGATAAAGATATACACCCAGAGACTGGCCAATTTACAAAAGAAAGAGCTTTAATGGATTTACAGTTCCACGTGGCTGGGGAGGCCTCGCAATCATGGCAGAAGGCAAGGAGGAGCAAATCACATCTTACGTGGATGGAGGCAGGCAAAGAGAGAGCTTGTGCAGCGAAACTCCCCTTTTTAAAACCATCAGACCTCATGAGGCTTATTCATTATCAAGAGAATAGCATGGGGAGAACCTGCCATGATTCAATTACCTCCCATCAGGTTCCTCCCACAACACATGGGAATTCAAGATGAGATTTGGGTAGGGACACAGCCAAACCATATCACTCCCTATTATATGAGACACAACAATATTGAAATTAAGCCAATTAATAACTACAATGGCCTCTAAGGTTTCAAATGAATGGAAGAGTCACATGTCTCTCACTTAAAGCTAAAAGCTATAAATGATTAAGCTTAATGAGAAAGACATACTGAAAGCTAAGACAGGCCTAAGGCTAGGCCTCTCATTCTGGTTAGCCAACTTGTGAATGCAAAGGAAAAGTTCACGAAGGAAATTCAAAGTGCTACTCCAGTGAACACACAAATAAGAAAGGGAAACAACCTTTTGTTGACATGGAGAAAATTTTAGTGGTCTGGATAGAAGATCAAACCAACCACAGTATCCGCTTAAGCCAAAGTCTAATCCAGAGCAAGCCCCTAATTATTTTCAATTCTATAAAGGCAGAGGATGAGAAAGCTGCAGAAGTAAAGTTGGAAGCTAGCAGAGGTTTGTTAATGAGAGCTTAAAAAAAGAAGCCATCCCCATACCATAAAAGTACAAGGTGAAATAGCAAGTGCTGATTAAGAAGCTGCAGCAAGTGATCCAGAAAGTCTAGTTAAGATCACTGATGAAAAGGTGGCTACATTAAACAACAAAACAGCCTTCTCTTGGAACAGGATGCTATCTGGAACTTTAATAGTGAGAGACAAGTCAATGCCTGGCTTTAAAGCTTCAAAGGGGTGGATGTGGTGGCCCACACCTGTAATCTCAGTGCTTTGGGAGGCCAAGATGGGAGGATCACTTGAGTTCAGGAGTTCAAGACCAGCCTGTGTGAGATGTCACCTCTACTAAAAATTAAAAACAAACAAACAAAAAGAACAAAACAACAACAACAAAAAAAAAAACTAGCCTGGCATAGCAGCATATACCTGTAGTCCCAGCTACTGGGAGGACTGAGGTGTGGGAGGATTGAGCCCAGGAGTTTGAGGCTGCAGTGAGCTATGATTGTACCACAGCACTCCAGCCTGGGTAACAGAGCAAAATCCCAATTCCAAAAAAAAAAAAAAAAATAGAAAAAGAAAAAGAAAAAAGCTTCAAGGGACAGTCTGAGTCTCTCATTAGGGACTAATGCAGCTGGTGACTTTAAGTTGAAATCAATGCTCATTTACCACTCTGAAAATCCTAGGGCTAAATCTACTCTGCCTATGCTCTATAAATGGAACAATGAAACCTTGATGACAACACATTTGTTTACAGCCTGGTTTATTAAATATTTTAAGCCCAGTGTTGAGACCTACTGCTCAGATGAAAAGATCCTTTTCAAACCACTACTGCTTGTTGACAATGCACCTAGTTGTTCACGAGCTCTGATGGTGATGTACAAGATGAATGTTTTCATGCCTGCTAACATACATCCACTGTGCAGCTCATGGATCAAGGAATAAGTTAGACTTTTAAGTCTTACTATTTAGGAAATATATTTTGTAAGTCTATAGCTGCCATAAATAGTGATCCTCTGATAGATCTGGGGAAAGTAAGTTGAAAACTTTCTGGAAAGGAGTGACCATTCTAGATGTCATTAAGCACATTCGTAATTCATGAGAGGCGGTCAAAACATTAACAGGAATGTGGAAGATGTGAATTCCAACCCTTATGGATGACTTTGAAAGGTTCAAGCCTTCAGTGGAGGAATTAACTGCAGATGTGATGGGAAGAGCAAGAGAACTAGAAGAGGAGCCTGAAGATGTGACTGAATTGCTACAATGTCATGATAAAACTTGAACAGATGAGGAGTTGCTTTTTATGGATGAGCAAAGAAAGTGATTTCCTGAGTTGGAAACTACTCCTGTGAAGATGCTATGAACATTGTTGAAATGACAGCAAAAGATTTATGATATTACATCAACTTGGTTGATAAAGTAGCAGCAGGGCTTGAGGATTAACTCGGTTTTTTTTTTGGTTTTTTTTTGAGATGGCATTTCACTCTTGTTGCCCAGGCTGGAGTGCAGCGGCACGATCTCAGCTCACTGCAACCTCCACCTCCCAGGTTGAAGCTATTCTCCTGCCTCAGCCTCCCGAGTAGCTGGGATTATAGGCACACACCACCACGCCCGGCTAATTTTTTGTATTTTTAGTAGAGACGGGGTTTCACCATGTTGGTAAAGCTGGTCTTGAACTCCTGACTTCAGGTGATCCACCCGCCTCGGCCTCCCAAAGTCCTGGGATTACAGGCGTGAGACACCACACCTGGGCTTAACTCCAGTTTTGAAAGAATTTCTATTGTAGGTAAAATGGTATTGAGTGGCATCCTAAGCTACAGAGATCTTTTGTGAAAGCATCAATTGATGCAGCAAACTTCGCTGTTGCCTTCTTTTGACATTGCCACAGCAACCATAACGTTCAGCAACCATAACGTTCAGCAACCATCACCACGATCAATCAACAGCCACCAACATCAAGGCAAGACACCACAGCAGGAAAATGATTATGACTTCTGAAGGCGCAGATGGCTGTTAGCATTTTTAGCAATAATTTTTAAATTAAGATATGTACACTTTTTAGGTATAATGTTATTGCACACCTAACAGACTACAGTATATTGTAAACTTTTATATGCACTGGGAAATCAAAAAACTTGACCTTCTTTACTGCAATATTTACTTTATTACAGTGGTCTAGAATGGAACCCACAATATTTCCAAAGAATGCCTATAATTTCTTCCTAACCTATCTTCTCATTCACCAACTCTGTATCTAATCTGCTGCTAAACCCTTCCAATGAACTTTCTTTAGAACGCAGTCGGCCAGGCGTGGTGGCTCATGCCTGTAATCCCAGCACTTTGGGAAGCCGAGGCAGGTGGATCATTTGAGGTCAGGAGTTCAAGACCAGCCTGACCAAGATGGTGAAACCCCGTCTGTACTAAAAAATACAATAATTAGCCAGGCGTGGTTGCGTATGCCTGTAGTCCCAGCTACTCGGGAGGTTGAGACAGGAGAATCGCTTGAACCCAGGAAGCAGTTTGCAGTGAGCTGAGATCGTGCCACCACACTCCAGCCTGGGTGACAGAGAGAGACTCTATCTCAAAACAAAAACAAACAAACAAAAAAAAAAAAAAACAGAAAAAAAAACAAAACACAGTCCACTTGTTTTCAGTGTTTGATAATACCAATATATGAAGTCCCTGTGGATCTATTTTTGTTATTTTCTCTTATACTGTCTTGTCCCCTTAGGGCCTGATTATCTCTGTGCTGTATATTACAATTGAAAATTTATTTGTAGAAATAATTTGAAGCATAAGGATTTTTGTTTGCTTCTGCTAGACACCTGAGAGTGCTAACAAATTTCAAGATTTTCTGTCTTGGCCACTCATATGACATAAAGCCTGGTTAAACAGAAGGATGGCTGGTTTATTTCTGGTTCCTTCATGTTTCTGCGGTTTGGGTCCCAGGCAAAAATGGGGGAATTAACAAGGAGAGTACCCACCTTCGTAAGCCCTGACCTTTTGACTTTGTACCTTGTCCCTAGAGCCATGAATATGCAGCTCTGATCTTTTGTGTTTCTCTTTAGCTTGGCAAATACTCCCAAGACAAAAGTGGTTGCAAGTGCTGGGTGTATCATTCTTAGTTTGCACCTTTTCTCAGATCTCAGTTGGTAATTTCTCACTATTTTATTTTTTGCTTTAAAAATTTTTGTATTTGGTCCAGGTTTTTTGGTTGTCTGATGTAGGAATATTGGTCCAAATTATTGAGACTTCCACTACCAGGAAGAGAAAACCCCACTATTATTTCCTCCCAGACTCCATAATAGTTGAGATTATTTGATAAAGAACTGTTCTTTATAGAATAAAGGCATAAAAACTGTACATCAGAGTATGCATGTTCAATATTCAGGGCAACAAAAGGAAGTGAAAGGATCCATGGCCTGGAAGAAAGGAAATACTGGATTTTACACTCACCTTGTTACTGCCATCTTCATCTTTATAATAGCCAAAGCTATAACACTTGAATGAAGCATTATGGTAAATGCTGTTTCCAGCTCTTTCCATTTCCAACCTGTAAGTCCTCTTAAATAAAACAGAAGATCTTCTGTCCACATATTATCTGATTAACATGATGAACACTGTGTGGTATTATAATACCCATTTTGTAGACAGGGAAAATGAGGCTTAAAGAAGTAGACTGCTCTAATTCCAGCTTCTGTGATCAAAGGCCAATGTTCTTCCTATTCTATCGGTTTACTTGCTCAATTTCAAAGTCACCCCTCCACCCTAAGCTTTTCCTTCTTTGAAACAGGGTCTTGCTCTGTCACCCAGGCTGCAGTGCTGCAGCACAGTCATGGCTCACTGCTGCCTTGACCTCCCAGGCTCAAGAGATTCTCCCACCTCAGCTCCCCAGTAGCTGGGACCACAGGCACGCACCACCACATCCAGCTAGTTATTTTATTGTTTTGTAGAGACAGGGTCTCACCATGTTGCCGAGGCTTCGTTTTTTGTTGTTGTTTTTTAAAGTAAAATGAGATGAGACAACAAAACCTCTACAGTTCCCCCCTCCTGCTCTGACATCTGGAAAATAGCTAGGCCTGCATAGCTGATGGGCTTTTGTAGCAGTTACGTAAGAAGCCACAGGAATAAAATTGCGCTAGAAGCTTCCTTTTAATGGAAGATTTCTAAGCCTTCTTTCTCTACTGTGCTGAGGACCACCTTCATATCATTTGGAATGAATAACAGTGGTTAACTTTTTGCATGTGTTTTCCCACACCCATTTGTGCAGTCTTCCAAGATGCAGAGTGGTATCTGCACGTTCAGATAATTACAGTGGGATATGGAGAGGCTTTTGTGTACTTAGTACATTTCATGCCTTAGAAGGATAAACTTTTCTCAAGATATAAGAAGAAACAAACAGAACTCTGGAGATTGAAATTCTCTTCCATCCTTACAGAGAAACCCCACATATTCTCATTTGAGGATGCGGTAGAAAGAGTATGTGAAATCAGAAATTCTGGGAGGGGAAAAGCCCTTTGCTAATAATTAGTTCTGTAACCTGGGGCAAATCACAAACTTATCTTGATTTTTAGTTTCTCCTTTGTAAAATGAGGATGAAATAAGATTTTGCAAATTTTTTATGAACTCTTAAATTGCTACTGAAATGAAAATTGTAATCTTTTATAAACTAACATCAATCTGGGCACTGAATAGAGATTAGTGAAGAGGGAACAGGGGGTGCAGGTTTGCTCATCTTCTCCAAAGAGGAAAGAGAGAATTAGAGGGGAGGAAATTAACAACTCAGGGTACTTCTTGCTTCCTGTAACATACTTGACTCTGTTAATAAGGTTTCTTACTGCATGGCCATTGGAACACAACATGGTAATGAAGGAGGAAGAATAGATAACTAAGTCACACGTTCCTTGGCCAAACTGTGTGGATGGGAACATTGCCTAACCTCTTTAAGACTGTTTCTCTGTCTTAAAATGGGGGTAGCCTTTTAGGGTAATGGGGAAGGTTTCCTGAGATACCTCATAAAAAAATGCCTAATGGTGTTCTGGACATAGTAGATACTATATAAATGCAAGTTCTGTTCTCTGTCTCATATAGGGGAATTGCTGCCCTTATAAATTTAATTTTGTCAACTGTTTATTGAGAATTCATTTAGACCCTTCAATAAAATTATATATAGAAAGGAAAATTTAGGTAGAAAACCTCCATAGAACTTACTGCTTCTATGATAATTGTCTGGGTGCAGTAATATGACAATTAGGGTATAAGGAAAAGGAAACCTAAATATTATCTAAATGATTTTGAAACCTGTGTTATACAATCAATATATATTTAGTGCAGCTTCCAGTTCATTCCATTCCACATTTCAGTGACTCTGACCGTCTTGTATCACTCAAATGCAAAACACACTTCTTTCCAAGGAGCTATTTCGCTGTTTAAAAGAAAAAATGTAGACAAACAAGTATCACTGGACTTCTTCCTGCCAGCTTTCAAATTACCCCCATTTAACCTCAGAAGAACAATCCAAAGAGCTGCATCCTGTAGCTGAAATTTCAGCTAAAATGTTTCTATAACTTCCCAGCTGAATTGTCACTTGTAAGCCTTTTAAAAATTAATTATTAAAACCACTTCCATTAGTCTTTTGTTTGGCCTTCATGCAATCATTTTTCTTTTGCTGTTTAACAAGAGAAAACCCACCAGCATTAGCTATAAATATATGGCACCAGATACGGAGAGAAGGCATATGACTCATGCTGGACTGTTCCCTAGGGCTAACTCAGCGATGACTGCATTCTGGGAAGTATGTCAGGTCTACTCTTAGCCCACAGACAAATCCTAATCCAGCCGGCCATATGAAGAGAATTCTCTTTTTTCCATTCCTTCTATGTCCTTTCTCAGTTCAAGGCACTGGGACACTTCACTCACTTGGTCTGCTGGCAAATTCCTTTATCCATCCGTCTGCTCGTCTGTCGATCCATTCATCAAACATACCTGATTACCAACCATGGGCCTGGCCCTGGAGGCAGAATATCGAATAAGAACATGTTCCAAAACGAACACTATTGCAGTGTGGGGAGTGTGACTAATAAATTACCTATTACAGTGTAGCAAAGTCTATGATAGAGGAATGAAATGAATGCAAAGGAAGCACAGACAAGGGTATCAGGGTAGATTTCTAGGAAAAGATTATATCAAGGACAACTAAATATCAAAGTGTCAGGAGGATGAGGAAGCATTCGCAATGGAAGCACTGGACATATGAAGGCACAGGATTACAAACAGGACATGGTGGGAACTAAACGTGGTTTAAAATGGCTTTATTGGAGAGTCTGTTCAGGCTAGTGGCCAGAGACGAGGATAACAACGAAGGTGGGCTTAACTCAGTGGTCTTGGAATTGTGTGCCTCAGGTGCTAAAAGGGGTAACCAGGGAATCAGCTTAGCAGGTGGGTTCACATTCATGTGCTTTACATGGTGGGCTTTGGTGAATGATTTCTTTTAAAGAGCAGGTTCCACTGTAAAAAAATATTTGAAAACTACTGGCTTAATTAAATGTCTGTGCTTAAGCCAGGGAATCTGAACCTAATTCTCAAATCGATGTTCAACAGACTGAGAGACAAAGAAAGTGTCTTGTTTTTTTCCTCATTCCCCGCAGGACAGTGAGTCTCAATAGGAGGAGAATGAGTTTGAAAAAATAATAAAATTAACAATTTAGATCATGAAAAAACTGCATACTGTCTTAACAATACAGACTACACAAAACAAAACCCTATAAAACTGGTTGGTGGATTATGGGTTAAAATGTTGCAAAACTGCCAAACAGGTAACCACAGTGTGGGACAGACAGGCTGAAGATGCAGAAACGTACTTATTTCACAGCTCATGTACACTCCTGACCCTGGTAAAGAGCAAAGAATACACACTTAGTGGGAATTCACCGTCTATACTTTTTAAATGTGTTATTAAAAACACGACAACTGGGCAGTTGCAACACTCCTGCTTATGAGTGTCTTATATCCAAAGTGAGGTTCCCTTGGCTTGTTTTCTTTCATTTGCAAAGTTTGGCTACAAGAATGATTTAGTTCTCCTTAAAAATCGTTGCCAAAAGACAAAAAATATATAAGTATCTATCTTAAAAACCTTTCAAAGTTAGAAAAAAGCCATTAAAACCATATTACAGCATGTTACGATAAACCCTATTATACTCTTTTCACAGTAGCAATGTCAACGCTGCTTGAACATAAAACCTGTCATCTACATCAATCTTTATATCTTCCAAGTATTTTTATGTTCATCATTTTATACCTGCAACCATGAAGGTAGGATAAATGTGGTGACTGAGGCTCAATACATTCTTATAAATACATATAATCAGGAATTGCCTTAAGGGAAAAGGTATAGAATCCTGGTCCACTGAATTCTACCTCCACTGTTTCTCCAACCCCCATCTCCCTCCCTCCAATACCTAGTACTCTGAAATGAGTTTTAAAGAATCAGCTGCCGTCCAAAACATCTTTAAGTAGTTATCTGATGTGGTGTGTTTACAAAATGATGTATGTTATGTTACAGGCTTTACCCAGACCTTGGGCCTGTTCTTGAGTTCTGAAAATGACTAGAATCTTCCATTATTTCCAGGTATCTTCAATTCTACATGCTTTCTTAATGACTCTCCCATTTACCTGCCCCTATTTCTTGTCCTGGGACCAAATGGTTGCCAGAGGCAACCAGTGTAAATGTTCTAATCTTCCAAGACACACGCACTGGCTCACTTAGGCAGGTAACTCAGTAAATGGTAACTCTAGCTATCACTGTCCCTTGCTAGCAATGCCTATTTTCCTATACCTACCAAATTCCTACAAGGAAAGACCTATATGATTATTAGTTATTTTTCCTTATTTATAGCTCACCTCTTGTCTCAGGAAACCAAAGTGAGTAATGTTTTTTTCCCTTTGCAATTATAATTACCCGCATGAGTGTCATCACAGTCAGGTTACTAGTAATACTTTTTATAAGACTAATTTGCATAGTATTTTATCATTTTTAAAGGTGAGGTTTTGTGGGGTTTCTTTGAACGTTGTCTCATCTGATTTTTCTAGTAACTCTTGGAATGCAGGTAGGGAAGGTGTCATTAAACTTTATATACTAGAAATCTTATTATTTACTTATTTTTGAGACAGGGTCTTGCTCTGTTGCCCAGGCTAGAGTGCAGTGGCGTGACTGTGACTCACTGCAGTCTCAATCTCCTGTGCTCAAGCAATCTTCCCACCTCAGCCTCCAGAGTAAGTGGGACGACTGAGATGTGCCACCATGCTTAATTTTTAAATTTTTTTTGTAGAGACCAGGTCTCACTATGTCACCCAAGCTGGTATATACTAGTTCAGTTTAGAGTGGTTAACATCAGGAATACCACTTTTACCTTAACTTACAATTTACAAAGCATTTTAATACCCATTTTCTTATTTGATGATTACTCAAGATCCTAATAGCACTTAAAATGAAATACCTTTAAAGTCTTCCAGATATCAGTGGACACTAAACTTGGTGTGATCTGTTTTTTGTGGCTGCTACAAATAACCAAGATTTTTTTTATTTTTAAGAAAATACCAGTTGGTTACAGTGCATGCTTGAACACCACAGGTTTGAAATGCACAGGTCTACTTATATGTGGATTTTGAAAAATAAAAGTTACACCAACCGTGCCTTGCTTCTCTTGCCTCCTTTTCCACCTCTTCTGCCTCTACTATATCTGAAACAGCTAGACCAACCCCCCTCTGCCTTCTCCTCCTCAGCCTACTCAACGTGAACACGAGGAGGATGAAGACCTTTATGATGAGCCACTTTCACTTAATGAAGTGTAAATATATTTTCTCTTCCTTACAATTTTCTTAGTAACATTCTTTTCCCTAGCTTAAAGAATACAGTATATAATACATATAGCATACCAAGTGTGTGTAATAGACTATTTGTTATCAGTAAGACTTCCAGTCAATAGCAGTAGTTAAGTTTGAGAGCAGTCAAAAGTTACACTCAGATTTTCAGGGGGTGGCAGGGTGGGGGTTAGGATTGGTACCCCAACTCCAACGGTGTTCAAAGGTCAACTGTATATTGCCTCCATTGTAAACCAGGGGTGGATTTAATGTCTTGCCCCAAGCCTAAAGAAGACTAACCCCTGCAAAGGCAATGCTTTGTTATTTGTAAAAGAGGTAGCTTTGAGTTCTCAGAAAGTTTCTCATTCTTGTTACTCATGTAATCTCTCAATGTTCTCAACGTAGAGTCACAAAATGAAGAGAACTTGATGTCTCTAAAATGTACAGTACAGTCCTTATATCTTTATTCCTTTATATTTCAAAGATCAAATCTCAAGTTTCCACCATTCAAAATAACTAAATCTGCCAGCACTAAAATATTTCCTATAGAATGCCGTCTTTAAGAATTCACCACGACTTGGGCAATTTACCTACCAAGGCCTGTTTCTGACTTTCTATAGTTCTAAGCTAAGTTGATTTAAGGAAATACATGAAAATATTCATTAAAATAACCACCTTTTCGTTTGTTTTACAAGGTCTGTTTTTTCCCTGAGATATGAACCCGGTGGCAGATAACTGAATCATGGGGGTGATTTCCCTCATACTGTTCTCATGGTAGTGAATAAGTCTCACGAGATCTGACAGTTTTATAAGGGAAACCCCCTTTGCTTGATTTTCATTCTCTTGTCTGCTGCCATGCAAGATGTGTCTTTTGCCTTCCGCCATGATTATGAGGCCTCCCCAGCCATGTGGAACTATGAGTCCATTAAACCTCTTTTTCTTTATAAATTACCCAGTCTCGGGTATGTCTTTATCGGCAGCATGAAAATGGACTAATACACCCTGCATCTCTTTTTAAGAAACAAAAATGAGAAAAGTAAGTTTTATCATCCATTCCATTTCTGCCCCCTGCCCCAAGCTTTAAGTTTGTGGACATCCTCAAACTATTGTTATGAGCAAATACGTAAATATATATATATATACACACACACACACATTTATTTTCAACATATATATGTTGAAAACAAAAACCTTTGTGATTTTCTTAATGCATATACATTTTTCATAATTGTTTTTAAGTCACATAAATAATACACTATATCAACCTTCTGTTACTTTTTTCTCCAGTTAAAAGTTTAAAATTTCATCCATTTTAGCTGTTTTCAATGTATGAAACAAAGTTATTTTTTCATTATATTTCTGCAGGGGTTGGTAAAAGTATTCTGTAAGTCAGGGGTCCCCAACCCCTGGGCCAAGGACCAGTACCAGTCCACGCTCATTAGGAACCAAGCAGCACAGCAGGTGACTGATGGCCAAGTGAGCATTACCACCTGAGCTCCACCTCCTGTCAGATCAGCAGTGGTCTCTGTGAACTGCACATGCAAGGGATCTAGGTTGCACACTCCTTCTGAGAATCTAATGCCTGATGATCTGAGGTGGAACAGTTTCATCCCGAAATCTCCCCCTTTACCCCTGTCCATGGAAAAATTGTCTTCCACAAAACCGGTCCCTGGTGCCAGAAAGGTTGGGGACTGTTGCTATAAGTGACCAAATAGCAAATATTTTAGGATTTGCAGAACATACAGTCTCTATCAAATATTATTTTTAAAAAACAGTTCTTTAAACAGTTATGGCAGGGTCCCCAAGACCACTGTCCAGTTCAATGACTCACAGAACTCAGAAACGTTATGTTGACAATTAGTTTATTAGAGCGAAAGTACAGTTTAAAATCAGTACAGTTTTAAAAGGCAGATAGGAAAGAGTTCAGAAGAGAGCAGGGACAGGCTTCCAGTTGTCCCAACTGACAGGAGATGCATGCACAGCACTTAATCCTCTCTGAATGTGGGTCATTTATGAAATATTATCAACCAGGGAAGCTGAGACTTGGTGTCCAAGGTTTTTATTGGGTGTTAGTCACATAGGCATGGAGAACAGAAATGGCAGATGTTATTCAGTTTCCACCTCCCCCAGAGATTAAATTGATACTGCAAGGTGCAATGCCCTCACCATAAATCTGTAGCATAAACTATCTGGTGTGATCCAAGGCCCCAGGTAAACAAAGGCCTTGTGTCAGGCAGGATATTCCAGGGGCTTAGCACTGTGACCTCCCAGGAGCAAGTTGAGGGCTAGACCTTTCTTTGAAAGGTGCAGGGTTTCAACACGCCAGATCTATTAAGTCACTCCTTTCATACACACGTCAAAAATGTTCTTAGTTCAGGGGCCAGGGAGTAGATGTGACTGGAGACTCTAGCGCTAAGTGTGTTTTAAGTTACCTTTTTCTTCCTGCTATTTCTATAACTGCTGTAAGAAACATCCTTGTACATTTTGCATTGTATACATAAGCCATATATTAACAATGACAAAGGTATGCTCTTTCAGAAGTATGTAAAATTGGAAATATATAAAATATGTGGTTCTCTTTAAAAGCAAATCAGTCTCTAATGCTAATCACTAGAACCCCAAAATTACTAATAAATTTCAGTCTTTCTTAGTAAGAAAACTGAATTTACAATCTAGGGAACTAAACATAAAAATTTTGTATTAGATACTAGTAGATTTAAGCAAAGATCTCAAGAAATATTCAATTTGAGTATCATATGTATTCTGTCATAAGCAATAAACTGCTGTTGCTTTTCTGCTATTTCATATAAAGAGAAAAGAACTTTTTAGTCTAATTGTTTTACTACACATATGTTCTCCTAATCTGAACTGTAACCTCTGTATGAATATCGACGTTATGAAAAAAAAAAAGCCTTACTTGTCAAAATATGACCAATATAGGAGACTGGTAGTTCACAAACTGCATTCATTAATATCTTTAAATGTAGATAAATTTAACAAAATACTGTAGTTTTTTTCCCTCTCTAAAGCTAAGGTTCTGTTTTACAACACATCAATGTGATTTCCAGTTTTTGAAAAAAGCAATTCAGTCTTCTGTCTCCCTGCAACAAATGCCTACAAACTTTAAGTGTTCTGACAATTTCTATAACTAAATATGATGCAAAACTTTAGTCTTGTAAAAAGACAGATGTTGAACTGCTGTTATAAGCAATGTGTAATTTCAACTTTACTAAAGTATGAATTATTTTCTCAACATGTTTGCCAATCCCTGATATTCTCTGACTGGATGTGAAATGGTATCTAACTGTGCTGACTGGCATTTCCTTGACTACTAGTGAGCTAAAACATTTTTCTGTTAATTGGCCTTTTGGTTTTGTCTCATATATTGCTCACTTATTCCCCCCTTAAGTAGTCCTTTATGTAATTTGGACACTTCCTTTGTCAGTTACTGGTAGACAATTGCAAGGTAAGTACCTTCCAAGTCTGTGGCTGGCCTTCTAATATTCAGTGTCTTTTGTCATACTTAAGTTTCTAGTTTTAATATAGTCAGATGTGTGACTCTTTTTCTTCATGGTTCCCACTTTGAGTCACATCCAACAACTCCTTCCTTACATTGGTTCAACTTTTCCTGTATTACCTTCTAAAATATTTAAAATGGTATTCCCACCCCCCTCCCCCCTCGCCACATTTAGGTCTTTAATCTACCAGTTTTTAAAAATATGGTGTGAGAAAGGTACATAATTTTTTCACATATAGACATGCAATTGTCCTAGTGCCATTTATTGAAAAGTTACTAATTTCTGCACTCTGTCACGTATCACGTTCTCATGTATGTTTCTGTACCATAGATTTACATGTCTATCCTGGCATCACAAGGGCTGTGTTATCACTATAGTTTTATAAGCCCTACTGTCTTTTATGATAGGTACTCCCCTATTTTCCCTTTTTTTAAAAAAAATCTCAGCTTTGTCTTTCCACATTTAGGTTAGGTTGATTAAATTCCATAAAAAGTTTTGTTGAGAATTTGATTGGAACTTCAGTGAATTTATAGATTTGGAGAGAACTGGTACTTTAATGTACTGATTTTTCCCATTCTCTAACATAAAATATTGCTCCATTCATTTTAGTCTACTTTTACAAAATCTTGCATATTTTTATTGGATGTATTATTAGGTCCCCTTAGAGTTTTAATTGTGAATGAAATTCTTTCAAATAATACACTTTCAAACACACTGAAGTGGAAAAGAACACTACTAATTCTTGCAGATTGCTCTTACATCCAAAATCTCTCAACTCTCACATTAGTTTTGCTACTTAGTAGTTTTCCTTGGACTTTCAAATAAACAATGATCTTGCCCATTAACCATAATTGATTCTCTCTTTCCAGTCCTTATGCCTATTATTTATTCTTCTAGTCCCACTGCACTGGCCAAGATCTCCAGTGCAACATGGAACAGATGTATTAATACAATAGCCCATTCCTGTACTATTGCTGACATTAAGGAACATCTCTAAAGTTGTACCATTAACTTGTAACAATAACTATGGGTTTTGGTAAGCTATCATTTATCATACTAATACGTTTATTCATCTATTAAGAGGATGTTTTATTTTTAAAATCCTAAGTGAACATAACTTGCATTTTGCTGGTTCTCCCTCTCCAACCCCCTGCATTCACTGAGATAGTAACATGCCTTTTCTCTTTAACCTATTAACATGGTATATACTATGTGAAAAGAGTTTCCAGTGTTAAATCATTCTCCCATATGGATCTAATCCTTACTTGGTCACAATGAATGTATTTTAATAAACCATCCAGAGCTTGTGCATTATTCAGAGTAGATTTTAAAAAACAGATTCAGACTTATTTACTAATACATATTTGGCAACACTCATCAAAAAATATCTAAAATTTCAAATTTATTCACATAAATTCAGTTTCTAAATCAAATAATTTTAATTTTATCCATTTTCATGCCTTATTTCTTTCCTGATATCAAGTTGTCTTTTTTTTTTTTAATTTTAGACAGGCAGGGTCTTGCTCTGTTGCCCAGGCTGGAGTGTAGTGACACAATTATAGCTCACTGAAGGCTCAAACTCCTGGGCTCAGATGATCCTCCTGCCCCAGCCTGCCAAGTAACTGGGACTACAAGTGCATGCCACTGCACCCAGTTAATTCTTAAAATTTTTGTAGAGACAAGGTCTCGCTATGTTGCCCAGGCTAGTTTTGAACTCCTGGCCTTAAGCTATCGTCATGCCTCAGCCTCCCAGTGCTAGGATTACAGGCATGAGCCACTGTGTCTGGCTAAGTTGTCTTTTCTTATTGATCAATTTTGCCAGGCGAGTGATAACCTCTACCCTGATTCTATCACCACAAATTAGTTTAAAATGTTCCTTTGTGCTTTATGTCCTTTAAATGTTGCCTACCCCAAAGCATGAAGACACTCTCCTGTTTCATTATTTCCTTTCGCATTTAAACCATATTCCATATGGAGTTGATTTTTCTGTATATATGGTGTCAAGGAAGGGGTCTACTTTTTTCCCCAATACAGCTATCTAATTGACTGTACCATTACAATAGTTTTTCTTTCTCATAAATCACAGATGAACTAAATGTGTGGATCACCATGTATACAGAATTCTATGTAGTCTGTTACTTTGGTCTATTTGCCTATCCTTACGCCAGCCAACATCAGTGTTAATTACAACTTCTATAATCACAGGTCTTATGTCTGTTGGTGAACACTTTTCAGTTTTGTTGCTCAAGTTTATCTTGGATATTCTCAGTCCTTTGTGTTTCTTCAGTTTGTTAATTTCTCCAACATACTGTTGGGATTTTGATAATATCATATATTGAAGTTACAGATTAATTTACAAAATTGACTTCGAAGTCATGAACATGGTATATCCATATATTTATAATTAAAAAAATTCTTAAATGATTAAAAAATTTCTTGTAGGTATTTATTTTACGCTAGTGTAAATGGTATCATTTTATCAATTTGTTTCTGATATATAGAAATACAACTTCTGCCTGAAGAACTCTCTTCTACATTTCTTTCAGTGTGTATGTACTGAAGACAAATTTCCATTTTTCACTCAAAAGTCTTAATTTTGCCATCACATTTGGAGTGGATCTTTTGTTTCTTGCCCATTCTTCCTTATCTGGAATGTGAGCACTACAGCCACTATTTTTTGATCTTGAAGACAAATGCTACATGGTAGAGAGTGGATCATAAAGAACAGAAAAAGCCTGGGGCCCTACTGATCTTGTGGAGTTATAGTACTGGACACCTGGACAGCCTACATCTGAAAGAAAAGCAAAAGCACAACAGTTTAAGCCAATGTTACATTGGTTCTTTTTCTGGAAGCAAGTATCATTCCTGATGTCTTTGGTCAACTCTGGAAATTTCTTGGCCATTTATTGCTTCCAGTATAGCTGTTTTCTGTAATTCACATGGAAATACTCCAGTATACAGTGTGGTACACATAACTTATGTAAAGTCATCGCTTAAGTCTTGCTACCATCCTGATAGAACAGTTCACTAGGAAGATGAACTAGTGTTCTAATCAGAGAATGCATACTCTAGTGGAAGCTATTGTGGGTATTGTTGACTGCATCTTGATCAACATACAGTGTTTTGATTTTCATACTAAATGGTAGAAATTTTTATTAATTAGTGACCTGCTAAAATAATTTTTTAAATGGGCCTCCAATGGTGAGATTGAAGGTTTTCAGATTGACTAATAGCAGAGTAACACATACCACCATTGCAAGAAGAGGCCATAAGAATCCAGCATGGCCTGTAGCCCTTATATTTTGGGATGATGTCCTAGTCTAACCCCCTAAAAGGCTCTTGTCCAGCCATGAACACATCTTTTGTTAAGGTAATAGAATTCTGCTTCTTAAAGGAACCTTTCAGGCAAGATAGTGGTTAGAGCACCTAAATGGGCCGAGGGCAATTTCCTTTAGCCTGCAGAACATGCTAAGATCAGTTCTCTTGCTCAGTTAATATAATTATAACAGAAGCTGGCATGAAACTGTTTTCATTATAATGTAGCCGTTAGGGGGTAATTTGGCGGCAGTAGTACGCGTGAGAGAAGGAAGCTTCCTGTCCCCCACGCCTCAAAAACTTCAGTGCATACCATTTATCTACCAAGAGCTGTATACTACACATTCTTAGGTCAGTTCAGAACTGCCTCACATCTTCTGTTTTCTCCCTAAACTCCTAAAATATATATGTATATTGGATCTTCCATGAATTACTTTCAATTTTCTACCTCTTCTGTGCTGCATTCTAGCTTATTCCGTTTTAAAATTTTCCTTCAGGCCAGGCATGGTGGCTCATGCCTGTAATCATAACACTTTGGGAGGCCAAGGTGGGAGGATCACTTGAGCCCAGGAGTTCAAGACCAGCTTGGGCAACACAGTGACTCCATCTCTACAAAAATTTTAAAAACTAGCTGGGCATGGTTGTACACGCCTGTGGTCCCAGCTACTCGGGAGGCTTAGGTGGATCACTTGAGCCCAGGAAATTGAGGCTGCGGTAAGCCATGATCATGCCATGCGATAGAGCAAGACTCCATCTCCAAAAATATATAAGTTCTTCAAATGTGTCTGAATATATGCAAATTCTTTCCCCTGAAGACTTTAAAAGAGGCCCCAAGAGAACACATACTTCTGTACATCTTATTCATTGCTTTATTAAAGCCAGTAACTTAATGTGCGTGACATTTTTAAGCTAAGCAAGGATATTCTGAGAGCAAAAACTGAAATGTAAACTTCAACTCTTTCTCACAGACACCTTCCTTTCTCCACCCTAAAGTCTTGGGTTCAGACAACTTTGTAGCTTCCCCGGGTTATTGTGTAGAATTTTGCTCATCCTCCTTCCTGAGGCTGGAGCACCTTCTAGGGTCTTGGCTTTGTGTAGAGGTCTCAGTCCCAGCTTCCCTCTATAGTCAGGCCATATCTCTTGTTGTTAAGGTCTCAGGGTCCATTGGTGAGACCCACAGCCAACACTATCATCCTCCTAGGTCAGTGTACCTTCAGCTGCTGAGTTCACTATTCTGGCTTTGTTTTTTCTTCACTTCTGGCAGCTGGGATTTCCTTTTTCTTTTGTGGCTAGCTGTATGTATATTTGTTGTTTTCTATGACATCTCTATAAGTTTAGAGTTATGGGATGGTAGTGGTAGGATAATTTATGTTAGTCAGAATAAGTAACCTATATAGAAGTTCTTCACCCTTCAAGGAAATCCTCCAATCTATGATAAATGACTACTTCAATTGCCACAAAAGGTTAATTGTAAGTACAATGATCCAAATAAAACTTTGATTTTGCTGAGTGACAATATGCCCAGCAAAAAAACTGTTTCTCAGCATCTCTTACAGCTAAAAGATAGCCATGTGACACAGTTGTGGCAAATGAGACATAAGCTGGGAGTTTCTGAAAAAGCTTTGTCTTTTGTCTTTGTGAAAAAGGCAGCAAGACTTACGGGTTAAAAAAAAAATCTTGTTTAAGCTACTGTCTTAGAGTTCTCTGTTACACCACAGCCTAATTCAATCACTAGCTGATAGACTTTGAAGAGCAGTTCAAATGAAAAAAAAAAAAAAAACAACACCAAACTCACAGTTGGAAGAAAATGTTTATTTAGCAAAAAGGTATGGTGTGAAATTGGTAGAATAGAAAGGAGAAATTAGAAGTGGGGAATTTTGAGAGGTTGTTTTAAAACATGGTAACTGGGAAATAATTTTGACAAAATTCTCATAAGTAATGAAGCTTCATATGCCCTTACTGCCTAATTAAAAGGCACCTAATAACGAATTTTATTTGTATTAATTGTATTGAGAATAATTTTCTCTAACCTTCTACCTTTCATAAGGAAAAATACAATCCGTGAATACCTAGATGGTTCTGTTTTCACTGTATGGCACGAAGTATCAATGACTTAACTGTGGAGAGTAGTATCAAGTAGAGACTTGTCTTCTTGTGTTCAGGAAGTATTAGCCTTTAACTATGCATCTTAATTGTCAGGTATGCCTTTGCCATTTGAACTCTGTTACTCTTCCCTATCACAGCATAATGGAGATAAAACCATTGTTTTTCATTACCTAACCAAGAGTATCAACTAATTTAAATAAAATTTCTAGCAGTAAACAACTGTATCTATGTGATTTTTTAAAGTTGTTTTTTCTCAAATTTAAATGATACAGTATTAACCGCAACTCCAAGACATATTTAAGTGTCTTCTACTTACCAGGCACAGTGGTAGTTTGTATGAATATTTCACATCAATCATAACAAGCGAGAAATAGAGATGATCCCTATTTTGTCTAGCCAAAGAGGTAATATAGCTCGATCACTGTCATATGACTAGAAAGTAGCAGGGCTATAATATAAACCCAAGGTTTTTGATTCTAAGATAATACCTTTTTATAATGCCATTATGTTGCTTTTACACAATTTCTGATCACAGCACTTATTAATTCATATTTAGTGGACAGTTTTCTCCATTTGGCAGTCACTTTACTACTTTATTTTCTTAGTAAAAGGAAAAAAGTGTGAAAAAGGGAAGTGAAAAATTGATCCAATCCTTAGGATTACAACGGCAACTAAATAGCTGTTTAAAAAAGCGGGGGTGGGGTGGGTTGAAAATGTGGCCAGATTTTTTAGAAGACCTGTCACCTTTGCTCCCAGACTATCTTCCACTCAGAGGTGGAGGGGACCCTGCTTAAAAATAAGAATACGATTTTATTCTTTCAGCAAATATTTATCATGCCAATGAATTTATAAATATGAGTAAACCCATCTCTGTCCTCAAGGGGCTCACAATCTAAGAAGGGAAGTGGACACACAGATAAATGAGTAGTACATTTAGCACTAGTGATAGCAATTTAGCACTACTGAGTAAAAGGCACATTTATGGCACAAAGAGAGGACCAACTACCTTGGAGTTCCAAGGTCAATATACTCTTAAGACTTGACACTGGAACTGAGTTTTGAGAAATGGAATATTTTCTGAGTGCTTGGTATGTGCCAGATAGAGTGCTGCATCAGAGGTCCCCCAAAATTTTGGCACCAGGGACGGGTTTCATGAGATGGTTTTGGGAAGAAACTGTTCCACCTCAGCTCATTGGGCATTAATTAGATTCTCATAAGGAGCACGAAACCTAGATCCCTCACATGCACAGTTCACAACAGGGTTTGTGCTCCTATGAGTATCTAATGCTGCCACTGATCCGACAGGAGGCGGAGCTCCGGCCCTAGCGCTAGCTTGCTCCCTGCTCACCTCCTGCTGTGCAGCCCAGTGCCTAACAGGCCACAGACCAGTACCAGTCAAGAGTCCGGGGGCTGGAGACTCTTGTGCTAAGTGATTTATCTAGATTATCTAACCAAATCCTCATTACAATTTAAGAGATAAGTGGCCCCATTTTACAAATGAATCCAGGTGGTTTAACCAAGAACTCATTCTACTAAATACTGTGCTCTACCGACATGCACAAACACACAATAAAATAAATAACTGAATGTAGTCACAGAGGAAAAGGAATTTACAAGACTATAAAATTCTCATTTACGTACAAAAAATATGAAGTCAAAATGTGTAAGGAATTAGTTAAAGGTTACATAGTAAAGATAGAGATATCTCATTTCTTCTATTTAAGGCCTGTTGTATGATCACTTTTTCCTAAAAATAGTTTTCTCTTCCTGGTTTTGCCTTTAACTCCTTCAAACAATCCATTAGCACTTACAGCTATCTCAAATCACATGCCAACTTACCAAAGAATGAGGTCATTAAATGACTGCAGCACAAGGACACACAATTTAATAGGGTTAGCTAATATTTAATATATTTACTGTAAATATCAGTGTTTTATAAGCACTGTTCTGAAAAGACTGAGAAACAAGTAAAACAAGTTTGCCACCTTTTATGAACACTGCTTCTTGCATGTTCAACCTGTTACACATGGACATACATACAAAGCATAAGTTCAAATCCCACGCTAGCCAACACAATTTTAGAAGAGACTTCTCTAATATAACCTGCTCTGTTCTACCTATCTCGAACGCTTCATACCTTGTAATGTTTTGTTTGTTTTACTGTTCTAACATCCCTGTATAACCTGGACCGCGTAAAGCTTTCTAGGCACTCTGATTAGTGTTTTCTAATGTTACTCCTTGATAATCTTTTACCTGCTTTGTCTGAACTGCCTGAGGCAGGCTTAATCATTTTTTCATACATAATGAAATAATACAGACTCTTTATCTGTTCAGTTTGAAGCTAAACATTTGAATGCTTGCGTAAAAAGTTTAACTTCCATAGGATCAGAACAAAAACCCTAACATTCTTATAATGCAGTTTTAAAAACACACATTAATTAACTTAAAGATTCAAGGTGGATGACCTTTAAGATTTGACTGGGATACACATCATATGATTTGGTGGTACACACTCGAGGGAGCTCACATGAGCTTGGGAGCAAAACAAATTGAAACAGTACTTACTAAACAACTTTGTTGCTAGCACTGTGCAGGGTCCTTGACATAGTTCTCTTATCTAGTCCTCCTAACAACCTGATAGCCACCGTTTTTTTTAATTTTTTTTTTAAACAGAGAACTATCCAGAAAAGATGAACAACTTGTTCAAGGTCACAAGAATGGCAAGTGAGGGAGCCTAGATTAGATCAGAGGTCTAATTCCCAAGGGTATGTTTGTGATATTGTGAAATATATATTTGCTCTTCATCTCCACTTCCTAAAGCCCTTGGAATCTCTGAAATTGTAAGAATGTCATTTGTATGATAACGAAATGAATGTTGCTGGGGACCCGTAGATAGCTTTAGGGTGGGGTCTGGTCATCGGAAAGATCAAAGCATGATGAGATGGTTGGAGCTTTCAGTGCCACCCTCCAACCTCCAGGGACAGGACAGGGCTTGAAGATTGAGTTAATCACTGGCGACCAATGATGTAATCAATCATGCCTACAGACTGCAGGGGCAGAAATGGAGTAATCCCTTTCCTCCCCATCATATATAATCATGGTGGTTACCCCTAAAATGAAAAAAAGTTAACAAGTATAACAAAGTTATTACATGCATATGTGTGCACAGGAGTCATACAAAATGTGAAAACTCCAAGAGCCGATAGATGGCCGACACTTAAATATCCTTTTCATTGGGGAAAAAGGAGGAGCTGTAAATAAGTGGGCCTGAAGATCAGACAATGGTTTGTAATGATTCCCTTTGGGAACTAAATGGGACTGGCGAACAGATAATAGATTGGGACAGGTCATCTGGGCTCCAGGTGTGGTGTTTAATTTTCAGTCTCTTCCTCTGTGATGTAAGTTTTAATCTTCTCTGGTTAATGAAATTACAGGGACGGAATCGCAGGCAACTGTGTTCCTCTTTGAGGTCCAGTTTCTAGGTGAATAAGGGAACTTTGGTGAACAGCCTCATCCTGTGCTTTGGGAGAGACAGGATTTGGGTGAGGAGAGCTGGAGAAGGTCAAGAGGCCTTGAGGCTGCTTCTTTAATTCAGCATGTCAAAGCCCCATATTTTGGGGTATTGATTTCTGAACCCTAACATAATGAAGCCTCCACAGAAACTCAGAAGGACAGGGTTTGAATGGCTTCGAGATAGCTGAACACGTGAAATGACTATTCCCAGAGGGTGGTGCACCTGGAGAAGGCACAGAAGCTCTGTGACCCTTCTCAGTATCTTGCCTATGCTCGTTGTCTTTCTGGCAGTTCATCTGTATCCATCATAATATCCTTTATAATAAACAGGTAAATGTAAATGAAGTGTTTCCCTGAATTCTGTGAGCTGCTCTAGCAAATTAATCACACTTGAGGAGGGGGATCTCTAGCCAGTTGGTCAGAATCACAAACAGCTAACTGTTTGTGACTGACATCCGAAGTAAGGGGTAGTCTTGTAGGACTGAGCCCTCCACTTGCGGGATCTGACACTATCTCCCAGTAGATAATGTCAAAATTGACTGGATTAGAGGACACCTGGCTGGTATCCGCTGGAGAATCTGCAGTAAAGAACGGCTGGTTGTTGGTGGAGAGAAATCCCCACACACATTTGGTGAGAGAAGTGTTGAGTGGAATGTGAGAGGAGAAAGCACTTCTGGTTTTTTCCTTTATCTCTAATAATGTTCCTTCCCCTGCATTGAACTGCCTCCTCAGGAAGCACCAGGAATAAGAAAGGACATCTGCTTTTCACATGTGTCACTTGACAGGCTTGTCACGATGATGGGTTAATAAAGAGACTAAAGAAAACCATTATGAAAAAAATATTTGAAATTTACTTTGGCCACGAAGATGAATAGCAGTCGGACATTCTTGACAACTGCTTCTACTTTAGGTCTAGTGACTATGAAGCACAAAGATTCTCCATATATCATTAATAAATAAATATATATGTATGCAAGCATATATTAACTTTGCTTAATGTTTTAGTTTAATCTGATATTAATTTCTATATGTTAAAAGTTAATTTATCATCCATGTAACATAGTCTTCTGCACATCTAATCATGATATTATATCAGTTTTGAAGACATAGTCTGGTCACTGCATTTAATACAGAGATACTGATTTGAAGAATTTATAACATTAAAAAAGTGTAAGATTACAGATTGAATGACCATTTAGAAAGTTATCTGAAAAAGAAGTACTGACAATACCCAATCCACAAACTGTTTCTCATTCATACTCACACCTTTACTTGAAAAATAACTCAGTATTTTGGTGAATACTGACTGTGCTATTGACTACAAACAGGAGACAATTTTTTGTATGTGCTATTGACTACACATAGGAAAATAATTTTGTTATATTAAGTATAAATAAGATACCCACCCCCCACCAAATTTTCAGATAACCTATAAAGTGGGGAAAGCTTATCATAATGTCAAAATGACTGGGATATCTAAATAAAAGTAACTGTATACCTTTTAAGTGCCTTTTATACCCTTCAACCAAAAAAACCTTATAAAAGTCCTCCCTGCCCCCAGGGAATTTGAGCTCTTAAAACATTTGCACAGAAAACAAGTGGCAAAGGAAGTTTCTCAAACTAATTTTAAAAAACAGAACAACCCACAAATCCTGTTTTTAAATATTTTTTGACAAAAGAAAAATACTGAACATATTTTAAGGAATGATTTTGAAACAAGCAAGGAAAAGGTCACAACTCTGAAACCAGTTATAACTGCACCTGGATAGTCCCAAGACAGAAAGTTAAGTAGCTCAACAGGTTCTACTGCTAAGATTTTGAATCACAGGAATAATGTATATTAAATAGTAAAAATACCCTTGGGACTAGTTCTTTTCCATAAAAGTTAAAGAAAGTTAAGGCTAATATTAAAAAATAATCCTAATTTATATATATATAAAAATTCTAAATGTGAAATTGTCAGTTTTATAATGTACTAGTAGCTTTGTGAAGAATTAAAATTAAAATACCTTTAAATTTTAACCTGGAATTTAAAACAAGAATATTTCTAGATTTAAAAAACCTCTCAACATGAAGTCATTATCAATGAAGAGGTTAGTTGATTATAATATTGCATAATATGTTGCACTAACACTTTGACATTTACTAAAAAAAAAAAAATCATTAAAAAAAGTGGAAATGAACATAACTAAAAGATAAACTCTATTATATATTACAGATTTCCTCCATCTTAACTGACATTTTTCAATTACTGAAGTCTACAGGAGACATTCCATAACATTTTCCTATTGGAAATCGATGAGAAGAGAAAGAAATCATAAACACGGGAGAAGCTAAATAATTCATGACAAATGCTGACCAAATAATTATAAGATACCAAATCTTCAAAATTCACAGAAAAAAGTTCAAGTTTAATTTCAGAACATATCCCAAAATTATCAAAGACATCCAATTTTACGTTATGTTATCTATTAATACCAAATGGCAATATGGTAAACAAGGGGGGAAAACTGAGACATTTTAACATATATCCAGATTTCATAACATTTAAAACTGATAAGCACACATTAATCAGAAAATACGTGATTAGAATATATTTACTAAAATTCTGTAACAATTCCAATAAATATACAGTGTTTTAAAAAATGAAGGCACGTACCTTCCTGTAAGGGTGGGAGACGCTAACTATAAGTGGAATGTTTCACTGCATCAATTCAAACAAGAAAAATACTCAAATTTTCACTTAAGTACAACTATAGTTTCAGGTATAGCTTCTTCTAAGAGACAAAGTGAGGCAAATCTGATAGCCCACATGATCAAAGACCCTATTATATAATCAGGAACATATGTAATATAAAGATATAAACATATGGCCATTAAACAAGAAGAGAAAAGGCAATGAATTAAACACTAGAATTAGGAATTTAACCTACAGGCTATTTTGTAGCCTAAACCACATGCATATGCTGAGTATTTTTCACATCTAGCATATGAAAGAAAAATTCTATATTTTGTGCACTGAGGTTCAAAAACAAATTGATGGGCAATTCCCAAATATGCTTAATTTGGGAGAAAAACACTTCATAAAACTACCTGTATATTATATGCTTTGTAATGTATTGCAATATGTTTCTCAAAGTACTATAAATTATAAAATAATGTAAGAATTTGGCAAGTTTCAAATTAACATGTGGAGCTCACTAAAACATAGTATGCTTTGCACCTAAGTACAGAATAAAACAGCTCTCTCGTAATGACAAAGAAAATAACAAATTATTCATTAAACAAATAAAATATATAATTAGAAAAACAGCACTCACCTTCAACAAGTCTCCATGCTTTCCTTTCACATTTTTATTTAATCATGTATTTCTCATAACATTTAGACATCTTCCACAGGAGCACCAAACATGAATTCTAATTCTGGATTTAGGCACAGGCAAGAGCATACAGACACTTGCCAAGCTGCTAGGATGTGTGTACTTCTTACATAATTTTCGTTTTATACTTGTTTGTTTTGCTTTTTACCTATACAGAATGTGGATGCATCACCAAAAAAAGAAAAGGCAGGCTGATTTCATGGAACTGAAAAACAAAGCTATAAAAAATTAATTTTCAGTATTTTAAGTAAAGACATGAAAATGGAAATAACGTTTAGACCAAACAATACATATATAGAACTAATTATCAGGTATTAGCTTATTTTTAAATTGTTACCTCATTTAGTCTCAACAATCCTATCAGGTAGGTGCTATCATAATTTCAATTTAGTGGAACTGAGGAAACTGAGGCACAGAGAGATTTATAACTTCCCCCAAAGTAACATAGCAAAGTAACTGGCAGAATCAAGATATGAGCTCCAGAAGCTGGGCTTCAAAATTCTTTGCCACTATATTACAATAACATCAAAGATTCAAAGCATTTCCATTAAACCAAAAAGTTGGCATCATCTTTATTGCTAAAATAAAAACAAGTTACGTCTGCTTTAAGCATTATGGCAACTATTTACTGAACACCTAAAACACAGCATTAATAATAGCTAGCATTTATTGAGTACTTAATATGACAGGTACTGTACTAATGAACAACTTTATACTCATCATATAAGTCAATCCATGCAACCACCATACCTATTTTGCAGATGAGAAAACCACTGAGGTATGGAAACAGTGCCTTTCCCTCCTCCAAATCCTGTAGCTAATTCACTTGTGGAGTCCAGATGGCAATAAATGTCTGATGTCAAAGCCCATGCTTGTTAAAGCACACTGCAATAGTACAAACCGGACCCCAACTACCAAACAAGGGCATTCTTTTGTCCCAATACCCAGAGCCTTATGTCATGTTAGTGCAATAGCAAAATTGAAAAGATACAATAAAAATTTAAATTGAGTAACAAATTTAAAGGAATTTTAATAAATTTTTAATAAATTTAGGGTAATTTTTCCTCTATAAGCATATTGTTTTTCTGTTTTAACTACTCCTACTGCAACCATGCTTTCTTCTGCTTTTCTCTGCAAACATATTCAAGTAGATCCCTGCCAGCTAGACAATTAACACACTTTTTCTCTGGGAGAACAAAATGGTCTCACATTTCCAACAAACCTTTAATTACATTAATTACATTAAAAATTCAAGCCTCTGTATACTATTCTTGCCAAATCTTTTATCAATGTTAATTGGTTGATATTCCAAGTCAGTTGAAGCAAACATCCACCTCCCAGCCAATTCATGTATTACAGCTGAGTGTAGGATGTTTACATGAACTGAAACTTGGTTTAAAGCGGGACTTAAACTCTGTACTAAGTTTGTATGGTCCTTTACGTAAGACTCTGTTGAAAAAAAGAACAGGCACAGCATTCACATAAATGAGGCAAGACTCAATTGGAAAGACATCCTGAGGTGAAAGTGTAGAATCAAAGGAAAAGGCAGAAGTGAGTTGGGTGCTTGTTTTTTTGGAAACGGGGGAGTGTCCAGGGCGGTGAGGGGCACTGCAGGCATGCTACTATGCCTGGCTAATTCTTCTTATTAAAAAAAAATTTTTTTTAGAGACGAGGTCTCACTATATTGCCCAGGCTAGTCACAAAGAAATGATAATGCTTTTCACCAAAGGAATTTACAACAATAAATGCAGACATCCTGTAGCGTTCCATATCTAAATGTAGCTGATTGTCCAGCCTTCCTATATCCTTCCCTTCAAAACAATCAAACTTGCATTTATAAGAACTTACTTGATGACCAGTATGATGCATCAACCAATCTTCATTAAGAAGATTCCTCCTTTAGGTAAAAGACAGTTAATGAAACACTGTGAGGAGCTTAGTCATCTCTCCTCCCCCTCAACCCTCTCCTCATCTTCTCCCCCACATTGAGAATTCAGATAATTTCATCTCAGGCACATCTTGCCCACACTCTGATCTCTTTCCACCTTCTACTGTTCCCAGTGTCATTAAGGTGTCTCAGAGAAATGTCTCCCCCTCTTTTTGCATTCTTTCTGATTAAAAATATATTCCCACAAATATCTCTACGAACTATTATCAGTGGTCCTACCAATACACTTGCATCAAAGAAGAGGAAATCTTCAAATTTGGAAGTAAAACTACATATAATAACCACTGCCGGCAAACTTTAAAAATCCTTGGCATTTCATAGGCAACCCAGGACTTTCAGGAACCTCGCCAGTCTCTACCTAGTCTCTTGTCCCTTCGGGCTGTTTTCCAGAAGTATCGGTTCTCAAGATTAAATACACATACACCTCCCCGCCAACCCACTCTACAACCATACTGCTTTTCTGTTTTAACTACTTCTATTACAACCATATTTTTTCTTCTGCTTTTCTCTGAAAACACATTCAAACAGACCCCTCCCGGCTAGACAATTAATATACTTTTTCTCTGGGAGAAAAAATGGTCTCACATTTTCAACAAACCTTTTTATAATCAAATTTCTGGATTAATACATGTTTTTAAGTTAAGGATTTTTCTGTTTTACTTCATGTATTAATTGGGCATAATATCTAGCAAGAAAAGAATGTAAGATGAGCTCCGTGATTCTGAAAGCATGGGCCTAGAGGAGCAGCATCAGCAGTCCTTGGGAACTGTGGGGGAAAAAGCACATTCTCATGTTCCACCCCAGACCTACTGAATCAGAAACTTTTTTTGCAGGGCCCAACAATCTGTGTTTTAATCAATAAGCCCTCCGAGTAATTCTGATGCAAGCTGATATTGAAAAGCAATGGACTGTTTCACCAAATCTGTTGGAAAGCTAAAGCAAAGACAGCAGTGAATGTCAAATTACTAGGAAGTTTGTAATATGGTACAGATAAGAAAAAGGCAATGCCAAAACATGTAGCATGGGTCCACTCACAATTAACCAGGCCAGGCAAAGTGTGGCAGAGACTATCTGAAACGGCCTTATTTTAAAAAGTAACTAAGCCCAAACTGATATTCAAACTAAAAAAAAAAAAAAAAGAAACAAAAATATTACCTGAGCACACACAGCAAATAATGCACATTGATCCAACGAATAAAGCTGTAACAAGAGTAGAAGGGAATCACAGAACATGCTCGATGCAATACCACATGCATGCTGGGGTTTATAGGTTCACAGTCCATTTCTGGGTAACCTCAAGCCCATGACTCATGTAGAAGGAACTGAGGCGTGGAGATCAATGAGAACATGTCCAACAGTGTATTTATATGACTATTTCTAACTAAGAATATTTGTACAAAAGTATGTAATTTGAAATAAATTGGAAGACCGAATTTTGTAATTAGTTATTTGCTTTAAAAAGTTGTCCCTAAGTGATTTCGGACCATATACTCCGGATAAAATACTGTCATTTGCAGAATGGTGTTCAGTACCTAAAAATGTTTTACTTTAAATATCAACTGGTAGAACAAATCTTAAATAATAATTTCTGTGCTTTCTAAGTCCTATCAATGAATACCACAATTTTTTTCTTCAATACTAAGTTAAGGGCTAGGGAAACAAGTTATTACAGGTTTATTGACAAATACTGATGATCTAACATCTCAAGCCATTTGCTATAAATAATCAATTGCTAACCTTATAGGCCAATGGGAAGTTAGTGGTTCTTCAATATAAAAACATAAAGAAGCCATCTGAAAACTACTAAAAAAGGCTGTACCTATGTATTATACTACACTGAAGCAAGGGCATCCAGAATTAAAACTGACATCGTCTTTGATTCGCCTCATTAGAGGCAGAATAATATAGAACAAATGTTACATAACACAGATTGCCCCATTAATCTGCAGCATCTAGGAATAACTGGCCTAGCTGGGCAGAGTATAACAGCTTTTTTATAAAGAATGCCTACCCCCTCGTTTAGCTTAGGTTTGGCCTTATCATTTTGAAAAACCTTTCAAATTTCACTGTATAAATTATGCATCCATCTTACTAAATTTTAAAGCTGTAATCAAAATTTTTCATAAGAAATAAACAGTGTCACCTGGTCAAACAAAATAATCCTATTACCAGAGAACACATTACATTCTACCTTTGGCAGGGAAGACTTCTGAGCTCAGTAATAACTATCCATTCACTGCTATTTGAGTCTAAGGTTTCCAATGTGCTAAAACAGAGGGCCACAGAATATGCAATAAATCTGCTTTATTTAGAGTTTATAGGAAGAGATGCTTGATGCATGCTAATCATCCAGCCTGAAAATTGTACTTACAAGTTGGAAAGCCACCTGAGTCTGAAGCAACTAACCCCCATCCCCAAATAAGTCTTATAAACTACTACTCTAACAAAAGAGCATTTAAAAAATAAAAGCTGTAGCACAAATACATCTGGGGTAACTACATTATGACCAAAACTGTCATTTGCTCATCTGGATAAAAGATAAAAGGAAACAGTAGACACTGCTGCAATAAGATAATATAAAATCATTACTAAAGTACTATACATGCAAGGTGCTTTACTTGCTGTTTATAACAGGAAAAAATAGAATTATCAAGATTTAATGTCTCTGACCTCAGAAAGCTTATAATCTAATCAAAGTAAATAAGCATGTAAAAAAATTAGATTGGCAAGACCTTTATCTTTTGGTTTAATCATGTACTGAACCTAACATAGTATGTTTAGCAGTTTAATAAAAATAAATGATTTAAAAAACCAATGCTTTATTGAAAAGAAAAATGCTAATAAAATAGAAATGTTTTCCAGTGTCTAAAAGACTAACAGAAATAAAATAACAATTTTTTAAAACTCAGAAAATAGCTGTTATAAAATTATACATTATCAATTAGTCCACACTGAGTGTCATCTGTGAGAAAAGCCCTGGATTATTCAGATCTGTGGGAAAACACAAAAAATAGATACAATACAGCTGCTTCCAGGGCAGCTATATTTTAAAGAGGAAGCAATAAATCTGAAAGCAACAATCTGAAAATACTTAGGAAAAATATTAATATAAAAAGACATGCATACCCATTAGCAAATGTAAACAGGCTTAGTGGCTTGACGTCTTGCAGTTTTTCTTAGAGGAGAGTTCTGATTAGGAGCTGTAACATCACTCAGGGAGAGGGGAACAGGAAGTGGGGGGCTAAGAGGACAGAGAAAAATGTTGCACACACATCTCTTAAGTATAGGGAAAGCTGAAATTTCTAGATTGCTTACTGCTGGGTGGTAGTGATGAAATTATTCTCCAGAACTTCTACAGAATTTACAATGGAGAAAATCAGTCTCCTGAACTGCTGGGAAGTTAAACTCCAGCCTACTTGGAAAGGTTATAAAGACTAAAATTTCATTGACAGGGCAGAAACAGGAATAGGCGGGGAAACTTTTTATTTAACTAAATTCTCTAAGGCCCAGCAGCAGCACGCTAAGTCTGGGAAGCTCGAGACGGCATATCCTGTTATTAGGAGAGCACCCTACATTCAACTATCATAATACGTGCACTGTCAGTGCAGTAAAAGAATGCAGCTAAAGATTTCTGAGGTTTTCCCACACATTTTATAGCCTCCTCAACTCCACTCCGGGATAGAATTATATCGAGAGGATGTCTGTGAATAGCCGGTAGCAGCAAACATCTGACTGAAAGCTTAACTGTGTCTTACAGCTTCCAGTCGGGGATGTTTACAACAACAGACTTTCTGAACAAGAAATTTAAGAGGAGGAACAGACATAAATGTTGCCAGTCATCATCTTTGGCTAATAATTTATATAATTTCTAGTGCTGAACAATACCTGTGACATCTTGAAATAAAAATGATAAAGTTAATGCTAATAATTAAAAAGTGGTTCACCAAGTGCAATTTCTCCTAAATAATCCAATTTAAAAAGAAAATATGCATTACAAATTTATCTTGGTAAGTATGAAACATTAAAGATATTACCCTGATATCCTACATGAGGATACATTTTTCCAACATATGCAAAATAAGTTTTCTTCTGTTTTCTTCTCCCTAGAGTTTCAAAATAATAAACACATTAGAATGATAACCCTAATGATCGGAGTGACCATACATCTCATGGATGCCTGTTGGCCGGACATTATTGTTCAAAATGACTCCTTTTATTTAAAAAAGCGTTAATTTAGTTGACAATGAATAGAGTGGGTTTTCCTGGCAGAGGATCTAAACTGAGTAAGAATCTAACACTTTCTTCCCCTATCTCCAGCTGATTTAGGTTAGGGATGTACAGTTCAAGGAAATGAGCAAAGCAAAGAGGATAATAAAAGAAACTCATGATCTTAAATTTGTTTATAAGGCAATATACTAAAACCATTTTGTTTCCACACCACTTTTCTGAAAGAAAGGAAAAAGACTAAGTGAAATATAAGTAAATCTGCATTCCATCAAAAACCAAGATTTGCTTTAATTTAAAATATGTAAAATTGCCAGGCACGGTGGCTCATGCCTATAATCACAGCACTTTGGGAAGCTGAGGCAGGTGGATGGGTGGACTGCTTGAGTCCAGGAGTTCAAGACCAGCCTTGGGCAACGTGGCGAAACCCTATCTCTAAAAACATACAAAATATTAGCTGGGTGTGGTGGTGCACGCCTGTGGTCCCAGCTATTCGGGAGGCTGAGGTAAGAGGATCCCTGAGCTTGGGAGGTGGAGGCTGCAGTGAGCTGAGATCATGCCACTGCACCGCAGCCTGGGCGACAGCATGAGACCTGTCTCAAAAAAAATAAAAATAAAAATAAAATAAAATATGTAAAGTAACTTTCTTTTGGGAAAAAAAAAACTATTAAAACAATTAAAGTCCACAATTAAGTCACAGTGATTTATAAGAAATGAACATACATACATACATGAGCATGCATATGTACACACACACTCTACAGAATAACTACTGAAAAAACCAATATACAAATTCTGAGAGGCTACTAATTTCCTAATACCAAGTCTTTTAAGAAACTATGAGAAAAGGATTTCAGTTGCTGATATTTACCCTGTGATAATATTTAACAGTTGCTCTCTGAAATACTTTTTGTTTCATGTTGTAAATAACTCTACCCATTATATAAATAATGCTGGAAATAATGAGGAAAGTACATGTGGTCTCTATGGATACAAGACGACCTTCATTGTTTTTGAAGACAAATACTTTTTTAAAAAGTCCAGTGGCTATTTACAACAACAACTATTCAAACTGTACTACAATTGAAACTTTCCAGATTTAAATTAGGAAAAAAATAGCTATTTCATGCCTAGGTAGGCACATGATACTTGACTAATGAGGATGCTGCACATTAAGTTGCAATAAACCAGTTACCACAAGTCTCCAAATCTCCCCTTTAATTTACCTTCCTGTTTTCAGTTTAATTTTTTTAAAGACTGATCAAAAGACATTTTTATCAGAGCCACTGTATTTAGCTCACACAAACAAAACATAGAATATTTTCTTCAGAGTTATGAAGGAATTTGTCAAATGCTGTGACTTTGTATAATATATTCTTGAGGAAACATGAAAATTAAATGTACAGAAGTTGAATATTAAGTATATGTGATAAGAAACCCTATTATAAAATACCTTCTATCATTATAAAATATCTTGTAGACACAATCTTTGTAATAATACACAGTAAGAAGGCAAAGTCTAATGAGAGGATAGCTGAAGCTAAAGGTTTACCATTTTTGGTATGCTTTATGATTTCCATCTTTGTCAAAAACATTACATATTTGAGGGTTAATTTTCTATCAGCATTAGCATTTTACTTTTAACACATTTTTATAAAAATGGGCAAAACACACATGCAAACATACAATCTGCTGTATAGACAAAAAATGGATATTACTGAGCTACTGACTGAAATAGTGCTACTGGTTCAGTAACTGGAAATGTTTGTCAATCTATCAAAGGCAGTTTATGAATATCCATATATAATGTATGCCATGCCACATTTGCCACAGATTCTGTCCTACCACAGATGTCTCAAGTACAATGCTGAAACCAAGTTAGATACCTAAACACATCTCTTTCTATGTGACAATCCAGAACGAATACAAGCCATTATCCCCCAAGAGTATTGTTACAAGAGAGTTTTACTGGGTTTATAAAATTTTACCAGAATACGTAAGAAAACAATTAACAGGAAACAACATTTTGTAACTTAAGATAAATATTCTGGAAAAAAAAAAACCCCAAATGAAGTAAAATTCTGAATTGGCCTAGATTTCGCATCCCTTAAATCTATTAGCTGAAATTCAGTGGTGTCTAGGAAGGCTCTCAGAAATGGTTGGCTACAATTTGACTCTGAACTGTGAAATAAGGCAGGGCAGCTGGGAAGGTAAACACAAAGAGTAGTAGCAAGGTGGTGACAGGGAGAAAACACTTGGCAGAAGGCAAGAATTCACAAACCACTGGAAACCGACCATGGAGCAGAAAATGCCTCCAATTACATGGAAAAAAAAAAAAAAAAAAACACAGATACTCCCAAAGAGACTCTATTCTTGTTTTCAATCCATTAAATAATAATTACCATTCTCTATATATCCAATGTTAAATAAACAGAGCAGAGACGGAAAAGAAAACACTATCTAAATTAATAAACTTAATCCACTTGAAAAATTTATAAAATAGAAAGGTGTTCAGGACAGAAAGATGAAAAGGCTTCCTGTTCTATAAGGCTTATTTATCATTTACTCATTATTACTAACTGCCCTTTGTAACAAAAGCTTCAAAGTGTTTCTATACACTTTCTCATCCTTATGCAGTAACTACTTTCAAGGTTAGTAGCAGAGCAGATGATAACTCTATTTTACAGATGAAGAAGAAGGTACAGATTGGAGAAACGATTTCGCTAAGCTCACATGAGTAAGGAGCTGAGAACAAATTCTGGTTTCCCTGACATGCACATGCACACATGCAGAAACGTATGTAGTATGTGTATGTATGTGAACACTAGGCCCTGGGAGAAAGACGAGCAAGCGAAGGAGTCCAAGGAGGGCCTGTTCTGTGATTAACAATGCTCACTGCCTAGAAGGTTGAGACTAGGAGACCAGAGACTCAGCCTCCCAGGCTGCTGACTTCCAGCTAGCTGTGGATTAGGAGCACAGCACTTACTCTTTTGCCTTTATTTTCTTGACACACAAAATGAGGTTTAGGCAAAACAATTTTAACTCAGTGGGCAAACATACCAAATCCTGATCAGGCAGGCTCACTATCTAGTAACAACCAAGTACCTGGTGACCCTGAAGACATCTAAGTCTGGCATACTGAAGTCTGTAAGATCGTAGCAAGAGTCACAGGGAATGGTAATGTCTGCAGTGCCATCTACTTTCCTGAATTCTGAAGACACCTGAAAACAACCAAATGGAACATGAAGATGAAGGCACTGTGAAACATACTGTCCAATAACAAAGTACACTTTAATCATCACCATGACATCTTATTTGTATAGCATGCTCACACCTTTTATGTAACTAGATTTTTATAGCGGTAACTGAGAAGTAGGCAAGATGGGTACCATTATCCCTGCTAAACCCAGCTATAATCAGTTCTGCTATAATAATGAATATCTGCTTTCTGAAGTATCCATTTCAGATATTGTGACTGTAAGACTCAAATTAATTGTCAAATCAAAGTTTGCCTAAGATACTATAAACAATCAAAATATATCCATACCATGAAGGATTTGGCAGCTAGACTGTTTTTAACCCTTCCCCTACTTCTGTCACCTCTAACAGGAGCACGTCTCTTCTTGTGCTGTATGAGCACAGTTCAGACACAAATACACTTTGGTGTTGTTGGTGCTTAGGCCTGTGAGGCAGAGAAACACAGCTCCCCTTTCTCCACAATTCTAAACCAAGCATCATCATATTCTCACACAGTACACAGCCTGATCCAGGCCAGTGGTTCTCAATGCACTCCCCTAACCAGCAGCGTCAGCATGGCTTAGGCAACTGTTACTAAAGTAATTCTCAGACCCCCACCCCAGACCTACTCCATCCAAATTAGGGGGATGGGAGCCAGCAGTCTGTTTAACAAGTACTCCAGGTAATCCTGACCCATGCAGAATCTTCAAAACCATTGATCTGAGCTTAGTCTATAGTCTCAATAACATGCCTAAAGCCTAATCAACAACACAGCCTTGCCGTTAGGGTGACCAGTTGTCCTAAATAGTATTTTAAGAAACAGTTCTGGTTTGTCCAGGACTGAGAGGGTTCCTTGGACAAGATATTTTGAGTTTTAAAACCAGGACAGTCCTAGGCAAGCAAGGATAATTTACCTTAATTGTGATTACAAATCAAAGCTGAAACAACTATTCACTTAAAATGGAGTGACGCCATTACGGACTAAATGCATATAGCATTTTGAGTGGAGGGCGATGGTAACATTAAAATCCTAGGATGCATGAATGGATAATTTCATTTATCATGTCGGTAAACAGTCTGCATAGGAATGCTTCAAACCTAGAGGGGAAGTGAAGTGGGAGAGTGCTTTGAACAGAAGGATCAACTACTTTTTATTAAACCATAGGGCATTCAGAGTTTTTGTTTTCAAAATTCTCTGACCATAATTGAAACCGACAGTGAGTTGAATAGTAGCCAGTACCTTCTTAGATTCTTGAAACAGTGCCCACTCAAAGACCTAGGTTATAAATATAGTAAAATTTGTCACCACCAACACACAGAGCTAACTGAGTGTTAAGACCACTTAGAACAAGAGAACCTGCGTGGGTATGTAGCCCCACAGCACTCAGGTAACTGAAATGCAGAGATTCTAAACTCTGCTTTAGAGACTTAAGTGAACACCATGAACTACACCCAAAACAAAAGTGATAACCACTATAGATTCTAGAGTGCATTCCATGATTCATACATACAATAATACATTTAAATTTCCAAGAATCCTGGAGGGTAGCACTATATAAATGCAACCTACATTTCAATAAGTATATTTAATTTTCAAAGTCCACACCTGGAGGAAAATTGCTAACTTCAGTCTCAATATATAAGCAAAAAGAGATTTCAGAAAATAAGGATTGAAGAGACCTTAACTCTAAACCTCACTGACAGAGAATATGTGTATAATGTCCAACGGATGCCAGGCTCTGAAACAATTCTTATTATACACCTAATTTCAAAGCAGTTTTAATTTTCTGAAATGCATTTTCAAGCTTTTCTAGTAAATAATCTACTTCACGCTCTACTTGAGAAAAAGAATCCTCTTTACAGACAAGTGAGATGAATGACTCTCCTACCAATTTATCCTTCATAAAGTCTGACTATTTATACTGTTTCCTGGAAGAGGCCACACCTGTTCCTTCAAATCCTTGTCCTTCCACTTATAACTAGCTATGTAATCTTGAGTAAGTCATTTAACTGCTCCACACCAGTTTCCCAATCTGTAAAATGAGAAAACCCTACAACATAAAAGAATAAAGCTCTCACAGAATAGTTGTGAATATTAAATAAAATTATGTGGGTATAAAAACATTTGAAAACAGTAATGCAATGTGCAGATGTTAAAAGCATTTACAGATTTGCAGCCACACTTTTTTGAAAACTTTCTCCCCTGAAAGTCTGTATCTGAATAGTCTGCTGATCATGAGGGGCATAATCTGTGAGTACAACAGAGTTCTTCAGTTATATTTGACATGGTATTAACTAACATGGGGGGAAATCAGTAACACTAGCTAGCACCTGAGTCACTAGCTACATCTTCTGAAAAAGTTTTAAACAGTAAAAGAAAAAAAAAAAAGGCATCAAAAACACAGAGGAGAGAAACAACCGTCAGTTAATTAATAGAAGGAAGTAGTACACAGGGACCAAAAAAAATTTAATTCTGAATAAAGCCAGTGAGATATGTGAGTGGAAAAAGAATGAGTATGCAATTATTAATTTATTAATTCCCTAAACATTTCAAAAGAAAGATGATGTGACAAATAGCTAGAGAATGAAGGAATGATCAGTAACAGAATTAAGATTATTGTTTTTATACTTCAAACAAATTTGACAAACACGAAACCATAAATGCTGAAGACTGGGAAGCACAACTGTAAACACCTCTCTGACGCAGGGAACTCAAAAGGGTACTCAGTCAATCCCAGGCAACAAAATTTGGAATCTAAGGTGTGCATCTGGATATAATTGGGGATATCTGCTTAATTTCTAGTAAGAAAGATAACAAAAACGCCAATAACCACAATACCATTATTCCCAGGTCAGAAAAAACAAGTACTTCCATAGTGACAGAATGATAGGGGAAACAATGTATTTGGCAAGGACAGGCATGTCTGTTTCTCTTCAGCCTTTGAAATGACCAGCAAACACAGCATCCAGAGTCTCTCACAGCAGCAAAGTGATCACATGCATCCTTAATAGTATAATTCTATTAATGTTTTGAACTCCAACCCTAGAGCACTCATTCTTTTAAATATCTTTAGCAATGATAATCTGATAGTCTACTGATAGGAAAGCAGTATTAGATAACAATTAAAAGCATGGGCTTTACAGTCTGACAGAACTAGGCCAAACATTTGACTTTGTGAGTTTGAAAAAGTGGCTTTACTTTTCTGTGGCTATTTGCAATCTGTTAAATGACAATTTAAAATACCTATCTTGCCTGTGATCCCAGCACTTTGGGAGGCTGAGGCAGGTGGATCACCTGAGGTCAGGAGTTCGAGACCAGCCTGGCCAACACGGTGAAACCCTGTCTCTACTAAAAATACAAAAATTAGCCGGGCATCATGGCAGGCACCTGTAATCCCAGCTACTCGAGAAGCTGACACAGGAGAATAGCCTGAACCCAGGAGGCAGAGGTTGCAGTGAGCCGAGATCGCACCACTGCACTACAGCCTGGGCGACAAGAGCAAGAGTCCGTATCAATAAAATAAAATAAAATAAAATAAAATACCTATCTTGGAGGGTTATTATGAGGATTAAATAAGATAATGTAATGATCATCAAATGCTAAGCTCAGAGGCAGGCACATAGCTAGTATGCAATAAATGGAAAGAAAGATTCTTTACTTCCTCTTAACAACTTAATTCACATAGCTTTTACCATTTTCAATTCTTTATGTTTCACTTTTACAAATCCTATTTATCCTTCAAGGACCAGTTCAAATGCCAAATTCTCTGTGAGAACTTAACTAATAAAACCAGCCACTTAAAATGTATTATACAGGCAGGTGCAGTGGCTCATGCCTGTAATCCCAGCACTTTGGGAGGCCAAGGCGGGCAAATCACTTGAGTCCAGGAGTTCAAGACCAGCCTGGCCAACATGGTGAAACCCTGTCTCTACTAAAAATACAAAAATTAATTGGGCATGGTGGCGCATACCTGTAATCCCAGATACTCAGGTGACTGAGGCAGGAGAATCATTTGAACCCCTGGAGGAAGAGGTTGCAGTGAGCCAAGATCGTGCCACTGTACTCCAGCCTGGGCAACAGAGCAAGACTGTTTCAATCAATCAATCAATCAATCAATCGTATTACAGATATGCAACAACAAACAGTAAATACTTACATGGTGCTATGTCTGAGGCAATGTTCTAAGTGTTTTATATATATTAACTAATTTAATCCCCATAACAACACTGGTAGGTAGGTACTAGTGTTATCTATCCTCTTTTTGTAAATGAGAAATGAGAGACAGAAAGCAATGTACCCAGAATCACAAGAGCACTGGTAGACTGGCTCCAGAGCCTACTCTCTTACCTGTGCTGTACTGTCTGTGCTGTTAACTGAGAAGGATGATTAATTATTGCAAGGAGACATTCAAAGAACTGACAGCTTTATATTTAATACAGCTGGAGATGTTTTCTACACAGGCTAAAATCACTCACTTTGGATAGCTTATTCACCCTTTCATAGAAAATACTTGCATAGTTCAGTTTCTTGATCTGCAATGCACAAAATAAAGATGAGAAAACAATAATTCATACATAATCTGGTTGTATTTTTATATCGGTTTTATATTTTAGGCTGCTAACTTGAGTTCAATTTTCTCAGTTCAAATTTCTAAGATTCTGGCTCCCTTCTTCCTAAGGCCCAGGACATGGATAACCGAGATGGGCAGCCTTATCCTCATGTGACCAAAGAGATAGATAATGCCAGATCACCTACCACATTAGATTGCTAAAACTATTGCCATCTAATTCTTTTTTTTTTTGAAACAGAGTTTCACTCTTGTTGCCTAGGCTGCAGTGCAATGGCACAATCTCAGTTCACTGCAACCTCCGCTTCCCCGTTCAAGTGATTCTCCTGCCTCAGCCTCCCGAGCAGCTAGGATTACAGGTGTGGGCCACCATGCCCAGCTAATTTTTTTGTATTTTTAGTAGAGACGGGGTTTCACCACGTTGGCCAGGCTGGTCTCCAACTCCTGACCTCAGTTGATCCACCTGCCTCAGCCGCCTCCCAGAGTGCTGGGATTAGAGGCATGAGCCATCGTGCCCAGCCTGCCATCTAATTATTTATACAACTATAATACAGTCTTCAGGAATCACTGAATATTCTCAAAAATGTATGCCATTTTGATTTTACACACACAGACACACACACACATATGTCAAAGATACTTCTTTGTAGATTAAACAAAGGGAGGCTCAAGGGTATGGCAATAAGTCATACCCAAAAATTACAATTATGAACATTCTTTGTGTGGGAGACAAAAAGTTAATATCTTTCCTTTTTAATCAAACTTTATAACACAGAATCAAGAGAAATAATAAAACACACGTGCCCAAAGAATAATGTTTGGTTTTTACAGAAAATTATAAGCTCTTGAAAGAGAAAGGGCTTACAAGAAAACTACCATTTTTCCCTAATTATAGCAGTGCTACTTTATCTACTTGTTCTATGAATGTATTTTTGGTACCTTGTTTTAAGATTCAGAATATGTTATAACATCAACAATGAACTCATGTGCTAGTGTTCTTAGGAATGGCTATACTTCAAAATAAAATACAGTAAAAGGAGCCAAAATTAACAAAATGATAGCTGTTTCTCAATTTCCTTTCAGGATTTTTCAAAATACAAGGCTTAATAAAACCTGCATCGCTTAAGAGAAGGAATATATCTATTCAAGACCAACTATTCTTACATTAGTCTCTAACCAGGTTTCTATTTAAAATAAGGCATGCTGTCATCATGGTGACTGTCAGGATAGGTAGGTCTTACTGGTCAAACATGGATTAACCCACTAGACCTGATGGATCATGGCCTTCAAACTGGCTTATGGCTGGGAGGCAAACAAGTGCAAGAAAGGCCAAACAGCCAAGGCAATATAATATGTATTAAATTGAAATGAGGAGCCAAGGACATTCAACTCTATAGGTAAACAGACTCTAAACAGGGACACTTAACAGACACACCCATCACGTCCTCCACAACACACTAAGCTTTCCTTTATCATATGATGCCTGCAACTTGTGTAGCAACTGTGTGTTTACTTGTCTGTTTCCACACTAAGGGAGCAACTGTTTGACACATCCCAATAACCTAAGTCCAAGGATAACTGTGAAACAGCATAGACGTAAAATAAATGAGCAACAGAGAAGGCAGCAGATACAAAGCAACGGATGTCACTATCTTCTCTCATTCCACATTTTGCCTCAAGAACCTGTCATCCTACAACTAGACGAATAGTAAAATCCAGGTTTATTTTTTAAATATTTAAATAATGTGAATCACTTAACCCCTTTGAATCTAAGTTCCCTCTTCTATAAAGGAAAAAAGACCAACTCTTAAGGTCCATTCAGCTAAATAATTTCATAATCCTATAATGAAATATATTCTGGCAATAGATCCTTGTTAATATTAACTTAATGCTTCTATGTGATCAATCATCATGCTCATATCTGAAACCACAGTTGTACTCTTTACTGCTATGCTAGTCAATTGCCACATGGACTCATAAAAGGAAAACAATCCACAAAGCACTATTTTTGAAAACATCTGTAACATCTATAAGTGCATAACAAGTCTTAGTAAAATTAAAAAGATACAAAATGCTATTTGCTCTAGATAACCTAGACTTGCCTTTGCTAGAGGCTTGCTGGGATTTTTTTATCAGGGAAAATAAGTTGTTTACCCTCATGTTTCTTGGGCAACTAGAAATCCAAGTTGCTAGTACTTAGTTTGCTAACGTTTCACAGCTAAATTCTCATTTCCGAAAGACCACAGCAACATTTCCATCTAATGATCACAACACCTCTGTTTTAAAACCCTCCAGTGGCTTCTCCCTGCACCTAGAATAAAATCCATTCTTATTGTGGCTTGTAAGACCAGCTAGTGTAGACCTAGCTGGTCCTCTCTGACTTCTCCACTACTTGCAATCAGTGCCTCTAGGCTTCATTCAGTCCTCTCAATTTGTCACATTTTTCCCATTTTAGAGGCTTTGCGCACTATCTTTTCTCTCTGCCAGGAAACTTTACACTCAGATCTTCACGTGCCTAGTTTCTCCAAAATCCTAAGGGCATTTCTACTCAAATGTCACCTTTTTAAAGAGGTCTTCCCTGACTACTCAGTCTGAAGTGGGCTTTCACCACAGCAATTCTTTATTACCACGCACTCTTTGATTTTCTTTACACTTCTTACTACAATCTGAAATTGTTTATTCCTTTCCTTGTTTATCATTTTCCTCTTCTGTCAGAACGGCCAAGATAGAGGCTCTGTAAGAACAGGAATGTTGCCTATCTTTTCACTCCTATAATTCCAGAGTCTGGAACAGTGTCTGGCATATAGTGAGTGTCAAATATTTACTGAACAAATAAAAAAATAGTAATGGGAGCTGCATCTATTTAGCAGCACTAGTCCAGGCTCTTTACACAAAGCATCTCATTTAACTTCATGACAACTCCACAGGAAGTGGGTATTACTCTACTTTACAGATGAGGAACTAGGACTCAAAGAAATTAAATGACTTTATCAAAGAAGGAGACTAGCATAAAGGTGATACCTAAAATATGAACCTTAACTTCTCTCCCAAACTTCCTATATCTCTGTTTTTGGTAACATGTCTATTTTGCCAATTATGCTCTAAATTGACCTAGAATTTTGATCTCTAAAATATTTAAGGACTGTTACAATCCTGTGATGAAAAAAATAACCAGAAAATGGCCCAAAAAAATAAGACAAGACTCTTAAAATGAAATTGCCATTTCTGTCAGATGATTCCAGTAAAAAAAAAAAAAAGTGAGAGATTAAGTAACAACATTAGGACTTTTCTTTAAAAAATTCATATTTTTAAAGGATATGTCTAAAAATAGAGCGCAATCCTAATTTCAGATGAAAAGGCTTCTAGTCATGAATTTAAGAATAATGAAGAGAAGGCTAAAGTATTTTTTAAAAAGCAATAGTGAACTAGCATCAATCAGTAACTGAGCTTAAAAATGCACACCACTGGCCAGGCGCGGTGGCTCACGCCTGTAATCCCAACACTGAGAGGCCAAGGTGGGTGGATCAGGAGGTCAGGAGTTCGAGACCAGCCTGGCCAATATGGTGGAACCCAGTCTCTACCAAAAATACAAAAACTAACTGGGCATGGTGGTGCATGCCTATAATCCCAGCTACTCAGAAAGCTGAGGCAGGAGAATGGCTTGAACCCAGGAGGCGGAGGTTGCAGTGAGCTGAGATCGCGCCACCGCACTCCTGCCTGGGTGACAGAGTAAGACTCCATCTCAAAAAAAAAAAAAAAGTATACCATTTACAATAGTATTTTAAAATATGAAATATTCAGGGATTGCAATGATATTAATAGTTAATTTAATGTGTCAACTTGGCTAGGCTATGCTGCCCAGTTGATCAAACACTAGTCTAGCTATTGCTATTCTGTAGATGTGATTAATGATAACAATCAGTTGACATTAAGAAAAAGAGCTCTCCTCCATAACATGGGTGGGCCTCATCCAATCAAATGAGGCCTTCAGAGCAAAAACAGATTACCCAAGGAAGAAGGAATTCTAACTCAAGACTGTAAGAGAAATCCTGCCTAAGGTTCCATCCTGCCTGCCAATTCTATGAATTTTGGACTTGCCAGCCACCACAATCACATGAGCCAATGTCTTAAAATCAGTCTGTCTCTCACTCTACACACACACACACACACACACACACACACACACACACACCACGCACCCTTATTGATTCTGTTTCTCTGGAGAACCCAACTTACAGAGGTATATACGAGACCAAAATATAAAAGACTTGCATCCTATAAACTACCAAACATTACTGAGAGAAATTAATGAAGCCCTAAACCAAGCGCTATACCATGTTCATGGGTTGGAAGACTCAATAATTTTAAAATGTCAATTCTTTCCAAATTGACCTACAGATTCACTGCAATTCCAATCAAAACGTCAAGCAAGCTTTTTAAAAAAACTGACACTTATTCTAAAATTCATAAGGAAATGTAAAATACCTAGACTAGCAAAAATAACTTTGAAAAAAAGAAAACTGGAAGACTACATGATTTCAACACTGAATAATTGACGCAGTGTAGCATTGGTGTCAAGATCAACAAATACCTCAATGGAACAAAATCAAGTCCAAAATGGAACTACATATATAAAGTCAACTGATTATTCACAGGGGGAAAAGGGAATTCAATAGAAAAAGGATAAATTTTCAACAAATGATGTTTTAAGAATATCCAGATAGAAAAGTTTTCTATACTCAAAACTCAACTCAAAATGGATCACTATATTTAGATAGAAAACCTAAAACTACAGGGACAAAGCACAGGAGAAAACCTTTATTGATCTTGAATTACGCAAACAAACATTTTTAGATACAGTACCAAAAGTACAATCCATGAGAGAACAAACTGATAAATTAGATATCAAAATTAAAACCTTTGCCCTTCAAAAGACATTGCTAAGAGAATGAAGAGACAAACCACAGACTGGAAAAATATTTGCAAATCATAAATCTGATAAAGGATTTATACATAAGAACCCTCAGAACGCAGTAAGAAAACAAACAACCAGATTTTCTTAATGGGTAAAAGATTTGAACAGATGCTTCCCAAAAGAGAAAGGGATGGCAAATAAATATATGTAAGGATGCTAACCGTCAGCAGTCATTAGAGAAATGCAAATTAAAACCACCACTCCTCACTAATTAGAATGGCAATAGTTAAAAAGACTGACCACACCAATTGTTAGCATAATGCTGGTGGGAGTGTAAAATGGTATCGCCACTTTGGAAAACCATTGGCAGTTTAAGAAGAAACTAGGTAGGTATAGAACATATAGCTACCATATGATTCAGCCATTCTACTCCTAGGTATATGCCCAGAGAAATGAAAAGTTTATGTCCACACAAAGACATGTACATACATATTCATAGAAGCTTTACTTTAAAAGTCAAACACTGGAATCAACCCAAATAGATTATCAAAAGGTGAATGGATACACAAAATGTGGTATATCCATACAATGGAATACTACTTACCAATAAGAAAGAGTAACTATTGGTGCATGGTACAACATGGATGAATTTCCAAATAATGCTGGGTGAAAGTAGCCAGACGAAAGGAGTGCATATTGTATTCTAAGACATGCATGCCAATGTAAAGTAAAAGAAAACAGATAATGGTTGCCTAGAGAATGCAGGGGAGGGTTATCAAGGGACATCAGAAAACTTTTGGGGGTGTATGTTTAGTGTCTTGACTGTGGTGATGGTCTCATGGATAAAAACATGTCAAAACTTAACAAACGGCACATTATATGCCATTTATTGTATAACAACTGTATGTCAATAAAGTTGTTTCAATAAAAATAGAGACTTGCCAAAAGTGTTAAGGACAATAAAAAGACTTAAATACATTCTCAACAACAACAAACAAAAGCCAGGTTACTTACTTGCAACAAAACTGCTAACAGATAACCTAAAGAATTGTTTTACTCCTGCCTTGAATCGGTCTGGGAATGGGAAGGGGAAGATGAAGGGGGTGAAGGGAAAAAAAACAGGAAAAAAAAAGAATCATCTTTTAATCTGTGAAGGATAGGGATTAAAAGAAAAATCAAAGTTCAAGATAGGAAGGAGACAGCAAAAAAAATTAAATTCACGTTTATAGGTCAAGAAAAATATTATCCCAGGTCATTAAATGTATCTGCAGATTTGGTAATTTCCAAGGAATCACAATGAAATGCCATGAGAACTGCCCGATTTACCCCCCACCCCCCCGCCCCCCAACACACCACAAAAGCTCTGATTAATAAGGAACTGGCTTCTCTGACATTACATTTGCTCCCGCTCCTCAAATATTCTAATTAACTACACCTTCTCTGACTTCTTTCTGGGCTCCCATTCCACCTGTCCCTTAAATATTGGTGCTCTCCAGATCCTTGTTCTACTTCTAGTCTCACTCTACAACAGGGTTTACAACCTTCCAGGGAAGGTTTTGATTTCCTTTGATAATCTGATGAAAGCTAGGGACCAGAACAATGTATATTTACATAAAATTTTACATGTAATTATTCCAAAGGTTTCAAAACTCTTCTGAACCCTGGCCATGTATGTATTCCTTAGCTTCTCTGGGGGGGGGGGGAAAAGATCCCTTTTGGAATCCCAGCCAAAGCTTTGTTTCTTTAAAATCCCATGCACAGTGAGAAGCACACATAGACATGGCAATGGGAAATTTAAATGCTCACAAATAAAATTCACATAGAATCTAGGACATCATGATATCTTTCTGGATAATAGAGAAACAGTTTAACTGGGTATATTCTTAGCTTGCTATTAAATGCTGATTAATAGATTTATGAAGGAAGCTCATAATCACAATTCTGTAGAAGTTCATCCTCTTAAATGTTTGTTTTAAAAAAGGTGATTTGAATGAGGGCATAGAAAATATGCCTATCAAATTTTGGACAATAAGAGGTTGTGACAGTTGAGTAGTGAATCACAAACCCAGGGTTTAAAACATATTGACTGATTCAGCCTAGGGATGAGACGGAGGTCACGAAAGATCCTCAACTTCAAAGATCCTTACGTAATATTACTCTTCTTTTCCTCAACTCCCAATAACCTGTGGAAATGTAATACATCTACCAAGACTATAAGCTCCTTTAGGACAATGCCCAAGTCTTATCATCATCATATAGCACCTTGAGTGATGCCAGTATCATCGCTTGAACTATATTCTGCTGTGGTAACAAATGTCCAAAATCATGGTGCCTTACAGCACAATATGTATCTCACAATTATATACTTATCACAGATTGGCTTCAGCTCTGCTCCATTATTCTGGGACCAGCCATAGCTAAGTCATGCTGGTTCCATGACAGAGGGCCAAGGGCCACTGGCAGAACCACAAGATGAAAAATATCTGCTCAAACGTGGGACATGTCACTTCCTGTTAACATTTTATTGGTCAAGGAAAGCCAAATGGTCAAACCTGATGTCAACAGAATGAGAAGTATAATCCGACTACACAAAGAACCCTGATAGAGAGAAGCAATAAATATTTTTGAAATAATAGTCTACCACAGTGCCTTCCTTATGAAAAGTGCCTAGTAATTGGTAGTAATTATTTATACACCAGATCATAAACACAAGGATAGAGACTGTAATGTGTCTCGCCCCTGACACACCAGCACCACACAGTGCCTACCATATACGAATGGACACACTAAATGCATATTAAGTGAAGGAATAACGAGATGAGCATGAGATCTGGAATTAAAAAGCTTGCAATGAAGTTCTACATGTGCCAATTCTAGACTTAGTGGAAAGTCATTTTTTCTGATTCTCAGATGATTGCTGTGAAGATTAAATAGATGTGAAAACACCATGAAAACTGTGCTATTTTATACAAATGTTAGCTGATATCTTCAGATATATAAATTCATTTAAAGTTTTATAGTAATGCAATACATAATATCCTGCATTTACTTTCAAAGCATCAACTGGCAAGTAAAGAGTGACAAAGATTAGACTTACAGCAATTCACATGAAAAAAAGACAAGGCTTTAGTTGATCATAAGCTGAATGTGATCAAAGGGTAATGTGGTTGCCAAAAAAATGCAATGCAAATTTCAGACTACATTAATAGAAGCACAGTATCCTAGATAATAGCTTCATTGTATTCAGCAATGGTCAGACCACATCGGAAGTAGTTAGTTCAGTTCTGGCCACTGTATTTTCAGAGGTAAACTGACAAAGACTTTGTCATGAGTAGAGCGATATGGATGGGGAAAGGTCTGTAAACCATGTCACATGCATGTGGCTTGAAAAAAAAAAAAAGAATTTTTTCCCTCAGTTTGGCAAAAAAGAAGACTGAAGTAGAACGGTCATTTTCAAATACTTAAGAGTTATTGTGTACAAGAATAAGAAGTTTCACATATATAGTCCTAGATTTCCAAGAACGAGTTAAGAGAGGAAATACATTTAGCTCAATGAAAAGCTATTTCTATAAGAAACCTAAAACAAGGAAAAGTGGATGAAAACATGGTTAGAAATGCACTTGAGGAGATCAAATTGGGTGTGAGTCCTATAAATCTAACTCACTCCTCTGTGTAACCAAACATTTTTGAGGCATATGAAAAGGCCCAAACAGCATTTCTTTTCTAATTAAATAACAACAAAGAAGAACCAAGGTAAGAAGTAAAACAAGAAGTTGTTTGGTCTAACAAACATGGAAACGCGTGCTGTTGAGGGAAATGAAATTTTAACAATAGATAACATTAAAGATAGATACAGTGTCTTGGGTTTTTACAGAGAAAACAGGTTTAATCAAAATCGTATTTATTCTAGAATTTATTTTTCCTAATATGACCTAACTCACCATTTTCAGGGGAAATGCAAAAACTATTTTAAAAGTTCCTACGACAGCTGTTGAGAAAAAATTTGTTAATATTTAGTGTTCAAATTACAAGACAATATTAGTCTATCGACTAATTGTATAAGCATTCAAATTTCCCATGGTAGACTATTACACAGCATGTCATTGGCATTGAAAAATGATCCCTTGCTAAGTCTTCCTTTATTTCCTGGCACTATTCAAAATCCAGCACTTTCCCAGTCTCCATTCCCAGCTTCCAAATTCCCATATGTTCTCTGCATACTCTGGACACCCTAGTAGGTCATAAGTAGTAAAGATAAGTACCTGATTTAGCTGTATAACCTAGCCCCTCATCTTCAACTCACAGCTGGCATAAAAAACACTAAAATTTATTAAAATTTGAAAAATTTCTGATTTTCAAAACACATTTCCTTCCTATAATGAAAATTTTTTAAGTTACTCAAATAACTTTGATTATATTTTAATTGTTATGAGAGCATAAGTGTGAGAAAGTAAAGGTGGGCTAGAAGGACAGATGGGGGATTGATTATTACAAGAAATATACTTTTATAAAGAATACTTTATAAAATAACTTGGAAAAAACTCTTCTTCCCTTAAATTTTTCTTTGTGTACTACATGTGCATATTTCACAGGATTTAATAGGACATGGTTCCTGACACAAATTACTAAAGCCCTACCTACTTCTCTCACTGCAGGTATGCATCTTACAAAGTAAGATTAAAAAGCGGCTTCATTGACTTAGGAAAATTAACTTGCACATGCCTTTTTGGAATATAAATTCAGGTTTTTAAAAAATCTATTCTGTTCTCTACTAAGGAATATGAAAGTTTAGCACTGACTTAAAGTACAGGTTAAGGCTTAAGAACTTGCCACTGGAATTCTGTATTATTTCTCTTCCTGCTCTGTTGTGGACACTACCAACACCTGTGCAGGTCATGGGAACTCAATGATAAGCTCAGAAATCAGGAGAACTAGTTTCAAATCTCCCATGTCAATCCATCCAACGGGAACAGCCTACATTCCACTGGCAGACAGGACAATACCTCAGTAGAGATAGTACTTTTGGAAAGTACTGAAACAGTTGCCAGTCTAAAACACAGTAACTAACTAAAAATCTTAAGTTTTAAAAAAATTAGGCTGGGTGCGGTGGCTCACGCTTGTAATCCCAGCACTTTGGGAGGCTGAGGCGGGTGGATCACGAGGTCAGGAGATCGAGACCACGGTGAAACCCCGTCTCTACTAAAAAAAATACAAAAAAAAAAAAAAAATTAGCCGGGCGTGGTGGCGGGCGCCTGTAGTCCCAGCTGCTCGGAGAGGCTGAGGCGGGAGAATGGCGTGAACCCAGGAGGCGGAGCTTGCAGTGAGCCGAGATTGCGCCACTGCACTCCAGCCTGGGCGACAGAGCGAGACTCTGTCTCAAAAAAAAAAAAAAAAAAAAAAAAAAAATTAGATGCTCAAGTATTAAAGCAATTATCTTTAAAAGATGAAAATGATGCAGAATAAATATTGATTTAGCCACTTCAAATTAATTACAGTTAACATGTATTGAGTATTTTCTGTCAGGCATTCTTTTAAGTGCTTTATATACATTAATTCCTGGCTACTCTTCACCACAGCCATATAAAGTAATATTATCATTGTCTTCATTTTACTGATGAGAAAAAGGAGGTATAGAATGGTTAAGTAACTTGCCTAAGACAACACAGCTACTGAGAGACAGGAGAGTGATAGGAATTTAGGCAGGATAGCTCCAGGTTTCATTCTACCTTTAGAGTTGGTATTGCTGTATTATATATCTTGACACTTGAAGGCCCCTTTAAGTCTATTAGCTTTAATCACATATGAAATATTATCACAGGCAGCCAAGGCTGTATAGAATTACTAAAATGCTTTCACAATCAACTTTTAAGATCAGATGACTGAATCTAAGATATCACTTAAGCCACTAGAACCTAATATAATTTTAAAAAATATTTTGGCTTTATTATACTTCATGATAAGTGCAAATGGGTGCCTTTTATATATTTAGCGTAATGTCTGACACTGTCACTAAAACTCTTTTGCACAGAACTAGATCTGGGATATTTTATTCACATTAGTGTTTATTAAAGTAATTTTACTACTTCTCAAATTCTAAATGCAATAATTCAACAGACATTTGAATACTGAATAAACACCAAGTAGTATGAATACAAGATAAATTAGATGGTCTCTGCTCTCAAGGGAGGCCACGGTTACAAAACAATGTAATAACCGCTTTTATGGAAAGATGACCAAGGTTCCAAGGGAATTGAGTGCTGCCTAGCTCAAGTGAGAATGGTGGCAGTTCCATGTGCGAAGGCATGCAGATGTAAAAATAACATTTTCCTCTCAGGGAACATCAAACAATTTAAGTAGAACTAGAATGCAGGGTTTACATGGAAAGGAAAAGAAAGTGATCAGAGATAAAGAATAAAGCTGGAGCTAGGGAAAGAAAAGTCTTATCAGTCGTAATAACAATAAAAAAAAAAGCAAGGATTTAAGCAGGCAAGTGATAAGATCAAATATGGTAACAATAGAGGCTATCGTATTTTTAAATAACAGAACCTTGCTCAACTAAAATACCATGCAAACTTCCATGCTTAAAATTAATCAAAATAAAACAGCACTGGTTGAAACCGGGATGAAATGCTTGACTTCCTCCAGCACACTCTCGGCAGAAGAGTTTCAAAACCACTGCTTTAGAAAGTAAAATTACTATCTCTACACAAATATATTCTACTTACTTCATGCCTCTCCTGACATGATTCTAACTGCTGAAGTACAATAATTCATTCTAATAGTTGTCCATCAATTGCAGAAATAGTCATATATAAAACTAATCACATAGCATGAGATCTTCAAAATTAATGACAAAAAATTATAATACAGAAAAAGGAAGATAAAAATTATCAGCTTTTTCACTCAAGTTAAAACTATAATTTAAATGAACACATTTTCTAACCTAAAAGTCAGAATTCATGGTTGGACAAATACTAGTGTATTTATGGGCACAGAATATTCAAAACTGGTACGGTGCAGTGCTGTAAGACATAGAATGTAACTGGCATAACTGTAATTTTTTTTCCAAGATTGATAAACTTGAATTTTCCTAACAATGACCTTCTGTCTAAAAGCCCTTCTCCACTATAGTTATGGCGTCTATTCTTCCACCTCACAAAATTTGGAAATCTAAATGTGATTACTAAAAATGATCATCATTGTGAAACTGTTTATATTCCCTATTGCCATCTAATATTCCCAGCGATAAAACTGGTTAAAGAGGTACATATGCCTCTCTTACAATTCACTACTCCTGACTCTTCACAGTGAGAAGGGTGAATTAAAAATCAAGGTTATAATCCCAGGAAAAAGGCATACAATGATTAACTCAATATGTTTTAGAAGGAAACAATTACACTTACTTTATACAATCTAAACTAATCCCTATGATCTTTCTCTTTACCTTTACCCCCTTCCCTCCCAGTACTAACATTTGTGGGGAACATAATCACTCAGTCTTAAGAATTTTTAAAGAATCATCTGCTTTATAATCAACAGATTGAAAAGAAATGTTCAAAACAATGTTTAACACACAATAAGAGTTACATAATGATCTCAGATAGTTATTTCTTTACTCCATCAGATAAAACATTAGAAAACAACAACCCTGGAGCACTCTATCAGCGCATTAAAAGTTCACTCACAGAATACGGCTGAAGACAAACTACTGACAATTACTAAAAGGAGAAAGGAGTGAGAGAAGCATACACTACAAATTAAAGCTGTCAATACATCATTTGACCAATATGTGTAGTATATTTACTTACAGGCATACTTAAGAAATGGTCCTTAGGCCGGGCGCGGTGGCTTACGCCTGTAATCCCAGCACTTTGGGAGGCCGAGGCGGGCGGATCATGAGGTCAGGAGATCGAGACTATCCTGGCTAACACTGCGAAACCCCGTCTCTACTAAAAATACAAAAAAATTAGCTGGGCGTGGTGGCGGGCGCCTGTAGTCCCAGCCACTCGGGAGGCTGAGGCAGGAGAATGGCGTGAACCCGGGAGGCGGAGCTCGCAGTGGGCCGAGATTGCGCCACTGCACTCCAGCCTGGGTGACAGAGCCAGATTCCGTCTCAAAAAAGAAAGAAAGAAAAAAAAAGAAATGGTCCTTAATCAGTAACAGTATGCCATTACAAGCAAAATACCATTTCCATATGATATTTACTCAATCAAACACTTGGCAATCAACAGTTCATTTCTGGGCACATTCCAGATTCCCTAAATTTGCAAAAAATAGCAAATGATTCAGCTATAAATTTGTTTGGGATAAGGACATCTCCGCACATTATAGTAAAAATAAATTACATCACATGCTCCAACTAGTCATTTTAGATAAACAGCTTAATAAATCACTCATTTCTACTTCTTTCAACTACAAAAGTCTGAGGACTACCATATAATCACGAAGAACAAAACAACTTTTTTCTTTTAGAGAAGCTTGTTTATAAATCAAAATTAAAACCTACTTAAAAGTAGTTCCACAGAAACATGTAAAAAATCCTCACATGTAAAATAAAAACAATCAAAACAGTACCAGTAACACACATTTAACTATATATTCAATTTACTAGTAAAATTTCCACTCCATCTATTTAAAGGCATGTTTTTTAGGTCCTTTTGAAAAATATTCCACAGACAAATAGATTTGTTTTTAAAAGACTGTACACCTTACTACATTGATTTTAACAATACAGCAAATAAATTTAACTTAGAACAAATGCCAATAGAGATATTAAATTATACATACTGTGCTTAGTTGTCCCCACATGAATATAAAAATGTTCATAAACTTAAGATAAATTTATATTTCCCCTAGTTTGTGAAAATTGCAATAACCTATTTAGAGTAACCGATTAAACTACATTCGGCAACAGAAGTTCAAACAATTTCTCATATGAAACAGCTAGGAGAAAATAAACGGAACAGTTTTTACAAATGAACTTTGTATTGACGCTATAGGTAAGATGATCCAACACCTAATAGCATGAGTGGAATCAGGAAAATACAAACATGTAATAGTGAAAGAAAACCCTTTAGGGAGAAAAAGAAATTGCAATTTACAGGATCACCCATGACTAAAACTCTGAACTCGGCCGGGCGCGGTGGCTCACGCTTGTAATCCCAGCACTTTGGGAGGCCGAGGCGGGCGGATCACAAGATCAGCAGATAGAGACCACGGTGAAACCCCGTCTCTACTAAAAATACAAAAATTAGACAGGCATGGTGGTGGGTGCCTGTAATCTCAGCTACTTGGGAGGGTGAGGCAGGAGAATTGCTTGAACCTGGGAGGCGGAGGTCGCAGTGAGCCAAAATCGCGCCACTGCACTCCAGCCTGGGCGACAGAGTGAGACTCTGAATAAAAAAAAAAAAGTCTAGTTAATATTATTTTGAAACCCCAGTTTACATAAGGTATGGTGCAGTAATGATTGCATTTTATTGAAAAGAACATTGGGAACAGAAAAATTAAGTGACATTTTAAAAGTGACATTGGCTTAAATAATGAAATTGAGAACATAAATCAGTCTTAACTTCCAATTATAATTTCTAATCATTACCGCTAGCCTCACATATCTTGGCACAAATATTTGTAAACTGAAGTAGTATACTCACCTTTTTTACATGTATTTTTTAAAAACTGTAATTGTGTCCTCATTAATCATAAATCAATGTAATGTACTTTTTAATCTATGTTCTGAAATTAGCAATCATTTGAGACAGTCCCTTGGGATTTTTTAAAAAATGGAAAACACTTCTTTTAATATCATCTCTTCTTTAATCTTCATTTTTTACTCATTTGTTCAACTGAGGAACTAAGAGCCTGTACTAAAAAAATCAATGGCACCATTCAAGCTGTTCCTTCCATTTTTATAATATTCAATTATGCTAAGAGGTATGAAACTGTGCCCAGTATCCCAAAGTTGGGCTTTTGACCCATATTCAGTATTAAAATAATTTCTTGCTTTCTGTCTAATGTATAAAAACAAAACAAAATACTATTAAGCATTCTGAAGATATTTTTTACTTCTTGTACGCCCTGATGCTTAGCTCTTATCCTTCAAACCCCTTCTCTAAGAATAAAATTTCTCGAAAACTAGGAAAAGGTGAAGGCGTCACTGTTACCCAAGCCAGGCAATGAACAGTATAAATCAAATGAAACTTGATTAGTTATCCTTAATAAAGTTTGCAGCTACTTCCTCCCTTTCCTCCTTATCCCCACATGAAGTACGAACTAACCCACAAATAAGTTCTCCTATTAACTCACATTCCTTTTTTTTCTACATAACCAAAGCAAAATGAGTTCTGAATTAAACTTCCCAAGTACTTCATTCATCATCTCCTGCAATTCCAAATAAACGCAAATCCATTAACACAAAGGGAAAAAAAAACTCCTTTGAAAGAATACATAGTTGCTCTTTTACCAAAATAGCATTTTTCACAAGTGACTCAAACAGAATTACAGCTTAGGAAAATCAAGCCTTTAATTCTGAAGAATAATTTGCACCTACAGAAAATTTCAAGGTAACGGTTTTTACTGCTCGTGGACTTTAGACCAATCTATTTATTTTGATTTTGCTGAAGTTTGGGTATAACTGCTTGTTGGCCTCTGCTGCGGGACCACTGTTCTAGTGAGTGTCTGACAACAAGGTGCTTTTGATACTCCACTAACTAAACTACCTTGGATGAGGTTCCTGACAAACCTGATCTTAAAATTTTACTCAATGGTGAAAAGCATTTTAATTAGGCTGCAATGTACTCCTTAAATCAGGCTTGTCCAACCCATGGCCCAGGACAGCTTTGAATGAGGCCCAACACAAATGTGTAAACTTTCTGAAAATATGATGAGATTTTTGTTACAATTTTTTAAGCTCATTAGTTATTGTTAATGCATTTGATGTGTGGCCCAAAACAATTCTTCTTCTTCCAATGTGGCCCAGGGAGGCCAAAAGATTGGACACCGCTGCCTTAAATGATGTGGGATAAATCAGATGACAATTTTCCCACTCAGTTAAACCATTATAGGAGGCATATAAGTGGAACAACACTGAATTTAACTTTGTCCCCAAACACTTTTGGTAAAGAGAGAACTCAAAGAACACACTGATAACCCTTACATATGCCAAAAATTTGTTCCTAAATTGTTGTATGCCAACTGATTATTCACAAATCAAATCACGTTTGATAAATACCATTTAAAGGGATTAAGTATTTGAAAGCAACTTTCAGTGAATCCCTTTTGTAAAATTCTCACGTAATATAACCAACTAGTAATTAATTTGTTTTGCAATCTTACACTTTTAAATGTCAAATTTCTTAAAGTAGAGCACAGCTGTTTTCATAAGCTGAAACATTCACATCACATTACTGCCCTTCTTTCTAGTGCCCCTCAAGCAAGCTCTAACAATGTCACCCAAAAAATGAGTTGTTCACCTGTGGTAGAATATACAAGAAATACTAGAAAAATAGAAAAATAAGCAATTCTTAAAACTGTAATATAGAAATGTGTGTATAGTATTTCAAAAAAAAGTCAAAGAATTATTTTATTTTTGGCCATAATCACAATAAACGCTCGATAAAAATGATTTTTTAAAAAACCAAGATACGCACAGCCCAAATCACTTTCCCATGTGTTTTTACCACCTGGAGTAAACCGTTCAAGAACTGTTTATCTCCATGAACATATGACCTCCACGATGCCACCAAGGTCAACAAGACCTACAGGAGGGGGATATGCTAAGTGTTGATTTGTCCAGTTCTACAGTTCCCTTGAAAGAGAGAGAAGAGAAAAAAACATAAAAATTTATTTATATATTACAAGAAATAATCTTTTCAGGTTGTAACAATTAAGTACCCCACTACAGGACTCTATACAGACATATGTCAGCTATGGCCAATAGGAGCAAGATGTAAAAGAGACCTCACAGCACAAAAGTAGCTGCACAGAAAGAATTAACAAGATCCCAAACGGACTGATCTCTCTCTGCATCTGGTACTGAAAACTTTTGGTATCCCGGCTACATGCCACAAGGACTCAATTTCAAAGTGAGGGTCCTCTGTTGAGAAAACTTTTTGAAAATGACAAATAACCAAAGATACATAATCAACAGAAAAAGCACCCACATATCAGAAATGCTTAGGTAAGGAGCAAGTGTGTATATGCTGAGACTGCTGGTTAACACCAAATTCACAGGTTGTTCTCTTATTCTCTACCAAAAATTCTCTCTAGCATTTCCTCAGCTGTCATCACAATCCTGCACCTTTCCCAAACCAGGAAGTTTTCTTAGATGAGATTTAAATTTTAAAACACATCCACTGGGGATAATGTTTATGCTAGACTTAAGTTCAAAAAATCCCTATCAGCTTGAAACCATTATATCGGTAATTTCCAGATAACATTCAAATATATATATTTTTAAAGACATGCCACAGCTAGTACCTGATTTAGTGATTTAGTGGAGAGTTTAACTATGGATAATTCATTCTAACGTTTGGTAAACAGGTAGCATACACATACATTATGACAGTGTAAAATTAAAAAGGAAAAAAATCAGCAAAAGCGCTGGTTATTCACAATCAGCACAGGACTGTCTCGTAAATTACTATCAGAGAAGCTCCAAACTGGTGGGTGGCACCGGGTCAATGCGATTACTTAACCCTGGCAGTTACAACTAAACTCCACTTTGATGGGATCCAAAGCTTATTACAAAAAGATTACTGCTTGGGTATATCAAGTACTTCGGTGTCCTCCTATTTTGTTCCCACGGAACACGGAGCCTGACACCTGAAACTCTTCAGACACACATCACCTTGCTTCGGGGCTTTAGAATTTTGTGTATATTATTTGTAAAGTCCACTGGACATAAAGTCAGTTGTGTGTGTACAAGATTAATGTATTTCCTGCATGCACAAGTGAAAAACTCATGTCAAATCAAGCAGTTCCCTCTCTCCCAAGTAACTTTTTTATCATTTAGTCCTAAAATAACCATAAACAACAAACATTAAACACTGGCATGGCAACGTGCACACATCATGCCCTGGTGCTACACACAGGCGGATTCGTTCATCTCTGGTCCCCATCCAGACGGGTGCTCCCGGCCCCTCTCCCTCCCGGCCGGTCCAGCCTAGCTTCACCCGAGTTTTGCTGTGAAATCCGCCACTTTCGCTGGCCCCGGCAAAAACCAAGGCGCCTCGTCCCGAGGGCAGTTTCTTGCAACTGCCGGACAAACATTTCCCGAAAGCTTCCCGCGGCCCCCACGCCCGGTCCCCCCACTTCACGAGCCCCGGGGAGGGGCCCACCTGCCTCCCGCCGCCCGCCCCATGCCCTGTCGCCGCGGCTGCACTCCGGGGCCGCACCGCAGCGCCCACTTTCCGGCCCCGAGCCCCCCACGACTCGGGCGCCCGACCCTGAGGGACGGGGGCGCCAAAAAAGCACCCCCTGACACAAGTGACCCCACGACGCCCCCCAGAGGCCGTGTCCTGAGAGCCTGTCAGCGCCCCGGAAGGGGGTCAGGCGGGGGGCTGAGCGCTCGGTGTCCTCTCCGCTCCGGACGCCCTCTCCCGCCCCAAGGCACTCACCTGGCCCGGGGTCGGGGGGTCGGGGGGTCGGGGGGTCGGGCGACGAGGCCGCCCGCCCCCCGCGGCCCCCACCCTCCCGCTCCCGGCGCCCCGGGCCCGAGGCGCGCCTGGAGCGGCCGGGGGAGGGGGCGCGGGGACGCGCCAGCGCCGGGGTGAGGGGCGCGCGAGGGGCGGGGGGCAGGGGGCGCGGCGAGAGCTGGGGCTTGGCGGCGTCCGCACTGAGAAAGCAGCCTCCGCCGCGTCCGTCATGGCGCGCGGCGGCGGCAGCGGCTCCCTCCGGTCTCTCTGCTCCCTCGCCTTTAGTTTGACCTTTCCCTCCAGTGTGTCTGAGGGAGAGCGGCTGTGCGCGCGCGTGTGCATGTCTCCGTGTGTGTGTGTGTGCGCGCGCGCGCGCGCGCGCGTGGGGAAGGGGCCGGGTTCGCTCCCCGACGCCTGACGTCACTGCCATGGCAACGGCAACCCCCGCCCCTCGCTTCCCATTTCCTGTCCCCGCCCACTGTGCACGTTCTGGGGCCCTCACGTGCTCACTCACACGCACGCACGCATGCACGCACTCTCGGGGCGCGCGCGCCCAGAGCGCTGGGGTTTGGGAGGTAATTGGGACCTCCGCCTCCCTCCCTTCCCTCGCTGCCTCCCGGAATTTGACCAATCCCGTGAGGAGGAGCCGTGGGCGGGGCGGGCTCGGCTCCCGGAGCGGCGTGAAAAATTTCCCCAGGCAGAGCGAAAAGTCTTCCTGAGCTATTGAGCATGTCCGGTTCCCGAAGGGGCGCTTTGGACGCGAGTGAAGCGAGGAGAGACGGAGAAGGAAACGAGCGGGCAGTTGAGGGAAATCTCAGAGGAGGTTACCTGCGATCAAACTGGGTCTGCGTAGTGTTAGGGTCAGGCAGCGTTGAAGTGGAATCTGGATCCGCCATTCTCGCTGCGTGATATTGGGCATGCCATCAAAGCGCTCTCAACCGAACGTCTCGGGTAAAATGGGATTAGTGAAGTCTACCAAGGTGGTTGTGAGGATCAAAAGAGATAACACGGAAAACGCCTCACCTGGCACGTTATAGATCCTAAATGCCTAGCTATTATTATGGAGCCCACAACCTCCATATTTTACAACTGGGAACACGGGACTCAAAGAGATTAAAAAACTAAATGACTCGCTCAAGGTCAGGTAGTGGTGGAGACCCAGGCTTCAAGTTAAATACTCTTTGTCCTACAAAGCCTTCGCTTAAGCAGGGGTAATAAAACATTTCCACCTTAAAGAGCATCGCTTGTGATCTGTGGATCACTTGATTGTCCCCACTTCCCTCCCATCCCCGCAAAGGTTTAGAGCTGGACATAAGGGCCTCGGTGCAACTTTTGAAGGGCAGTTGTTCAGCTTCTGAATTTGCATCTGAACGAGCAATAAGGTGGGGTGCTTTCCTCAATTCCCTTGGGGCCCCTACATTTCTTCTAAAGTTTTGGTTAAAGTGTAAACAGTAAGGAGCTCCAGGTCCTCCACGTCTCTAACTAGCTGAAGAAAGATTAAGTCAATTAACCAGCATTTACCCAGCATCCACCAAGTAGTAAGGTTTTGCCAGCCGGCAAGGAGCCTGTGACCTCAGGGCTGTGCAGGCAGGCACCTTGGGATTCAGACACACTTAGGCTTCCAGCCCATTCCTCTAATTTAGCTCTTAATCACTTAATGCCAGGCAGTATTTCTTGAATGTTGTAGTACTATGTAATTTTAGCTATGCTGTTAACTTTTTTAAAAAGTATGTGTCTGTCTCCCTGTCTTGTAGCCCCAAACCTATACTTGATCTTGGTAAAGGATGTCACCCAGTATCTTAAATAAGCCCTGAAGTTTCCCATGTCCCAGGAATTATTCACTTGACCCTCCCAAGTTAAATGCAATCTCTTCCAAAAAATCTTGGTAGTCTGCATCGTTGGAATACATTAGTATCTTTTCTACAGCATTTGGCAGCTACCTTGCTTTAGACACTGTTTCTAGTCTTGTGTTCTACTATTTATGCATATTATCACCTACAAAAAGTTTCTCTAACATTCATGTGTGAGTTGGCTGTTCATATGGATCAATATATCACTTATTACCCATTCCTTTAAGGCTTGATTTATTTTCCTTTCCCTTCAGATTGTAAAACTCTTGAATAGCAGGAACCATATCTAGTTCCACATCGAATTTTCAGCCTGTTCCTCAGTAACAACACCACTCAACAACTAGCTATAGAATGGCTGAGTGAGCTCCCTGCCTATCTTATAAAATTATTAGGGGCATACTTTATATCTCAAAACCAGGAATTTTCTGGGAAGTTAAGAATTTCCAATAAATCTTGGACTACTCTAAAATGCACCAGAAATTACGTGGTCACACTCGTGCAATGAAAGAAGGCTTTGGCAGTAGCACAAGACATCAAGCAGAAGTAGGAAATGCAGTGAGGAAGAAGTCGTAATGTTTTCAACAGCTGCCACTACGGATCTAGGATGAGAGCTTTCCACATGTTGTTAAGAATGAGAGACAGATTACTCCAAGGTATGTAAGTGATGTTGCTCAAAGAGGAATTTTGAAATCAAACAGCGTTTGCTTACTTTGAACTTGTACTATTTGTCCCTTTGTCTAATTTGACACAAAAATGGAAAGCCTGGTGGTATGCTTGTTTCCAGTATTGTTCCCCTCTTGATAGGCTGTTTAACTCTCTCCATGTGCAAGTCCTCACCATACCTAGTCCTTTTATCCCTCATCATACTATGGCAGGAGCAAATGCCCAGTAGCATGATCTTGAAGTTATTTGCAGTTTATCCTTATCTTTATTTGTCAGCCTCCAAGTCCCATAAAGTCTTCGTCATAAATGGTAGTGACAGCAATTAACTGTCCTCCACGCCCTTGGTCACTACCTTAGGGTGAGCCCTTGTATCTCTCACCTGGACTCTTACCAAAACCTCCTTCCTAACTGGTCTTTTTGCCTCATCTTAGGCCCATCTATCCCAACTTTCAACACACCCCAGACTCTAAAGAGACTTAGAACTTACATTTTATGTTTTAGAATATAAATATTGAACATATAAGGATAAGATGTTTAAAATTGGCCTTTGGGATCTGAAGGACCCATCTAAGGCTTTTTTGGAGGCTAAACAGTGAGAACATCTTTGAATTAGTGACATTGTGAATTAGCAGAGAGCTAAGATGTCTCTTGGTATTTAATAGGCAATCCTCAAAAAGTTGGATTAAAAAAAAATGCCACCGTGTGTGTATTTAAGTACCTTATTACTAAGAGAGAAAGAACATTCAGTTCCCATCTTAGGGGCTCTCCTGTTTCAGGATTACTGAGAGTCCTCTGGAGTGTGCATGGGCTCAGGTGAGGTTATAAGCACACCCTTGACAGGAGGGCACTTCTATCAGGGAAGGCCAATATCTTTCCAAGAACGTAAGCTTGTGGGAGGAGGTGGTAAACGAGGAAGCAGTGGGGACGTGAAGTGAGAACGCGGTACTCAGCCAGACCAGCTCAGTCAGTCCTGGTGATGAACAAGGTGAATCAGCTGCTCTACCCTTACAGCCTGTTAGGACTGATGTATTCAGATTAGGCAGCTGCATGCACAGTATGCACTGCACAAACCCAGGGAAGCTATTTGCATGGGAGTCTGTGAATGGCATCCTCTGGGACTGTGCAGTGCTCAACCTCTATGAACATATGTAGCAGTCCTGAGTGACATGTACATGGCGCGTCTCTGTCTACTTTGGCAATCTAAATTATACTGATGATATCTTCGATAATAGAAATAAACATTTATGGGATATCTACCAATTGTCATCTCAAAAACTTATTTTAATGTACAAATTTTATATCTAAAGATTTGCACATGTTTCAAAATGCTTATTAGACTGATGTCATTACCATTCATTTATTTGTTCTAAAAAATGACAATTGAGCTGCTAAGTTTCAGGCATGATTCAAAAGCCTGGTTCTATAAATGTATTGAGCACCAACTACAAATCTTAGAAACACCATTAACTGATTTCTTTAAAATATCAGGTTACGTTTATGTTTTTTTCAGTTTATGCCATTTTATAATATGAAGATGTCCTCTATATCCTCTTTTTTAGAGATGGAGTCTGGCTCTGTCGCCCAGGCCGGAGTGTAGTGGCACGATCTCGGTTCACTGCCACCTCCACCTCCAGGGTTCAAGTACTTCTCCTACCTCAGCCTCCTGAGTAGCTGGGATTATAGGCGCTGCCACCGTGTCTGGTTAATTTTGTATTTTTAGTAGAGATGGGGTTTCACCATGTTGGCCAGGCTGGTCTGGAACTCTTGACCTCAAGTGATTTGACTGCCTCAGCCTCCCAAAGTGCTGGTATTACAGGCATGACCCACCGTGCCTGGCCTCTAAATCCTCTTTATTTCATAGACAATCATCTATTAAAATCTGGAGATGACATTTGGTTCTTTCATTTCAGACAATTCAGTATAGTAGGATGCCTCAGTCAATATGAATATAAAGCTTTTACATATTTTTTTCCTGCTGGCGTTATCAGAAGACGTAACAAAGTTAAGTTGGCTTCTTTAGGAGTCTCCTGGGAGCCCTAGGGAAAGCTACCTTAGTAGAGTGGGTGCAAGACCCCACTGGCCAGAAAAGAGAGTATAATTATGCTTTGAGCCCTGGATCATTCTGTAGAGGAAAGCTGCCCTCCAACCAGAAACATCTAATTTAGATGGTTATATGAGTGAGAAATAACTGAAAATTTGTTTGTTTGTTGTTGTTGTTATAGCAGCAAGCTTTACTCAGTGAATTAATTGGAAAAGTAAATAATATGACCATATTTGCACCCCAAATTTGTGGAGCTGCTCATACTAACAATTTAAATTCTTTTTTTTCAATAGCTTTTAGGGTACAAGTGGTTTTTGGCTACATTGATGAGTTATATAGTGGTGAATTCTAAGATTTTAGTGCTCCCATCACCCAAGTAGTGTACATTGTACCTAATGTGTAGTGTTTTTATCCCTGGCTCCCCCCTCCCACCCTCCTGCTTCTGAGTCCATTATATATAAATGATATAAAGTCCGTTATGTCACTCTGTATGCCTTTGCATATTCTAATAATGTTAAACTGTTAATTTCTGAACACGCAATTAAGTGAGCCTCTGCCTCTAGTAGTCTTTACAGTTGACCCTTGAACCACTCGGTTTGAACTTCGTTGGGCTGCTATACTTGGATTTTCTTCTGCCTCTGCCATTGCTGACAGCACAACCAACAACCAACCTCTCCTCTTTCTCCTCTTCCTCATCCTACTCAACATGAAGACGGTGAGGATGGAAAGCTTTATGATGATCCACTTCTACTTAATGAAGAGGAAATATATTTTCTCTTCCTTATGATTTTTTCATTAACACTATTTTCTCTAGCTTACTTTATTGTAAGAACACAGTATATAATACATGTAACAAACAAGATATGGGTTAATCGACCGTTTATGTTATCAGTAAGGCTTCTGGTTAACAGTAGGCTATTAATGGTTATGTTTTTGGGGACTCAAAAGTTATGCTTGGAGTTTTGACTGCGCATACAGGGGTTGTTCCCCTGGTTCAAAGGTCAGCTGTATTACATGGCTTCCAGGTCTTTGATGGCTGTGCTATGCATGAGTGTCACTGCTGGAAAACTGTTACGTGCAGTTCCAGAAGCTGATATACTTAGTTAAAAAAAAAAAGGGTTGGGGGGCTAGTCAGGAGGACTCAATACACACATACATATGTAGAGTCACACACACACACACTCATGTACTCACATACACACACACGTACTCACACATGCTACAGAATAGTAGGATGCAGAGTTCCATCATTTGAAACTCTGGAAAAACTTTCACCATTTTTACTATTATCATTACCAGCATCAACATCTTTCTCGCCATTGTAAGTCAAGACATTGGAAAAAGTCTGAAACAGTAATCTTGACTATTCACAGTAACTCAGGAACAGTGAAGGAGGAAGAATGAATGAGTTGCCCCCTGAAGATGGTGGGCTCTCCTTTATACATGATCATCACGATCCCTCTGCAATGTCTGTCCTGTGACCTCATGAGGCGTGCAGCATCATGCCAGACATCTGTGTTTGGATGGCCCTCTGGCTCCTCCACAATTACTGCAGAGTCAGAAGTGGAATTTCTGCCTGATGTTTTGTGTCAGAATCAGTATGAAAGACTGCAGCATGCTGAGTGAGCTTTCCGTTCTCGCTGAGATGCGATGCAGGGTCCACCCTCTGCAGGCCACAGTTTTGCCTGGAGGCAAAGCATTCAGTCTTTCCATTGGCCTGACAATTTGAGCCAAGCTTGAGGCCAAGAGACAAAATGCACTAGCAACTAGAGAGGTGAGTTTTGTTAAATTACAATAACATCCATGCATCCAGGGGAGCTGCAAAAGTCATTCCTGTCAGATGCACTCAAAATCAACAGCCAAATTATTCCTGCCAAATGCTCTGAGGCTATTGAATAAAGTCTTGCACTATTTTAAATAGTAACTTAAAACCTCTAGTTTCATGGCTCAGTAATAATCATGATAATTCTAATCAGTATTCTCTTTAGTGAATGCTAATAACTATTTATTGAGTGATCACCATGTGCAAGTGCTTTGCTAGATACTTTATGTATGCCAGATATTTAAGCTTCATAATCGCTTTGTAAGGTAGATGTTATTATCCCGTCCTATCGCTGGAGAAACAGAAATTCAGTACACATAAGCAACTTGCCCAGTGTTACCACCCGCAGAGATGATGTCAGTGTACTTAAAGAATACATGGGCTAGGCATGGTAGCTCACGCCTCTAATCCCAGCACTTTGGGAGGCCAAGGCGGGAGGATTGCTGAAGCCCAGGAATTTGAGACCAGCCTGGGCAAAATGCAAAACCCTGTCTCTACAAAAAAATACAAAAACTAGTGAGCATGGTGGTGGGCGCCTGTAGTTCCCATGGGAGGCTGAGGCAGGACGATCACTTGGGCCTGGGAGGTGGAGGCTGCAGTGAGCTGTGTTTGCACCACTGCCCTGCAGCCTGTGCTACAGAGAGATACAGTCTCAAAAAAAAAAAAGGAATGGTTTTTGAAAAAAAAAGGTTTAAGACTTAAGTATGTAAGAGCTACTTCCTAGCTCAGGGATATTTTAAACAAGGCTTTTATTAGAAAATTGTAAACATACAAAACTAGAGAGCTATACTCATCAAGCAGCTCCTATCAGGAATAATTTGGAAGTAAAGGGTTTTGAATGATTTCTACCTTATTTTTCTTGGAGGAGAGCCAAGTCCTTAATAAGAATTTCTGCAAAAGAGGAGCCTGGGGTGAATTTTCTTTATAGAGGCAAAATACTATTTTTATTTCAATCTCACATTCTTACTGTCCCCTTGAATTTTCCAATTAATGCTGAAATAGCAAATAATATGAAGACTTAATTTTGAGTTGTCTAGTCCTCCTCATCCCTACTGCAAATCCTCAGTTTAGGTTTAAGGCAGGTTTATGCTGAGTCACATAATAGTCTCCTCGCTTGTTATAATCCACAGCAGGACTGCAGGGGTTCTTCATATTGTGGAACAGGCATAAGTCATCTTATGTTTAGCAAATAATTGATTTAAACTGAGGTTGATTCAGTGGTATGCTATAGCATGCTCATAGTGGCTCACAAGAGCTAATTGTACATGTCTCTTCCTAATTTTGCATTTGATGACATGACACTGGTGACTTGAAATTGGCCACGGTGAGAGTATTTATACTATGGAAATTGACAAATGTACAAATCAGGGCTTCTGTTCCTCCAGAGAGGCAGTTGTTAAATATTTATCAGCACATTACTGGGTAGATTCTATTATTTGCTCAAAAGTGTCTGTTGTCCTTCACTGTGGGTCTACTCCCCGCTACTCTTCCCTGTGAGACTAGTATATTTTTCACCCATCTTCGAGGGATAAAAGACTACAAATACGGTGCAGTGTATACTGCTTGGGTGATGGGTGCACCAAAGTCTCACAAATCACCACTAAAGAACTGACTCATGTAACCAAGCACCACCTGTACCCCAGTAAGCTATGGGAAAATTAAAAAAAAATAATAAAGTGCATAGAAGGAAAAAATTAAAAAAAGTTAATTCTGACCACGTGACTTGCTTTGATCAATGGAATGTAGCCAGAAGTACATATGCCATTTCCAAGTAGAGGAATATGTGCCTTTTTTTTTTTTTTTTTTTTTACTTTTTACTTTGCCCCAAGCCAACATGTCGCAGATAATGTCGGCTTCTTCAGTCTTAAGTCCTAGAAAAGGACGGCATGTTACAAAATGACAGCCAACCTGTAAAGGACATGGACATGTGCAAGGAATAAATCTTTCTTATTGTAAGATTTTTGGATGTGTTTGTTGTTACTCCATCACGACTTAGGCTAAGCTAATTGATACAGCAATTAAGACTTATCAATGAGTTGCTGCCATAGTAGGAAACCTAAATTATGTTGCATGAATTCTGAGGCTTGGGAGTGGGAAGCAAAAAATAACATTGTTGGATGGAAAAGTGGCAACCTATGTTATCTAGTGGCAAGGTATTAGGTAAAACTGTCACCTTTAATCCCTAGGAAGACAGATAATGGACTAAATGAGTTTATGGCTTTAGGCAAAGTTGTGAAACGGAATGTTACTCTCATGCCTAAGTTGCTGTGGGCTGCACATAGTGAAATGATATGAAAGTTGAGCTTAGGTAGGAATTGTCCATTTCGGGGAGATCAAAGGGAGTAGAAAGGGTCCAGAAATTTCAGAACTCAGAGGACTAGAGGGTGTAATTCATTTTGATTTCCAAACAACAAAAGATAAAACTGGAAATGTCTTTAAGTGACAAAGACTGACTAAAATTGAGCCTTGTGGCAAGGACCAATCAAAGGTATTGTTCCTCTATTAAAACCTCTCAACTGATTACAGTGGCACCAATTAAATCCTTCCAGTTGGACAAAATGACTTAGGGAAAAGAGATTCTAAGTGTAGTTCTTTTCATTGGAGCCAGATAAATTTAAGTTACCTGCAATTAAGTCTAGAGGGAAAGTCGCAACTAGAAAAGAATTACGGATGTGGCCATTGGCACATGAGGCTGTTTGGAATCAAATAGATAAGAATGTGAGAAAGTTATATTGCCAAAAGAGTCACCGGCTCATACTAAAATAGATTATAACTGTTTGAGACTTGAAATGACCTTTGGATTTCCAACTTTATGTGGGAAGAAGACAGAGAAGCCTGGCCAGCTTCCAAAGAGGACATATTGTCCTTTACAAAAAATGCTTTAGGAGAACAATTGAAAAGGAAAAACCTCCCGGAGGACAGTGCCAAGCACCATGCAGAACAATAGATCGAGTGTTATTGTTCTAGGTCCAGAATCAAGTCCTAATCAAAGAACGTTTCCAGTCTCGGTGGAAGGTAGTCTGCAACTTCTGCCCAAGGGACTTTCGGAATTGCCATGGACAAGTGACTTCTGCGTTCCTCTTCTCCTGTCACTTTCTGAATGGGAGTGTTTGTTTTACGTATCCTGTTTCACCATGATACATTGGGCATAAGAGAGGCAGATAACTTGTCTTTTTGATCCACAGGTTTTGCTCTCAAGAGAATGAACATCTGGGCCTGATGTAGAGAACTCCATGAGATCATGGAATTCAAGCCTGATGCTGTAACCGAATGGAATCTTTAGGTTATTTTTCTTGAGTAGGGCTGCCAGATTTTGTAAATTAAAATATAGGATGCCTAGTTACAATGGAATTTCGAATAAACAATGAATAATTTTTTAGTATATCTCACTGTGCAATATTTTGGGCATACTTATCCTAAAAAATTACCCATTGTTGATCTAGAATTTAAATTTAGCTGGGCATCCTGTATTTAATCTGGCATCCCTATGGGAAAGAATAGATGTATTTTGCTTACAAATAGAGGAAAGTGGAGACTCATGATGCAGAATTCTGGTAGATTGCACTATTTATCCAAAACTTTGTTTCTCTTCTTTTTTTAGGGCCTGCCTGGTGGCCCTCCCTGTGAGAAGGTATTCTTCCTGCTCCATTGACATCAGGCTTATTAGCCATGTTTCTGGATTTGGTCCACTTTATGTGAGTGAAAATGATAATTGCTGCTTCCAGATAAAAACTTTAAGTGCCATCCTCTGATTCTGACATTTCTCGTGTGCCTCTACCACGATTCTGGCATGCCGCAGCTCAAGGTTGTTCCTTTGGTCTTGATTCTAGCATAAAGAGAACATGGAGCAGGGCTGCAGCTGATCTTCAAAGGGCATGAACACAAGCCAGAGAGAAGCCATTATTGTTGTAAGCCCTGAAGATTTGGGGGATATTATTGCAACACAACTCAGCCCAAACTGACTAATACAACAAGTTTCTATGTATACATGGAAATGTATGTGATCTTAGCCTCAAAAAAAAAAAAAAAAAAAAAGAGTATCTGAAAATCCCAGGATACTTGGGGCTCATGGTGCATGGTCAATGAAATGAATAGCTCTCTTTCTTCATCCTTCCCTCTCCAATCTTTCCTTTTCATTCTCCTTCATCTCATTCTCCTTCTTCTCTCTGTGATTGACAAAGCTGGTCATGGAAAAAAACATAGGAGTCTGAAGGCTTCGATTCTAGGTTCATATGTATGAGATTTTTTGGAAAAAACTCACATACTCTCAAGGAGTCTCAGTTCCCTCATCTTCAAGTGGGGATAATAACACCCTCTTTACCTATTCTGCTGGGTTCTTTTGTAGATCACATGAAAGAGAGGTTATGGAAATCCTTTATATATGTTTTGAAAATTCTATCCAGTTGCTACAGGCTGAATGTTTGGTTCTTCAAAATTTATATGTTGAAACCTAATCACTGATGTGATGGTGTTTGGAGGTAAGGCTGTTAGAAGGTGATTGGCACAAACCCCTCATAAGAGAAGCCCCAAAGAGAGCTAGCTTGCCTGTTTCATCATGTGAGGACATGGTGAGAAGAAGCCATGTAAGAATCAGGAAACAGGTCCTCACCAGACATGGAATCTGTCAGCACCTTGATCTCGGACTTACCAGCCTCCAAACTAGTGACAAATAAACTACTGTTCACTAGCTGCCCAATTAATGGTACTTTATTATGATAGACTGAACTAAGACACCAGTTATATGATGAAAATACCCTACTACTATTACTACTGCTAGTACTTCCTATATTCACTCATATTTTTGGAGGTCTTATTATGTTCCAAGTATGGTTCTAAGTGCTTTTCATCAGTAACTCTTGTAAGAGCCTATTTTAAATTTAGCAAAGGCAATAAAACACTTTCCCTGGTTTAGTGAGGAGTATTAACTAATTGGGGGTATAAACATAAAATGGTTTCGTTTTTCCAGTAGTTGCTACTACTCTTGTTCTCCATAGCAACTTTGGTTTCAATTCCATAACTTTCCTGTTGTTTCTGGTCAAAGGAACAGTTGCCTCTAGTTCCTCTATTTTAATATTTTGACCCTCTCCATTCCTGTCAGGACAGGTGGAACTTGTGGCATAGGAAGTTCAAGTGGCAGAGGGGGCCCAGTCTGTACTTGTCTCTACTCCTCCAGAGGAGGAAAGAAAGCAAGACAGATGCTCCCTCACGTGGATGTCCATGGTATAGTTGCTGTCCTCACCTTAGGTGGCCATGACTGCTGTTCCTGTCCACTGAGCTTCATGAGGGTTGGAGTGCCTCCCTCACCAGGAGCAGACTCTGGGGTCCCCCAGCAGGAGGCACCATGTGTATTCCTCTGTGGGCCTTGTACGGTCCTCCTTCCCCTTCTGCTGTATGGGTCCCTAGGGATGCCATTGCTCCAAAAATACTTGCTTTCCCAAGCTCTTCAACTCCAGGGCTCAAAATCCCCTGGGGATCCCCTTCCTGTAGGTCTTGAGAATTGCAACTTGGGGGCAGTCCTGACCTGGTCATCGTCCTCCTCACCACCTCACTGTGCCATCTCCTCACCTCATTCTCCAACCCCCAAAAGATGACCACTGATGACCAGTCTCCAGGTCAGTGGAGAACGTGTGTGGAGAAGTGCAGGAGGGGTGACAAAGCATCCCCAAACCTTACAAATTCTTTCCTTGATTTTGGAGAAGAAATCCACTGGGTAGTGCTCACCACCCCCTCACACAGCTCCAGCTAGCGGTAACGATTTACTCCCTCCCTACACTCTTCTTATTTTGTCTTTGAGGGTGGGGGTGCTGGTTTTGCTGAAATGACTCTGCTCAGCCAGGCTTGTGAGAGTGGGAGGGCAGGAGGCAAAGGCAGGAAGGGAAGCAACCAGGCCTTTCTCTGCCTGTTCTCTGAACTCAGAGTATGGGGTACTAAAGACCTGGGTTCTCCACTGTGGGCCCAAAGAGGAAACAACAAGATCCACTTGGTACCTAATACCCTGTCACACAGAGGTACAACATCTCCAGCTTGAGGTGGTGTCCTGTGAGTGATAGCAGCTCCAGGATGGTGCATTTACCACTGAGGAAAAGTAGAATGAGCCCAGCCTTGGGGGAGCAATCTGGGAACTGCCCTCCTCTTTGCTCCCACAATATCCTGCAGGTTCTATGATACAGGTAGTTAGAGCTACTCACTAGGCTGCTTGTCTTCCCCTCCACTGCAGGACATGCCTGTATTTTGTCCTCATCTGTTGCTGTAGTTTGGATGTGTTATTTTTTTTTTCCTTTGCATGAGTTTCCATGCAGAACACATGTTGGAATTTAACTGCCAATGTAATGGGTGTTGGGAGGTGAGGCCTTCAACCAAACTTTAATTAGGTCATTAAGATGATTAGTGTCCTTCTCTGGAGAGACTGGATTAGGTCTCTTGGGAATGAATTAGTTCTCGTGACAGCTAGTTGTTACAAAGTGAGGCTGCCTCTCGTGTTTGGTGTCTTTGTACGCTCCTGCTCCCCCTTCCTTCTGCTTTCCACCGGGAGTCAAAGCAGCACCAAGTCCTCACCAGATGGGCTGCTGAATCTTGTACTTCCCAGCCTGCATAACTGGAAGCTCCATAAACCTCTTTTTATTCCTTATAAATTACCCGGTCTTAGGTATTCAACAGAATTGAATTGCTTAGCTAGCAACACAAAACAGATGAAGACATCTGTATTCCCAGGACCTGGGACAGCACCTGGTATATGCAACCTACTCAGCAAATGTTCTCTAGAATCTTTAGAGATTTGGGAATATGAAGAAAAAAAAAAACTAGAAAAATGGGGTGGCAGATATATTCCAGATAAAAAATATTTCAGGTGAATTCTACAAACCAGGGTGGGTTTCAGACAACTGTGAATCATGAGTGTACTTGTTGGGGGAAAAGTTCACATAGCTAAGATGGCTACTTCTTGCGGTACCCATCGACGGACTGGGGCAAGGGCAATGAGAGGCATAAGCTGACTACAGATAGTTAACCCTGACATTTTCAACTTTAAAACAGTTTCATTTCCTGTTTGAAAACTTTGAGGGTCTTTTTCTGAACAACTTTTTTTTTTTATTATACTTTAAGTTTTAGGGTACATGTGCACAACGTGCAGGTTAGTTACATATGTATACATGTGCCGTGTTGGTGTGCTGCACCCATTAACTCGTCATTTAACATTAGGTATATCTCCTAATGCTATCCCTTCCCCCTCCCCCCACCCCACAACAGGCCCTGATGTGTGATGTTCCCCTTCCTGTGCCCATGTGTTCTCATTGCTTAATTCCCACCTATGAGTGAGAACATGAGGTGTTTGGTTTTTGTCCTTGCTGTAGTTTGCTGAGAATGATGGTTACAATAGCAAAGACTTGGAACCAAGCCAAATGTCCAACAATGATAGACTGGATTAAGAAAATGTGGCATATATACGCCATGGAATACTATGCAGCCATAAAAAATGATGAGTTCATGTCCTTTGTAGGGACATGGATGAAGCTGGAAACTTTTTTTTAATAGAAGGGGCAGACATCAGTTTTTTAAAAATTTCAATCTCTAGGTTTGTTTTTAGGAACATTTCTCAGAGGTTTTTCATCATGGATATTTGAAAATGCTGATGTAAAGAGACACATCTCAATTTCAATGCTGTCACAGCCATATTGTCCTTCTTTGGAGAGTCTTCGAACTAGAGTAAGCCATGGAACCTTGATAATATACAATGTGGTTGCCTATGATGACTCACTGACCTGTCCAGATTTGTAATCTGCACATTTTAATGTAAATTGAATAGTTGATTTAAAGACATAAGTTATTTTAAAAACCAGTAGACTATATTACAACAACAACAACAACAACAATGACACCCTAGGATTTCAGCATTTTCAAACTTCAAAGAATACTGAAAACTGGCTTAGGCTCTTGTTCTGGGATGCTCAGCTATGCAGAGGAGATGCTGAGATTTCTGGCAGCCACCTTGTCTACTACATAGTGAGACCTTATATGGAGAATGAAGCCAAGGAAAACCAAGAAAGACAGTCCTGATTGATGTCTAGGAGTCCCCAGACCCAATGTAAATGGAGCCAAATTAAGACAAGCAGAGCAGAGAGATCAGAGGGAGACATCCCTGATAATTCCACTGGAAGTCCAAATCCAGCCATGCTTGAAGTTGTTGCATCCCTGGTTTTCCCATTTTCCCAGTTTTCTGAGAAATAAATTCCCTTTTCCTCTCTTGGTTCTGACTTTAACTAGTTTGATTTCCGATTTAATCACCTAAAAACATTCTCTGTAATAAACTGCATCACAAGGTTATTGGCAGGATAAATTGAGATTATATATGTAAAGCATTTCTTGGTGCATAGTAAGTGTTCAATAAATAGACTTTAAAAAATAAAATCTATTATAATCTGAGAGTAGCTCTTGTAACTAACATAGGTCAGACAGCAAGTAAGAAGTAGCCAAGATTTCACAGTTTAAAAGTTCAATACTTATAATTTCAGCAAATAGAATGGATCCAGGATGGAGCCAATATGATGTGGTGGATAGAACTTGGGTCATAGAGTCAGATAGACTCGAGTTTGAAGTCCAGCTCTGCCACTTTGCCATCTGAATGACAATGAGAAAATTGCAAGCAATTCTGAGGCTTTGTTCCCTCATCTTATAAAATGGGGATAATAGTGATAGTGGCAGGAGGCAGTCAAATGCCTAGGAAAATAGGGGCAGGTCCCTGGTGAAACTGGACCTTCAAACCAAAGAGAATTTAAAGCCTGAAAGCCAAGCTACAAGTCTCAGATAAATCCACAGACTGGATTGAGATCCTCTCTTCCTATTTGGTGTGCTTTCCTCTGGTTGATCCCCACCCTTCACCTATTTTACATATACCTACCCTTCCCTAATTTGTTATTTGTACTGTCATGCCCATCCTTGAGTGGTGCCTTTTTTCAGCCTTTTTTTGCATACTCACAAACCAATCAGCATGCACTCCCCCATTCTGAGCCCATAAAAGCCCTAGACTCAATCACACTTGGAGGACCTCCCGCCTTCAGGTGGGTGAGACTCCCCAACTTTGGGTAGGGGGAGGCCAACTCAGATCCCCTTCTCCGCTGAGAGCTGTTTCATCACTCAATAAAACTCTTCATCTTGCTCACCCAACAGCTGTTAGCATAACCTCATTCTTCCTGGGTGTGGGACAAGAACTCAGGAGCCGCCAGTTGGTGAATGTGAACAGAGCTGTAACACTGTAGCACTCCCCTCCTGCTCGCCAAGCAATGGGAGAGGGAGCTGCTGGGTGCCACATGCCCCAGTTTGTTGGGGCAGGACTGAAATAACTGTTAACATGCTGTAATACCCGCTTAGGGGCTTTGGGGTAGCTGGCATCCTGGAGTTTTTCAGTTGCCACCATATTCCCCTTGTCCAGATGCTGATGCCGAAGGTGGGAGCAGGTCAAGACATGCCCGGCCCACCCACAGCCTGGAGTGCAAGCCAAACACAGCTGCCGGGCCAAGTGTGGAGTACCTCCTGTGGTGAGCCCAGAGCCAAGTGTGGCACTGGGCAGGGGCATCGCTGGCTGCAGAGGTCACCAGCTGGTGAAGCGACATCCAAAAAATCCTGCGTCAATAGTAACTCTCTGTAATAATTAAAATAATCAAGAATGTAGCATTATTCCTGGCACATAGACTTTCAGCAAATGCTGACTGCCTGCCTCCTCCAGCGTCTGCCACCACTACAGGCTGGCCCCTTTTACAAGTTAGAATTTTATTTGTCAAAGCGAAGCACAAGGTTTACTGCCCCAAAGTATCTTCCCTTATGATACTTCTAAAGGTGTAGTAGGCTGTTGAAGAGTTGTAAAGAGGGGTTTATTGCTTTATATCCAAAGTGCTTTCTAATGAATATTTTATGATTTTTCTTACTGTTTGATAATTTTGTAGGATTCAAACAAGTGAGGAAACTTGATTTGTTTTGGAGAAAAAAAGAGAGAGAATCGCTATAACTAGTAACAGAGCCCATCTGTTCTGGGTACCAGAGAGCCCCAGTTGGTGACCCCATCCCTGACTGCAGCATTAAGTCCTGAGTCATCTATCCCAATCAGCTCATAGCATTCTTCTTAATGTCTCGTATTGTTTAAGCATGGTCATTTGCCTAAATCGATACAATAAGATTAAATTAAAGGATATATACTTAAGTATTTTACATGCTTCAGGTAAAGATTTCTCACCCTTGCTGACATGAACATGGAGCACAAAGCTTTAAGACCACGGATTTTTTAGCTGCTGTCTTGGCACTATGAGGGGACCCAGCCTTAGGATGAAGCCAGGTGCTGCAGAGTACAGGAATGGAAAGAACTCATGTCTATGATAACATCTTTGAACTGATAATTATACTGCACCTGGATGCCTCTTAACTCTGGACTTAATGTTATGTGAGGCAATCGATTTCCTTATTCTTATGAAAACCAGCTTCTGTGAAACTGATCAGTATCAAGCGTGAAGCATGCTTCATGAAGCAGCACCAGACAGTAGAAAATACCAGGGCAGCTGCACGTCACAGCCCTGAAATCTGGCCACCGGGGTTCATATCCTGCTTCCACTTGTGCTAGCTGTGTGGCCTTGGGGAACATACTCAACTTCTGGCGGCTTCAGTTTCTACATCTGAAAAACAATGATAATAATAGAGTTCCTCACAGGATAAACGTGCGTAACACACATAATGTCGTGCCTGGCCCCATGGTAAGTCTCAATAAAATCTGACTTGTAATTATGGGTCCCTCTAGGTGTGAAGATCATCTCAGGATCCACAGATTGATTCAAAAGTGGATTCCCAGTCCTCTTCCTTTCTGTCATTGACTCTGTGTCTCTTTATTACTTTGGGTTTTTCTCACTTTTCCTTTCCTGATCTTCCTCCTCTCATTCCTTTAACTAGCCATAATTGGGATTGATTTATAGCTTTATTTGTTGTATTTTAAAATATGTAATTTTACATTTTCTCCTTTTAATTTAAGAAGTCAAAGAATGGAACATTTTATATTTCCTTCAATAAAAAAGAACCTTTTTATTTGCTTTATATATATATATATCCCCATTAAATTTCATCTGCTTGGCTTTGGTCCAGTGTTCCACCCTGTCAGAATCATTTTCCATCTTGACACTGTCAGTTATTGGCTTTGCCATCCTTCCTGGCTTTATTTCATCTTTTAAACCTTCACTAAGTTCTTGACAAAACCTGCAATTTAAGATGGCTCTATCAGTTATCAGGTGAGGTGTATGTGCTGGAAAACTCTAAATCAATGCTCCCAAACTTTAGTGACCATAAGAATCACCTGGAGAGCTTGTTAAAGCACAGATTTGTGGGCCCCTCACCTGAGATTCTGATTCAGTGGGTCTGCAGTGGGGACTTTGCATTTCTAATAAGCTCCCAAGTGATGCTGAATAGGGCTGCCACAAATAATAGGGGCTCAGTCAAGTTAGTATAATAGGTTTTTTTCCCTCTTATATTGAAGTCTGTAGGCAGGTAGTCCAGCCTAGTACCAAGGTTTCAGAACCTAGGCTTTTTCTCCTCTCCTTCCTGCCTTAAATGGCATTTGTTTTCCTATGCATGTTTCAGAATGTTTGCTTGAGCTACAGCCATCATGTCCACATTCAAACCAGTAAGAAAGAGGAAGGGGGAAAGGATGTCTTCTCTCTTTTTAATGACATATCTCAGAAGTTGTATGTGACACTCTACTTACATCTTCTTAGCCAAAACTTCCTCACAAATCACATTAGCTGCAAAGAAATCTGGAAAATATAGTTTTTATTTGGGGTGTCATATATCCAGCTAAAAATCAAGGTTTTCTGATCAAGGCAGAAGAGAATGCACTTCCGACATTACTGATTTTTAATGTTACAAGAAATCTTTCCCAACTCTCCAGCCAGAGATTTGCAATCTAAAACCTGCAATGGGCTAGGAAATTCCAATAAAATTCTGAATTTCAAATTCTGATCACCCCTCTACAGGTAAGTATTATTTCTTTCATTTCTGTGTTCAGAAAATTGAGTCTCAGAGAGCTTCAGTGACTTTCCTGAGATCTCTCGGCAACTAAATGCCCCAACCAAGATTTAAACTCAACCCTGCCAAAGCCCAGGCTTCTAATGCGTCATTCTACATCACAGGAATCCCACATTTGTTTGCAGGATGAGCCTTGAATCAACCAACTACTGTTGCATGCTATGCAACCACAAAACTGAGACCTAGACACTTATTTTACTACCATATCTATGAGTCAACTGGAGACCAGCTGCTCTAGGCTGGGCTTGACTGGACTCCTCCAAGCCACAGCTGGGTCTGGGTCTGCTGCATGGTTCTCCATCTTCCTCAGACTTGTGGGCCTACCAGGGTAGAGCCTTCTCATGCCAAAAGCAGAGAAGCACATCTCACTGCTGCTTGTAGTGGGTCTGCTTCCATTCCCTTGACTGCAGGAAGTCACATGGCCAAGACAAAAGCTAGGCAGTGTAGTCCTCCAGGAGGGAGTAAATATTTCCGAATATGTTCTTATCTACCCCAAGTCACTATACAGATGCATTGGAATGGAAAGAGCCCCAGACTAAGAATCAGAAGTCCCTAGTTCTAGTCCCAGACCTGCCATGAATGACTTGTGCAGCCTTGGACAAATTACTAGCCTCTTCTGGGCCTCTGGTTTGTTCTAGAGATCTCCAAGGCATATGCAGGCTTTAAGAAGCTATGGCATGAAAAAACAAATCATTGCCTCTCAAAATTCTAGTCTCCTCTGAATGTAGCTTAGTCTTTATGCAAAAATAAACACACACACTAGAGTCTCTTCAAAACCACTGGGCTAATAATGTTCATGATTCTGTTAATGACCAAACTGGAGCACAGTGCAGCTGGTCCTGCTGGTCATGGGAAGGCCCCAGAAAGAAATGAAGCCATCAAGAAGCCATTGATGCTGTGACCTTCTGTTGCAGGTTTCTCCTCTACTTAGACAGGTGAGATTTAATTTTGGTGATTTATGATAATGCCTCTAAGTGCACGGGTAAACATGTCACGGTTTATTTTGCAGAATTAATGTAGTCTGATTAATCTCCTGGTCCCCAGCAGATTCTGCTCTGAGAAGTGGAGCAAGACTGCCAGGCTTTTGTGCAAATTATGGCAGGAGGATTGATGGCATGAGAATCATCTGAAATCCACACAATCTGACCTTTTTAATCCCGTGGATCCTTTAGTTGGATTCGTTGCCATCATACTGGATGACTGCTGACCAGGGAGAGACCCTTCTATGAAAGCAGTGTGCAATACCACAATTGCAGCTAAAGTTAATCAAGCTAGTTCCATGCATCAGGTACTTCACATGGTCCTTTGTCCCAAGGATTGAAAAAAGCACATGCTTTTGACTTGGATGGATAGCAGTTCAAATCCTAGTCCCACAATTTAGAAGCTGTTTGATCTTGGATGTATAGTGCAGGCACCGTTGGTGTTCCTCTGTGTACCTTCAACCCTGTGTCTTCTCTGTCCATCTGTGTCCTACAACATGGGCAGTTCCAGCATGTTGCCTTTTCATATTTTGGTAGGAGAGATAAATATGTAAGCAACAAATTGTATTGGAAATAAAACCCATGGGCAACTCTAAGCTGCAGATGGGAAAACCCAGTTTATCCATAACACTGGGGTTAAATCCTTCTTACTAAGAATTGGAGGCCAGGCATGGTGGCTCATGCCTGTAATCCCACCCCTTTAGGAGGCTGAGGCAGGTGGATCACTTGAGCTCAGGAGTTAGAGACCAGCCTGGGTAACATAGTGAAACCTCATCTCTACACACACACACACACACACACACACACACACAGCCAGACATGGTGGCATGTTCCTGTAGTCCCAGCTACTTGGGGGCTGAGGTGGGAGGATTGCTTGAGCCCGGGAGGTCGAGGCTGCAGGGAGCTGTGATCGGGCCGTCGCACTCCGGCCTGGGCAACAGAGTGAGACACTGTCTCAAAGAAAAAAAAATAAAAGAATTGGAGATGGTAGAGATTCACAGCCGAATTTAGGGCTTTTGTGTGTTGAAATACACAAACAAGGTGGGATAGATTGTGCTGCAGCAAAAGGAGTGCCGTGATAACCATCAGGAATCTGGATTTGAGTCTTGATTCTGCTGACTACAAACGATGTGACTGGGGGCAAAGTTACAAAACTTTTGGAATCTCGGTTTCCTCATCTGTAAAGTGGGAATGATAATGCCTGCCCTGCCTATTGCACAGAACTTCTTGTGGAGATCCCAGAGATAAAAGCTGTCAATGATTAATAACTCCATTTTACAGATGAAGAAACCGAAGACAAAAATGTAGGCGGTGGAACAGAGACATAGATCTCGTAGTTCTTCTCCTACCTCATCTTTTACTACTGTTTTTCCCACTCACTCTGCTCCAACCACACTAACTTTTTGTCCTTCCCTTGAATAAAACAAGCTCGTTTTCACCTCAGGGACTTTGCTGTTTCTTCTTTCTAGAATGTTCTTCCCCTATGTCTTCATGGACTTTGAGGAGGGATTGGCATTCCTTTCTTGATATGCAGGAGTCAGTACAAACATCTCTTCCTCATAGAGGTCTTCCACAGACCCCCATTCAAGGTGATCTCTCTCCTAGGCTCCCTTTTGCATACTATCCTGTTATATTTTTGCTCTATCACTTCCTGAGATAATCACATTTTTGTATGGACTTATTAATCATCTCCCACTACTCTCTCTCCTTGAGAAGAAGGATCCTGAATATCTCATTTTCTGTTACATTGTAAGTGCCAAGAACAGGACTTGGTATATTGTGAGCACACAGTAAATATATTTTTGAATGAACAAATTAGCATGTATAGACTTATTTTTAATGACTATAATATGTTGCATGGATATACCATCATTCATTTAACCAGAGCTTTAGAGATGGATACTCAATTTTTCTTTTATGCTTTTACTAATTTTTATTTTCAAATTATTTTGCTACAGCAAACGAGTATAATCTGTGTATACTTACTTGATTTTATCCATAGAGCATATTCTTAGCAGTGGGATTGCTGGATCAAAGGGCATGTGCATTTACAGATTGTGATACATACTGTCAACTTCCCCTATAAAATATTTTCATCAATTTATGTTCCCATCATCTGTGTATGGCACCACCAGCTTAGGGTTCCCTCTAAGTCCCTGCTAATAACTCATTATTGCTGAGAAGCTTTTTGCTGCCTTTCAACTTGCTCTCCAAGTGTTTCATCTACTTTACTCGTTACCCAATGAAAGGCTGTGTGTGCAGCAGCTCTGCTCTATTTCTCTGAGATCTAAGTGCTTTGGATGGTTTTCTCCTCTCATTTAAGTTGCATTCTCTAGCCTGCTATGGCAAAAAAAGGGACATTTAAAATATATGATAGTGTCTGTAAAGATTAGATTATTGTTCAGTAAATATTCATTCTCCTTCCCCTACCCTGTGGCAGGAAAGTACTTTCTATACTCCCTAACTTTGGCCTTGGCCTCGTGATTAGTTTTGGCCAGTAGGATGTTCACAGAGGTGATATGAGCGGAAGATTCAAATATGCCAGTATTGTTAGGCTTGCTCTCATGCCCTTGTTTTTTTTTTTTTTTGCCATGAGAATAACATGCCTTATTTATCTAAATCAGCTAGATCAGATGAACTCCAGCTGTCATGTAGATGTGTAAACGTCTTGTCATATGACACTAAGATTTTTTTGTTCTTATTTGTTACACAGCAAAAGCTGACTGATACAAAGTCCAAAATGAAACTAGAGCTCACATTTTGCAGCACTTGGCACTTTCTATGTTAAATATTAAATATTCCCTAGGGCAGTGGTAGGAGAGGAATATTTGAACCTGTTGACATTCATCTTTGTGTGGGTTTAATTGAGTCTTGAAGAACGTATAGGGCTAAATGAGTCCTAGGTGAGGACTCATAGCAGGAGGAAAGGTATAGAAGAAGGAGTGTGCAAAACCTGTCTTAGGACTAGTGAGCAGCCTAAAATATAGGCTACTTGTCAAAGAGTATTGTAGGAGCTAAGGTTTGAGTTAGGAAACAAAGAATTTGAAGAAGTTAGAGGTAGCTTTTATTCTTTAGCTACTGGTTCCAGCAAAGAAATATAAACTGCAAGGGAACCCTGGATGCCAATTATGTGTCAATTATACCGTAAGTCATTGACATTCCGAGGTCAACTACATAATGAAAACAGGTAAGAGCCTAAGAATAGTCTGGCTGTGCCAAATAGAACAGGCCAGCGGGCAGCTTTATTCATATTTGTATCATTTCCATTTAGAACATCATTATTAGTTAAGCTGTATTTAATGTAGTACCAGCCCATATTTTTGCTCCTTAAATATTGTAGGACTATGGCTTTGTCTTCACAGAAAACAGACATCCGTTGCAGTACTCAAAAGTTATTCTGAACATAGCCTCATATTTATCCACTTTTTGATAGCATATTGTGTTTTTTTAGACAGGGTCTTGCTCTGTCACCCAGGTTGGAGTGTAGTGGTGCAGTCATGGCTCACTGCAGCCTCCACTTCCCAGGCTCAAGCAATCCTTCCACCTCAGCCTCACAAGTAGCTGGGACTACAGGTGTGTGCCACCAGGCCTGACTTATTAAAAAATTATTTTTTTTGTAGAGATGGGGTCTCACATGTTGCCCAGGCAGGTGTTGGAACTCCTGGGCTCAAGCAATCATCCCACCTCAGAGTCCCAAAATTATGGAATTACAGGTGTGAGTCATTGTGCCCAGTTGAATAAAATTTTAAACAATTATTTTATGAGTAGTTTTTGATATTTAATCAAATCAATTTTGGTAATATTCATTCATCCATTTTTAAATATTTAGCATCATGAGAAGTCATATAGATGTGAGTTTGAATTCCAAGTTCATCACTTACTGGTTATGTGCCCTTGAGCAAGTTATTTTACCTTGATAAGACTGTTTCTTTGTCTGGAAAAGAGGGTGAATAAAATCCACCCCGTAGGTTTGCTGTAATGATTAAATTAGTCAATGTGTATGGAGCTGTATCAGTCCATTTTCACGATGCTGATAAAGACATACCCCAGGCTGGGTAACTTATAAAGAAAAAGAGGTTTAATGGACTCACAGTTCCTTGTGGCTGGGGAGGCCTTACAATAGTGGCAGAAGGCGAAAGGCACATCTTACATTGTGGCAGACAAGAGAGAATGACAGCCAAGCTAAAGGGGAAACCCAGTATAAAAACATCAGATTTCGTGAGACTTATTTACTACCACAGAAACAGTATGGGGGAAACCACACCCACGATTCGATTATCATCCACCGGCTCCCTCGCACAACACATGAGAATTACGGGAGCTACAATTCAAGATGAGATTCAGGTGGTGACACATCAATACCATATCAGAAGCATTGTCCCCGGCCTCAGGTAGGCTCAGTAAATGCCATCTGCCATGCAGTTCAACATTTATTGAGAAGCATGAAGGGCTACGAGTCAGGTATTATGCTGGGCACAGTGAAGGAAACAGAATGTTTGTCCTCAAAAATCTCAAAGGCCAGGGAAAAACCAGCCAGGGCTGACTTACAAACATAAGAAGGGAAGTGAGGGATAAGGCCTCAGTGTAGCAGTCCCTGTGTTTTTATCTGCCTGTTGTAGAGGGAACGCCGTAAATAGCAGCCGTGATTCAATCACACAGCCACATGCTTGGATGCCAGGTTCTTAAAACCCTGCCATCGTGACTGATCCAAAGCTGGGCACCTGATCCTAACGGGGTCAGTCAGTTCAGTCTTCTCTAGAATTTTGTATTTATTCTGGATGGCAAATGGACTTACTCCAGGCTGCAAATCATTCCTTTTTCTTAAATTTGATTTTTTGGTTAATAGGAGTGTCACATACACCTGGAAAGCAGTACCAGATCCTTTGCTGCCTGCCCTACCTCTGTTCCTCCTTGAGGGGAAATGTGCATTTATTGGTTGGAGCCTGAAGTACAGATTAGGCTACACTCACGAGTGCCACTGGGTGGGTTCATTGTGTGTTGAAGGGTAGAGACTGGTTCTCATGTCCCTCTTCACACTTCCCTTTTGCAACTAGAGCTGGCTGGGTAAACTGAGCTTTGCCTGACCCTCTGAGACAGAGGGTCTGAGACTCTTCTCCCCCCTCTTTCTCTCTCTCGTGTCCTCTTGCTGCAGTGGTGGAAATTGCCTACATCTGCACTGTCTGCTATGGAAGGCACTAGTTGTGTGCAGCTTTTGAGTACTTGAAATGTGGCTAATGTGACTGAAGACTTGAATTTTCAATTGTATCTAATTCTAATTAATTTAAGCCTAAATCTAAATAACTTCATGTAGCTAATAGCTCCTGTATTGGACAGCAAAGCTGTGCCAGATAGAAAAGGCTGGCAGGCAACTTCATTCACAAATTTTATCGTTTCCATTTAGGGGAGCAGTATTAATTAAGCTCCTTCTAACGTAGTACCAGCCCACATTTTTGCTCCTTAAATATGGAGGAGAGAGTGAGAAGAGTCAAAATTGGATTTTTTTTGGCCAGGGCGGGGGGTGGGGGCGAGAGAGGCTACACTTAGCCTCTGGTCTAATCTGTGTGTTTTAATTCACCTGTACCAAGGAAGATTGAATTCAGGTGCCAGTTGCTGGCTCAGCTAATAATGAAAAGGTATTTTGTTTGTTTGTTTCCTATATGACCACTGTTTCTTGTAGATCTATCTTTCAGGACTTCCTTACTCAGGAAGGGTAATCGGTGGGGCAGGATTCAGGCATTCCCATGGGCTCCAGAAATATTACCATGGCTTAGATGATGTCACTCCGTCTCAAGTGTGGCTTTATCAAATACAATGGGACAAGGCAGGCTGAGGAACAAATGTGTCCCAGGAGTGCTGGCCCAGCTTGGGAGTTTGAATTCCAGGTGCACCATCTATTGATTGCATGACCTTGGACAAGTTACTTTACCTTGATAGGACTCAGTCATGTATTTATTATAGGTTGAGGGGAGGGGTGTCTTTTGTCTTTGCGCCAAAGTGATCTCCAGGTGAGATGACTCCAGTTTGTCCAAGGGCCATCCTCTGGAGAAGGCTGCAGGTGGGAGGTATCAGCATTGTTAGCTACAACCGCCTCCCACTTTCTAGATCCCTCACCTTATTTATTTCATCCATTTCTGCTGATCTTGACTCCAAAAATTTCCCCAGATACGATTTCTTATGCTTTCCCCAGTACCAGTTATTTTCTATGATACCAATTCTTTGATTTAAAAAGTGATTAATACTCCCTAAAATTGTTGTTTGAGTTTCCCTCCTAGACATGAACTCCTTAAGGGCAGGAATCTTGTTTCTTATCTTCACGTCTCTATTCCAGTATGGAGAAATGTGCAGTGAGGCTCCATCATGAACCTGGTTTTCCTGGATCCTGATGTAGTCTGTACTCAGCTGGGGGCACTCAGGACCTGTTTGGAATTAAGCAGACCCAACAGCCAATCATGGCTCTGCTTCGAACTAGCTGAGACTGGGTAGATGAGTAGGTGGCTCCAAGTCTGTTTTCTTACCTGTGGAATGCAGATAGATGACAGCTACCCAACAGTGGGGTCATAAGAACGGAATGTCATCAGGTATGTAAAGTACTTAGGTGCCTGGCACATGGCAGACACTTGGTAAGTGGAGTTATAACCATAATTAAACATTTATCACAGCTTGCTTTTGTTAGAAATGAATACTAACATGTTGTTCCTCATTTGACTGTTAGCTCTTTGAAAGCAGTAACTTTATTTTTTTCCTTTTGGTATCCTTGTTTATCCTTTCCATCCCCAAGCACTCAGCAAAGAGCTTGGGACATGGAGGGGATTCGTAAATACTTATGGGGTTGAAGTCTTGATACATGACAGTTCCTATAATAGGTGGAAAATGGAGTGGAAGTAGAGTGAGACAGTTCAGGGAGAGTGATGTAAAAAGACCTCATGACAGTAGCATCTCCTTAGAAAAATATAGGAATGAACTTATCTATATACTGCATTCCTCAAGAGGAATTTTTGTAAATATACTTAAATGCCTTACATTCCCTAAAGGGGACTATTTCAAACAGACGCAAATACTTGACTGTGTCTTTTAAAGGACTTGTTTACTTAATTCGAGAGATGAAGAGAGAGGCAGGTGGCTGAGATTTGAAGGCAGGGCTGCCAAGAATTCCATTCTGCGGCTGATGAAATGCAGCACTTTCTTTGATGGATGGTTCTTACTTTCTTTTACACAAGAGAGGAAGTTATTTTCCGGGCAGGTATTGTGTCCTTTTCAATGTTGCACCCCCACACCTAGCTCGGTGTTCAAGTGGTATAAGATATTTATGTTAGGTATTTGTTTAATTTTAATTGAGTATTGGATCAGTTGGATTGTGTTTCTTCATCTTTGTTTTCATATCTTAAGAAGGGGTTCTCACCCTAACTGCACATGTGAGTCATCCAGGGAGATTTTGAGAATACTAGTGCTCAAATCTGCTCTGCAGATGTTCTGACTTACCTGATCTAGGGGAGAACCTGAGCAGGTGATGGTCAGTAGCATCCCAGTGATGCCGCTGGGTGGTCCGATGTTGGGATCCACTGGTGAGGACAACAGTCAGTAGAACTGGGTTCCGGTCCGTGGCACCCACTTGTTATGTGACCTGGGGCAATGACTCTTTCTCGCAGTCTTGGCTTTTTTATCTGTAAAATGAGGGCATTGGATTAGAACAGGCAGTTTTAATTTTTCTAGTTCAGAAGCCCATTAAGAATGGGTTTTCCTTCTCTCCAGGAAAATAAGCATACTTATGCAAAATTTGCATATATTTCAAGGAATTGATGAAATTTCCTGTGTTGGTTAGGATTCTTTTCTTCACCAGTGACAGAGACCCAGCTTAAATTGGCACCTACCAAAAAGCAATGTAATAGTTCATGGTCCTCATAAATCCTGGAGTAGAAGTGGCCTAGACATGCTGGAACCGGGAGCTCAGAGATGCAAGGAGGAACTTAGGTCTCTATCTTGCCTCTGCTCTCTGAGTTTTTGGCTTTCTTTTTAGGAAGGGTCTCTCCCAGTGATGGCAAAGATGTCCATCAGCAGCACAGGCTGGTATTCTACCCACCTAGCAACCCCAATAGAAAGAGCACAACCTTTTTTTATGGTCCTGGTAAATGTCTGGCCCAGCCCTGACACAACCCCTGTGGGTAGGGGGTTGGACGCTCGGCTGGCCCCGTGCTTGTCACTATTACATGGAGTGGGTGGGCTCCAGTTGATCTCGGTGGAGAGCAGAATGGGGGTGGTTTCCCAAAAGAAAATTAGGCCATTGTTACCGTAAGACAGAGTAATAAATACTGGGAAGGCAAGGATACAGATAACATCTTACCTTGGAAGGCTGCACATCTATGGAACCCAAAGAGGTGCGTGGCCCCAGATTGACAACACCTGGATCCATGAACTCTGAAGTTGCTCTTAGTAATGTACAATGATAGATAAGCATGGTGTTCTTATTTTTGAAAGTTTTTGGATATATATATATGACATTTGTATATAATATATAATTATATATAATATCAATATTGTAATATATATAATATTTTAAAATTTATATGTAAGAAGAGCTATTGATTTTCCTTCCATGTTTAATTTTATATTCCACTCACTTCTGGAGTGCCAGTTATGTGCTAGATCTGTTAAGCCCATTTGTTTTGATGGCAGTAGTGAAGCTTTGTGGGGGCTAGAAATTTGCAAAAACCCCACAGTGAGGAAGTATAAGAGCTGGGATTCAAATATAGGCTTCCTAATCCACACACAGTGCTGCTTCCAAGAAAATACTGCCTGGTGTCCTGTCCTGTTTTTTTCTGTTTTGAGAGGTTCACCCTATAGAGTACTGTTTAACTTGAATGAATGGTTCCTCCTTGATCATTTAGGTGAAAGTGCTTTCCTAGCGTCAAGGCCTTGTAACCCATCATCTGATGAAACGGGGTAGTTTTGTCTGTTTAAAGTTGACCTTTTTATTTTAAGAGAATAATACACCCAGTGATTTTTGCCTACCTCTTATGACTATACTTATCTAGATCATATTAGCCCCTGTTGCCTAGTATGTGAACCTCAGCCCAAGAGACATGGCTGCAACCAATGAGTGTGACAATTATTCCTGTGTCCAGAAAACATAGGTGATTAGCGGAAGAGGGGTTGTTAGGTTTGGTGCCCTGGAGCACCTCAGGTTTTCTGAAATGCTAAGACCGGAATACATAACTTGTCATTTTAAAGAGAGTATAATTTTAAAAACAGTGGTCTAGCCCAAAGATACTGGACATGACTTTTGTCTGAACTCTCAAATTAGGATCTCTAATAGTTATCTAATGAAAAAAGATTCACTGCTTAAGTTAACAAAAATGTATTGCTCAACTTCCACAGATATTTGGAGAATGAGTCTAAAGGAAGAACAAAACATGCTGCCTTATTATGTGCAGAAATATTGTTGAGGAAAAGGAATAAAATGAATGATCTAGAAAAAAAGGCATTAACTATTAAAGTCCATGGTAAAGTACATGGACGCAAAGTAGAGGTGACTTCTCTAAATAGGTTCTCTAGGCCCATGTCGCAATTCTAATACTCCTTTGCCTTTGAACTTTTCAGGATATTTGGGCACTTACTATCACATGCAAATTCTCGAACAACTTACCCACATCCTCTCTAAACAGGGACTCAGGTTCAAGTCCTGGTTTTGCACTTAGTAGGTCGAGTCAATGAACCACTATTAACATCTTGTGATATCTCCTTCTAGCTGTTGTCTTTATCATTTTCAACCATTGAGGTACTAGTGCATGATTTTGTATTCTGACTTTGTCACCAGATATAAACTCTTTATTTTCATATTGTTGAAAACTCTGTTTTCTATATCATTTTAAATAGCTGCATATTATACCTTTGCATGGATACACAATGATTCTCATGTTTCTTTCTCTGCCATCAGAAGTTGTTCAACCAGGGAGTGACATGATGAGATTTGTGCTGGTAGCTGCCTGGAGGGTGACTGGAAAGAGTGTGGGTTCAGAGGGGCCAGGGCTACTGAGAATTCCTTTCATTAAATGATTATTACAGGAAAGTCTGAGCAGTATCACTGAGGAAGACCCTAAAGTCTATCAGTACAACTTTCTTGATTTATAATGGAAGAAATGGAGACTCAGATTGATAAAATGACCTCATCAAGGTCTCCCAGCCTCACCTGGGGGATTTCTAACTCTCCGTCCAAGGGGCTCTTTCTCTTCAAGTTCAACCTCTACCACAGCCATATCATAACTGAACATAGGCTAGACCCACTCCCAGGGGACTGTTTCAGTAAGAAATAGAGATCTAGTCTTGAAATGCATTTAGCTGTTCATTTTTTTACAAATTGTCAGTGTTATTAGTGATTACTGGCTGCTGGCTTCAAACCATTCCTTGCCTATCCAAACACAGCAAATTAAGGAGAACAAATGATGTAATCTTGTTTTTAAAAAAAGCCATTGAAATGTCCCCCAAAGAGAGGAAGCTATTATTATCCCAGACTTATTAATGGGAAGGTGGGAATAGAGAGGCTAGGCAACTTCTCCAAAGTAATCAGCCAGAATTAGAAGTCAAAATTCCTGATTTCCACCAAGGGGCAAGAGCTCTGCTGGCAGTTTGGCTTTGCCCGCTATAGGGAGGGCCAAGTCAAACAGGATACAATTAAGGATAGAATTCCCATGCCTTCTCCTGCTCTGTGACCCCCTGACCAAGCAGCTCTTGCCAAGTTTCTTTGCTGCTGCTGACTGTCATGCTGTCAGCAAGATGAAGCAGAAACAACTGGGCGGGGCTGACTCTTCCACTGCCTCCTAGCTGTGCCCCACCCAGCTGTGGCTTCACCTCTTGGATCACAAATGTTCCATCTGGAACTGGAGATGAAACCTAATTGCCTGCCCAGCTCCATAATCCAAGACGTAAAGTGAAGGCCCCGTGTAGGGGCTCATGCCTGTAATTTCAGCACTTTGAGAGGCCAAGATGGGAAGATTGTTTGAGCCCAGGAATTTGACACCAGCCTGGGTAACATAGGGAGACTCGTCTCTACAGGAAAAAAAAAAAAAATTTAAGGGAGTGGGCTGGGCATGGTGGCTCATGCCTGTAATCCCAGCACTTTGAGAGGCTGAGGTGGGTGGATCACTTGAGGTCTGGAGTTCAAGACCAGCCTGGCCAACATGGTGAGACCCTGTCTCTACTAAAAATACAAAAATTAGCCGGGTGTGGTGGCGATGTCTGTAATCCCAGATACTCAGGAGGCTGAGGCAGGAGAATTACTTGAACCCAGGACACGGAGTTTGCAGTGAGCCGAGATTGCACCATTGCACTCCAGCTTGGGCGACAGAGCGAGACTCTGTGTTAAAACAAACACACACACAAAAAAACCGGGGGTGGGGGTGTGGTGGCATGCACCTGTAGTTTCAGCTACTTGGAAGGCTGGGGTAGGAGGATCTCTTGAGCTCAGGTGTTCGAGGCTACAGTGAACTGTGATCATGCCACTACATTCCAGCCTGGGTGACAGAGTGAGACCTTATCTCCAAAAAAAAACCAAAAAACCCCACAAAAACAAAAACAAAAAATAAGATGTAAAGCGAGAAGTATGTTTTCAAAAGGCATTTGCCAGGACTTTCATGGTGGCAGGTAATAGAATGTCAATTCATGAGAGATTAGGCAAAAGATAAATTCATAGCAAGAACTTTGAGCAATTTAGTGCCCACCTTCCCTGCAAAACAGAGGATAATAATAATAATAATAATAATCCTGCTTAGGCCGGGCGCGGTGGCTCACGCTTGTAATCCCAGCACTTTGGGAGGCCGAGGCGGGCGGATCACGAGGTCAGGAGATAGAGACCACAGTGAAACCCCGTCTCTACTAAAAATACAAAAAAATTAGCCGGGTGTGGTGGCGGGCGCCTGTAGTCCCAGCTACTCGGAGAGGCTGAGGCAGGAGAATGGCGTGAACCCGGGAGGCGGAGCTTGCAGTGAGCCGAGATTGCGCCACTGCACTCCAGCCTGGGTGACAGAGCGAGACTCTGTCTCAAACAAACAAACAAAAAATAATAATCCTGCTTATAACTGCATTAGATGGGGCCCTAAGCCTTGAATGACTTGTCTCATTAAATCCTTGCAAACTCTGAGATGCCTGGATTTTTTTGTTTTTTTTTTTTGTTTTTTAGAGATAGGGTCTCTGTTTCCCAGGGTAGAGTACAGTGGTGTGACCACAGCTCACGGGAGCCTGTAACTCCTGGGCTCAATGGATCCTCCTGCCTCAGGCTCTCAAGTAGCTGGGACTTCAGATGTGCAACACCACATTCAGCTAATTTATTTTGTATTAAAAAATTTTTTTAGAGACAGGGTCTTTCTATGTTGCCCAGGCTAATCTCAAACTCCTGGGCTCAAGCAATCCTTCTGCTTTAGCCTCCCAGATTGCTGGGGTTACAGTCATGAGCCACTGAGCTCAGCTACTGAGGTGCCTAGTTTTATCAACCTTGTCTTATATAGGGACAAACCAGGGCCTGGGAACCAGAAAGCTGTCAGGCACAGTCCAGTCTCTCTATGTATCAGGCTCCAAGCTGCCACTCTCTCTCTGCCTTCTGGATTTGCGGAAGGAAAGACACAGGCATTTGTAAGAACCTTGCATCCTGGCATTGTGACAATTCTTTAGGGGAAGTGTGATTATCTCCAATTGACAGACAAGAAAAGTGAGGCTGCCTCTACAAGAAGAAAGTTTGTTTTATATTTAAAAGAGCATATGGATTATGTTTTTTTCTTTATGGTTTTGGGATCAAACCCAGTCAGGGTGCAAGGGTGTCTATGACTGAGAGGACAGCAGCTTGACCCTGGAGGGCTTGTGCTGAAGAGCTGCAAGCTGAGGATGGTAGTTCCCCAAGACTTGCAGGTATCTGTATGCATAAATGAGTAAATTAACATTTACTGATACCTTTGTTGGTCAGACCCTGTGCTGGCCAAAGTCACATTTGCCATCTCATTTAAGGTTCACAGCAACTGTGGAGTGGTAGTATTATTTCCATTCTACAGAAGAGAAAATTGAGACTCAGAGAGGTGACATGCCCTGGATCATTGAGCTAGCAAATAGCCAAGATAGAATTTAGACCCACAAACATCGCATTCTGGATATGGGGCTCATTCTGTTTTTCTTCAATGGTTCTATTTGGAATGAACACCAAAACTTTCTAGGTCTTTGGCCAAGAAGAGCAAAACAAACCACAGAAACACTTTATGTCCCACAGAATTACAGAATACCAGAGCTAGAAGGCCTGTTCAAGACTAGGAAATTTTGTATTCCTTGAATTTTGTGGAGTTTCAAAATGCTTTGACACTTTTCTTAGAAAAATCCACACAGCACAGATACACAAAATCTTGCTTACAAGTCTGGGGGGAAGAATCACCCATTGCTTCATCTGCCTTCATATCCAACATGATTTAACATGATGAAAAGAAGTGGTAAAAAGAAGCTCACTAGACTATGAACTTCTATATTATTAATAGAATTCTCCAGAGGAACAGAACCAATAGAATGTATGTGTGCAGATTTATATTCAGGAATTGGCTCTTGCAGTTCTTGGGGTTGGCAAGTCTGAAATCTGCAGGACAGGCCAGCAGGTTGGAGACTTAGGGAAGAGGTGATATTGTAGTTAGAGTCCAAAGACAGCGTAAAGGCAGAATTTTCTCCCTCAGGGACCTCAGTCTTTTTCTCTTAAGCCTGTCAACTGATTAGATGAGGCCCACCCCAATTATAAAGGATAAGCTGCTTTCCTCAAGGTCTACTGATTGGAATGTTAATCTTATCTAAAGAATACCCTCACAGTGACATCTAAACCAATATTTGACCAAACGTCTGGGTGCCATAGTCTAGCCAGGTTGACACATAACAATTAACTATCACAGCTCTGCAAAGCAGAGCCTGGGTCTGATTCACTCTGTGTCTCCAGGGCTGAGTGCAGTTCCTGGCATAGATTGGCTGCTCTTGACATGTTGCCAGATAAATGAGTCAAATTCTAAAGCTTCCATAATGACCTTGGAGGAAGCATGGTGGAAGGGAAAGAAGGCTATGCTCAGCCCGGAAGATTAGGTGCGACTCCAGGAAGCAAAGAGTTGTGGGTTAGAGAGGTGACGTTCAGGGACTTTGGCAGAGGTGTGGGCTTCTAGTGACCTTTCAGGTGTGTCTCAGTGGAGCAACCCTGGTGAGGGCTCTGTGCCTGCTGAGATGCTGCAGAGCAAGGGCTGGAGTGTCAAGTGGCCTGGCCTGGCAGCGGGAGCTCTGGTCCCTGTGCTGCCTCTGGTGCTGTGCTGGCCCTGTGCTGTGGGCCTGGTGGATTGTCTCACCTCTCCGGACTCAGGTCCTGCATCTATGGAAGGGTCACGAACTGGCCGTCTTCAGTCAGGGTCTGACCCACAATCAGGTATGTTTGACCCAGGCAACATTGACAAAATGGTTTAAATAATTGCCAATATTAAAACATGGGCAGATTTTGGCCAGGCATAGTGGCTCACACCTGTAATCCCAGCACTTTGGGAGGCTGAGGTGGGCGAATCAGTTGTGCTCACAAGTTTGAGACCAGCATGGGCAACGTGGTCTCTACAAAAAATATACAAATTAGCCGGCCATGGTGGTACACACCTGTAGTCCCAGCTACTTGGGAGGCTGAGGTGAAAGCATCATTAGAGCCTGGGAGGCAGATGTTGCAGTAAGCTGAGATCTTGCTTCTGCACTCCAGCTTGGGTGACAGAGCTAGACCCTGTCTTAAAAAAAAAAAAAAAAAAAAAAAAAAAAATTATATAAAACATTTGGCAGATTTCAAACAAAAAATGAGGATTTATGGCTTCCCTGAAAATTTCCCTGAAGTCAGGCCAACAACTCTGGGCCTGGCTTTATCTGGTAGCTACCAGGCAGACGGAGGAGCCACTGTGTCCTTAGCTAGGGAAAGCCCTTGTGCTGCCCACTGCGAGGCTCCCATTACTCAGTGTGGTCTCCCTGAGGCGGAGGTTGCAGTTAGCTGCCAGTCATCACTGAACTTGTATGGTGGTTTTTCACTCTTCTATATAACCCCACCAGGCCCCTGGAGACCTTGGAGTTTCTAGACCTTGTTCTAGATGCTCTTCAAGGTCTCTAGGTCTCTTTACATGAATGCCAATATGTTCCTCCAACTGGGCCCTAACACATGTCAGGCATAATGCTAGGCAGTTTATGTGCATCACAGAGGCGAAACATTCCAAGATTCTTAATTAAAATGCTGGACAGGCTTGGTATGGAGCAATCACAGGGTGGGGCTGGCACAGAGTGGGACGGAGCAGTGAGAGGAACAACATTGTCTGGCTAATTGCATGACTTGCAGTCTGAATGGCACTAAAATGATGTTTTCTCATGGTCCAGCTGCCCTGAGAGTTCTTGCATAACATGCCTTCTAAATATATATCTCTATACCTTTCCCAAAAGAGTTTGAGAAAATTTCATTTATTTCCCTAAGTCCTTCAAATGCCTGGGCTGGACATTTGCACAGACACAGCCATTCCTTCATATGAGAATGCCCAGGCTGTAGCCTTATTACTCACTCTAGTTGACCTTTTGAGGCCCACTCTTGCTCAAGAATCGATGGCTGTACAGTAAGAAGTAAACCTCCAAATTGTATTTTCTACGACTCTTTGGTGTCAAGAAATCTAATTTGAAATAGATCAGGTGCAAGGGGAATTTTGTAGGTGAAATTTTACCCATACCTGACTTTAAGCAGTTTGTGGAACATTGGATAACAAGAAGACATAATCCTAGGTCTCAAGAAGCTTGTGCTCTTTCCCATGGGCAAGGGGAGCCTATAAGAAAAAAAAATTACATTTGATTTTGGCATAGAAAGAATATGGGATTTGGGGCCAGGAAACCCTGGCTTTACCATGTACTAGCTTAGCAAATAGTGAAGTCTCTAAAGTGGGACACTTGTCCTTGCATGTTTGTTTTGAGAATGGGCAAGATGTGTGTAAAGTGTCCACCACGTTGTCGTCTGTCACATACTAAGAGCTTAACAAATGACAGCTGTGGTTGTTCTTATTACCATAGCCAGTAGGTGGTCTTGGAGTTGCAGAGACCCCTGTGGTCTGATGGGTCTGGGTGGTTTCAGAAAGGGGCTGGGCTCTAGATGGGGCTTGGAGGATGGGTAGGATATGGGTGGGTTGTTAGCGCTGCAGGTGAGGGAACGGCGTGTGCATGGGTGGAGGCAGAGGTAAGCACGGCATGTTCAGGGGACAGGTCAGACTGGCCTGGCTAGACAAGAGGGTTCACACGGGGGTAAAGGGTTAGAACAATGCCTGGCTTTTGTGATAGCTGGTTAGAATTGCCCCGTGGTCCTCTCTGAAATATCTGTCCCCTTTGCCAAGTGGAAATTGGCATTCCTTGCTCTGGCCAGATACTCTTTTCTCCCCTGCCTGCCTACCTGTAGGCATAGGCAGTGGAGCCAATGAATTGCCCTTATTCTCTGCCAAGTTTCCAATTAAGAGATTACATACCTGGCATTTCTATGGAGCCGGCCTAGGATTGTGTCCTGAGTGAGGGTCAGCCAGGCCCAAGGAGCCGACCAGCATGCAGTATCCAGGGATAGTGGAGCAGACCAGGCTGGGGATCCTCTGACTTGGGATGGCTGCTTCCCAGGTTTCTCTACCCCTTTCTGTGTGGACAAAAGAACTGGAAATTCAGAGAGGGAACTCTTCACCCTGGTACACAGGATATTTTACTGGGAAGAGCCAGAGAAGACATCTAGTGCTTAGTCCAACTTGACATCTGACTTTGCAGAAGACACTGCAGAGCTTTCTGAATAGGTGGTTGCAGCTTCTATGTGCAGACCCCAAATGCAGGGGCTCACTCCCTCCACAACAATCCTTGCTTCTGTTGACAGCTTTAGCAGTTTTCAAGCTTGTCCTTATATTGAATTATGTACCAATACTCCTTGTGTTTTCTTGTACTACTTTTTGTTTTATTTCTGTTTATGTCTAGTTATAAGGTTAGATAACATTATCTTAATAGCACTTCATAGAGACAGCCTCAACTCTAGGAAGGGAGATGTGTAAATAAGAAATGCAGTCTGAAACCAGCCTGGGCAACATGGTGAGTCCCCATCTCTACAAAAAAATACAAAAATTAGCCAGGCCTGGTGGCATGCATCTGTGGTCCCAGCTACTTGGGAGGCTGAGAAAGGAGGGTTGTCTGTGCCCAGGAGGTCAAGGCTGCAGTGAGCCATAATTGCGCCACTGCACTCCAGTCTGAGCAGCACAGCAAGACCCTGTCTGAAATAAAAAAAGAAATGTGATGGAGAGCTTGAGAGGGGAAGGGAGTAGGGAAAATTCTGGCTGAGAGTAGAGGCAAGATTTTCTCAGGTTCCACACTGGGCACTCATCTTCAGGGGTCTCGTGGAGGCATGGCCAATAGGGAGAAGACCACTCAAGTTGTGGGAAAGGAGAGCAGGCTTGCTGGGGATGACTCTTCCTAGGTCCCCCTTCCCCCGAACCATGACAACCATCTTGTTTGTTTTCATTCAGTGGAGCTAAAGAATGAGTGTGGTCTCTCTCATACAGGAGAGCTCTTTGAAATTTCCTTTCTTTGGGTGAGTAAGACATAGTACTTGGCCACAAGGAGATCATAGTTTAGAGAACAAGAGAGATCTAGGAGGAAAAGTATATGAAGATACTCTGTCCTGGGATGGGGTGTATGTAACAGCCAAGGGAGGAAGATGAAGGCCCTAATCCACTCTGAGGCATGGATCTTTCCACCTTCTTATGTCCAACCTCGAGTCTTCTCTTGTACTTTGCTGATAACATCAGTGGTCATTTTTATCTTTTCCGTTTCTAGCACTCTCTGATAGTAACATTTTACTGAATACTTAGCGCATGCTGGGCCCTGTGCTAAGCGCTTTTCATAGATTATTTCACTTAACAATGCACCAGGAAAGGATTGCTCTTCTCCTTTCTTCATGACTGAAGACACGGAGGACAGAGAGGTGAACTAACGTGTTCTAGGTCACACAGCAAGAAGGGGCAGAGCTAGAATATGAATCACAGCCACCTAACCACACAGCTTCCATTCCTTCCCCCATACCAGTCTGAATACTTGATAGATAATACCACAACAGGTTTCTCTCAACAAATTAGGGTTGGTTGGGTAAGAGTTACTGAGAAGAAGAAAAAGGTTCTAAATTGTGAAAAGCCTTCTATTTCATGGATTCAATTTGGATTCAATCTATAGGCATTAGGGAAGCATTGCAGTGTTTTAAAGAGAGCAGTTATGTCAGATTTGCATTTAAGGACTATGTTTCTGGAGGTGTTGTGAGGAAACTGACTGCACAGAGGAAAGTAGAGGCAGTGGGCACAGTGGCTCATGCCTGTAATCCCAGCACGTTGGGAGGCCTAGGTGGGCAGATCACTTGAGTCCAGGGGTTTGAGACCAGCCTGGCCAACATGGGAAAACCCTGTCTTTACTAAAAATACAAAAATTAACTGGGCATGTTGGCACATGCCTGTAATCCCAGCAACTCGGGAGGCTGAGGCATGAGAATCGCTCGAATCTGGCAAGTGGAGGTTGCAGTGAGCCGAGATCACACCACTGCACTCCAGCTTAGGGGACAGAGTGAGACTCTGTCTCAAGAAAAGAAAAAGAAAGGAAAAGAAAAAAGAAAGTGGAGGCAAACAGATGGCTGGGAGGCTGTTTGGCTTTCCAAGTAAGAGGTAAGGGTGCGAGAGAACACCATTTGGCACTAACTGGGTACCAGGCATGGCACTACACACTTTGCCTAATAATTACATTTGATCTCTACAACAATTTTGTGAGGTGCAAATTGCAGCAGTGTTTCTCCACTCTGGCTGCCCCTGTAATTACCTGGTGAGCTGTAAAACAGTGATTCTCCAAGTGTGGTCCCCGGACTAGCAGCATCAGCATCCCTGGGCACTTGTTTACAACGCAAATTCTTGAGTCCCACCCCAGACCTACTGAATCAGAAACCCTGAGGGTGGGACCCAGCAATTTCTGTTTGAACCAACCCTTCAGGTGACTCTATGTGAACTCGTGTGTAAGAACCACTAGACTGCAAGTTAGTTGTCTTCCCTAACCTGGAGATCAGGTCTCGTTGTTCCTCCCCCATTCCCAAAGCGAGTGGCTGGTCTGAAGTTGTGAAGGCATCAACATTGTTCCAGAGGGACAGAGAGAGCTGCTGGATGGAATACTTCAATCAGGAATTTATTAAGTGCCATGTGTGTACTCAATGCCTTGCTACATGCTCTCAGGAATTTGAAAGTCAGGTCTCAGAGCCCACCTTCAAGCAGTTGAAAGTATGTTACTTATTCATCCATTCATTCCATAAATATTTCTTGAGCACCTATCATGAGTCAGGCATAGTACTGGATGTGGTGAACAAGATACACGGTGAATTGTGAACAAGACAGATAAGGTTGCCACGCTCAGTGTCTTTTTTTAAAATTTATTTTTATTTTTATTTTATTTTATTTTTTTTGAGGCAGAGTTTCGCCCTTTTTGCCCAGACTGGAGTGCAATGGCACAATCTCGGCTCACCACAACCTCTGCCTCTCGGGTTCAAGCAATTCTCCTGCCTCAGCCTCCCGAGTAGCTTGGATTACAGGGGCCCGCCACTACACCTGGCTAATTTTGTATTTTTAGTAGAGACAGGATTTCTCTATGTTGGTCAGGCTAGTCTCGAACTCCTGACCTCAGGAGATCTGCCTGCCTCAGCCTCCTAAAGTGCTGGGATTAAAGGCATGAGCCACCACGTCTGGCTCACTCTCGGTGTCTTAATCCTACATGGGAAAAAATAGAAGATGAACAAGTGAACAACTACATAAATGTAAAATGGTGATACTTACTATGAAGGAAAGGAAGCAAGGTCAAATGTCAGAGAGTAGGAAAGAGGTGGAAGGCAGGGGTGGGTGTCTGTCAGAGAAAGGGTGATTTGAACTGAGACCTGAATTATAAGAGAGGCTTGCAAAGATCTGACACAGGGCATTCCAGACAGAAAGAAGAAGGTTTGTGCAAAGGCACTGAGGTGGGTGGGGGCTCCGTAAGTGTAAGGAAGAGGCAGGAGGTCCATGTGGCTGGATTTTGTAGGGGGGTGGAGTCAGAAGCTAGCATGGACGAGCACAACAGTTGGGCACCAGTGGTCCAGGTGAGGACTTCAGAGGTCAGCCCCTGAGAAAGCCTGGCACGTCCACACAAGACCCGGAGATTATCCCCAGGCTGGCCAGGCCCCTTCTTGTGATCCCCACACCTGGAAATCATGGGCTCTGTCTTTGGTTCCTGAGATCCAAGGAACCTGTGGACTCTTCTGATCCAAGCTTGGTCTCCAGGAAACCCATTTGTGTGTCTTTCTTTTTCTCGTTCTCTTTCTCTTTTAAAGAAAAATAAACCAGGGAAAGGCTCCCTTCCAGATGGAGAACCTGAAAGCCTGTTGAAGTTTTTATAAGGGTCACACTCTCAGAAGCTCCAGTGTTAGAGATGAATCATCCAGTGCCTAAGTCCAGCGTTCCAGTTTTGCAGACAAAATTGTGGCCCAGAGAGCAGAGGCTTGCCACTGTAACCAGGAGGTTGCTGACCATGTATTTAAATGTTTTTAGGGATAGAGTTTCATTATATTGCCCAGGCTGGAGTGCAGTGGCTATTCACAGGTGCACTCATAGTGCGTTATATCCCTGGTCTCCTGGGCTCTTTGGCCATGTTTCAAAGTTTCCTCAAGTTGCAAGTGGTGCAGCCTGAATGACTTCAGATTCTTTGACTCCAAGGCACTGCCTGTCCTTGCAAAGCCTGACTGCCTGTCCTAATTACAAGGGAAAAACGCAGGATTCCCACCTTGACTTGTGAAAATGAGGTTATTGTGTTAAGCGATCCTCCTGCCTCAGTCTCCCAAGTAGCACGCCACCACACCTGGCTCTGGCTACAGGTTTAATACTTTATCTTTTTGTGTTGGACATTAAGTTACTGACTCTCAGCTCCAAACTCACCCTTTGCTACTCTGACTTATGATGCTGGGGCTGGGACTCTGCAAACCACATTTCTATCCTGTCCACTGGCTCTGAATTTAGGTTCTTGGATGGGGGTGTGAGAGAGGAAGAAAGCCTTGGGCATCTCTGCATCCTCTGTCCAAGAATGACCCCAGCAGCAACAGTGGACTCCAGAGTCCCCTTGGTTTCAGGTTGCAGGCGTTCCACAGTTCTGGGATCAGCCTCCTTGCACCCCCAGTACCTACCAGCTGGAGCCCCTTCTTTAGACATCTGCATTCAAGCTCCAGAGGGCCTCCCTCCTCAGAGATTCTAAATTCTAATAATCCCGAACTTTTCTTCTGTTTTCTTGCCCTTGGGTTGGGAGCTGCTTTGACAGTTGCTGCTCTTGTACTACCCTTCTTAGTGCTCCCCATTTTTTTCTACCCAGTACTTGGTAAATGATTCTTTGTATCAAGGTCTGTCTGTTAAAATAACTGGTAGAGTGTCTGTCTCCTGATAGGACCCTAACTAGACATGCTGTTTTAAAAGCCCCATTTGCATCCTTTTGCCTCCTCTGGTCTTGATTCTTATCTTGTGAAGCAGGATGTGTTAATGTTATCAGGGAAACTGAGGCTCAGGCAGCTTTGGCCATGTTTCCAAGTTCTCTCAAGTTGCAAGTGGTGGAGCCTGAAGGACTCCAGTTTCTTTGACTCCAAGAGCACTGCCTGTCCTTCCAAATCCTGACTGCTTGTCCTAATTCCAAGGGAAAAATGCAGAACTCCCACCTTGACTTACAAAAATGAGGCAATTGTGTGCTCTGTTACAAGCATTATAAAGACTATGCCTTAAATGATATATTCCTTGGAAATGAAAGGGCAAGAAATAGAATTTGTTAGTAAATCTTCATGATAAGTTCCAAAATCTCAATAAAATAGGATTATTCTATGAGGCTTGCAGTACTAAAAAAATTTTACTGTGAAAATTGTGTAGGCTCTCGTTTATTTTTTGTTCTTCTCTATAAGGCATTTTATTGGTTATATATTTTAGGGGCAAGTAATTTAGTTGTATATTTTTCTGTATGTCTTGTATTTTTTTTTTGTTTTTGAGACAGAGTCTTGCTCTGTTGCCCAGGCTGGAGTGCAGTGGCGTGATCTCGGCTCACTGCCTCCCAGGTTCATACCATTCTCCTGCTTCAGCCTCTCTTGTAGCTGGGACTACAGGCACCCGCCACCACGCCTGGCTAATTTTTTGTTTTTTAGTAGAGACGGGGTTTCACCGTGTTAGCCATGATGGTCTCAATCTCCTGACCTCGTGATCCACCTGCCTCGGCCTCCCAAAGTGCTGGAATTACAGGCATGAGCCACCGCGCCTGGCCATGTCTTGTATTTTGAAGTGCATAAAGAATGTGTGTGTTCATCCGTAGTATCAAGGAATAGGGTTTCTCCTTAATTGAATATTCTGTTGGAGTGACTGTAATCGTTATATTGGCTAATCATTTGAAAATAATTAGAATAATGTGGCAAATGTAGTATTTACAGTGTGCCATGCACTGTTCTAAGTGTTTTACATATATTAAATTAACTTATGTAATTTCCACAAAAACCCTGAGAGTGGATAGTATTATAATATTTTTTTCATTGATACCATTAAGGCACAGTGAGAGTAAGGAACTTGTCCAGAGTCACACAGCTGACAAGTGTAAGAGCTGGGAATTGAACCCATGATATCTGGCTCCAGAGTTCTTGCTCCTATGCAGTCTACTGACTCTGTTTCTAAGATCACTCCTTTTTTGAGTCTGCAGTTGTCATAGTCAGGTTATTTATGAGTGCTGGAAAATAAGAAAGAGAACAGTGATGCCAAGTCTGTCGAGCATATAAACATGATGGTGCAGTGCTGCTTTAACAAAGGGATGCCCCCACCACCAGCGCGTAGAGAGTATGATGGATTGATTGCATTAATAGCCCCGATTATTCATGCCTCTTTTTATTCTACTTTGTGGTAATGCTCTCCCATGCTGACTCTGGGATTAATAGTGTCAACTGCTGTATTAGATGTCTATGTTGTGTAACACATTACTACGATCTTACTGGCCTAAAACAACGTATCTTTCTTATTTCCCACAGTTTCTGTGGGTCAGGAATCTGAGCAGGGTTAAAGGGGCCCTTTATTTAGGGTCGCACGAGGCTGCAATCAAGGAATCAGCTGTGCTGCCTTCCTTTCTGCAGCTCAGGTTCCTCTTCCAAGGTCACATCGTTTGTTGACAGAAGTTAGTTCCTTGCAGTTATAGCACTAAGGTCCTCATTTTCTTGTTGGCTGGTAGCTGGGGACGACTCTCAGCTCCTAGATGTCACTGGTTGTTCCTTGCCACATGGCCCTCTTACACTGTGACAGCTCACTTATTCAAGGCCAGCAGGAGAATCTCTTATTTACGTTCGCCATGATGGAGTCTTACAGAACACAATGCGATCACGACAGTGACTATTCCAACACCTATATACCATATGAGGGGACTTCCAAATGTTCACGGAAACACGGAATTAAAAGATGCAAATTTACAAATATAAACTTTGTTTCCCAACACAAATTCCATCAAGTTCAAGACACCTTTGTAAGTGATTATAAAAGTCATGGCCGGGCATGGTGGCTCACACCTGTAATCTCAGCACTTTGGGAGGCCGAGGCGGGCAGATCACAAGGTCAGGAGATCGAGACCATCCTGGCTAACATGGTGAAACCCCATCTCTACTAAAAATACAAAAAATTAGCCGGGTGTGATGGTGGGCGCCTGTAGTCCCAGCTACTCAGGAGGCTGAGGCAGGAGAACAGCGTGAACCCAGGAGGTGGAGCTTGCAGTGAGCTGAGATCACACCACTGCACTCCAGCCTGGGTGACAGAGCAAGACTGTCTCAAAAAAAAAAAAAAAAAAAAGTCATTTAGTTCATCCCTAAAGAACTGAGGGCCCTGGGAATTTAACCATGTCAGTGCAGTCTTTTAACATTATTAACTGAAGAAAAATGGGTGCCATTTAAAGATTTTTTTAAGATTAGGATACAAAAAGAAGTCAGATCAGGAGTGTAAGGTGAATGCCTAGTGATTTCCCATCAAAACTCTTGCAAAATTTTCCTTGGTTGATGAGAAGAATGAGAAGCAGCACTATTGAAAGACTCTCTGGTGAAGCATTCCCAGGCATTTTTCTGCTAAAGCTTTGGCTAACTTTCTCAAAACACTCTCAAAATAAGCACATTATTGCTCCTTGGTTCTCCAGAAAGTCAAGCAAAATTCCTTGAGCATAACCCAGAACTGTTGCTATGACCCTTGGTCTTGACCCCTCCACTTTTGCTTTGACTGTAAACTTTCATCTCTTGGTAGCCATGGCTTTGATTGTATTTTGTCTTCAGGATTATACTGGTAAAGCCATGTTTCATTTCCTGTTAAAATTCTTTAAAGAAATGCTTTAGGGTCTTTTTTTTTTTTTTTCTTGAAATAGGGTTGTGCCCTGTCACCCAGGCTGGAGTGCAGTGGTATGATCTTGGCTTACTGCAGCCACAACCTCTGAGGCTCAAACCATACTCCCACCTCAGCCTCCTGACTGTACTACAGTTATGCACCACCACATCTGGCTAATTTTGTTTATTTTTTGTAGAGACAAGGTCTTACTATGTTATCTAGGCTTGTCTCAAACTCCTGGTCTCAAGTGATACTCTTGCCTTCGCCTCCCCGAGTGCTGGGATTACAAGTGTGAGCCACTTTATCCAACCAGCTTTAGCATCTTGATCCCAGATGTTTAAAATTTCCATTGAAAGCTTTCCTCTTGTCTGCAGTTGATCTGGGTGCAACAGTTTTAGCATCTATTGAATGGAAAGTTTGTTCAACTTTAATTTTTCAGTCAAAATTGTGTAAGCCAAACCAACTGAGATATCTATGGTGTTGGCCATTGTTTCTGGTGTTAATTGTTGGTTCTCTTCAATTAGGGTATGAACAAGATTAATTTATTCCTCACAAACTGATGTGGATGGTCTGCCACTGTGGTCTTTCGTTTTCAACATCATCTCCTCCCTTCTTAAAACAAGTTATCCATTTGTAATTTGCTGATTTCTTAGGGGCATTGTCCCCATAAACTTTTCATAAAACATCAATGATTTCACCATTCTTTCATCCAAGCTTCACTGTAAATTTGATGTTTGTTCCTGCTTCATTTTTAACAGAATTCATGTTGCTCTGATAGGGGCTCTTTTCAAACTGATGTTTTATCCTTCTTAGTGTCTCAGATGAAATCCTGTTCACATGTTATAACAAGGTAGTATGGTTTTATTTTGGTGCAAAAATTTTGAAGTCCATGCATAGTTTTCTTAAATATGTTGTGTCCATAAACTTTTTGAAGGTCCCCTTGTATTCTGTTGGCCAGAAGCAAGTCCTAGGTTCCACCTGTATCCATGAGTAGGGGATTATACATGGGTGTGATTCGTTGGGGGCTCATCTTAGAATCCTTCCTACCACTCTTGTTTTAGCCAGTGGGAAGTGGCAAACTTAGCAGAAATGTGCTTGCAGGTTTCTGCTGGGCCCCAACATTGCCCTGAGGCCATGCCTGGGCTAATCTACTGTTAGAGAAAGTGAGAGACATGTAAAGGAGAGCTGAGCCATTCCAGCTGAAATTAGACCAGCTTAGAGCCAGTCAAACTCCAAAAGTGAGAAAGAGTCTGACCAAAATCAGAGCTGCCTGTCCAACCTGCAGCTGACTGTAGATGTGTGAGAAAGCCTGGTCAAGACTAGAATCATCAGGTACCTCATAAGTTTGTGAACAGTAATAGTGGTTATTGTTTTTAAGCTGCTGAGTTTAGGTGATTTTTATGCAGTACTGTGCTGTCAACAGATAACGGATACAGTGTTACCATTCATTGCATACCCATTTCTTGCCAGGTATCATGTTAGTTTTTCCATGCTTACTTTCTCATTTAATCCTCAAAGAAGCCCTGAATGAGGGTTTGTGTCTAATCAGTATTTTCATTGTAGACGTTGATGAGGACGTCAATATTATGATTGCTAATGGCCAAAAAGCTCCTGAAAAGATGCTCAACATCACGAATCATTAGGGAAATATAAATCAAAGCTACAATGAGATAACACTTTGCAATCAATTAGAAGCAACCATTAAAAAAAAAAGAAAATAACAAATGTTGGAGAGGATGTGGAGAAATTGGAACCCTTGGGCACTGTTGGTGAGACTGTAAAATGGTGCAATTGCTGTGGAAAACAATATGGAGGTTACTAAAAAAATTAGAAATAGAATTACTGTATGATCAAGGAATTCCACTTCTGGGTATATACCCTAAATAATTGAAAGCAGGATCTCAAAAAAAGTCTGTGCATGAATGTTCATAGCAGCATTATTTACAACAGCTAAAAGATGGAAGCAACCCAAGTGTCCATCAGCAGGTGAGTAAATAACCAAAATGTGACATCCACGTGCAGTGGAATATTATTCAGCCTTAAAAAGGAAGACAATTCTGACACATGCTGCAATGTGGATGAACCTTGAGGACATTATACTAAGTAAAATAAGCCAGCAACAAAAAGACATGTACTGTATGATTCCACTCCTATGAGGTATCTCGTGTAGTGAAATTCATAGAAACAGGAAGTAGCATGGTGGTTGCCAGGGGCTAGAGGAGAGAGGAGTAGGGAGTTATTGTTTAATGGGTACAGTTTCAGTTTTGTAAGATGAAAAAAGTTCTGGAAAAGGATGGTGGTGATTGCACAACCATGTGAATTTATTTACTGTACATTTAAAAATGGCTAAGATGGTAAATTTTATGTTATATGTACTTTAACCACAATTTTAAAAAGCAGATTATGGCTGGGCACAGTAGCTTACACCTGTAATCCTAGCACTTTGGGATGCCAAGGAAGGTGGATTGCCTGAGCTCAGGAGTTTGAGACCAGTCTGGACAACATGGTGAAACCCCATCTCTACTAAAAATACAAAAATTAGCCGACATCATGGTGCGCACCTTTAGTCCCAGCTACTTGGGGGGCTGAGGCATGAGAATTGCTTGAGCCCAGGAGGCAGAGGTTGCAATGAGCCGAGATTGCACCACTGCACTCTAGCCTGGGTGACAGAGTGAGACTGTCTCCAAAAAAAACCAAAAAATTAAAATAAATGAATGAATAAATAAATAAATGCAGACTATGATTACTGTCTCTTCTACTGGTAGTGCAAATCCTCCTGTAAAAAGCCTACTTTTTCTTTTTTTCTTTTTTTTTTTTGAGACGGAGTCTTGCTTTGTTGCCTAGGCTATAGTGCAGTGGCACAATCTCGGCTCACTGCGACCTCCACCTCCCAGGTTCAAGCAATTCTCCTGCCTCAGCCTCCTGACTAGCTGGGATTACAGGCAAATGCCTCCACCCCTGACTGATTTTTGTATTTTTAGTAGAGAAGGTGTTTCACCGTTTTGGCTAGGCTGGTCTTGAATTCCTGACCTCAGGTGATTCACCCGCCTAGGCCCCCCAAAGTGCTGGGATTACAGGCATGAACCACCATGCCTGGCCTTATTGTTCTTTAAGCTACTTTCTCCAAGTAGCCCTCCTTGCTGACATGTCTTTTTTTTTTAATATTCCAGTTTATCTTTTGTTAGTAAGACCCTATATTTAAGGGTAAGTGATGCATGGAGTTTGTAAAGTCTGTAAGTTCAGAGCCTCTGATGTTGGACTTCCTGGGTTCAAATTTGGACTCTACCCTTGACCAGCTATGTGGTCTTGGGAAATTCATTTAATCTCTGTAAGCATCGTTTTTCTTATATGCAAAGTCAAGATAACAGCACAACCTCGTAGCATTGTTGTGAAGATTGAGTGATGAGAGACATGTAAAATGCTAGGCACAGCGCCTGGCAAGAAGTAAGCACTCAGTAAATGTCAGCTGTTGTTGGTACCTGATAAAAGATAATACCTGCCTAGTGATCCTAAAAACACACAATAGATACTCATCATTATGCACAACATAACGAACATAATTAAGAACTTGGCAACTGAAAAAATATAGCATACGGTTTCATACCTATTGTATGATCCTAAGAACAAACCATTTGTTCTTTTCCTTTTAGTTAGTATTCAAAATTAAGGGAAAATTGCCCACAATTGAAATCTGGGCATTATAAAAATGGGTCACAATACAAAGCCTTCCACAGTCAAATGACTCAATTAGTGTTGAAATGGCCACGTCATGGCGTTAGTGGCTCTTCCCCGCTCGCCCTTGCTTACAGTTGTCTCTCCCCTCTTGAAGATTGTGATATGGTATGTCTTGTATGATCAGTGTTGTGCAGTCCTATGTGGCTCAAAGCAGGGTGAGCTTTTTGAGGGATGGGGACATGTCTGATTCACCCCCTGATATATCACTGTGCTTGACATAAAGAAGTCTCCCATGAGTATGCACAGGATTGAATCAATGATGTTGTGAGGACTTAGGGGTCATAGTTAGAAGTTTCGTAAGAATCGGGAAACATACATCTACACATGGAGAGTTGAACTTTAAATTCCACACATAGTGGATCAGAAAAGAGTGGTGCAAAATGTAGCGATTTTAGCATGAAGACACTCAGGCCACCTGTCTTGATTGGCCAGGGCAGCTATGACACATTATCATAGACTGGCTGGCTTAAACAACAGAGAATATTTCTCACAGTTTTGGAGCCTAGGAAGTTCTAGATCAGAGTGTCAGTGTGATTGAGTTCTGTTGGGGGCTCTTTTTGTGGTTTTCTGACAGCTGTCGTCTTGCTGTGTCCTCACATGGTGGACGGCACAGAGAGAGGAAGCAAACTCCTACTCTTCCTCTGAGGGCACTCATTCCATCCTGGGGCTCCACCATCATGACCTAATTACCACCCAAAGACCCCATCTCTAAATACCACCACATTGAGAATTATAGTTTCAAAATATCAATTTTTGGCAGGGGGCAGGGGACACATTTAGTACACAGCCACTTAACACAGGATTAACCTTTAAAGAGAAAATGGGGATCGCACCATTGCACTCCAGCCTGGGCAACAGTATGAGACTCCTTCTCAAAAAGAAAAAAAATAGAGAAAGTGGGACCATCAGAAGTTGGCACTGGCTAGTGGTGTCAGTGGTGGTTTGTCGGACTTGGAGGGATGGCAAAGGGAGTCACAAATGATAAATATCGCCAAGACCCTATCCAGCTTTCATCAGGGTGGGAGTCATACTGGTTTCTGGGTCCATTGGTCAAGTTATGCCCATGGTGGAGGTAGATACCATTGACTGTGTAAGCCTGACACCACCTAGGCTCCAGTTGCATGCTCACCAAGCCTGTGGGTAAGCCTGCCTACAGGGAAATCATGGAGTGGTGAAATGGACTCAAGTATTCTTGTTCTCATATGTGGTAGGTGGAACCAAAGATGTCCACATCTTCATCCCTGGGAACTGTGACTATGCTGTGTTACACGGCAAAGGCAAATTAAGGTTGCAAATGGGATTATAGTTTCTAATCAGCTGACTTTAAATTAGGGAGGTTATTCTAGATTATCTGGGTGGGCTCAAGGTAATCACGAGGGTCCTTAAAAGTGGAAGAGGAAGGCAGAAGAAGAGTGAGGTTGGAAGGATGTAAGCTGAGAAGGATTCAGCCCACTGTCACTGTCTTTGAAGACGGAGGAAGGGGCCATGAACCAGGGAGTGCAGGAGGCCTCTAGAAGCTGGAGGAGAAAGAATAGGGATCCTCCCTTAGAGCCCCCAGAATTAATTGTCCTGCCAACAGTGAGACACATGCCAGGCTTCTGATCTGCTGAACTGTAAGATCATACACTGGTGGTGTTGTAAGCCACTAAATTTGTGGTTTTGTTACAGCAGCTGTTGGAAACTAATACACCAGAGCAGTGATTTCTCAGTATAAATGAGTAAATTAACATTTTTATTTGTTTCAGCTTCAAGGTGTGTGGTTTAAACTCTCCATGGGATGATACAATCTGATTTCTGACTCTGCAAATCTGACCAGACTTATCCCCTTGCAATGAACTGAATGTTTGTGTCCCCCCAAAATTCAAATGTTGAAATCCTGGCCCTCAAATGTGATGTTATTAGAAGGTGGGGCCTCTGGGAGGTGCTTAGGTCATGAGTATGAAGCCCTCATGAATGGAATTATTACCCTTGGAAAAAGGACCCCAGAGAGAAATCTCATTTTTTTTTTTTTTTGACCATGTGAGAATACAGGGAGAAGATGGCCATCTATGTGCCAGGAAGCCCTCACTAGACACCAAGTCTGCCAGCACCTTGAACTTGGATTTCTCAGTCTTCACAACTGTGTGAGGTAAATGTTTGTTGTTTAAGCCACTCAGTCTGTGGCATTTTTGTTATAGCATCCTGAATAGACTAACATATGCTTGGCAGGACTCTCCACTAAGAGATCATAAGAATCGTCATCATATATTGGGAGCTTCTGTGTGTTGAGTGCTTTACCAGTGTGTTGCCTAGAATTATCTCTATCACCCTATGAATTAGGTATGGTTATTCTCATTTTATAAATGTGATAACTGTGGTTCAAGTTGAGCCACACAACCTCAGATGATGTGATGTGGATTTAAACCCTGGTCTGGGTTCTCCACTCATGTTTTTTCAAACACCCCTAGCTGCCTCACCGCCATGCTGTCTCTGAGAAGACTATCTCTCAGAGAACAATCTGCCTTGTTCATAGCATGATGCATGAAGAAAAGCAGCTGGGCAGGAGAGGGACAGAAAAATCTCCCATCTTCCTGCATAGCTGAGGCTTTCCCCACTTCTAGGGAGAAGGCACTGGAGTGAATCCCATGAACACTCTCAACTGTTTCCAAAATGTTGCCAAAATACTTCTGTGTACTGATATTTTGAAATCCCAAATGTGGTGGTATGTTGTATTTTAGCTGTTTTACAAATTGTATATGTTTCATTCTAGCTTAGTTTCTGCCATTCTCAATGATTTCTTTATTTTCTTAAATATTTCTGAATAAAAGGGCCTCCTTAGTTAACCTAAGACAGGTGTATTTAAGCTGAACCAGGTATGGTTAACCTGAATGAAGAGGAGGCAGCTGGCAAATGGTCAGAGAAAGCTGATTAGGAAATGAACATCCTATATGGTAGAGGTTCTTCTTTATCATACACACAATTCTTGATGAAATGAGAATACGTAAAATCAGCCCAGCAAACCTGCTTGGTTTCACCTTCTTTCTCCAAGATTGTGATGGATCTGCAGAGCAGAGTTGAGAGTATATATCATTTGTCTGTGGTCTGTTCCAGTGGAATCGTATGACGTGTAATATCTAACTGTGACTGCCCAAATCTTCCCGACTCACTTTGCCAAAGAGGGAACTAGGTCTTCAGAGTTGGAGTGACTTACCTAAGGTCATTCTATGGCAAGGTGGCAGGGCTAGAATTTAAACGCAGACTCTAGGTTCCAAGTGCACACCCTTTCTACTGTACTATCACAGCCTCTTGTTTCCCTTCAGTACTTAGCTCAGTTCCTTGAAGGTACTAAGAGTCAGCTCTGTAAGTGCTTCCTCAATGAAGCTGAGGTTGTGCACATGAGAATAGTGAATACGATTTTTTGTTTTCCAGCAGTTTTTCTGGGTGACTGCAGGAAGCACTTGGCTTTCATCATTGGCCAACTGGGGATATCCATTCCTGGAAGTCATTTGATCACTTAAACTCCCAACTCACTCAAGAGGTAGCCTGCAAGGGCCTTGCAGCTTTGATCCAAATTTTCCATCCAAACAGCCATGTAAACGGAGAGGCTCCTCATTCCAGCCAAGGCCCAGATTGCCGCTCTCTTTCTCAACGAAAAGAAAGAAAATGTGTCTTCCACTGTGGCTGGGCTACCTGAACAGATCAAGTGCTGGAATGCACTGATTGCTTTGAGGAGCAGGATCCTTTTTGGCTTCATCTTTTAATTTTGCTTCTGGGCTTAAGGAGACTCAGAGTTTATTGCTTATTATAAGCCTCACCGGAAAATATTTCAATCTCTTCATCTTCCCCATTCAGGCTAAGGCCAGTGAATGCAATTCAGTCCCAGAAACAGTAATCGTGCACCATTGTATCCAAGCACTGTGTCAGTAGTAGGGATGTGGAAGTCAGTGTGGGGCCATCTTCTCTCAGGGAGGGCACAATATCTGGCCCAGCAGAGGAAGAGTTAATCCAAAGCAGAGTTGTCTGTGTTAAGCTGTGGCTGAGTCGCCCAACATGAGCATGAAAGACAATTCCTTTTCTGAATTCACACTGTATGAAGCCTCATGTCAGCTGCCAGATGCTTTCATGACCTGAATCATCTTTGACAAACTCTGTGACAGGAGCAATGTTCTTCCCATTGTGCAGACAAAGAAATCGAGGCCCAGAGAGAGGAGCCAGAGCATTGGAGTGGAAAGGTTCTGGGGAACCTGGGTTCAAACCTTAGCCACAAATCCTAAGACTTTGGACACTTTTCTCAGCCTCTCTGAGCCTCTGTTGAGTCATTTGTAAATATAAGTAAGTGGTTGTGAGGTTCCATGGGTAGGGACAGGTGTTAAAGGGGTTAGCTTGGTGCTGGGCAGAGTCACTGCTCTCACAGCTCAGAAGATCTTGTGAGCGACAGAAGCTCAGGCGCCCCTCTCAGCTGTCTCATAGTTTCAAGACTACCACTGGGTTATCCTATCAACCCTGAGGGAACGCCCGAATGGATTCTGGAGGAATGTGTTTATTGGTTGTGTTCTTCATTATTGATCTCTCTGGAGGGATGTCTGCATCGCCCCTCTCTGGCAGGCTTGGAATTGATGGATGAGAGGAGAGGGAAGAGCAGTCTGGATGGTCTCCCTGCAGGAGCCTGGCCCAGAGTCTACTTGCTTAGGGGCAGACACCCATGCAGTGATGGTCCTGCAGCCTCCTAAACTCCTGACCTGTCTTACTACTCCCGTTTCTCACCTGGGAGGAGGTGGCTGAAAAACCCACTTGCCTGGACTGTAGGACACTGTCTGGCCCTGGTTTTGTCCCGGGTGGTGAAGGGACTACCTGGGGAGACTTTTATTGGTTTGGGATGGTTCTTCTTTTCCTTCCTTTCTTATCTTATTTTGTTTCATTCAAGCGATGGGCTTTCTTCCCACTGCCTTTGAAACAACCCTCCGGAGAGTCTGGCCCGGGTCTTCCTCACTAATGCACATTGGCTCAGGGCTGCTTTGATGGATAGAGGCAATTTTCCTTGGAAATTGGCTGCAATATTGGCAGTTTCATGGGACATACATTACATTCCTCTCAGAGAGAGATTTTCTGTGGGGTCTTGAGATGGAGTGATGCTGTTCAAGAGGGGCTGCGGGAAGTTGAAATCACCTGAAAGGAAAGGCATCTATTTCAATGTTTGGCATAGCTGTATCTCCTGGCATATGGGTCCAGCCCACTCTTGCAAAGTGGCTCCTTTTAGAAAATGAGGGAACTTGTCCATGGCTTGTTAAAGGTAGATAAATTAAAAGGCGAGGAAACAGAAGCACGTCCAAGTAGAACAGAGCTCCTGCCAGGTGCAAGAGGACTCAAAGGCTCCTGCATCCCAGAACTCTTGGTTTTCAACTGAGATAAGAGAGACCCGTTGATCAAAGGATGTGTCACACATGGTAGAAGGTTCTGGGCACTCGGGAAGAACAGGACACAGTCACCATCCTTTTCCTACTAGAATTGACAGTTCCTCTAGGGACACACACATTCACAAATAGCCCTCTTGATATAATAGGGCAAGTATTAATAATAACAGCTAAAATTTGTTCATAATCTGTAAAAGCATTAAGTAAATGACATTCACCAAAACTTTTCAAGGTAAGTATTATAATTATCATCTCCATTTTACAGACAAGGAAACTGAGGCATGGGGAAGTGAAATAATTTGTCTCAGGTCATCCCTAGTAAGTAGAGGAGCTGGGGTTCAAATCAAGGCTCTCTAGTTCCCTTGCCCCTGCTCTGTGCTGCTGTGTTGCTCTCTGGCTGACCTCTGAAAATGCAGAGACATCTGAAAGCTTCCAGAGGTGCATTTGCAGGCTCTTAAATCCCAGATCCCTGTTCCATCAGCCCAGCACCCTTTCCCCCAACCTCACTTCTTCTTGGAAACTTTGCCTCCTTCTGTGTGTCTTATCTTGTTGTGGTTGAAGGGCAAGGTCTGGAGGCAGCAGGGTGTGGGGTAGGAGGGCAGAGACACTGATTCAGAGGAAGCTTCAGGCTTCATCCTGGGAGCATTTGTTTGAGAAATCTGGGCCCGCTGTGGACCAAGCTCTGTATTGGGCACTAGGGATGTGCCGGTGAAGGGTCCCTGTTCTCTTGGATCCCTGCTGTCTTGGATCTTACTGTCTTGCTGGGGCACCAGACAATAAGCAAACCAACACATGGAAACCCAGGTGGATGCTATGCAGAGCATTAACACTGGATGCTGTGAGTAGCGATGATGAGTGTCTATTTTGGGTTGGATGACCAGGTGAGACCTCACAAAGAAGTGACACTGAAAATGAGATCTGGATAATAAAACAGAGCCAGCCCAGGGATCATAGGAAGGAAGGGTGTTCCAAGGAGAGGAACCTGTGTGTGCCAAGGCCCAGGTAGGAGCAGGACAGGCAGGGCATGTTTGAAGACACAGGCCGTGCAGTTGGGAGCATGGGGGTGGGGAGGGTAGTAGGAAAGGAAATAAAAGAGGAGGCTGAATAATCATGTAGGGCCCTGTAGATCATGAGGAGGAGTCAGAGTTTTATTCCAGGTGTATTAGGAAGCCATGGAGGCTGGAAGATGGAGTAGGGACATGATCTGCTGAGATGCTGCCATTCCACGGACACTAGCCCCTTGACCTTGGTTCTAGGCATTCCAGCAGGTAAAAACCTCATGGCAAGATAGTGAGTCCTGACAGCTAGAGCCCTGGTCATGGATCAGAATCGCGATTCCATTCATTCTCTTGTTCTTTATCCAGCAAACAGTGTTGGGGCATTGATCATGTGACAGGTACTTTGCTAGCTAGCAGTGAGGATACCAAGCAGTGTGGGGTAACACACCCCTAGCCTCCAGGAGTGCCCCTCCTGTGGGTGAGACAGGGAAACGATTGACAGGCCAGCAGGGGTGTGACAGTTGGTTTCCCCGATGGCTAAAAGACACAGGCAGATCAAGCCCTCCAGCCTTTTGTGAAATGCACATGAGATACATTCAAAAATAAGAGCAATGTTCTAACTATGAAGAAATCTTAAGACAATACAATTACAGCACAATGTAATAAATATTAATGGAACAATTAAGTTTGTCTGCTCTGCTCGAGGAGACTCATAGGGAAGTGAAATGAGTAGAAGCTGGTTAGGGTGAGAAAAGCTTCGGGGAAGAAGAGGAGGTGCTCTGGATCCTCTTACTGGAGCACGGGAGTGGGGAGGAGAGGGAGCAGGTCATGCTTAGAAAAAAATATCTTTGTCATTCTTTCATACGAATGTCACAAATGAACATTTTAGCCAAGACCCTTTAATGTGCAGGGATATTAGGAATGCTCAGAATGAATCAAATCCCTGGATGCTACAAACGTAGAAGACCTTGTTGAAGATCTGGCCTGGTAAAGAAAGAAACAAGATTAAAACCACAACCAGCTTTCTTCTAAATGCCAACGTGTATTGGACTTCCCTCTAGTGGCTACATGCAAAATGACAAGCCAGTAGTTCCCAAACAGAATGTTGCATTGTTCTCTACACTGTTTACTTAGCAATCAACATATTTACTGTGCTTCACTCCATGTACCTTCCATTCACACACCTGGCAAACACCATATCTTCCATGATATTCTCCTGTATCTCCATCTAGAAATAACTTCTGCCTTCTCAGTTATCGTTGGTCATCCACCCAACTTTCACTTGTCTACTGAGAAACTGTTATGTGCAGGACCTGCAGATATTATGTTTCAGCCCCTGCCTTACATTTGCACTATCTGGGAGGACACATCTGTCTTCCCTGGGTACACTGTGAGCTTCTGGAAGGCACCGAGTCTGATATATTACTCTCTGTGTTTAATAGAGGAGGAATAACATTAATTAGAACCAAAGCAAAGGTGGCTGGCCAGTAGTGCCTTCAAAAGGGATGTGTGTGTGTGTGTGTGTGTGTGTGTGTGGAACAATTCACACAGAATTGGAATAAGAAATCATTATGAGTTGATGCTGCTGCTAGCTAACATTTATTGAGTGCTTACAGGCCTGAGGGCTTAGCCTTTCTCTGCCTCAACTTATTCATCTATCAAATGGGGATAATAGTTCTTAGTGCACAGAGAACGATGCAAGAGTTAGCCGAATTGCTGAGTATGCTGTCTTGTGGTTAAGAGGGGCCTGTGTCTGAATCCTGCTCTGCCATTTCCTTGAAAGTGACTATGGCTTACGGGATTTTAACAACAAAAATAGCTATCTTGTTGTGATGAGTAATGATGATAATGCCTGGCATATATGAATAGCCCAATAAGCATTAAATTACTATAACAGTACATGTCATGAAGAAATAAATGTAAGATATTAATCTTACCATCTCATTTACTTTGCCCAACAAAACACTGAAATACTGCTATGATTAGGCCTACCATGTGATGAAGAAACTCAAGCACAGAGGGGTCAAGAGCTTGCCCAAGGGATGAGCCAATCTTTGAACACAGTGCCTGATTACAGAATTGCCCTCTGCACCCCTCTTTTCTGGCTGATATGACTGAAGAACATGGGTCATAATATTAGAACATATTGGTGAGTCCTTGGGGTGCAAGTATGCAGATAGAGCTAAGTCATGGGGTATGGGCTGGAGAGAGATGAATTGCTCAGATGAATGAAATAGTTATTTGATGTTGTTGCTGGTGGTAGAGGAGAGATAGAAGAAGAGAACGGAGCGGGGAAAGTAGGCAATGCAGCAAGAGGCTAGTATTTGGGGAGATAAATACTAAATAATTTATGCTTACATTCTAAAAAATTGAGATATAATTCACACACCAAAAAACTTACCTTCTTGAATTGTGCAAATGAATGATTTTTAGTGTATTCACGAAGTTGTGCAACTATCAGCTCTATCTAATTCCAGAACATTTTTGTGTCTCTAAATGAAACACTGTACCCATTAGCAATACTCCCTATTTCCCCACCTCACCCTCCAGGCCCCGGCAACCATGAATCTGCCTTCTGTCTTTATACATTTGCCTATTCTAGACATTATGAATGGAATCACCAATATGTGGCCTTTTGTGTCTGTCATTTTTCACTTAGCATAATGTTTCCAAAATTCATCCATGTTTTAGCATGGATCAGTACTTCATTTTTTAATGGCTCAGTAATACTTCCCTGCATGGAGTGACCACATTTTGTTTACCCATTCATCAGTCGATGGGCATTTGGATTGTTTCTTCCTTTTTTGCTGTTCAAGTAACACTAATATGAACATTCCTGTCCAGGTTTAGTGTGAACATATGTTTTCACTTCTCTTGTGTATACTTAGGAGTGGAATTGCTGGGTCATATGGCAACTCTATGTTTAATTTTTTGAGGAAGTGGCAAACTGTTTTCTAAAGTGGCCACATCATTTTACATTATCACTAGCTGTGCATGAAGGTTGTAATTTCTCCACCTCCTGGCCAATGCTTGTTATTTTTAATTAAAAAATTATAGCCATCTTAGTGTGTGTGAAGTAATACCTCATTGCGGTTTTGATTTGCATTTCTCTAATAACTAATATTATCTTTTCATGTATATATTATCCATTTGCAAATATTCTTGGTGGAAATATCTACTTAAATTTTTTACCCTTTAAAAATGGAATTATTTATCTTTTTATTGTTGACTTGTAAGAGTTTTTTTTTTTTAATATATTCTGGATACAAGTCCCTTAGTAGATATATGATTTGCAAATATATTCTTCCATTCTGTGGGTTGTTGCTTTTCTTTCTTGATAGTGTCATTTGAAGTACAAAAGTTTTTAGTTTTGATGAAGTCCAATTTTTTCACACTTGTGTTGCTTGTGATTTTGGTATCACATCTAAGAAGTCATTGCCTAATCCAAGGTAATGAAGATGTATATCTCTTTCTTTCTTCCAAGTGTTTTGTAGTTTTAGCTCTTATATGTTGGTCTCTCATCTATTTTGAGTGAGTTTTTATATATGTGTAAGGTGAAGGTCCACATTCATTCTTTTGCATGCATGTGGATATCCAGTACCATTTGTCGAAAAGGCTTTTATTTTCCCCATTGAATTATCATGGCACATGCTGAAAATTAATTGATCATAAATTTAAGAGTGTGTTTCTGGGCTCTGAGTTCCATTCTTCTGCATGTCTATCCTTATTCCGGTACTACACTCTCTTAATTACTATAGCTTTGTAATATGATTTAAAATTGGTAAGTGTGAGTTCTCCAAGTTTGTTCTTCCTTTTCAAGATTGCTTTGGCAACTCTGGGTTCTGGGCATTTCAGTATGAATTTTAGGATCAGCTTGTTAATTTCTGCCAACATGAAAGGTAGCTGGGATTTAACTGGGCTGCATTCCCTCTGTAGGCTGCTCTGGGGAGTATGCTCCTACTGGGGAGTGTGGCCATCCTCACAATATTAAGTCTTCCAATCTAAGAACATGGACTGCTGTCCATTTACTTAGGTCTTTAATTCTTTTCAACAATATTTTGCATTTTTAAGTTTACAAATCTGGCACTTCTTTTAAAAAATTTATTCGTAAGTATTTAATTTATTTTGATGCTCTCATAAGTGAACTGGTTTTCTTAGTTTCATTTTCAGATGATTCATTGTTAGCATATAGAAAGAAATGCAACTGATTTTTGTATTGATCTTATATCCTGCAACGTTGCTGAACTCATGTATTAGCTCTATTTACAAGACAATGTTATCTGCATAAAGATAGACTCACTTCTTTCTGTCCAATCTGGATGCCTTTTATTTCCTTTTCTAGCTTAATGGTCCTGGCTAGAATTCCCAGTACAATGCTCACGTAAGTGGGGAGAATGGACATTCTTCTCTTATTTCAGATCTTAAAGGGAAAACTTTCATTTTTTCATCATTAAGTATGATGTTAGCTGTTGCTTTTTGTAGATGGCCTTTAGAAGTTGAAGAAGTTCCCTTCTATGCCTAGTTAACTGTTTTTATCATGAGAGGATTTTGTTGGAGATAGAATTCTTGAGTTTTCTCTTTCAGTATGTCACCCTACTTCCTTCGGGCCTTCATAGTTTCTGGTGAGAAATCTTAATAGAAGTAAAATTATTAATTAATTCATTATATTATTAATTATACTTCTTTTAAGATTTTCTCTTTGGCTTTGAACAATTTGATTATGATGTGTGTAAGTGTGGATCTCTTTGAATTTATCCTGTTTGGAGTTTGTGGAGCTTCTTATAGGTGCAGATTAATGTATTTAAATCAAATTTGAGAAACTTTTGGTTATTATTTCTTCAAATATTTTAATGCACTCATCTATTTATCTTTAACTTTTGGGATTCTTATTATGTGCATGTTGATACACTTGATAGTGTCCCACAGGTCTCTGAGACTCTGTTCATTTTTCTTCATTCTTTTTTTTTTTTTTTTTTTTTTGAGATGGCGTCTAGCTCTGTCGCCCAGGCTGGAGTGCAGTGGCGCAATCTCGGCTCACTGCAAGCTCTGCCTCCTGGGTTCACACCATTCTCCTGCCTCAGCCTCCCGAGTAGCTGGGACTACAGGCACCTGCCACCACACCTGGCTAATTTTTTGTATTTTTAGTAGAGACAGGGTTTCACCGTGTTATCCAGGATGGTCTCGATCTCCTGACCTCGTGATCCACCTGTCTCGGCCTCCTACAGTGCTGGGATTACAGGTGTGAGCCACCGTGCCTGGCCCATTCTTTTTTTTTTTTTTTCTGTTCCTCAGATTGGATAATCTCAAATGATCCATCTTCAAGTTTGCTGAATTTTTTCTTCTGCCTATTCAAATCTGCTGTGGAATCCCTCTAGTGAATTTTCCATTTCATTTGCTTTGTTTTTTTAAACTACATCTCTGAAGTTTGGGACAGTTATTATCATTTTCATCTCCAAAATTTCTATCTGGTTCTTTTAAGAAAATAATTTGTATCTCATTTTTTTGATAGAATAACACCACCTCCCCCCTTGTTCACAGGGGATATATTTAAAGATCCACAGTGGACCCCTAAAAACATGCATAACATCAAATACTATATATACTATGTTTCTTCTCTACATATATATCTATAGTAACATTTAATTTATAAATTAGGCACAGTAAGAGATGAACAACAGCAATAAAATAGAACACTTCTAACAATATACTGTAATAAAAGTTATGTGAATGTGGTTTCTCTCTTTTTCTTTCAAAATATCTTATTGTACTGTACTCACTCACTTCTTGTGATGAGATGATACAATGCCTATGTAACGAGATAAAGTGAAGTGAATGATGTAGGCATTGAGATGTAACATTAGCCTACTATTGACCTTCTATGTTCCTTAATCTATGTAGCCATCCCTTACTTGCTGTAAATGCCTTGGTGCCACTTGTTTCAGGGACCTCCTTGCTGAAGTCTTTGTACAGGCTCAATGCTTTCTGGAACAACACATTGTCATCAATTGGAACATGTTTTCTTTTTTTTTTTTTTTTTTTTTTTTTTTTTTATTATACTTTAGGGTTTTAGGGTACATGTGCACAATGTGCAGGTTTGTTACATATGTATCCATGTGCCATGTTGATTTCCTGCACCCATTAATTCGTCATTTAGCATTAGGTGTATCTCCTAATGCTGTCCCTCCCCCCTCCCCCCACCCCACAATAGTCCCCGGAGCGTGATGTTCCCCTTCCTGTGTCCATGAGTTCTCATTGTTCAATTCCCACCTATGAGTGAGAACATGCGGTGTTTGGTTTTTTGTCCTTGCGATAGTTTACTGAGAATGATGTTTAATTGGAACATGTTTTCTGTTCATGTCTTCTACTCATAAATTTAATGTTTTTTCCGTTTTAACTAAGCATTTAGCACACATTGTAGCTGCAAATTTTGCAGTGTGATGTATGACAGCAAAACTAGTATGAATTTCTTTCTCCTTCTCCACAGTTTCCTGGATAGATTTGTTTGTATTGTGGATCTTACCAATCTAAGCATACATCTTTTTTCTTTCCTTATTAATTAGAGAACTTTCACCTTTTTACTTAAAGGAAACAGTATACACCTTCTCTTTAGCATAGATGAATTGTTATTAAGTAAAATAAGGATTACTTGAACATAAGCAGTATGGTGCTGTCAGAATCGATTTGATATATGAGACAGTTCCTAAGTGACTAGTGGGCAGGTAGCCCATACAGTGTGGACACCCTGGACAAAGGGATGATTCATGTCCCAGGTGGGATGGAGTGGAATGGCATGAGATTTTATTGTGCTACTCAGAAAGGTGCACAATTTAAAACTTATAAATTGTGTATTCCTAGAATTTTTCACAAATTTTTAGACCACAGTTGACCCTGGATAACTACAACTGTGGAAAGTGAAACCTAAGGTATTTCCATGAATAGCACAGTAACATAGGCACCATCATCATCATCACCATCATTATTTAAAAGACTTCTATACCATTTGGTGGCAGTCTGTGACCAAAGGTGACATTAAGATGACAAAACTTAGCCTGGGCAGCATAGCAAGACCTTGTCTCTACAAATAATGAAAAATTAGCTAGGCATGGTGGTGTGCACCGGTGGTCCCATCTACTCAGGAGGTTGAGGCAGGAGGATTGCTTGAGACCAGGACACTGAGGCTGCAGGGAGCCGTGATTGTGCCACTGCATTCCAGCCTGGGTAACACAGTGAGACCCTGTCTCAAAAAAGATGAACAAACTTATGAATTGTTTATTTCTGGAATTTTTCATTTAATATTTTTAGACCACAATTGACATAGATGACTGTAACTGCAGAAAGCGAAACTGCGATTAAGGAAAAACTACTTACTTGGCAAGATGTGGCTAAGTACTTTCTTTATCGTTCTTAACATTGTTTCATTTAGTTCTTTTTTTTGAGGCAGAGCCTCATTCTGTCACCCAGGCTGGAGTGTAGTGGCATGATCTCAGCTCATGCAACATCCACCTCCCAGGTTCAAGCAATTCTTGTGCCTCAGCCTCCTGAATAGCTGGGATTACAGGTGCCCACCACCACGCCTGGCTAACTTTTGTATTTTTTAGTAGAGATAGGGTTTCACCATGTTGGCTAGGCTGGTCTCGAACTCCTGACCTCAGGTGATCTGCCTGCCTCAGCCTCCCAAAGTGCTGGGATTACAGATGTGAGCCACCACACTTGGCCTCCTTTAGTTCTTTAAGCACATTTTAAATAGCTGATTTAAAGTGTTTTTCTAGTAATTCCAACTTCTGGGTTTCCTTAGGGATAGTTTGTAATGACTACATTTTATCCTGTGTGTAGGCCATAGTTTATTGTTTCTTTTTATGCTTCATATTTTTGTTGTCGTTGAAAATCGGACATTTAAAATAATATGTCATTTGTCAGGTTCTTTCATTTCTCCAGGGTTGTTTGTTGTTGCTTATTAGTTTAATTACTTTATTATTGTTGTTGTTTAGTGACCATATTGTTGTTGTTGTTGTTATTATCATTATTATTATTTTGAGATGGAGTCTTGTACGGTTGCCCAGGCTGGAGTGCAGTGGCGTGATCTCTGCCCACTGCAACCTCTGCCTCCCGGGTTCAAGCGATTCTCTTGCCTCGGCCTCTCAAGTAGCTGGGATTACAGGCGCCTAACACCATGCCCGGCTATTTTTTTTTTTTGTATTTTTAGTACAGACGGGGTTTCACTATGTTAACCTGTTAACCAGGCATGTCTTGAACTCCTGACCTCGTGATCCGCGTGACTCGGCCTCCTAAAGTTCTGGGAATACAGGCGTGAGCCACTGTATCTACCATTATTGTTTATTGTTATTATTGTTGCTGTTGGTTTGCTGAGTGACTTCCCTAAACTAATTATATAAAGTCTCTATTCTTTGTTGTTTGTGGCCATTGCCATCTCCACTTGATTAATTTAGTGGTCAGTGAATAATCGGAGAGTTATTTCCTTTAATGCCTGGGACCAATGAGTCTCCTAGACTATACCAAAGGGCTCTTTGTGTGTTTGGGACATGCATTCAATGTTCGTTTAAGTAGCTTACAATTCTGCCTTAGCCTTTACTTCCTGTTTGCACAAAACCTCAATGTGAGTCAGAAGTGAGAGCTTAGGGCCGACTTGGGTCTTTCCTGGGCATGAGCACAGCCCCACACATGCATGTGACCTTCTAGATTCCCAGGAACTTTGCAAAGCCCCCATTGGACATCTCATTCCCCTATTTTCCCTTTTTAAGTTGGTCACCCTATTGTTTGTCCCAACTGTGATTACTGCCTCACGCAGCTACCATGTTTAACAATTGCCACTAAATATTTTTCACAGATGCCCACTGGGAAAGCTCTGAGTCAGTCAAATAAAGACAAGTCCTGCAAATAAAGTTTTCCAGTGAAATACCACAGAGGCCAAATAGTCTCAGTCTTTTCAAAATGAGCATTTGGAAGAGCTTCCGTCCCATTCTACTGCCTTCCAGTGGCTTGCGGGCCACTGTTTTTCACCGTGATTTAGGGCTGTTGGTTTTCAAGCGTGGTATGGGGCACAGGAATGGGGGAATGGAAATAGGGCAGGTTAAGATTCTACATGGCTCACATTAAAAAAATAATAATAAGATTCAGCCACTTTACTTGAGTAAATGCTTCCCAGCTTGTTACAAGCCTTTGTTTAAGAGTCCTGAAAAAGTTGATTTTGGCAATTCTTGCCGGTGTTCTTGTGGTTTTTATGGAAGAGTGGATTTTTTGAGGTCCTTACCTCACCGTTGCCACTGATGTCATCCTCCAAAATAATTTTTAGGAACAACTAACTTGCATTTTTTGCATTGTGTGTAATACTCCCTTTCTTCTCTCCTCAAATATTCAGTAAATTCCTCCAGAGAGTCACATACCTCATACAAGTAAGTTTCCTTGTACAAATCAAGAGGAAGAGTCAAGAGTCCCATCTAGGGCAGGAGGGTATAAAACAGGGACAGGAAGCAGGAAAGTAAGAACTTAGAGCCAGGGACAATGAGGAAAACAAAAACTCTTCTTTACTTCTCTCCCTCACTCTTCTCCTAAGTCCCTAAAGAGATTGCAATGGAGGTAAAGCTTAAACACATTTCACTTAAATTTCAAAAGACTGAGAATAAGGCAGATATCTTGGAATATGCCAAAAGAATATTTGCTGAGTACACACTGCAGCCAGGGACTTGGTGTCCAGAGGTGAGTACAACACAGGGTTTTCTTTTGAACACCTCTTGGCTTAGTGGAGAAATAAAGATATGTGATTATGACAGATGAAATCTCACTGAAAATTCAGTCACTTAACACCACCAATGTTTATTTTTCACACACATCACTTTCAGATGCAGGGTGTGTCAGGGCGGGTCCCTTGCAGACATTCAGAGACCCAGGTTCCTCCAACCTTGTGGCTCCCTTCTTCTCTGGGTCCTTGGAATTCTCTCCATTCAGTTTGATAAAGAGGGAAAGGAAGTCAGAATTGTGAATGGGAGGGCACAGTGGGTCAACTCAGATGTGTACTTCACTTGATCATATTCCCGTGGGCTGAACTCAGTCATATGAACACACTGAATTGCAAGCGAGGTTGGAAATGCAGTTTTTGTGCTCTGGGAGAAGAAAAGAGCACGGATGCTGGTGCATACCAGCGGTCTCTGCCACCTAAGTCAGGCATATATACGGCTGTGATGCAAGCTTGGAGGGACCAAGTGTCCTATGAGGGATCATGGGCAAGTTGGTGGGAAGTTCTGAGTGAGGAGGGGGGACTTCTAACTGAGAGCCCTGGGAACATTTTCTGGAGCAAACCACCCTCTTAGCTAGTCCTCAGTGGCCCAGGCTTTATAGTGTAGACAGGGGGTAGAGGTGGGTGGTGTGGCCTTCAAATTCAGCTCAGGCATCAGCTTCTCTAGATGAATTAAGAATCCTCCCTGACTGCTCATGGCAGCCAGGCCTCAGCAATATTAATTTTAATTGTTTCTTTACTTGTGCATCAGTTTTCAGACTCTGTCAGTTGTAGGGGATAGAAATAAAGTAGCTTAAGCAAAGAGGGGCTTTATCATGTAAATGGTGTTGCATTAGGCTACCATAAAGAGACAGAAATCCACAAATACACATGAACAGGGCCACTTTGATATAAAGAAGCGTTGATTGTAACAAGGGATTAGAGTAATGAGGCACTGGCTTGGAAAAAACAAGAGAACTGAAAGGATATAGCGCTAGCTGATATAAGGAGCAGCTGCCACTCCTGAGGCTGAGATCAGAACTGGGTTGGAAGTGGCTTGGCTGAAGCTTGCTGAAGAGCAGAAAGTTGCTGTGCTGCCATGCCAGTGTTATTGGAAACAAGCCCTCCAGAGCTTGTCAGAAATCTCTGCTCTCAGGGGTTCAAGGAAAGGTGCTCACAGGGAGGTGTCTCACCAGCGGCACTGTGCTGCAAAGTCACCTGAGGGCTGCCAAGGGATGCTGCTGCGCCCTGCAGGAGCCAGGCGCTGGGGGAGCCATCTGTGCTGCCAGAGCTAGACCCAGAGGGAAGCTGTGTGTGTCCTAGGAGTTGGCCCAAGTTGCATCCTGGGACCAGGAGGAAAAAAAAATTCACTCCCTCCTGTAGTGTCTCTCCAACCCCCTCTACTGATAAATCTTAATGTTATACCAATTGGCAAAGAGAAGGATATTGAAAAGATCCAGGTCTATTTTTGCAGAGTAGGTAATGGAAAAGACACTTGATGCTGAAAGGCAATAGATAGATGATTGGCACAGTTATCAGTGGGGATTCGTGACCTCCAGGTAAGGCTGGATCCAGGGTAGTTTAAAGACATAATAAATAAACCTTCTTTTCACCTCTTTGTTCCACTTGTATTTTCTGGATTTCGTTTCACAGGCCAGTTCTTTCCCATGAGTCGGGCTAGGCAGCTTTTGGCAGCTCTAGGCTCATGGCTTCTCAGCTTAGGTACATCATAGGAAAAGAACTTTTCTGTCTGCATATCAACCCCATGGAGGAATCTAACTGGCCCCACTTGGGCTGCAACCCATCTCTGAACCAATAGCTGAGGCTTCATCAGACTGAGTCATTTGCCTTTGCTGTTGCGTACCATGACTGATGAGCCCACCAGGAACACTCAGAAAAGAGGAGGAGTCCTCCCAGGAGCCAGTAACATGGACTTTACAAGGCCAACACTGCACTCCCGATCCTCCTCACCTCGCCTCACCCATAGGTTCCTCCATTTTACTTACTAGCACCACCATCCTTCTGGTTGTTCAGGCTCCATACATTGGGGTCATCTTGCTGTATCTTTTCTCTTCACACTCCACACCTAATCGGCCAGGAAAGTCTCCTGCCTCTGCTTCCACTGCTACTCCCTGGCTATCTGCCACTGTCTCTGGTTAGATGCTTGCCACAGCCCCCAGCCAACTCTTGCCTCTGCCTTTGCCCCCCCCGGTCTATTCTCTTCACCATAGTCAGTTTCTGTGAATTTGTAAACCAGCACCTATGTCCTGTAAATTTTAAGTCAGGCCATGTCACTGCTCTGCTCTAAACATTCCAAAGGCTCCCACATTCCTCTTGGTGTCCAGACAAGTCTAAAAAAGATACACAAGGATTAGTGAAGAAAACCATATATGAGTCAGCCTGCTGGGGTGATTCAGACCTTCATCTCCATAGCACTGAGGTCCTCAGTTGCTTTGTCCTCATCAGGGTTTGGTTGGTGGGATTTCTGCAGCTACTCTTGGTCTTGGAGGCACCAAGACCTCCAATTGTCCCACCTGCCTCCCTCCTCTTCGAATGAATTCCTGAAGCACAGCTTCCTGCCTCCATAGTAGAACAAGCCTACTTCTTCATGTCAATCAGTGTATTAGTCTGTTCTTATACTCCTATAAAGAACTCCTGGAGACTGGGTAATTTATAAAGAAAAGAGGTTTAATTGGCTTATGTTTCCATAGGCTGTACAGGAAGCATGGCTGGGGAGGCCTCGGGAAACTTTCAATCATGGTGGAAGGGGAAGCAGGCAGGTCTTATGTGGTCAGAGCAGGAGGAATAGAGCAAATGGGGAGGTGCTACCCACTTTTAAACAACCAGATCCCTTGGGAACTCACTCACTATCACCAGAACAGCAAGGGGGAAATCCGTCCCCATGATCCAGTCACGCTCCTCCAACATTGGGGATTACAATTCGACATGAGATTTGAGCAGGATGCAAATCCAAACCACAACAATCAGAATCATTCACCCTCTGTCTGTATGCTAATGACTTACCTGGTAACAAGACCCAGACCCTCACCAGTGTGATTCTGAGCTTCTAGTCACCATGTCACCAAGCTCTTTTCAGGCTGTAGCTGTTGCCATTTACCATAAACAGTTAACCATTTACCATCAACATAGGGTTTGGGGAGTACCAAGGAAACTCTGAGTGGATCATCTGGGTGCCAAGTTTACTTCCACCTATTCCCATTGCATAACAACAGCTCTACCCCTTCTAATGATTATAACCAATGACACGCCTGCCAGGATGATGACACCTTTCTTTGCCTGTTGAAGATTAAGTGTTAGGTGGTGGACAAATCATAAAATTTAATGAGACTGTCACTGTGTGGTGGAAGCACTTTCTCTGAATGACAAGATCTCCAATCCACAGACTCCAGAACAGTGGGAACAGGAAATGCATAACCCCCAGTAGGTTACTGAGAGTGATGGTAAGTGGGGTCACTCATCCTTCCACCTCTTGGTTTCCAGACCTATGGTTTGGGACTCCAGTTGTATAAGACTGTTAATTTAGAGTACATGCTGCATTCTGGGAGATGGTGCCTCGTCCTAAAGGGACATTCTTTCCAAGTTGGTATCTAAAACGGGCTGTTCCACTGCTCAGTCAGACCAGCAGCTGCAAAGTGATGTGGTATATAATAGGACTGGCAGATCTTGTGGTTAGTACCTACTAATGTATCTGTTTAGGTCCAAGGTGATGTTATACAGGTTTACATGCCAGTGGATCAAATACTTTATAAGTCCTCATGTAGTGTTATTGGCTGAGTGGTATTGACTTATGAGGACAGGTAAAGTCATACTTGGAATATGTGTGTTGATTCCAGTGGAGATAAATTGGTGTTCCCTCCAAGTGGAAGGGGTCCAATATAGTCAATTTGCCATTAAGAGGCTGGTTGGTTTCCTTGAGGAATGATGATGTATCAGGGGTTCCATGTTGTTCTCTGTTGTCCATGTCTTTATCAGATTGGTGAGTCTATCAGATACAATTGAGCCCATTCATAGCCATAATTACTGCCACCATGACTGCTTCACTTAGGTACTCATTGTTCCATTAACGAATGGCTGGTAACGTAGTCTGAATGACATCAGTGGGCTGAGTCATTCTGTCTGCTTGTTTAGTGCTTCATCTGTAATGAATATTCTTTGTTGTCTCCTTGGCTGTCATGTGACTTTGCCACTCATCATGACAATTGTGCTCAACTTGCTTCTGGTGGAAAAGTACAACCACCCAGCCCCTGTTATTTCAAGATCCTATTATTTCCATTTTGCCAGGGAGCCCAGATATGTAACAGCATTTCCTATCCTCTGCCATACCTTCAGGACTACAGAGGAGAGCCACCATTGAGCTTTGTAATGATGCTGCTGTTCCTCTAATGGAGAGTCTTTTAGGCCCTCCAATGATGCATAGTCATCTGGTGGGGTTCTAGTCTTAAATAGTATATATACTCTAGCATGTCCATTTATACGAGCCTTTTGATTTCTTCTCCTTCCACCTTCCACATTTCAAGTACTCAATAGCTGCATGTGGTTACTGCCTGCCATATTGAACGGTGCAGCTCTCCAGAATTCCATTTCACCCTTGGCAAATGTTTTCACAGTTGCTTGGCTACTTTGCAGGAAACCATGGGTGTTCCATTTGCTACCAGCAATGGGTCCTCTTTCTTGGCCAGCAGATGATACAGATTCAAAGTTTCCTTTTAGAATCTGCTTTCTTAGATCACCCCTTATATGAATAGCAGTGTGTCATTTAGGAATCAAGCTTTGAGATGGAAATTTGAATATAGGAAGTTCTCTTGCTGTCTCCCTCTCTCCTATTATATTTTTTTCTGACCCATTTGAGAGTAAGTTGTAGATACAATGCCTATCTCTCTCTGAATATATCAGTTTGCATTTCCTGAAATCAGGGCATTCTTTTACATAACCTACAGTGTAAACATCAAAATCAGAAGACTAACATTGATGCAACGCTATCATTGTACTCTTCTATCCACTGTCTCCATAATGCCCTTAGTAGCAAAATACAATCCAGATCTCTCATTGCATTCAGTGGTCACATCGCTGTAGCCTCCTTCAATCTGGGACACTTCCTAAGTCTTTGTGACACTGACTTTTTTTTCTTTTTTAATAAAATGATTATTTTTTTGAGACAGGGTCTTGCTCTGTTGCCCAGGCTGAAGGAGTACAGTGATGCGATCATAGCTCATTGCAGTCTCGAACTTCTAAGTTCAAGCAATCTTCCCATCTCAGTCTTCCGAGTGGCTGAGACTACAGGCATGTGCCCCCACACCCAGCTAATTTTTAATTTTTTTGGTAGAGAAGGAGTCTTGCTATGTTGCCCAGGTAGGTCTTGAACTCCTTGCCTTGAGCTATCCCCCCCGCTTGGCCTCCCAAAGTGTTGAGATTACAGGCATGAGCCACTGCACCAGACTGACACTGACATTTTTGAAGGGTGCAAGACAATTGTTTTGTAGATTTTTCCTCAATTTATCTGATGTTTCATTGTGATTAGATTAAGGTTTCTTTTTGACAAAAAAAGACCACAGAAGTGATGCTTTATTCTTCACTGTGCTTCATATCAGAAGGCACATGATGATGTTTTTTTCTATAATTGGGGATGTTAACTTTGATCACTTGGTTAAGGCAATTTCTGCCAAGTGTGTCTGCTCCAAAGTTGCTATTCTGGGGAAATTATTAGAAACTTAGGTAATTATCTTGTTACCTTCAACTTTTACCACTAGTTTTAGCATTCATTGAGTCTTGCCTATAATTCTGTCTTGTTTGAATGTTAATATTTTAGGTCATTTATTACACTTTTTACTTGAAGATAACTTTTAGAAAAAGAAACTCCTGTAGATATTTTCCTAATTCTAATAAAATCTGCATCATCTTTATACTACTAGAGTGAGGTCATAGGCAATGGGTTAACTATCACAAAGTTGGTCAGGATGACTTTCCTATTTATGGCAATTTACGGGACTCGCCTACTTATGGCAAACACAGATGACAGCTTTAAGTGAATGAACATGGTTCTCTATAGTTAAGCATTCTAGCACATGTAGCTTCATATAACAAATATTTATAGTCCCAAGGTTACAAGTCAATGACCCATGGAATCATTATCGGAATCAATATTGGAAATAATATTCCTTGGTAAATATGTATAGGTAAAAATGTAACCTGATGACTCAGCTACAAAAAAGTGTAAATTTAACTTAACTCCAATAATTGCTATATAAATATTTGCAAACTTTTTCTTTGTCTTTTTTTTCCTAAATAAAAGGTAAAGGTTAATCCAGCACTTCAAGTTTTCAAAAGGATTTGGGTTAACAGCTTCTCGTTAAGATTCTTAGAGAACAACATTTGTGGTGTCTGGTTGTACAACTTTAGTTTTAATCAAACTTTAAACATAAAAGCTGAGGAAAATTCATTTCTACCCTTTTCGGAGATGGTAAAATTTGTTTAATAAATTGAATGAAGTAAGTATATGGCAGAAATTGGCTCTGATAACATTTTCAAAAGACCTCATTGCTGTCACTGCGGGAATGTTATGTGGCTTGCCACAGTGTTTGGTGAGCTGACTCTTTTCTTGGCAAATTGGTAGTAAGCTCAGCTTCTCAGAACCATTAGTAGTAGGAGCAAAAGAATGAATAATAGGGGCTCTTTGATTTGCCCTGATAGAGAACTAAGAGAATATATAGGTAGAAGCGAACAGAGCATTTCCTGTAGCTGCCGAGTCCAAGGATGGTCTAGCTTCAGGCACAGCTAGATCCAGGGGTCCAGTTGAAGCCCTCAGAGCTCTCTTTCTTTCCATGTCTTTTCTTGGCTTTGTTCTGAAGGTGGCCTCTCTCCATATGCTGGGTATATTAATTTCTTAGGGATGCCAAAACAAATTATCACACACTGGGTGGCTTAAAACCAGAGACTTTCTCTCACAGTTCTGGAGGCTAGAAGTCCTAAATCGAGGTGTGGACAGAGCCACACTCCCTATGAAGGTTCTAGGGGAGGATCCTTCTTTGCTTCTTCCTGGCTCTGGTGACTCCCAGCAATCCCTGGCATTCCTTGGCTTGTAGACGCATCACTCTAGTCTCTGCCTTCATCCTCACATAGTCTCTTCTCTGTGAGTCTCTGTGTCTTCTTCTTTTGTAAGGATACCAGCTCATATTCTGATGTTCCAGGTGGACATGAACTTTGCAGACACGTTGTTCATTCTACTGTACTGAGCTTTTTATTATCATCTGCATACCCTCAGTGCATAGCCGGGGCATATAGCTGGTACTCAAAATGTTTGCTGAATTGAATTGGCTTGATTTTGAACAGAAGTGTGCTGAAACCACATAAAGATGGTATCAGAGATAGGATGGATTTATTCTCTGGTCTTCTGCTCCTGTGGACTCTAGCAGAAGATACCTCATGTCTCAGTCTGATGGAACATGCCTGCTCGTTTGGCTTTGCCTGCTCTCTCTGACTTTTCTGGGTGCTTCAAGTTTTAGGGTATTTTCTTGCTGGGCTGCCAGGAGAATGCAACGTAAGAAAAGAAAGAAAGTGACAAGCCACTAGGCAGAGTGCTTCAGGGGCCAGCCCTCAGAACTTTTCCCTTTTTTCCCAACAGCTCCTCTTCTTCAGCTGGCTTCGAACCTAACGAGGTTTGAAGCTTGGAGGCATACTCATTCCCCTCCTGCTCATTTCCTCTCCTCTGAGTCACTAAGGCTTATCTGTTTTCCCTCAAAATGTCTCCCAAGGGTTTCTCCTCTTCTCAACTGTCTAGTTCAGTCCTGGGGATATCTTCTCATGGAATCTCCTGCTTTCAATCTCTCTTTTACCTCAAACCATCTTTCCTGTGGTCCCCAGGGAGATCTTTTTTTTTTTTTTGAGACGGAGTTTGGCTCTGTCGCCCAGGCTGGAGTGCAGTGGTGCGATCTCGGCTCACTGCAAGCTCTGCTTCCCGGGTTCACGCCATTCTCCTGCCTCAGCCTCCCGAGTAGCTGGGACTACAGGCGCCTGCCACCATGCCCGGCTAATTTTTTGTATTTTTTTTAGTAGAGACGAGTTTTCACCGTGTTAGCCAGGATGGTCTTGATCTCCTGACCTCGTGATCCATCCGCCTCAGCCTCCTAAAGTGATGGGATTACAGACGTGAGCCACCACACCCGGCCCCCCAGGGAGATCATTCTTAAACAAAGGCCCAAGTAGGGCTTCTTCCCCAAAGCCCCAGTTGCTTCCTTTTGTGGCCCAACTAAGCTCAAGTTCATAAGACAGTCCTCCAGCTCCTCAGAGATCTGGCCTTCACCTGCTTTTGTAGCCTCATGCTCACTTCATCCTCAAGCTTCAGCTCGATCTAACCCGGGTTTAAGTCCTGTTCCCTGTTCCTTCCCTGGCTGCTCCAATTCTTCAAGGCATGGTGCAAAGAATGGCCTGTTTTCCTGATGTCCCAACACCAGCTTGGTCTCCTCTTTTGTGTTCCTGGAGAATGTTGGTAGTCTTTCTGTTGGTTACTGAATTTATACTTACAAAAATGTTGTGGCTTTCTCCTCAGCAGAGGGACCCTGTATAGTAGGTGGATAGTTTGTAAAAAGCAGAGTTTGGGATTGATTCACATGTCACTCTTGGCTTTGCCACCTACACTGTCTGCGGCCTCCTTCAAGGGTTTTAACCTCTTCCAGGCTGCAAGTCCTTGTTGGGATATGGGGGTAATGGCCCCTGTTGTAAGGATTCATTTTTGTATTCACATGCCCACAGCCCCACTAGACCATGGGATCTTGAGGCAGAGTCTGGATTTGATTAAACTCCAGGTGCTTATTTATTCCCATAGAACTTGTCCTGCTCACATATGCCAGCTAGAAAGGGAACTGAAGACTGATTAACCTACAGTGGGGCCATGGCATTTGGCTACCTTGCTCCTGCTACCCTGCCGGTGGGTCCCAAGTCTGGCATATTCTTGCCCACTTCTGCAATAACCTCTTTGTGAATCCAGGTCTCTGTGGGGGCACAGGGTGTCACAAGGTAGATGACCTACCCCCTACAGCTCCACCAAGCATGCTCTTCCATGCTCTCTTTAGTCTGACTTTGCATGTTCTCTCATTGTTCTTGTCTTAGCCTGAGATTAGACCTCTGGCCTCTTCAGACATGGTCCTTCAATCCAGAACCTCCCCTGGGCCTTGGGGTTGAGCAGGTTGTCCCAGTTCTTTCTTTGTGCTGGGCTTCCTTGTGGTTCTGTTTCCTGCCAGGGGACCTTTTGTGACCACCTTAGTTTACAAGAGAGATTCCAATAGCATTGACTCTTCAAAAGGAATGTGTGGGAATTTCTGGTCTCCTTGTCTCTTGGCGAACGAGCATCTCTCTCAAGCCTTGTCTACAGAGGAGGGGCACTTGGAGAGACAACCTTTGTGATGTCACCAAATAGTCCTGCTATATTTTTTCCTCCAGGGACACATTTATATTACAAAGAGGGGCCACAAAAGTGACCATTTGTAGAACAAAGAGGATTTCCTTCAAGCTCTTTCTGAATCCATCTAGACCAGGAAGCAAGGCCACTTTTTCAGAGGGAGTCTCTCTTTTTTCAAGATCTACTGCAGGATTTCTCAAACTTTAAAGTGTTTGTGAATTGCCTGGGGATCTTGCTAAAATTCAGTAGTTCTGGGGATGGGCCTGAGATATCCCACATGTTTAACAAGCTTCTGGGTGACAACCTTGGTGCCTGTCCTTGGACTAAGCTTCAGAATCTAGGGTCTGGCTATGCAATCAGACACCTGGCCAAATCTGTATCCCCAACACTTAGTATTAGTCACCTGGTAAACAGTGGGCCATAGGTAAATTGTTATTGGGTGGATTAAATCATCAATACATCTTAATTATAATGTTCACAATAAAAAGCCATTGATTGAGCTTTAAGTGTCTTCCAGACACTGTGATTTACATCAATTCCCACAAGAGCCTGGTGAGGGACTTGTAATCATCACTTTCATTGGCAGATGAGAAAACCAAGGCTCAGAGAGGTCGAGTGGTTGTACTGGTGATGAAGCAAGAATGTGAACCCACAGCCTGGGCCCTGAACATCTGTCTTATCCAGACTCTCTATAGGAGGGCGTAGAGGTTATACTTCTGCATCCCTTGCCAACTCTACAAGTAGCTTTGAGTATGTTGCAGGTGCTTGATAATTTCTCTTATTTAATTAATGAATTACACTTATCTTCAAGTTAATGTCATAGTACTTTAAAGTAGAAAATGTTGCCATTTTTTCTCTAAGCATAGATTTCAGGCCAGGTGCAGTGGCTCATGCCTGTAATCCCAGAACTCTGGGAGGCTGAGGTGGGCAGATCACTTGAGCTCAGGAGTGTGACACCAGCCTGGGCAATATGGCAAAACCTCGTCTCCACTAAAAATACAAAAATTAGCCAGGCATGGTGGCACACACCTGTTATCCCAGCTACTTGGGTGGCTGAAGCAGGACAGTTGCTTGAACCCAGGAGGTGGAGGCTGCAGTGAACTGAGATCACACCACTGCACTCCAGCTTGGGCAACAGAGTGAGACCCTGTCTCAAAAAAAAAAAAAAAAAAAAAAAAAAAGCAAAAAAAAAGCATAGCTTTCCAAGTGATCAAGGGAGAAAAACCCTTTCAAATAGGAACTGTTACTTGAGTGCTTGGAGAAGCATCATAGTTTCTGAAAAACTTTTGAATCGTATGCAGCATTTAGCTATATATTATGTGGGTGCATTTTCTGGTGGACTGAATCCATAGATTTCATCAGACTTTCAGAGGGTAGGTGACTTCAGAAGAGCTAAGGACAACTCCTTCAGGTAATTAAAATTATATCAAGGATTACGCTTATGTATATAATTTACTCTTCAGAATTGTTACATAGAGGAGATAATTTTGCATGTGTGACCCCCCAAAAAAGGGGCAGAATTGCTAAAGATTTGTTTACCTGATTATGAACTGCTGAGTAGGTCAGGCACTGTGACCTCGCTCTTCTAGTTTCTTTCAGATCCTTCTCAAATAATTCGAGTCTCATCTCTTACTACGTTTTGTTCATTATTGATTCTCTGAAGGCTGGGTCAGTGTCTGGCACAGAGCAGGACAATTAAAATGCTGGAGAGATACCTGCACTTCCATGTTTATTGTGGCACTGTTCACAATAGCCAAGACATAGAATCAACCTAAGTGTCCATCAACGAATGAATGGATAAAGAACATGTGGTGCATATACACAATGGAATATTATTCAGCCATACAAAATTAAATCCTGTCATTTGCAACAACATAGATGGAACTGGAGGACGTTATGTTAAGTGAAATAAGCCAGACATGGAAAAACAGATATCATATGTTCTTACCAATTTATGGGAGCTAAAAAAAATTGAACTCATGAAGATTGAGTAGAATGATGATTACCAGAGGCTGGGAAGGGTAGTAGAGGTGGAGGATATAAAGGAGATGGTTAATTGGTATAAAAATACGGTTAAATAGAAATAAGATTTAGCTTCAGTAGTGCAATAGGGAGACTGTAGCTAACCATAATCTATTGTATATTTCAAAGTAACTAAAAGAGTAGACTTCAAATGTTCCTAATACAAAGAAATGATAAATGCTTGGTGTGATGGATACCCCAGTTACCCTGATTTGATCATTACACATTACATGTTTGTATCAAAATATATGTACCCCATAAATATGTGCAACTATTATGTAACCACAGTAATTAAAAATAAAAAAATTTTAAAAAGACAAAAATGTTGGTAGAACTGTTAAGCTTGAGTAGCTTAGCCTTTCTTTAGAATTCGATGTCCCACCAAAAATGAGGATATCCTGTGCTTCCTATGAGTGAGTCTGTGATGATGGGGAGATGAAGTTGCCATCTCTTAGATCGCCACTAGGCTGTGCTATTGGTCTGCAGTAGGGTCCCTCTGTTGCCTCTATCTGCTCTGTGATGATCCATTATTCAAAAGGGTGGTGGAACCAACAGTTAGACTTATTGTGTATAATGTTACACAAAAATGATCAATGCATTTTGCATCTGTGCACAGGGCAGATGATTAGCTGCATTCCACCTCCCTTGTACCTGTTCTTGCGTGATGGTACCTGCAGGACTGAACACCACTACCTTGCCTATGCCGTGAGTCACAGATTCATTGTGAGAACCCATAGGCTGCTGCCAACTATTTCAAAGGGATATGTCTTTCTCGCTCCATATGCTTCATCATGAGGTGGATGAAAAATGATCCCTCTAGCGAAAGCTGCACCTATTTTCAGTCTCAATTTTAGTTTGGCAACATTAGATTGTATAACTTAGAAGAGTGTCCCTGGAGGGGTGTGCAGGACGTTTTAAATGTGTGGGCAGCAGCGGGAGGCAGACCTGTGGCCACCCCTGGCTAGGCCGGAAGTAGATGAAAGTCGCCTCTGAGGCTGCTTCTAGCATCCCTCTTCCCCCACTGTGGCCCTGCCACCTGCCCAGACAAAGCCCGCCTTCCTTGGGTCCCTTGCTCTAGACTGCCCCTAGGCGGCAGTGTCGCATAACGGAAAGCGCTGTGGAGCCTTCGGTTCTAGCTAGTGCTGGTTCTGCCCGGAACTTGGCACTGTGTGGTTTTAGGCATCTCACTTCCCATCTCAGGCCTCTGTATTCTCCTCTGTAAGACAGGGACACTAATAGCCACTCTGTCAGGGTATGTGAGGCTCTTCCTATGCTGTGATATGCTTTTCAAGTGGGAGGCCCTTCGAGGAACTGGGAAACCTGTGTTCTAGGTCTTGATTTGCCTTGCGGTGTTCGGCAAATCTCTTAACCTTTCTAGGCCTAAAATCACTGATTTGTAAAAGACAAGGTTAGAGCCGATGATGCTTATCTTAGTCCATTCGGCTGCTAGAACAAAATGTCGTAGGCTGGGTAATTTATACATAATAGAACCTTCTTTCTCACAGTTCTGGAAGTGAGGAACTCCAAGATTAAGGCACCAGCAAATCTAGTGTCTAGTGAGGGCTCTTTTCTGCTTTACAGGTGAGGCCTCTTGCTGAGTCCTTTCAGGGTGGCAGGGGCAAATAGTTCCCTTTCACCTCTTTATTTTTTATTTATTTATTTTTATTTTTTAAATTTTAATTTACTTTAAGTTCTGGGATATGTGCAGGCTTGCTACAAAGGTAAATGTGTGCTATGGTGGTTTGCTGCACCTATTAACCTGTTACCTGGGCATTAAGCTCCACATGCATTAGCTATTTGTCCTAATGCTTTCCCTCCCCTTCCCACCGCCCCCGTTCCCTCACGCCGACAGGCCTTGGTGTGTGATGTTCCCCTCCCTGTGTCCATGTGTTCTCATTGTTCAGCTCCCACTTATGAGTGAGAACATGTGGTGTTTAGTTTTCTGTTCCTGTGTTAGTTTGCTGAGGATGATGACTTCCAGCTTCATCCATGTCCCTGCAAAGGACATGATCTCATGCCTTTTTATGGCTGCATAGCATTCCATGGCCTTGCACCTCTTTATAAGGTCACTAATCCTATTCACAAGGACTCTGCCCTCAAGACTTAATCAGCTCCTAAAGGTAACATCTCATTTTTAAAAAATTTTAAATGTATTTTTATTTTTATATTTCAATAGGTTTTGTATAGGTGGCTTTCAGTTACATGAATAAATTATTTAGTGGTGATTTCTGAGATTTTGGTGCACCTATCACCCAAGCAGTATACACACTGTACCCAATGTGTAGTCTTTTACCTGTCACCCACTTCCCACCCTTCCTCTTGAGCCCACAAAGTCCATTATATCGTTCTTATGCCTTTGCATCCTGTTAGCTTAGCTCCCATTTATAAGTGAGAACATACGGTTTTTGGTTTTCCATTCCTGAGTTACTTCACTTAGAATAATGACCTCCAACTCTGCCCAGGTTGCTGCAAAAGCCATTATTTTGTTTTGTTTTATGGCTGAGTAGTATTCCATGGGGCGTGTATACCACATTTTCTTTATCCAGTCATTGGTTGATGGATATTTAGGTTGGTTCCATGTTTTTGCAATTGTGAATTGTGCTGCTATAAACACGCATGTGCATGTGTCTTTTTCATGTAATGACTTATTTTCCTTTGGGTAGATACCCATTACCGGGATTGCTGGACTGAATGGTAGTTTTGCTTTTAGTTCTTTAAGGAATCTCCATACTTCCCACTAGCACTGTAAAAGTGTCCCCTTTTTACCACATCCATGCCAACATCTATTATTTTTAATTTTTAAAATTATGGTCATTCTTGCAGGACTAAGATGGTATCTCACTGTGGTTTTAATTTGCATTTCCCTGATAATTAGTAATGTTGAGCATTTTTTCATATGTTTGTTGGCTGGTTGTATTTCTTCTTTTTTATTGTCTGTTCATGTCCTTTGACCACTTTTTGATGGGATTATTTGCATTTTTCTTGCTGATTTGTTTGAGTTCCTTGTAGATTCTGGGTATTAGTTCTTTGTCTGATGCATAGTTTGAGAATATTTTCTCCCATTCTCTGGGTTGTATGTTTACTCTGCTGATTATTTATTTTGCTGTGCAGAAGTTTTTAGTTTAATTAGGTCCAATTTATTTTTATTTGTGTCACATTTGCTTTTGGATTCTTAGTCACGAATTCTTTGCTTAAGCCAATGTCTGGAAGTTTTTCTGATGTTATCTTCTAGAATATTTATGGTTTCAGATCTTAGATTTAAGTCTTTGATCCATCTTGAGTTGATTTTTGTATAAGGTGAGAGATGAGGATCCAGTTTCATTCTTCTACTGTGGCTTGCTAGTTATCCCAGCACCATTTATTCAATAGGGTGTCCTGTCCCACTTTATGTTTTGGTATGCTTTGGCAAAGATCAGTTGGCTGTATTTGGCTTTATTCTGGGTTCTCTTATCTGCTCCATGGGCCTACATGCCGATTTTTATACCAGTACCATGCTGTTTTGGTGACTATAGCCTTGTAATATAATTTGAAGTCTGGTAATGTGAAGCCTCCAGATTTGTTCTTTTTGCTTAGTATTGCTTTGGCTAGCAGCCTCTTTTTTTTTTTGGTTCCATATAAATTTTAGCATTGTTTTTTTTCTAGTTCTGTGTAGAATGATGATGGTATTTTGATGAGAATTACATTGAATCTGTAGATGCTTTTGGTGGTATGATCATTTTCACAATATTGGTTTTATCCATCTATGAACATGGGATGAGTTTCCATTTGTTTGTGTCATCTATGATTACTTTCAGCAGTGTTTGGTGGTTTTCCCTGTAGAGATCTTTTACCTCTTTGGTTAGGTATATTCCTAAGTATTTCGTTTTTATTTTTTGCAGTGGTTGTAAAGGGATTGAGTTCTTGATTTGGTTCTCAGCTTGGTTGCTGTTAGCGTATAGCAGTGCTACTGATTTTGTACATTGATTTTGTATCCTGAGATTTTACTGAATTTATTTATCAGATTCAGGAGCTCTCTGGGTGAGTCTTTAGTTTCTCTAGGTATACAATCATATCATTGGTGAACAGTAACAGTTTGACTTCTTCTTTTCCAATTTAGATTCCCTTAATTTTTTTTTCTCTTGTCTGATTGCTCTGGCTAAGACTTCCAGTACTATGTTGACTAGAAGTGGTAAAAGTGGGCATCCTTGTTCCAATTCTTAGGGGGAATGCTTTCAGTTTTTCCCCGTTCAGTATGATGTTGGCTGTGGGTTTGTCATAGATGGTTTTTATTACTTTATGTCCCTTCTATGATAATTTTGTTGAGGGTTTCAATCGAGGGGTGCTGAATATTATCAAATGCTTTCCCTGTGTATATTGAGATGATCGTATGATCATACATCTGTTTATGTGAGCAACACCTCTTAATGATATCATCTTAGCGATTAAGTTTTAACACATGAAATTTGGAGGGACACAAATATCCAGACCATAGCACCACATCAGGTCTTTTCCACGCTGCACTTCAACCTTTCCTGTGTTCTACACCTTTACAGCCTTAACCTGGAAATTAATCAGGTAGACTGAAGAATACAGAAGCAAGTACACAAATGGGCAATCGGGATGACCTGGATTACTCCTGCAGCATAATTCATCTTTTTCCAGGGGACAAAAATGCCAGGACACTTTCTTTTCCTGGTCTGGTAGAGAGTTACTATTGCAGCTCTGAGACCACCCCACCCCCTCCGACCCTAGTGCCCAGCTTTTTCTAATACCCTCAGCCGATGTGAAATCTTCTTGATTCTGTACTTTTTCATCACACCTCACAACACAAAAATTATATTTGTCATGTGTTTGTCTTTGAATTGAGTCTTATTTTTTCTGTTTTTACTGCTCTTTTAGCATGTCATAGATAAAACTTACTTTATATTGTCATTATCTGAACATGCCTGTTTCTCTATCTGTAAAGTGGATATCTATAATGGGACTGTCAGTCATTTCCATACTCTCAGCAGCTAACACAGTGCCTGGCACATGGTAATCACTTGAGAAGAGATTTTGAGATGAAAGAATGAGTGAGGAGAATAGATGACAGAAAGAATAAATGAATGAATGGGACATCTGTAATAACAGCGTTTCCGGCCCCACGGCAATGCTGCCCATAGGGAAAGAATTTATAGTCTCATGCAGCGTGTTAGGCTGCCTCCTTTACCAATGCAGATGAAAACCATCCTTTTTATACTGTCCAAACAATTGGTGTCAAGGACATACATTTGCAACTTCAGGCTCGGGTTTTTTTGTTTTTTTTTTTTAATGTTGTGTGTATTCAAGTATAGACTTCATGTTCTCTTTTATTTTCCTTGAAGGTTAAACTTTTGCTTTTTTTCTTTTTAAAGGTGTTTTAAAAATCCCATCTTGAAGCTTTAAAGATTTTTCTCTGAGCAGCTAGATATGGATATATAAAATCCACCCACCTTACAAATGAAAATGATTGATACACATCAAAAATGTTATCAGCATCGGATAATAAAAGCCAGCTCAATTCTCTTTTTAAAAAGCTCACTCTCGGAATTTAACTGGAAAGGCAGATTCCTTAGAGACGCAATGATAGGGAATTTAAGAATGAGGAGAGTTGGTAATGGTAAAGAAAGTTACATTTGTTAAAGTTTCAGGCACTTTATATAGGATACATTTTCTAATCCCCCTCACACTGCAAGAAAACGAGCATCAGCCCCAGTTTTGCAGGGAAGGAAACTTGAGGCTCTGATATGTTAACCAGTGCGTCCAAAGTCATGCATGTCGGTTGGCAGGACTGGTCTCTGATTAGGTTTCTGTGCATGTAGCCTCCACATGAATGATCCTACCATCAAGAAGCCCCATGAAAAGAGTCATTGGTAAGACTGTGGCTTCATGCAAAAATTATGTGCCTCTATTGTTGCAGGCCTTCTTTGATTGCTTCTTGCACAAGGCTGAGTCTTGGTGCACCTTTGTCATCCACAGAAGAGTGAGGGCTGGCAAGGTGGGCAGACATGGGTTCAAATCCCAGCTTCTCCGCTTCTTAGCTGTATAGCTTTGGACAAACAACTCTCTTGGTTTTCTGATCTGTAAAATGGTGGTGATGATGTTGCCTGCTCCACAGGATTGTTTTGAAGATTGACATAATGAATAGAAAATCCTTAGAGATGTACCTGGATATAGGAGGTGCCCAATAAATGTTAACTCCATAACTGGATGTCTTATTGAGAAATTAATGGTGTTTTGAATTTCCCCCTTTTGCTTTGTAATAGACTCCTCCCAACCCCACCTCTAGCCCTAAAGATACCTCACTATGAATTTACAAAGTCCTTCCCTCCCTCAAGGTACTCTGTTTTTGTCTTCTGGAGATGCTCTTGATAGTTACACCTATGATGACTGTGAATATGAACAGCATTTTCTAGGGTTATACAGTATGAAACCTCTACAATAGTTCCCCGCCACCCCGAATCACTTAAGAAAAAAACAAAGCACTATTTTCCTTTTCCTAAAAGGAAGAGGAAGACTTCATGTCTTTGGGGGACTGCTCTCCCTTTTCCCAGGGTGGAACTGACCCATGGGTGGAGGCTCAGCCCTTTCCTGGTTGGGGTGGGAGTGGAAGCTGATTTTCCAGAGGAGAGAAGGACACAGGCTCAACCCTGGAAAAGGAGCGTTGAACTTCCTGAGCCACAAGGATGAGTATGGGAGGGTGGGATGAGGGAGACGACGAGGCAGTAAGACCTTGAGATGGGGTACAGTGGGAAGGTTCTGGGTGGACTGAGCCCACTTGTGCCATGGTGTGGGCTCTGGTTGACTTCTCCTGGTAAAGATCTCCAGGTTTAGGGGGAGTGTGGTCCCCAACAAAGCCTTTCCCTTCAAATGGACCCTAAAGTACTTGACAAGGAGAACTGGGAGCTGCCACGGCAGCCTTGATAGACCAGAGACTCTTCCTCATGTTTTTGACTGTGAAAGCCTCACATCACATGTGTTATGGTGTATCCATTAATAACGAGATTTAGAGGCACAATACTTGAGTTGAAATCTTTCTCTATCACTACTTTGACCTTGGGTAAGTTAATCAGTTTCCTTATCAATTGCATGGAAATGCTAACAGTGCCTAACCCAAAATGTTGTCATGAGGATTAAATGAGTTAATACACATGAAGTGGGCAGGACAACAGCTGGTATACAGTAAGCACTCAATAATGTGCTAACTATTTGCATCATTTCAGAGTCTCCAGGGAGATGGGCATTCTCCTAGATCCCTCCACTCATTATCTGAGAATGGGTTCATTGCCAATCTTGGCTGATGAGGCTGACATAAATTTATTTTTATTTAAAAATACATGAAAATATGCCATTTCTCATACCAGAGTGTTAATGAAGCCCTTCATAGGCACTGCAGCTCCTGTCCTCATCACTGGGGTGTGTGGCATTCTGCAGGCCCAGGGCCTCATCCGCTGTCCTGCTTCAGACGCCATCATGAGGTGTCCTACAGCTCAGTGTTCTCCCATTACTCTCCCGTCCCAGCTGTTATCTCAGCTGTTTTCTTGGTTTGTGGTTCTTTATTCCCTTTCTGAGCTATTCAGAAATTCTGTCCATTTTATGCTCTGCTTTCTGACTCCTACGCACAGGGCTTGGCCTCTTCCTATCTTCAGTCACTTCTTCCCCTTGAACCTCCCTGTTTCCCAAAGACCCAAGAAGTATCCTCCAAAGGCGTGTTGGCCACAGAACACAGAGCTCGAGGCAAAGCTTACATGCTTACATGCCAGGGCTTTGTTGTGAGGTGCAAGCCCAGGGCAGCAAGAGAGTGTGAACAGAAGAAAAGTAGACGGGGAGAAAACGAAGGCAAGAATGCATCACGGAGCTACTGCAACTCCACAAGAAAACACGTTTGGGGGCCAGGCATGGTGGCTTATACCTGTAATCCCAGCACCTTGGGAGGCCAAGGTGGATGGATCACCTGAGGTCAGGAGTTTGAGTCCAGCCTGTCCAACATGGTGAAACCCCGTCTCTACTAAAAATGCAAAAATTAGCTGGGCATGGTGGTGGGCACCTGTAATCCCAGCTACTCAGGAGGCTGAGGCAGGAGAATTGCTTGAACCCAAGAAGAGGAGGTTGCGGTGAGCCGAGATCATGCCATTGCACTCCAGCCTGGGTGACAAAAGCAAAACTCGTCTCAAAAAAAAAAAAAAAAAGCAAAACACATTCGGGTACTTGGTCATGTAGGGTGTCCTTAGTGTACCACAACTCAGAACAATCCATCATAGGGAAGAAGGGACAGTATATAGCTGCCAGCTCCTTCTCATCTCCTGCCTCTCATTGGTCAAAGTTTGCTCCAGGAGGGTTAACTCTTCTGCACTTTCCGGATGTGATATGCAGGTGCTCTGGGGGATGATGGAGAAACAAGACTCCATGACTCAGCACAATCCTTCATCCTGCATCTTGAAGTGGCTGGGGGGCCAGACCTGGGCTTGTTCTGGTTGAATCTGAATGCCCAAGGTGCTTTGGCTCCCGCTGCAGAGGGTGTCATGGGGGATGCTGAGGACAGTTGCTGGTGTTAGGAGATGCGGCAAGGAGGGCAGTGCCAGGGTCTTCTTTAAGTGGCCAAGTTGTGTCCTGGGGAGGCAGGTAGGTGGGATGAATGTGCATCTGGGTGCAGGGGCTGCCCTCCCTCTAGTGACTGAATGACCTAAGCTTAACTCCATCATGTGCCATCACCATTGCAACATGTGGCTGCAAAATTCACTGCCCAGGGAAAGAGCATGATGGATGAAGCCCTCAGGTTCTTATCTCCTTCACTTGAAAGGGACACATTCCACTTCTGCTCATGGCCTGTGGTCCTGTCAATGGCCTTACCCTTACTTCTCGTGAAGCTGAGAAATGTAGGGGGTCACCTGGAGGAGTCTTGTGATTGCTCCCTCTCTCTGAAACACCACCTCCAATTTCCCCTCTCCTGTCCTTCAGTGTTAGTTGTTTATATCAATACTCAGTATTTACATGACAGTGGTCCTGAAGATTCACCACTCCAATCTCTTGCTGTGGTTCCAAGCTGCTGTCCTATTGGAACTGCCCCACATCAGGCTTCCTACAGCTGTCCCCAGTCAATTAGTACCCAATGTGTGGGTAGTAATTCTGGCCCCTTTCTTCTAGGTGTGAGACTCTTAATGAGGAACTTTGGCTGGAAGACTCCCCATTGGCCTATCCAAAATGTTCTTGTTAACTTTCTTTTTTTCCAAAATATCAGAACTGCCAGGTCTTAACATTCCCTCCCTTTTCTCCTTTACAGGTGTTTTCTCCAACACATCTCTTTTACCTCTTGTAGCATACACTTCTCAGAGAACCGCAGCTAACACATGCTTCGTGATACTTTGTAGATGTTTTCCAACTCTGAGTTAAGGAGTGTACTATACTTTCCTATAGTTAAAAATTGTGTCATGTATTTCATTTAGTTTTCTAAGGATCTACTGTTTACCGTTTTTACATGACCTAATGTCACAAATGCCCTCAACCCGTTTTATTTGCCTGAAGACCTTCTTCGAGGTATGTTTTGGCCCCTTCCCCAATGTAGAGTGGGGCTCCTCCAGGCCTGGATATTGTGCTATCTAGATCCTTACTTTGCCTGCATTACATTTCCTATATTCCTCTTGACTTACTTTCTTGTATTGCTCCAGTGTAACCTCCAGTAGCTTTCCAAAAAAAGGTGCATACAGGATAACGAGGTAACTTCTTAGGCTGAGTGTGGAGGCTCACACCTGTAATCCCAGCACTTTGGGAGGCTAAGGTGGAAGGATTGCTTGGGAACAGGAGTTTGAGACCAGTCTGGGCAACATGGTGAGACCCTGTCTCTACAAAAATAAAAAAATGAAAAAAATTAGCTGGCTGTGGTAGTTCACGCCTATAGTCCTAGCTACTAGGGAGGCTGAGGTGGAAGGATTGCTTGAGCCCAGGAGTTTGAGACTGCAGTGAGCTATGATCCCACCACTGCACTCTTGGGTAACAAAGCAATACCCTGTCTCTTAAAAACAAACAAACAGAAAAGATAAGTTCTTGACTGCAAATATTTGCAAATGTCTTTATTTTAATCCTTCTGTTGAAAATAGTCTGATGGTATTCTGATTCCAGTTTCTTTGTACATGACTTTGTTTCTTGATGTGGAAGTTCGTAGGATCTTAGAATACTTTGTCTTAATGTGGGTCTTATTTACTTTACTGCGCTAGGCATCGATGGCTCTTCTCCATCTGAAGATTCAAAAGTTACTAAAAGATGAATGATGAAAAGTCAGTTTCCTCCCTAACCCTGTCTGCTGGCTGTGTTCTTTCTCATCCCAATCAGTTACTCGTGTATGTCTGGAGCTCAGCCATTATGCTCAGGCAGCTTTGGCCCCTGACGTTACCTTCAACATAATTAACATTTCCTCAACCCATTAAAAAGTCTTTGCAAACATCCTTTTAGTAGCATCTCAATATTATAATACATGGATATACCATAAAATTGATTTAATCAATTCACTCATGTGAAGTGTCAGGCTCTGTCTACTTTTTATATTGTAAACAGTGACATGATGAGCATGCCTGTAAATCTTCATGTATATTTCAAATTCTTTCTCGATATTCTGTTTTCAAAGTATTTTCACATGCAGGATCTCAGTTTTGGGGTTAGAGTGGACATGGTCTCCCGTGGTTTGATATTCCGTTCTCCCCATGGATGGTTAAGGATGGGGTCTCATTTTACAGGTAATCAAGCACGAATGTCAGGGAACATTTGGTCATCTCTTGCCCACACGCAGAGTGCAGAAATTCCCTTCCTGCAAATCACTTTTTGCTAAAGGGAGGCTTTCTCACTCATGCCAGATGACATCATCTCCAGGCCCAGCTGTCCGCAGAAACTCAAAGCTGTGAGCCTTAGAAGTCACGATTTCCAATCCCACTTTGAGCTTCTAAAGCAATGACAACAAAAAATTATACACCTTGTTCTTCCTCTCCACAAGTTCTGAATGCTTAGAGAGTTCAGACGGTTTTAGAATTCTGCTCTCAGCAAGATCTGATGCACGCAGGAGAAGTACTGTATTATATTGGTTGGGCCATTTTCCTCTTTAAAGCATTTTTATATCTGGAAACACATCTGATCCCCACTCCACCTCTGCAAGGTCTCAGAGCCAGGCTTGCTGTCCCTCTTGATGATTAAATGGTCTCAGAGTGGGGTCAAGGTCGTACAGTGATTTCAGGGCAGATCTGGGTCCTGATCCCTGGCCTTCCAAGCCTACCTCCAGCTGGTTTCACTAGGCAGCATAAATGGGGTGCTTTTAGAAAACAGAAACGTCATCAGAGAATCAGGTCGAGTTACTGGTCAAAAAAAAAAAAAAAAAGACTTAGGATCTCTGGAGTCAGGAGTGACCTGGGTATCAATCCTAGCAAATCTCTTCCTGTCTGAGTCTCATGGTTTTTTAATTTTATTTTTATTTTTCCTGCAGTGAGAGAATAATGCCACCTATCCCCGGTGTTGTTATGAGCATTAAAACATGAGCATGAGAACATCTATCATAGTGCCTGTCATATAGCTAGTATCTCAATCCTTCTGAATGTCCTGTTCAACATGGTGGCTCACAGCTCCCAAAAGCTTGCATCCTGACACAGTGTGGGTGAGCCAGGGGGATGCCTACCATGCAGCATCACTTCTGCCAAATTTTATTGGTTGAGGCAGTTACAAAAGTTTGCCTGGGTTCAATGAAAGATAACAGTGATCCTCCTTCTTGATGAAGGAGCATGACACTGTAAGAAGAGTATATGTGATGAGATTTATATTGGTGCAACCATCTTTGGAAGCACTATCTACATCCCACCATTTGCATGTCTCTTGGCTCCTGTGCCCACAAGGTCTTTAGTGATTATTTTCGTGGACAGGGGTTGTAGTTGCCTGCTCACCAGCTATTCTATTTCCATCTGGCTGCTGCACCCTGATTCCCATTTGGGATTTGCTCACCCTGAATGTGAAGTTTCAGTGGGGCTATCAAATGTGGGTATCAACCTCAAGCTTAGCCAGTATGCGAGGACATGAATAAAGTTGTTCCATGAGGGATATACAAGTGAAAGGCTTGAGTCCTAGTCCTCAGAATCATGGACTGCATGGTTAGAATGGATCTCCCATATAACAGTCCAGACTGTGAAAGGGGAGGGGACTCCTTAGGAGTTAGAGGCAGAGCCAGGATTAGAACCAAGTGTCCGTCTTCCTGCCCACTGTTCTTTATACCACCCACAGGAATGGCTGGACCAAGTGTCCCCCATGACCCTGTTGTGGCCAGAGCAATAGATGCTACAGCTCTCCTCCTCTTTGGTCTCTGCCTGCAGCATTTGGCCCTCATGACCATCTCTATCTTCTCATGCTGCACCGCTGCTTTGGCTTCTGTGACTTTGTAAACTTCTGGTTTTCTTCCTGCCACTTTGGCTGCCCAGTTCCATCTTGATTGGATTCCTCTTCCTTTGTCCTTCTGAAATGTTGCTATCTTCATGGCTACCAGAGTCTCTCATATGCTTCTTCTCTTCTTATCTCAAACTCTGTCCCCAAAGGTCTCAGCCACGTTCATGTCTCTGTGTCCCCACATTTGCTGGTCCCTTAGCCTGTGCTTTTGCCACAGCAGTTCCCATGACTGGGTTTACCCTTCAAATCTCACCATAATTATTTCCCTGAGAGGCCTTCCTTGACCGTGCCCCCCACCATTGAAAGAAGAGGCTCCAGCTTGTCACCTTTATCTCTTCTGTAGTGCTTTGCACAATCTGATCTTGTTGATTTATTTGGACACATTCTTATTTGTTGCCTCCCCAACTAGGATATAAATTAGGGAGCATAGAGGACTTGTCTGTCCTGTTTACCAGGGCCTGGCAGAGTCAGTGGTTCATGGTTCAGAGTCATGTATCTAATTCTGTACTGAATGGTTCCAGCACTGTGTGAGCTACTGCAACCCCACAAGTGATTATCTTCCTGGTCCAGTTTCAGCAAGAAGCATCGTCATCTGCCAAGTTGCCTAAGTCAGAACCTTGGAAGCACGTTTTAGCTCTGAATCCCAAACACCCACCAAACTTTGATCATCGTAGCAGTGCTCCCAGCTCCAGGGAGGCAGTGCTGCCACCCAGGGAACATCTAGAGGGTCTTTTATGGGTTGTCACAAAAACTACAGTGAAACCAGCAATTGGTGGGCATGGGTCAGAGATGCTGAACGTTCCTTCATGTGTGGGGCAGTCCTATCCCAAATGTTAGTTGTATCCCCTTTGGTAGATACTATGAGGGTCTAGCTCATTCATATCTCATGAATGGGTTCAAGTTTTTCCATCCCATTGCCATAACCATGGTTCAGGCTATCACTGTCTCATGCTAGAATGTAGGCCCTTTGAGCTCTGGAGGCAATGAGTGAAGGAACAAGAGACCAGGGCCCAGGGTTGGTCTTGGGAGCACTTGGAATATGCATGTGGAGGAGAATGGTTGGTGAAGGAGGATTTGGAAGAAGATCCTCCCAGTGATAGGATGCATGTGAAAGTGCCTTATGAACTGTAAAATATTTGACTAATGGATGGAGTATCACCTAACATGATTGCTAACTCACTGTTAAAATCATAGTACTGTTGAGCACGGTGGCTCATGCCTGTAATCCCAGCACCTTGAGAGGTGGAGGCAGGTGGATCACTTGAGGTCAGGAGTTTGAGACCAGCCTGGCCAACATGGTGAAAACCCGTCTTTACTAAAAATACAAAAATTAGTCAGGTGTGGTAGCGCGTGCCTGTAATCCCAGCTAATAGGGAGGCTGAGGCAGGAGAATAGCTTGAGCCTGGGAGGCAGAGGTTGCAGTGAGCTGAGATCATGCCACTGCACTCTAGCCTAGGCAACAGAGTGAGACTCTGTCTCAAAAAAAAAAAAAAAAAAAAGTAATAGTCGTAGTACTGCCTGTTCCAGTTACTGCAGTTGGGTAAAACATCACCTCAAAATTCAGTGGCTTAAACAGCAATAATCCTTCTTTATATCTTATACTTTCTGTGTGCCAGAAATGTAGAAGCAGCTCAGCTGGGTGGTTCTGGTTTGAGATATCAGATGAGGTTGCAGCCAGATAGGCTGAAGCTACGGCAATCTTGAAGGCTTCTACACGCATGTGACTGGTAACTGGGCAAGTACCAGGGAGTATATAAGTACCAGGGAGACTCAAATCCCTGGGGCTCTTTGGACTTCTCTCTGTGTCTCCATATAACCTTTCCATATGTCCTATTCAACATGGTGGCTCACAGCTCCCAAAGGCTTGCATCCTGACAGAGAGTGGGTGAGCCAGGGGGACACCTACTATGCAGCATCACTTCTGCCACATTTTATTGGTTGAGGGAGTTACAAAAGTTTGCCTGGGTTCAAGGGAAGATAACAGAGATCCTCCTTGATGAAGGGGCGTCACACTGTAAGAAAAGTATATGTGATGATATTTATATTGGTGCAACCATCTTTGGAAAGCACAATCTACATCCCACCATTTGCATGACTCTTGGCTCCTGTACCCACAAGGTCTCTAGTGATTATTTTCTTGGACAAGGGTTGTAGTTGCCTGCTCACCAGCCATTCTACTTCCTTCTGGCAGCTGCACCCTGATTCCCATTTGGGAGTTGCTCCCCTGGGATGTGAAGTTTCAGTGGGACTGTCAAAGGTGGGCAGGAACCTCAAGCTTAGCCAGTCAGGTTCTCTCCTCCAAGAATTTGAGTCTTGAGTGGAGTTACAGGAAGCAGAAACTGGGAAACAATAAATGGCTAGAGCTATTTCTCCTGGTGGTGCCCAGGACCTGGAAGCTGCTCTCCTTGCTGACCTTTCTGAAGCAGGCTGTTCCGCTTTGCTGCAGATGCTTAGAGCTACTCCATATCCTTCCATGAGTTTATTTTTTTTTCCCTAAAGTTAGCCAGATGGACTTTCTGTTGCTTGCAACCAACAAAGTCTAACTTGCACCATTGTTTTATACTTGCTATTTAAAATGCTAATACAGTCTCACCCTTATAATGCAATTAACTGCCATTAGTGCTGTATTCCACCAACCAATAGCTAAAGCAAAAGAGCGAGAGTCTCTGCCACCTGCTCCAAAGTAAAGACAGGGATGACCTCCTTCCCTCTGGATTCACTACAGTGAGATGTGTGGAATGATCACTCCCAGATGGAAGCAGGAGACATGGGCTTGAATTTCAGCTGTTCTGTGTGACTTACAAGTTATCACACTTCTCTGAGCTCGGGTTTCCTCACTGGCATATGGGTCCGGAGGATATTCACCAGATATAAACTTAATGAGAGCAGGCATTGTGTCTTATTCTCGCTGTATCACAAGGAGTAGCACATAATATATGTTAAATAAATAATGGTCACATATAGGAATATTGGGACGTTGAAGAACTACTTTACAGAGCCACTAGATAATCACCTCTTTTAGGTAGGGACTATTTCTATTTTATTTATTTATGTACAGGCCCCAGCACAGCCCTGAAACATGAAGTAATTAGGCTAAATATATTTTATACTTATATTTATTAATTTATATAATATAACATGACATAATATAGTATAATATAAGTACCAGGCATGCATTTGCTGGTGCACAGAGACTCTTGCCTAGGAAAGACAAACTTGGAGAAAGTGTTCATTTCCAAAGTTTGCTTTTCCAGTTTGAACAGTGCATTAGGATTTCAGAAAGTGAATTTTAAAGACAAACTCATTTGTTCCTGCTTTTATTTTCCACCTCTGATTCCCATCTTAGGTCCTCCCAGCTTGTGAATGAATTGGAGTTGTTCTGCTCTGCTGCCAGTGATGCAAAAACTGTGTGCATGTGTCCATGTGTGTGCATGCAACATGGGCATGTGTGTATGTGTATATGTGCATGTGTGTGCATGGGTGTATGCAGGGCAAATGGAAGCCCACTGGTTACCTTTTCTTCTTTTCCAGTACTCAAGGTTTTGGTGAGAGCTGACCCTACGAGGGTTAGTGGACACCTCAAGGCAGTTCTCACCTACAGCACTCCATGCAGGTAGAAGAAAAGAGGAAATTTCCCATTTTCATTTTCCCAGGCTCACAGGAAGGAAGGGCTTTAGGGGGGGATGGCTGGAGTTCATCCATGACAGCTTTCGGTTTCCTAATTCTCAAAAAGGTCTGTCATGGGTGACTGCACACGTGTGTCAGTTAACTTTTGCTGCATAACAAGCCATGCCAAATGTAGTCAGGGAAGATAGCAAGCATTTCTTCTTCTTTTTTTTATTATTGTGTGGGTTGGCTGGGTGGTCTTCTGTTCTGAGCTGGTGTGGCTATGTTTTAGTGCTCTAGAATGGCTTTGCTCTCTTATCAGGGTCTCTAATTCTAATGCAATGGTTGGGACTCTCCACATGGTGCCTCATCCTCCAAGAGGCTAACCCAAGCTTGTTCACATGATGGCAGAAGTTTCCTGAGGAGCAAAGAAGAGCAGATCCCAATGTACACATGCTTTTCAAGTGTCAGTTTGTATTATGTTTGCTGTTGTCCTGTAGGCTAAGGCAAGTCACATGGCCATGCCTAGATTCAAGGTGGGAGCAATAAATCCCACTATTTGATAGAAAGAGTGGCTGAGGCCCATTGCAAAGGAGCATGTGCACAAGTGCAGGGAATGCATGGCCACTTGCAAGCTACCACAGCATGGATAGGTAGGCCAGGGCAGGCAGTAGGATGTGGAGAACAGTGCAAGATGATAGTCATCCACCTGGTCAGCTCTGGAGGACATGGAAGCATGCCATCTGTTTGTTAATCAAGCAGAGAGACAAGCCTTGCTTTCTTCTCTGTTCTCAGTTGGATACTGGAGAAGCAGACAGTCCTTGTCCTTAAGGAGATCACAGCGTGGTGAAGAAGGCACAACTCTGCCTAGGGAAGATCATCATGGACAGTTGTCAGAGACCCTGGAGAAACAGGCCGAGGACCTCTAGGAGCTGTGGGAGCAGCCAGCACCTGTGGGGGCTGAATGAATCAGGAGTGGACAGCAGGCTGAATATACGGGGTACCCAGAGACTAATTCCAGCAGCAGCTCAGGTTTGACCAAGAACATCCTGGATTAGGGCCTGGAGAATGCTGAAATCTTAAAACTCTGCAGCTGGAAGGAGGTGGATTTTATTCTCTTCAGTCGTCTTGTTCTATAGCACCATGACCATGGCTCTTATTATATATTTTTAGACGATGATTATTAGTCAGGATAGGTTAACCGCTGTAACAAGCCAACCCCTGAATCCCAGGGATTTACCAGTTAAAGGTTTATTTCTTATTCTCACCAAGTCTGTTGCAGATGCTCCTGGCCACAGGTGGTCTTTTATGGGGTCATTCAGGGGCCCAGGTTCCTCCCATGTTGCGGCTCTGTCCTCGCCCTGGGCCTGGGGGCCCTCTGCTAGACCCTGCATTTGGCCACCAAAGGAGGAAGAGGCTGTGGGTGCATTTTGTGGGCCAGGCCTGACCACATCCCCATCACCTACATCCACTGGCTGGAGCTCAGTCACATGGCTCACATTGCAAATAAGCTAGGGAACAAGGATTAGCTGTGTGCCCATGAATACAGTGAGATGGGCTAGGGAACACATCTTGGTGCCTACATGTGAACACCTCTTTGCCTGGAAAGCAAGTTCTTCAGGTGACTGAAGTCATATTCGTCACACAGTCCCAGGACCTGTCCCAGCCTCTAGGGAAGGGAAGGTGCTTGACCCACATGGACTGAAGGCACCCAACTCTTGGACTTTGCCTTGACCTTGGGCTCTGTGCTCATTCATTGGAGTCAGTGCCTAAGCCCAGCTTTCTGTTTTTCTCTGGCCACAGCTTTCTTGGGGCTCATGTCACTCTGGCTATTCTTGATCCTGGCCTCTATCCTGACTCCAGTTTCTTGGCTGCAAACCCCAGCCCTGGGCCCATCCATCTCTCTGTGAAGACCAGGACAATCAGACAACCAGGAGTTTCTTCCATCAGCCTCTCCTCTACTAAAGCATCATGAATCCTTTAGTCACGTCAAGCTTCTAGCCCCAAACAGGCCTCCACCAAAATGACACATCCAGAAACTTTCTCAGCAAGAAGAGAAGCCTGGTCCGTCCCAGGCCTGTTTGTGTCAGATCAAAGACACAGCCGGCTGGAACACATAATCAGCCTGACCCCAAAGCCGGCAGGGCCCTGAGGCCCCTGCAGCTGCAGCGAGTCCTGAGCAGACAATTCCCCCTCCCCAGGCCATGCCAGTGGGCAGCCCCTCCCCCTGCCAGTCCCTTGTCAGCCTCAGACCCAGAAAGGGCAACTCCAGGGAGGAGAGATAGGAAACAAAATACTCCCAGCATGCTGCCCGGTGTTATTTCTCAGCGTGGAAACAGAATGCCAGTTCAAAGGGCTGACCCACTTTCCAGCAACAAGGTTTCCCTTGGGGAGGAAGGGGGCATGTTGTGTTGAAGCCCAGGGGAACCATTAAAAGAGATGTTTTGGAGACAGGGAGCAGGCATGCTTTTGATAAAGAACTTTGGCTTCATCTCTGAAAAACAGAAATTTGAAATTAAAAAAAGATCAAGACAGCATTGGAATAAATAATAGCTGCGATTTTTTTCTGTCTCTATATGCCAAGTACTTTTTATGCCATTGAAATAATCTTCCAAAAAGCTTATAAGGTGGGCATATTAACAATATTTTATAGATGAAGAAACTGAAGTTCAGAGAGTCTGAGTAACTCTGTCAAGGTTATATGTTACAAGTGGCTGGGTCAGGGCTGGAACCTGGGACTTTTCTGATTCCAAAACCTATTTCTCCCCTGCTATTTCATACTTTCCAGATGCCAGGTTTTTCTTCCATAATAAGAAAGGGTCACTGCTGCCCTAACTTAGCCTTTATAATCTTGGGGTATTTGTGCCTAATAGCCCTTTCCACTGTATATCAGTTAAAGCTCACAACAGTCCTATGACAAGTGCGCTATTATATTCCAAGCCTTTTGAGGATAAAAGAAACCAAGAAACCTGAAATGACTTGCTCAAGGTCTTGGGGCCAGGATGAGGTAGAGGCAGGAATGGAACACAGCTGCCGGATTCCATATCCGGTGCTCGTTCCTCCATACCAGGGATTGGCAAACTATGGCCCCTGGGCCAAGTCTGTTGAGCTGCCTCTTCTTGTAAGGCCTGTGAGCACTTTTTTGTTTGTTTTTAATAACATTTTTAAGATTTGTTTTTACATTTTAAATGGTTTTTAAAAAGTCAAAAGAAGAATAATATTTTGTGGCATGTGAAAATTGCATGAAATGAAAATTTCAGTGTCCATAAATAAAGTTTTATTGGCACACACCCATGTCTATTTCTTTATTGTCCATGATGCTGTGCTTCAGGCCCGTGCTCTCAGATGGCCCTCAAGAGCACCCTGGCTGGGGCACGTCCTTCATCTCTTTGATGTGCTGGAATGATGGACCACACCCATTTTCCCCTCACCCTCTAGGAAATCTGAAGAAGGCTTTCTTCTAGGAAAGGTTTTTTTTTTTTTTTTTTTTTTTTTTGTAAAATGTTTAGGCTCTAGGAGTAGTGAGTAATCAAAGTGCAAAAGTAAGAAGGAGGCCAGGACTTGAGGGAGGAGAAATTTCTGGGAGCAAGAAGAGGTGAGGACTCTGCCTGCCAGACTCAGAGATTTCCCTGAGCAGGGCTGGGTGGGGTAGGAGGAGGGCTAAGGGTCTAGGCTCCTAGAGGGTGAGGGAAAACAGGTGTGGCCCATGACTCCAGCATATCAAAGAGACCAAGGAAGGACCACAGCCAGTGTTCTCACAGTGCAAGCAGAGCCTGGAGAGGAGGAGGAGCAGAATGACAAGAAAGGATGCTGAAAAATGGGGCCCTGGGTCTTGGGGTGCTGATGTCATCAAAGGTTTCCCCATGCCCAAGCTGTGCAGCTGCAGCCACCTGACTCTGAGGGGCCACCGTATGGTTGGAGGATGAGAGTGGCATTGGCAACCAGGAATGAGTATGGAGGAGAAGCTGCTCCCTGCCCTGTGGGAACCACATGGGATTCCTGGGACTGGGTCCACCTTAAAAAGTGAAGGGGCCTAAAAAATGATCAAAAAGGGATTTTCTGATAGCCCACATGGGATAGGGATACAATGCTGAAATTATGTTGAGTTTAAAGAAGATACATATTTCTTAAACATCTTGTTATGTTTAACATAACATAATTGAAGAGACAACCTTCATAATTGAAGAGACAACCTGAATAGGCTAAGTGTGAGCAACAAGGCTGTTTATTCACTTGGGTGTGAGTGGGCTGAGTCCAAAAAGGGAGTCAGTGGAGGGTGGTGGGATTGGAGCTAGTTTTATAGGTTAGGGGTAAGCAGTGGAAAGTTACCGTTAGGGGCCCTTTATTGCAGGCAGGGGAAGAATGTCACAAGGCACATTATCACAAGGTGGGAGGGGTCACAGAGCACAGTGTCACGAGGTTGACTGATCACTTAGGGTAGAGCATGTTACAATGGTAGAATGTCGCAAGGTTGGCTGATCAGCTAAGACAGGAACTAGCTGTGTTTCTTCTTTTGTGGTTTTCTCGTTGTCCCAGACTTTCTGACTCCAGGAGACTTTCTGGATGTGTACCTGTGGGTCACAGGGGTTACAATAGCTTGACCATAGCACAGCCTGCTCCAAGGACCTTACACATCTGACTCTTTGGACTGACAGCCATGTCTGCTACAGATGTGAAATGCTTTGAATAGCTAGGCTCAGGCTGGACACTTAGTATTAGCTCCTCCTGCTGGTCCCCCTCCTTTTTATCATTATTATTGCTAAGACAAGGCTGAATTTTGACTCCTCGTTTTCCTAATGTTGTGACTCGTCCTAAATCAATAGCTATTGGGAATGTTCTGGGTGCTCAGTTGTTTGGTAGGTCTTGATGGGAAGATCTGAATACAGACGTGGTTTCTGGGTGGATCAGAATCTCTGGAAACTGGAACAATGATGAATGATGCAAGAGAGCATAGATGTGTGTGGCACAGCCCAGGAAGGGGTATTCACAGAAAGGATGGGTCAGCGAGATCTGCAGGAGAAGCTGAGTCTCAGGATCAGGGATTGTTAAAGGAGGAAGATGTGAAAGGAAAATAAATCTTGGGGCCCCATATCACTAAGCTAATGGGAAAAGTCATGCTGGGAACTGCTTAGGGCAAACCTGCCTCCTATTCTATTCAAAGTCACCCCTCACTGAGATAAATGCATATCTGATTGCCTTCTTTGGAGAGGGTAATCAGAAACTCAAAAGAAGGCAACCATTTGTTTCTTATCTACCTATGACCTGGGAGCCCCCTCCCTGCCAGTTGCCTTGCCTTTGCTTTGAGTTGTCCTGCCTTTCTGGACCAAATCAATGTTCATCTTATGTATGTTGATTGATGTCTCATGTCTCCCTAAAATGTATGAAACCAAGCTGTGCCCTGACCACCTTAGGCACATGTCCTTACGACCTCCTGAGGCTGTCATGGGTGTGCATCCTTAACTTTGGCAAAATAAACTTCCTAAATTGACTGAGACCTGTCTCAGATTTTTGGTGTTCACAAAGACGGAGATGACCAAGTGCAGCCTCTTCATTTTACGGATAAGGAAACTGGAGCCCAGAGAGGTTCAGAGAGGTCGAGAGACTTGCATGAGGTCATACAGTGAGTTGGGGGAAGAAGTAGGACTTGAGTATAATTACTTGGATATTTTCATTTCAAAGCATCCAATGGCTACCTCCCTAGACCTAAGATGTCAATTAAATTAATAATGATGATAATAGTTAACATTTATTGAACACTCACTCTCTGTCAGTCATCATGCTCAGAACTTTATTAGAAATCATCTCCAATGAATCCTCATGGACTCCACACTGTTTATAGAACATAACCTAATTTCCTTAGCAAGAGCCTCATGGCCTCATGGTCTGACCTCAGTCAGCCAATTCTTTTTCGTCTTTTTTTGTTGTTGTTGTTGAGACAGAGTCTTGCTCTGTCACCCAGGCTGGAGTGCAGTGGTGCCATCTCAGCTCACTGCAACCTCTGCCTCCTGGGTTCAAGAGATTCTCCAGCCTCAACCTCCTGATTAACTGGGACGAGAGGTGCACACCACCATACCCGGCTAATTTTTTGTATTTTCAGTAGAGACAGGGTTTCACCATGTTACCTAGGCTTGTCTCGAACTCCTGACTTCAAGTGATCCACCTGCCTCAGCCTCCCAAAGTGCTGGGATTACAGGCATGAGCCACCGCGCCAGGCCCAGCCAGCCAATTCTGGCTTATTTTCCATTACTCCAACTTCTGCAGTCTGTGCCTGTGTCGACAGCTCCCTGACCCATCAATGTACATATTTGCACCCTTCACTTCTGCCCTACTCCTTCTTTCTCATTCAGGCAAGGCCAGCTGGAGCTTTGACTCTCCTTTGAAACCTCCCTCTCAGGACTTGGCATATAGTGGGTTTGAAAGCACACATCTGCAGATGCTTGCAGGAGAGTGAGTCTGCAGATGCTTGCAGGAGAGTGAGTGAATGGTGCTTCTTGGCTGAGCAAGAAGGTTTGGGCAGAGTTGAGGATGACGGGGACAGGTCAGAGGAAACTGGAAGCTACACAGAGTAAACATTATCCCTTTCTTCCTTTGTGCACTCATTCTATGAATATTTACCAAGCCCCTGCTGCTCCACGCAGTAGGTAGTTGGGGATTGGGAGAGGTAACAGGCATAAATGATTCTAATACAGGGAAGAGAGTGCCCAGAGCCATAAGGGAGCTCATTCATCATGAGAGCTGAGAAGAGATTGGTTATTTCTGTCTTTGCTATGCGGGATGCTTTCTGAAGAACTACCATTGGTTCTGAGTCTAGGTGGAGGGGTAGGTTATAGAGGTGCAGAAATGAGGGGGAAAGGAACTCCAAGTGTGGTTATCAAAGGCACAGAGGTGGAGGGGAGTGTGAATTGTGGGAGGGTATGTGAGGTGAGAAAAAAGCCAAGAAGGACTAGAGCAGTAAGACTATGCAACCGAATTGGATACAAGTGAGCTAAAGGCATCTGTGAGGTGGGGATATCGACAGAGATCTCTCACCCTTATTGAGCCTGTATGATAAGCAAGACACACACCTAAGAGCTTTCAAAGTTGTAGCTCCTGTTTTCCATACAACATGGTCCCCATTTTACAGATAGGAAATGAGAAAATAGAGGTGAAGTGACCACGTTTAGCCAGGAAGTGGTGGTCACAGGATTCAGGCCTGGGGAGTGCCTGCTACCTCTGCTCCTCCTCCACTTAGCATGGGGTAGAAGGGGATGGAGGCAAAGAGGCAAAATGAACTGGGTTCAGAGGAATGGTGGCTAATTCTTATGTGTAAAGTGGATCTTCCCAACCACAAAAATCAGGGTCATTGGAACCACAGGCTCGGTCGTGTCCCTGAGGGTTGCCAGACTGCAGTCCTGTGATAAATCAGGTGGAGTGGCCCGTGAGGAACGCCAGAAGGGCTGCGGGGCCTCGAAGACCTTCCAGTTACACATCTGGTAGAGCCACAGCTTCCCGTGCTCTGTCATCCGTAAGCCCCTGCCTGTCTCCCTTTGTTTATGATTACTGAAGGCATTTGCATGAAAACAGGCTTTTCTGTCTTCTGAGGGCTGGGCTTCCTGCCGAGGTTTCTCACCTGAAGCCCCTGAAGCCTTAATTCTCCATTTGTGGCTCCATAACCATCTCCCGGGTGGCTAATTACAGGCCATATGCTCCTGGGTGTGTGCTGGGAAGGCAGGAGGATCAGCTTCCGTTCCCGTTCCTCTTTTGGACTCGCTTGCTCTAAGCCTGTCCTCCACAGCGTCTCTGCAGGACCTCCGTGAGACTGTTTTCCTCTGCAGGTAGTGTTCCATTTTGCAGATGACCCCAGCTGGGCTTAACTGGGCATTCACAAGTCTGCTTGCCAGCATCTCAGTGTCAGCCAGTTGGCAAAAATCAACAAATGGGCAGGTGATGTCTGCTGCTTCAATCTCATGCAGGTGGGGTGATGAAGTGGAAAGAGCTTTGGCCTAGGATTTTGGAAGTTGAGTTCTGGTCCTAACTTTGGAGAAATCTCTTTACCTCTCTGTTTCTTAGTTTTTTCTTTTATAAAATGAGATTTGATTAGATCAGTGGTTTCTAACCTGATTCCTAGGTGTCTGAAAGATAGTAATGGTCATGGGGGGCATTAAAACAGCTTTGAACTCCTTCCAACTGCAAACTCCTGGAGAGAGAGAATGGCTGCCGATTCATCTTTGAGTCTCCATTATCTAGGACAGTGCTTGGCTCAGAGGGTGCAAACAATGACGTTTGTTGAAACATGAAGGCCTTTCAGAAAGTCTAACAAAACCTGTTCGTTGACCCTGATGAAGCTGGGTAGGCTAACAAAACTTTGAATTCTTTAATGATTAGAATTACATTAAGGCTGTACTGCTCATGGGTTTTTTTGACTGCATAACTGACTCTGCATAACTTAAGCAAGAAGATGACCTTTGGGAAGTGTGCTGGTGAGATACAGGACTGATGAAAAGGCTGGAAACCAGGCTCACAAAAATGACAGACACCATGGGAGGGAAGGTAGCTGAGAACACACGGGAGCTTCAGCGTTCAAGATAGGAGAGTCCCGGGGGATAAGCCAGGTTGTGTGGCTGCCCAGCTGCTGTGTAGTGAGGAGAGGGGTTACCAGGGCTCCTGAGGTTTCTATACACTGTGCTTATCACCAAGACTGTAATACAGTTTGGGGATTACTGCCAAAGAGGAAGGAAATTTACATTTTGGGTAGCCAAAACATGACAAAGAACCACTGCACCTAGTACCTCTAGTTCTGTTCTGCTTATCTGGAGCTCAGCTTGGGAGTGGCTTTGGTGAAAAAGAATGGGAAAATAAATTTACACATGCATTTTGATATATAAAACATATGCGTTCCTGACCGGGCGCGGTGGCTCACGCCTGTAATCCCAGCACTTTGGGAGGCCGAGACGGGCGGATCACGAGGTCAGGAGATCAAGACCATCCTGGCCTAACACAGTGAAACCCTGTCTGTACTAAAAAAAACACAAAAAATTAGCGGGGTGTGGTGGCGGGCGACTGTAGTCCCAGCTACTCGGAAGGCTGAGGCAGGAGAATGGCGTGAACCCGGGAGGCGGAGCTTGCAGAGAGCTGAGATCGCGCCACTGCACTCCAGCCTGGGAGACAGAGCGAGACTCCGTCTCAAAAAAAAAAAAAAAAAGTGCGTTCCTAGAGTATATGTGAAAGAAATTATAACAGGATGCTTATGGATGAAGATGGGCACATTTTTAGTCTACAAGGCCTAGGTTTTCTATCTCTGGGTCCAAGATAAATGCCCGTGGAATCCCCTGTAGAGATGCAGATACAAGGGCCGAGGGAGACATCTTCTTTATGTTTAGATGTTTAGCAGGGTCTCCTGTGATGGCTGTCTTGTCTACTCTGGTCTCTCTCTGAGCTTCATAATCCTGAGCAGTTTACTTCACTGGGATTTCATGAGGTCCAATGAACAGCAATGTTAGCAATACCTGCTTCTGATCTGGATGGGGTAGGTGGGGAAAAACACCTTCCCTTTTCCTTCTCACTAATTTATATTAATTATGTTCATTTTGTCTCTGCAATTGACATACGTCATTTGTAGCTGCCCTAGTATCTTTTAAATAACATCATTATATCTTAATTATTTCTCCTGCTTTCTCAAAGTAGAATCCAGAATATTTTATCCTGAGGCCTGCTTCCAGCTGCATAAAGGCAGGAGACCTCAGTCCTTATAGTCAGATCAACCTGGTTGAGATGTGGAATCCAAAATGAGCAATATGAAGCTTTAGTCTGGAAAGGGAAAATTCTTGTTCTGAAAGTGGTGGAGCTATTGGGTTCTTTGGGGGCAGCAGTGATAGGGTTGTTGTAATTCAGTCCTGATCATCTAGCTACTCTGTAGCAATGGTGGTGATGATTTGGTTAGATAATCCTCTTAAGTGTGTTTGGACTTTGTAGCTTCAGGGTCAGTTTTTTGCTCTTCTCAGAGATGTTTTGTGCTATCCACTGCCCTTTAATATGTTTGTTTCATGCTTATATTAGGCAGAATGAATTATGTTGTTTTCATCTAAGAACCCTCCCTGATATAGGGAGTACACCTCCTTGGTGTAGGAATTGTAATTCAAGTGGGTCCTGAAAGTTACAGAACCTTATACTCTATATGGAAGTGGCTTCATTGAGGCAGTCGGGCATCAGGAGGCAAGAACCCACCTACTGCCAGCTGGGAAAGGAAGTCGTCTCTTCTGTGTTGGCAAATCAATGCCAGTATTCCCGGCAAGTTAATCCTTTGTTGGTCCTTGGAACACTGACCTTTGCCAGTGGAGGCCGCAGAAATAAGAGAAACGTAGGAGAAATCTTTTCAAAAATAAAGTTATCTCCCTAGTCTCGAGCAGTGGTCTGGGCATCTCCTTTGTTGCCTTGGTTCTCACTGAACTCATACTCATAGGGGTTTTTCTTTTTTCCCAAGTAACCTATTAGGGATATGTCTATAGATATTCTACATATAAATCCTTCGTTGGTGCTAGTTGCGAACTCCATAAAAATTTTCGCTCTTTTACAAATGGATGTTGTAATCTTTGGGAAAATGTAGACAGATAAAAACTAATGGAGGAGATACATGTGACGGGGGGGTGGGGTGGGGGGGGGCAGAAAGTGACAGAGACAGAAAAAGGGCCCTGGCCCCATCAAAACTTACCTTCAGTGAATTCGCTTCTGTGGCAGTCAGCCTTTACTGTGGCCTTGGTGATCCCTACTTCTAATATTTATGCCCTGTGTAGTTCTTTTCCACATGGAAACAGGGCTGGCCTTTGTGACCAACAGAATGTGGTAGAGGTAATAGTGATTCCCAAGGTTAGGTCATAAAATGCATTGCAGCTTCCAGCATGGCCTCTTAGATCATTCTCTCTGAAAGAAGCCAGCTGCCATGTTGAAAGGACACTCAAGAAGCTCTGTGGAGAGCCTGCCTGAAGAGAAACCAACTGGCCAGTTCCAACTTGCTGGCCATGTGGGTGGGCATCCTTGGAAGGATGTGGGGCTTCTGGCCTCATTCCATGATTATAGATGACTGGCATGCCAGCTGATATCTGACAGCAGTCACCTGAGAGACCATAAGCCAGAAGTGCCCAACTGAGCTGCTTCTATGTTCCTCATCTGCTGAACTAAGAGAGGTAAGAAATGATTGTTTTTTAAAGCCACTAAATGTTAGATTATCTGTGACACACCATTGTATAGTTAATACAGCTCCCCTGCTGTCCTTCCTTTTGATAAAGAAGCTATGGTTTCTGAGGTAGGTGGATGCCATGGAGATGTTTGGGAATCTATCTTCTTGCTGGCGTTACTGTTCTGCTTCATAGCCTCACTCATTGTTCACTTAGTAGAAATTCCTCTTGGGCTGTGGTAGGTAAATGAACATTATTTCTGGCTTTCACTATTATTGTACCTTTAGCTCTCTTGGGTCTACTTTCCTAAGTATTTCAATGGGAAGGTAGATGAGGATGAATCCGATGCTCTTATCTTGCTGTCCTCTTAACCAGGAAATCTAAAATTTCCAGGATTTTGATTGTGCATTCTATCAAATTTTGAGCACATAATTTTGAGCACATATCTTCAAAATATATTTTCTTGCATATTCCTTCATTTATTTATTATTTACAAGTGCCACTGTGTTGTTTTATTGTACAAATTATAAGGCATACATAAAATACAAACTTAGAAAATATTAGAGAAAAATAAATAGAAATAGAAGTTTGAATATTTTCTTTTTCTATCCAAGTGGTTGTCTTGGGTACAGCTGGTAAATGTGCTCTTTCTTCCACTTTGTAGACCCCTGCTCTATGGTTAACTTTTTATATTATAGTATCCTGGTAAATGTGCCCCTTCTTCCACTTTGGAGACCCCTGCTCTATGGTTAACTTTTTATATTATAGTATCCTGGTAAATGTGCCCCTTCTTCCACTTTGGAGACCCTTGCTCTATGGTTAACTTTTATATTATTGTATCATCTGCATGTTCTTTAGGGGAAAATATTGTGCCTTATTTATTTCTTCCAAGATTTCAGTGTAGCTGCTCCATTCATGTTTCTCAAAAGAAAGAAAAAAGGAATGAATGAATGAATGCATGACTGAATAGAGGAATGGCATTTATGTTTCAGCACAGCACTAAACGCAAGATAAACAAAAATCAGTAAGATATGTGACATACATGAAGCTTAAATTTGGTCTTTTTAGCTCCCCGAATATCTTCAGTGGTTAGGATTTAAGCCTGGGTGTGTGATTGTAAAATCATGTTAACCACTGAGCTACCCCCAAATTACAGAAGCCTGTCTCTACCACACTCACTGAGAATTGCCCCTGTGCTAACTTCCCCATTGGAGGAAAGGTTCTGGACTGATTTCTAGGACAAACTGTGTTCTATTTTCCCTACCCATCCTGACCCCCATGCTGACATACACAGGCCCCCACATCACACCCCCACACACAACAGTTTTCTCCTTTTTCCTTCAAGCTGTCTTCCGGGCCTGGCTCTCTGGCAAACACCCGTCCTCAGTAAAGACCTTTCTAGTGAGTACATATGTGGGGGAGGATTTTCTTGGCCCTTAACTAGCTTGCCTCACCAGGACTCAGGCTGTCTGGATTTCTGTCTTCTTACATTTCCTGGAGCTGCGGAGTTGTGACAGACACAGTTATAACCAACTTGTTAAGTCTATTTGTTCAGCTGGGCACCTCTCTTCCCTGTCAGTTGACTTAGCTCTTCATCCCCATTTAGGCTTCCGAGCAACATGGCAAGTTAGAATCAATGTTGTCATTTCTCTCCTGCAGTCCACTGGCTTTCCTGGCCTGGGGTTGTGTAACAGCTGGGAACCTAGAAGAAGGCAATGAGGGAGCAGCTTCTCTGTGATGATAGATAGCCTTGTTCTCTCTCTCTGTGTGTGTATATGTGTGGGCATGCATGAATGCATTCAGCCGTTATGGGAGGATATACCAAGTTGCATTGAGAGGATTTTAGCTTGAACTTTGAATTCTTTAATTATTGCTGGATCTTGACCAAGATAGCTCCATTGTGACCAGTGGATAAACATTCTTAGAGACATACTTGGAAGCATACAATTACAAAATAGTGTGTAGTAAACCTGCTTTAGGCCTTCCTGAATATTTTGAATACTGGAATGAGCTAATTTAGGCCCCCAATCTTAGTAGCTTAACACAACAAAATTTATTTCTCATCAATGCTGCATGTCCATCACGGGTCATCTGGGGGTTCTGCCTCACTCTGGGACTCAGGTTGGTAGAGAGGCTGCTGTTTGCCAGTGACTATGACAGGAAAGAGAAAGAGTATGATGAACTTTGCGCTGCTAAAAGTAAGACTGTCATCCATTTCTGCCTGTTTTTCAATGGCCAAAGCAAGTTGCATGGGCATGACTCTTTTCAATAGGGACAAGAATGTGCAATATCCTATGTAACCAGAAAGAAACAGAAACATAACGTATGTGTAAGCAGCACTAGCAAAGTCACTGATTTTGTTTTCCATTTTTGAAGAATTTTCTACTTTCTGAATTCTATCTTTCTAAGATTAAATTCAGAAACTCACTATGGTGGGTAAAATAATGGCCACGCAAACATGTGCAGGTCCTAGTCCCCAGAACCTATCAAATGTCAACTTGCATGGCAGAGAAGACTTTAAAGATTTGATTAAGTTAATGATATTAAGATGGAGGATTATCTTGGATTATCTGGGAGGGCCCAAAGTAACCACAAGGGTCCTTATAAGCAGAGGGAAGCAAGAGAAGCATATTCAGAGGAGACGACGTGAGGATGGAAGCAGAGGTCAGAATGATGTGAAAGGGACCGTGAGCCAAGGAATGCAGGCAGCCTCTAGAAGCTGGAAAAGGCAAGCAATGGGTTCTCCCTTAGGGCTTCCAGACAGAACACAGTCTGCTCATATCTTGATTTTTAGCCCATTGACACTTCTGACCTTCAGAATGAAAGAAAATAAATTTTTGCCATGTAAGCCACCAAGTGTATTACTATGGTAGCATTAGCGAACTAATATACTCATTTTCAAGGTTCCTTTAAAGGTAGGATATAGCACATGACCCAGTTTCTATTCCTCAGAAGGAATGACGTCAAACTTGGATTTAAAAGTGGGACATAAAGAAGCAGATAAAACTTGAAATCCGGCCGGGCGCGGTGGCTCACGCTTGTAATCCCAGCACTTTGGGAGGCCGAGGCGGGCGGATCACGAGGTCAGGAGATCGAGACCACGGTGAAACCCCGTCTCTACTAAAAATACAAAAAATTAGCCGGGCGCGGTGGCGGGCGCCTGTAGTCCCAGCTACTCGGAGAGGCTGAGGCAGGAGAATGGCGTGAACCCGGGAGGCGGAGCTTGCAGTGAGCCGAGATCGCGCCACTGCACTCTAGCCTGGGCGACAGAGCGAGACTCCGTCTCAAAAAAAAAAAAAAAAAAACTTGAAATCCATTCTAGTGATGATGATGAAGAGACATTCAGGTTAAGGGGTGGACCTCTTGGCTATAGTAAACATGGTGTTAGTGAAGGTGACCATGTTAGGCCAGCAACACTGGGACTCCATCAGAGCCATCAGCGCAGTAAATAAGATTTTGTTACTGGATATATAACCTTCAGGCATGATTTTAGGGCCCTCTCAGAAATTCTTTCATGTCTAAGTTTCCTTTAATAAAAGACTGAATCAATTCTCTTGTTTGCAACTGAGAGCCCTGACAGATAGAGGTGTTTCAGTCATCTTTGGTTGCGTAACAAACCACCCTCAAATTTAGTGGCTTAAAACAATTAGTGGCATATTACTATTTATGATTTTCTGGGTTTATTGGGCAACTTTTCTTATCCACATTGCCTTGCTGGGGTGCTGAGAAGTTTTCCCTCATCTGGAAACTCAACTGGGAGCTCAGTTGGGGCTGGAACTTCGGGGGTGTCTAGAAGGCTGGAATCGTTGAGAGGCTTGACCAGAGCTTAGCTGGAATTGTCAGGCAGGGGCCACAGTTCTCATTCATGTAGCCTTCTCCACATGGCTGCTTGGGCTGCCTCATGACATGGTGGCTGGGTTTCTAGAAGAAACTTCCGAGAGGGAGGAAGCAGAAGTTGCCAGGCTAAATTACGGGCTAGCCCTAGAAAGGTTACAATGACAATTTTGTTATAATCTATTAGTGGGAAGGGACTCCATAAGGGCATGGATTCTGGAAGAAATAGTTCCTTGAAGGGTTACTAGGCAGCAGTCTACCACAGCATGGGATATATGCTTACAGGATTATGAACTGTGACAGCTAGAGGAGAGAGTGGCTGACTCTGCCTAAGGAAGGCAGAAGCAGCTTCATAGAGGAGGCGGCACTTGGGAAATAGCAATGCCTTGCCAAATTCACAGAGGGTAAAAGGTTTTGAGGTGTTTAGGGAGTCATTTTTTAGTCCAATTGTGGCTCTTGGAATATACAGTGAGCCATATGTGGGGTGAGTGAGAGGCCAAAGAGAAAGTGGGAGAGGCATGATGAAGCCACATTAAAAGCCACCAGTGCCTGACAAGGCATCTATGGCACCTTGTAAGTAACAGAGAGTTTTAAGTAGAGAAGGGGTATGAGCAGATCTTTGTAAAAAGACTGAAGTGACAAATTAAATAATATACTTTACTTTTTTGTTTACATTTAATCATGTAAATGTAAATGTTCTTCTTTTCACTCCATTTGAGTCACATTTGGATTATTTACCCAATAACAATAAATAAACACCTTACATTTGTCATGTGTTATAATGTACGAGAGACTCCGTCTACTACCATGACTTCTGATTCAGAGCATGATGCAAAGAGTTTATCAGAATTGATGCTGCCCTCATTTTACCAGTATTCCGTCTTTTTCGCTGTGTAGAAATCAGCCATAGACTCCCACTAGTATAAAACAATGAGAATTTATTCCCTTTGTTCTTAGGTTTTCTGATTGACTGTGGATAGGCTGATCTCGGCTAGGCTCCGTAGGGTGGCTCTGTGGGACTTGCTAAGCCTTGCTCCAGGGTGCAGGTTGAACTCAGTTCTGGGTCCTGGGCTGAAGGAATAGATACTGCACCTCAGGGAAGCTCAGGTCAAGGCAGATCACCAGAGCACAGAAGTAGGCCCAATGGCAGCCCTATCTCATTTCAGTTCTCCCCTCCTGTCATGACAGCTAACATCCCATTCCCTAAGGCAGGGCACATGGCTGAGTCAAAGCAAAGGCATGGCAAGGGAGGGTGGATGCAGAGTACTTGTACTAGGGTGTGAAGAACTGGATCCAATTCAGTCGGCCACTATGGAGAAAGAAATTTAGGCTTGAAGAAATTAAGTTATTTCCATGGATTTTATAGGACCTAAAGGTAAGTCTTTTGAGTCAAAGCTACTTCTCCATTCATTACCCTGCCCTGTCACCAAGCCAGATCTCATGAAAACCTCCAGTAGTATTTATCCGTCTATGTCTAGCTTATTTCACTTAGCATAATGTCCTCCAGCTCCATCCATGTTCTCACCACTGGCAAGATTTTCTTATTTTTAATGACTGAATAGCATTCCACTGAATGTATATAGCATATTTTCTTTATTCATTCATCTTCCTATGGACACTTTGGTTATTTCTATGTATTGGCTATTGAGAATAATGCTGCAATAAACATGAGAGTACTGATAGTTCTTTGAGATCCTGATTTCAATTGCTGGGTATATAGATCCAGAAATGGGATTACTGGTTACTACAAAAGAAAGACACAAGTAAAAAAAAAAATAAAGGGAGCAGGAGGACACTCTTGGAGGTGATGGGTATATTTATGGCATTGAATGTGGTGATGATTTCATGAGTGTATACTTAATCTAAAGTCATCAGGGTGGCTCACAACTGTAATCCCAGCACTTTGGGAGGCCAGGGCGAGAGGATTGCTTGAATCCAGGAGTTCAAGACCAGCCTAGGCAACATAGCAAGGCCCTGTCTCAAAAAACAAAACAAAAATACAACTTATCAGGTTGTATACGTTAATTATGTACAGCTTCTGTATGTCAATCATACCTCAATAAAGTTGTCTAAAATAAAAGAAAAAAAGAAAACCTCCAGTGACACATTTTGCTCTAATCTTGTCTTTCTGTTTCTGGAGGTTTAGCTACTTTCAAACTACAGAGCATGAAGAACGACAGCTCACTATTTATCCCTCTGGGGGACCCCTTCTCTCTACAATCAATTCCACACCCCATTCTTGAGATGACACATCTCTCTCCAGGCCTTTGTCTACTCATCTGTAAAAAGATTAATTTTTCTGTCACATGTCTGTGGGGCAGCAGCTCCCTCCATACACAGGAACCATTTTGTTAGCTTTAGCAGGCTGCTCTGGAGACTCTTCCTTGCAGCTCCATCCTGGACGACAGGCAGCAAAGTGATGGTGCTGTCAGAAATATGAGTCTTGTCCCAGGCACATGCAGAGAAGAAGGTGGTCTGCAGGGGAGAGGAAATTCTTACGCTGAGGGCCTTGGGCCACTCAACCTTTTGTGGAGTATTATGTTTGGGTGGGGTCACTATAAAGTGGGGACTTGTTCCCTGGAGTGATTGTGGGGTCAGGAGAGGCTGAAGACTCTGAGGCACATTTAGCCTGGGGATGAGAAAACTCGGGAGTGGTGGCATGCCAGGTGTCGCTGTCAGCAGATTTAATTCATTTTAACAACCATCTCTTGAGCTGTAGCCACATGTCAGGACCTCTGCCAGGAACTGAGGTCTCAGAAGTGCACAGGACAAATACAGACCCTGACCTTGTGAAACTTAGGATCCAACAAGGAAGATGAGGGCATTAAACAAACAACTACATTCCCTTCTTTATGCCTGGCCAAAACCATGCAGACAGCAGCAAGGGTCTTGTTTAAACAGATTTTGGACCTTGTCTCCAAAGGATAAGCAATTCGTTTTTAGTCTTGTTGCAAATAGTGAATGGCTGCATTGCTAGGGAACTCTTATCTCCAACTCTTAGTGTTTCTGTAGGGAGAATGGAAATCCTACTTCTCAAGAGGGAAAGGTTTTGGAGGAGCACTTCTGGCGTCTTTCTCCACACCTACAACCCACTGATTCCTCCCCAGAGATAAAAAAAAAAAACAACTGGGATCCAATTAGTGAATTCAAGGGAAAGAATGGAGTGGGGCCTAGAGTTCCTGGTGAGTGATAGGACCACCAACAGGAACTGGAACCTGTTTGGGAACTGAGGTTCAAGGAGGTGAAGTAATTTCCTTATCGTTGTGTGTAGCAGAAGCCTGGCAGCCACCTTTCATGATTGCCTGTATGCACAAAGAAGGGAAAGGCTTGTGGCTGGGAACCAGCTGGCTGCCATGCTGATGATGGAGTGATAGGTGGGTACACACCAGGCAGGTCCAGGAGATGAGCAGAGGCTTGAATCAGGGGAGGCTCTGAGGGTCAGTGGATAGGTATTTCGAAATGGATCCAGTGGGAGTCAGAGGGAGGAGCTGATGGAGAGTACAGTTCCCAGAAGAGGTGAACATGTGGAAAGATGGTGACATCAGGGGCCTCAAGAGGGCTTATGATGGCATCATTTTGGAATCACAATGCTGATCTTGGGTTCCTCTTGAGCAGCTATGAGACTTCTCCCCAAGTGACTCCAGAATAGAATTTACACAGTGGGGTGTTCAGAGTGAATGCAGCCTGCTGATGTGTTGTATTGAACCCAACAATTTTTTTTTTTTTTTGAGATGGAGTCTCACTGTGTCACCCAGGCTGGAGTGCAGTGTTGCGATCTTGGCTCACTGCAACCTCTACCTCCTGGGTTCAGCTGATTCTCTTGCCTCAGCCTCCCAAGTAGCTGGGATGACAGGAGTGTGCCATCACACCCAGATAAATTTTTTTTTTTTTTTGAGTAGAGATGGGGTTTCACCATGTTGGCCAGGCTGGTCTTGAACTCCTGACCTCAGGTGATCCACCTGCCTTGACCTCTCAAAGTTCTTGGATTACAGGTATGAGCCACCATGGCTGGCCAAACCCAAACAATTTTAAATCTGTGAATTAGCTAAAGGAAAGAAAATAGGTAGATGATTATAAATAAAAATCTGGATTTTCTATTTTTGTCTTAAAACCAAATAAAGACAGACTGGGCAGAATGGCAAAACCCCATCTATACAAAAAATACAAAAATTATCCGGGCGTGGTGGCACACATCTGTGGTCCCAGCTGATTTGGAGGCTGAGATGGGAGGATTGCTTAAGTCCAGGAGGTTAAGGCTGCTGTGAGCTAAGATTGTGCCACTGCACTCCAGCCTGGACAATGGAATGAGACCCTGCCTCAAAAACAAAGAAACAACCGAAAAAAACAAAGAATCAGGAGCCCTTGGGCCCACATTCCTGATTGACAATAATCTCTGAGTAGTGGTTACTGCCTTTGTTGGGGCTGGAGCTCCCAGATTGCCGCTGTCCACAAGGGTCCATTTGTTTGGTTCCTTGCCCAGCTTCCACCCAAGACCACCTACCTGGATTCAGCGGGCATCTGAGTTTGTATCCTTCTTCCCCATCTAGGATGTTGGGTTTAAACTCTCTGAATTCTTTTTTTTTTTTTTTTTTTTTTTTTTTTTTGAGACAGAGTCTCGCTCTGTCGCCCAGGCTGGAGTGCAGCTGCATGATCTCAGCTCACTACAAGCTCCACCTCCCAGGTTCACACCATTCTCCTGCCTCAGCCTCCCGAGTAGCTGGGACTACAGGTGCCTGCCACCATGCCCGGCTAATTTGTTGTATTTTTCAGTAGAGATGGGGTTTCACTGTGTTAGCCAGGATGGTCTTGATGTCCTGACCTCGTGATCCACCCGCCTCAGCCTCCCAAAGTGCTGGGATTACAGACGTGAGCCACTGCGCCTGGCCTCTGAATGCTTTTTGATAATTTTTTTCCCCCAGCTTTATTTAGGTATAATTGAAATATCAAAATGGTATATATTCAAGATATACACATGTTGATTTTATATATGTATACATTGGGTAATGGTTACCACAAGCAAATTAATTGACACACCCTTCACTACACATAGTTACCATTGTGTGTATGTGTGTGAAAAGGACACTTAAGATCTGCTCCCTTGGCAAAGTTCAAGTAAACAATATGGTATTATTAACTGTAGTCCATGCTATACATTATATACATATATAATCCATGCTATACATTAGATTCCCCTGAACTTATTCACCTTATAACTGAAAGTTTGTACCCTTTGAACAACATGTCCCCATTTCTTTTGAGATTTTGATGTAAGTTAAAGACCTTGTCTTTTGAGAGATGGACCCTGCACTACAAACAATGCATATCATTACGGGTGGTTCCCGGGCCCCTTAAAGCTGTTTAGATCTTCAACCTCAAGTTAAAATCCCCTGCTTTAAGAAGGATCCCTCAATGTCTCTGAAATGTCACTTGCATGGGCACTTAAGAGCTCATAAAAGACCCTCCCCCCCAACGTTTCCTTGAAAAGCATGTGCATGTCCCTCTCTTATTTCCCTTCCTCATCCTCTCCATGCCCCATCCTTGCTCCCTCTTTAGGGAGGTGGGCGGGGGTCATCCGTCCTCCTTTATAGATCAGGACTTGGGGCCAGAGACTCTAAGTGGCTCCTGCAGAGCTGCACAGCTGGGAGCTGGAGGGGCTGGCTCTCCGCTCACTCCACTAATCTCGGATTTCTTCTTAGCTCCCATCCCACTATCTTCTATTTGCCAGTCAGTTATAAATAGCTCGAAGAAGATTTTATTTTCAGTTCCTAAGTGACATGTGCTGTCAGCAACACCACAAAACACTTCATTGATGTTTTCAAGGGGGTGGGGAAGGGGAAATAAAATTGCTTATTTGCCCAAAGCAATGTTCGGTGAATGAAAATCCATTGACTCTCTTTGGGACTCTCAGCTTTTCCCCGGTGAATGGATTTTCAAATTTGGAGCACAGGTGGCCTTCAGGCTGAATGGCTGCCATTCACCTCTTGAATTAATTCAGTCAGTGCCACAGCTCAGGGGTGGTTAGGAGTTGGAGTTCCCTACCCCTGCCTCTGCCTGGCCCCAGAGCCTGGGGAAAAGCGTGTGTGAGTGGGAGCAGGGGAGTGGGAGGGGTAGGCAATTCCTAGCAGATTTGGGGGCCTTGTTTGGAAAGGGTAAGTGATTATTTTTCTGTCTTGATGCTTGTCAGGGCAAAGGCAGGAGAGGGAAGGCATTTCTTGACGTATTGAGCCTTCCCACCAGAAGGGAAAATCACAACCAAATCTTTGCGCTCGTAGAGAGAGAGAAGGGGTTATGTTAGACATTGGGGTGAGGCTGGGGTGTTTCTCGGTGATACTATCCCATGAATAACCAAATGGAGACCTAGTAAACAGCAGTGGAGGGAGGAACATATGCACTAATAGAAACGGGAAGGCAAACAGCCTAGGATTGCCAGCTGAGCCTTACGGGGCCCAGCGATTTGTAGGGGATGCTTTGGCTTGATAATAGCCTAAGAAGCCTCCTGCCCCTGTTCTATTCGAAACAGCTGGCAGTTAGAGTTACACCTAGCAATCCATGAGCTGCCTCTCCGTTATCCTTTGAGATGAAAATCATTGTTATTGCGCCCATTTGACAAATGAAAAAATTGGGCTGTGAAGAGGCTAAGTCATTTTCTTAAGGTCACAAGTGACTGAAGGTGGCAGTTTGACTGTGGATTTTGTCCTCCTAACCTCTTTGTTATATTATCTCAGTGGGCAAACCTTAGAATGAATAGAGAGCAGCTCCGATACCTAGTGGGAAAGGAACACAGGGCAGGGGGCAGGTTGGGGGGTGGGGAGAGAGAGGAGAGAGAGCTGTCCACTTTCATATCTAACCCTGAGCTGGCTTAGGTTGCCTATACGAGAAGGCGAAAACCTTGGGAGGGAGGGAGAGATAATGAGACCCGAGCTCAGGACAGCTGGCCTAACCCTAGCTCTTATCACTTACCCTAGCTCTTAGCACTTTGGATTCACAGAAGGAGGAGAAACAAGAGCTAATTCGCGTACTGACCTTTTAACTCCACTCTCTAAAATCTTCATCACTGGCAACATTGGCTTGTTGTCCCGGAATCTGTCAACCAGAATGGCTTTTTTCCCTCCTTGGAGAGATGGAGAAGGGTAGGAGCAGGGAGGTGCCTGAAATACAGCTCTGAGTTACTATTTCTAGTCCCTGTTCCTGCCTCTGCCTCCTACCTTAGAAACCCTTGGCTTCAAACCTGGGGTAGGGGAAGAAAAGAACCTAAATTTATGCACCCTAAACCCTGTGCAGGTGCTTCTCCTGGCTCGGCTCATTCACGCCTCTCTGGAGTGCCAAGAGGAACATCCCCTCTTCCCGTTTTACAGATGAGGAATCTGAAATGATGGTTTTTATTTACTGGCTTGTTTTTATCTCCCCCATTGGAGTATAAGCTCCATGCAGTGATGACCTTAATGATCTTATATATGTCCCCAGTGGCTCACACAGTGCCTGGCACCTTGCAGTTGCTCAGAAAATACTTGTGGAATGAATGCATGGAGTAATTTGCCCAGTGCTGGGGACCGTAATGTAAACACAGGTCTGTACGATTGCACTGAAAAGAATCAGCTGCATGTATTCATTTCTGGGTGTTCAAGATAGAATCAGTTAAACCCAGGTGCATGCACCTGGATGGAGCTAATTTGCAGCCCTCTGGAAACCAGCCTTTTTGTTCCCCTCAGGACTGGGGGAAGTCTATAGCATTTACTATTCAATTCAACTCAATATGTATTATAGGGCTCCAACCATGTGCCCAGCACTGAGTAACACCAAAGAAATATCTGATAGGAGTCGTCTCAGCTTTGGAGAAGATCCTATTACAGACATGGAGTTAAAATGGACATACCAAGGAAGCTGCTTCTCTTCAGGTTTCAGCTCTTTCAAGTGTAAAATAAGGAGTTAGGATTTTCTAGATGTTGTCTTCTTACTAGACTATACAAGGGTAGAGTTCCCCTACAAGGCAGACCCTGAGATAAGCATTGGGGGCCGTTAGTTTACTAGAAAGCCCTGGAGTAAGTGAGGGAAGTAATATGAGGAAGGGAGGAAAGTCTTATTGATGAGTGGTCACTGCTGTCAGCAGGTGACTGGGACTTTGTCTCACTGGGGACCTCTGGGAGACTGTTTTAGACACATCTGACAACTTTTCCACTTCAGGATGACGATGCTGGGGTCTTTATCCACCAACTTCCAACCTCATTCGTCCATCACTGCTCCTGAAACATTGATTCCTGGCATGTCCAGCCTGCCCCAGGCTCTGAGATGAGAGCATTCTCAGGTAAAGAGATGCAGTGAGCTGTTGGCATGTATGGGAATCGTCATCAGGAGCTCACTCCAGGTGGGCTGAGAAGGTCATGGCAGGAAAACAACAGCATCTGCATCTGTGACAGGGAACATTTTTGCTTCATCCACCTCTGTGTCACTATGCAGGAGGTGCCATGCATTTGTATTGAATGAATGAGTGAACTCTCCCTCCAGCTCCTACTTTCCCAGTTCTGTGGCCTCTGAAACAATGACCACTGAATAACAGAGTAAAATGGAGTGCTGCCCTGTAATGGAGCAGACCAAGGGCGATAGAGGGCTTCAGACAAATGTGGGCCTCTGAACCAGCTGGAGAAGCCAGAAGCCTTCCATGGAGGTGAGGGCTGGGCCAGGCAGTGAAGGACACGGTTTCCAGAGGTGACAGGGACACCCTGGGTGTCCACAGAGAGGCGGGAAGAGCATGGTGTCCAGGATAGACCTTTCAAGCCACCACCCTGCCCTGTGCTGGCCCTGAGCCCACACCTCAGGGTCCTGCAGCCTCCTCTCTCTGGTTGTGGCTTTGATTCAGCACCGCTTGCCCGCACTGCCCTTGAATACCCTCTGTCCTGCCTTGATTCTCCCGGCTTCTGGCGAGGGCCCCTCTTTCTTTTCTAGCTTCACCTTGCCCTTCTGACTCAGGGACAGATTGGATGTGGGGCCAGGTCATGAGCTCTGGGGTCTCTAGACGTGGCTCCAGGGCTGCCTCTGCATTTACTTGTTGAGCGACCTTACGGAAGTGACTTCACAACACTAAGGCTCATCTGCAAAAGGGGATGAGGATAGCCCTGGCCTCCTGTGCTGCTACCAGGATTAAATGAGCAGACACATGTAAGGGGCTTAGCGCTGAGCTCGCCTAGGTGGTTAGCTGTAACTTCAGCTGAGTAGAGACACTGATTTCTCCCTTGCGCAGTGGTGATGGAGATGACATGGTATGGGGCATACAAGGGGCTTTAAGTGCTTTGCACAGGGCTCAGCATGTGATAGAGACTTAGAGGACATTTGTTTTTATTTTTACTTTACAAATGTTGCTTCTGATATCTGAGACCTGACCCTGGTGTCACTCAGCCTCCTCCTCACTCAGCCTCTGACCACCTTATGTTCACAGATGCTCCCCTGCTGCTCAGTGTGGGGTGTCCTCTGCCCGGACCCTGTTTTCCACACTATACTATGGTGCCATGTGGAGCAGTGGGAGCCAGGCCCAAGGATCCAGGGAAACGTGTGGGGAAAGCAACAAGGGAGTTTGGTTGGGGAGGATGTCTCCTGCTTATAAGGCATGGTCTGGATGGGAGTTGCGGGGAGATACTTCACCTCTAGCAGCGGTGTGGCCTGCACCCTTGCCCACCTCTGAGCCTCAGATCTGAAGATGGATCAATTGCACCTGTTGCCTGGGGTTGGTGGGAGAATTCAGAGAACCTGACAGAGCCAGAGCTCAAGCCCAGTTTCTGTCACTAACACCCCCATTTGCTCCCAGTGCAGCAAGGATGGAGGGGGAGGTGACAGTGAGCCACGGAGGGCTGAGAATGCAGCACTAATGGCATCTGAGAAAGTTCTGGCCCTCAATTCCTCACTGTGATCTTAGGAGACTTGTTTTACTGCTCCAAATGTGGTTCCTTATTTGACAGGTGGATCTAATAATCCCTTGTCATTTTTCTTAAAGAGTTCTACTGGAGATCAAAGTGCCTAATGAATGAGAAAGGGCATTGTAAAATGGAATGAGAGGTGTGCATATCAGATTATTGTTATTATTATTGTTATTGTTGTTGCTGTTGATTTTTTTTTCTTCTCTTTGGCTATTCCTTTTCTTCCCAGTAATACCACGTTGATTTTTCTTTGGGGGGACCACTCCTCTGGGTTCTGAATTCATGAGATTTGGGTTAGGCTACCCTACTCTCCTGGATTCAGGAGGCACCCAGCCCCGGCCAATTGTCAGATTCAATTTCTCTGGATTTAATGATTGGTTTAGGGGGATGGGTGTGAATCCCAAATCAGTCTGACGACAGTCTATGCTGGAACAATCAGGAAGAGAGTCTTTCTGCTGCAATTACAAGCTGGAAAGATCCCACAGGGGTGTGGTTAAAGGTGCCTGTTAAGTTGTATGGGCTCTAGAATCAAACTTGGGTTCTTATTTCAGCTCTGCCATTTACTAGCCCTTTGTCCATTCCTGCTGCCAGAACAAGATACCTTAGATTGGGTAATATATAAACAATAAAAATTAATTTTTCACAGTTCTGGAAGTTGAGAAGTCTAAGATCAAGGTGCTGGCAGATTTGGCATCCAGTAAAGGCCCATTCCTCTTCGGGAACTCTGTCCTCGTTGCAGAAGAGATGGAAGGGCAAAAGGGGACAACAGCTTTCTCAAATTTCTTTTATAAAGTCATTAATCTCATTCCTGAGGGCTCCACCTTTCTGACTTAATCACCTCCTAAACACCCCATCTCTTAATCACATCAATAATTATGTTTCAATACATGATTTTTTGGGGGACACATTTATACCGCAGCATTAACTGCATGATTTTGGGTAAGTTACTTAACCTCTCAGTGCTGCAATTTGTCATCTATGAAAAATCATTTAAAAAGCACCCATCTTACGGAGTTATTCTTTCTAAATGACTGAATGTTTAGAAAATATTTAGAATACTGTCAGGATGGGGTAGGCAATCATGCATGTTAGCTAATACCAGCTGTTAGATTGGCCTGGAACTACCTGCAGGTACAAGGAAAAGGGTCTTTCTGGCGTTGAAGCTAGCACAGATCCCAGCCATGGCGAGACGGAGTCCTGGTGTTATCACTGGAGCACCTGGATCCATTTATGCTTGAATGCAACTGAATCTCTAGAGTTTCCTGTTTAGGCCAGTTAGAGTTGAATTTTTGTAACTTGCGACTGGAAGAGCATTAACTGTTGCAGTGAATATTTCCACATAGAAGGCTGCTTGCTATTACAGTATTAGAACTTCTTTTGATCCCTTGTTTCTTCAGGCTAAAGTTCAGATTCCTTCATGAAGCCTCCAAGCCGTCATGGCCCTGCCCTGCCTCATTCTTTGGCCTCATTTCTCTGCACCTACTTGTCTGCAAATCTCCAGCCTCTCCACACTTTCAGTACCCCAAGTCCAACCTGCTCTATCCTCCTCTGTGACTTTGCACATGCAGTTCCTGCTCCTGGGAATGCTTTTCCCGTGAGTTGCTTCTTCCTTGGGTATTCTTGCTTTGAGAAGCTCTCTTGAACACCCTGAGCCTGGATTGGGTGCCACTCCGACTCTGCATAACAGACACATCCCCAACCATCACACTCTCCTGCAGGGGCCAGTTTCCTTCTTGACTCACCTCCAATACTCAGATTTCCTTGAAAGCAGAGACTTTAGATATGAATAGAATAGCTCTGCATCTCCAGGGTATGGCACAGTGTCTGCTACATAGAGGGTGCTCAACACACATTCATGAAATGACTCACAACCACCCCTGTGGGTGGGAAAGGAGAGACAAAAGACAGACGCAAGGTGCCAGTATTTGGATATGCTAAGAACCCTTAATGTGATTTGTTATACTCGAGACTTTAGGATGCTAACAGAGGCAGGCTGTGCAGAAGCTCTGCAGCTGAGATGCCTGCTGGACATCCACTGGTGTCTGGTTTGGCCATGCATTGCCAGTGAAATAAACTTCTACCTGAAAGGTGCTTGATTTAATAAAAAACCCTAAACTCACATCAGCCCTGACATGCCCAGGGAATAGGATGGCAAATTAAAGAGATGGAAACTCCACTTTGATGCAGACCAAGATTTAAAAGGCCCTAATAGCCCTTATTTATAGAGTTTGGATTTCCCTTTAACCCTTGGGTGAGAATGGGACAGCTTACTTGCCCTAAACACTAATGAATTTTGTGCCGTGTTCTGGCTCCTGGCGTGAAGTGCCTGATAAATGTTTCCATCTTTCTACAGGGAAATTTCTCTCCCCGCTAATTGCTGTCAGCACCCATCAGGATCACAGAGAAAGCAGCGTCCCAGCCAGAGGGGCCTTAGGGCTGAGCTCTGTCACCAGGAGACGGTCTCTTTAGGAGGATGAGGAACCCATAAAGGGCTGCACCTGCAGGGCATGCCCACCATGGAGATCCAAGGAGTCTAGACCAGCAGCTTCCCAACTGTGTCCCATGGAGCCACAGGGCCCTGGGAGAGGCCTGAGAAACTGGTGTGGAGGTCCCTGGGGGGGTTGATCTGTGAGGTGCTGGATTCTACCAACCTCTTAATCATACCAGCCCCATTGATCTATTTTATATCTAAACCAGCACTAAAGGGTTTATCCAAGAAGTTCTGCTAATTCAAAAAGAAAGATTTGAAAACTGTAGATTTAGTCCAGTCCTCACCTTTGACAGGTGAGTAGACACAGGCTGGGGAGTGGGAGGTAGAGAAGGGGGAGGTACCACAAGGTCACATAGAGAATCCAGTTCAGACCTGGGCCATGCGCACAGACCTCCCGATTGCACAGGCATGTTTCTGTCTTTGTGTTTTTCACTTTCCACATCCCACGTCTGCCTGTTTCATACTTTGATTAATGCTCAAGCACCCACCCGCCCTGTCGACCTCAGAGATTACAAGTGAGGAAGAATGAGGGGGATTGATCCTCTGCAGGGGAGGGCATCTCATGTATGCCAGGCACAGGTTAGGAACTTCAGACTTACTCTCATTTATTTAACAAAGGTTTACTGATGCATATAATGTGTTGGGGGTTCAGGGCAAAACAAGATGCAGGTCCTGATCTTAGAGCATTTGTATTTCTGTGGGAGGGAAGGGTAGGGAAACAAATAGACGAGTAAACACATACACAAAATAATTGCAAGTGCTGTCTGGTGCAATGGAAGAAGGAAACTGTGCATTGTGATGGAAAATAATGGAGGGCTGGAGGAGGCTGATGCGTCAAAGGATGGTCATGGTGTGGTAGTGGAGGGGGTTCCTCTGAGAAGGAGACACTTGAGTTGAGACCTGAGGGTAAGAAGCAGGCAATTCAAAGCTGGTGATGAGGATTCTGGGCAGAGGCATCCAGGCAGAGTCTAGCACCTGGAACAGAACAGTGCCCTGGAACTCACTGGCCTCTGTGACCTCTTCCCCCAGCCACTCACTCCAGTGCTACACCCTGGTGTTTGTAGCATCTTTGAAACGTCCCTTTAGAGTGCAGCGCTTTCTGGGCACACCCCTGACCCTTGCAGGTGACAGACTCAGTGCCCCAGCTCCCAATGGCTCCATTTCATTGTCATTCATCCATCTACCCCATTTTCATGATCAGTCACCCCATCATGACCTCTTTTCCTCTCAGGCACACTTTATCTTCTAAGGACCATCATTAAAATCACTCTTTGCAAATACTTCTAATGTCCATGCACCTCTCCTCTGCTTAACTGACCCAGCCAAACCTCAACCCTGATTAAGCTCAGATGTGCACTGTCCATCCTACCTGTTCCTATGCAGCTGAATGAACTGGAAACAGCGCTGAGACTGGTCCTGCAGGAAGAGTATGGCCTCTAACTGCAGGTGGACACTCAAGTGTGGTTGACAACCCTGCTACACTTAGATACTATTTCTCATGCTCAGAAAAGGACTTTCTCCCCAATACCCCACTAGGTTTTTCCCATTTTCATTCTCAGCTGCTTGAATTGCTTACGTAATTCACGAGAAGCAGTTCCATTGGAACTCCTCTTCCCACCACCAGGCCCGCCTTCCTTTCCTCCCTTTTCAGCCGATGAATGGCCCCAGCTTCTATCAAAGGGCAAACTTTCACTGTGGATGGGATTATAGGACTTTACTCCTCTATTTAGAATTATTCTTTCAGAATAATACCATTTGCTAATATCTCCTGCCTTTTCATATTCCCAACTTGCTTCTGTTACTTTTCTCTCCATCACAGAATCACTTCTTTCATGCATTTTTACTTCCGGTCTCCCATTTCCTCTTCCACCTCCTCCAGTTGGGCTGAATGGGACCCTCCACTTGTGCTTTGTCAGGTCATGGTCAGCTTCTAGACCAGCAACTCTAAGGGTCTTGTCAGTCATCTCCCTTATTTCCCTGTAGTATTCCACGTGGATAATGACCTTGGCTTCACTCACACAGCACTGTCCAGGCCCTGCTGTGCCCTCCCTGGCTGTGTTCCCTTGTTGTGTTTGCTGGGTCTCCCTCCTCTGCTCTGGATCTGAGCCCCAGTCTGATGACCATGCCAGGGCTCACTTCTGGGTCCTTTTTACTTCTTTACGTATACGCGCTCTCCTTAGGTGACTCCATCCATTTCCATGGCTTTAAATACCATCTTCATGATAATAACTTCCAAATTTCTCTTCAGCACAGACACCCCTGCTGCAGACTCACATCTCCTGCTACTTGACATCTCCACTTAGATGACTAATGGGCACCTCAACTTAATATATCAAAAAGTCTTAATTTTCCCACCTTACCTCCGCAGATGTTCTACCCTTCATGTTTACCATCTTGAAATGTCACCACCATCCCCCAAATCACTCAAGCCCAAGTCCCAGGAATCCTTTGTAATTCATGTCACCACTTCACCCCCACATTCAGCCCACAAGTGAGTGAGACCTGTGGGGGCTATCCTTCAGAGAGATTCGGAATCTACCTCCTTCTCTTCATCTTCTCTGCTGCTCCAAATGTGCCAAACTCTGCCAGTGCTCCCTCCGACTTTGATAGCAGCCTCCTAATTGGTCTCTGTACTGCCTGTATTGCTTTCTGTAATCTGTCCTCTACACAGAAGACTGAGTGCTCTTTTAAAAAGGTAAATCTGATCATCACTCACCTACTTTAGAACTTCTTAAGACTCCTGCTTTGCTGCTCTTTATAGCATCATCACCACTCACTTTGTCAGTCCTGGAAGGAGCAGCACACAAGCCACTGAATGGTTTTAGAAGAACTTTCACAAGAGCTAAGCACATTCCTTCCATCTCTACCTGATGTTTGGGGTTCAGAAGCTGTTTTGGTATGGAGAAAGAGCAAACACTTTGGAGCCGAACACACTCAGGTTAAAATCCTAGCTATGCTATCCGTGATCTCTGTGATTCGGATAAATCGCTTCTCCCTCTAAGGCCCCGTCTGTAAAGTGGAGGTGCAGATGATGATATCTATTTCACCGTATGATCACGGGTACATGTGAGGTGTCATATGGTGCCCAGCATGCGTTCCATAATGCTGGCTGCTTCTCTCCCCGGTTCCCAATCTGTCATGGGTAATCAGCCATCCCAGGGGTGTGGGATGGGGAACAGGGGACAGCTTAATAAAGGGGCCCAAAGAGGGAGCAGATTAAAGGCATCTAGAACTTTTTTCTTTCCTGAACTCTTCTGCAGAAATAATGAGCTGTGAGTAATCATGAGCAGAAGTCGTAAGGGCCATGGAGGACAAAGGGGAATAAAAATGTTACATGAGGATAATGGCACCGATCTGAAAGCCCCATGGCGAGGAGTCTCTCTCACTCTGTAATTGTCACCAGGCTGTGTCAGTGCCCACAGCAGGGAGTCACTTCAGAGGGCCTGCCAGGAGGAGGGATGTCATATCTGCCCACGGGTCAATCCTGCAATAGTGACAGGCCAGCTTCTGCTGCAAGTGCAGCTCTGTGCCAGCTGCTGACAGGGCAGGCAATGCCTAGGGAAGAGATGGGAAGGCCTTTTCTGGGTGCCTTCTGTGGTCAGGATGGTGGGTGCAGCACTCTACCTCTCAGCACCAGCAGGGCCAAACCATGTGCAGTTCTCTGATATGACTGGCTCTTATTGACCATCTGTTTGGAAGACATTTCATCTCCCCTACTCCTTGGAGAAACTCTACAGATAGTGCACCCTTGAGGAAGCCTTTTCTCATCTCTCTTCTATCCTAGTCTGGGAGAAGTGCCTCTCTATGTTCCATATCCTCCAAGAACTTCCTTCCCTCTCACTACAGCTTAACTTGCTGCTTACACTTTCTGAGCTCCTAGAGGCCAGGGACTGTGCCTTTTTTCATCTCTTTTGCATCAACACAAAGCACATTGCTTGGCAATTAGCAAGTACTCAGTCGATGCTAATATAGTAACTTTCTAATGCTACTTTCATAATGAACCTGACATACAGCTTGTGAAATAAGCATTGTAACCTTCACATTTCAAATGAAGAAATGGCATGACAGCAGTAATATTATCACCCAAGGACACAATGCTAATAAATCATGGAGCTTGAATGGGAATCATTATGATCATGGTGATAGTTTCAGTTTGCTGAGCACCTACTATGTGCTAGGCCTTGTGCTTGATTCTCACATGCATTATCTTTTGTCTTCCCACTAACCCTGGAAATTATATATTATCCCCGTTGCATATATAGAAAAATGAAGGCCCAGGGAGGTTTATTACCTTCCTCAAATCATATAGATAATGTAGTGGTGAGATGGTTAGGATCTGGCTATGTCTGATAACCTATTTATGTTCCTATTGCTGTAACATGCTTGTTCCCATTCTATCAATGGGAGGCAAGATGGTTTCAAAGAGGGAACGGTAGACGTGCTTGATGAGTTCAGGGTATGATCGTTGAGTGTCTTCAACGTCAGTGTATGATATGAACAGACAGAGAATTGTATAATCTTTACTGACAGTCACTTGATTATAGCTTAACCAATGGTAGCTTAACCCATGATAGAAGACAATTAAAACAAAGGATGTGTTCCTCAACGGGGTTGGGTGGTCAGCACAAGAAAGATTGCAGTTCAGCAAAATTGATCAGTGTGTAGGGCCAGGAGATGTGATGCTTTGGGGCATGAGTGCAGATGCTGCTTTGTTGTTGCTGCTCTTTGCCAGCCTTCTCTGCTGGAGTTTGGACTATTGAGAGCGAGGTCTTCATTGTTGAGTCCCCGACATCTAGCACATGAATGGCACATAACAGACATTCAAGAAATATGTCTGTGAACAGGCCGGGCACAGTGGCTCATGCCTGTAATTCCAGCAATTTGGGAGGCCACGGTGGGTGGATCACGAGGTCAGGAGTTCAAGACCAGCCTGGCCAAGATGGTGAAACCCATCTCTACTAAAAATACAAAAATTAGCCAGGCGTGGCGGCAGGTACCTGTAATCCCAGCTACTCGGGAGGCCGAGGCAGAGAATTGCTTGAACCTGGGAGGCGGAGGTTGCAGTGAGCTGATATTGCACCACTGCACTCCAGCCTGGGTGAGAGAGCAAGACTCCATCTCAAAAAAAAAAAAAGAAAGAAATATGTTGGTGGACACAAATGAACACAATCCTTCTGTTCGCTAAAGGATGTTCTCTGGTCTGTGACTAAATATTTCATTGGTTTTCCCAGGTGGAGGGGAACTATTTTTGACCTCTGCCAAATCATTCTATGTTGTTGCTATTTTCCATGCTCCATGCTGCCGAAGTACTTTTTTTAAAAAAAGATCATTAGTGAGTCATAATTGATACACAGTAAACTGCATATATTTAAAGCATACAATTCAACACGTTTTAGCATATGTAGTGACATGGTCCGAATGTGTCCCCCCTAATTCATGTGGTGGAAACTTAATCCCCAATGCAAGTGTTGAGAGGTGGGGCTTTTGGGAGGTGTTTAGGTCACGAGAGCTCCACCTTCATCATAAATTAACGCCAGTATAAAAGGGCCTGACTGAGGGACTTTGCTCCCTTTTCCTCTTCTGTCTTTTCTGTGATGTGAGGACACAGCGTTTCTTCCCTCTGGAAGATGCAGCATCAGGGTGCCATCTTGGAAACAGAGAACAGCCCACACCAGACAGCAGAACCTCCAGGGACCTTGATCTTGGACTTCCAGCCTCCAGATTAGTGAGAAATCCATTTCTGTTCTTTGTAAAGTACTTAGTCTCAGGTATTTTGTTATAGCAGCACAAACTAAGAGATATGTACACTGTGAAAATATCTTCACAATCAAGATAGCAAATACGTGAATCAGCCCCAGAAGTGTTTCTCCAGGCCCTTTTGATTTTTCTCTTCTGTTCCTTCTGCCGTCCTGTCCCCTGGCAACCACTGACTTTCTCTCTGTCACTGTACATTAGTGTGCACTTCCTAGATTTTTATACAAATGTATGATATGTTCTCTTTCTTGTCTGGCTCTTTTCACACAGTGGAATTCCTTTGAGATTCATCTGTGTTGCCAAGTGTATCATTCCTGTTCATTACTGAGTGACATTCAATTGTGTGGATGTACCACAATTTGTTTAATCACTTGATGAACTTTGGGCTATTTCCAGTTTTTGGCTATTACTGGTGACGCTGCTATGAAAATTCATATCCAGGCCTTTGTATGAACACGTGCTTTCATTTCTCTTGGGTAGTGGAATGATTGGATCATATAGTGGGTATGTATTTAACTTTTTTTTTTGAGATGGAGTCTTGCTCTGTCACCGCTGCTGGAGTGCAGTGGCGTGATCTTGGCTCACTGCAACCTCCACCTGCTGGGTTCAAACAATTGTGCCTCATTCAGTCTCCCTAATAGTTGGGATTACAGGCATATGCTACCACATGTGACTTTTTTTTTTTTTTTTTTTTTTTTGTATTTTTAGTAGAGACAGGGTTTCGCCTCGTTGGCCAGCCTTGTCTCAAATTCCTGACCTCAAGTGATCAGTCCACCTCGGCCTCCCAAAGTGCTGGGATTACAGGCATGAGCTCCCACATCCAGCCTGTATTTAAGTTTTAAAGACATTGCCAACTCTTTTACAAGGTGGTTGTACTATTTTACATTCTCATCAGCACGTGTAAAATTTCCAATTCCTTCCTTCCAATTCCTTCACATCCTCACCAACTCTGGGTATGGTCAAATTTTTAAATCTTCTCTATTTGAATAGGTGTGTAAGAGTATCTCCTTGTGGTGTCAATTTGCATTTTTCTAATACTAATTGAAAAGTCGCTAATGCGTTTTGGAAATTGATGTTGAGCCTTCTTGTGACCATGAGGGTGTCTAGCCTGAGGAACAAGTCATCTGACTGACTATGGTATGCTGAAAATACCATGTGGAGCTCGTGGGTCCTTGTTAAGGTCATTGAGCTGTGACTTAACCTGTGCTAGAAAACCTGTTGAGATTTGGGTTATGTGAACTTCCTATTGCCTAAGCATTCTGAGTCAGGTACTCTGCTCCTCGCAGTAGAAAGCATTGTCATTGATTTGCTTGGTTTACCCAGCCTCAATCTCCACAGGCTGGAAGGGGTGAAAGCAACAATAACTTTCAGCCTAAAAAGGCCCCTGGTGAAATGGTCATGGGGATAAGGACACTCACTTAAATTCTGATAGTTTTCCATAGCCCTTATAGCTTTGCTCCAAGCTCCCAATATTGTGGTGTTATCTTTGTTTTGTAGATGAAGAAACTGATATTTCATTCAAATTAAAGAGTAACAGCTTTGAGATAACAGCTTTAAGAGTGACTCCAACTAGGATGCTTTGTTGGAGCAGCAATCAAAACCCTGATAGTGAAATTTCAGGCCTGAGCCTGCAACGGAGAGATAGAATTTGAGGGGAATTAGAACTATTTGTGTGTCCTTGAGAAAAGTCATGTAAGAAATTGTATGCTATGCTTATCTGGGTGGACCTGTGGCCAGGAATCATGGAGATTCTCCTGGATTCTTATGGGCTCTGCTGGAGAATGAGTTTTTGCAGTTTTAGAATAGTGTGTGATTTCACAGAAAGCCTGAAGATCTAGAGCAGAAAAGAAGCTGCCTCTGACTTGGGGAGAGGTGGTCCCGTCTGACTATCACTCTGTTTTGAGGATATTTCTAGTTCCAATGAAGAGGCTTTAGAATAAGGGATGTCTTGGGTTGGGGTCCGCAGTTGCAGATCTCGATATAAGAACTTGCATGCAGGTGATTTCTTAAGAAAGTGCTCTCAGGAGAAGCTAATGAGGGAGTCAGGGAGGGAAGAGGCCAAGCAAGGGTGTGATTTCGGCAAAGTCCTGAGATAGGCACCTTCAGCCTGATCCCATAAAGAAGCTATGGATACCCTCAGTCGCCTCAAAGTGGCCATGCCTTGAGGCAGGGGAACAGGGTGATCAGTCTCCAGCACTCATGGCTGTGGTCACAGTCATCAGCTAAGGGTTGCCACGAGGGAGATATGAACTCCCAGGCGCATCCCACTTTCCTTGAGCACAGGACAAAGTGGTGCCAGTACCTTGAGGAGACTCTTCTCTTGAAAAGTTTCAGGTTTAGGGTTGCAAACACAAAGCACACTGAAGCCTGTGGAAGGATGCTCAGGAAAGAGTTCCCACGCCAGTGTCTGCCACAGAGGAGGGGGTCCATCTCCTTCAGGTGGGTCAGAAAACTAAGAAGGGAATATACCACACTCCCCTTATAGGTGAGAAATGTAGAATAAATGCAAAGACAGACAGACCTGGAAGGTGAAGATTAGTGTTTGATTCTTGGCTGTCTTATTCATGATGCAAATATCTTGGGCAAAGCAATTAATCTGAGCCTCAGTTCCTCATCTGTAAAACGGAGTCGATCACACGGTTACCTCCCAGGGTGGCTATGAGTGTTAAATCAGAGTAAGTGCTGTGTAACCCATTGTTTAAACATTAGGTATCAATGTTTTATTTTTTATTGATATATAATAGTTGCATATATTTTGGAGGTGCATCTGATATTTTGATAACTGTATACAATGTATAATTGTCAAATCAGGGAAACTGGGATATCTATCACCTTAAACATTTATTTTTTCTTTGTATTGGGAGCATTACAATTCTCTTCTAGCTCTTTTGAAATATACAATAAATTATTGGCTGGGCATGGCAGCCCACACCTGTAATCCCAGCATTTTGGGGGGCCTAGGTGGGTGGATCACCTGAGTTCAGGAGTTTGAGACCAGCCTGACCAATATTACCAACAGTAGAGACCAAACCCTGTCTCTACTAACAATACAAAATTAGCTGGGCATGGTGGCACGTGCCTGTAATCCCAGATACTTGGGAAGCTGAGGCAGGAGAATTGCTTGAACCTGGGAGGTGGAGGTTGCGGTGAGCTGAGATCAGATGGCACCATTGCACTCCAGCCTGGGCAACAAGAGCAAAACTCCATCTCAAAAAAATAAAATAAAAAGTTGTCAGTGTTTTCTAAACAAAGCTACATCCTGAATGGCTAGTGAGAATTGACTTTTGCTGCAAACCAGGCCATTCCCAGGGGAGATTCTGGGTGAAGGGATGTATCCCGATTTGGGTTAAGGCAGAACCAGACAGGCGCAGGGTTCTGGGTCATGGTGAAAGAAAGTATTGTCCAGCTCCTGTGTGCCGGATGCCACAATACAACATTTGCTTGTGTCATTTTGTTGACTTGTCTGATAATCCTATAGTTATTTTTCCGTTTTACAGGTGGGGAAACTGCAGCTTAGATAGAGTAAGCTGGATATCTCCTGTCCTCTCTCCAAATCCTTAGCCCTGTGCTCCCAGAGCTGACCCCTATGGACTGCTTCCATGGGCCCCCTGGTCCTCTGGCTTCTGGCTGGGTTTGTCAGTGGGAGGAGAGTTTGCCATGGGTTTATGCTGTGGGTTGGCTGTGTCCCTCTACTGAAGGCCACAGCTCTCATCAGGCAGCTGTCCCCAAACAGTAGCCACTCCTCTCAGCCCTTGTAGCCTGGAGCCGATAAGCATCCCTGCCTGTCATTCATCCTTTAGCTTTCCTCAGGTCTGGCCCTTCCCTGTAAATAGTCCTTGGTTAAACTCTCCTCACCATACTCAGCTTGAGTGTGACACCTATTTCCTGCTAGGAAACACAAACCAAGTAATTGATCCAGGTCAGATGGCTGGAGCAGCGGAGCTGGGATTGGAGCCCAGGTCTCACTTTAGGCCTGTGCCTTTTCCATGCAGCGTCATGGGACTGGTGTCCGGGCAGCGCCTGGATGGCCATCAGTGGGCTGATTAGCTGTGGTTCCCATTCCTGCTACAGTCAACACATCCATGGGTCCAGTCGAAGCAAGGAAAAAAAAATCACCATGCTGAGGAAGAGAGAGAAGACCTCTATGGGAGGCGGTGAGGGTGACAGGTGGCCTGTCACTGAAGACCTGCATATGACACATCTGTAAGTGCAGCTTTCCTTAGAAGGCTGATGGATGCTGAGACAGGAATTCCCTGGAGAGTCACGCCAGTGTTGGCCAGCTGTGACATCATCAGCTGTAACAGATGGAGAGCCCTGCACAGCCAAGCTGACCTTTGCAGTGACAGCCCTTCAATCAGTGCAGGACAGTCTCTCTCCCCCACCTGGCCTCCCCATCTCTACCCCAGGTGAGCATTCCCCAGCCAAGGCTCTTCGGTAGGCAGATGCAGCTGAGGCTGTCCAACAGGCAGGGTGCAGCCTTCAGGCTGGTTGCTTAGTCCCTCTCAGTCCACTTTCTTTATCCCAGACATTGGGCACCATAAATAAAGTGTTGCTGAGGAATGAATGGGAGTGTGCACCTCCAAGTGGGAGGTGTATTAGGCTTACGGAGGACACAGACCCGCAATGCTACTGAGTCCTCAGTGCTGGGATCCTCTCCTAGCCACAGGCCAGCGAGGCTCCTGGGGAAGTTCTGGGTTTTGTCCATGCTGCCCCCAACCCAGTAGGAAAAATGAAACAAAGCAAAACAGAGACCTGGGATGAAGTTCTAAAGGCACCATAAAACATACATCTTCAGTCCTCTCATGTTTAGGGTTCAAACTGAGGAAGCATATATGCAAAAACCAGAGGTCAAATGAGAAAGTACACCTTTATGACTTTGGGCAAATACATTAGGATTTCTAAAATATGGGGTCTCTGTAAAACTGAGTTGGAGACTATGGCTTCTAATTGAGATGAAGGTGGATCTTTCTTCCCTTCCTCCCTGAAATGAAGAACAGCAGGCCTGCAGAGCAGGTGTGCTCTGATTTACGCACCCATGTGAGGGCTATAGGAGAGAGCCCAAGAGGGCCAGCCCACTCTGGGCCCAGGTGGTAGAAGAGGAATTCTGGCCTGTGGATGGGATTCATCAGCTCCATTTGCTGGCTACCCCCATTGCAGCCCCCTAGGTATCCAGACAAGTTCCATCAACATTGAACATCAAAAGATTCAAGATTGGGGTCTAAACAATTTTATTCTCAAGAGGCTCTTGGGTCCTTAGGTCAATAATCCCGTGTCCTTCTTAGAGGAGAAAGACCACTTTAGTCAAGTTAAAAAAGTCCCAGTGGGCCAGGTATGGTGGCTCACGTCTATAATCCCAGCACTTTGGGAGGCTGAGGTGGGCAGATCATCTGAGGTCAGGAGTTTGAGACTAGCCTGGCCAACATGGTAAAACCCCGTCTCTACTAAAAATACAAAAATTAGCCTGGTGTGGTAGCATGTGCCTGTAATCCCAGCTACCCAGGAGACTGAGGCAGGAGAATCACTGGAACCTGGGAGGCAGAGGCTGCAGTGAGCCCAGATCACGCCACTGCATTCCAGTCTGGGTGACAGAGCAAGACTCCATCTCAAAAAAAAAAAAAAAAGCTCCAGTGTACCCCTCCCACACTGCATTCTTCCTACTAGATTTACATGTAAATAATTAAAAGGGCCATTTACAGTGGTTTATCTAAAGTTTTGTTGTGTTCTTTATAAACAGAGAAAAAAGTAGCAGGCAACTTTCGAATAGTAACAGCTTCTCTCACTTAAAAACAGACCCCAGGACTCCAAGTCTGCCCCATCAGACCCCATGCAACATCAATCCTCTAAAACCTTAGAAAACTGTAGCTCACAGCAAAGAGGGATCAGAGAAGGCCTCACAGAGGAAGGGTAATTACTGTGTTTCTTCAGTAACAGAAAGACTTTAGAAAGAAAGAAAACGAGTTGAGACAGAGATTCTCAGAGGCACAACCTCTTTAAGGCAATTCTCAGAAGTGTGAATGCTCCGTGTGTGTTTGGGGGGTGCTACGTAGACTGTTTTGTTTAGAGTGGAGGGTATGGGAAGGTGCTGGCTTTGCTGCGGAAGGCTTGAGACTGGGAGAGAAGGAGTGTAACAGCAGATGTCTGTGACACCTTGTGTTTTCAACCTGACTGCCATCATCCGTAGGTCACCTGAACCCAGTTGTGACTTAAGCCTGAATACCCCTGCATATCTCAGGCATGGGAGTCAATCAATTCTTTCTGTTCAACTTGTTTGAGTTGGGTTTGTTTCATGTGCAACTGAAATTGCTCTAATTTAGCAATGATTGGAGAGATGAGGGGAATGTGTGTATTGGCTCCATGGTAGGAGACACACAGGGCAAGGGATCCGACAGTCTCTGTTGGATTCCTCCTTGTCTGAGACGATCAGGAGTGTTCATGGAGAGTGTGGTGGGGAGGAAAGAACATATAATTCTAGGAACGTGAAGTTGATTTCAAGTCCCCGTGAGTCCTACAATAGTGGAGCCTCGCTTTCCACTATTGTAAGATGCAGGAAATATTGAAATGTTGATATTGTCCAAGGGTCAGGTGAAACAAAATGTGTGTAGCGGCTTGGGTGCTCTGCAGTGCTCTGTACACATGCAAGCAGCGAACACAGCAGGCTCTGCGGGCACTGCACTTTTCCTTCGTACGATACTTGTTTTTCATTTTGTTTCCTTCAATAGTAATCATGGTGACTACACTTTGCACATTGGAGTTTTACTCATCTCAGAGGACCATCCCATGTGACATCTCGTTTTCTTTCAAGAATGCATTTTCCTTTGGGCTCAGGTGGCTGCCGTGTCAGGGGGAGGTGGCTGCCGTGTCAGGGGGAAGTAGCTGGGAGATCGGGAACTGACATTTAGAAATCATCTCATGTTCTGGGCTTCATCCATATTTACCTTGTTGAATTGTCTCAACAACCCTGCGAGGCTGGGATTACCACTTCCATTCTTAGATGGGAAACTGGGTTTCTGCAGGATTGGTTGACTGGCTTTGGGTCATGAAGCTGGCAATAGCGGGGTCTGGATTCAAATGCAGGCTGAAATGGCAGCAAAGTCCCACCTACAAGTGGGAGTGAGAGGGGAATGGTGTTGGCTCTGTTCTGTGGAATGGTGTTGGCTCTGTTTTGCGGCTGGCTTTGGGTCATGCAGCTGGCAATAGCAGGGTCTGGATTCAAATGCAGGCTGAAATGGCAGCAAAGTCCCACCTACAAGTGGGAGTGAGAGGGGAATGGTGTTGGCTCTGTTTTGCGGCTTCATCCAAGGAGAGTCCCAGAGCTCCCAGGAGAGGTGTAAAGCAGAAGTGGGATCACACTGCCTCCCTGTCTTTAGCCCCACCAGGACCCTTGGGCCTGCAGTGCTGGTGCCTCTGCTGTGGGGTTGGCATGCACCCTCCTTCCTCACCCCTCTACCTGAATCTCTCTTGTACCTTCCCTGAGATAGTGGGAACGGTCCCAGTCTCTGTGTAATGAAGGCTTCCTTTTCTCAATCTAAATACTAGCAAAGCCACCTCCCCTTCCTCCCACCTCTCAGGAAGGCTGCTCCAAAGCTGTTGAGTTGACAACTCAGAAGAGAAGGCGACTCAGGCAGCTGCAAACTTTTTCTGGCAGCTGCCTGCGGGAGCCCAGAGCAGGAGGGCTGCCTGTACCTGTAAGAAAGCCAAATACTCTCCAGTTACTTTTGTTTTTAAGAAAAAAGTTTAAACAAGCCCCGACACACCCTCTTCTTACAGGGAATACATTATAAATGTATCTGTTTCCCTGGGGGGAAGACTGTAGGTGGAGTTTGCTCCCCTGCGCATATCAGTGCTGCTAGACCAGGAAGCCTGCCCACACTATGTATATTGATATATATATTAATAAAATATTTTATATGTTAGTATAATCCCACCTATGCACACTGGGCATTGTGCCAGATATTAAGGGCATGAAGGTGGCTTCAGATATAATTCTTGACTTTAAGAAGGTCACGGCTTATAATGATGTGGGATGGGAGACAAATAGGCAAATAGGAGACTGTAGTCAAGGATGACACAAGTTTGTGGAGGGTGCCAGGGGGGCACGGAGGGAGGGTGAGATGGTGGATGGTCACCTTGCCTTGGAGGGGAGCCTGGGAGAGCTAGAAACTGAAAAGTGTCTAGGAAGTAGGAGCTAGGCAGGCGCAGGAGTGGTGAGTAGGAGGTGGGGACGAAAGAGTGCTCCAGCAGAAGAAACAGCCCAGCCAAAGGCTCAGAGGCAAGAAAGAGCATTGCTTTGGGAATAGGAAAAGATCTTGGCTAGTTCTCAATGTGTTACTCTTTCTAAGTAGGTATGAGGCTCACTCTGGGAACTTTGTGGTTAAGTGTGTTTAAGGAAATGGAATGCTACCGACCAGCAACCTTATGGTGTGTGGCAATTTACAAACCCTTCTGAGGCTAACATCTCAGTGGGGCTTGCAACGGTTCTGTGAAGTAGGACTGTCTGATCTTGTTACAGTTCCAACTTTACACCTGGGAAAACCAAAGCTTAGGAGATGGTCTTGTCCCTTCTGAGATTAACAATGTTCTGTTGTTTTCCCACACTTTGTATATAGGTTTCTATTGCTGTGTAGCAAATTGACACAAACTTAGTAGGTTTAAATTACACATATTTATTATCTCAGTTTCTGCAAGTCTGGAGTCTGAGCATACCTTAGCTGGGTTGTCTGCTTCAGAATTTCACCAGGCTGCAGTTAAGGGGACCCCTTAATGTCTGCCTGTCTCACACTTCTACCCGTTTGTCTATGCAGGAATTCAGGACCAGCCAGGGCAACATAGTGAGACCCCATCTCTATGAAAAATAAAAAATTAGCCAGTGGTATGCATCTGTAGTCCCAGCTACTTGGGAGGGTAAAGTGGGAAGATCACTTAAGCGGGGGAGGTGGAGGCTGCAGTGACCTGTGATTGTACCACTGCAGCCTGGGCAACAGGGTGAGACCCTATCTCATAAGAAAAAAAAAAAAAAAGAACCTTCCCTGGCGTGATGGTTAATATTGAGTGTCAAGTTGATTGGATTGAAGGATGCAAAGTATTGTTCCTGGGTGTGTCTGTGAGGGTGTTGCCAAAGGATATTAACATTTGAGTCGGTGGACTGGGAGACGCAGACCCACCCTCAATCTGGATTGGCACCATCTAATCAGCTGTCAGCCTGGCTAGAATAAAGCAGGCAGAAGAAAGTGGAATGAAGAGACTCATTGAGTCTTTTGGCCTTCATTTTTCTCCCATGTTGGATGCTTCCTGCCCTCAAACATCAGACTTCAAGTTCCTCATCTTTTGGACTCTTGGACTTATACTAGTGATTTGCCAGGGGCTCTTGGGCCTTTGGCCACAGACTGAAGCTGTGCTGTTAGCTTCCCTACTTTTGAGGTTTTGGGACTCGAACTGGTTTCCTTGCTCCTCAGCTTGCAGACAGCCTATTGTGGGACTTCACCTTGTGATGGTGTGAGTCAATTCTCCTAATAAACTCCCGTTCCTATATACATATATCCTATTAGTTCTGTCCCTTTAGAGAACACTGACTAATACACCTGGGCTGTCTGTGGCCAGCCCCACCTATTCTCAAATTGCAGCTTCACCTTTAGAAGCCTCCCGAATGCCTCTTGCTCCACTTGCGGTGCTGGTGCCCTTCCCTGTCCCATTCCCACTGTGGCAGTTACTAGGAGATACTGAACTCTTACTGTTGATTTGCAAGTCTCTCACCCTCTAGGTGGGGACTGAGCCTTCTTTTCACTTTGGCATCTCCAGTGGCTGATGATGGTCATTGTTCAGTAAGTATTTGTGATTGATGAAATTGACCAACTAAGTGATTTGCTTCAAGTCCCATGTCTATTTAGGGACTTCGTCTCAATTCCAGGTCTTATTTTTACCACACCTTCACCTCTTCAATTTCTCAAAAATCCAAATCAAAGTATAGTATCATAGATACCCCTGTTGGAACTAATTAGGTTGAAAGGGCCAGCTCCCCATAAGACATGATGGCAATGGGTGATAATATATAACATTTAAATTGTGTTATTTTCCAAAGCACTGTGATATTCAATATCCCACAGAATTCCTTCAATGTCCAACTGGGTTTAGCCCCTCATCCATAGTTTAAGTAACAGAAGCTTAGAAAGATGAAATGATTTGCTTAAATCTACACAGAGAAAAGAAACACAAAGCTGTGACTCAATCCAGGGCTTCTGACTCCAGTCATTCATCAAATGCTTACAGTGTGCCAGATCTGTGTTAGGCATCACTGGGGATGCAGATATAAATAGGATTACTGTCTTACCCACATACAGTTAATGCCCCCTCAAGATGAAAATAAATTGCTAAGATTGTAAATATAAGACAAATTGGCAAGTGTAGTGACGGAGTGATGCATAGTAGGTTTTGGGAAGTTAGATGAGAAATATAGCACCTAGGAGGGGAAGGGGTGTCCTTAAAGTATGCACATAAAGTCACTGAGAGTTAGTAGGCAAAGGAGAGCAGAAAGGGCATTCACAGGCTGGGTATGGTGGCTCCCTCCTGTAATCCCAGCTGTTTGGGAGGCTGAGGCAGGAGGACGGCTTGAGTCCAGGAGTTCGAGACCAGCCGAGGCAACATAGCAAAATCCTGTCTCTACAAAAAATAAACAATTAGCCAGACATGGTGGTGCACTCCTGTAGTCACAGCTCCTTGACAGGCTAAGGTGGGAGGACTGCTTGAGCCTGGGAGGTTGAGGCTGCAGTGAGCCATGATCCTGCCACTGCATTCAGCCTGGGCAATAGAGTGAGATCCTATCTTAAAAAAAATAAAAAGAAAAAAACAAAAAGAAAGGACATTCATGGAAGACAAGAGCCAGAGTGAAAGCCTGCAGAAAGGAATACCAATATGATGTATTTGGTGAATTTTGAGAAGTCTGGAGTCAAGTTGGAGACAAATGGCAGATAAAGCATCTAAGACACCCTCTCTTCTCTCTCTCCCTCTTGTTTCTAGAGCCTCTTCCTCTCATCAAGGCCACCCCCTCCACTTGTCCTCTGAAATCTATCCTCGCCCATCTTCTGACAGCTTCACTCTGGTGGTTTTCCCTTTGTCTCCTGCATCTGCAGCCTACCTCTCCCTCTCTGTTTTCATTGATTCCTTTCAACCCACTCTGGGCTGGCTTTGACCGCCCACATCCCCCACCCTCTGCACTGTGCCAGGACTGGTCTTTATCAGGCCACCCATGACTGGACATGGTGCTGAATTGTTGAATACTTGGGAGCCCTCTCCTTACAGGAGCTCTCGTGCTGTTGAGTACAGCAATCTTTCCTTCCAGCACATTCCCCTCACCGGGTTCCTGGTACCACTCTCTCTGGGTTACTGTCCCACATTTCCAGTTGCTCACTGTCATTGCTCTTTTGTTGTGTTTCCTCCTCTACGCTTTGTAGTCCTCTGCTGTCTTCTCTTCCCCTTATCTCAGAAGGAGGGGAAGGGCAGCCTATACAGAGGCTCCGAGGTGCAGATCTCCTCATGTTTGATGACCGAGCAGGAGAAGGCCTGCATGACGAGAGCTCAGTTGGTGACGGGGTGAGTTGAGTCTCAGCTGATGCTGGAGACATTGGCAGAACCGGGTCATGATGGCTATTGTAGGCTGTTGATAAAAAAATTGCATTTATTTGATAAAATCGGAAATCTTAGGGGACAAATATGATTCTCTGTGTTGCTCTGATTCCTCTGAGGAAGCTTGGCAGGAAGGAGCAAGAGTGGCGGCAGAGAGACCAGATGATGTACCTTAAATACAGAAATGACAGTGTACACTGATGGGCTAAAGGTGGGGGCCGGTCAGTGAAGAGCCATCCTGGTTTCTCTGTTGTTCTCCTAATTGCACAAAACAATTTCCTTCTCTTTGTTAAGGACAAGGCCAAGTTGATGACAAAGTCCTGATGGATTTGTCCAGTAAGGGAACAACAGGACATGCTTAGGTTTGAGCAGTTAATTATTTGTATAGTGAAAGGAAAAGCAGCCCAAAGTGCCTCTCCCTGTGGTCTTTGTTCCACATACCAAGAACTCCTCAGAACTAGGGGCCAGAGGACAATGCAACACAAGTGGTGGAATACCTATGGCTGAGTGCAGCAACATGGTTCTATATTCTTAGTCATACCCTCAAGGGGTGGGGTAAGAGGCCTCATAACTCATCAGAACCTGAGAGGTCATCAGAAAGTGCCTCCAGACAGCCTCTCAGGGAGATGGGGAGGTGAGTCACAGGAACTTGAGTAGCTCCTTATGAGCTCCCCATCCTCCCATGTTCTGGAAGGATCCATAAGTGTTCCACCAAGACTCAGACTAAGTTGGGGCTTTGTCTACCTGCTTTAAGTAGATATGTGTGAGCTCACCAGGACACCCTGGAGGAACCTAAATTCTTTAGTATCACTTACTGCAATTGGAGTTAATATGATAGCAGACACACAGCACTTAACTATGTTCCAAGTGCTTTACCCATACTAACCCATCTAATATGGTTTGGCTGTGTTCCCCCCCAAATCTCATCTTGAATTGTAGTTTCCATAATCCCCATCTGTCATGGGAGGGACCTGGTGGGAGGTAATTGAATCATGGAGGCAGTTACCCTCATGCTGTTCTCTTGATAGTGAGTGAGTTCTCATGAGATCTGATGGTTTTATATGGGGCTTTTGCCCCTTTTGCTCAGTACTTCTCCTTGCTGCTGCTATGTGAAGAAGGACATGTTTGCTTTCCCTTCAACCATGATTGTAAGTTTCCTGAGGCCTCCCCAGCCATGCTGAACTGTGAGTCAATTAAACCTCTTTCCTTTATAAATTACTCAGTCTCAGATAGTTCTTTATAGCAGCATGAGAATGGATTAATACACCATCTATTGAATCTTCATAGCAATCCGCTGAAGTAGGTACTATTTTTATCTCCATTTTTCAGATGAGAACCCTGAGTTGCACAGATAATACATAATCTGCCCAAGCTAGTAAGGGGTGGAGCTGAATTTGAACCATGAGGGAGGGCATTATGTCCATTTTGGCCACCATGATTTTCCTAGAGCTTGGAGACTGCATGGCAGGCACATACAAGAAACTCAACACATATCAAGGAGTTAACTGAAGACTAAGAGAAAACTAAGATTTAGGGTTGGGTAGATGTAGGACATGAAGGGATGAGATGGGTCATGGGTCACTCCTCACTTTCTTGCCTGGTGATTAGGGTGTCTGTGGTGTCACCAGTTGAGATAGGGTATTAGGAGGAAGAATAAGTCTAAGGGGTAGGTAAGAAACTTATTTTTATATGTTGTTTTAAAGATATCTGTGGAACAATTTTGCAGTGTAGAGATGTTCAGCACATTTTTGTAAATAAAAGAAAAATACACTTTCTCTCTTTGGAATGCTCACAGAACTATCAGATATAATCACAATTCAATGCTGCAATAAAACTGGGAAGAGAAGAGGGGGAGAAAGTGTGAGAACAGGTGGAGTGAGCCTCCCATTTTGTATAATTCTTTATTATCGTACCTTAAAACTCCTTTGGTGTTGAGGAGGAAGTGGAATCATTGATCAGAACTGAGGAGCTATTCTGGTCTTGACACTTAAGCAGTGGGGTGTCTGGAATTGAGTCTATTCTGGTTAATAGTTCTTCCCAATTGTTCTCCCAATTAGGCAATGTTTCATCTCTCTGTCACACTGGATTTCCTTCTTTTTTGAATAGAGCCTCCCTACAATAACCCACTTTCCTTAATTAACTTAAAATGCTGTTCACCCACCTCCTAGTTGATATCTATGTGATTTTGGTAGTCAGATGTCCTGTGGAGGTGGGCATAAGAGAACCAGTGATGTCTACTGAGACACAGTTCCAACTGGACTCCTTTAAGGGCTTAGGTAGATGAGTTGTCACAAGAGATCAGAGCTCCAAGATAAGAAGGAAGACCTTTGAGGATAAATACTTCAGAAATGAAGGTGAAGATGCCAGTGGGGGAACTTTATTCCTTCCATCATTTCTGACCATATTTTCCTTCATCCTCACCGAGGGAGGTGGGTTTTTATGATGGGAGATTTTGAAATTGGGAGAGGATTTGAAAGGGTTAAAATGGGGGATTTTTGATTAACCTGGACTGTTTCAGTGCCTCATAGTTGAGGCACTGTTTCTGCCTCTTTGGGGCCCCTTGCCTCTAGGAGGATTGAAAATTCTTCCCAATTACTACAGCCTGTTGAGTAGTCTTTGCATCACCCTGGCAATCCTGAAGACATGAGTTAATAATTGGGGATAACACTCTCACTAATATACATGGTTCCCATTTTAGCTGCACAGCAACACTGTGGGTAAATTATTATTTATCCTATTTTATTGAATAAAAAATGGATGCTCAGAATGATAAGAGACTTCTCTAAGAGGATACAGCTGGTAATGGCAGAATCAGAACTTTTTCTTATAATTCTTGATTTTTGAGCCAAGGGTTGTTTCCACCACACTATAGTGCATTGAAAAAGCACTATATTCCCTGTGTACTCTCATTCTCTCTTTCGTTTACCTCAATGGCCTGCTTTACCTGAGTAGATCAAGTGTCTGAGCCTTGGTGTGGGACTTCAAGAAAACAGAATTCTCTTTCCCATGCCCACACAAAAATCTGGCCAAAACTAAGGTGCACCTGATATGTGGGCAGATCACAGTGCTACTTCACAATGACTGGAAGGCAAATGCACAATTGCACGAAGCCCAGATAGCCACGTCATGGGAAGAAAGCATGCTGGAGGAGTTGTCAGGAGGCCTGAGCCCCAGATTTGTTGTCTGCCCATCCCATAAGCCAGGTAATCTCTCTGGGGCTCAGTCCTTGTGTGTCAATTAGGAAAACCAGCCTGCCCCTCTCACAGGCAGGGGAAAGAACTGGGTAAATCTGTCAGGCTCTATACAGCTCTAAAGTAGTGCTGTAATTATCCTAGAGGCATTTGAACCTGAAACCTGACATATAATTGCTTCTCTCCACATGAGAAATATGATGAGACGCTTGCTTGATTCTTTCACCCACTAGGGAGCAGAAGTTATCTAGGGGGCATTTGGCTTGGTTTTTAATCATGCACAGGTGTTGTAAGATTCTGGCAGCATAGAGCCTCTCTAGATGCCCCCTTCACAATCTCTGCATGTAGAGACAGAGATAAGATTATTTACACACCATTCCATTATTCACAGCCTCTTGCAATGTGGCATTAAATAATTCAGAGACCATACAAGCTTGGGGATTGATGGTGAAGCTGATAGTTTTGCAAATACAGCATGCAGCAGCCACAGAAAAGCCAATTCCAGTATAAGTGCATGTGGGAACAATTGTTGGGTACCAAATACTCATCAGAATCCTGGAGAAGGACCTTCCCTGTGGTCCAAAACAGACTCTGGATCTGTTTTGGGATGGGAAGCTTTGTCTTGTGTATGAAAATGTCCACCCTCCAGCCACCTTCTAATCTAAAGCTCCTTGGAGGCCACTCATAGGAATTCTCCATCATGCCTGGTGTAGTCCAGTCCCATACAAGGTATTTGATGAATATTTTTGATGGAATGGTCTTTGTTTTATTAGCTGGTTGCTGTCCAATAGAAATGGAATTAGCAGAGTCATCGGGAGTTAGAAGACCCAGGTCCTATTCTTCTACCTACCAGTCTGGTGACTGTATTGGCCATGGAAAATCTGAGAGGATGAAGAGCAAAGAATCAAGGGAAAATTGGGTCCAGAGAAGAAGCCAAGAGTGAGGAGGATGCCAAACAGGGGAGTTTCAGGCAGGAAGTGTGGTGAAGAAGATCAAACAGTAGGCATTTGTGGAGGAAGAGTTCAGGGAAGCAGTCACTGAGTTTGGCAATGAGGAGGTGGTCCATGCTTATCTCTGGCTTAAGTAAAGCCTTCTTTCTCCGCAGGCCCATGAGCAGCAGCCCACTTGAGGTTCACCTGATACTTGGCTTCCTGGCTTCTCACCTTCTGCAATTGGCTTCTGGGCTCTAGGACTCCCCAGCCTCACATGCTGGCTCTGAATCCTGTCCCAGGCCTTCCTCTCAGCTTGGCAAGCTGTCCAAAGCTTTCTTGGGCTTACAGACCTCTGGACCTCACTCCTTCTTGACTCTAAATTTACTCTTGATTCAGTACAACCTGCGGCTGTGGACAAGAGGCCCTGCTTCTCTGCTTGTCTCCCAGCCCCATGGAATTGTTACTGGCAGAAGGTGTCCAGGTCCTTGGCATCTGAAACAAAGAATTGGACAAAACACAGAAAGCAAGGAAAGCAAAAGCAGGGATTTACTGAGAATGAAGTTACATTCCGCAATGTAGGAGCAGCCTGAACATAGGGGCTCAAGAGCCTCAGTTACAGAATTTTTTTGGGTTTCAATACTCTAGATGTTTCCCATTGGTTGCTTGGTGTATATTCTATGCAAATGAAGAGAATGAAGTGAAGTAACAGAGTCATTTACTCAGAATGTGCCCTATTGTAAATGGAGAGCATGTTACTTAGTGCGCATGATCTATGTAAATGGAGAGGATGAATGCGAAGTTACAAAGTGTAAATGGTGTGAATGGAGAGGATGAAGTTACAAAGCCATTCACATTCCTGTCACTGCTGAAGTGCTGTCATTTGATTTAGTTCCATGAAGTCAGCATGGATGGCATTATGTTCCCTGCCTCCAGGCCCTATCCTCCTGCCTCAGAATCTTCCAAGGCCAGGATGACTCCTAGTTTCAGGTTTCAGATGGACATCACTGATCACCTCCAAAAGGGTGGCTTAGGGGACTTACTGGTTCACCTGCTAGATTTTATTATTTATTTATGAGACAAGATCTTGCCCAGGCTGGAGTTCTGTGGTGTGAACACAGCTCACTGCAGCCCCAACCTTACAGACTCAAGTGATCCTCCTGCCTCAGCCTCCATAGCAGCTGGGATTATAGCTGTGTGCTACCATGCTGGGCTAATTTTTTAAATTTTTAATAGAGACAAGGTATCCCTATGTTGCCTAGGCTGGTCTCGAACTCCTGGGCTTAAGTGATCCTCCTGCCTTTGCCTCCAAAAGTGCTGGGATTACAGGCATGAGCTACTGTGACCAGCCTGACCTGCTAGATGTTAAAAAATTAGGAGTACAATAATCAGTACTCTTATGTTGCAAGTGACAGAAAGCTAGTGATGGAGCATAGTTGCAGATAAAGCATGGGTGCTCTGTCAGGTCCTTCCTGCCAAGGGCTGGGGACATGGCTCTATTGGATGAGTGTGCTGGGCAGTGGCCAGGGCAGGCCTGTTGCTTCTCAGAGCCAAAGGAACTTGGACATCATGGCCAGGATGAAGGATTGAGACAGTAAGGGACAGCCTGGAGGTGCAAGCTCAATGGACTTAGGCTGAGAGGCAAGAAATGGATTCTGTTTTTTTGTGATGAGTGATACAGGAGCATGGAAAGGAGGGGAGAGTAGGAGAGGCCCTCTGAGGCTTTCATGCACGTCGGTTAGTGTGAAGAGACCACCAAACAGGCTTTGTGTGAGCAATGAAGCTTTTTAATCACCTGGGTGCCAGTGGGCTGAGTCCAAAAGGGAGATAGGCATGGGGCCATTTTATAGGATTTGGGTAGGTAGTGGAAAATTACAGTCAAAGGGGGTTGTTCTCTGGCTGGCAGGGGTGGGGTCACAAGGTGCTCAGTGGGGGAGTTTTTGAGCCAGGATGAACCAGGAGAAGGAATTTCATAAGGTAATGTCATCAGTTAAGGCAGGAACTGGCCATTTTCACTACTTTTGTGATTCTTCACTTGCTTCAGGCCAACTGGATGTATTCGTGCAGGCTTGGGCTCAGAGGCCTGACAGAGGCGTGTTAAGCAGCGGGAGGAGGCCTGTAGAGGGTGCCTGCTGCCCTGCTAGAAGGTGAGGAGGGTGAACATAGGGTGGATTTAGACTGGTCAGGCCTGCGGGTGTGGGTTGAGGGGCTCGTCTTAGTAATGAACTATAGAAATGATCCCTGAAAGTATAGTCTTGAGGAGCTGGTCTTAGATAGGAGAAGAGATACCTTTACCTGAAAGAAAGACTGAAGACACAGGAGAATGTTGAGGGGAAGAGGAAGGAGCCGAGAGTGCTGCTGTTCATGGGTAGAAGGGCAGTTTTAGGGGTGCTGGATATTTATCCTGCCCAAATCTCATGTTGAAATGTAATCCCCAATGCTAGAGGTGGAGCCTGGTGGGAGGTGTTTGGGTCATGAGGGTGGGATCTCTCATGGATTGGTGCTGTCGTTGCGATAGTGAGTGAGTTCTGCGGGATCTGGTTGTTTAAAAGTGTGGCACCTCCCACCACCCTTGCTCTGGCTCTCATCATATGACACATCTGCTCCCTCCTTGCCTTCCGCCATGAGTAAAAGCTCCCTGAGGCCTCACCAGAAGCAGATGTCAGCACCATGCTTCTTGTATAGCCTGCAGAATTGTGAGCCAATTGAATCTCTTTTCTTTGTAAATTGCCAAGCCTCAAGTTTTGCTTTACAGCAATGCAAGAACAGCCTAATACAGCAAGTTCTGCAGAGATGAGCATGATTCCTGGGTCAGAAAATCCTTGGCCATGTGAAATGGCTAAGAGGCTGGGGCTCAGGCATCCAGATGTATGGCAGGGAAGCTAATGTCACTCACCAGGATTCACACATTTTTGAGCTCCTGTAATATTTCAGGAACTTGACTTGCACTGTCATTTTCATTCCTTAGAACATCATGCTACAGAAAATGTATTGTTTTGCAGATGAGAAAATGGCAACTTAGAGACGTAAATTAACTTCACCAAGATCACACAGCTGAAAGTGACTGAGATGAGATTTTTTTTTTTTTCTTTTTGAGATGGAGTCTCACTGTCACCAGGCTGGAGTGCAGTGGCGTGATGTTGGCTCACTGCAATCTCCGCCTCCCATGTTCAAGTGATTCTCCTGCCTCACCCTCCTGAGTAGCTGGAATTACAGGCACATGCCACCACACCCAGCTACTTTTTGTATTTGTAGTAGAGACAGGGTTTCACCATGTTAGCCAGGATGGTCTCTATCTCCTGACCTCGTGATCCACCCGCCTCGGTCTCCCAGTGCTGGGATTACAGGCGTGAACCACCGCGCACAGCCCCTGAGATGAGATTTTAATCCTAATCTTTCTGTTTGTGACAGTCCTTGTCTTTCTATGATGCCCACATAAATGGAACTAAGAGTGACTTTTTTCATCAGCACATCATCACCATAATTTATCATAAACTTCATTAAACGACATGACCCAAGCTAGAAGAAAAGAATTGTAAAGTTCCCAAATAAGAAAAAAAATGTTTGAGGTGATGGACATTACAATTACCCTGATTTGATCATTATATATTATACATAGGTATCAAAATATCACATCTACCCCCTAAAATATACATAACTATGATATATTGATAAAAAATACCAAAAAAAAAAAAAACCAACATGGCCCAGCTTTGAAACAACAACAAATATACAGCAGTTCCCCTTTACCTACAGTTTTGCTTTCTGTGGTTTCAGTTATCATGGCCCAAAAATATTAAATGGAAAATTCCAGGAATAAGCAATTCATAAGTTTTGAATTGCACGCTATTCTGAGTAGCATGGTGAAGTCTCACACTATCTTGCTCCGTCCGGCCCACGACATGAATCATCCCCTTGTCCAGTGTTTCTATGCTGTACGCGCTAGCTGCCCATTAGTCATCTAGCAGCCATCTCAGTTATTAAATCGACCGTCATGGTATCGCAGTGCCTGTGTTCAAGTAATCCATCTTTTACTTGATAATGACCTCAAAGAGCAAGAGTAGTGACGTTGGCATATTGTTATCGTTGTTCTATTTTATTATTAGTTATTGTTCATCTCTTATGGTGCTTAATTTTCAAATTAAACTTTATCATAGATAACACATGCATAGGAAAAAAACTCAGTATATATAAGGGTTCAGTTCAATACTCAGTTGCAGGCGTCTGCTGGTTGTCTTGATACATATCCCCTGAGGATAAGGGCGGGATTACTGTAACGTCATTTATAAGAGCATGAACCACTTTCACTTCAGTGTTTTTCCATCGCTTGTAATTTACTTATTTCATCAAATTCTGATCTTCACAAGATTAATTAACACAGGAAATTGGTCCCCCAGTTGTGATTAAAACTAGATTTTTTTTTTGTATTTTAATATAGGCTTTTTTGGGGGCTCATTCTGCTTCCTGCAAATTATAGGATTTACTACATTTACAAGGGACTGATTAAAAGAAGAGGATTTGTCTCAGTGACTGTGTACCTCCTGTTACTACTCCAAGCTCAGGACTTGCCATGTGCTGCCACCTGCACTGACGGACATGGAGGACAGGGATGAGTGTGGACTAAATGCCTGCAATGTGCCAGATTCAGAACTGACATGGGCCAGGTGCAGTGCCTCAAGCCTCTAATCCCAACACTTTGGGAGGCCAAGGCAGGAGGATTGCTCGAGGCCAGGAGTTTGAGACCAGCCTGGGCAACAAAGCAAGATTTTGTATCTACAAAATAAAAATAAACATAAAAATAAAAATATTAGCCTGGCATGGTGGCATGTGCCTGTCTTCCCAGCTGCTTGGTAAGCTGAGGTGGGAGAATTGTAGGAATTTGAAGCTGCAGAGAGACGTGACTGTGGCACTGCACTAAAGAGCCTAGGTGACAGAGTGAGAGCCTGTCTTAAACAAAATAGAAAAGAATAACAGACATGATCTCATTTAATTCTCAAAAAAAAAAAAAAAACCTGGAAAGTAGGTCTTGCTAGCATACCCACTTTGCAGATAGGGAATAGCATGTCTTAGTGGTACCTGGTCTTGTCTGAATCTAAAGCTTATCCTTGTCCTACAGCCTCTTGGTCCCAACCACACTTCTTTCAAAATGCTTCCAGGCATTGGATGTGGAAGATCTGCTTTCAAACTGCATGGATAAGGGTTGGAAATGTCACCCTCCTGGCTTAAGAATTAGGCTTCCTCTGCCCAAACACTTATCAAATTGATTGTAATGGCTGATTTCATTGCTTTTCTTTCCTGCTAGACTGTAGGTTTTATGAGGCAGGGACTCAGTTTGTTTTGCTGACTATGAATTCTATGTCTCTGGTACATTGTAGGTGCTCAAGAAATATGTGTTGAATGAATAAATCCCGTTTTATAGCTGAGGGGCCTCCATTCCCAAGAGGTTAATAAAATGTGGAGTCAAGATTCAAATTTACTCTCTGTCTCAGAGTTGGCCTACTTCCCACTCTTTAAAAGGTTTCAGGATGAGGTGTTGTTGGTGTTTGTGAAGAGGGAGGAAGAGGCCAAAGTTAGGAATAAATAATTAAATAGAAATGTCCTGGGGAGTCTTTTGTGTCAGCCCCTCTTCTGAGGGTCACTCTGATAAGCTGACAAGGAGAATTCCCATCAGAGCTACTGCGTTGAGGAACAGGCAATCCCAAGGCCTGTGTGCCAGGAGGAGGGCAGCCAATGATTAGAAATGTCACAGGGGCTGGTGCTATCTGATCCCTATTTTCCTAAGCTCCTGCTGTCCCTAGAGACTTTAGGCTGCATGGGGCATTTTGGAAGCTGCTCACTTTGGACTACACAGTCAAGTAGAAAGAGTCAGAACATTGGAGATGTGGATAGAGCCCCAAATTCAGACCCTGCCTGTATCCTCTGTGCCTTTTTGTAGCTAGTCATTAATTCTTTGAGCCAATTTCAATAACTCCAGCCTCAAGTGACCCTGGCTTCCATCTGCCCCACCATTCCCAGGATGGCACACAGGATGCATTAACAAGCCATCATGAGAGTGAGCAGTTGACGCAGTTTGTCTTATAATGTGGGCCTCGTGTTCTCCATTGACCCCCTGGGGCTTCAGTCCTCATCCTAGCAACAGCTCACTAATGGGCTTTGCTTGGTGTCACATAGTGGCACATGCATGGGACAGAATGTGGTCTTGGAGCCAGCTGCACAGGTATGAATCCCAGCTTTACCCCTCTGCTGCTTCATGACCTGGGGAAAGTTACCAATGGCCCACTGCCTTCCCCAGTCTGCAAGATGGGGTTAGGAAGGAAATCTCCTGCAAAGGCCTGATAGGAAAAGGAAGTGAAATTTTATATATAAAAACACCCACGTGACTGGCATATGGGAAGTTCTCAGTTCAAGTACTGGCCTCATGGGCTTTGGACTATTCTAGGTTAAATGAGATAATGATGACAAAAACACTTTGCACAAAATTACAGGAGCTGCATGACATCCTGTGCACCATGGGACCCTGTTGTCAGTTACCCAGGGGCCCCTGAACCAACAAGAATTTTCACACCTTGTGACCATGTATTACTTGTCTTCTGTGATCATAATGACAATCCACTACTTTGTCAGTCCTGCAAACTCTTACTCATCCTTCAATATTTGTGTCACCTCCTCCAGGCAGCCTTCCTTGACTTTCCCAGGCATTGTTCCTTGTTCTGTTTGTTGTTTACAAAGCTCTTGGTGTACACGTCCAGACTCACACAAGTTGCATGGTTCTATGATGGTCTGGGTAGTGCTGGTTTCTCTAACCCCAAGGCTCTGAGCTCAGAAGATTCCAAGCTCTTGGGAGGGCTCACCAATTAATCCCACTCAGCTTGGTACCCAGCATGGGGCTGGCACGTGGAAGGCCTGTAATTCATGCTGTCTTTAATTGAAGTCTGATGATTCACAGAAATAATTTATGAAATTTGAAAAGAATTACCTGATCTTTTGCAGGCCTCAGTACAGTACTAGGCTATGAATAGAGATTTAAATTATTCGCTTTCTTAGACTTAAAAAAAAATCTTTTTACAATGGAAGAAAATGCAGTAACACGTTGTATGGATGTATGTAATTTTTTTTTCCTCCAAGAATTTGTTTTCTGCCTCATTAATAGAAATCTCCCACACATTGCAAGATGAACCTTTTTCTCCCCCTTGCCAGGAAGGACAGCTAAGAAATGACTTGTGCTTTTTCCTCCCCCCCCACCCCCCGCCATGGGCTTGGAATAGATAATTGCTTAAAGCTGAATTTTGGGCTGCTGATAATCCAATTAGGGTCTTGGGCATAATTGTTCCTGCATAACCTGATGCCTTTTATTCTCCATGGTTCTGACTTCTGAAGCTGGTTCTCTTGGCAACAGCATCTTTCTGCGGGAGAAAGGAACACAGCCATTTGGGGGTATTCTTTACTCAGCAGATAAGAAAGAGGTAACACCTGAGAAAATAGACAGGAAATTGTGGGTATTACTAGATTAATGATTGAGACTTTTATGAATATGCGGATACATCAATGTCTGAAACAGAAATAAATTTCTCTGCAACTGTGACGTTAGCCCAGCGTCTCTTTCCTCCCACCGGTTACTCCTGGCATGTCAGAAAATGAGATATTGAATCGTCTCTTTTGTGCCTTGCACTCTGGCCATATGACACTGCCAGGCTGAGAGGGGAGGCTGAAGTTTGCTGCTTGCTAGGTTAATTTATAATCTTCCATTTTCCAGTCTTCTCCAAGGATTCAAAGGAGAAGTGGCAAGGTGCTATGAAAAAAGCTAGAACTGGGTGATAGGATGTTTGGATTACAGCCCTGGACGTGAGAGGCCACTCCATTCACCTCACTGAACCTCAGTGTCTTAGCCTGGGATGAGGAGGACGTGGATTTGAGTCAGAGGGTGCAAACCATCGTCCCAAGAGCCTTATCTGGCCTCAGACTTGCGTGTTTAGCCTAGAGAGTACACACACACACAAAACTGAGTTATTTGTCAACACTAAAAATTCAGAATAGGTTTCATAAAACATCAAATTTCTGCCTTCTTTTGGTAATGGAGAGATCTAGAAGTCGTAGGTCCACATTTCTGCAACAGAGCTGGAACTTGACAGTTCTTTTGATGAATCTCCTTGGTTTACCACAATCCCCACTGCTCTCTACTGTACTACGCTGAAGTTGTTTCCCTCATTTATGTGGCCTGCCTAGCCCCTGGAGCTTAGGGATCTTGAAGTTCCCTTCTAAACTTGTCAATATCTGGCTAAGACACACGGGTCCTTATTTGACATCAGTTCCCATTTTATGGGCCCAGCACGCTTCTGCTGCACAACTCTGCTGTCTCAGTTCCCATTTTATGGATGCAGAAATTGAGGTTTGGCAAGGACAATGACCATATCTATAGTCATGAGGGTTATCAGTGGTGGAGCCAGTAATAGGACTGTGGGCTCTTGACTCCCAGTCAGTGGTCATCTCTAAGAGTTGTACTTCAGTTTCCTTGCCGGGACTGCCTTGGTCCTGTGTCTGTCTGCACCAAGAGAAGATCAAGATGTGCACATCTAAGATGAGATGATCTTTAGAGACCACTTGGAATGAGCCTGAGTTATCACTTAGCAAAGCATTCTGGAGGCAAAGCTGCCAGTTCAGATCGATTTTGAATCTGAGAAAAACCCCAGTCACTTTGGATAGTTAGAAAAATACCAAATCTTTACATTTTGAGCACTTGGCAATTTTTAGAGTACTTTTGGCATTTAACAGCTCCGATTCTTGAATTGGTGAATTGTGTGTAAATTTTGACTCTGCCGCTTTCTAGCTCTGTAACTTGGACTCTTGGTTTGTAACACACGGATGGCAGTATGAACTCCTGACCTTACGTGGTTGGTATGAACTCCCAATGTGCAGTGTTGTAGGAAGCTTGTGTCACCTGCATAGCACAGTGTCTGGCTGATTTCAAGACCTAACTGTACACACAGGACTTGCTTACTGTTTTCCAGACATTCACTCAGTGATTAATATTATCCCAATTTACAATTATAGAGTTGAGTCTAAGTGCCAATAAGACATTTTATTTAAGGTTATGTGGCTAAGAAATGTTAACATTCTGCGTAATTTCAAATCATGTAATTTTTTATAACACCCCAGTTGTTCCTCCTCATTCTCATCCTTATGTTGTTTCCTTTATGAAATTCTGAATCAACTCAGAATTGAGTTTCAGTTCCTTCTGCAAAAGGAAAGGATCGCACCAGATGAACTTGAAGGCCCTTCCCAAGCCTGGGAGTCTGTGATTTCACTAGTGAATAAAGAGGAAAAGGATAACATTAAAGAAAGCTTATCTTTAAATTATAAAAAATAAAAATCTAAATTTTATTTTATTTTGTTGTTTTTTTTTGAGACAGAGTCTCGTTCTGTCGCCCAGGCTGGAGTGCAGTAGCACGATCTTGACTCACTGCAAGCTCTGCCTCCAGGATTCACACCATTCTCCTGCCTCAGCCTCCCAAGTAGCTGGGACTATAGGCGCCCACCACCACGCCCGGCTAATTTTTTTTTTTTTTGTATTTTTAGTAGAGACAGGGTTTCATCGTGTTAGCCAGGATGGTCTCAACCTCCCGACCTCATGATTGGCCCCTCTCGGCCTCCCAAAGTGCTGGGATTACAGGCAAGAGCCAACACGCCCGGCAATCTAAATTTTATTTTACTCTATTCCTTAAAAAAGGATCAGATAATTAAAATAATTAGCATGAATATAAGAAAGAGTTATTTTTTTTCTTACATTTCATTTTCATTTTCTCTATTCTGTCTCCCTTTAAAAGTTCATTTGTACAGGACAGACACTGGGGACTGGTCAGAAATCTCTCCTTCTGTTCCATGCCCTCCATTTTGGTTCAGAAAATAGTTCCAAGAAGCCATTATTGACAAAGATTAGCCCAGGGTTCCAGGAACAAAAGCCCAGATCCTTGTATTAGCACTCCCACAGCAGGGGACAAAAGGGGAGTGACTACAAAAGGAAATTTGAACACACCCTCTGATTTTTAAAATTAGTCTCAAGATCTGTTCCTTTTCTTTTTTTCAGGGGAGATTATTACAGGGGTAGCAATGAATAGTCCTCAGTGATTTCCTTTTCCTTTTATTTTTTTCCTCCTTTATTTTGGTGGTGAAAAAAATTGTTGTATTTAGAATTAGTCAGCGGGACTCTGTTACATGATCGCAATTTTGCTGGTAACTTCCAAAGCATCTTAGGGCAGATCAAATGCACTCCTCTTTACTCAATCAGACCAGATCAGGGTGTCCACCTTGGCCAGTCAAGGTCGTAGAGCTTCATCACAGCTTGTTTGATCTGGTGCTTATTGGCCTTGACGTCTACAGTGAATATAAGTGAGTTATTGCCTTTGATCTTCTCCATGACCAACTCCATTGTCAGGGGAAATTTGATGATGGAGTAGTGGTCAGGCTTGTTTCTCCTGGTGGTGCTGTTAGTGAATTTGGTCTGCCTTGAGAGCCACAGTATCTTATTCCATTGAAATGTGGATAATATGCAATTTTCATTTATTTTTTGGCGTGTTTTTTAGCACTGCCTTCTTGGCCTTTAAAGCCTCTGTTTGGCCTTTAAAGCCTCTCTTTGGCTTTGGTTTTAGGAGATGCCAAAGCTTCCTTCTTTGTGTTTGGTTCTATCTTTGTGAAAACATCCTTTTCTTTTTTAAAATAACTTTTCTCCATCTATAAAAATAAATAAAAAATAGTATTATTTGTGGTAGAAATTGTAGAAAATAGTAAACTTTAAAAAAGTTTTTTTTTTAAAATGGTGAGCATATTCCCAGATAGAACCATGATATAAATATACTTATAGATACTTTTTCTTACCATTTATTTTTCCTGTAATGAATATATGCCTTGCTGAATATACAGATTTATATTCAGATATTAAGATAAAGTTAACTTTAGTTGTGAGCATTTCTCCCATGTCATAGCATATTTTTTAAAAAATGACTTTGATGACTGTATACTTCAGGCATGGATTTACTGCAGTGTACTCCTTTTTATTTTTTGCTTTGAGACAGGGTCTCCCTCTATCACTCAGGCTGGAGTGCAGTGGCGTGATCTCAGCTCACTGCAACCTCTGCTTCCTGGGTTCAAGAGATTCTTGTGCCTCAGCATCCTGAGTAGCTGGGATCACAGGCATGTGCCGCCACACCCAGCTAATTTTTTGTATTTTTAGTAGAGACAAACTTGCGCTATGTTAGCCAGACTGATCTTGAACTCTTGTCCTCAGTGATATGCCCGCCTTGGCCTGCCAAAGTGCTGGGATTACAGGTGTGAGCCACCATGCCTGGCCTCGATCTTTTGTTCCATATTTAGTTTATAGTTTTTCACCAACATAGATGATGCTACCATGAATATGCTTTACATTTATCTTGATTTGCATGTCTGATTATTTCAGCTGGTAAGTATTTCTCAAGGCTTTCGTTGTTTTAAATCTTTTTGTTATTGATATGTAACAGATATACATACTTTGGGGTTATGTGTGATAATTTGACACATTCGTATAATGTGTAAACATTAAATCAGGGTAACTGGGATATCCATCACCTTAAATATTTATCTTTAGGGTAGAGACATTCAAATTATTCTCTTCTAGCTCAAGACTTTTAAAGTATTGGACTGAGTGTTTCATTTGCTCAACCCAAATCCTAATGATCTCGCTGATTCTGTCCTCTCCCCCATGCACTGCCCTCGGAGGAAACCCCAAACTATTTGGCAAGTGTTTAAAGCAGGGTATGATATGGCTCCTTTCCAGCCACTCAGCTTCTTCCTCACACTATCCCCACATATAATTTATAGTTCTGCCGATTTCAGCTGTCTACAGCATCTACCTCACCATGCTTGTTCACATCTCTGTGTTTTAGCTCAGTGCTTCTCAAACTCCAGGCATTTAAATATCACTTTCACAATGCTGCCACTTTCGTATACCAATTGAACCACTATTCGCTTAATATTTATTTTAAGATTAATTGTTACTTACAAAGTAGACTTTGAGCAACAATAGGTGTGAGAGCATGGGTTTGACATAGTAGATGTCTGTATGTGAGCATATGGTGTGTGCATAGTTTTTTTCTAATTCATATGAAAATAAATGTATAACCAATGAAATAAAAGTATAAAGGTTTTGGCCGGGCATGGTGGCTCACACCTGTAATCCCAGCACTTTGGGAGGCTGTGGCAGGCAGAATGCCTGAGCTCAGGAGTTCAAGACCAGCCTGGGCAACAAGGTAAAACCCCGTCTGTGCTAAAATGCAAAAAATTAGCTGGGCATGGCAGTGTGCACCTGTAGTCCCAGCTACTCAAGAGACTGAAGCAGGAGAATCACTTGAACCCAGGAGGCAGAGGTTGTAGTGAGCCGAGATTGTGTCACTGCACTCCAGGCTGGGCGACAGAAGGAGACTCCATCTATCTATCTATCTATATATATATATATATATACATGAAGGTTTCCCTACACCACCTAAAATTATCTTCCATGATGGTACATAATCTCTATATTGCAAAACACTACATTTGTTCTGTCTTCCTGGTATATCATTCTCTCCTGATAGACTAACTGCTATTCATCTCGTGGGTCCTAGGGAGGATGCCCTGACCTTAAGTTTAAGTTAGATCCTTCCTTCCTTGGGGCCTTTGAGCATTTTGTGCTTTTTTCATCTCAGCACTCAACACATAAAATTGCAATTGTTTACTTATTTTCTTTATCCCTAAACAAGCATTTATTGAACTCCTATATGTGCCAGCCTCTATGTGAGAATGTAGTGATGGAAAAATAATTTTTTTTTCCTTTGAGAAGCCCAGAGACTAGTGTTGCTTCTGCTTTGGCAATGGGAACCCAGAGAAAGACTTCCAATCTACTCAGGGACATGGGCTAGATTGAGGACTGTGTCAGGAAAGGATTCCAGGTGGAGGTAACTCTGAGTTGAGTTACAGAGAATAATAGGTTAATAAACATCTATTTAACACAAAAGAAGGCAGTAAAGGAGAAGCAGAGCCACAAAAATGACAGAAACATATAGAAAATAAACAACAAAAGGGCAAACATAAATCCAATCACATCGATTGTTATATTAAATACTCCAATTAGAAGGCAGAGATTGTAAGACCAGATGAAAACATCCTAGGATCTGACCATATGGTGTCTACAAAAGAACCACTTTAGACTCAAAACACAAGTCGGTTGAAAGTAAAAAAAAATAAAAAGATGTATTATCAAACAGTATCCAAGCTGGAGTGTCTCTACTAACAAGCCGGAGTGGCTATAGTAACGTTAGACAAAATAGACTTTAAAACAAAATGAATGTTACTAGAGACAAAGATATTTATTAGTGATAAAGGTTCAATTTATCAGGAAGCTATAAAAATGATAAACATATGTGCAACTAACAACAGACCTCTAAAACCAAAAGGATTAAAAGGTTTAATAGAAAATTTGACAATAATAATTGGGGATTTCAGTACTTACCCGCAATAACTAATAGAAAATATAATAAGCGAAAAATCAAGAGGGACATGGAAGAATTAAAATAACACTACCAACTAACTCAGCTAACATGACTTAACTGACCTCTGTCGAACACTCCACCCAACAGTAGTAAAATGTACACTTTTTTGTTTTTTTTTAAGAGATAGGGTTTTGCTGTCACCCAGGTTAGAGTGCAATGGCATAATGATAAGTCACTGTAAGCTTGAAGGCCTGGGCTCAAGTGATCCTCCCGCTTGTCTCCCTGAGTAGCTAGGACTACAGCTGTGTGCCATGATGCCTGGCTAATTTTTAATTTTTTTTTTTTTTGTGGAGATATGGTCTTGCTGTGTTGTGTTGCTGGTCTTGCTGTGTTGTGTTGCTGGTCTTGGACTCCTCACTTTCAAAAGATCCTCCTGCCTAGGTCTCCCAAAGGCTGGGATTATAGGCATAAGCCAGTCTGCCCAGCCCCAAAATATACATTCAAGTGTTTATTAAATATTCTTTATGTGCTAGGCCATAAAACAAGTCTCAGTAAATTTAAATAAATTGAAGTAATACAAAGTATGTTTTCTGACCATAGAAAAATTACATTAGTAATCAACAACAGAGGAAAATTTGAGAAACTAGTCCTCACTGGGGTTTGCAGCCCAAATTCACCCTCTCTGGGTAGTTCAACAAAATTTTAAGCCAATAAATTAATTTTAAATGGCTCTAAGTTGATAGAACTTTCAGAAGACTATTATAAGGAAATACAAATCATTTCTGAAAGAACTCACCTTTAACTCAGGCCTCAAAGAATTCCCACTGATAAAGTTCCAAGAAATATGAGCTGATGTTAATAGTCACAAAGCCATCCCCCAACACACACACACACACACACACACACACACACACAAAACAAGGCATCTTGAGTGAGAACCAGTAAGAATAAATAACAGACTGTGAGATCAGATATTGAAGTTATCCGAGCCAGGATACGCAGTTAAGATATTTCTATATTTAAATAAATAAATAAGTTGAAAATGAGGAAAGCGTAAGAATAATAAATGTGAATAACTAGATTTGAATAAAAAACCAAAATAATTTCTATGAATGAAAAATAATTGAAATTAAAAACTCAATAGATAGAATTTAACAGCATATTATACGCAACTGAAGAAAGAATCCATTTACTAGAAGATAGACTTACGGAAATTACTCAGGGTATACCAGTTAGAGATAAAGAGATGGAAAAATAAGGAAGCAAGATTAACTTGTGTGGAATTTAAATGAGAAGCTGTGAACGTCAGTTTGCAATTTCAGATGGAGAGGGTAGAGGTAATATTCGAAAAAATAATGGTTGAGAATTATCCTACATTGATGAAAGACACACATCTGCAAATGTGGAAGTTCTGGTGAATCTCAGGCAGGATAAAATAAAATAAAAAACACACGTAGGCAAAGCCTGATAGAATTGCAGAATGCCAAAGATTTAAAAACTGTCTTTCTAATAGCAAACAAATAAGTTACAACAGCAAGAACAAAACAACAACAACAAAAACCCCTGATTTGTAGCATTTGCAAATTTCCATGGTGTAAATACTTCCAACAATGGTAGCCAATTTTAAGCTACCAATATGAAGTCGCTTGACTACAACACTGGGATGAGGTGCGCACAATCAGCTTTCATGAGCTGGTCTGAGCCAGCTCTAGCATATCACTGTTGCCCTCTTTATGTAGTTGTCAGGAACTAGCGTGGCTGCCAGCAGCTGTCACCTCAAATGATATCATAAGAAGGATAGCAAAGTTTGACCCCTAAATCAGACAAAATTAAGTTTGAAGTACAGCTCTACCTCTTACTAATTATAATCCTGGGTAAGTCATTTTGCTTTCTATGCTGTAGTTGCCTTACCAAGAAAATGAACATAGTAATGGTACTTACAACCCAAAGTCCATTTATTCAGTCATTCAACAATGTTACTTGAGCAAGATGATATGACAGACACAGTGGTAGGCATACGGGGAGGATTACATTGAAGTGCTTAGCTAAATGTCAGGTGCCTTAACTTCTCTTTGCTAAAAGATTTCTCCTATATTTAGTCTTTGGCTTATGCTGCGAACTTCCCACGTGTGATGTCATCTACTCCACTGCATGGTCTGGATCTGCTCACACTTGGGTAACTTCCTAATTATAATCTCCCAGGGCAATTCTCCTCTGAGCCCCAGTTCCTTGTATCCATCACTTACTGGCCACCTCCCTTGAGGCACACTCCACATGCCCCCAAATGAACTCATTATCTCTTTCCATCCACTCCATCTGCTCCTCCTCCTGGGTTTCTTCCTTTTCTCAGAGAATGAGGCCACCAATTCTCCAAGTGCCAGAAACTCTTCCTTAAAACCTTCCATGGTATAGTGTTTCCTTCCATATTAAAAGGAACTCCTTCCACTGCTATGCTCCGATGGGAATGCTAGACTGGATCCAACCACAATTTCAAGCTTATCTTGTAGAGTTCTTGTCACAAGCAATATTTTTTAATTAAATAAATAAACTAATGGTGAGAATTTCATGCACCATAATGGGATTTGAAGGAAGCTATTTTGGAGTGTAGAGAGAGTTATTCATCTCTCTGAAATCACATCACTCAGACAATAGTACATTTTATCATGTACTATTAAGCTGGGACTTAGTAGACAATAGAATTGGCTGAAAATTTATTTATTCATTATTTTACCCAACATGTACATTTTGAGAACCCACTTATATGGTTTGGCTCTGTATCCCCATCCAAATCTCATCTCAAATTGTAATACCCCTGTGTCGAAGGAGGGAAGCGATTGGATTAAGTGGTTGGTTCCCCGCATGCTGTTCTTGTGATAGTGAGTGAATTCTCATGAGATCTGTTTTATAAATGGTAATTTTTTCCTGCATGCTCACACTCTTTCCTGCTGTCTTGTGAAGATGTGCCTGCTTCCCTTTCTGCCATGATTGTAAGTTCCTTGAGGGCTCCCCAGCTATGTGGAATTGTGAGTCAATTAAACTTCTTTTCTTTCTAAATTATGCAGTCTTGGGCAGATCTTTATAGGAGTGTGAGAATGGACTAATACATCTGCTCATGTGCCAGATGCTTTTCTGGGTTCTGAGGATATGGAGATGAACAGAATACAGGTCCATGGATCTCATTATCTAGTGGAGGGGAAGACATGTGAAACGTAATGAAATGTGCACTCTGAGGAAGGGTTGTAGGAAGTGCTCTGTGCACAAAGAGGAGAGTGTGACAACTTCTGCCTGTGAGAATCAGGACAAACAGTACAGAGGTGGTAATATTTGTTTGGGACCTTTTATAATGTGGAACAGTTTGCTAGTTGAAGACAAGAGTGAGGGTGAAGGAGAAAAAGGAAGTCCCAGGCAGAGGAAACAGCACATGTACAATACGGAGCTGGGAAATGTTCTCTTATGACGTATACAAATGTGTGCATCAGGAATGAGGCCAGTGTGGTCCACGAGGACCAAGGGCTGTCTATGTCCAGTTCAGGGGTTCTCAGGGTCAGCATGCATCAGAATCATCTGGACATCATCTAAAATAGAGGACTCCTGGATCCACTTGGGCCTGAGGACTCACAATCACTGGAGTGGCACCTGAGTATCACTATGTAGAAATTCTCCAGAGGTGATTCTAATGCAGACTCAAGCCTGAAGTTTAGCAAAGTTCAGCGCACTGTCCATGGTCATACAGAAAGCGGCAGGAATGAATGTCCCACTCAGGTCCCTGGGGTGATTATTAGGAATCCTGAGGTCCAGGGGCTATTGGTCTCAGCTGCCTTTGTGGGCAGTGAAGCTGCCTGCTGGACTCCACAAACTGTCACAAATCCTGATTTTCTTCGAAAGGCAGCTATTTCCCTTGTCTGCCTCCAGGAAGGGTTGCAGCTGATTCCAGAGACTGGCATCCTCCCCAGCCTCATTGGGTCCTTAGATAATGACAAATCCCTTTCATTTGCTCCCCATTATTTCATTGTAAATGAAAAAGTAATAAAGCAAGGCTGCGACTGCACTAATTAAATCAGCCATTTCTAATCCCATCGATCTAGGGAAAGTGAGTTGTGGAGGGTGGAGAAAGAGGCTTTTGATTCAGAATAAGGCAAATGCATTTCTGTCACAATGTGGGTGTTGAGGACTGAGAAAGAAACAGCTCTGGACCTGGGATCTGAACTCTGTGGGAGGAGAGGCTCGGCATGGCTGGGGTGGAAGGCAACCCTACTCTACCGGGTGCAGAGATGGAGCACCAGATAAAAGCACATTGTTTTCTTCTCAGGACAAAAGGCACACCACGAGGGGAGAGGCTGTCAAAGCGAGAATCTTAGTCTTTGTTGCTGGGGGATGAACATTGGGGGGTGGATAATCAGCACCAAAGGTGGCAAAAATACATGGATAAATACATAAATTTTTAAAAAGAGACCTGTAGGAAGCCAGCAGGTGTGATTTTCATGGGCTGACTAAGCAGCACTGGTCAGGTTGAGTTTAGAAATATCTTTTCTGTGGGAGGTCATTTTTGTCAGTCACGTGGACTTGCCCAGTTCCTCCCAGCTGTGGTCTCCTGATTCATCTCCCTGGCCACCCCATTCTGAACTGCTTGCAATCCTTTGAAGGTGCCAGAGAGATCCATACCTGCTTGATTTTATTCATGCTACACTATCTGCCGGGGAGGCTCTTCCCCACCCCTTCCTCTGGAGTGTCTCAAAGTGTCAACTGTGTGCCATTTACCTTAGAAAAACTTAGGAATTTTGCTGAAAGTGCAGAACCCAGACCTTAGCACATTCCTGCTGAATCAATTTCTGGAGGCTGGAGCTCAAGGATCTGGATTTTGGAAAATATGATAGGTGATTCTTAGTAGTAATACCAGGGTGTGAGAACTGCTGGCTGCCCTGTTCTTTCTGTGTGGGAACACCTATTCATCTTTCTCTTCACTGCTTCAGCGTGTAGAAATAAACAGGGCTCCCTGTTGCTTTAGGCTTAGAAATGGTCAAAAGCATTTTTATTTGATTCAAGCTTGTTGTAAACTTCTGCAGAAAGAAGACAATGAATTGTAATGTCCACCTCAAAAACGAACAGATTTTATAATGGTTGGGGAACAAATATCTAGAAAGAAAGAAAAAAAAGTTTATTTTAAACTGGGCAATTTTGACTTCAGCTGTGCCTGAAATAAATAACAGTAAGTAGAATTTATGAACTATCATTATGTCTTACCCTAGCCATATTTTATGACTTTCCAAAGTAAGCTAAAGCATGTCTTACAAACTTTGACAACCACACAAACATAAAGATTTACAACTTAGGTGAGTAAAGGCTGACTCTGTGATAAAATAATTTGACTGTAAAAGAATGCTTGCCTTTTAGTGGACATTAGTCATGTTGTCTGATTGGCAACCTCTCAATGTTTGGGGGGAAATTATTGCTTTATGAGTTTCACATCATCAACATAGAATGAGCAAATGTGATTTTGCAGCCTCCCTTGCAGCTCAAACCCAGACCATTTATACTTTTAACAAGTTCCACTGATCGTTAGCCCCTGCACAAGATGGGATTTGAAAATGAGAAATAAAAATCTGACTCTCTACTGGCCCATTTTGCTGCAAAATGTCATGGCAGAAGCACCAGCTTTGGGAGGGTCCTGGGTGCCCATCAAGTTCCTGGTTCAGAAGTTCCTTTTGCTGAGGGCCTTTGGTTCCTAGTGTTGAAGCTGGGCTACAGCTAAAAGGCAGTGAGAGCTGGAACCATGGTTTCCCTAGTAGCCATTCAGGATGTTCCTGAAAGCTTAAGCTCAAAGTTGACTCACCAGCTCCCCTTGCAAGTCTCTGAGCTACCCCTCCCTCCACCCCACTTTCTCTAATATCACCCTTAGTACAATGATCAAAATCAGGAAATTCATATGGATATCATTCTATCACCCAAATCTATAGACATTTATCAAATTCTGATTAATATCAAAATTGTCCTATAAAGAAAAAAAAAACCAACCAAACAAACAAAAAGCCAAAACCCAAAAGAAAAAATAAAAACCAAAAACCAAACAACCATTATTTTCTGTTTCAGGATCCAGTCTAGGATTACATATGATATTTTATTGTCATAAATCTTTAGTCTCCTTCAATCCAAATAGTTCTTCAGTATTTATTTTTCTATAACGATATTTACACTGGTTCAGAGTGCAAACAGGCATTTTATTTTATAAAAGTTTCCTCAGTTTGGGTTTGTCTGTTATGTCCTCATGATTTAAGTCATATCATACATTTTTGGCAGGAGTACCACAGAAGTGATATTATCTTCTTCTTAGTGTATCATATTGGGAGGCACATGATGTTGATCAGCCTCATTACTCCTGGTGTTTCTTTGATTACTTGATTAAGGTGGTGTCAGCCAGGTCTCTTTCTCTACTGTAAAGTTACCATTTCTCCTTTTGTAATTATTATGCATCCAAACTTCTTTCAGTAACTTATTTACTGCTTTATCAGTCAGAGTTGGCTTCTGTTGCTTGCAACTAAGAGCTCTGACAGTGATATCTCTTTATAATATAAAAAAGGGAAAACCATAGAGGACATTTTCTGCTTAGGATCAACATCAGAACATGGTTAAATCCTGCTTGAGACCTTCATTTCAGCTCAATTAGTCAGTGTTTAGGGCAGAAGCTTTGATTGTTTTCTTATCAGCATAACCTAAAATATTTTATAGCATATCTGAGTAACAGAGCACTTTTAATCTAGGTGATTTGCCTCATAGGTTCCCATTAATTGAAAGCTGATTCTCTTCTTAGAGGAAGACTCACATTTCTGATGAATCTTGTGTTCTCTCGAGGAAGGGACTTATCTTATCCTATAGTCACAAATGTAACGTCTTCTAAGAATCTTTCCTGACTGCTTCCTGGGGATAAACACCTTCTCTGAGTCCTATTCTGCACCATGCAGATGTAACACCCAAAAGCCCTTGGACCTCTCTGAGTAGACTGCCACCTTTGAGGGCAGGAATTTACCTTTTCCACATCGGCATGCTCAGCACTCAATGCAGGACGTCCCTGGAATAAGTGCTCAATGGATGTTTGTTGAATCAAAGAATCTATGTAAGAAGATATGATTGTGGCAAGTTTGGCATAGCCCATAGGGCATGTCTTTGCAAAGTATTTAAAAGACTAGGTTTTCTCAGCTCTGGTGGCGCCCATCTCTTCATATTCTCTTGCACAGTGAATTCTATGGCCCTTTGGAACTATTATGGGGATTTAAGCAAAAAAGTGGCATGACTGTGTCTGGGCTTTTGACATTTCTTTGGCTGCATTGCAGGATGAATGGGAAGGCCAAGACTATGGGCAGGTAGACTTGGCAGGTGATTCTGCAGTGGTCCAGGCATGAGATGCAGAAGGGTGGATAGAAGCAAGAGATAATTTATAATCTAATAAAAATGCTACAACTTATCAGTGGCCTACTCTGAGCCAGACTGTTGCATATGCTGTTTTTGTTCTTCACAGTAGCCCTGAACATTGTGTTTGACACTCCCGTTTCCTTCTAAGGAGGGAAAGACTGGTAGATTTGTCTAAAAACACAGCTAATGAGGGTAGAACCAGTGATTAATTCGGAGACATCTGGCCCCAAAGCCCATGCACCTTCCTGTGGATCTCATACCTGAACCCAATGCTGACCCGATGGCCTCTGAAGACCGCTCCTTCTCGATGTGGCAGTGACAGAAGAGACACAGCTTTGCCGTACCAGTGCTGAGCCACCTGGAAGGACAAGAAGGATGTTGCAATTTAAATGCATGGCTGCTGCTCAAGGGGGAGAGAGAAAGAGACAAAGCCTGTGGTGTTGGCTGCTGCATGGGACTGCAGCTCGGGCTGAGGATTTCTGCTCCCCATCTGCCCTGGTCCAGGATAGGTTTTGCAAATGTAGCCAATTGGAAGTAAAGCAGTCGCTGAAAATTCAGATGTCCCCTATGAGCTGGGAAAGAACCATAAGGGTCATCTGTAGAGCAGGGTTAAGAATGGATATTCTGTAAGATTTCTGCTACTTGAAATTCCACAGTTCTACAATTCTACAAATTATCTCCAAGTTTTTCTCATTTTCCTTGGTGTTGCTTCTTTTTCCAATATTAATATTTCAGGAAACCTTGGTTTTTGAAGCTTAACCTTGTAATTTTGACTCTTTGGCAGAGTCCCTGAACATCCATGTGATATGATAATTTGTAACTTTATTGAGGCAAAGTTTGAATTTCAAGGGCTGTAAGGCCTACTAAAAGCAAGCAGTCAGCTGGTGAGTGAGCCTCAGGTGGCCCCATCGCCACTCACCGCAGCCATGTGGCATCTACATGCTATCATGTAATAATTAAGAAGAGCTACTACCATTCTTAAGCATGAATTCTGGGCCAGACACGGTGTTACGCTCCACATGCATTGTCTCACTTACTCCTCACAAACACCTGGCAGAATGGTAAGTGTCTCATTTTGCAGAGAAACGGAAGCTCGCTGGAGCTAGGTAATTTTCCCATAGTGTCACAGCCATTAGGTGGCAGAGCCTTCACCACTGTTTCTTTTCAGGCTTAGGAAGGTTCATGGTTGAGGTGACTGATTGCCATTAGGATATCATAGAATTCCTATATTGAATCAATATTGAGTGGGCACCTACCACGTGCCAGGCACTGTTCTATGGATAGCATTATTACAGCAGCAAAAAAAAAGGGCAAACAACTCTATTCTCACAGAGCTTTCATTCAAGTGGGTGGAGTGGGCAATAAGGTACATAAACAATAGACATATTCTGTGTTGGATGGTGACTGGTGCTAGGAGGGAAAATAGGGCAGGGAAGGGGTACAGTGGAGGGCAGGGGTGGTTGGGGTTGGTGGCTCAATTTTAAATAAGAGGGACATGCAGGGATCCCCACAGAGAGGGTGACACATATGCAAAGACTCAGAGGGCCACAAGAAGAGCACGTGAGGGCCAGTAGGCCAATTAATTCTACTCACCTCAGCCTCCACTTGGAGGGTGTGGGAGGTCACCGGAAAGTTTGCAGCAGACAATGCCTTGCTGTGACCTGTGTTTGGAAAGAATTACTGTGGCATGTGGAAAATTGATGAAAGCGGGAGAAAGACAGGAAGAAATGAGGAGTCCAGGTTGGAGGCTCTTGCAGGCATCCATGCGAGAGCTGACGGTGGCCTGGGCCGGTGGATGTACTCTGAAGGCAAAGCCAACAGAATTCCCTGTCTGATTGGATGTGGAGTGCAATGTTGAATTTATTTCAGTGACAGAATTTATTTAAATAGATTTTAAAACGTCCTGCATGGTTTCCCAAAAGGGTCACTGGAGGTCTAATCGGGTCTCTTAAATATTTTGATGGTATGTTACTGCATTTGGGGAAAAAAACAATTTGCCACCACAAATGTGGGGACTAGCTAAGGTCTTGGCTTGCAGTCCTCACAGATGTTTACAGTGTATGTGACTATTACCTGATTCTGGGCTTGGGTCAGGGACAGAGACCAAGAAAATTCTGCCAGGGATCTAAGAATCGGAAGCAGCAGCTCATCTCAGAAGAGGTGAGGAGCCAGAAACCAATTGGGAACAAGCCGTGGTGGTGACAGCAGCTTTCTGCGCTGGGTAAACCAGGAACCCCTTGTTCCAAGAAGAAGGTGCCTGTGGAAGGGCCGGGGGTGTGGTATTGGCAGCACAGACCCGCAGATGTCTTTAATTTTCAGAGCAGCAGATTTAAGAAGGGGAGTATGGCTCAGAACCATAAGGGCAGGACTGGAGCCCAGACTGTCTGTTCTGGTAACCAAGCTGGTGAGAAGGAAACTTCTCTGAATGGGTACTATGGTCAGTAATTTGCTTAGGCTGGCCAGCACACAGAGATTAGTATCCACTGGAAGTGTGGTTCTTCTTGAGCGTCTGCAATAGCATTTCCAAGATGGACAATCACTTAGATTCATTTGGGGTCATTTGGGGAATGTGCTCTAGACTTAAGAGTTCAAAATCCTGATTTTGAACTTCTGTTCTGCCACCTTCTAGCTGCGTGGCATCGGATAAATCACATAACCTCTTCACACCTCTGCTTTTTAAAAAGCTATACTTTAAGTTCTGGGGTACATGTGCAGAGCATGCAGTTTTGTTGCATAGGTATACATGTGCCATGGTGGTTTGCTGCACCTATCAACCCACCATCTACATTAGATATTTCTCCTAATGCTATCTCTCCTCTGGACCCCCATGCCCCAACAGGCCCTGGTATGTGATGTTCCCTTCCTTGTGTCCATGTGTTCTCATTGTTCAGCTCCCACTTATGAATGAGAACATGCGGTGTTTGGTTTTCTGTTCTTGTGTTAGTTTGCTGAAAATGATGGTTTCCAGCTTCATCCATGTCCCTGCAAAGGACATGAACTCATCCTTTTTCATGTTTGCATAGTATTCCATGCACACTTCTGCTTTTTAATCTCTACAATGGGGTAATAGAATATATCGCTGATCACCTATTATGCCCAATTTCTGCAGGGGGTTACCCTTGTGAACCCATGATTTGCTTTGACCAATGAAATGTGTCCAAAAGTGACATCTGATACTTCTGGGGGAAAGCTTTAAAGAGTCAGTGCATGGCTTGCCATGTTTCTCTTTCCTAGTCTTTGTGACTGTGGAAGAATGGATCTAGGCAGAGTCTCCATCAGCCTGGAGCCCTGAGGAATTATGATGTGCAGACCTCCCTGCTGACCTGCGGTGGTCATGTAAGTATGAGTGAGAAATAAACTGTTTCACTTTAAACCTTTAAAGATTTCTAGGTTGCTTGTTATCACAGCATAACCTAACCTATCCTGAATGATACAAATGGAAATGATAATCTCATCATATATATAACATAGGATTGTTCTGAGAATTGAATAATTATTCCCTTGTTCTGGAACAATTTCCTTCACCACTCTAGGCTCTTGTTCACTTTTTAGGTATCAGACAAAAAGTCCCTTCCTGAGAAAGGTCTTTCGGGTCCTCAGTGAGTTAGCTCCCTCTGCTGTTAAAGCCTCCTTTGTAATCTTCATCTCACCTATAACCCCTTCTCATATAATCTGTGACATCATTCTTCTTTGACCTCTAAGAAGGTGAGCCCTTGCCTGTCTTGTTCATATTGGCCTCCATGACCTTGTACAGAACCCGGCACAAAGTAAGTGCTCAAAGATTAATGTTCATGACCAAGAAATGGAGTGGCTGGCATGGGGACAGCAGCCTCCTTTTTCTCTTGTCACCACCACAGCTTCATTTATATTTCTCTTCTCCCCTCAGGGGCTCCATATTTGAAAATATTTCTGTCGACCAAACAAACTGCATTTATTATAAAGCAGTACATTTGACCGTTCGTTATTACTCAAAGACACATGTAGCTGCTGATAAGAGTTTCTGATCAGCAGGAGATAGTCACCATGGCCACATCAATGAATGTAATTCCAGCCCCAAGCAAAGCAAGCAGATGTTTGCATTTGTACAGCTTTACAGGGCCTTTAGCTAACAGTTGCTTTAACCAAAAGGACATTTAGTGTTTATGTAACTAGAGGTCCCCAGGGAGACATTTTTGGGGTTGGTTAGGAAGCTGCACCATGTCTTTGAGGATTTTGGCAGCTTCTGTCTTTCCCTGCTGCCATCTTTGCTTTCTCTCATGCCTGTTGCCTCCTGGTATTTCCAGGATGTCTGCAGCTGCTCCAGGAAGCCTGAGTGCATTGTCAGGGTGAAGGGGCAGAGCCAGGAATGTCTCGTCTTCTGTCTGTTGCTTTCATCAGGAAATCAAAAGCTTTCCCAGAAACTCCTCCTCAGACTTTGCTGTAGGTTTCTTTAGGCAAAACTGGATTCCAGGGCCACCCCTAGCTGCAAGGGATTCTCAGGAAGTGGCTGGAAAAGGGCCCGGGAGTCCTCCTGAGCCATCCCCTGGGCCTGACATATGGCATCCGGGACAAAAGGCTGGCCCATGGGTAAGGAACAAAGTCAGGAGAGCGGTTTCTGGGTGGCAATGAATAGCATCTGCAGCACCTGCTGCAGGAATGAGGCCTCCTTATGTCTTCCTCATTCATTTAGTCAAATCCACTCAGTTACCAGGGAAGGAGAGCAATGCCCAAGGACGAGGAAATCTTCAAGGGCTCATCTTGATTGATGGGCAGATAGAAGTTAGGCTATCAGTCCTCAAGATCTCTTCATTCTTTTAAAGAAATAATCGAAAGAGACTCATCATCCTGGCAAGTTGCTCAGTACAAGAAGAGAGGCTCACCCTGTGGGCCATGTGGGGAGAAGAGCACAAGGTAGGTAGTCTGAGTTCCGGTCCCGCTTCCGCTTCTATCTAGCTGTGCCTTGTTGGGCAATTATGTAATGCACTTTAGGCTTGAATTTGTTTCGTGGGCCATGTTATTTAATTTGATTTTACAGATAAGGAAATTCCCTTATCTGGAGAGCTGGAGAGGTAAAGTAACATCCCAGGGTCACACGGCTAGTTAGTGGTGGGGCAAAGACTTGAACGCAGACCTCCTGACTTCCTGTTTGGTCCTGCCCTTGATAGATGTGTCTGGGAGAGCCTCAAGTACTCCCTGAGTAAGGGGTCAGGGCTGGACACCCTCCCCACTGTTTAGGAAATAATTCACTGTGTTAGGAGGAGGAGTTGATCAGTTTCATTTGTTTAAAAATGGACTTACAAAACTTGGCTCTCAACTTGTGTTTATAAAGTGGCTCTTGGTAGGTGAATAGATCTGGATATTATTAATTATTGCAAAATGCTGTGTTTATGTATCACCGAATCACCCACTGCTGCAATGATGGAATGGTAGCAACAGGGTCATTTTGATCTTTAGTAACAACAAAGAATGCCAATCCTGTGGCAATATTTCCTTCACCAATCTAGATATCTCTCCTGGGGAGATTTCTTTTGTTAAATATAGATTCCAGGGCCGCATCCCTTGGAAAGCCCACAAAGGGCCTACAAAATTGTACCTTTACAGAGTTTTTATTGGAGATTCTGATAAATCAGCCTAATATTTCGATCACTGAGTAGACAGGATGCAATTTCTCAAAGCAGGGCTTGAACGCCTTTGAATTGTTGTTTATTTGCTTTGCTCTCAAACAAAATGTGCGTTAGTACCAGGTGGAAGGATGTAATACAGTGATGACTAGATGGTTCAAACTTCTGAACTTCTCAAAAGCATTGTTAACCATGGAGGTGGTTTGCTTTTGCCTTAAATATATATAATTAAAAACATAGATTGAGTTCCTCATTAAGAGAACTAAAGGTACTTTGAGTATCATTATTATTCCATTCAAATCGAGAATGCTATCAAAACAATTTTTAAATAAATGCTGAGCTGAACTCATGAAATATTATCAATGATCATCTTAGATCATTGATAAATGAGGTAAAGTGGTATTGGACAGTGCCTGAGACATTTTTTGGTTATTTATAATTAGGCAGGCATGGTGGGGTACAAGTATCTGCAGGGTAGAGATCAGGGATGCTACTACATATCCTACAATGCACAGGGCATCCCTTTAAGTTTGGCATATGAGTGAGTGTGAGTGTGTGTGTGTGTGTGTGTGTGTGTGTGTGTGATGCTGGTCATGCCATCTATGACTCTAGGACAATCTTGTGGGAATTTGTGTCACTGTGAAACCTTCTGCTCTCTTTAGGCCCTCTCTGGAAAGACTTTTGGTCTCTACTTCTCCTTCATTCCTATGTGGCCATTAGAAGGTGTATAGTCCTCTGTCTCTTTTTTGAGTTCCTAGAGCTGTCGACACCTCCCGTGACTGCTGTAATTGTACAGGTGTGGCCTGTGGACTGCTCTTTTCTGAGGTGAATGACTAGCTCTGTCTACCACTCTTCTTTCTTACTTGGTTAAGAGACCTCACTCTTACCTCCTCTGGCCTGTGTCATAGCACCAGCTTGCAGTCTCTTGTCAATCAGGGGTTACTAGAAAATACTTTCTTCTGTTTTTGAAAGGCTTAGGAAAAAAGCCACAAATTAGAAAATTTCAACCAAACACAGGAGGTGTTGAAGGCATAGGCACCTATAAGTACACACTGCAGAAGTTGATGGCAGAGGCCTGCATGGGAGTCAGGCATCTTGGGTTAGAGCTCACTGTTCACCATCAATTTGCTGAGTGGCCTTGGGCAACTTACTTCCCCTCTCTGGTCCTAACTTTACCCTGGATGGCTGAGAAGATTTCTCAGATCCCTTCCTGTTCTGATATTGAAAACTCTGAAGTTGGCACAAGTTTCTCTCCTACAAAGACCCACAGAATGACCAGAAAGGACACATCCTGTGAGCCACAGCCTGCACTAGTGTTTTCCTCCTAAGTATTAAGAGGAATGCTCAAGCTTCTCATTCTGGCAGAATCGTATGCCCACGCCGACGGATGTCAATTCTGGCATTTATTAGAATGCTGGTAAATCTTGAAAACAATAAATATCTCATTACTTTGCTGATGATGTGTCTTTAAGTGCTACTTCAAAATGCCCGTCTTTGCTGTGCTTGATTTATAACACAGACTCATTTTAATCTTGCAATCTTTCATTTTTTGTAAGCACTTTCTTGGACCCTAATCAGATTTCTATAAATTCCCTAGAGCAACTGGCAATGAGGCCAAAGAGGTATCCCAGGGATGGTGCCACCCTATATCCCGACAGGTTTGACATCTGATTTTCTAACCTGTGATTTTTGGTATATTGCAGATAATATGACATAGACTTTAATATTAGGCAGGCCTGGATCAATGTTCCATATCCCATCTCTGTCAGGGGCTAGCTGGGTCATCTTAGACAAACTAACTTAACCTCTCTGAGCCTTAGTCCCCTCACCTGCGCAATGGGGGATGATGGTTTCTTTGCAGATCTAAGGTAAAGAGGAAATGAACTGACAGATGCAAAGCATCTATTCTGATGGCTGGAATAGAGGCGATGCCCAGGAAGTGGTGAACTAGGAAACTAATTGTTACTCTGAAGAAAGAATTCAGACCTCCTTCTCAGAAAGCCCTGGATGCCAATGTCAGGGGTTGTAAATCAACTCCTGTTCTGTTTTAATACTGAATTAACAACCAGGCAGGGGGAAAAATTGGACATTTAAATATTTAAACCAAACATTTAATTTTTAAACATGAACATTCTTTTTATAACTTGGACTGCTCTTCAAGGCCTGTGGAAATTTCCCTGAGCCTCTGCCGTCGGCCCTCCTTCATGGTTCATGCTAAAGAATGTTGCTAACCTTGGATATCTCTGAACTTGACAGGGGATAATACATTTGTTTTATTCAGAAGAAGTCACATTTGTGTCCTAATAAAGAGATTACTGACAAGTTTATTTAAAGAAAGGGGAATAAATATCTGTATAATAATAATAAAACTAAGTCTGATGAAACTGAGGAAAATTATATTTCATGTGATGCTCTTGATTCCTGCTTTCTGCTGGAAACTGTTCTTGGCTTCTATGTTATTTATTTTAAATTGCACAAAAAACTCTGCAAGGTTTCATTTGTCATCATCTTTCTGTCCATAAGCAAACTCAGTTTAGATGAGGTTATAAAGCACACAGGGTCGTGTGTTTCGGATGATGGACGTGGATGCTCGGCCCAGCATTCATATTCTCTTCTTGCAAGAACCTCTGATTTTTGCTTGGAGATCCAGTCTCCTTTCCCTCTTTGCTGTTGTTTGCGGAATGAAATGCCAGTACTGTTTTTGTGTGTTCTAGATCCTATGACCTAGAACAGTGGCCACAGTGAATGGTTCGGGGACAAACATGTGAATGCATTAGAGCCAAGAGGTGCATGAGACGTTGCTGGGAGGTTGGAAGAGGGCATTGAGGCTGCTCTTGGTCACCTTACCACCAGGGAGGGTCTGCTGAGGAGGAAGCTGGTAGGAGCTGGAAGAAAGAGATGATAGCTAGTCTGGTTGAATCAGTGAGATCATCATTTCCCTTTAAGAAAAGGAATTCCTCTCCTCTCCTCTTTATGACCTGTTTTTAAAATTTTTTTTTTCAGTATTACTTTCACCTAATTAATTAATTAAATGATCTTCTCTGGAGCACCAATTATATTTTGAGTGCCTGTAAGAGACATGTATATCTAATCTGCTGCAGGTCTCACTAATCTCTGACTACAAAATACCACGGTACTTTCTGTTTATAACCAAACTATTGCATGAGCTCATCCTTCCTCATCTGGCTGATGTCTAAGCCAAGTATCCACAGGACATTTCCTGTTTTGGGGGCACAGTGCTCCTCTGAGGCTAATCAGTACCGATTCCCATCTTGGCCTTGATAAAGGAGGCCACATCTCTGTTCCCTCGTATACCTCCTCCAAATGTGGTATTCACATTTCCATTGCAGTTGCAGGCAACTGTCCTTGGAGTCTAGGGGCCTAAACCCCATCTCATGGTCTCTTATGCAGTTGTTGTCTCCCCACTTGGCTCTGGCTTGCCCTGTAAGATGACGGAAAGCATCCCCTAATCCTCCAACCAACCTCTTTTCAGGACCTCCAGGGATCTCTGAGTCTCTGGGCCAGCCCAGTGACTCCTGGGCCTCTGAGAGGCCTGAAGGTTGTTTTCAAAAGAACAATGGGTGGGCACCTACCTAAACTTGCAAATCTATGGAGATCCTTCCAGAACAAGGGGAGCAGTTTGTTCTATAGACAACTCCCCAACCTAGAAGGCAGAAATCACTTCGAAATTTTTAAATGGCCATTTTGATAGCTTCAAAACAAAATCCAAAAGAAAAACCAAACCAAACAGCAACAGACATAACTGCAATAATGACTGGACAGCAATTCCAGTCCAGTTCCCATGGGCACCTTTGGATGGACACACACATGGCTTTAGGGATGGGACTTTCTTCTCTCACAATTCCTTCCCTCCTACTTACAGTCTGTCCCTCAATGCAGACTTCCACACCAAAGCACAGAGCTGCTTTCTGTGAGAATGTGATTTTTTTTAAGTGAGTAATACTCCAATTCCTGCTATCAATCTTTGTTTATTGCAGAAAATCTCTCATCTTTGCATCTGCCAATGAGTTTTGGCATCTCTCTCCTGGCTGTTAGCACATTGGACCTTAGTTTTCTGCCTGACTTTTCTCCTCTACTCATCCCTAAGTGTCTTGAGGCAGGCACCCACCTTGCTGGTCTTGGGGATCCTCCTCGGGGCTGAACAGGATGTTCTGCCATATTAGCTACTCTGGGTTTAGAAGGAAGAGTCCTGGGTTTCTGTTCCAACCCTTCCGCATTTGAACTGTGTGGCTGTGGGCAAATCACTCACCTCTGGGAAATCCTATTTCCTTAGCTGTAAAACTAGGATAACATCACTGTAGTAAAATGAAAAGTAGTTACTATTGTTTGTACTTCTCTACATTTGTATTCTTTGAAATGTGACTTTGCAATTTTTTCCTTCAATGTTGGCGAGTGTGTCCCTACCCCCAGAGTTGGATCAGGCTCTTTGACTTGCTTTTGTTAATGGAACGCAGTGGAGATGACAGTGTACCAGTTTGGAGTCTGAAACTCAAGAAGCCTCGCATGCTTCTTCTAGCCATCTTAGACCCTTGCTTCCTGCATGAGATTAAGCCCATGCCTCCATGCTGGAGAATGGGAGCCCACATGGAGCAGAGGTGAGTTATCCCCCGTGGAGCTGCCTTTGGCCAGCTAGTCCCCAGCTGACTTTGCAGACCACATATTAATGAGTGAATCCAATAAGAACAGAAAGCCTCTCAGCTAAGTCCAGTCTAAACTGCAGAACCATGAGCTAAGTAAATCAGGGTTTTAAGCCATTAAGCTTTGGAATGGTTTGTTATGCAGCAAAAACAAACGAATACATTCACTCACTTCTCAGATGATTGGGTGCGTTAAGTGAGATAATGTGTGTGAGCCCTTGGTAAAGTTTGTAAACCTCACTGTCTCTCTTGCCTCACTCTCAAAGACCCCTCCTTACATCAGTGGAATCAGCCCTCCTTCCTACATGCTGGAGACAGAGGGAGACCTGGCCACAGAAGCAGAATGACATCATCACCTATTCCCTCTGATGCTTGGATTCAACTTCTCCATCTAATGAAATTCCAGACCTTCTGCCAACCACAGACTCTAGTAGTTTCTCAACCCTTAATATTTGTGTTGTTGGACTGATTTCCTTAGTAGAATGAAAAAAATTCCAAAAGGACAGCCCAGAGAGTTTTGTTCAAGTTTCCAAGTTCCAACTAGCCAGTTGTGGAACCTTGGACTAGCTCTCCAAGGCTCAGTTCCTCATATGCAGAAACGGGTTCAAGCTTCTTACCAATCCCTCACAGGAGTGTCCTGGGAATCATGTGAAAATCATGTATGTGAAAGCACTTTTTAACTAGAAAGCCCTATAAAAATTCATGGTATTAATTGTCCATTCTACAAATATTTACTGAGTGCTGCTGTCTCCAGGCACTCTCCTAGAAGCTTGGAGGACATCTGAAAATGAAGCAGACAGCCACCCCTGGCCTTATGTGCTCACACTATCATTATTTGGGCTTTCCCAGCCCTGCTGTGACCTCAGGTCTCGATGTGACTTTCACCAGAATTTACCTTTGTCTTAGCATGGGTTTCTTAGGAAACAGAGCCTGAGGCAAAACGCATGTGCTAAGGCTTTATTGGCGAGTAAGATCTCAGAGAAGAGACTGGAGGTAAAAAGGAAAGTGAGGCAGGGATAGAAGGAAAACACATATAAGGTGAGGCGCTGAGCTGCCCACAGCTTCACAAGAAATCCAGCCATTTGCTGGGTCATGTAGGACATCTTTGAGAGGGCCACACAGAAACATTGCATCTTGGAAGAGTCCATTCAGAGAAGAAAGGGAATAAAATTATTGCTTTTTCCTGTCTCCCACAATTGGTCACAGGTCACCCAGTAGGAGTTAATTCTCTGGCACTGCTGAGTTTTGTTACCTGATCCTCTGGAAAGCAAGGCCCACCATAGCAGTGGTAATGGTGATTGAGTGTGAGCCAAACCTTCCCAGCCAGCCTGCAGCCTGATGGACATAGCTGGGTGAGCTGGAGCGTATGAAAGGGGCTGTCAGATGTTTTGCACCCTAGTGTTGACAAAGCCCTGCATATGAGGCAAGAGGCTGGTGGTATGAGGCATGAGGCAGGGTACTACTGGGTCAAGCCACATGACATGGGGGCCACGGTGGCAGAAGGTCTGGCTGGTTAAGCGAGGGGAGGGGTTGACAACAGGACTGCTTCTGTAAGGCTAGTGAGGAGCACACAGCCTCTCTCTATGGAAATCTCTTTTGATCTCCAAGAATATGACTGGTGGCAGGTGATCTTCCTCGAGGCAAAGCATGGCTGAGCCAATTGGGGAAGGGGCATGAAGAGGATCTGGTAAGGCTTTAAGGACTCATTTGAACAGAAAGTAAAGCTTGGTGTAGCAGGAGGAATGGCTGCAAGCTAGAAGTCCTGGGTCCTACTCTTCTATTAACTTGCTTTGTAACCTTGTGCACATTTCTGAACTTCTCTGCCCCGATTTCCCATGTGTGAAATGAGAGTGGTGTCCAGGCAGAGCCCTTTGCAGCTCTTCTGTGCTGGAGCCCTAGGGCTTTATGCAGATGAAAGTCATCCTTCCTTAGCCCCTGCCTGTGTCCCTTGTTCTGCGTGTACAGGGATTAAAGCAGACCAAAGGAGAGGCAGGCTCACTAGGAGGGAGTCACAGAGGGTAATGAGTAGCCAAGGTCATGGGCAACTTCACTCCTTCCAGCATTGTTACAGTCCAAGTTAAATATAGCCATCCAAGACTTCCATACAACGCTGACCAACTGCAACTATTTAACACATCCTGCAGTGGAAGAAACAACCGCCAATCACTAGCAATCATCAGCAGTGACTCTGTGAAGAAAGCTGAGGTCAAAATTTCCCTGGTGTCAACATTCTCAGCCAGCGTCTGTAATGACTCAGAAATGCCTGGAGCCCTGCTGACTGTATGTTTGAATGAGACTATTATTTATGAGACTATTGGGTCCTTTACCTTTTGAACTTTCTGATGGGTCAAACCTGCCAAAACATGACTCCAGAAGCATTTTGAGCAAGTAATTGTTTTTTCCAAAAGAGCTAATATCATTGATTAATAACTATTCTGTATTCACTCTGTGTCGGGCACACATTTTTATGTGCATCTCTCCTTTCACCTTCACAACAACTCTACAAAGTTGGTCCTGATTTGTCCTCACTGTATAGATGAGGAGCCTGAGATTGATAGAGGTTAAATAATGTGCCCAGGGTCACCCAGCAACAAAGTGAAGAACTCAGGATACAGAATCCAAGCTTCTAACCGTTTTCTCATCACCAACACTCTAAATATAGAACTACTGATCATAGGATGATCAGCAGGGTGATCATAGAGCTTGCCCTCCAAACCAGTACACTCTTGGGAATAAAGGGGGAAGCTATTATTACCCCAGTGTAACAGGAGTAAACCAGAACTGCCCCTGGCAAACAGGGACATATAGTCACCCTAGAACCTAGGTAGAGGGAATCAAGTAAAAGCTGGAGTCAGTCTTGGTGATCTTATTCCTCCTTCTTATACCCCATCTGGGATTAGTGTCAGGCATTTAAGACCTATCTCTTACTGAAACCATTGTAACTGACATAAATGTGAAGATCATCGTAAACTGTAAAACACTACAGATTCAGTTAACATATGCAAATTCCCATTGATTAAAATTGGTTATTTGTTTGGCATGGTGACAGCAGTTTACCTGCATTATTTCACCTTTGCAACAGCCCTGAGGCCATACCTTATTAAATTCGGCAGATACAGAAACTGGGGCCAAGCCAAGTTAAAGTGGACCGAGGGGGAGAACAGCACAGTTTGAGACAGATGGTTTTCTGTGCAAACATCTAGCGCATTTTGCCTGCATACCTTGCCTTATTAGAGGGGACTATTATGCTTAAGCAGAATCCCTGGAAGAGAGATGGTGGAGTGCTACATTGTAGAGTGCTACATCCCTGACATGTCAGTGGTGCGGACATTAAATGATAAGCCTTCCCCACTGATATGCTGGTGATCATTCCTTGTCTTTCCTGGGAAACCTCATGCTGGGACTCTGAAGGTCAGCTGTGAGGGTTTTGAATGCCACAATATAGCAGGGAGACTTTCGGGAAAGGGTGGGGAGCTACTGCAGTGTCCTTCAAATGTTCCACATGTGGGAGGCGGCACTAGGTTTTAGAAAAAGTGAGAGGCTCTGAGCTGGGGGAGCTGGCTGCTCTAACGTTAGAGCTGGTTGCAGCTCTAATGGGCTCTGTGGTCTCGCAATCATGTTCCTTCCCTGGGCCTCAGGAACATGAAGCCCTACCTTCACACAGCAATTGGGCAACAGCTATAAATATGCTCATAGCCTTTGACTCCAGAATTCCTTTTCTGATAATTCACCCCAAAGAGCTAATTCTAAGTACAGAAGTGGTTTCCTGCAGAGAGAGGAGGAGGAGGAGGTCAGCAGCCTCAAGGAGTACAGAGGGCCCAGCGATCTGGGTGAGAGGGTCCTGGTGTAGCAAAAGCAAAATGGGCCCAGGGGCCGGACTGACATGGTTTTGACTTTCACTCTGCCCTTGATGATACCTGTGAGATAGCGGGCAGGTCACTTCACTTCTGTGGGACTATTTCCTACACATATTAAAAGGAGATAATGATGCCTTTTTCCTAGGGTTGTTGAAAGGATAAGTGGGGTTATTGATTGATTAATACCTATCTTCACCAAGTATTTGAGGTATTCTATTAAAATTTGTATAATAAAACAGAGAAAACATAAAGTAGTGAGATAAGGTTGAATGAAAAAATGATATAAATACACAAGCCTAGGGATTCCAAAGAGTCATGAGATTTGGGCCATGACATGGGTTTTTCTCTGCCTGTTGTTCAGTGTGAATGAGGAAGCATCATCCGTGGCATGGGTCCTTTCATCCTTAATTCTGTGGGGCACATAACACATAAGAAGGTCCCAGTACAGAACTGGTGTCCACTGATACATTTTATTCCCTTTCCCCTACCTGGCTTATAAATATCTTGTGACCACTGGCTCATTTGAAATGGACTAGGTTTTTGTGGCTTACAGCTAGAGAGGACACACAGTGAGGCAGGGAGCCTTGGGAGGGTCCCCATGGTCTGTTTTTGGCCTGTTTTCTTAGCTGAGCCAACGAGGATGCCCAACAGAGAAGCCAGCCTCACCTCCCACAAAGAGGAAGATTAGGATGTGGGGCTGTATTTATTTTTTGCATGTTGCAGTTCCCATTGATGGAGCCCTCACTCTGTGTCAGGCACTAAACTGAACAAGCATCCTTGCTCACCTTTCTTACACCAACCCTTTGAAAGAGACAATTTTATCACTCTCATTATGTAAGTAGAAAATGGAGGCTCAAAAAGCTTAAATAACACATTAAAGTTTTACTGAGCTGGACTTCTCGTCCAGGATTCTCTGGTCTGCGGACCTTATACTTAGCATTTCAGCTGCACTGTCTGCCTCCTTTATGTGTTAATTTGATGAAGGTGGGAAAGTGAGCTTTATAGGTAGCATCTCTTTTGAGTTTCTAACCTACCCTCTAGAGAGAAAAGAACCACACGTGCATAATACATTTTACCAGTGACCTAAAAGTAATCTCTCCATTCATACTACAAATGGTTATTGTCCTCTTTATTCAGCCTCTGAGAATATAGCAGCAAATAAAACAGACCAAGTTCCTGCTCTTTAAGAAACCTGGATTATATTGAAGGCACTTATGGATTTCAGGAAAAGACATTCTTGTCCATTGCTACTTAGGAAATATATCCATAGCTCTTGCTTTCTTTGCACCACCACCTCCATTCCCACTCTGGCTGTGGGAATAATATGAGTTGTCTCCTGTTGAGCACCTACTGTGTCTCAGGAAATCTAGTAGGGGCTTTCTATATGCTATCTTGCTTAAAATACCACAATGATCCTACAAGAAAGGTAAACCTTTCTTGGCATTTTTAAAGGGCAAACTAAGGCACAGAGAGGTTGGGTACTTGCCTCAGGTCACACGGTGGTGACTGGGAGAGCTTTGGCTGGAATTTATAGATCTGGCTGAATCTAAGGACCATGCCTTCTCTGTTATACCATGGTACCTTCATCCAGACTGGTCTGAGCACTGCTGGAGTTGGATAAGTAGCCTTTCTTCTTGGGACTTCAATCATCCCTTCTATGAAATAGTGGAACTTGACAGTGATTTATCAGGTGCTTCTAAGTTAGCTGTTCTCTGATGGTGGGTCTTTGAGAAGGACAAAGGTGGGAGCTCCAAAGGATGCCTGAAGCTTCAGAAAAGGCTTGTCTGGTTAGAGAAGTGAAAAAACCTGGTTCTTTTAAAGCCAACCTGGGCACCTACTCCTAGAAAGTGGAGGAAGTTATAACCCCTACCACGAAGAGGCCTAAGGTCCACAGAATGCTTCAGGTTTTCTACCTTTCTGTTCAGATCGTCCCACATTTGGAATTCAGTCAGCTACCTGACAACTCAGGTAGAGACGGAACAGCCATCACCCAGGTAACCACAAAGCCAGCTTTATTGGAAGTGACTCGTGGATCCTATTAAAATTACTCAACTTTTGGGTTTGTTTTGACCTAATATGAACCATGCATCTAATTAAAACTAATTAGGGAGGTGACTGCCTGTTTGAAGAACTAAACCTGGAAAGTAGCAAAATAAAACTGCTTCCACCTCTTCAGCAGCCTTGAAGATGCCTTGGAGAATGAGAGGGGAGAGGGAAAATTTTCCATCCGTGTGCAGTTTCACGACATTTGCATAAAGATGTTTTTATTGATTCTATCAAATCTGTTTTGTTTTCCTTGAGGTACTAAAATAGTACTCCAAAAAAGAGCTCCAATTTTGACATGAGTCAGGCCTGGAACTGAATCCTGTCTCTGTCATCACCAGCTGTGTGTGACAATAGTAGTTAAGGTGACACTAGCTGTTATGTTGCAGGTTGATTGCAAAGATGATATGAATTCTCAGCCTCTCTTCAATGTGATCTGGCTGCTTCTCCAGTGAAGACAACGGACTACTATTTCCTCACTCCATGAATTCGGTTGGCCTTGTGACTTGGTCTGGTGAATAAAATGTGGCAGGAGTGACACTGGTGAATTCCAAGCCTAGGCGTCCAGAGGCCATGCGTGCTCTTGCCACTGCCGTGAGAACCAAACTGGGTTAACCTGCTGGAGTATGAGAGACCACATGGAGTTAAGTGAAATAACCCTCAGCCAAGCCATTCTAGACCAGCTATCCCACTGCCAACCTAGCAATCGACTTCTGATGAATGACTGAGCCCAGCTGAGGTCAAATAATGCCAAGCCAAGATAAGCAAAACTGCCCTCATGACCCATTGATTTGTGAGCTATAATCAATGGTGGTCGTTTTAAGCCACTGTCCTAGTCATTCCAGGCTTCAATAAGAAACTATAGACTGGGCGGCTTAAACAATAGGGATTATTATTTTCTTATAGTTTTAGAAGCTAGAAGTTTTAGAAGTCCAAGATCAGGATGTCAGCAGGGTTAGGTTCCGGTGACAGCTCTCTTCCTGGTTTGCTTCCTTCTTGCTGTATCCTCAGGTGGTGGAGAGCAGAAACAGAAAGCAAACTCTGTGGTGTCCCTTCCTATAGAGGCATTAATCTCATAATGAGGACTCTACTCTGATAACCTAATTATCTCCCAAAGGCCTCACTTCCAAATAGCACCATGTTGGGGATTAGGGTTTTAACATATAAATTGAAGGGAGGGACATAAAGTTTGTACGAAGTTTGTAGAAGCCTCTAAGTCTAGAAGTCGTTTGTTTCACAGAAATAGCCAACTGATATATACTATCGTGAATAAACTTCCAAATCTCAGTGGTTTAACACAGTGAACACTTATGTTTTTCTCATGTGACCTTTGATTGGTAGAACTCCCTACAGCATGTAGATAGTCAGAAGCTGAAGCTGGGGGATTTCAATGTTGCCCTGAGAACTCAGAGAAGAAGATGGCAGGGGACAAAAAATGGATCACTGATAAGCGTTTCGATGGATAGCACCTGTCTGTGCTCTGCCCACATCTTTTATTGCCTAAGTCATGTTACAATCATATTACCTAAGTTTTACAATGCAGGTATGTAATGGCATTGTTTCCATTTTATAGCTAAGGATACTGAGGCAAAGAGAGCTTAAAATAATTAGCTGAAGGTCCACAGCCACCTGCTGGAACATTAATTGGCCTTGTTCCAAAGTTTTGCATCATTATGCCTCTCTAAACACAGCTTGGCTAGGCTTTGGGCCTCACTCAGTGTATCTCAAAGAAAGAAGGGAGAAAAGTACGTATTCCTGTCTCTCCTATAAACAGGTAAGGAGCAGTTGTCTGAATTCTCTTCATAGGACCTGAGAACTTTGAATCTGTAATGCTTTCTACAGATTAATAATTAACACTTGTAGAAATTAACATTTCTACAAGTAGTGTATAGGAAGATGTTATTTTATTAATCACTGCTCATTCTTAATGAAGTAATAAGGTGAACTAAGTGACCATCTGAGCTTCTGATAAGATAAAATGCTAGACTCCAACGTGAGACTTCTTAGAGCCACAGTTTCCAATCTCATTGGGGGCAATTCGGTTTTCTTCCCTTTGGCAGAAAAAATAATATTGGAGCCCACAGCTGGCTTGGCATAGAGCTGGGATTTACCCCTGGGTCTGCCTGCCTCTAAGCCTTTGGTCTTCTAACTCTATTGCACTGGACTTTTGTCAGCCTGCACCCTGAGAAATGGCTGCCCTGGGGCATCAAACTTATCTTGGTTTGCTTTCTTAACGCTGTCTTCCTGAGAAATGGATGGGTGGTGGGAAAGGCATTTCAGAAAGTTGCCATTGGTTTGCAGAATGATGTTGGCAATGACTTGTAAAATGATCTAACAGTTGAAGGAATCTGGGTCACCTTAGTAATAGAGAAGGAGCTAGGTGATTTACTGCAAGGTTCTTATAATTCCCAAGTGTTTGATGAATTCAAGTATCTAGCCAGGGAAGGGCAAACAGCCAGTTCTGTTTCTCTTTTACCCTTGTTTCTTAGATTGCTTCTTCCTGAACCTTCCACCAGAAAACAATCACTTCTACCACAGTTAGTTGGGGCTGGAGGTGAGAGTGGGTGGAATAAACTAGAAAGTTTCCCTACACATGTTGTTCTAAATTTAGTCTCATCTGTAGCTCTTATTCCTCATTAAGGGCTCTCCAACAATGTTCCTGAGAGGGAGGAATGTTGCAGGGACTCATCGTTCTGCTTTGCAGTTATCTGTAACTGCAAAAATCTGTACCTGAGAAAGCAGCCCTCAGGCTTCAGGTGGCTTTATAATCTTTCCCTCAAACAGGAATACCTTTAAAAGTGAAAAAGAGTATTGATACCAACTATGTTAGGACAACAAGTATACACTAGGACTGTCCTGGACAAGGCAGGAATTAAGATCACCCTATTCACTATGGGCTTCCATGGGGCTGTAACTGTGATACCCTCTTGAGAAACAAGGACATACCTCAGATTTAAAATCAGCTCTGATGGGATGGGTTGGAAAGTACTCTGAATTTGGAGTCAGACCTAATGCCTACTTAGGTACTTGGCAAGTCACTTACCACCAGTGAGTCTTGCTTTCTTTATCTATAAAATGGCATATATATTTATCCCCACATTAAAATATATTCTTAAGATTAAGTGACAGGAGCTGAGAAAAGATTGTGTAAATGTAGTTTCTCTCCAAATATTGTGTCCCACCTTGAAGTCCTCTTCCACAAGTTTTATTGCTCTTTTTACTTTTCTAAATTCCTTTGGCATTTTCCGTAATGATATGGTTGGCCATGTCCCTACCCAAATTTCGTCTTGAATTGTAACTCTCACAATTCCCACATGCCGCGGGAAGGACCCAGTGGGAGGTAATTAAATCATAGGGGAAGGTCTTTCTCATGCTATTCTCATGCTAGTGAATAAGTCTCATGAGATCTGATGGTTTTATAAAGAGGAGTTCCCCTGCACAAGCTCTCTTTGCCTGTTACCATCCATGTAAGATGTGACTTGCTCCTGTCATGTGTCTTGCCTTCTGTCATGATTGTGAGGCCTCCTCAGCCATGTGGAACTGTAATTCCATCAAACCTCTTTTTCTTCCCAGTTTTGAGTATTTCTTTGTCAGTAGCATGAAAATGGACTAATATAGTAAATTGGTACCAGGAGTGGGGTGCTAATGGAAAGATACACAAAAATGTGGAAGTTACTTTGGAACTGGGTAACAGGCAGAGGTTGGAACAGTTTGGAGGGCTCAGAAGAAGACCGGGAAATGTGGGAAAGTTTGGAACTCTCTAGACACTTGTTGAATGGCTTTGACCAAAATGCTGATAATGATATGGACAATGAAATCCAGGCTGAGGTGCTCTCAGATGCAGATGAGAAACTTGTTGGGAACTGGAGCAAAGGTGACTCCTGTTATATTTTAGCAAAGAGACTGGTAACATTTTGCCCCTGCCCTAGCAATCTGCGGAACTTTGAACTTGAAAGAGATGATTTAGGGTATCTGAGGGAAGGAATTTCTAAGCAGCAAAGCATTCAAGAGGTGACTTGGGTGCTGTTAAAGGCATTCAGTTTTATAAGGGAAATGGAGCATACAAGTTCAGAAAATGTGCAGCCTGTCAATGCAATAGAAAAGAAAACCCCATTTTCTGAGAAGAAATTCAAGCCAGCTGCAGAAATTTGCATAAGTGAGGAGGAGCTGACTGTTAATCACCAAGACATAGGGAAGGTGTCTCCAGGGCATGTCAGAGACCTTTGTCACAGCCCCTTCCATCACAGGCCTGGAGGCCTAGGAGGAAAAAATGGTCTTGTGGGCCAGGTCCAGGGTCCCTCTGCTATGTCCAGTCAAGGGATTTGGCGTCCTGTGTCCCAGCCACTCCAGCCATGGCTGAAAAGGGCCAATGTAGAGCTCAGGCTGTGGCTTCAAAGGGTGCAAGCCCCAAGTCCTGGCAGCTTCCATATGGTGTTGAGCCTGCGAGCCCATGAAGTCAAGAGTTGAGGTTTGGAATCCTCTGCCTAGATTTCAGAGGATGTATGGAAACGCCTGGATGACCAGGCAGAAGTTTGTTGTAAGGGTGGGGCCCTCATGGAGAACCTCTGCTAGGGCAGTGAAAAAGGGAAATGTGGGGTCAGAGCCCCAACACAGAGTTCCTACTGGGACACTGCCTAGTGAAGCTATGAGAAGAGGGCCACCATCTTCCAAACCCCCAAATAGTAGATTCACCAGCAGCTTGCACTGTGTGCCTGGAAAAGCCATAGACACACAGCGCAAGCCTGTGAAAGCAGCCAGGAGGGAGGCCGTACCCTGCAAAGCCACATGGGTGGAGCTGCCCAAGACCATGGGAACCCACCTCTTGCATCAGTGTGACCTGGAAGTGAGACATGGAGTCAAAGGAGATCATTTTGGAGCTTTAAGATTTGACTGCCTGGCTAGATTTTGGACTTGAATGGGCCCTCTAGGCCCTTTGTTTTAGTCAATTTCTCCCATTCAGAAAGGCTGTATTTACTCAATACCTGTACCCCTATTGTATCTAAAAAGTAACTAGCATGCTTTTGATTTTACACGCTCGTAGGTGGAAAGGACTTGCCTTGTCTTAGATAAGACTTTGTACTGTGGACTTTTGAGTTAATGCTGAAATGAGTTAAGACTTTTGGGGACTGTTGGGAAGGCATGATTGGTTTTGAAATTTGAAGACATGAGATTTGGGAGGGACCAGGGGCAGAATGATATGGTTTGGCTGTGTCCCCACCCAAATCTCATCTTAAATGGTAACTCCAACAATTCCCATGTGTTGTGGGAGGAACCTGGTGGGAGGTAATTGAATTATGAGGACGGGTCTTTCCCATGCTGTTCTTATAAAAACTTATCTGATGTTTTTATAAAGAGGAGTTCCCCTGGACAAGCTTTCTTTGCCTGCTGCCATCCATGTAAGACGTGACATGCTCCTCCTTGCCTTCTGCCATGACTGTGAGGCCTTCCCAGCCATGTGGAACTGTAATTCCATTAAACCTCTTTTTCTTCTCAGTCTCAGGTATGTCTTTATCAGCAGTGTGAAAACAGACTAATACACATCTGCATCACAGAGTCAAGGACTCAAATACACACTGGCTCATACCCATCTCTGTTTAACTTTCATAGTTTTGGCTTTAATAATAACCTTGCACATATGATAACTCTCTTCTAAAATGTATGCAGCACTTTAAGCCCTATTATTCTAATTAATACTACCTGCTACTTCACAGCTCTGTGGCTTTCAAGAAGTTACTTAATCTCTCTGTGCCTCAGTTTCCTTATGATGGGGATAACCATAGTATCTACCTCATTGGGTTATTGTGAAGATTAAACAAATCAATGCAGGTAATTCTTTACAGTTAGCATAGCACCCATCATGTGGTTCTACCTCTACAAACTCTAGATCTGGTGGTTGCTATTAAAGTAGACTTCTTATCCAGAAGATGGGTACTTCATGGCTTCCAGGATCCCCCTGCAAGACCAGGTATCTCTTTAGGTTTCCAATTTGAGAAGGACCATTGCATGCCATGTCTCAGCACTATCTAAGCCCTGAGTTATTGTCTCCCATTCACCCAGGGGAGAAGATCATTTTGTACCTGGTAATATGCCACTAGCACCAACTGGCAAAGTCTTTTCAGGAGCTGCCAGTTTTGAGAAGCATCACATTTTCAGATCAGGAAAGCTGAGTTAATGAAGAATGTGACATTGGAGGGCCGAGTGGGACCTCTCAGGAGTGATCTGGTCACCAGTAGTTGGGGGTGTGTGTAATTATTTGGGCACTGAGTCTCAGCAGAGGGAACCCATTTGGCTGGTTAATTACCCTTGAAACAGTAGGGAGGTTAGAGGATGGCCTGGCTGACAAAGTCCATTGAGCCTGCTGGATGGAGGCCAATTCCAATCCACTCTGACCTCCTGTTTCTCCTCTGGAGGTGGCTGTGGTTGCTTAGGGTGTGGGTACCGAGCAGGCACCCTGATTCCTCAGATGTGGCTGGTCCAGGGAGCCAGAAGCCCTGGTGCTAAGCCTTCCTTTTCCACTACCTTCATGTGTGACCTTGAGGAAAGCTAGTTCTGTCTCTGGGCCCCAGCCTTCTTCTTTGAAAAGGAAAAATTCATCCAAGATGATGCTGGGAAGGGCCTTCCTGCTCCAACACTCCTTGGCTATTAATTTGGAGAAGCAGAAGCAGCACATTATCAATCATAGGTTTGGGAATTATCTCTTAAAAATCTGCCAAGAAACCAAATTGACCATATGTTAAACATGACTGAAGCCAGGTGATGGGTACAAGGGGGTTAATCATGCTATTTGCTTTACTTTTATATGTGTTTGAAATTTTCTATAATAAAGAAAGTTTTAAGAATCTGCTAAAACCTTTTAAAGTTAATGACAAGAATGATCGGATCTAATTCATTTATGCACCAGAATTTCTGATGTATCAGCTGTGGTAGTATGTGGTATAATTCAAGGAACATCTACTCAATAAAAAATTGTCTCTACCATCCACTTTCATATAGCCTGGGAGGCTCCCAACATCTACTCTTTCAAGAAGGGGTATAGTATGGTGGGGAAAGTATTGATTTTTCTTTTTTCTTTTTTTTTAGATAAACTTGAATCCTGAGCTTTAGTTTCTTTTGTTTTTTTTTTTGTTTTGTTTTGTTTTTAATTTTTAAAATCTATAAAATGGGCCAGGTGTGGTGGCTCATGCCTGTAATCTCAGCATTTTGGGAGGCTGAGGCAGGTGGATCACCTGAGGTCAGGAGTTCGAGACCAGCCTGGCCAACATGGCAAAACCCCGTCTTTACTAAAATTTCAAAAAATAAATTAGCCAGGCATGGTGGTGGGTGCCTGTAATCCCAGCTACTTGGGAAGCTGAGGCAAGAGAATTGCCTGAACCTGCAAGGCGGAGGTTGCAGTGAGCCAAGATTGTGCTATTGTACTCTAACCCAAGTGACAGAGTGAGACTCTGTCGCAAAAAACAAAACAAAACAAAACAAAAAAACTGTAAAATGATAATTGTAGTGATCTAGTGGGTTTTGGTGAGGATAAGCAATGGTATACAAAGTGCTAAGAAAATGGTAGCACTCATTATGACATCTTGGAAATTCATAATGTGGATTCTTTAAATTACAAACCATTCAGAGAAAGGGCCAGCCTTGTAGCTGAACTTGAATGCAATTTACAAGCTGTAAAGCAGTATCTCTTAGTGGAGATTGATGTCTCTGATTTCTGGGGGTTGAAGGGCAAAGGGAGCCAGACAGGGGGCTGGAAATAGAGGCAGGAGATGGGTACAGGGATGTGAGGAGCTGCTGAGACATTTCCCCACATGGCTGCACTGCCCCATATACCCTCACTACAAACGTCTATTTCCACATTGAACCTGGATGCCTCTTTTCCTTTCAGGAGCTCTAAAGCAGCATGATATTGTCAAAATAGCATGGATTTTGGTATTGAAGAGATTTGGGTTCAAATCCCAGAGCTGTCACTTCTTAGTTTTGTGAGCTTGATCAAAGTCACTTCACCCCTTTGAGACTCATCTCTAAAATATGGGAGATAATGTATTATTGAGTACATTAAATGAGAAAATGTCATATTATCTGATTCATGGTAGGTGCTCCATAAATGTCTGCACCCTTCTCCTTATGTATTACGGGCAGCTCTGATGATTCAAGCGCTCTCCCTTTTGCCTCATGTGGCTTGTACCCATTAAACCATAATACTTCTGTCTTCAGAACATATGCCATTCTTCTTACCCATGATATCTCTTTAGAAATTTGAAAATAATGCTTACATTTTGCTAACCTATTTCTTCCAACATCCCATCACCTCGAGTCTTCACTTTTCAAGGTAAAATCTCAGCAAATTTAATCCAATTCCCATGTGTCTAAGTGTGGTAGTTTGTAAAACTGAGCACAAACTCTTCCGCTCTCTGTATCTTCAAATTTACATAACTTTTTAAGCTCTTCCCCTTAAGAACTGGGAATTTTCTCTACCCTTAGAATCTGGAGCAGCATGGGATTTGTTTGGCCAGTGGGACAGCAGCAACCCTGAGACTTGAGAAACATCTACTCTCTTAGCACTCTTACTATGCACATGTGAACAATCCTGCGCTCACAATGGGCCCCATGAAGCTAGGATGAGCTATTGCAGCCAAACCCCTGGATATGATAGTCCAGCCAAGACCAGAAAAACTATCCGGGTCCCCAACCCAAACACTGACTTACAGAAGAGTCAGCTAAGTAAGTAGTTGTTGACTTAAGCCATGAAGTTTTGGGGTCATTTATTTTGCAGACAATCTGATACCTCCAACTTCCAGAACATTCATTATCCTCTGTTTAATTGTATATGTCCATTCTTCCCCCAATTTTTTTTGTATGACATTTTTGAACTATGCATTTTCTTGAAACTTTCTAAATTACTGGGTGCTTGGCACGAGAGGCTTATTCTGTCTGTTCTTGACTTCTTCCTACTAAATTCAAACCATATGGTATACAAGTACAGATGAATGTCCAAAAAGTCTTTAGAGCCTCTTTGGAAACTTAAAAAAATCCCACTGAAGAGTTTTGCAATGAAATCGTGCTTGGCCAAGGAGAAAGAAACTTGAACAGCTTGAGTTCTGTTCAGTTCTTCCTGCAAGTGGTAAATGATTCTATACTTAGGAGAATTTCTTCTCTAGGTTTGAATTAACAAGGTGGCCTCTGCATGACATCCAATTCTAGAGGTCTGAATAGAATTTTGGAGCTCAAAGAAGCCTCAGATTTTTCTTTGGCCCAACATAATTTTTTAACATATGGAGAAACTAAAGTTATGGCAGTAGGCTGTGGAAAGTTACACCGGAGTGGAGAACCCTAGGTTCCCTGCAAAGGCTAGTACTTACAGTGGTTATATTCAAGTTTCTTTGAACATAGCCTTTGTGATCCAGATATGTATGTAAAGGCCTAGGTATGAAGGCATGGAGGGAAGGAATATGGAGTTGTTGGCATCCTACTGACCATTCACACCGCTGCTGGGCCCAACTATGAGCCCTTTGAGAGAAGGAAAGTAGTTCATTTCTCATTACATCTTCTAGCCTAGCATGGTGCTTTGCACAGTGTAGACATTCAGAGTGTTGGATGAAGCCATAGGCTATAGGGCCAGCTCTGAGGGTTAGAATCTTGGACAAGTCTTAGCAATCCTTGGAACAGCAGTTCCTTTCCATTCTTTCTGCCATAGGCCCTTTATAAGGCAGGTGCACACTTATTCCAAATGCAGTTATCCCATAAATGCAGAGATGCATAAGACCTAACTCTTGGCCGGGCGCGGTGGCTCACGCTTGTAATCCCAGCACTTTGGGAGGCCGAGGCGGGCGGATCACGAGGTCAGGAGATCGAGACCACGGTGAAACCCCGTCTCTACTAAAAATACAAAAAATTAGCCGGGCGCGGTGGCGGGCGCCTGTAGTCCCAGCTACTCGGAGAGGCTGAGGCAGGAGAATGGCGTGAACCCGGGAGGCGGAGCTTGCAGTGAGCCGAGATTGCGCCACTGCACTCTAGCCTGGGCGACAGAGCGAGACTCCGTCTCAAAAAAAAAAAAAAAAAAAAAAAAAAGACCTAACTCTTGCCATAAAAGAGTGTCTACCAGGGAAGACAGATGCATAAATGGATGATTAAAAGGGACTCTTGACAGAAGTGTTGCACCTGAATCTTTGTAAGAATCTTTCTCTTAGTGAAACTAGAAGTGAGTGGACAGTTGTTCAGCCTCACTCTTTGCTGTATGTAGCTGCTCTCATTCTGTCACTGAGATATCAGTGAGGTCTGGGATTTTGAACCTGACAGAATCCTCCACAGGCTGAAAAGCCATGAAAAGGAGAATGGAAGAACTCGAAGGCAATCATAAAGACCATTATTGTTCTTAAATCCCCATTCCCATACTGGGTTATAACATTATTCCTGAATTTATTTAAATAAGCACTGGTTTTTGAGACAAACAAGTCTGAATTTGATCCCTGACTTTGGTACCCACCTGCAATCTTAGTTTTCTGAGCCTTCATTCTGGACTCTGAAGGCACTGTTGGTTGTCTTTTATCAGTTCTTTAAACATGTGGCCAATGAACAACTACCTATTTGTTTTAAAAATCCAGATCCTGGGCAATATCCTAGAACTAATTAAAAAAACAACAATAGTGTTCCTCAGAATACACTGAAGCTTAAGAACTACATCTTGTTGTGGTCATGGTTTTATTAGTTAAAGGAGATGGCTGGGTGTAGTGGCTCATGTCTGTAATCCCAGCACTTTGGGAGGCCAAGGCAGGCAGATCACCTGAGCTCAGGAGTTTGAGACCAGCCTGGCCAACATGGTGAAACCCTGTGTCGACTAAAAATATAAAACGTTGCCAGGCATGGTGGTGGGTGCTTGTAATCCTAGCTACTCAGGAGGCTGAGGCAGGAGAATCACTTGAACCTGGGAAGCGGAGGTGGCAGTGAGCTGAGATCATGCCACCGTACTCCAGCCTGGGGCCACTGTACTCCACCCTGGGTGACAGAGTGAGACTCCGTCTTAAAAACAGGAGAAAGGATAGTCAGGAAGGGTTAGGCAAGAGTATCTATTTATAAGGTGGAAGACATCAGGAAGAGGGGGAAAAGCTAGGGAAAGACCCACTGATAATATGTTAAACTGTGGTGGGGTAGAGCTACATCATCAAGTTAGGAGCAGTACAGGGACATGGAGATATTTCTGCTTTAGAAAGAGCATAAGGACTGGAAGGATGTGTGGTGGAGAGTGCTAATGCACATCCAACAGTTAGGAGCTGCTCTGCATTCCCAGCTTTCTGGGAAAGCAGGTTGGAACCATATTATGGAGTTCTGGCCAAACAGAGGGTGGACAGACAATTGTAAGCTATTTCTAAGGACTTTCTTACTAAGATCTTTCATTTCCTTCTTCCTCTTCTGTGAAGAGCTTGGAGGCCACATGCTTCAAAGAGTACAGACAAAAGGTGGAAGAAGCTAGCCTGAGTCACATCACATGATGGTATAAGTAAGAATACTCCTTTCTTGTATCACGTCCCTGAGATTCTGGGATTTATCTGTTGCTGCAACACAGCCTTTCCTATCCTGACTATCTCAGGGGACAAGACTAGAGACAGAGAGACCAGTTAAGAAGCCAATGTAATAGAAACACTAGTGCCAATAAGAACTTGAACTATGATAGAGACAGTGGAGAGTAGAAAGAAGAAACAAATTTCCAGAACTTTGTGGAAGTAGCATAGCCAGTTTCCTAATCTCTTGAGCAACTTGCCTGGATTAATAGAACAGCACCTGACCTATGTATTCCCTTGCTTCCACCTGTCTTATCTTTAACACAACAGTAAGAAATATTTGGTTAAGATGCAAGTCATATTATGCCATTCTTGTGTACAAAACTCATCCACTGCTGACAATCTTTGGAGTAGAAGCTGAGAGAGTCCTTTGAGGCCAACATGATCTATCCTTTTGTTTTCCTTTTGATGCAATCTCCCATCGCTGCCCCTCTCCCGCTGAGTGCTCTTTGTTCTGCTGATCTCCATGTTGTTCTTGAACACACTGGCATCCTCATGCCTCAGGGCGTTATGCACATCCTGTTCCCTCTACCTGAAGTGCTGCACCTTAGGCATCTGCATAACTGGCTCCTTCACTTTCTTTAAGTCATTGTTCAAATGTATTTCCAGTGAGTCCTTTCCCGAGTGTTCTATTTAAAATTACATCCCACTTCCCTCCAACGCTCCTGACTTCTCTGAATTACTTTACTTTTATCCATACACTTAACACTTTCTAAAATATTATATATTTTACTTGATATTTTGTTTAATGTCTATCTCCATTCACCAGAATGCAAGGTCCAGCAGGACAAGATTTTTTTGTCTTTTTTTTTTTTTTTGTACACTGCTGTATTCCTAACGCCTGCAATAGTGCCTGGCATATAGCAGGCACTCAGAAACTACTTCTTGAAAAAATATTGAGTAAGTGAATAAACTAAACATGAAGAATATTAAGGGCATTTAAGCATGGGTAGGAGAACTACACTTTTAAAACAGCACGTGCAGTGGGTAGTAAGGTTACAGAGTAGGACTGGGAAAGCCTACTTTGCCTTCAAAGATATTCTGTTTGACAGTTTGTGCTACAAACACAACTTTTTTTCTTGGCCATTTTGGGCTGTGTGGCCAAGAGATTGAATCTGTTAACTCCATTAAAGTGCTTTTATCTCTTCCTTACCCTAGCAGCTGCAGAAAGAGCATCACTATTTGGTGATGGTGTCTGGCACTCTCCACAGTGCCCTGAGAGTGATAACAGTGAATGTACATAAACTCATGTCTATAATGGTGCATAACATATAGCAGGTGGTCAATTTACCTCCATTTCCTTCTCCAGATTTTCTTTATCATTTCTTCCTCTCCATCCACCTTTTCTTCCTCTCCATCCACCTTTTCTTCGTCCTTCCTCTTTGCTTATTTCAGCCACTCAACAGAGAATGGATTGACTACCACACTTACTCCCAGGTTAAGAATGGAGGCTGTGAAACAGGGAAGCAAGAAAGGAAGGAGAAAGAGAAGAAAAGGAAGGAGAGGTTTTGGGAGGATTGCTTATGATTAACAACTGTTTGAGTATTATGTCACTGGGTTTAGCCAAGTTTTAGGCCATCTAGTCATGGTTAAAAAGATTCTAATTCCTGGCTTTAGAAAGATGATTGTATATTCTCCAATCACTGTGACACATGGCCTACATGGGCTGTTGAGAAACCCCATTGCAGCATTCACTGAATTATCTCAGTCCTGATGAATTCTGCCATCTCCATCCTGGATTCAATTTGGATGTTGCAAATACAGAAAAGATGATGAATTTGGGGGTGAATCTAATTTCATTAGCTGAAGCCTTTATATTCCACATTTCCAATAAATATCGAGGCAGGTATGATGAAAATGCATGTAGCTGGTGGCATTTTTCCAGCCTTGTGTTTCCAGTGTCTTATCCAGAAACCACAACAGGAAGTTACTAGATTTAGCTCAAGAGCTTTGGATTTGAGTCCTGACTCCATCAGTTACTGGCTGGCTGATTTTGTGGGATGAGCCTTAGTGTTTTCACCTATAAAATGGGAGATAAATCAGTCCTCAGAAGATCCAGTGAGAGAAAATGTACAAAGTGCATGGCACTTTGCTTCTGTTATAAATAAATTTTCAGTGCTGCAAAGAAATAGCACTCAAGCATAAATTTAATTTTCTCAGCAAGGCAATTTTTACTTCTATAGAAGGGTGTGACTCATGAATGGAGTAATGGCGAGAGCACACCTGAACAAGGGAGGGGAAGAGTTTTTTATTCCTGACGCAGGTAGCCCCTATTGCTCTGCTTTTCCCCTATTGGCCAGGGTTGGACCACACAGTCTAAGCTAATTCTGATTGACTGTTTTAAAGAGAGCAGGGGTATGAGCCAGAGTTACTGGGTGAGTAGTTTTGTGGGAAGGACAGTTAGGAACAGGTAACTAAAGGTGGCTAAAGTTTTTTTTTCCAGGAGTAGGGCTGGACTGTTCTGGGCTGTTGCATCTGTTTATCAGATCCTGCTGTGGCTCTTTGCATCAGTCAGGATGGACTAAGTCTCAGTGGCTTACAACAACCAAAGTTTGTTTCACACTCATGCTTCATGTTCATCATGGCTTGGTTGTCTCCATTCAATGACATCTTCAATCCAGAGTCCAGACTGATGGGGCAAGCTCTCTCATAACGTGGCTTGTCTTGTGGAAGAAAGAAAGGGAATACAGCAAACTATGTAATAGCTCTCAAAGTTTCTTCCTGAAAATGACATAGGCTACTTCTACCCACATTTCATTGGCCATTAAGTCACAAGACCACTCCTGAGTTAATCAGGGTAGAGCTGTATAATTCTCCCATAGCGTGAAGAATTTACTAAAAATTTGGTAAAGAATAGCACAATCCAATGTTATTTTCCTAAAATTCAATCATTTATGCCCCATCCTTACAATTTTACCATACTTATGTGCCAGCTGACTTATTATTATTTGTAATTTTTCTTTAAAAACAAGTATTATTACTTAAAGAAGTCACCATAAAAGTAAAAACTGGGAATAACAAAACAATAGTATTAGATTCTCCCTGGAGTACATGTGATATTTTGTTACATGCATAGAATGTGTAATGATCATGTTAGGGTATTTAGGGTACCCATCACCCTGAGCATTTATTATTTCTATTTGTTGGGAACATTTCAAGTCTTCTCTTTTGGCTCTTTTGAAATACAATACACTGTCGTTAACTATATTCACCCTACTTCTCTATTGAACATTACAACTGATTTCTTCTACCTAACTTTACCTTTGTGCCGACTAGCCAACCTGTCTTCATCCCCCCATCACCCTCACACCCTTCCCAGCCTCTGGTGACTAGCATTCTACTCTCCACCTCCCTGAAATCCACTTTTTAAGCTTCCACGTATGAGTGGGAACATGAGATATTTGTCTTTCTGTGACTGGCTTATTTCACCTAACAAATATTACATGTCAGTAAAAAAAAATGACAAAAAGTCAAGTGTCATGTAAAAGCTAACCAATTGTAACAAAACATAAGTGTGTATGGAAAAAAATACATTTTTTTAGATTTTGTTTTTAAAAGTTCTGGACCTAAGACAATTTTTTTTTTTTTCTCTCTCTCTCTCTCTCTCTCTCAGAAAGGAAAATTGCCAAGTTTTAATAAGATGTTTCTGCTACATGGCATGAGACTGAGTCTTTATTCTCAAAGTAATCAAAGTGTTTGGAAAAACATGAAAAAATGAATGACTTTCGTACTATGCAATTCAGATATTTAATGCCCTATCTGTGCATAAAGAAAGATTCTTCATGTAGCATTTAAAATCTAAAACCACATGTGTCCAGTTAGGACAAATCCCACAGAATTAGGAACACTCTACCATGGGCACAATGGAATGGCCTCGATAGTGACTTGTTCATGTTTATCTCACATAGTACCTGGCAAGTGTATGTTCCATAAGTGTTTACTGAATGAAGCAATGACTAATTCTTTACCTAGTACAATTCTTGCGTATAAAAGATGCACAAAAATAAATGTTTGTTAAATAAATAAATGAAAAGGCTCAGAATTTTTATAGTCCTTTCTGCTTCTGCCCAAGCTTCAGGCCCCCCGATATCCCCTTTTACTTCTTCCTGCCTGGCCCAGCAGTTCAAGTGCTGAGATGGGCTGAGAGAGCCACTAGCTATCAAGACATTGAGCTGTTGCAGCCTGCCCTAAGGACAGTAATTGTTGATGTCTGGAGGTAACACCTCCATGACATCGAGCCAGGGGCACCCAGTTGATTTATGGAGCCTCCCTTCTCAAAGTTTCAGACTACATGGGTTGATAATCATGTATTTTCAACCCTAAGCCTGTATCTTTTCACCCATTCCCCTGCCCCTAGTTAGGTTGGTTCCTCATGTTGCTCATTCTGGGGGGAGAAGGCAGCAAGGCAGTGGGGTGACAGTGCCAGGAGGAGGCTGAGTAGTCACTTGTCAGAAAGCCTCATGAGTGGCATTGCTGTCATGGATTTGACTCTAGGAGCTTCTACAGGTTCTCGAACAGGAATTTCTGAGCACAATATAAGAAACTTGCAATGATGGACTGACATGAGCCAAAAACAGACACACACACGTGCACACACACACACACACACAGCTTTATATATCAAACCAAATACCCAAACACTCATTTACAAAGAGGGTCATTTCTTTTCAGTGAGAAATACGAATATCCTCTGCCTATAAGCTTGTGGCTTTTTACATTCTGGGATGTGCCCTCATCATCTAAAACCACTTGCAGATTCTTCCCTAGATGGGCCCCATCAGCCGTACACAGATGCGATGGATCTGAGAATGAAGAGTCCTTGGTTCTTGTTAATTCTTAGAATTCCATTGCTTTAAGGCCCACTTGCCCAAGCTCATATAGTTCAGGCCTCTCTGGTGACAAAAATGGTCTCGTCCCCAGTAGATGGTATCTCTGTCTGGACAGTGTTAGGCATACCCCGCTGAAGATACTCTTCTTTCCCATTTTCCACGCGGAAGTAAGATGCTTAAACATTGCCGACCAAATTCCCTTCAATCCATGTTTCCTCACGGGCCTGGTAGATACATTGTCTCTTTCAATTATGTATTCGGTTATTTTGCTTAACTCTTGGAGGATGTCTCAGCTGAAGCATTTTTTTGCTTTTAAGTACAAGAAGATCCAGCTCACACTGGGAATTTATTGACATTAGCTGAAAAGCAGGAAGGCAGGGCTTCTGTCTGAGAGGCTTGTTCAATAGCTAGTGATGCTACCAAGTCCCTGCTCTCAATCTGTCTCTCTGCTCTGCCTCTGATGTTCTCTACCTCAACTTGATGTTGACTTTTTTTTTATGGCCCCAATGCACGCTGTTGCTTTTTTTTTTATGGTTGTCTTTTTTTTTATGGCTGTCTTTTTATGCAGCGTGCTTTTTTTTTTAGGGCTGTCTGCCCCCACCTCCTAGGGCTCTCCCATTCTTCCTTATTTACATCCAGTAGAAAACCTGAATTGTCATTTTCCAGAATTCCAAGGAAAAGTTGTATAGTCAAATTGGACTAGATTATATCAAATGCTCATTTTATCATTCAGGAGAATGGAATATTCTGATTGGCTTAGTGAAATCTGCATCTTCTATACCTGGAGCTGGGGTCAGCTTCATAGGAGCTGTCATGAAAGAGTAGGGGGAAACTACTGAAGAGATGTTGAAGAGACCAACAGGAAGTCTCTACTGAAGATACTAAAAGTATTTCCTCATCTCTAAGTACCTGGCCGGGGTATGGAGGGGAGGACTCACTGTCTTTGTCTCCATTGCTCATCCCTTTTTTTCCTTCCCCATCTGTCTGAAGTAAAGGACTGCCAGTGAGGCCCAGACCATAAACTTTAAGGGAAGTTGGGGGATGCTGGCTGTAGGAACTGCATCAATAGATTCATCTGTGCTTTGACTTAAAGTTGCCTTTGGCCAGTAGGGAGTTCAGGGAGGAAACGCAAGGGAAGGAGAGGAGTGGGGTTGGGGAATTTTCTCTCCTGGCACCCTCTCTGTCAGCAGCACTTCCTTACCAAAGACCCCAGCTCCTGTTGGGAGGCATTCTCCATGCAGCTACTATCTGTGGATTCTGGTAACTTCTCCCTTCACCCCTTTACTTCTTTGGATGTGGGGGTGATAACTGCTCCCTGCTTTTGCTAGCCCGTGGATTCTGCACTATTTCCTGTTGGTTTCCTTCCTGCACACAGTTCCAGGATTACACTGTCACACTTCCAGTGTGCATGTGCCATTGTTTCTCGGCATGACTGATGCTTTCCCAATGTAGTCAGGGTTACTTTGTGGCAGGTTAAAAAATGTGCCATCCTTTGCCTACATTCTCTTTGTCTCAGGGTCTTGCTTTCTTATCAGTCTGTCATCCTTTCATTGTGCTCTTAACAACACTGTAGACTACAACATTGCAGTCTTAACAACATAGTACTTGACATAGCTACAAGGCCACCACGTGTAGAGAATATGCTAGTCACCTTGCGATAATGGCTGGAACATGTGTAGTTATTTTCACAGCTGACTTCTAATCGTCAGCCAAGGTCTGTGGAATGAGTGGGTTGACTGAGCTGAGAGGATCAGTGAACAGATGGACACAGAAAACACACATTTTGATATTTTAAAATGGGCTAAAGGGCTAAATGGGCTATTTGATATTTTAAAAGGCTAAAGCTTGTGCTGAAAGGAAAAGCTAGACAGCTCAAGTCAAGGATGGAGCCTCTAGTTTCTAGCCTCAAGGGGCCTCCTGTTTTAACTGCAAAATGCACCATTTAAAAGAGCAAGACTTCCTGGTAGTTCCTGGTGGGGGTGGTAGGACTGGGGGAGGAAGGACAGGATGATGCCTGGGAAACCGTCAAACTCACTCAGCCTCCATCCCATGGAGCCCCATGGGCCCAAGCCCTAGCCCTGGGAGAGGTGCCATTTCTCCCTTTGATGCTGGGTCCACTGTCACCAGAGCTCATTATCTGCTCAGTGTGAGTCACCCGTGTCCTGCTCAGCGGCCCCCACACCCTGGAGCTGGAGGAGGCTCTGTGAGCCTTCCCAGTGGGAGGACTAGGAACAAGAAAGCCCTAGGCCTAAGCCTCCTGGGATCCAGGAGGAACATTGGCTTTCTCTTTTCTGCTTTGTAGAGATGTGTGGAACAAGGGAAGGGAGAGAAAGGAGTGAGAGAGTGGGAGGAAGAGGAGCTGCTTGTCAGTCCCTGGGTTCCTGCCTCTGGAATGTTCAAGTTGCAGAGTGTCAGAGCAGCAAGGGACCTGGGAGATGACATGACCCCCGATTCACAGAGGAGAAAATCTGCCCCTGTTCAGACCCTATCCACATTGCCTTAATTACAGCCACAACCTTACCCTCCACTCTATGCCTGTGTTGGAATCCTACTGGGCTAATCTCCTGGGTCTGTCCAGACCCCCCAGCCTGTCACCCCTGTTCCTGTTCATTCTTCACCTCATCATGGTTGTCTCCTAACTGCATTCCCCACCCACTGCCCCCTCCAGCCCACACATCTTGCTGCAGTCAAAACACTCTAGCATCAGATTCCCACATGCCAACTGTTTTCCCACTCTCATACTTGCCTACGGTAAGTACTGGTCCTCATGTCAGAGCCTCTAGACTGGGATCTCCCAGAGGAAAAGCCTTGTTCCATTCATCTCTATTTCCCAGTACCTGGCATGGGTTAAATCAGCGGTTTTCAGCTAGGGGTGATTGTGCAGCCAGGAGACACTAAGCTGTGTCTGGAGACATCTTTGGTGCCAGAACTTGGGGGGTGATGCTGGCGTCTAGTGGGTAGAGGTCAGGGATGCTGCTAAACATCCCAGGACTGCCCCTACAAAAAAGAATTAGCACCATCTCCTTGCTGCTGTTCTTGTAATAGTGAGTGAGGGAGTTATCATGAGATCTGGTTGTTTAAAAATGTGTAGCAGGTCTCCCCACCTCTCTCTCTCTTCCTCCTGCTCTAGCCATGTGAAGTGCTAGCTCCCCCTTCACCTTCCACCATGATTGTACATTTCCTGACTCCTCCTCAGAAGCTGAGCTGATAACTACTTCATGCTGCTTGTACACCCTGTGGAACTTTGAGCCAATTAAACCTCTTTTCTTTCTAAATTACCCCGTCTCATGTATTTCTTTATAGGAACACAAGAACGGCCTAACACACTCAGGTTTTCTCACTGTTTGAAGTCTCAGGAATAAATTTAGAAAGATCCCTGATCTTGGTTGGAAGATGTGTGGACAGATTTGTCTCTGTCACTCTTTGACCAAATTCCTGGAACTTCATGTCATTTTCCTTATTGGTTAAGTGGAGATCATGTCAAAGTTGTGGTGAAGCGTACAGGAGATAAGGCATGTGAAACTCTTATCATCTCTACAGCTCTATTCCCAGGTGTGGGGTTGGTATGATGGGTTGATCTTTGTATTCAATAGTGATTCCTGGTTATGCTAAGTGAAATAAGCCAGACATAAATGAATACACATTGAGGCCAGGTGCAGTGGCTCACACCTGTAATCTCAGCACTTTGGGAGGCTGAGGCAGGCAGATCACTTGCGGTTAGGAGTTCGAGGCCAGCCTGGCCAACATGGTGAAACTCTGTCTCTACTAAAAATACAAAAATTAGCCATGCATGGTGGTACATACATGTAGTCCCAGCCACTCAGGAGGCTGAGGCAGGAGAATCATTTGAACTCGAGAGGCAGAGGTTGCAGTGAGCCCAGATAGTGCCACTGCATTCCAGCCTGGGCCACAGAGCAATACTCCATCTCAAAAAAAAAAAAAAAAAAAAAAAAAGAAAGGATGTAAAAGAATACACATTGGATACATATGATTCCACTTATATAAGGCTCCTAGAGTAGTTGATCTAGTTTGGATATTTGTCCTCACCCAAATCTCATGTTGCATTGTAATCTCTAATGCTGGAGGTAGAGCCTGGTGGGAGGTGTTTGGGCCATGAGGACTGATCCCTCATGGCTTGTGCTGTCTTTGTGATAGTGAGTTCTCGCGAGATCTGATTATTTAAAAATGTTTGGCAGCTCCCCCTCCCCACTCTCTCTCGGTCTCGCTTTTGCCACATGACGTGCTTGTTCCCCCTTTGCCTTTTACCATGATTGAAATCTCCCTGAGGCTTCACCAGAAGCCAAGCAAATGCCAGCACCATGCTTCCTGTGAAGTCTGCAGAACCGTAAGCCAATGAAACTTCTTTTCTTTATAAATTACGGAGTCTCAGGTATTCCTTTATAGCAATGAAAGAACAGCTGAATACAATAGTCAAATTAATAGTGACAGAAAATAGAATTGTGTTACCAGGTGCTGGGGGTAGGGGAAATGGGAAGTGAGTGTTTAAAGGGAACAGAACTTCAGTTTGAGAAGATGAAAATGTTATGGAAATGTGTGGTGATGATAGTTGCATAACATTGTAAAAGTACTTGATGCCACCGAATTGTACACTTAGAAATGGTTAAAATAGTTAAAATTTATGTTATATACACATCACTACAATAAAAATTAAATTGAAAAACTGAGTTGTTTTTTCAAAAGGATTTGTGTATTTGGTCTTATAAAATAGACTTGTTAATTCAACTTTTCATTTTAAAAATTAGGGTGTTAAAATGAAGAAGCCACACGACTGGCCTAAGGACATACATGCTAGGTGGGACCATAATGAGAACAGGACCCTGCTTATGTGAATTCCAGCTTGCTGCTTTTCTCCTTGTCCCATGTGGATCCTCCTTAGTGAGTAGGGGCCGATCTCCAGAGAAGCTGCCTGGGAAGGTGCTGGGACACGCTTTCCGCTAAAGAGGAACCAAAGACAAATGAAAGGAATACTCACAAAGACCGAAACCAAGTCAATATGGCCTTTTGGGCATCAATGTACTTGCTCAACTAGTAAGATGCATTTGTTTTGTTTCATGTGGCTGCATCTGCACAAGGATGTTTGGATCAGATGAGTGACGGCCGGACGGGGCACAGCAGTCCCACAACAGCATGTCTGCCCACTGTGGTGTTGCTTTGGGCTTGGCACCCAAGTGTTTATAGAGCGAATGCATAAATAAACCACATTGAATGGAAAGAGCTGGAGTCACACCTAGCATTGACTCAGGTTTGCTGCTTAATACCTGAGTCCTGGGTTCAAGTCACTTACCCTTCCTGAGACTCAGTTTTCTCCTTTATAAAATGGGGATAAAAACATGCTTACCTCACAGGTTCATTGCAAGGAGGAAGTACAGAATGAGATCATTTTACAGTAACTTATTTATTGATATGCAATTAGCAATAACAAGTATTAAGCATGGGTTCTCTACTCAAGAGTCTTCTCTGTTCAACATGGAGCCAAAGATCCAGGTCTTCAAGGAGCATCCAGGCTAATCAGGGAGCTGCACTCACTATTCAGAGCTGACAACATTTGAGGATGACAAAAGGCCACATTTGCCCATGGCTGTCCAAGATGGTGCAGAAAACACAGGACTGGGTTCTGATTCTGTCTTTGGCTTTGTGATTTCTTAATTGTCAAGGGGGCATGATGTTCCTTTCTTCCCTCAGCCTGGCCCTCAGAATTGCTGCGATTTTCACAGGAGATAAAATCTACAAGAGGGTTTTGTGAAGGGTAAAGCACGGTGAGGTGTAAGTTGTCTTCATGTCAGGTGCTGGGTGAGGGGGTCAGGCCACATTCAGTGTCTTTTGTGCCTCTGTTTATGTTTGCAGTGGTAGATGGGGGTCCATTCACTGAGCGGCTGGGGACTGGGGTGAGACTGTTCCTCATGAGCTGATGTCCCTGGAATAGCAGTGTTTTCGAACTTCTCACGAGAAAAGCTCTAGCTGCTTGCAAGACAAGTCTATAATTATAGTTTTTGATTTAGAAAGTAGAATAACGCAAGCTTAAAGTGGTGGGTGATGTAGGTTGGCACACCTTGGTTTCTTTCCCAGAAAGTCCTCAGCTAGGTACAACACACCTTTGATGAATGTACAGTAGTTTTTTCTTTACCTGATTTCGAAGACCTCATTAATGCATTCAGAATATTAATTAATTCTATTTTCAGCTGTGGTGCATGAACCTGAAGCTGAAACTTTTCTGGCTGTTTCCCACCCCAAGCGACTTTTTTTATCAGCCATCCTCATCTTGGGTGCTATTAACACAGCAAGGCAATGACAATAGGAGGAAAAAGAACTCGCTGGGGTTGAGGGCCTACTATGCATGTGGTGCTCTATTAATGTTATTTAGACTCTCAGACACCCCAGAAAGTTGCTTTTAATACCACTGATTCAAATCGGGTAGTGATTTGAAACTCAGGGCAGTGAGGTGACTTGACTAAGATCAAGTGGACAGTGAGAGACTGGCCTGAGATCCAGGTTCTGCTGGACACAAGGCTTGTGCCCTTTTCATTGCATCACACAGCCTCTGCAGCTGGCATGGGTGGAGGGGTGGGGGAGGGAGTAGAGAGGATATGTACCATGGGTTGATCTAAATGAATGGCTGGCAACAGAGACAAAGTAGAAAAGCACCCCAGACGGTCTGGGTTCAGCTGCTTAAAATAGGCAAAGAAATTCTTTGGCTAATGCATAATCACCACAGGGATTAATGCAGTTCTGCTCTTTGGGGTTAATTTATACTTCATGAGCCCTATTAGATGAGATTTCTAAAATGTATAATAGCACAAGGCTCGTTAGGGACTTTCATAAAAGCCTGGTATGGAGAGAAGAAAAGGAGTCTGGTGCCATGACACTGGCCCAGAATAACCCAGGCAAAGCTGCCTTTGGAGGCAGGTAAAGAAGTTGGCTTTGGACCTGCAAGGCTGTACCCCCAGCTCCTTCTGCCAGCAGAGACTCCATTCCTCCTGGGTCTTTTTAGCATTGAAGGGAAGCAGCAGGGGCGGAGAGCAAGGAGGTTGGGTTCTCATCAAATCCCAGAATAGACGATGTAGGAGGGACTTGGGATCATCTTGCCACCCTTCTCTGCCACTCATTGATGGACAAGTGGAGAAACCAGGCCCCTGGGAGGCGAAAGCTCACTGTTGAGTGCCTTCTTCCTTCTCCTTTCTGGATACAACTGAGCACCCTTCAGTTCTGTCGAATCAGCACTTGCTCCCACCTGCTCCCCTTAATCAGTGCTGATCCTCAGGTGTGACTTGCTCAAGGAAGGTGCCACTTATTCATTTGTTCATTCACCTATTCCTTCATTCATTCAGGATGAGCGTACTTACCGCCTTATTACTGAGCGTTGTGTTGTTTTGAAAAACGTAGTTGAACATAACACTCACTTGCCCTGAGAGAACTCAGTCTAGTTTGTAAAGCAAAGTTACAAACAATGATTTCTAAGTTTTCTTCTGGCCCTTTCTATTCAGTGGATGTCTGCTGCATAATTAAAGTATCTCCTAATTAGTTGCCTTCTCCAGTCTGTCTCTGTCTCTCACTTCAGGAAACGAGCTGTCAGATTAATCTTCTAGAAAACAGCTCTGATTCACTCAAAATCCTCAGTGGTTTCGCATGGTCTATGACAAAATCCAAACTCCTGCACCCCTTTGGATCTCAAATCCATCACATCCTGGACAACATGGAATTCTTGGTTGGCCCCAGAGCATGCCCCATGCCATGGGTTCTTGTTGTTCGATGAGCTATTGCCTCTCCAGGCTGCAGTTTATCCACCTGGCAGGCTTCTTTCCCTGTCCACTCATGCAACTCGGACCCACATTTTTTAAACTTTAATTTCAGGTTCAGGGGTACATGTGCAGGATTGTTACATAGGTAAACTCATGTCATGGGGGTTTGGTGTACAGATTATTTTATCATCCAGGTATTAAGCCTCGTACCCATGAGTTATTTTTCCTGATCCTCTTCCCCCTTCCCACCCTCTACCCTCTGATAGGCCCTCGTATGTGTTGTTCCCCTCTATGTGTCTATGTGTTCTTACTTCTCATCATTTTGCTCCCATTTATAAGTGAGAACGTGTGATATTTGGTTTTCTGTTCCTGTGTCAGTTTGCTAAGACTAGTAGCCTCTAGCTTCATCCATGTTCCCACAAAAGACATGATCTCATTCTTTTTTATGGCTGCATAGTATTCCATGATGTATATGTATCACATTTCCTTTATCCAGTGGCATTTAGGTTGATTCCATGTCTTTGCTATTGTGGATAGTGCTGCCATGAACACATGTGCGCATGTGTGTTTATAATAGAATTTATATTCCTCTTGGTTTTTACCCAGTAACGGGATTGCCAGGTTGAATGGTAGTCCTGTTTTTAATTCTTGGAGGAACCGCCACACTGTCATCTCCTCCATGAAGACTTTTCTGAACATTTTCAAGAGGGGAGATCCCTCACAGCTCTGAACTCTTCTCTGAAATCTGCTCAGCTTTTGGTTTTATAATCCTAGAATTCTTAGCTCATACTTAAGCCCTACATACTTTAGTTTCCTCATCTGTAAGATGGGAAACTAATAATGCCCTTGCCACCTGTGAGGACTGACTGTAGGTGTGCCAGCTATAGCAGCTCATCTGACTCAGCAAGCACTAGTTACTGGAGTAATTATTCCTGCTGTTGCTATGGAGCTTTCTGATTAGCATCACATCCATTTATTGTTACACTTCGCAGCACCCGTAGGCTGCTCCTTCCATGTAAGTGAGACCTGGTATCTGGCTGTTAAATGATACCAGTGTCATTTAAGATGCTCATCCATTCATTGAAGAAAAGTGCACTGGTTGATGACTGTGATATCCTGGGTGCTGAGGACCCAGAGGGGAAGGAGGCACAGGCTTGCCCTCCAGCAGCTCATAGTCTGGTGGGAAGATAAATACAAAGCACAAAATAGGATGCACTGGGATGGGGCCAGGGAAGGGACAGGATGGCGAGGGCCCTGGGAGCTCGAGCCGGGGACTCATTCTGCTTGAGAATAATGACAAGTTACAACTAACCTAATGAGAAGGTAAATGGTAGCTTTTTGTTACCTAAATTTTGGCCAAACCTCCACGGTTGAGAACAAATGGTATTAAGTGGTTGCAGATCCTAAAAAATGATGATGAATAATTTATGAACTTATTAAGTGTGGCCCCCAAATCAGTCTAAAAGCCCTAACTCATCACTTTCCTCAAGGGTAGGACAAAGTCGCCGGGAAGTTGATCAGTAGGGAGAAGAAGGTGAGGGCTCTCTTTAGGGAGAATGTCACGTGCTGGGGATTCCTGCGTCCTCCCCATGGGGCACGCAGGCAGGCTTCCCCCCACATTATGCCTGGTGAGGGAGGAAGGGCTTCCTGAGCACCATGTGGAGAGCTCTGCCTCTGGCACTTGGAGGTAGGCGTGATGCCTTGGAATAGAATGAGGGACATGTGGAGGATGCAGGGCAAGGGAGCCAGCTATATGCCCAGGCATGTCCTGGGATGGTACCCTGGAAGCCAGGGGATGAGGACATCAGAAACCATGAGTGAGAAGCAGCATCACCCAAGCTATGGGACTGCAGTCAGGGGTCCCCAGTGTATGCATCTCCAAGCAGCTCACAAAAGAGCTCCATGAGGGAAGGGGTGAGCATTTAGACACCTGTCCCACCCATAGCACGTCCATGCTGGACGGCAACTAGAGTCAAAGAGGACATTTTACACCCCTTATTTCTCCTCCTAGTAGTCTCCCTCCATCTTTCTGTCCAGGCCTGGAGGATCCAGCAGCCTCCAGGGTAGAGGAGGAAGAGAGGGGAGATAGTGACAGAGCTGGCACTGCTCTTTCTGCAGAACAGGTGTCTCAGCCGAGGACAGGTGGATATTTGGGAAGAGATGTTTTAAATAGGATGAGGCTTTCAGGCTTTGATGTTCGACTGGACTGGACATTTTAAAAGCTACAACGTGAAATGATTTGTTAGTACCTAAGGACTGTCTGAGAGTCAGAGTCCTTTCCTCCCCCAAAACCAAGGAGTGAGTCAACCCCACAGGGATGAAAGGCAGAGGTGAGAAGAACAAAGCTGCCTTCTACGTGTGCCCTGCTGAGGCTGGCTCTCTTGGCCACAGTTACACCCTCTTAGCGGGCACCTCTGATGCCACCCGCCAGGCTGGACGTTCATCTGCAGCAGTTCACTTGATCTTCACACAGTCTTGCAAGAGCAGTCTAACAATCCAAATCTTCACATGATGGAGGAGGACAAAAGCCCAGAAAGGTTAAGTAACTTGCCCAGAGAGACACAGCAAGGAAGTGGTAAAGCTGAGTCTTGAAGACAGGAATGACTCCCATGCCCTGTTGTACACACGGTGAGGAGGCAGAGCAGCAGACAGCACCCAGGGAAAAGCCACCCCTTCCCCCAGACTCAAAAGAGAACTTAGTTTTGACACACGACATCAGAACAAAAAATGATTCCAAAGTGTTGAGCCAGAGACTAGTCCCTAAATTCTTGGAGCAAATGGAGAAAAGAAAGGGGTCCACCCTGAGTGGGCACTCAGGCACCCCCTGCGATGGGCTGCAACTGTGCAGCCTTCACTTGCTGTGAGCTTGCAGAGTCTTGACCTCGTGTCCAGGATGAATGCCACAGTTACCACTGATGGGGAAATTGATGGTAGCTGGAACCTGCTCTACAGAGCAGCTTTCTCAGCCGGCAGCACCTTGGTCACAGCTGAGGACAAAGCAAGACTGGGAGGAGGTTGCTAGAAGTTGCTGGTGTCCCTGGGAAAGGGAAGGGCTCATGGCTGGGCTGTGAATCAGAGGTGCTCACTGCTGGGGCTGTGAATGGCATCAGCCACAGGGAAGCAAATACAGAATTGTCAGGGGAGGACTCAGTGGGTGGGGGCAGGGTCCATCCTGCAGCAATTGCCTTGGAGACTTTTTCTATCTCCAGGGCTGGGAGGGGGGAGGAGCCAGCATCTGAGGTTTGAGGGGCCCTCACATAGGCCCAGCTCCCTGTTTATTTACCATTCCTCTGGGAGGTCAAATTGTACCATTCCATTTTGGTAGAAGAGAAAAGGGAACCTTAGGAAGGGTGAAAAGCACACCCAAGTTGACACAGGTATTGAGAAACACAGCCCAGATTTGAACTCTTGTCTGTCTGACTCCAAAGCTGGTGCCCCACCATTCAAGGGGAGGAAAGAGGGCCTTGTGGCTAGCTCAAACTGTCCCACTATCAGTGACTTTAACAGCAGGGTTGCTTCAGCAAAATAGTGACTCAGAAGATGGGAGAGAGATGGGTGGGTCCCGTAGGCCAGCCTGACTCCTGGGAGCTCTGCCCTCCTCCTTTTGTCTTCTAACCTGGGAGGTTAAGTAGCCTAAGTTCACAGGGCAATGAAGAGGCCAAGCTGCAATGGGAGGGTCTCTGACTGACCTTTATTCACCTGTATAGTGAGAATGATAACCCCCTCTCCCTTAAGATTAAATCGAATGTGGAAGCAGAAGTGAGCCATGCCTTAGAATGGTGGAGTGAGATGGATGCAGAGATTTGGATGTGGTTGGAAGGAGGGTGGGGGCCCTTGGCCTTGAGATCTGCAGGGTCTCTTCTCAGAGGAGAGACAGCAGCACCTCCTCCCCTGGAGTCCTTTCCTCTTCAACGCAGTGAGCTTGGCTTGGCGGGGGATTGGGGAGAGCAATTTCCAGGGATTTGCTAGCACTTCACTGAAGTGCTTTTAGGCAAAGCAGCAGCTGTTCACACTGATACTGTAAGCATTGGAGAACCCAAGTGTCAAAGCCCAAGAGAGCAGAGACAGAAGAAAAAGTGCTGGAGAAAGATGCAGCTGAGCAATTCAGTCATTTCCAAGCCACTGAGTCAAGCACTGCAGTTTGAGGTGGCTGGAAAGTGAGGCTTCATGGGGCACAGGCAGGGTGGGCTGCAGGGAGAAGCTACCTGACTTGGGGAACTGCAGCTGTCAAAACACATGTATTGTGAGCTAAGCCCTGGAGGATAGGAGATGGAAGGAATGTGAGCATAGCCCTTGAAGAGCCCTTAGACGAGTTAGGGAGTCAGAGAAATGAACAGAACATTACAATACAGAGTAATAAGTAGGGGAACACAGGGAGTGCGGGTGCTCAGGGGAAGTGCAATTAAAATAGAAGAATGCAAATAGTCCTCAGCTCGGGCTGCATATTAAAATCACCCGGGGAGATTTAAAAAGATACTGTTGTCCAGGTCCTGTCCCAGACCAATTAATTCAGTATCTCTGGTGGTGGGACCTGAGTGTCAGTATTTTTTTTTTAAAGCTCCCCACAAGATTTTGTTTTGCAGCAAAGATTGAGAGGACAACATTGGGCTGAGGGATGTGGGAATGATTCTTAGAAAAGGCAGAGCTTCTGCTGGTCTTTGGCAGAGGGGAGGAGGAAGATGAGGCTATCTGTGTGAAGGGCTTTCTTGGAGGAAGGGTCAGAGGAGTTCAGGACCCACCAGAGGAAAGGCTGGCAGCTCTGGATGACCAGGGGCAGACGCTGGCGTGAGGTGTGGTCAGAGGAAGGGGTAAGTGGGAGTTGGTGACTGCATCAGGAACAGCTGCCTGTGTTCAGCCAGAGTTGAAGGCTTTCTGAAAGCTATGAGTTTCAGATGCATTTTATTTTTCATTTTTGAGATGGAGTCTTGCTTGTTGCCCAGGCTGGAGTGCAGTGGCACCATCTTGGCTCACTGCAACCTACACCTCTCAGATTTAAGCCATCCTCCCACCTCAGCCTCCTCAGTAGCTGGGACTATAGGCCTCAAGTCATCTGTCCGCATCGGCTTCCCAAAGTGCTGGGATTACAGGCATGAGCCACCGTGCCTAGCCTTGCATTTTAAGCTAGGGATGACATCATTAGGCTTGTGATATTTTTTTCAACTTCTATTATGGATTCGGAGGTACATATGCAGGTTTGTTACATGGGTATATTGTGTGATGCTGAAGTTTGGGGTGCAATTGAACCTGTCATCCAGAAAGTGAGCATAGTACTCAATAGGTAGATTTTCAGCCCTTGCCCTCTCTCTCCCTTTCTTCTTTTGGAGTCTGCATTGTCTGTAGTTCCCATCTTTATGCCCATATGTACTTATTGTTTAGTTCCCACTTAAAATATAGGGTATTTTGGTTTTCTCTTTCTACATTAGTTTGCTTAGGATAATGGCCTCCAGCTGCATCCATGTTGCTGCAAAGAACATGATTTCATTCTTTTTATGGTTGCATACTACTCCACAGTGTATATGTACCACATTTTCTTTATACAGTCCACTGTTGATGGGCACCTAGGTTGGTTCCATGTCTTTGCTATTGTGAATAGTGCTGTGATGAACATACGGGTGTATGTGTGTTTTTGGAAGAATGATTTATTTTCCTTTTGGTAGATACCTAGTAATGAAATTACTGGGTCAAATGGTAATTCCATTCTTAGTTCTTTAAGAAATCCCCAAACTGCTCTCCACAGTGGCTGAACTAATTTTCATTCTCATCAACAGTGTAATAAGTGTTCTCTTTTCTTCACAGCCCTGCCAACATGCTGTTTTTTGACTTTAATAATAGCCAGTCTGACTGGTATGAGACGGTATCTCATTGTGGTTTTGATTGGCATTTCTCTAATGATCAGTGGTAATGAGCATGTCTTCCATATGCTTTTTGGCTGCTTGTATGTGTCAAGTGCATCTCTGATCCACATGGTCTTCCTTCTGTCACTGGAGCTGAAGGTGAAGACCTGTCTTAGGCTTGTGGCAGAGAGAAATAATAGTATTATGCAATGGCCCTTGAATGGCTTCTGTTTAGAAATGGAACATGTCACCTCCACTCATACACCATTGGCTAAAAAAAGTCACGTGGCCAAGCCTGGCATTAATGTGACAGGAAGTGTAATTTTATCTCGGAGAGGTGCAGCAAATATTTGGAACAAAGAAACAATCTACTAGGAGGTGCAGGAGAGAGAGGGAAGACTCTATATGGACCACAAGCTTTGTGAACTCAGTGGGTGATGATGCTGTACCTCTCTACTGGACTCAGCTCCCGCAATGGCTAAGACAATTTCTCTTTGCATCCATGGTACTATGAACAGCAGAAGTTCTCCATGTTGCATAGGGCAGCTCTGCTTCAGTCTGCATTGGCTGGAAAGTTCTGCCTCATGTTGCTCCCATCTTGCCCCAGGACCAGCAGGCCAGCTGGAGCATGCCCCTCTCATGGCAAATGGTAAAAACACAAGAAGGCAAGCAGCAACATGTGAGGCCGCTTGGGGCTTAGGCTCAAGACTGTGGTTTTGTCACGTTTGCAATTGACCAAATCAAGTTACATGGTGAAGCCCAAAGTCAAGAGGCGGGGATCCCGTACACTTCTCCCACAATGAGGCCACGCAAGATGAGGCTATGTGTGTCATGCTGATGGTGAAATCTAGGGCCAAAGATTCATTGCCCTCCAAGTTCTAATATCTCTTCCAGACAATAGGTCTTTAAATGTGGAAACATAGTTCCATCTACGCTTAGCTTCTTTGTTCCCTTCAGTCATTTCTTATCACAAAGGTAGCTTGGAGCTCTGGGTGAGGAAATGGAAGTTCCAGGAGAATAAAATAGGTCTCTTACATCCCACAGGGTTATAGGAAGAACCAAGTGAGGAGATTGTTATATAAGTATTTGGTAAATTATGTTGGTCTATGCACATGTTATAGGTTCTCATGGCATGGAATATAGTATTTTATCATGTATTTTATTAGTATCATATCATGGAATATAGTATTCATGTATTTTATCAGTATCATATCAGAGCACCTTCTGGTCATCTGATCCTACATGTTCACACCTTTCTGGACCTAATATCCAGATGTGACCTCATCTGTGTGGCATTACCCCTCTTGTTATGAATACAGTATGCCCAGAAATTATATTCCATTATGTACACTTATGTCCCACTTCTAGCAGTGTGGTGCTGCCGAGAAATGCAGACATGCTGGAGGAAATGAGCAGGATGAACAAGAGGCCCAGGCAGTGCCACCAAAAGTGAGAGGAGGAAAGAACTAGGGGAACAGTAAAGGAAGGAGTGGTACAGAGCCACAGGCCTGAAATGAAAATCAAAGCCCAGTCTTGCCCAGATGCAGATAGAGGCATCGTCTTAAATAGGAATGGCACTGAACACTCTAGAGACTGAGGTACTATGCTTTGCAAATTTCAATGTGTTTCACATATATGGCCTTACTGATTAGTAAGTTACCAGGAATTATAGTCAGAAAGGATCAGAACATTTTTCAATGGAAGGTAGGCAAGTTTGGAACCCAGGCCAGAAGCATGAGGGATGCTTTACAGGGTACCTCTGTCTTAGGCCAGGGGTTATACTGAAGGCCCCTTAAAGTCCATCTTGATTGGAGTTCACTGATTACGTTGGCTTCTGGCACATCATCTAGAAGCCCCATCATGTTCTCCAAAGGCAGAACTGTGTTATTAATCAAAACAGTGATATTAGGAAAAGCTTCAGGAAACTTGGGCTATAGTCCCAAGTCTGCCCATCATTTTCTGTGTGACACTGAGCAAATAGTTTAATCTCTCAGATTCATCTTTATGACCTCTAGCATGAAGGGACTATGAGAGACATGGAGGGGTGCCATGCAGATCCTCCTTCAAGGCAAGATTAGCTGCTCCGGGCCAGAGCGTGATCAGAAGTTGGCCAGATTACAGTAAGAAGACAGCCTGCAGCTGTCAGCTCATTCAAGATCAGCTTCATTCTAAGTCACATCCTCCAGTGGAGGCAGCCACATCTCATGAGTAATTGAGGCATGATATAAACTCCTGGTCACTTGGGCCTGACACTGGACAACTCTAATGGGCAGCTTGTTCCAGAGTTCTGTGCTGGCTTGGCTGAGGCTTTGTCAAGCTCGTCTTGCAGTTCATCTTCTCCTTTTGCCTAGTCTTGCTTCCTCCCTTTCCTTTCACAGTGCAAATTCCCACTAAATATCTCACACCCCAATCTCCATCTCAGCATTTGCTTCTGCAATCTCTCTGACTGAATCTGTGACAGAAGCTAAGATGTGGTTTTGGAGCTGGGTCATTCATTTCCCAGCTGACTGTGTGAACCCCATTGCTGGCAGTGGCAGAGCACAGACAGTATATCCACTTCCCATCACTGTTGTTACAAACTGCCCCTTGAAACAACACAACCTTTCTATCTCACTGTTTCCATAGGTCAGAAGTGTAGTGTGGGTCTCTGGACCTTGGGCTAAACCAAGGCATCAGCAGGTTGCCTTCCCTTCTAGAGGTTTTAGGGAGAATCTGTTTCCTTTTCATACAGGTTGTTGGCAAAATTCAGTTCCTTGTGGTTGTAGGATCAAGGTTCTCCTTTTCCTATAGGTTGTAAACTGAGGGCTGTTCTTGGCTTATAGAAGCCCCCAAATTTTTATTTTGCCCGTAACCCTCTTCCCCTATCTTCAAAGCCAGCAGCAGCAGTTGGAGTCCTTCTCACACAAGAAAATCTCTCCAGCCTCTTCTTTCACCTCTGCATGCCTCTGACTCTCTTGCCTTCCTTTTCCACATGTAAGGACTCATGTGATTCAATTGGTTACTGGGATAACCCAGGATGGTCTCTGCATCTCAAGGTCCTAACCTTAATCACAGATGGTGGGGGTATCAGTGATGGGAACAGACACCATGTAGCATTTATGGCAAGCTCCAAAGGGAGAATCATAGCACAGCCTAGAAATGGGGAGAAAGGCCAGGCCATCACCAGCAGGGAATGCTTCACTTTATGAAAACAATGCCTGTTGTGCTTCTGGGCCCTGTGAGAGATAAACCATCTCCCCATGAGACATCAAGCTGCCAAATAACCAGAACTGGGTATCACGAGCTGGGTCCTAGGTGACTCACTAAGTTATAGCATTGGGCACACCCAGCTTTGCTCTGCAGTGAGTTAGAATTGGTCCATCTGGGACCGTGCCTGAGTAGAGGCAGAGGGACAGGTAAGGAACATGAGTGGGTCATGCAGAAACCCACAGCCCTGTCATTGTACCATCAGCACCCCCCACTCAGCCCATGCCTCTGGCTGTTTGGGACGGTGCCCTATAACCAGTTGAAGGAAGAGGAAAAAACCTGAGATTGGTTTTGGTATCATTTGTGACTCCTTAGATCACCTCCTTAGATGTGACTGCAAACTGGAATTGATAGCCTCACTCAGGGGTGGCCTTGAAAGACAGTGGTGAGAGAAAATTACCCCAAAGGGCTGAAGTTCAGGTACAGCCACTGGTCATCCACATTGCGTGGGGGGAGAAATGGCCTGAGGCTATGTATTAGTTCGTTTTCACACTGCTGATAAAAACATACCCAAGACTGGTGATTTATAAAGAAAAAGAGGTTTAATGAACTCACAGTTCCACATGACTGGGGAGGCCTCACAATCATGGCGGAAGGTGAAAGGCACATCTTACATGGCGGCAGACAAGAAAGAATGAGAGCCAAGCAAAAGGGGAAATCCCTTATAAAACCATCAGATCTCATGAGACTTATTCACTACCATGAGAACAGTATGGGGGCACCTGCCCTCATGATTCAATTATTTCCCACCTGGTCCCTCCCACAACACATGGGTATTACTGGAGCTACAATTCCAGATAAGATTTGGGTGGGGACACAGCCAAACCATATCAGATTAGATGTATAGAGATTTATGGGCAATGGCAAATGGCCTGGGTGGAGGTCTGGAAGGAGAGCAATTAGAAAACCAGAGCAACAGAATCTCAGGGGGAGGCAGGTGGGTGGGTAGAGGGAGCAGGCTCAATCTTTGAAGATCTTTGTCTTACAGTCTAATGCCCATCTGAGAGCACACACCATCAAACAACAAGGAGATGCAATGATCCCCCCATTTGACAGTGGCCTGTATCTGTCATTGTCACCCCAGCCTGGGAGGATGGGGATATGAACAAAGTGGCTGTAGTGCCTGAGAAGAATGCTCCACATGGAGAGGTGGACCTGAGAGGTGCAAGGAGGGCCTGGGGCAGACATGGAGATGACCCCAGATCCTCCTTCAAGAGAGGATTTGATGCCCAGCTGGGGCAGTGAGGTCAGCAGGCAGCCTCCAGCCATCAGCCCCTTCAGGATCTGTCTCAACTGCAGAGAGCTGCCTCACCCAAGGTCCTCCCCTTCCTGGGGGAGCCCGCATCTGTGGCTGCGTGAGGCAGGGGTATAACGGTCCGGCCAGTTTGGCTAGATGCAGGGTGTTTCGGGTGAGCCATACTCTAGAACTCCCCCCATGATTGGCAAGACTTTGACCAGCTGGCATCGCAGCTTGGCTCCTCCTGCCCAATCCTGCCTCCTCTGTCTCCTCTCTCAAGTGATGATTCCTGTTACGTAGACTACATCACAAACCCCGTGTCTTGAGAAACCGATATTGAGATGCATGAATAGATAGACGTGGCTATAGGCAGATAGAGATAGAACTGAAGTGATAAAAGGTAAGAGAAAAAAATGTTTTTCAATACCACAAACTCTCCCCTTTTCAAGGGTACTTGCTAACCAGGGATCTAATCCTCTGCAAGCATCTGAGCCTGTGGCTAGAGTCACCCAGCTCACTTGGCTCTGGACCCAAACATGCTAAAAAGTCGACTTCCTCTGACTCCAAGGAAGTGGGAGCTGCTTTTGTGAACATCCATGAAGAAGTCAGGCAGATTTTCTTTTTCCAGGCCCTGTCTTCCAGAGGGTGTCGTCCACTGTACTCTGAGGACCTCCAGGAGAGCAGGGAAGCCATTGAACTCATTTAATAGATAAAAAACCTCTAGTTTCTTGTGCACAGGCTTCAGGGACTTTTATATTTGGGAACCTTCCTGATGGCTGTCTGGTCAGGTCCTTCATGAGCACCACTCCTGGGCGGCCCCTGTTTAAACCTTTTCCGTTTGGAAAGATTTTCATTCTGGCACGAGTGAGTTGGTCATGAAACAGCTGGGACAGAGAAATAAACATGAGCAGCAAGTTTACCAGATCTGAGCTGAGCCACAGCCCTTTCACTTACTGTATAAGTTTGGTCAGTCCCTTGACTTCTTTAACCTTCAATTTTTTCTTTTCTGCAGTGGGATTGCTAATAACCCCCACTCTGCAGCGTGGCCGTGAGGGCTGGATTCAATGCTGACTGCATGGCCCTGTGCTGGGAGCTTGGGCTACCGTCCTATCCAGACAAACTGGGTGTCCTGCACACAGCTCCTTGTCTACATTTTGCTTTAGCTTCAGTGGTGGTGGACAGTTCTGGGCTTTCAGACTTACCTTGTTTTGACAGCCTGCAAGCGCAGGACATTAACACCCCAGGGGTGAGGGTTCTGCCACCAATGGTACAAAAAATACTGGTGGGTTAAAACTCCCATCCCACTCCTTTCCTACAGAAGGCAGCTCTGGAAAGCATCTGACACATCGAATTGCGCTCCTGTATGCCGCAACCACAGCCTTGAAATGCATCCTGATGTTGGCTTTTCATTTGAACCTGATCCCACACTCCTCTTTTCCAGAATCACCTCCTAAGCAAACTACCTGCACCTGTGTCTTTGCCTTAGACTCTTTTTGTCTTAGCCATGTTAAGGTGGCCCCAGGCAACACCCAGACACTGCCCTTGAGGAGCTCATGGCATGGTGGTGGGGTCAGATGAGTGTAGTGGTAAACCTAACACAGTGATGCACAGCCAGCGATGGGTAAAGCAAAAAGAACTTTGGTCACGTAAAGGAGAGGTACCTGGACCTATCTTGGGTGTTATGGAAGACTTCCTGGAGGAAGTGGTGTTTAAGTTGAGACCTGGAAATTAAGAAGATTCTGGCCAAGTGAAGAGCATGTGTGTAGGTATAAGGTGATAGCAAAGGGTGGAAGGATTAAAGGCTACCCAGACAGAGGGCAGAGGGTACTCCAAGGAAGCCTAGAGACAGGGTGGCACTGACGGGGACTTGCAAAGAGTTACATGAGCCTGGACTCTACAGTGAGAGGGTACAAGTGGATCTGCTTGGGGACACTGCTATAGATGCTGGCAGTGGCTCTCACACATGGCTTTTTTTGGGCCACTGCATCCCGAACACCATAGGACACTACTGAAGGGGTTATTACTATGGATTCAAACTCTGTTAAAGATATGTGAATTTTAGGTGACTAACACAGCGCCTGCACAGACATTGCTTTAGTAATATATAATTTATTTATCATTCATTCACCTTGAGGTCCTTTCCCCTGTTCCCTTTGCCTATAGTCCCTCATCCTTCCCTACAATTTTGCCTTCACTCTCAATCTATTTTTTCTGCTGTATGGGAATATCCAACTGCTTCTAAGTTCTTAGTACACACACAAAAAATCATCTGGCCTGAAGACAGTCTGTGGATTCTGCCACCTGGTCCCTGGCTCTTTCAAAGGCAGGTAGGCATTGGTGGAGAAAAGGAAGGTCTGTCTCCTGACAGGTGGATGACATTTTATGGGGATAATAAGACAACTTTTGTCAAGCAGCCACGATGGGTCCTAACAATGTTTGGGTGTGGATATTTGAGTGAGGCCCTGGGCATATGAGAAAATCCCCAGGGGGAGTTTCTTTCTTAACATGTGTGATGCGCTTCCAAGGCTGGAGCCAGGAAGAATAATAGCACTGAGAAGAGATCCACTAGCTTCCCTAGACTGCAAAGAGGCTAATGAAAAAACAAAGATGAAGAACCCTGCCTTGAGCCACCTTTGGGTCCGTAATCCTGGCTCAGTGTCTGCCTTGGAGTGGGGATGTCATTTACAATTAACTGGCTGGAAAGGGAAGGGGTGCATGTATTTATTTACTGATGACCTACCATGGCCAAGGTCTTTTGTTACTATGAGAATAATGATGATGTGAATATTGTTATCCCCATTGAACAGATAAGAACATTGAGGGCCAAAATGAAATGTTGAACAAACTGGCCAAAGAAAATCTGGTGATTTTCCAGTTGCCAAGACAATATTTGTATGCAAGCTGGTCTGATAATCCCCTTCTCAATATACCTTCCTCCTTTCTCTGGAAGGGTCAAATTAAGTCAAGACTTAACATTTCTCTATCCTGTCTTAAAAATAAATCAGGGCCAGGCATGGTGGCTCACACCTGTAATCCTAGCACTTTTGGAGGCCCAGGCGGGTGGATCACTTGAGGCCAGGAGTTCGAGACCAGCCTGGCCAACATGGTGAAACCTCATCTCTACTAAAGATACAAAAATTAGCTGGGCATGGTGGCACACACCTGTAATCTCAGCTACTTGGGAAGCTGAGGCACAAGAATTGCTTGAACCCGGGATGCAGAGGTTGCAGTGAGCTGAGATCATATCACTACACTCCAGCCTGGGTGACAGAGCAAGATTCTGTCTCTAAATCAATCAGTCAATCAATCAATCAATCAATCAGTCAGTCAGACCCCTCTCTTTTTCTCAACCATGACCCCAAGCAGCAAAGATGCAAAGCAGCCCTGGGAAGCTGGCACTGCAGCTGCATCCATGGATCCCAAGTGGCCCTATGCCCAAACTGAAATTATGCAATGACTTCTTGAGCTCTGCATCCTTTGAATCAGCTGCATCCTTCAAATCTCAACCAAGTTAAAGCTTATTTTCAGAGAAGAGGAGGAAGAGGATTTTATATCCTTACAATGATCAAATACCCAAATAACCATTGCAATCACATGACAGTTAAAAGTATGATATCTAGAATCAGCTTTCCTGGCTTCAAATGCTTGTTACTTCTCTCAATAGCTGTGTGACCTTGGGCAAGTTTCTTAACTGCTCTGTGCCTCAGTTTGATCATCTATTAAATGTGGATAATATAGTTCTTGCCTTCTAGAGTTGTGAGAATTAATTAAAGGCATAAAGCACTAAGAATAGAACCTGGAATAGGGTTAAACACTGAATATATATTAGCTTATTTTCTCCTCCTCCTCCTCTTCTTCCTCCTTCTCATCATCATCATTTCATCATTCTATCCCACACCTCTCTACTCCCTAGACAGAGGCATCTTATTGGAAAGGTATACTTGTTCCAAGCTCCCAGGACTCCCTGGGCTTGTTTCTAGGCTCTTTTCACACTGAATTTCAGCTGTCTGCCTCGTTGTTTCCTCCTCTTCTAAAAAGTGTGCTCCTTGAGGACTGGAGATATTGTCTAAATTAGGGTTCTTATCCTGGATCTTTTGAATTCAGGGCTTTTATTAACTTGGATGGGAAACTTACATCTTTATTTTCATAACCATTTCTATGCCAGTGGTTCTCAAATGCTCAGAATTACATCAAAGGCTTCCTCAAACACACACTGGTGGGTCTCCACTATGGTGAATAACCATCCTGGTTTGCCTGGGTCTAAGGTGTTGCTAGGATGTGGGATTCTCAGTGCTAAAATTAGGAGCATCCCAGGCTAATCAGGATGAGTTGGTCACCCTACCTCTAATCCCAGAGTCTCTGATTCAGTCTGAGGTGGGGTTCAAGAACGTGGATTTGGAATGGTTCCTAGATGATACCCATGTTGGGATCACAGTCTGAGGACTCTGCCCTAAATTTTATACACTACTATTATAAATGGAGCAATACACTGCAATATTTTCTTTTTTTTGAGACAGCGTCTCACTCTGTTCCCGAGGCTGGAGTGCAGTGGCGCAATCTTGGCTCACTGCAACCTCCACTTCCCAGGCTCAAGGGATTCTCCTGCCTCAGCCTCCCAAGTTGCTGGGATTATAGGCACATGCAACTACCACCTGGCTAATGTTTGTATTTCTAGTAGCGATGGGGTTTCACCACATTGGCCAGGCTGGTCTTGAACTTCTGACCTCAAATGGTCCACCTCCCTCAGCCTCCCAAAGCGTTGGGGTTACAGGCATGAGCCACCATGTCCAGCCCACACTGCAATATTATTAGTAGTACCTGTGGCTTTACCACAACCAGAAATTGTATATATTTTCTTTTTTTTTTGTTTTGAGACAGAGTCTTGCTCTGTCTCCCAGGCTGGAGTGTAGTGGCATGATCTTGCCTCACAGCAACCTCCGCTTCCCAGGTTCAAGCCATTCTTGTGCCTCAGCCACTTGAGTAGCTGGGATTACTCTGTGCGCCACCACACCTGGTTAATTTTTATATTTTTAGTAGAGACAGGGTTTTGCCATGTTGCCCAAGCTGGTCTCGAAATCCTGGCCTCAAGTGATTGGCTCACCTGGGCCTCCCAAAGTGCTGGGATTATAGGCGTGAGCCACTGCATCTGGCCAGAAATTGTATATATTTTCTTATCACATTATAGTTGTTAGATAGATCACATTATAGTTGTCAGATAGCTCAAAATATCATTTATATTCATTATGTTGAAATTATAGTTGTTATGAGACAGCTTGCTCAATTTATTATTTAATTAGTTAAATAAAGATGCATATATATTACTCTACTACCACTTCCATTTTTAATATTTTGATAGCTACATTTTAATGTAATTGATTTCTTTTATAATCTTAAATCTATTTTTTAAAAATATTGCTCCGAGAAAGGATCTGTAGAATTCCACAGATTGCCAAAGAAGTTGATGGAACAAAAAGACTAAGAATCTTTGCTCAGGGCCAACTCTGTGGTCTTGCACCAGGCATAGGGACTAACATGCAGTAGGAACTGAATAAAAGTTTGATGAGTGAATGAGACATCTTCTGTGATGGCTGTCTTTTCATTAATACACAAAATATTTATGGAGCACTTAATAAGTGTTAGGCGTATAACCATGAATAAGCAGGCCCACTTCCTGCTCCTCAAGCATTTATAATCCACACAGGAACATCTATAGAGAAGCAACCAGATGACATGAAGCCCGCAGTGCCAATTTCTTTTCTGAAGTTTTCGTAATTTCAAATGCCTTCCTCACACTCCGCTTCCACACCCCCATTCTGCCCTCCACGCTCTGCCAGCACAATCTTTCTAAGACACACATGGAGTCCTTTCACATCTAACCTTATGCCATCTGGTGGCTCTCCCAGTCCAGGGGAGAAAGCACATACTTGATGGCAGGGCTCACCTGGCCTCCCTGTCTCCTACTCCCACCCTCACCCCATCTCAAGCTTCTGGTGGTTCAGGACATCAAGTTATTCCTACCTCCAAGCCTTTTCTCAGGCAGTACCCTCTGCCAGGAATGGCCTCTCAATTTCTTACTCTGTTTTACCAGACTAACCCCTACCTGTCTTTCAAGACTCAGGGCAACTTACCCTTTTCTACTTATCTACTGATCCTATTAATCCCAGCTACTCAAGTGGCTACCCTTTTCCTTTTCTCATGCTTCCTCCCACCACAGTGGAACTGACCCCTCATGGGGTCAAGGCCTGTCATGATATTCCTTCTGTGCCTCTTTCTTCTTCTGACACAGCCCAGCCACCCTTCATGGCACAGATTATCCTTCCTATCTCCCCTGTGGCACACTGCCCATCACTAGGTGGGTGATACTAAGTTGGAACTTGCAGCATATTGCCTGACACCCAAAAGGGCTTGCAAATATTACGATAATCATTATTATATCAGTTCTTTCTCTACCTTTCCCCCCACAGGAGACAATAGTTCTGGCAAGTAACCATCCTTGACAGTCATTTTGCCATGCCTTTTGCCCAATCCAGAACCTTGGATAGCATCTACTTCTTTGCTTGTCAGAACCTTCTTCTCAAGAAGGCTTTGAAGGAGCTCTGTGATCAGCCAGCTTCCTTGCTAGTCACCTTGTTTTTCCCACTTTTCTGCTCCAGGAAAGCAAGCCTGCCTCTTCTCTCTCCCAGGAGCCCACCAGACTAACTCTGTGTCTCCATTCATGGTTGAAATGCTATCCTCTCTCCTTCCTGACTAGTCAGAAAGAATCCTCTCCCATTAAGGTGGGCCCTTTCAGATGATTTAGTGACTTGATGATTGTATTAGTCCATTTGCGCTGCTATAAAGGAATACCTGAAACTGCCTAATTTATAAATAAAAGAGGTTTCTTTGGGCTCATGGTTCTACAGCCTGTAGAGGAAGTGAGGTGCCAACATCTACTGGTGAGGGCCTCAGGAAGCTTACAATCATGGCAGAAGGTGAAGGATGAGCAGGCATGTCACATGGTGAGAGAGGCAGAAGGAGAGGGGGAGGTGCCAGTCTCTTTTAAACAACCAGATTGCACATGAACTCACAGGTTACAATGAGGGCAGCACCAAGCATTCATAAAGAATCCACCCCCATGACCCAAACACCTCCCACTAAACTCACCTCCAACATTGGAGGTCAACATTCAATATAATATTTGAAGAAACCATTCAAACCATGTCAAAGATTCCTTCAAAGACCAAGGTATTCACCATCTCTGTGCCTGCTGTTCCAGGTCACTGGTATCATGTTCACATTAGGAGTATGGTGGCTTGCAGAAGTTTCACGTGTCACATCCCAACAACAGATTATTTAGAGGAAGAAAAAAATGTTGTTCCTTGTGGCTCTTCCCTCTGAAGGAAGAAAATTCTCCCAGATACCCTCCCAACAGGCTCTCTCATTTCTCAGTGGTCAGAATTAGGTCATATGCTTATCCCTGGACCTATTATTGGCAAGGGTCAGGATGAGCAGGGAGGCTGGGGCCAGTTCTGGAAGGTTAGTCAGTGGAACAGCAATGTCATCATCACCTGGGAGCTGATCAGAAATTCAGATTCTCAGACTCCAGCCAAGAACTATGGAATAAAACGTCTGGGTGTGGCCTCCCTCCCAAATCTGCATGGCTATTAAGTGGGGATTCTGATGCTAATTTGAGAATCTGTTTGGATTGACCTCCTGGGAGGAAAGGTTTGCTGTGGAGTTAGCTACAATGATGAATTCAACTATCTTTATCACACATCACTTTCCCTCAATACCAATCCACATGCAGCTTCCAGAACTTGCCATATTCCTCTGCCACCCTGACTTTACCCAAGTTGTGTCCCCTCCAATATGCGATATCTCTCCTTGATTATTGGACACATTTCTGTCCATCCTTTAAGATACAATGTATCAACCCTCCTGTGATGAATCTCTCCTCTGTGCCCAACAGACCCCTTCCAACCTCGTCCTTTGGGCAGCCTGCATTACTTGCTAGATCTCTTTACAGACCTGTTTTTTCCTCCACTAATTTGATCTTAAAGAACATATCCTTCTTACCTTTGTGGCCTGAGCACAGAAAGAATGCTCCATATTTATTTGTGGAATGAAGAAGATGGCTTAAGTTCTTTTGGGCCTTGGGAAGGTTGGTGGGTGAATGTTTATCTTACCTCTTCCACATCTGATGAGGATTGTAGTGGGCAGACCATAGACTTGGGAATCAGACCAGCATGACGTTGAATCCTACTCTGCCTTAAAAGCTATGTAGCTTGAATTAATTCAGCTTATTTGAGCCTCAGTTTCCTTAGCTGTAAAATGGGGCTGGTGATGTCTATCTACTATGATTGCTCTGTGGATAAATGAGAAAGTGGTAACAAAAGCCCTGGAACGCAGAAGACATCTGGGCAACAGTAGTTGATTGATTCCCTGCCTGCTCATGACTGAGGCTTGCCCCCTTCAGCCCTCTCCATCCAAGCAGTAATTTTGGTAATTGGAAGCTGGAAAATACTATGTAATTTCTTGCATTTCTTAGTCCTCTCAGTTGACTGTGGGCATCTACCTCTACTTTAAAAGGTGAGTAGTATCTGAAAGAAATTGCTCAATGACTCTCTCTCTCGTGTGTGTATGTGTGTGTGTGTCAGAGAAAAGAGAGAGACAGATGTAAGAACACACACACACAGAGAAAGAGAAAGGAGGAGAAACAGAGCATGGCAATCTTCCTTTTGCGAGTCTAAACAAAAGGGTCGAATGTTGTCAATTTTACACTGTTGTTGTGCTTTGCCAGGAAACACATATGGTTCCTCCCTTGAGGACATTGGACTGGATGCTTCTCTGCCTGCAAGGTCCTTGCCTCTTGTAAGTGGTCCGTTGTGTACCATGCTTGAGAACTCACGATTCCAGCAGAGAGTTGGTAGCTGGCTTGGCACAGACCTGGAACTAATCGATCACTCATAGCCGTTGAAAGGCTTGGTGAAGAATCACTCATCAGGAATCCCAGTTGCCACAGTGTCCTCTCCTGGGAGCTCTGGACAAAACGGTGTGGTGTGGGATGGTGGCAGGAGCCCCAGTTAAGGACTCTGGAGACCCTCGAGCCTAGAGGTCCCCTCTGGTCACTCACTGTCCGTGAGAAGTCGAAAAGTTTCTCAGCCCTCTGGGCTTCTGGCCCTTTGTAAGTACAAATAGGAATAGCCATGTGGCCACAGCCAACCCCATAAGGTAGTTATGATGGATAAAATGCACATATTTGGTGAAAACATTTTGAAATGCATACGCACGTGGAAAATAATAAAATGATAACAACAGCAACAACAGTGATCCTATTACTAGTTTCACCTGGGGCTAACATTTGGCCGAGTGTTATGACAAACTTTTAATCAGTCAGTGTCTGAACTTTACTGCTTCCTACACCTTTTGAATTCCCCCGCTTTGCCTCAGACCTCAGCGATTATGTGTTCATGGACATGCAGCTTCTGGTGCAGCACTGTTTATCTTCATCTACCCCCATCTCAGTGTTTCCCTAAAATCATCCCGAAGATTTCCTTTCTCCCCATACCCAGGTGCTGGACTAAAATGAGCTAGCTGGGAGAAAAAGAAAGGAGGTGTTGACATTTTTAGAGGCAGGATGGTTTTCAAGGAAGAGTTTTTTTTTTTTCTCCATTTGCAGGTGAAGTAAAGCAAGTGAAAGGGTAAGTGGGGAAATAATTGAGGAGGGGGGAGGTGACCAGTCACTTTTGTCTCTGAGTTAAGAATATCTTCCTGACTTTTTCCTTTCTCCAGACATCTGTGCACCAGCAGAAAATGATCTGTTAAAAACAAAACAAAACAAAACATAAAAAATGCTTTTAGCTTCTAGTCAGAGCTATGCAATGTGCATACTCAGTTGCTTGTGAGAAACCGGAGAGGCTCTCTGGAAATGAGTGTGTGGCCACTCAGTCTTAGGAAACTGGGGCCTTGGTATAGAAAGTTCTTAGACTATGGCAGAAAATTGGTAAATTCATTAATTCATTACACAGACCTTTATCGAGTTCCTATCTGAGCTTGAGATGTCCTGAACTTGAATTTTTCTCGTATCCCCTGGCATGGGGGCTGGCTCACCATGCAGGGATTGCAATGTTTTAAGTGCTCAATAAATGCTTCTTAAAAAATCAGATAAAAAAGGATAAAGGTGGGTAGGTGCCCCTAACCTCAGCCGGCTTCAGAGGTTCCCAGTTCAATAGCACTTCCTTGGATTCCTTTACAAAGTTATTTCATGCTCCCTTCAGCCCATTTTCCCTCAACAGGAACCTAAAGGAAAAGTATACTTCGAGATGGATTCAAAGCCATTTCATACTGCAGTATGAATAAATGACTGGATGTGGTTCATGTTTGTTCCTCCTACAATGGTTTGTAGAGTTACAGTAAGAAATATGTCCTGTGAACTCTAGGAAGCAGCCACTCAGTAATGAGTGTAGATGCAGAATGGAAACACTTGGGTTCTAGACCTATCTAGATGTGAGTTGTGAGGTTATGGCCAAGTCTCTCTTTTCTTACCTATAAGTTGGGTGTGATAGGCAGTAGAATGATCCCCCAAAGTTGTCCATATCATAATTGCCAGAACCTGGGAATATATGATCTTACATGGCAAAAGGGACTCTTTGCAGATGTGACAAAGTTAAGGATCTTGAGATGGCAGGATTATCACAGGTGATTGGAGTGGGCTCAATATACAGTTGGCCCTCTGTGTCTGCAGATTCTGCACCTGCATATTCAACCACAGATGGAAATATCTGGGGAAAAATACAACAATAAAAAATAATGCAAATAAAAATAATATAGTGTAACAACAATTTACATAATATTTAATTGTATTAGGTATTGTAAAGAACCTAGAGATAATTTAAAGTACATAGGAGGACGTGTATAGATTATATGCAAATGCTCCACCATTGGATTTAAGTGACATGAGCATCTGTGGATTTTAGTATCTGAGGGGGTCCTGAGACCAATCCCCATGGATCTCAAGGAATAACTAATCATAGGGTCTTTATAAGGAGGCAGGAAAGTCAGGGTTAGAGAAGGAGATGTAATCACAGAAACAAAGATCAGAGAGAGAAAGAGAGAAGGAGAAAGAGAAAGAGAGAGAGAGAGAGCGAGAGAGATCTGAAGATGCTACACTGCTGGCCTTGGAGAAGGAGGAAGGGGTCTTCAGCCAAGGAATGAAGGCAGCTTCTAGGAGCTGGAAAAAGCAGGAACACATTCTCCCTTGGAGCCTCCAGAAGGAACACAGCCCTGCTGACATTTTGATTTTAGCCTACTGAGACACATTCTGAACTTTTGACTTCCAGAACTGAAGAATAATAATGTGTTTTATTTCAAGTCACCAAGATTTTGGTAATTTGTCACAGCAGCATAGAAAACCAATGCATTGGTATTGTGATATCTCTCAGGTTTTTGTTAGTTGCAAGTAACCCAGGCGGCAGTGCCCCCATAGGAGAGATTTATGAGCAGTAAACTGATACCGCACTAATACCAGCTACCATCGTTTAAATGCAAAAGGGTTTGAGTTCTAATGGGGGAACAACAGGCATCAGCAACAGGCAATGTATATTTTAAGGGGCAGCACCTCTAATTTTGAGGTGACCCGTGTAGATGATCCTGTCAGTGCCTCATCATCTCCCTTAAGCCATGCACTCCTGCCAACGTCCAGCACCAGGACCTCATCTTCATGCCTGAGAGATAGTTGTTTCAGGAACCATGAAAAGCTCCTCTGCCTAAAATGCCAAAAATGCCAGGGCATCAGCGCTCCCGAGGAACAGCATCAGTCTTTCCTGCAAATACCCCAGCTCCCTTGCCCCTCAGGTGGGATTCTTCCGAGCATGTAATTCATACAATTTCCCGGAATTTCCTGGAAGGATGAAGGCCCCATCCCATGCCCATCCCAAGAGCTACTAGAGTCACTTACTTTGTTAATAATGTACCATGTATTGGCTGCCTGGTCTTCCTCCCAAATCACTTTCTTACACCAGTGCATTTTTCCTGCACTTTCCAAAGAAACTAGTTGCCCACAGATCCTTTTTTCAGGGCCTACCTCTGGGAAAATCCAAATGGAGACACCTTAAAATCTCACTGCCTAGGCTGTTGCTAATGCTGGCTAGTATGGTGCCCCACACCCACGGTGTCTTGATTTTGTTTCAAGGCCTAACTTGAGTGACAGGTAACATGGCATAGAAGAAAGACCACAGAGGGGAAGGGAGCCGGGTCAGGGACTGTGCCTCTCTGCCTCATTCCCATCTGACCGGGATGTCATGGGTTTCCTGGGTAGCCTCTTTGGACCACAGTATTCACATGCAGAGTATTCCTCCAAAGGGCTGACCTAGGATTGGCGAGTTCTGAGCAGTAGAGGAGGAGGGTCCCGTGACCCTTTGGTAGGCTAAGACAAGTCCTTCTGCTCTCAGATGGCTACTCTGGGGCAACCCATTGCAGCAACTAGGATCTTGGCATGGCCATGGGACAATGTGTGCTGAGAAGAGACTCCAGAGGGTGAATGCCAGAGTGAAGGTGGTCAGAGTCTGGGGAGAAACCCAGCTTCCCCCCAGCCCCACCGCTGTGCTTCTTCTACCTTTGTTATAGTGGACAGATGCAGCTGCAAGGCATGCTGGGACCTTGGCCCAGCTCCAGTTAGGGTGTGGGAGGAAGCAAGCCAGTCATTGGGGCCAACAGGGCAAATGAGGAAGCAGGGCAGAAAATGCTTCACTGAGGGCTGGAAGGGGAAAGGAATCAGAGAAATGTCCACACAGATGTGCAGGAGGCAGAAGAAGCACAAATACAACAAGTGAGCAAACAAATCAATCTGTAATTACAAATCGTGAGAGAGTCTATGAACAAGAATGGGGGGGGTGTCACAGAGGAAATTAAGTTTGAGCTACAGCATGAAAGATAAGAAGAACCATCCATGCAGAAGCTAGGGGCAGAGTGTCAGAGCAGAAGGAGCAAGCCAGATGGCCCTGTGGAGAAGCGAGGACATGGCCACCTTTTTCACCCTGTTCTGAAAGCTGCTCAGTGAAGCCAAGAAGGCAGAGGAAGCCCACAAGTTACCTCTCTCCCCTGTAAGTGATCGCTCCAAGCCCCAGACATTTTCTGCAACACACAACAGGAAGGAAGGAAGGAAGGAAGGAAGGAAGGAAGGAAGGAAGAAAGGAAGGAAGGAAGGAAATTAACCTTTGCTGGATGCTTACTTTGTGTCTGCTGCTTAGAGATACATTTTTTTCTACAATGTATGTTCACCATGACTTTGGACCTGGGTAGGAATTTGACAGTTCGTTAAAAGAGCAAACTAAGCCAAGGTGGTAGGCGTGGCAAAGCTGATAGGCATTGGAACCAAAATTCATCTTACGTTCCACGTGACTGTAAAGGCTATGTTCTCACTTTCCCTTGTGCTTCCTCTAGAAAGTGAAATGGGGACAAATGCAGTTACGAAGGTTTGGCACCTCCTGTCTGATAATACTGTGAGGTTCATTAGCAGCTTCTCCATCACCGGCTTTGTCACACTTCCTCTCTATCTCTTCACAAGGGTCCCAGTTTTCTCACCCATAGTCTGTTCTCCTGTTACTATCTTCTCTCACCTTGGAGAGCTATTACCTCTGTGATGCTCGGGAGTCGGAAAGGGGTCGCAGGGGATGAAGACGTGTAATGGAATGCCACAGAGGTAATAATAACGGTCCCTTCCTGAGAGCCCACTCTGAGCCTTTTCAAGTGTTTCTTCTCATAGAATCCTCAAAAAGTCTGTTCAGGAAGTCATGAATCCCATGCGTTAGTTTTATCTCCTGTGCCTGCAAGTAGTAGAAATAAGGCCAGCCTAATTTAAACCCTAGAAAATGTGTGTGGAGGTTGTTATTAAGATAAAAGAGTGTCTTGGCTGGGCGTGGTGGTGGCTCATGCCAGTAATCCCAGCACTTTGGGAGGCCGAGGTGGGCGGATCACCTGAAGTCAGGAGTTTGAGACCAGCCTGGCCAATATGGTGAAACTTCATCTCTACTAAAAAATGCAAAAGTTAGTGGGGTGTGATGGTGGGCGCCTGTAGTCCCAGCTCCTCAGGAGGCTGAGGCAGGAGAATTGCTTGAACCCAGGATGTGGAGTGAGCTGAGATCGTGCCACTGGTCTCTAGCCTTGGAGACAGAGTGAGACTCTGTTTCATAAAAAAAAAAAAAACAGATAAAAGAGTGTCTCATGCAACCTAATAGCAAGAATCAGCACACTTCAGGGAGGTGCTTGAACCATAGCCTACAAAACTGGGTGGTCTTGCTCCCTGCTGCCCCTATCTCTGCTCCTCTCTGAAGAGCTGTCTTCTGTTTCTTTCTTTCTCACCCTCTCTCTGTCCAGATAAGCTTGGCCCAAACCTCACTAAAGAAACATGGTAGCATCATGTCTGTCCTGAGTTTACATGTCATGAATTCAAACACTCAAATGATCTTTCTCTTTGTTCTAATTCCAGATATTCAGGAAAGGGTCCAATCATCTGCAGCTAGGGAGAAAAGGCATTGCAACAAAAACCAGGACTGCTGTAAACTCCTCGTAGTGGGAGAGTGGCAGGATGGGAGAGGCATGCAGTAATGCTTACAAAGTACGGGCCAGGGAGAAATGGCAATATGTGGCCATTACACCCCACTATGATGGAGAGGAAATGAAGCTTCGGACAGGTCAAGTTTATAATGTCATACAGCTTGTCTGGAAGCACTTTGTCTAACTAGTTCCCCAGCCCTTTTTTTTTTTTGTGCCATCCTAGTATTTTTCACAGTGTGGGACACATGCCAAAGACAGTATTTGTGACGATTTTAGGTGCTACACTAACAGATATTTAGAATTTCATGTATATTAGTGATATAATTCAGCTGTGTCCCCACCCAAATCTCCTCTTGCATTGTAATCTCCATAATCCTCACACATCGTGGGAGGGACATGGTGGGACGTGATTGGATCATGGGGGCGGCTTCTCCCATGCTGTTCTCCTGATGGTTAGTAAGTTCTATTGAGATCTGATGGTTTTATAATCATCTGGCATTTCCCCTGCTGGCATTTACTCTCTCTCCTGCCACCTTGTGAAGGAGGTGCTTGCTTTTGCTTTGCCTTCCACCATGACTGTAAGTTTCCTGAGGCCTCCCCAGCCATGCAGAATTGACTCATTACATTTCATGAGTCAATGAAACCTCTTTTCTTTATAAATTACCTAGTCTCAGGTATTTCTTTATAGTAGTACAAGAATGGACTAATACAATTATAAAAATGATAACCACCACATAAAACCCATAATATAGAACTTTTTATTAAAAAATTGATGTGGTGTTGGTGAAAGAATAGGCAAATAGAGCAGTGGAACAGAATAGAGAGCCTAGAAGTAGAATCACATAAATAAAGTCAACTGATCTTTGGCAAAGGAGGAAAGGCAATACAATAGAGAAAAGATAGTCTTTTCAACAAACAGTGCTGGAGAAACTGGACGTGTATTATACATGTAAAACATGATTATTGGCATAGACCTTACATTCTTCAGAAAAATTAACTCAAGATGGATAATAGACCTAAATATAAAAAGCAAAACTATAAAACTCCTAGAAGATAACACTGGAGAAAATCTAGATGGCTTTGGGTTTGGTGATAACTTTTTAGACGCAACACCAAAGATATGACCCATGAAAATAATTGATAAGCTGGACTTCATTAAAATTAAAAATGTCTGCTCTGTGAAACACATTGTCAAGAGAATAAAAAGATAAGTCACAGGCTATGAGAAAACATCTGCAAAGCAAATAGCAGATAAAGAATTGTTGTCCAAAATATACAAAGAACTCTTAAAATTCAACCATATGGGCTGGGCACGGTGACTCACGCCTGTAATCTCAGCACTTTGGGAGGCTGAGGCGGGCAGATCATGAGATCAGGAGATCGAGACCATCCTGGTTAACATGGTGAAACTCCATCTCTACTAAAAATACAAAAAATTAGCTAGGCATTGTGGCAGGCGCCTGTAGTCCCAGCTACTCGGGAGGCTGAGACAGGAGAATGGCGTGAACCAGGGAGGTGAGCCTGGGCGACAGAGCAAGACTCCGTTTCGAAAAAAAAAAAAAAAAAAAAGTCAACCATAGGAACACAAAAAATCAAATGAAAAAAGGGGCCAAAACCTTCGGTGTCCATACACCTCACCAAATATTTTTTTATTTTCAAATAAGCATGTTAAAAGATGCCCATATGTCATCAGGGAAAAGCAAATTAAAACAACAATGAGATCCTGCTACACACCTATTAGACTGGGAAAAATACAGAACACTGACAACACTAAGTTTTGGGGAGGATGTGGAGCAACCAGGATCTCTCATTTGTTGCTGGTGGAATGTAAAATGGTATAGCCATTTTGGAAGACAGAGTGGTGATTTCTTATAAAACTAAACATACTCTTACCATATATATGATTTAGCAATTGTACTTTTTGGTATTTATCCAAAGGAGCTGAAAACATGTCCACACAAAACCTGAACATGGATGTTTATAGCAGCTTTATTCATAATTGCCAAAACTTGAAAGCAATTGAAATGTCCTTTGGTAGGTAAATGGGTAAACCATGGAGCATCTAGAAAATGGAATATTTTTCAGCGCTAAAAAGAAATGAGCTACCAAGCCATGAGAAGATGTGGAGGAATCTTAGATACACATTATTGAGTGAAAGAGGCCAATATGAAAAGGCTACCTACTAAATGATCCCAGCCACATACATTCTGGAAAAGGTAAAACTACAGAGACAACAAAATATCCGTGGTTGTCAGGGCTGAGGGGGAAGAGGGAATGAATGGGTGGAGCACAGGGGATTTTCAGGGCAGTGGATTTCTTTAATGGCAGAGTGGATGCATGGCATTATACATTTGTTTCAGCCCATAGAATGCCCACCACTACCAAGAGTGAACCGTACTGTAAATTATGGATTCTAGGTTATAATGTTATGCCAATGAAGATTCATCAATTGTAACAGATGTACCACGTTGGTGTGAAATGCAGATACCAGAGGAGGCTATGCACGTATTGGGGCAGGGAGTCCATAGGAAATCTCTGTACCTTCTACTCAATTTTACTGTGAACCTAAAACCTCTCTAAATAACAAAGTCTATTTTTAAACATGTAAATAGAAAGCAAGCCAATTAAAAATATATTAAGTAAATCCTAGTATAAATGGTGTAGTATATAGGTATGACAAAAATTGGGACAGTTGTTTGCAAAGGACTAAAGTTTGGTAAATATCAGCAGGGAAATTATCATTTTGCCACTGGGTCTTTTTTCCTCCAAGGCCCAAAGACCTCACTGTACTATTTATTCTTTGGTTCACCAATCTTATCTTCTCTCCTCAAAACAATGACAACAGCAAAAACAAATCACCAAAACCAAAACCAAATCCCCAAAAACAGAGTGTAGGCCCTCGTTTCTACCCGTGTTTCCAAAGCAAAGCAACAGATGTCCATTAAGCATCTGCCCTGTGTTCATGTGTCATGCACAGCACACCCTGACAGGTTGAATCTTTTGAGTCTTTGTGCAGGCTCCATTCTTTGAGGGAAGGGTTTGGCTTGGGCCACCAGCTGGGGTGCAAATACATACCCTAATTTATGCAAACAAATTTATTATGAGATTCTTCAAACTTCTGAGAAAGTACATAGCTCTCTAGAGGTCTCTGGAGTTAGTTGTGGGGCTTGCTGGGCCAATGAGAAGACGAATCTCTAACAGCTTCCGTCACTGCCAGAGGGTGCTGTCAATGGAAGTGCCCATCCATTCTTATGCCTGCCTGGCTGGTACAGATCTCTGTGGGAGTCACTGGGGTGTACCAGAGGCTAATGTTTGCAAGCCTGGCAGTGATGACTGGATCTGGAGTGGCTTCCACGTTTAGCTAAACTGTGGTCCCAAACATCTCTCATTTACCCCTCTCTGCGCTTTGCCTAGGACACTAGCCTAGTCCATTCTCCTCTCATCCTTGGAGTAACTGCCTTTTTTGGGGTCCTTGGTATCCTTACCTGTCAGGAGACACCGTCTGGGACTATCCCATATCAACACAACAGATTTCTTTAACTTTTCATTTCTAAATGGGATGGGACTTTTGGGTGTTTCCCTTTAGAAAGCCTGGCTTTTTTTTTTCTGTAAAATGACCTCCAGAGCTCTGCCAACTCCAAAATGTTTAAAGGGGGCCCTGATTCAACTTGATGATAATCCATCCACGGAAACTCAGCTTGAACATTGATCAATTTGCCAAAAGACCATTTTTGTAAATTATCAAATCTTCTGAGTAACCAAAGAAACACTGATTTTAGTGATTTGTCAGTCTGTGGCAGTTTGTGGCATGGGGGCAGGGGGTTGGTTCAATAGCTAGTTCCTTGAGAACCTTGGTTGATTGGTTTGCATTTTGTCTCAGGGCAGAGTTTCAAGAAATATTTAATTAGTTCAAAGTTTAGAAATAGGGATAGTTCAGTCTTCCTATCAACTGCCCATCCTTCTATGGGCATCCAGTAGACACACTCTTTCAACATTCAGCTTTAGCTCCTAATTAAGTCTTTAACAATTTAATATGTTATAAATAAAAGAAAATCCTAAACTGGATTAAGATTCTTTAAACCCAAACCATAGAATGAAAACTATGAGCTCCACAGTTTTCTAACCTAGATATAATCCTATATTTGAGAATGTATTCATAGAGATAAAGCTGGATGGAAATTGACCCAAATGTCAATGAGGTTTTATTTTTTTATTTTTTGTCTTTAATGAAAAAAAAATCTCTTCAGTAAGTTTCATTCATTTTGTAAAGGTAACACAAGTGTGCACTTTGGCCATGTGAAAAAAAAATAGAATAGGGTTGCTTATTTTCTTAATAAAGTACACCGTTCTCAACACTTTAGAAACGCTGATCCCTGGGGAGGTGTGAATTCATTTGCTGAGAATGTCAGAAGCCACAGTTGACAATATAAGGCAAATGAGCCAACATTTCCCCTTTTGTGGCCGGCAGCAGGTATTGCTAATTGCAGCTCTTTCCTGACAATCTCAGAGTACCTTAAAATCTTTCTCAAGGCTTTGTTCCTGATAGAAAAGACAAAATGGTGAGCTTTGGGATAGGGTAAAATCTATTTGTCACTCTAGTGACGATTCTGCTGGATTATAATCTTTCACTGAGCTGGTTCTACTTGCTGACATTCTTCTCCACTGTTCCATATTCTATATTTTACTCTGCTGCAATGGTTGCTTTCTTGCATAAGAATATGTACATCTATTGTAGAGAATTATCCGTCATCCTGCCAGCCTTTGCTCATCCTTCTGAATTTATGTACAGAGAGTTGACAGCTCCAGCTCCCCTTCTTCTTAACTTGCTTCTGAAGAAACAGAGCCCAGGGTGGAAGCAGAAAGCTTGCCTCCATTTGTTATATGGCACACATTACATTACCACTGTGTCTTAGCAACACCCAACACAGTACATCTTGGGACACTGCTAAGCCGTTTCCTTGGCCACAGCCTACACCTCACATTCCACTGTGCTCCAGGCTCTGGACCTGTGGTCTTTCCATTTATGGAGAGGCTAAGGCTGCGAATTACCTGAATCTATGTCCAAAGAGCCCCCTTGGGGCTAAACAATTTTAGTAGACAGAAGTTTATTTGCCTGATCCTGCAGAACTGCCCACATGATTTGAGCAATATTTTCTTCTGAAAAGCCATGAAAGTCTCCAAAGTTATATTCAAGAGTATTTCTAACATCCTAATGCTTCATACATATCTTTTGTTTGTTTTGGCCTTTCTTGCAACACGTTTTAATTCTATGTGTGTGTATCTTATCTTCATGCTCCCACATACATGGGGGTTGGGGAGTTCTTTAGGGCAAGAACAGTTTTTTTTTTTTCACCTCCACATCTTAAGGGTAAGCCACATCATCTATTAATTAGTAGGCAACAAAATATACAGGACAGAACAGGACAAAGTATACAGGACAGGCGTCAGCATAAAATAAGAGATTTGGGGGTCAAATCCCAGTATTGACACATACTGATTGTGTAGTTGTGTGTGAGTTGCTAAAGTCTTTTATAATAACTTGAATAGGTCACATGGCTTTACAAAAATTAAGTAAAACATTTTTATAATGAAAATGGCAGCCTCTTCTGATCTCCCCTTCTCTGTCCTGCTTCTTATGAGCAATCACTTTTAACTCTTTGAACTATTTCTTCTGGTGGTTATCTCCAATTTCTTTAAATAATGGGCTTAAATTGCTCTTTTTGCTTTACACATTTAGATAATATCTATTGACATATTGCCATACTGTATTAGGACTTAACTCCTTTAATAAATAGCCCTTTAAATATCCCCACATTCTCTCAATAAATTTACATCACGATGTTTATTTAACTTTTGTTTTTATCAGGGTTTTCAGTATTTTAAATTTTGCTCTAGAGCCAGGTGGTATGCTGTGACTTTATTTCCTTCTGCAGTTTTTGTGCCATTTCACTTTTTCTAAAATTTCTGATTATTTTTCTTTTTTTCTTATTGCAATATCTTCTTTATAATTTTCCTCCATATTTAACTCGCAGAGCTTTAGCCAATCAGATAGTCTGCTCAGCATTTTTTATTAAAGTTCCTTTCCAGGTTGAACCAGTTTCCATTCTGGGATGCATGGCCATCATCCTGGAAATCCCTTGTATCTGCACCTAGCTGGGACCTCTGTTTTCTGCCTTCTACTCCCTTCTTTCTTGGGCTATTGCTCTATTTTGCTAGAGCATGCCCTTCTTTGCTGCCAAATAAGCAAAAGGTAGGCAAACGTAGGCAAATTTTCAGAACCTTGCGTGTCTGAACATGAAGATATTTTCTAATTGAGCTAGGTATAGGCTAGAAATTATTTTTCTTCAGTATTTAAAATATGCTTCCTGGTCTAGCATTGAGTGTGCATGGCAAGACATCCACCACCATTTGGATTATCATTCCTCATAGAAGACCGTTATAGGTTAAGTTGCAGCCTCCAAAAAGATATGTTGAAGTCTCAACCATTAGTTCTTCAGAATGCAGCCTTATTTGGGAATGGAAGCATTGTAGATGTAATTAATTAAGACAAGGTCATAGTGAAATAGGGTGAGCCTTTAATCCAATATAACTGGAGTCCTTACAAAAAGAGGGAAATCTGGACGCAGACACAGTGAAGATGGAGGCTGTGATTAGAGTTGTACTGCTGCAAGCCAGGGAAAGCCTGGAGCCAAGAAGCTGAACGAGGTAAAAAAGGGTCTTTCCTGAGAGGCTTTGGAGGGAGCAGAGCTCTGCCCACACCTTGATCTTGGACTTCTAGCTTCCAGAACTGTGAGAGAATAAATTTCTGTTGTTTTAAGTCACCCAGTTTGGGGTACTTTGTATGGCAGCCCTAGGCAACTAAACGGATACAGGAACTTCCCCCTCACCACCCCCCGCCCCAGTTTTCTGGAAGCCCTATTATCTTAAAAAGGTGTTATTGCAATTGAAGTATTGCTATAGACAGTTCCAAAAGTCAAATAGTCTTTAAGTTCTGTAGAACTCTCTAGAAGCACAACTTGAGAAAGGGATTCTTGTGGGGGTGATTTACTGAAAAAGTGACCTCCAGAAAAACCCTCCAGGAAGTGAGGGAAGGAGAGAGGCCTAAGGTAGTTTCAGCTGAAGTACAGCCTCAGTCTTATCCCATGGAGAGATCAGAAGTGCCCAGAGAGCTGTCCTTCCTGGAGGCAGGTATCTCTGCATCGTTACAATTGGATCCATATCTATTACTCATCACCTCCCACCTCTCCTCATTCTAGATTCCCTCTCACTCAGATAGCACTTCTGCTGGGCTAAGTGGCTTCCTGGGTGGGGTGATCCAGATCTTCATCCCTGAGGGGGCTGAATCCCTGGTCATCATCATAACTTATCAGGCCATGGTTTTTATATTGCTTATTTACAGTTAAAACTGGAAAAGGGAGAGGTAAGAGTTGCCAAGCAGATCACCTGAGCACCATCTGTATTCCTTCTGGCACCATCTTGTGGGAGATGGTCAGGACCAATGACCCTACTAGTGTGGTAAAGCCATAGTGGTCTACTGGTCTACTCTTATAAGGTGCTCAAGCTGACTGGGCAACAGCCATAGATTTAAATTTAGGGGTAGCTTACTCTGTTTTCAGCTAGATGCATCCCCTCCTCTCCTTCCTCCATTTTGGGAGCCAAGATCTCTCATCTCATAGGGTCCAAAGTTGCAAGTATCAGAAGTCCAAATTCCTTAAGTGGGTTACTGAGACCAATACTGGATGGGCCACTCCTACTTCTTCCACTTGGTTGCATATATGGATTCCCACACCCATATATTTTAACTACTTTTGGCCACATGCCCATGCAGTGGCCATGGTTTAAGGGTATCACCCCATCCCTACAGGGTATCATCTCCAAGCTGGTGCCTTAGCTGTTCCTTCAAGAAGCCATTCTTTTGGCCATTCAGCCCTGCAGCTTCTGGATGGTACGGCATATGGTATCTAACAGGTCCAGTGGCTTCCATGTCATGTTAGCACTATACTTCCTCTGCTACACAGTATGTCCCTTGGTCTGAGGCAATGTTATGCAGGGAATCCCAGGTTAGCAGATCAGACACTCCATGAGCCCTCAGATAGTGGTGCTAACTAAGGCCTTGTGGTGGGAACAGCAGACCGATAATCAACACCCGAGTCCATCCCAAGCAGGGTATATTGCCATCCTTTCCAGACTAGAGGGGACTGTGATGGAAACAACCATCCAAAGTCTTGTTGGTACCATATCAGGGACTCAGCATCAGTCTATGTTGTTTGAAGTCAGACTTTCAGTGTGTCAGTAGCTAGATAATGTTTGGGGAAAGGAAGCCCATGCATTCCCCCTCCTTTCCACCATGGCTGCTCTGTTTATGCATATGTTTGTTGTACAGAACTAGGGTAGCCAATGACAGAGGCCAGGGACATGTCCTGGCTAAGTCATCCTGTCCCACAGTTGTGTAACGCTGCTTCTGCGGAGTGCTCTCTGACAGGCTTTGTGACATGCTCTGCAAAGATTCTCTCCCCTAGATCCACCTATGTGCCTTGTTCCTACGCCTCCTTGTCCCCAGTCTTCTAATTTTGCTCCTTTTAGGTCATTGACAAGCCAGCCCAACCATTTAGCCCTGCTTTATGTCTATCCTTCCTCTGGTTACTTTTCTGTCCATGTAAGTGAATGAACAGGGACTGCAGCTTCTTTGGTGTACAATACCTAGCTTTGCTGGGTAGGCAGAACACAGCCACTAAAGCCAAGCTGAGATTTGGTCCCTGTTGTTTGTCTGGTGGCCAGAAAGAAAGGCAGGACTAGGTCTTGGCTGAGACTTCAGTACAGTGGTCAATCAAGTGAGAATACTGTCTAAAAAGGGAGGGAAGGTAGGCTACTTCTGCAGGCCCTGTGGATTAAGGGAAATCTTATAGTTCCAGCTTCAAAAATGGGTCTACTAGCAAAACACCACCAGTGATTGGATTCACACTGCTAGCAACTGGAAAGTAGTCTACCTCCATCCTTAACTTCATAGAACCACTAGTACAAATTTCTTGAGGATGGGCTCCTTAGAAACCAAGCCTAAGACAGGGATTCGTGTGCAAGTGAGTCATCAAGGGAGCATACTCAGGAGAAATCCATTAGGAAGTGAAGGAAGCAGGATAGGGAAGGGGGAAAACAAAGCAAAGAGGTGGCTTCAGCTGAAGTCTAAACATAGTCTTATCACATGGGGAGCCCTGAAGAGTAAATGGCACCCCACAGTTTTTCCATCTTGAAGAAAGGGTGATGATAGGCTTTTGAAAATTCCATATCAGGCTATTGTGGCTATTCTCAGAGAGAAGGCATAGCTTCCTAGACATTTCCAGATAATGCTGATCCTGTTGGTTGAGTAAAATTTTCTGGAAAAGGGTGCAATTGTGAGCATTAGTGGCCACTGTTACAGTACTGGGGGTTAGGTACATCCCCTGAGGAAAGGGGACCTGGGCAAAGAACCAATGGAATTTACTAGAGGGCTACCAAGCTTATGACAAAACCCATTCACAGCTTCACAGGCCATCCCTTTGAACTCTTTTAGTCATTACTTCTAATAGGTAACTTCATAATTCTACATTTATGTTTATTAGGTCAAATTTTAGGCATTTTCTACTGATTTCCTCTCGTGGTAAGGGAGGAATTATGATTTTTCTCAACTTATTTACCTTATCCTCTCAATAGAGTAATGTCACATTTTAAGCTCAAATTTATTATTACAATTATATACAGATTTTTCACTGCTGAGCCTAGTAGTATATAATAAATACATTTTAATTTTTTCTCTAAGTTTTCAGTTTTTCCTGGAGTTAACAACTGCCTATGTTTTTGTTATTTACTTAGTTTTACATATGTAAATTGATAAGAACCAGGGCCTGGAAAATAGCAAGCATTATTTATGTGTTTGCTCTTATCCTTGGGCTGTTTCCTTACAACCTATAACAACTCTGTTATACCATATAGAATCAGCTTTTCACATTGTCATACCTATCAAATACTTTATGCATTCTAAATTTTCTCCTAGAAATTCTTGGTGCCTTCATCCTCCTGTTGCTATATGGAACTAATTGCTCTCTAAATATGCTCCTCAGCTGTGGTCCTAGACATCCATGAGCCATGATCCTTGGTGTTCCCTTCACCCCACCCCTGCAGTGGTTTCTCTGTTCCTTGGTTTACCTCTCAGTTTTGTTGAAATATCTCCTTCAGTAGCTTCCTGAGAAGCAGTAAAGTAAGTGGAAATTGTATTTTTGAAACTTAACATGTTAAAACAAATGTTTGCTGTATGCTCACACTTGATTTACAATCTGGATGGCTATAGATGTTTAAAGTGTCAGTCATTTTCCCTTAGAATTTTGAAGTAATTGCACCATTTTCATAGCTCCCTATGTTCCTGTTGAAAAGCCCAAATGCCATTCATATTTCCATGTATATATATATATATATATATATATATTTTTTTTTTTTTTTTTTTTCCCTCTACAGAAGCATTTCAGATTTTCTTTTGTTCTGAATTTCACAGTGATATGTGTGCTTTGGTTTGGGGCTTTGAACTTTTAAAATTTCTTTTTTACTTATTACTCAGAGAAAACTTGTGTACCTCCATTCTAGGAAATATTCTGGCATATTGTTTTCTGTGAAAATGTCCTCCCGTTTATTTTCTCTGATCTCTTTGAAAATTTTTATTAGTAAGATGTTCAACCTCCTGGATTGATCTTCTAATTTTCTCATCTTTCCTCTTCTATTGTTATGGCTTATCTTTTTATTCTCCTTTCAGGGAAAATTTCTTGACTTTATTGTTATGTACTTATTTTGAATTTTTTTTAAATTGAGTCATCATATTTTTAATTTCCAAGAACTCTCACTTGTTATCTAAGTGTACTTTTTAATGAATGCATTTTTCTTGTTTTATGGATTATAACATCTCCTGTTATTTCTCTGAGGATATTAATTACATTTTCTTTGAAGTTTTTTTTTATGTTTTCTGCATTAATTCTGTTGCCTCTGTATTTTTTGTTCGGTTTCTTCTCCAAGTAGGAAATTTCTCCAAATTTTTAGTACTTCTCAATTGTCTGTTCATACTAATGAGTAAGATGCTAAAAACTGGAAGCAAGCTGTGAGTGCACTGGTGGGCTCCACTGTAGAGCAGTGTGAGGCCAGATGACACTAATTCATTAGGGATTTGTAGGTCTTTTCCTGGTACAGGCTTATTGTTCTCTAGAAAGATACTTAAATCAAGATTCCCTCCCACATTTGCATATCTGGACGTTTACCTGTTTACGGACTCAATACTCAGCTTAGTACTCCAGGAGAATAAAATACGATGCCTTGGGTCAGGATGGAGACCTGGGTGTCTAAATTGTTACTCAAACTTTTCAGCCACACTTCTGTGTCCGGCATTTCACTCCACCCATCTACTATTGCCTTCAGTGGGACGTGGTACTCTCAGTTTCCAATGAGAATTAGAAACGTTCTGTGTTCCTGGAGGGGTGAATTGGGTGGCTTCCTCTCCTTAGAGGGACTTAGGGTTGAAACATTCTGTCTGCTAAGTGCTTTGCTTTCCTCCTTCTGCCATCCATCTTTCTATAGAGTGTGTTAAGAAATACATAGCTTTTTTTCTAGTTCTTGTTATTTTTGGAAGGGGAAAGTAGCAGAAATGTATTTACTCTGGCATCTCAAAATGAAAATGCTTCTCTGAGTTTTTAAGAATTTTTCTTTATGGTGGTATTTTCAAATGTGACAATATGTTAGTAAATTATTAGACCATGCCACTATGTCTCTTTTCTTTCATATTTTTTAGTTCTTTATATTTTGAGCTACTGTGTTTGGGGAATCCCAAATTCCCAACTAGGAATCTTGTGCGTGTGTGTGTGTGTGTGTGTGTGTGTGTGTGTGTGTTTAAGGAAATAATGCCTTTAGTTAAAAAGAACACCATGGATGGATGTTCTGCCTGCAGTGGAGGTGTGTGGTTAAGAAGGCAGGTTATACACTTGGCCAACTAGAGATGTAGCTAAGGAGGAAGAGAAGCTATTTTGGGTCCAGTTTTTCAGCAAATTCCCCTGGTCCCAGTCCCCTATATTGGTGTTGCTCTTGGTCTCACCGAGCACTCCCAAGTCCTGGACTTTTCCAGAGTTTTTTGTTACAAGATGTGACTTTTTCATGTTCACCTCACTATGCTAACACACAAAGCTGTGGCCCTATCTGCTTTGTGACATCAATTGCCATTCTCTGTTATGTTTCTCAGAATGTTGATGAAATCCCTCAACTGCTAATGGATTTTCTACAGGTACTATCTTCATTGTGGGTCTAAATACTTTTTACCTGTTTATAGTCATAATGATAGGGACAAGGGGCAGAGAAATTCTAGGCAGACAGGGGTGGTTCCCTGGAGAAGCCCCACTCTCAAGCTGAAAAGCTTGAGACTATGGCCCAAAGTGAGAACTTATATCCCTGTTTTTCTGCTCAAACATTGCCTTTTCCAAAACCACCCATGGCCCTGCCCTGCCCCCCATCCTGTGCCTATAAAAACCCCAGACTTAGTCAGCAGAGAGGAGAAGCAGCTGGACGTCAGAGACTACAGCTGGACATTGGAGAGAAGTGTCTTGACTTCAGTGGGACAGCTTCATGATACAACTTTGGAGAAGAATCTGGCCAGAGACGGCTGGACTTAGGGGAAGATTACCTTCCTTTTCCCCTTTCCCCTTTTCAGGTCCCCTGCCCATTGACAGCCAGTTTCATTGGCAATAACATTTACCATCCTTCAATTCATTCATGTGACCTCATTTTTCCTGGTTGCTGGACAAGAGCTTGGGAGCCACAAGTGTAGACACAAAAGACTGTCACACTGACACTTTGCCCTCACTGGCAGAAGGCAACTGCCTCATGCAAAAAGGTAGAGGGCCCATTGAGCTGTTAATACTTGAGCTGTCCATGGATGGAAGAGCTGAAAGCGCACTGTAATACTCTCTCTGCGGCTTCAGGGGTTGCGGGCGCCCCTTCAGACACTGCTGTGGGGCCTGCGTGAAGTTTTCCTGCTGGTGCCCAAAAGCGTTCAACCCAGCTCCTGCACCCACTCAGCTGCACTTGCACACTCCCTCCCATGAGGGGTAGAGTGAAGTGGGTCCACGTGAGTGGAGTTCACTCCTGCTCGTGCCAGAGCAGCTGGCTGGTGCCAGCATTCATGCACTCCGTTTCCTGCCTTGTTTGCTCACATGCTCTCTCTGTGAGGAGTTGAAAGCTGTGGGCTGGGTACACAAGGCACCCCTGTTGCAAATCCTGCAAAGGGGTCAGGGAAATATCCTGCTTCAGTAAGGACTAAGAGCATAAAGTCTGAAGATACATGCCTGGAAAATGCCACTATGTTTTAGCTGTGTATCTTTAGATAAGGTATTTAGCATTTCTCTGCCTCAGTTTTTTCATTTGTAAAATGGGAATAATAGTAAGACTCTCCTTGTAGGATTTTGTGAGCATTAAATTAGGAAATGCAGGTAAATAAACTAAAATATGATATGTGGTAAGGTGACTTATAGTCACCTTTCAAAAATGTCATCCATTATTATTTTAGTGGAATTTTAGGATGGAGAGAAGATAAAGGCTTGTTTCAATCGTCTGTTGTTAACTGGAAGCTGCTTGACTTCCCTGAGATTACATATTTTATGGGGTTGCTTGAGGATTCAGGGAGCTAACATTTAGAAAACACACAGCACATGGCAGGCACAGAGTTACTGGTAGTTCTAGACACATGACGGGTGATGGTTGAATGACTGCTGAAGAAAAACTTTATATATGAAAGAAATCCCAAGCCTGGATATAGATAATCTGCATTTAGTCCTAATTGCCACTCACATTCCTTCTGTGACTCATACAAGGGAAGGAACCTTTCTGATCCTATTTCTTCATCTGAGAATGGGGATAATCATGGCAGATACCTAACAATGCTATGGCAAAGACGCATATTGATAGTGACAGGAAGCAGCTAAATGCCTAGGCAGATAGGGGTGGGTGCCCATTGAAACCCCATCTCCAAGCCGAAGACAGTTTAAAGCCTGAAAGCAAAACTACAAGTTATTAATAAATCCTTGGACCAGATTGAGAACTCATCTTCCTTTTTGGCATGCTTTCCTCCGATTTGTCCTCACTCTTCACCTAGTTTACATACACCTATCCTTTCCTAATTGGTTTTCTATACTGTTGTGGCTACCTTTGAGTGGTGTCTTCACTTTAACCTTTTGTGCATACTCACAAACCAGTCAGCATGCAATTTCCATCCTGTGCCTATAAAGACCCCAGACTCAGGTGGTAGAGGAGGAGATGGCCTGACTTTGGGGAAGAGACAATCTGACTTTGGGAAAGAAGATCTGTCTCCTCTCCAGCTCCCCTCTCTGCTGAGAGCTGTTTTCGTTGCTCAATAAAATTCTCCGCCATCACCACCCCTCAACCATCCTTGTAACCTCATTCTTCTTGGATGCTGGACAAGAGCTCCAGACCCACTGAGTGTGGATACCCAGAAAGGTTGTCACACTAGCCCTTTTCCCTGATCATCAGAGGACAGCTGCCCCATGTGATGAAGCAAGGGGCCAACTGAGCTGCTAACACACCACCATTTGCAGATGGTGGAAGTAAAGGAGCACTGTAACACCCCCTCTGAGGCTTTGGGATCTCAAGCACCCTCACCTGGGTGCCACCACGTTCCCCTTGAGGTAACATGCCTGGTCTGGCCACAGGTCCTGCACAGAACTTGTTCCTGTGTCAGCACCCAGAGTGGCCAGAAACTGTGAAGTACTTTATATATTATAAGGTATGTGTAGGTGTGCATGTGTTACTAAAATGCCAGGGGTTTAGTCTAGGTCTTGCTGCTGGGGCACAGATAGCCAATCACTGAGACAATTAGTATCACCAGGGAGCAGGGTTTATTTGGGTGCTGCAGCTGAGGAGATGAGAGATCAGTCTCAAATCCATCTCCCTGACCAATTAAAATTGGGGGTTCATATAGCAGGGAAGAAATGCAACTACATGTGGGTAAACAGGAAGGAGGGGGTAAGGAAATCATGAAGGATGAGGGGTCTGACTTCTCATTGTCTGGATGTGGTGACCTGGTGAGTTTCAGTTCCTTGATACTATCTGGGTCCTGAGGGCTGGGTTCCTGAGGAAGGAACTCAGATAAGACAAATGGAAGTTTCAAGCTTTAAGAGCGGGAGGGTCAATTTCTATGTTTACTTAAAAGGACTGTAAACATCTGTCCCAATGTTCTGGGAACAATTGGGCTGGTTTCCCATGCCTGCTTGTGAGCCTGTTATGAGGACCAAAAGACAAAATGAGAAGGGGAAACATCTACCTGGTGTTGTCTCAGAGATGCCAGGAGGTTCCACATGTTCTAAAAGATGTTGCACTTTCCAGATGTGGTGACCCAGGGCCTTGTGCCCAAGAATAGCCAATCAGCACCAGGGTCTCCAGACTGGGAGTTGGTGCTCTCCTGTTGGCTGTGGCTCTTAGTGAGTCCCATCACAGGGGGAGGTGCTGCCCTTCACTGATCACAGTGGAAGATGAGTCACTTCCTACCAAGTTGCATTTTTCACTGAAATATACTGAACACAGTTTTGATGATAAGGAAAATACCAGAGGCCACCTATCTCTGATTCTTTGCATGGAGACACAGGATTACAAATCAATGCCTCTGAACCAAGAGAATTTCAAGTTTTTTTAGGAGCAGGGAGGGGCAAGGGACTTTATCAGTGGCTTTTATTTTTGTAATTTTTCTCACTTGGCACTAAGCAATGTTCGGAAATGACCAGCAAGAGAATGAGAGAATGAGCTGGAAATCCAATCTCATCACTCCAGCAGCTCCCACTGAGCTCCCTTGAAAAGGCTGCTTATATTAACTTCTGAGAGATCCGTTCCCAGCACCCGCATCAGCCCTCCCTCCTTTAGACAGACTCGTACACTAACTTCCTCCATGGAGCCTGTTAACAGGGAAGCTAATTATTTTTCCTTGTGCAAAAGCCCACTTTTGACTTTGCAGCTGTGCTCAGCTTCCTAGGGGAAAACAGATCCGAATTTCAGCATTTCCGACTGTACATCGAATGGCCTAAAAATACTCACAAATTGGTCTTCGCTTTCCTTACTAGTCTGGGCCCTAATCGAAAGGCAAACTCTTCTGAGAATTCCGAGGGACTATTACTTCTCATGGATGGCATCATCTATAAATAGCAGTGCCTTCCAGGTAGTGAGCTGCTGGCTGGCAAAGCCCTGGACTTGCATTATTCCAGGGAAGATTTAATGCTGCTGGAGGATTCTGGGAGCCAGAAGCTGGCCTGCAACTTCCGGGCTTGGAGGAAGTCCCACTGAGTCTTCCTGCAGCCCCTTCTCAGCCCCAGCCCACCAATCTGGGCTTGTAAGACAAGCTCTGGCTCTTCAGGATATCATAATAGAGAGCACCACTGTCCAATAGAAACGTTAAGTCATGGACATAATTTTAACTTTTCTAACAGCCACATTGAGAAAAAAATGGGGAAAACTAATTTTAATAATGTATATTATTTAACCCATACAATCCAAAATATTATCATTTCAACATGTAGTCAATATAAAAATGTGCAATACTTTATGTTCCTTTTTTATATGAAGACTTTGAAATCTGGTGTATATTTTATGCATTTAACACATCTGTATTTGGACTCCAACTTCTCATTGAAATTACTTGATTTGTACTTAAATTTCATAAAATTGACAGCAGAAAAAGTACATTCACAACAACCCAGGTTGTTTCAAACATTCTTGAAAGTTTTACAATAACTGACTTGAGTTTGTTTTTAAATTCATATTTAGAATAATTAAAAAAAGTAGCTCCTCTGTTGCACCAGCCACATTTCAAGGGCTCAGCCACATGTGGCCAGTGGTTGCTACACTGGACCGTACAAGCCTAAGGAGGCCATAGGGTGAACCCACTTATATGGAGTAGATCTCAGGGCCACCACTCACTGGCTAGGTGGTTTTGGGCAAATTACTTAACCTTTCTGTGTCTTCGTTTTATCATCTTTAAAAGAGAGACAACAAAAATGCCCGTCTCTGGAGTTTCTGTGTGCATTAGATACATTGAGAATGTCAAGTGTTTGTCATGTTGTAAGTATTGAAAAAGTGTTAGCTATACTTCTCACAGTCAAGCACAGGAGATGAATGCAAACATTATTTTAATATATCGTGTGCTCTGAGTTATAGTCAAGTATGGAGTGCTACGAAAATACAGAGGAGGGGTATCTAATTCTGCTTGGGGAGAGGAGGAGGCTTCTCAGAGGAGGTGGCATTTAGCTGGATCTGGAATGATTGCCAGGAGTTTGCCAAGCAGACCAGAAAGAGCTGGGACAGGGAAAAGGCAGGAAGACAGGGGAGCACTGGTTGTGCCCAGGCAGGGGAGGTGTGTTCAGGGTGCTTGGAAGGTGGGAGGTGAGAGGGGTGAGTGATGAGGCTGGGTGGGCCCTGCTTCCCAAGAACCTTAAAGGGCTCACATATTTGTTAATTTATGAAGCTAGTGTTTTTGGAGTAGGGCTGCAGGACCAGCAGCATCAGCATCCTATGGGGACTGGTTAAAAGTGACTGGCTTGGGTCCACTCAGGAGGATCCCTTGGGGCAGGGCCAGCAATCTGCATCATACTAAGCCCTCCAGCTGATTCTGATACACACTTTGAAAGCCTCTGCTAGGACAATGGAAATGATGAAAGTCCTGAGCTGGGAAGTGCCATCGTCAGAGATGTGCTTTAGAAAGGCTGTGATGGTAGCCCCTGGACAGTTCTGAGCAGATGAGTGATTCTCACTGCAGAGTTAATGATTATTTGTCCATCCTCATCTGTGAACTCCACAAGGGATTTGTATGTACCTGCCTTGTTTGCCACTTTTATCTCCTAGCTCAGAGCTGTGTACAAGAATACTCAATCAATATATGGGTTTTGTGTCTTTTAAACTGTGTTTTTGTTTTTTTTTTTAACTATGAAGCACTACCTGAATGTGAGGAGCTGTGGCTCTCCTAGGCCTACAGGGACTCCTACACCTGGAAGTGAAGTCATTGGAGCAGCCACCTGATCTGCAGCTGAGACTGAATGCTGAACCTCTGCCTGATTACAGAGGACTAGATCAAAAGGGATGCTCCAGTGACTCGCAAAGAGGGGTGGAGCCTTACATTAGAAGAATGGACTTGTTTCCATCCCAGAGCCAGTGGGCTAGCGTGGCATAGTAAAGAGGGCACAAGCTTCGCAGTCCCAGTTACTGGGTTTAAATCTCAGCTGTGCTGTTTACAAACTGCATGATCAAGGGCAGGTCACCTGGCCTCTTTGAGCCCCAGTTCTTCCTCGGTAGAAAGGGGCAGATGCTCATTTTATAAGATGGCTGTGATGAGAACTCTCATAGAACCTAAATAAATAGCAGTCATGGAGTTCTGTGGTGTATTGGACCCAGCCTGTGCATGGCTTCTAATCCTCTCGGCCTCTGCTCTTATCCCAGCAGCCAATACTCTGCACAACTTCCCACCAGCTTTAATTCAAGCCTTTGCAACCTCATAAGGTCTTGTCTTGGGCTCAGTCTCCTCTCTTTTGCTTCCGGTTCTAGGATTCCTCGGGGATGCCCAGGGTAACCTGCTAAAGCTCTCACATGAGCAGCCCAGAAGTGCAGGGGATGTGACACCTCATGGGGCCATCCATGATGAAGGGGGATGGAGACCAGTGGCGATCAAGCACCAGTTAGCCTCAGCTGTAGCCAGTTGATGATGCAGTTTATATCGGCTTTTTCTCCTAATAAGTTTCATCCCCTGTATTAGTTTCCTAGGACTGCTGCAACAAAATACCACAAGATTGATGGCTTAAAACAGCAGAAATTAATTCTCCCGCAGTTCTGAAGGCCAGAAGTCTGAAGTCAAAGTATCTCCAAGGCCATGCTCCCTCTGAAGGCTCTAGGAGAGAATTTTCTGTTTTATCTCCCAGCTTCTGTTGGCTCCTGGTCTTCTCTGACTTGTGGCAGTATAACCACAACATCAGCCTCCTTCTGCCCAGGACTTCACATGTCACCTCTGTCTCTGTGTGCCACAACTCTCTCTCCTTTCTCTTATAAGGATACCAGTCATTGGATTTAGGGCTGGCATAAATCCTTTAGATTTTACTTCATAAAGATTTATGATTTTTTATGAGATTCTTAACTAATTTTATCTGCAAAGACCCTATTTCTAAATGAGGTCACATTCACAGGCACTGGGCACTAGGACACACCTTTTTGGAGGATGTAACTCAACCCACTACATCCTCTTTATTCCTCATTTTTTCTTCCCATGATGGCATCTCTCATGTATTACATGCATGAAGTCTTTTGCTCAGGCTCTGCTTCTGTTGTATTCCCAGAATTCAAACAACGTTGTCTGCTATGTTTCCCAGACTCCATGCAAGTAGGACTGGCTCTGTTTCTTATAGCTAAACTCTGATGGAGAGAGGCATTTAGTCTACCCTGAATTGAGGGACAGTAAAATGCTACGTATGGCATTTAGGCTGGGGAGATTTCTGGGTGTTCTCAAATGGGATATAAAAGACAGATTGCACCTGTTTTGGTGTGGTCTCAAGAACCAATGGATGCAAAAGATATGAATTGGGTTTTAATTAATTAATTTAACAAATAGTTTTTGAATAATTACAGTGTAACACTTGCCATTCTAAGTTCTGGGAATATGATGGCAAACAAGAAAGAACCTTACTTTCACAGAGCTTAGAGCTCAGCGTTTTGAAGGATATTTCTCTGCAGAAGAGCTGCCCAGAAATGGTGTGGGCTTCCTCAGGAGGCCGTGTGTTCTCTCTCCTGGATGCCGTCTCAGTGATTTTGACAGAAGCAGTCTTTGATTAGATTTGTTCCTTATATCTTTGTTTTTATTTCTTTGTTTTAAATTACTTTAGGAGTTGGGGGAGAAAGCGGCTGTCTAGGAAGGAATCTCCAGGAACAGCTCTTTGTTCTAAAATATCTCCATTTCTTTGCCAAATTTTCAGAAACATTACCATTATCGTATTCTTCTTTAAGGCCTAAAAAGATTGTGGGTTGCTATGAGGCTTTCCTAAAGGGCAAATATTCCCAATAAGTGCTGCTGATGGAGGTGGAGGTGGAGGTAGCGGCATCCTCTTCTCTTTGGTTCAGTTTTCAGAAGGTCAAGTCGAGGGAACACCCCTGGCGGAGGTTCAGTGATGATTTCCAAGCCTTCCTAGGGGCTGGGCTGGGGAGACATAAGCAGTGTGGTGGGTTTCTATTACCTCCTTCCCTTCAGAGCAGTGCCAGAGTGCACTGAGTGTCAGCTCCATGCTCTCTGCCTCTGAGTACCATCCAGGGCCCATGGTGCTGCTCTGCACATCCTAAAGTGTCCTCACAGCTCCCAAACCTGCAACAGTCTCTGTGTTAGTGCCCTGCACAGTGGTCCCATGTGCCATAGGAAAGCCCCCATTTCCCCACACTCACTGTCCTCCAAGGCCATGCCCATCACTGGCTGGCTGAGCCACCTGCCGAGGCCTCCATCAGCTCTGGGAATGACATGATTTGTGCCAAGCCAATGGCACTTGGAATGAGTCTTTTCTTCGACTTTGTGTGTAGCAGAAGGAACGGTAAGTTCTCCCTATCGTCATTCCCCTCTTCCTTCACTCTGCCTTCCTCCCCTTTCTTTTTTCTTTTTTCTTTTTTTTTTTTGAGATGGAATCTCGCTCTGTCACCCAGGCTGGAGTACAGTGGCGTGATCTCGGCTCACTGCAACCTCCATCTCCGGGGTTCAAGTGATTCTCCTGCCTCAGTCTCCTGAGTAGCTGGGACTACAGGTGTGTGCCACCATGCCTGGCTAATTTTTTGTATTTTTAGTAGAGATGGAGTTTCACCATGTTAGTCTGGATGGTTTTGATCTCCTGACCTTGTGATCCACCTGCGTTGGCCACCCAGAGTGCTGAGATTACAGGCATGAGCCACCGCGCCCGGCCCTTCTTCCCCTTTCTTGTACACACTTCTTAATCCTACATTGTCCAAGGAATGACTCTCCTCCCTATGTGTGCCCTCAGGGGCCCTAATTCCATGGTAAATAAGCCCTCCCCTTCTTCCCAATCTCCTGCCCCGCAAAGAACCTCACTCTCCCCAGAGGACCTTGCTTTCCAGGGACCCTCTCAGGGAGAGGCTGCCTATTCCCCACAGCTCCCATCCTCGGGTTGGAGAAGGGAGATTTCATCCTCCTGTTTGACAGCAATTCCACTCCCTTTCACTTCTCATTCAGTGACTTCCCGGTCACCTCTTCTAATCATTAAAACATTCAAAGTCTGGCTCAATGGCTCAATGTCTTCCTCTTTGTCTTATTTTCTGCTATGAACAAGATGTTAAAGTTCTTCAAGACCATCCTGATTCCTGTCACCTTGGAATCCCTTGTCTCAGTGGCCTTCTCCTGCATGCTACTTTACTCTTTCTTCATGCCACACCCTGGGCTTTGTTGCCCTCAGCTCTTCTTCCTCTTGACTCAGACATTTCACTCTGATGTGGGCTTCCTTTCCCACCCCGTCCCGTTCTCCAGTTCCACCCTACAGGCACTTATAACCTGGCCTCCTGAATGCAATGCTGTGCACTGTGCAGTGCAGACACGACCAGAAATGGGAAATGAGAAATGGTGGACGAACACCAGGATCCTCTCCATTTTCTCTTGCTGTTTCTTTGTGTGCTGCTGAAGCTGGAAAGCAAAAGCTATGTTTCCCAAACTCCTTGCAACTAGGGAGTGGCTCTGTTTCTTATAGCTAAACGCTGATGGAGAGAGGCATTTAGTCTAGCCTGAATTGAGGGACAGTAAAAGGAAAGGCTTCATGGAGGAGGTGGCCTGCCAGCAGTCTTGATGGCTGAGTAGGCATTGGCTAAGGGAAGGAAAGTGGAAAGATGTTCTTGGGCAGGGATATTTGAATGGACCAACATTGAGGATGGGCAGAAAGCATGGAGCATGGTATGTCCTATAAGTTCAGTAGTATTAGAGGGTAAAGGGCAAGACAGAAATAGTAGGAGCTGGTGGAACAGAAAGGGGAAACATCAAGGAAGACCTTAAGGATGTGCTGAGTTTTTGGGCTTTGGCTTCCATCTGCTGGAATATCTTTGTGGCAGCTAGACTGAGCTAGCAATTCTCCTATCTGGATGAGGTGTGTTGGCCTCTGTCCTGGCACAGAACCATGCCTCCAAGGGCAGAGGGATCTCCGGAGAGCTAGACCTCATGTCTGGGCCAGAGATTCTAGATTCAATGTGTTCCCTGGCACTCTTCCTCCTCCCAGGATTGAGAATGGTCACAGGACAGTTCAAAGACCAATCAGTGCATAACAGGATTTGAGAGCTGAAAGCAACCTTAGATGACTCTTCACTTTCTAAATGGAAACTGAGTCTCAGCCTAAAGAAGTGATTTACCCAGGGTGTGCAGGACTGAGTACTTGTGTCTCCCACTTCTTGGGCCACTGGTCTTTCTGCCTCACTGTTTATTTCTCTGGAACCTCTGAGATGATCTCTTGGACTCTGCATGACGCCTGGGGGCAATTCTGAAGAGAACAGACCGGGCACATCTGTTCATCCTTAGACCCCGAGTGAAAGATGAGACTGCCCTTTCCTCTGTGTCTCCTCCATCTGCCATTGCTGCCTGACCAGGCATGGTACGAGGACTCTGGGGACTGCCCAGTCTCACCTTCTCTCCAGATGGCCTCCTGGCAAAGGCAGCAGAGGGGAGAGTACAGCTCAATTTTTCTCTCTGCGTTATTGTTAACAACCAATTAGAGCCAGTCCAATAACAAAATACACTTACTCATTCTACCTTAAGTTAAAAAAAAGAGAGTTCTTTAAGGGACATACCTAGGACCTCTGGGAAAACATCTTCCTCATGTCTCACTTTGAATTTTGGTCAGTTATTAGGACCTCTAAAGAACCATGAGAAGAGAATAATACCTCTGGGATAAACTGCATATTTAGTGAGCGTCTGCCACAGGTAGGGGCTTGGGGCATTATTCTTGCAACTGAAGGAGATTAAGGAGCATCAGGTAAAGAAGCGTCAGCTGTGGGGATTGAGGGACCCCCCCCCCCCCACTTCACTTAGTGCAGGAGGTAGGACTGATGAGGGAGAAAGAGATTTCTGAAAATGTGGCTGGCTAGCTACAAATGAAGACTCCCCACCCCTTCTGCTGACCCAGTTGTTCAAGATGTACCCATCATCGACCCATCAACAACATTGCAGGTCTGAGGAAGCATCCTGATTTTGTGTGAGGTCTCAATTCTTCTCACATCTTAGGTCCAGGTATCTCAAATACTTGCCATTACCTCTCCCTCTTTTCCTCTTTCTCTCCCATCCTTATTTTCATCCACCCATTAACCCTTTCTTGCCACTAGGCATTCATGCACCTATACTGCATGCCAGGAATTTATGTGTTTATCCATTCCAAAACCCAGCATGGTATGGCCAAGGACTAGAGGCCTTGGGATGAGTTGTGCCTGAGTTAGAACCATGGCTCCCCCATTTACACCAGGCAAGTTGCTGAGCAATGAAAAAGACATTGAGCAAGACCAAGGGGGCTCTCTCCCCTTCTCTCCCTGGCCTGGTTCCTTCGGAAGAAAATCTAAAGAAATCCAGGTGGCATCATCTTCTTGCCTGGCTGGCGATGCCATCTCATCATAGCCAGCAAGGCCAGCTGGTGGGAGGTGGGAGCAGATGAGGGAAAGGAGGGAAAGGAGGCTGGTCGAACAGTCCGGGGGTGCTGATTCTCAGGGGTGGGTGATGCTTGGGCAAGAAGCTCAAAACAGATGTCCCCAAATGGCAAGTCCCTTCTTATACTGCCCCCAAAACATGGCACACTACTGGAAGGACCACAGATGGAGTCCCAGTCATTCAAAGAAGAAAAAGGGCAAGGAACTGGTGAGACAGCTGGGCTGCATCAGAACTGTTATGCTAACCCACTCTCACGTGTGCTTCAACACCACTGCAGAGCCTGCTTTCAGGTAGGAGGACACAGTTGAAGTCCTGTTTTAATTTCCCGTTTCTTTGGCCAACTGCATTTCTCCTCTGAACTGAAGTGAGAGCTGATATTTGTTGACAGTAGCAGGCCCTTTACTGTCCTGGTTGCATTTGTTTTAATCTTTGCAATAACCCCAAGGCAGCAATTACTATTTGCATTTCAACACTAAGAAAGTTGAGGCAAAGAGGAATTTAGTAATTCTCTTCGGGTTACCCAGTCAGCCAATTTGAATCCAAGTTTGTCTTACCTCAAAGCCTACGCTCTATCTTTTAATTCATTTGTTTATTCATCTATTCACCCACAGAGGTAAGGAAGACAGAAAACTTTCCTGCTCACATGGACTTTATAATGGGAGGGGTACAGCTGTTAAACAAGAAACAAACTGGCTGGGCGCAGTGGCTCATATCTATAATCCCAGCACTTTGAGAGGTCAAGGTGGGTGGATCGCAAGGTCTGGAGTTTGAGACCAGCCTGGCCAATATGGTGAAACCCCCGTCTCTACTAAAAATACAAAAATTAGTCTGGCATGGTGGTGTGCACCTGTAGTTCCAGCTACTTGGGAGGCTGAGGCAGGAGAATCACTTGAACCTAGGAGGTGGAGGTTGCGGTGAGCCAAGATCGCGCCACTGCATTCTAGCCTGGGCGACAGAGTGAGACTCTGTCTCAAAAAAAAAATAAATAAATAAAAGAATAAGCAGATAAAAAATTATTTTATATCATGATAAATTTTATGAAGCTACAACATGAATGGGATAACAGTGGAGAATGTTTTATACTGAGTAAGTCAGAAAAGTCTAAGGATTTAGTATTTGAGTTGACACATAAATGAGAAGTAGTAGTCAGTCCATGAGAAGACCTGAGGCAGAGATCTTCCATCTCACCCAATCCATGTCCCATCCCATCCCATCCCATTGCATCCAATCCCATCCCATCCCATCCCGTCCCGTCCCATCCCGTCCCGTCCTGTCCCATCCCATCCCATCCCATCCCATCCCGTGTTGTCCCATGCTATCTTACCTCATCCCATCCATCACATCCTGCCCCATTTCATCCCATCCTGTCCTGTCCAGTCCCGCCCTGTCTCATTATGTCCCATCCCATCCCATCTCATTCCATTTCATGTCATGACATTCCATTCCATTTCATTCTGGTCCATTTCCTCCCACCCAGACAACCTGAACTCATATTTGTATAGAAACACAATGGCCCTCTTTTCAATCTAATCATCAAGTTCTCACACAGTCATAGAAACTTAGTAGTCAAGACTGGGAGGGCCTTAGCTGGCATTTCATCCCACAACATATCACATTTCAGTGCAAGGCTTTGCAATTTACACTTGTCATATAATATTTAATAAGGTGCTGTCAGAAAGGAAAGCGTGTATTTTTGCCCCATTTTTTTCAACTAAAAAGTAGGAACAGAGGGATTCTCCCCCACTAACAGTTGCCCCTTTCAGGGCAGCTCTTTGCACTTACAATTACTTACCCACTGGGCAGAGCAGGGACTGTGCTTATTGACTGCACCTGGCACATAGTAGGAACTCAAGAGCTGTTAGCCAAATAGGGGCCCTGAGATTGTAAACTCTTTCTTGATTCCTCAGATCCCTGTAATGCACCCTTCCTCTTCACCAGCAGAGTAAATCTACCTTCTGGAGAGCTTACTGTGCCTTAGAGTTATGCTTCTCCTTTTTCCTTCACCAAAATTACCTGATCCATGCTCAGTCTCTCTAAAACTTGAAGTGAGAGTTGTTAAATTGTGAAATGTATATATTTATATTTATTTATTCCAGGCTTCCCCCACCCAAAAAAAGTATTTGAATTGACTTAAAATTAAATCTTCTAACACAAAAATATTAAAATAAAATATAGACTAGAGACTCTTGGGTAAGGTCAAAGTAAAAGACTACATGGTAATCCTAAAGGAGTTATCTCTCTGCTTTCCCTCTTGTTACAGTGAAGAAACTATTTATGAACAGTCTTATGTAAGGCTAGCTTCCACTTCTGTTCACTAGACCCCACACCCTCTTACAGATTCAAGGAATCATTTCACAAATTCTCTTCTTTCCATTGGGAGTGGTCCAATTTTCCTCTTTCAATTGGATCACTCCCAACAGCATGTATATAAATTCTAATTTTGGTCATCATTAAAAACAAAAACAAAACCCAAACCTCTCTCAAACCTATATTATTTTCCAGCTACCGACATATTTTCCTGCTTTTGAAAAGACTTCTGTTAGTGCATACACATTTAGGATTAATTAATATTTATTAATAATTATTATTAATATTTAGCATTAGATAATTTCCCTCTTTATCTTGGAGTTTATTCTTTGTTTTGAGATAATCTGATATTTGTCAGATATTTGTCTGGTATTTGCCTGATATTAATATAGACATATTAGCTTTCTTTTGTATTTATATGGTATATTTTTTCTCATCCATTTATTTTTAGCATATTCATTTTTAATTGAATTTCTTCTAGACTTTTGTAGCAAACTGTTGAGCCTGGCTTTTAGAATCAATCTGACCTCATCTGTCTTTTAATTGGTAAGATTAGATCATTTATGTTTAATACAATTATTGTTATGGTTGAATTTAAATCTAGTAGTTGTTTTCTATTAGTTTCATCTTTTTTGTTTCTTTTGTCTTCTTTTGCTGTCTTCTTTTGGATGACTTGAAATTTTTGTGTTCCCATTTTATATCTTCTATTGGCTTATTATTTAAACCTCTTTAAAAATGTTTTACTAGTTGCCCTAGTGTTTACCATACGTATCTTTATCACAGCAAAGCTTCCAATAATATTATACTGGAATGTTACACATGTAATGTCAAAACCTTAAAACAGTAAGTTTCCAATTTCTCCCTCCCATATTTTGTGCTGTTTTTGTCATATATTTCACTTTTACTTATGTTATAAATGCACAATACATTGTTGCTAATTTTACTTTAGAGAATCAGTCATTTTTTAGAGCAATTAAAATAAATCTTTTATTTACCTAAATTTTAATAATTTCTAAAGCTCTTAATTTCTTTGTGTATTTCCAGATTAATATCTGGTACCATATTCCTCTGTCTGATTTATTTTCTTGAATATTTATTGTAACACAAATCTTTTTTTTTTTTTTTTTGAGGCAGAGTCTGGCTCTGTCACCCAGTGCAGTGGCACGATCTTGGTTTACTTCAAACTCTGCCTCCTGGGTTCAAGTGATTCTCATGCCTCAGCCTCCTGAGTAGCTGGGACTACAGGCATGCACCACCATGCCTGGCTAATTTTGTGTATTTTTAGTAGAGATGGTGTTTCGCCATGTTGGTCAGGCTGGCCTCGAACTCCTGACCTCAGGTGATCTGCCCACCTTGGCCTCCCAAGGTGCTGGGATTACAGGCATCAGCCATCATTCCAGGCCATGTAACACAAATCTTCTGATAATTAATTCTCTTAGCTTTTATTTTTATAAAGAAAAATATTTCTATTTCTATTTCACTTTTATTATTGAAAGAAATATTTTTGCTAGGTATCTAATTCTAAATTAAGAGAGTTTTTTGTTTGTTTTTTCATTTAGTATTTTAAAGGTGTTACTCCAGTGTCTTCTGGGTTGCATAGATTCAGATGAGGAATCTGCTGTAATTTATATCTCCTCTTGTTTATGTAATTTGTTTTTTTTCCCCTTCATCTTTGGTTTTCAGCAGTTTGAATATTGTAAGTATGGTTTTAAAAAATATTTACCTTTTGGGGTTCTCTGACCTTGTTAAATCCGTGGTTTGATGTCTTTCACTGTTTTGGAAAAATTCCTGGTTATTATCTCTCCAAATATTTTAAATATTTTGTTTTCTCACCCTTGTGCTTTAGGAATTTTATTAAATATATGTTAGATGTTTTGGTATTGTCCCACAGCTCTTAGATAAGCTGTCATGGCTTTAGTTCGTACTTCTTTTTCCTTTGTTTTTCTGTTTGCACGATATCTCTTTATCTATCTTCACATTCACTGATTTTTTTCCTTAGCTATGTTGAATGTGCTAATGAGCCTATAAAAGACATTCTTCATATTTGTTATTGTGTTTTCTTTTTACTTCTAGCATTTCAGTTTGATTCTTTCTTATAGCTTAATTCTTGCGGCTGAAATTCTCTATCTATCATGGATATTGTCCAGCTTCCTATCAGAGCCTTTGACACAGTAATCAAATAATTTAAAATTTTTGTTTGACAGTTGCAATGTCTGGGTCACCTCAGAGTCTAGTTTTGTTCATTAATCTTTATCCTTACTATAGGTTGTTTTTACGTGCTTTTTGTGTACGTGTATCTTAAGTTTTGATTGAACACTAGGCAGTCTGTGTAGAACAGCAGGGACAGGGGTAAATAGTATTTACATCTAGAAATAGTCATGCTTCTTCCGCTAAGCTATTGGTGTGTGGGTTTGAGTCAATCTAGTCGGAAGCTGTGCTATACTTATCTTCAGTGCACAAATGGTTTCAAATTTCTCTATTGAAATAGTGTTACCTTACACTAAGGATGGCAGCTGGGATGCTGGAGGGTTTTTCTCAGTGTTCTTGCTGTATCCTCAGATGTCTGTGCCATAGGGGGAGTTTCCTTCCATGCTCTTGCCCTTTCCACGGTGCTGAAATACTGTTGGTTGTTAGTGTTTCTTAGCCCGTTGGTGGGTGGGGGTGGTTTGGAGTTCTCTATTGCTTAGATTTAGTCTCACTCTTAGGCCCAGTGTGCTTGGATTTCAGGGTTGATGCTTTCTCATTGGCTCTGCCCTCCTTTTCCATGGCAGCCAAACTCTGCTTTGCATCTTTAGTGGTTCTCCCATGTGAGAGAGTTTTGTGCTTCTTTTCTGGTGATCAGTGATGTCTAATGGCATTGATAGGGAACCCAGGGCCCAGGACTGTTTTCTGCCTCTTCCCCTGAGTAGAAGGCTTATTCTTTAATTTTCTCCCAGCAGCAAAGAGTCTTCACCTGTGCCCTGGGGCCACAGGGTTTGCTGCTCCCCCTGCACTCACCCGCTAGCATCTCAAGATTTCGTTCATAGAGGGTAACAGCCTGCATGGAGTTCTGTGCCTTTCCCACAGGACTGCTGCTCCCTTCCTCCAGGATAGCACCACGTTGGGAGGCTCTTTCCTGTCTCCTGCACGCCCTTCAAACCTTTTTTTTTTTTTTTTTTTTTTTTTTTGAGACAGAGTCTCACTCTGTTGCTCAGGCTGGAGTGGAGTGGCATGACCTTGGTTCACTGCAACCTCCGCCTTTGGGTTCAAGCGATTCTTCTGCCTCAGCCTCCCGAGTAGCTGGGATTACAGGCATGTGCCAACATGCCTGGTAATTTTTGTATTTTTAGTAAAGGCAGGGTTTCACCATGTTGGCCAGACTGGTCTTGAATTCCCGACCTCAGGTGATCCACCCGCCTTGGCCTCCTGAAGTGTTAGAATTACAGGCATGAGCCACCATGCCCGGCCTTCCTTCAAACCTTCTTGTGGCTGCTCAGTGGAGGCCTATGGAGAAAATCCCAATAGTGGGTGCAAACTCCCTCTTGTTTGTGTCTCTCAGCATTTTATACCTTCATTTTCGCCCACATTCAACCTTTACCTATTTGTTAATTTTTTAGCCACTTTTATATGGTACCCTGGATCTCTTTCTACCTGTGATCTGCTACAGGTGCACCAGATTTCAAGGCCTCTTTTTCCTTGGATTTCAGGCTACTTGGTAGCCCTACGTTCTGAGCTATCTGATGGGTTCAAGAAAAGTTATAGTTGTGCGGTTCATTCAGCTTTTTGTTCTCGTTAGGGTGGAAGTGATGCTTCACTGATGTAAACTCTCTGTTCCAGATGTTTACATTCTAGGCTTGAGTTCTCTGCTTGTTTTATAGCAAAACACCTGGAAAGAGGTGTCTGTACTCACAGTCTGCAAAATATCTCTCTCCACTCCATCTTGGATCTACGGCAGTAAGGCAGTATCCTCATCCTTCCACAGCAAATTGTTTTTTAAGGTTACCAATTAGCTCTGTGCTGATACCTGCAGTGGTTAGTTCTGAGTCCTTATCTTACTTCACCTGTCAGTATCATTTTGCATGGACGGTTTCTCACTCCTTCCTCATTGCAATTCTTTCTTTCTTTCTTTCTTTCTTTTTTTTTTTTTTTTTTTCTTAGCTTCCAGGACACCACATTCTTGAATTTCCCCTACTTCAATGGCTGCTCCTTTTTTGATCATCTTTTTTGGGTTCTTTCTCTTTTCTTGACCTCTGAACATTAGACATTAAGTGCCCAGAGCTCGGTTTCTGAACTTCTTTTCTTCTTTAACTATACTTATATTCTTTTTGTGATTTCAGCTAGTTTCAGAGTTTTAAAAAGCATCTCACCACTGACAACCTCCTCTAAACTCCAAATTTATATACTACTAGACATCTCATTTGAATGCCTAAGAGACATCTTATTTTAACATGTCTAAAACCAGATCTTCCCCCAACAAACCTGCTCATCCTCCAGACCTCCCAACTTAGTAAATGTGTTCTCAGTAAAAGTCCTTCTAGCTACACAGACCAAAAACCTTGGAGTCATACTTGGCACCTTCTCTTGGATCCCACATCTAATCCATCAGCAAATCTTGTTGACTCTGCCTTCAAAACATATCCAGAACTAACTGCTTCTCACAGTCTCCACTGTTTTATCTTATCTAAGCCACAGTTACTTTGGCTTGGATTCATGTAATAGAATTCTAACTGTTCCTATTTTTCTGCCTTCCTCTCCTACCTAGTCTATTCTCAACAGTGTACTCTGTAACACAAATTAATAATAATTATAATTAGTAATGTGATATTGGGCAGGCCACACTCTCCCTATGTCTCATTTTTCTCATTTGCAAAATAGGAATAAGGCCGGGTGCAGTGGCTCATGCCTATAATCCCAGCACTTTGGGAGGCTGAGACAGGAGGATCACTTGAGCCCAGGAGTTCGAGCTACAGTAAGCTATGATTGTACCACTGCACTCCAGCCTGGGTGACAGAGAGTGACCCTGTCTATGCCTGTCTCTAAAAATAAATGAGGAATGTGGGCAGAATTCTGAAGTTGTGTCCCCAAAGTTACGGTTCCCTGGTTATTCAATCAAACATCAATCTAGGCAGTATTGTAAAGAGATTTTGCAAATGTAATTTATGTCCCAATGTAGCCAGTGTTGATCTTAAGATACAGATATTAACTGGATGGGCCTTACCCAATCAGGTAAGTTCTTTAAAAGCAGAAAGTTTTGTCCAGCTGATGGCAGAGGAATAATTCAGAGATTTGAAGTAAGGGGACAATTCAATGGGCCATTGCTGGCTGTGAAGATAGAGGGACCATGTCCCAAGGAATGTGGGTGGCCTGTAGTAGCTTACCATGGTCACAGATGGCAGCCAGCAAGGGCCTCAGCCTTCTAGTCACAAGGACCTGAACTCAGCCAACAACCTAAATAAACTTGGAAGCAAATGATTCCCCATAGCCTCCAGATAAGAGCACAGTCTAGACCATACCTTGATTTTAGTCTTGTGAGACCCTAAGCAGAGTGCCCAACTGAGCCTGCCTGGAATTCTGACCTACAGAACTGTGAAATAAAAGTTTGCTGTTTTAAGCCACTAACTTTGTGTAATTGTTCTGCAACAATAGAACACTATGCAAGAAATGAGACACTGGTTCTTTTCATTGTAATTAATTCATTTTCGAAGATAAGTCAGGGTTTTTTTTTCTTCTTCTTCTTCTTCTATCATTCTTCTTATGTCATATGAAATAAAAGCCAAAGATGTTAAAGGTTTCTGTAGGATTTGACTTGACCCTGCCCTGTCACCTATTTGACTTAATTTACTGCTTTCCCTCATGTTCTCTCATCTCCAGCCACACTGGAACCCGTGCCTCAGGGCATTTGCACTCGCTGTTTCTGTGCCTGGAACATTTTTTCGTCAGATATTTTCTTGTCTCCTTTCTCAGCTATCTCAGGTCTTTGCTCAAGAATCTGGGGCTTGATATTTCATTAGCTCATTCGTTGTGGAAAATCTTTAGTCACGACCTCTTCAAATACTGACTTTAACTGATTGTTTATTTCATCTTTCCCTGGGACTTTAATTACTGTTAAATCTTTGTTGATGTTGTTGTTAAATCTTTTGATCATGCACCAACTGTATCTTATGTTTTCTCTGTGCTTTCTGTCCTTTTGTTTCTCCATGATATAATCTGAGTATGTTCTACCTACCTGTCTTCCAGTTCACTAGTTCTTTCTCCCCTACTATATATGCTTACTATTTATGTGTTTATTTTCTGTTTCTTCCACAAAAATATAAGCTCTAAGAAAGCAGGAACTTGTATATATTTTTTCTTCCATGACTGTATTCCCAGCCTCTAGAGCAGTACTTAGCATAGAGGGCCCTTGATAAATATTGGGTTAGTGAATACAAAAGTGAATGAATGAATGAGTGAATAGTATTCTGAGTTACTTAAGAAGTAAATTTGGTCTAGATTTATTTAGTTTTTATTTGGTGGTAGAGGTAAAAGAGAAATGTGGTGAATTGAAATACTCTTATTATCTGATAAAAGAAAAGATACCAATTACTCAAGAAATACAATCTTATTTCGTGGAATGACATTCTTAGGAGAACTTATTACTTGATACTATATATGAGAGCCATTTAGTGACTTAAACAATATATTAGATGATACTTTCATAGTAGATGTACAAGTGATTTTATATGATTTTCTTGGTGCAATTCTTAATACAGATTGAGAAAATCTAATTTCAGCTAAGAGGTAAGGACTGAAAAAGCCCAAGGTAACTAGAATGGTGATATTTGTATTTCTACAGGTAATTCCTAGAAATGTAACAATTGAATCAAGTAACATTAGCAACAGAAACAGCCCCCAGAACTAGCAGGATGACAAAACGCAGGCTAGTGATCTCTCTGAGCCTCAGTTTTCTTTTTTGTAAAAGGGGAAAAATGGGATCTTTACTCATTCCAAACTGCTGTGAATATCGAAGATAAAATTTAAAAATCCTGGGTAATAAACAGCTGAATAGATTTTTTACCATTTACAAAATGTTTTTATGTGCATTTTCATCAACCCTCACAATGGTTCTATAACGTGAGTATTATCATCACTCCATTTTCCAGATGAAGAAATCAGTTCTGAGAGGTCCAGCAGCACAGCCAGCAAGCTGAGCTCCATACACACAACTTAGCCTTCTGCCTCTTGATTCAGTCTCTGCAAAGGAAGGATTCTCGAGTGGTAGAAACTCAGACATCAGGGCAGATAGATCTGTAAGGTTCTGGAGGCTTGCTTTCTTTCTTTTTCTTTCTTTCTTTCTTTCTTTCTTTCTTTCTTTCTTTCTTTCTTTCTTTCTTTCTTTCTTTCTCTTTCTTTCTTTCTTTCTTTCTTTCTTTCTTTCTTTCTTTCTTTCTTTCTTTCTTTCTTTCTTTCTTTCTTTCTCTCTCTCTCTCTCCCTCTCTCTCCCGCTGTCTCTCCCTCCCTCCCTCTCCCTCTCCCTCCCTCCCTCCCTTCCTTCCTTCCTTCCTTTTTTCTTTACTTTATTTATTTATTTTTTTTGAGTCTTGGTATGTTGCTGAGATTGGCCTCAAGCTCAAGTGATCCTCCCACCGAGGCGCCGGGACTCCAGGCATGAGCAACCACACCTGGCTTTGGTGAACTCTTAATGCTCCTGTGGTCACTTCACATGGACCTAGCTCATCTACTGTTGCATGTGTGGAAGTAAATAAAAATCCCAAGAACTGGTTCCCCCTCAATACCAACTCCAAGGTCTTGGGACCACATAAACTCCCCCTAGTTATGAGACCTCTATACAAACTCCTATTTTTTTCTTAGGTAAAAGAAAAAGACATTTCATTTTTTCCCTCAAGAATCAATATTTGATTTTTATTTGGAGCTGAGTGTAAAGCCCCTCCTAATGTCTGACTCAATAAATTGACTTCATCCTTCGAACTCTGCAATGGCCTCAGGCTACCAGAGTATGAGAAATGCCTTCACAAATATGAAAGATATAGCAAGGGTAGCTTTTAAAATGTTAAAACTAAAATAGCCAGGACTCCAGGGGAACAGCCCTCCTTGCCCTCCCAACCTCCTTGCTGGAGGCTGCATTGCTACCTAGGGATCATGAGTCCTCCTTTCCCTGGAGGGAAGAGTGAGGGTGTGTATGCCTGAAGCCTTCCAGGAGGCTTTTGAGCCCAGGACCTGGGATGGCACATCATCAGGGTTCTCTGCAGCACTCAGGACCACAGGCAGTGGCATTTTATCTCAACTTCTAAGATCTAAAAAACTGGGAGCAGATGAAGCATTTATTTCATGATCTAACAGATTGGTCACTATCTCAGACAAGCCAATTCTTTAGGAAAAAATATGCCAAGAAAATGCAATTACATGGAGCTGATGCTAAAAGCCTCACAAAATACAATAATGATGCCATCATTTATTTTTCATCTTTCTTTGTGCCAAATACCATATGTGCACTTTATATCTTTTATTTCACTTATGTCTCTGTTTCTGTGCAATATGCAGTATCATTCTCTGTTTACAAAGGAGGAACAAGCCTTTGAGAGGGGAAGTAGCTTGCCCTAAAGTCATGTTATAGGCAGGTGGTAGAGTTGGGATTTAAATCCACATTCTGTCTGATACCCAAAGTGATACTCTTTCCCTTTGCCGTTATTATTATTTGTAGTGGTAGTCATTGTTAGCATCTTATATGTGGTGGGCAGCTTCTAAGATGGCCCCAGTGATACCTGCCTCACGGCATTCATGTTCTTCTGTTGGGTGTAGGCTGCAGTTAGTGACTGTCTCTGACAAATGAGAAATGAGATTCTGTAAAATGATGGGACGTCTCTTCTGAGATTATGTTACAAAGAGACTGTAGCTTCTGTTAGGGTTACTTGCTTCCGTCCTGCATCCCCTGTATAATCTTTGTTCTGGGAGAAGCAAGATGCACATTGGAGAATCCCATGTGAAAGTAATGGATGCTTCACACAGCCAGTGAGGAACTGACCTGCCAACAGCCACGTGAGAGCCTGGAGAGTCAGCCCAGTCTTAAGATGACTGTAGCCACAGCTCACACCTCGAGTCCATTCTTGTGAAAGGCCCTGGGCCAGAACCACCTAGCTAAGCATCTCTTAGATTTTTGGCCCACAGAAACTGGGAGATAATAAATGTATGCTGTTTTCAGTCACTAAGCTTTGGGATAATTTGTTATACAGCAATAGATAGCTACAGCATCTGTAAAATACTCCTTATACTAATACTATAACAATTTGTTACTTTTTAATATTTCACAAGGTAAAGAGTACATTCTAAGTGCTTTACATGTAGTAAGTCATATTATCCTTTTGACAACACTGTTCAATATCTACATTTTATAGATGAGGAGCAGAAACAGAGAAGTCAGGGAGCTGGGTCTAGAGTCTCTTACATCTGAGCCCTATCTCTGAAAGTGAGGCCTTATATTGGGTCATTTGCCTTTAAAAGGACACATTGAGAGGAATCCACTGTGTACTGGAAGTGCTTGGCCATAACATGGCTGTGCTGGATTCTAGGCACTGGGCTCCAGGCTTCAGGCTGCAGGTGTGTTCAGGTCTTCTCCATATGTCTCTCATCCTCCTAGGACCAGTAGATACCCAGGGAAGATGGTTTTCTTTATGTGTCCCACTCTAGGGCCATGCTGAGTCAGTGGTGGCTATCTGGGCCATGCTCTTCCAAAGTGGGAATTTGAAGTTCCCTGAAGGACAAAAGGAAACCCACTAGGAGGTCCTGTAACATCTCATCTTGGGACTGGCACACTACCATGTCTGCCTGCATTTCAGTTACTATGTAGACCAGCCGTGCATCAATGGGGCAGGAAGTACTCTCTTTCCACGAAAGCAGGTGGGAGAAGGGAGCTGCCGAACAATAATCTGAGCTTGCACACCCTATTCTGCAGTTGAGGGAGCACAGAGTGGTACAACCAGTAATTAAGTGCTGTTCTCTGTGGCTTCGAATCCTATGGTTTTTCTCAAAGAAAACCTTCCTCAGTTCTAATATTGTAGGGTTCTTTGGTTCTCTATGCAAGGAAGATAGATTAGAGCTAGCAACAAGTTGCTCTGAGAAAAGTCAGTAAAGTCTGAATTAGTTAGAAAAGGAACTTCACCTGGGGACACTCAAGGACCAATCTGATTTGAGTAAATGGAAGAGCAAGGAGGCTGAGCCAATAGTGGACAAAGGAAGTGAGAGGCGCTCAGGCCACCAGAGAAAGAAGACCTAGATAGAGAATGTGGCATCACACTGGCAGAGGGGAGTGGAATGAGCTGCCTGGGAATAAGAGTTAGCTGGCACGGAGGCAGGAATCTCCTGGGTTATTCTGGGGCTGCATGGCAGATGGGAAATGTGAGCATGGCATGGTGGGAAGCTCTGCAAGGGAGGTAATAACTCACCTGAATGATTAAACCACACCTTCCAGTCTCTCCCCTCCCCAACTTCTGTAATCTAGGAAGCCAGAGAGAAGAGTCTTGGAGGAATTATTCAAAAGAAAGATGACTTTGTTGAGTTTGATGGCCATGCTTGCTGAATTCATTTATTCTTTCACTCATGAAACATTTATTCTTTCAACATGCAGTTTTGAGTCTCTGTTATGTACTAGGTAATTGTATAACATAGTTATGTTGATTCTCTCAGTTAATTGCTGAGAGAATATAAAACCAATGAATAGGATGTGGGTCTTTCTCCCAGGGAACCCACAGTCAAGTAGGGGAAATATATATAAACAAGCAGTAAAATATACTGCAGTAAGTCCTATAATAGAGGTGAGTACAAAGCGCTGTGGGAGAAGCTAAGAGCCTTGGGGAATTATTGAAGAACTAGAGGAAGCTATAGAGGGTGCCTGAAAGATGGGAAAGACCATGCCCAGGAGAGACAGGGCAAAGAAAGGAGCACTGTAGACAGAGTTGTGTGTGCAAGGGTGTGCAGGCATGAAATGTCACTGCAGATTCTGACAATAGTAAATTCAGCATGATGGGAATGTGGGATCCTGACAGGGAGAGAGAGGGGTGAACTAATGAGTGGTAGGAATACACCAAAAGCAGGTAGGTAGGACAGTCTGTAGCATAATGTGACTTCCTACCCACTACCTCACAACTCCTACACTCAGTGTTCTTTTCTTTTTCTTTTGTCTGCTTGAGGTTTTTTTTTTTTTTTTTTTTTTTTTTTGCTATGATTGAGTGTGTGGATTTTTGATGCATGTTACTGCTGCTGGTCATCTTTGATCTAATATTCCTTTCTACACCTTAAGGCTGTTAGAGAACCCACCAAAGACCTCACTCTGTTGGGTTAAATAAAGCCAATTTCTTTCACTTTTTCTTGGGGCTTTGGTTTTATTAGAAAAGCTAATGAAAAAATATAGTTTTTAAGAAATGCAAATGTCCTCTCCCATGGACCTTATGACCCTTTGGACTTTGAGGTTTTATTGTCATCTCCAATATGCAAGATATGCCTGAGGAGGTGTCAGGAGACTTCACTGAATGAATCAGGGAAAGGGAAAGACATCTTCCAGTCTCTGTGCAAGGTGCTTGGAATGTGGGATTTTCTGTAATCCTCCTAGGGTCAAAAAAGGTAGGTATTTATGTTCCCAATTTGTAGGTAAGGATGCCCAGGCCCAGAGAGGTTTATCTGATTTTTCACAAAGTTACATGCCTAGGAATAGGCAAAGCTGGGAGTCTAGACCCATGCCTGTATGAATTCAGAGCTCAAGTTCTCCTCATTAAATTCTGCTGATGTCCTCTCATTTGTCCAACAAAAGCTTATACACTTTCAAGTAACTTGCTACTACCCAAAGCTCACCAGACCTGGATCAGAAAAATTGCTCAACAGCAGCAATCACAATAAAAACAACAACAACAAAAAACCCATAGCCACTGTAACATATCATATCTTACTTTTACAAAGAGCCACGCCAAATCACTTTTATTTTGTGTCCTGCCAACCATGTGCAAGGATAGCAGAGCTATGATTAGTATCTTCCTTGTATGGAGGAGAAAGCTATTGGAATATCAGGAAAGTGGATTTTATCTTTGGTGTTTTTTGAAGTGGTTTGATAATTTGGGGGTCACAGGATTTGAAAACGTAGCCTCTATAAAGCCTTGTGAACAATGAAGACCAGAAGTCTAGGAGTCAGGGAAACTTAAGAGCTGTGTGACCTTGGATAAGTCACAAACTTCTTTGATCCTGAAATTCCACATCTTGTAAAGTGAGTATAAAAATAATTACTACCTTGTGTTAGGCCACATTAAACAAACAGACTTGTAAGACTGTCAAAATACAGCAACCTTTGGACCAGGGAGGGAACAAAAACCCTGAGACTTTCTTTCAATAGATTAAACATCACATCGGCATCTACCTCCTCTCTTTACTCAAACCCTTAACATGAAAGTAAAGAAGTAGAAAAATGCATGAATCCACAAAATGGAAAAAACAAGAGGTGTAACATAAGGTGAGAGGTGACAACAAATGTCTGAACATTTAAAAGTTGATGAACGAGTTAGCAAAACAAAGTAAGTCAAGTACTAAGAGCCTGGCAACAAAGGATAGTTGCATTGCCCCCACCAAAATTCAGGCATGCTCCAGGATTGAAGGAATGAGGTACAGAGAAAGTTGAGACTGAAAACGGAGGACTCATAACTCTGTAGGAGAAGCAGCAAGCTTTTCCTCAGATGCCATCCCCTACCCCACAGAATCAGGTAACTATGTTCTCCTCCCCTAGGAAAAGGTTTATTCTGCAGAAGTGATTGTAGACGCTGGACACCAGGAAATGCAGAGAAGGGAATGAAAGAGCCAAACTCTCCCACCTCCTTTATTGTTGGACACTAAGAAGGTAGAAGAGACTGAATAACCCCAAAGAAAATGCTTGTAGATCCTGGCATATTTCATTCCCCCAACAAACCGCTAAAACTCCATCCAACCATCCTACAATGACTGAAACACAGCTGTTAACATGCCCCACACATACTCACAGAAACTTGACAGCATTTTAGTGCCTTCCTCTTAAATATAAACAGACAAGATAGAATTCTCATGCATTTGAAGAAAACCTTCAATAAGATAGACCAAAAATGTGGGGAGAAAAGTAACTCAGAGAAAGGGGAAATGATACAAGAAGCAGAAGAAAACTTCAAAATAGGTATATCTCCTAATGCTGTTCCCCTTCCTGTGTCCATGTGTTCTCATTGTTCAATTCCCACCTATGAGTGAGAACACGCAGTGTTTGTTTTTTGTCCTTGCGATAGTTTACTGAGAATGATGGTTTCCAGTTTCACCCATGTCCCTACAAAGGACATGAACTCATTATTTTTTATGGCTGCATAGTATTCCATGGTGTATATGTGCCACATTTTCTTAATCCAGTCTATCGTTGTTGGACATTTGGGTTGGTTCCAAGTCTTTGCTATTGTGAATAGTGCCGCAATAAACATACGTGTGCATGTGTCTTTATAGCAGCATGATTTGTAGTCCTTTGGGTATATACCCAGTAATGGCATGGCTGGGTCAAATGGTATTTCTAGTTCTAGATCCCTGAGGAATCGCCACATTGACTTCCACAATGGTTGAACTAGTTTACAGTCCCACCAACAGTGTAAAAGTGTTCCTATTTCTCCACATCCTCTACAGCACCTATTGTTTCCTGACTTTTTAATGATGGCCATTCTAACTGGTGTGAGATTGTATCTCCAATTGTTGTGGTTTTGATTTGCATTTCTCTGATGGCCAGTGTGAGATTGTATCTCCAATTGTTGTAGTTTTGATTTGCATTTCTCTGATGGCCAATGATGATGAGCATTTTTTCATGTGTTTTTTGGCTGCATAAATGTCTTCTTTTGAGAAGTGTCTGTTCATGTCCTTTGCCCACTTTTTGATGGGGTTGTTTGTTTTTTTCTTGTAAATTTGTTTGAGTTCATTGTAGATTCTGGATATTAGCCCTTTGTCAGATGAGTAGGTTGCGAAAATTTTCTCCCATTGTGTAGGTTGCCTGTTCACTCTGATGGTAGTTTCTTTTGCTGTGCAGAAGCTCTTTAGTTTAATTAGATCCCATTTGTCAATTTTGGCTTTTGTTGCCATTGCTTTTGATGTTTTAGACATGAAGTCCTTGCCCATGCCTATGTCCTGAATGGTATTGCCTAGGTTTTCCTCTAGGGTTTTTATGCTTTTAGGTCTAACATGTAAGTCTTTAATCCATCTCGAATTAATTTTTGTATAAGGTAAGGAGTAAGGAAGTGATCCAGTTTCAGCTTTCTACATATGGCTAGCCAGTTTTCCCAGCATCATTTATTAAATAGGGAATCCTTTCCCCATTGCTTGTTTTTGTCAGGTTTGTCAAAGATCAGATAGTTGTAGATATGTGGCATTATTTCTGAGGGCTCTGTCCTGTTCCATTGATCTATGTCTCTGTTTTGGTACCAGTACCATGCTGTTTTGGTTACTGTAGCCTTGTAATATAGTTTGAAGTCAGGTAGCGTGATGCCTCCAGCTTTGTTGTTTTAGCTTAGGATTGACTTGGCAATGTGGCTCGTTTTTGGTTCCATATGAACTTTAGTTTTTTCCAATTCTGTGAAGAAATTCATTGGTAGCTTGATGGGGATGGTATTGAATCTATAAATTACCTTGGGCGGTATGGCCATTTATATGATATTGATTCTTCCAACCCATGAGCATGGAATGTTCTTCCATTTGTTTGTATCCTCTTTTATTTCATTGAGCAGTGGTTTGTAGTTCTCCTTGAAGAGGTCCTTCACGTTCCTTGTAAGTTGGATTCCTAGGTATTTTATTCTCTTTGAAGCAATTGTGAATGGGAGTTCACTCATGATTTGGCTCTCTGTTTGTCTGTGATTGGTGTACAAGAATGCTTGTGATTTTTGTACATTGATTTTGTATCCTGAGACTTTGCTGAGGTTGCTTATCAGCTTAAGGAGATTTTGGGCTGAGAAGATGGGGTTTTCTAAATATACAATCATGTCATCTGCAAACAGGGACAATTTGACTTCCTCTTCTCCTAATTGAATACCCTTTATTTCCTTCTCCTGCCTGATTGCCCTGGCCAGAACTTCCAACACTATGTTGAACAGGAGTGGTGAGAGAGGGCATCCCTGTCTTGTGCCAGTTTTCAAAGGGAATGCTTCTAGTTTTTGCCCATTCAGTATGATATTGGCTGTGGGTTTGTCATAGATAGCTCCTATTATTTAGAGATACGTCCCATCAATACCTAATTTATTGAGAGTTTTTAGCATGAAGAGTTGTTGAATTTTGTCAAAGGCCTCTTCTGCTTCTATTGAGATAATCACGTGGTTTTTGTCTTTGGATCTGTTTATATGCTGGATTACATTTATTGATTTGTGTATGTTGAACCAGATACCTATTGCTAAATGACGAGTTAATGGGTGCAGCACACCAACATGGCACATGGATACATATGTAACAAACCTGCACATTGTGCACATGTACCCTAAAACTTAAAGTATAATAATAATAATAAAAAAAGAAAACTTCAAAATAACTATAATTAATTTCCTCAAAGAGCAAAAAAAGTACATTAATGAAACAGGAATGGAAAACTACACATTTTTAAAAATCCAAAAGCAAGGAAAATAAATTTTAAATTAAAAATATTATTGTGGAAATATGTTATTCAAAGGAAGAGCTGGAAGAGTAAGTGGAAATTTAGAAAGTTCAACAGAAATGGAGTAGAGGTGGAAAAATGGAAGAAGAAACATGAGTAAATTGGAGAATCAATGCAGGGAGCCCAACATCTGATTTAGAGTCATAAAGAGAGGAAATAAAAATGTTTTTAAAAGATGTAAAGATTTCTGCTTCCAGGAAGATGGAGTAGATAAGCTTTTTCCCATTACTCCCAGTGACAGCTAAAAACTCTGGACATTGTATGTAAAACAAACATGAGAAGAATCTGCAAGGCAAAGTGAAAAGGACAGACAAGCTAGGGGAATTGTTGGGACTCAGGACCCAAGCAAAGACACTATGGTCAGTTCTCAAGTTTTTTTCTGCCTCATATACCCCATACTTAGGGTTGGAAAGGCTGGTAATCCAGAAATGACAGTAGGCAAAGACACAAAAAAAATCCCAACAAAATCTTCTCTCTGTAGCCAAAGGATCAGAAAGAGTCAGCCTAGAAAGACAGAAAGCCTTTAGCCAATAGATGTTCACCCCAGCTAAACACGGCAGAAAAAACTATGGCCCTGCCACACTACTGATGCCAAAAAAGGTTGAATTGGGAGCCTGGGCTTCCACTCTCATGGGGCTATAGTGGGACACCCCAGCATTCCAGCTAGGTGGTATCAGAGAAGGCCAAGTAAGGAGCCTGGACTTTCATTCCTGCTAGCTGGAAATTCACCCCTTCCTGCCCCCCATGATGTCAGTGGAGACCAGGTGGGGAGGCTAGATTCCTTGACCTAGCCAGCTGTATTGAGACCTTCCTCTCTTTTCCTGCTGGGATGGTGCCAGAGGAAACCTATGGGAAGTTAAGACTTTCATCATTGTCCAGCAACAACGAAGCAACCTCCATTAGGTTGTTGGTTGAGATCACATGGCGCTCTGGAACCCCATGCCCATCCAGCGGTAGCAAAGATCCCTCAACTTGGGTGTCAGTGAGGGTGAATCAGGAATCTGGACTTTAAATCCCAGCTGGCAGTAATGGGGTGGCAGTTCCCTCCTTCCCCTGCTGGAGCAGTGCCCAAAAAAGCCAGCTAAGACAGAAGGTTTAAGTAAGATCCAAAGTCTTATAAGTGAAAATGTCCAGGGTTCAATAAAAAATCAGTCATCATAACAAGAACCAGAAAAATCTCAAACGGAATGAAAATAGAAAATATATGCTAGCAACATGATGATGAGATGACAGAGATGTTTAATTATCTGACAAAGATTTTAAAGGAGCCATGATAAAATATGCCACAATAAACAGAAAGACTCCTGAAATGACTGAAAAGACAGAACTCCTCAGCAAACAAACAAAAAAAGTTTAAGCAAATACATAGAAGATATAAAAGAAGAACCAAATGGAAATTTGGAAATTTTAGAACTTAAAAGATATAATCAAGATAAAAAGCTCAGGACTGTCTCAACAGCAGAATAAAAGGGACAGAGAAAAGACTCAGTGACTTGGAGGATGGAATAATGGAAATTACCTAATCTGAACAACAGAGATAAAATAGACTGATAAAAAAAGAAACAGAGTCTCAGAGACCTATATAACCATAAAAAAGATACAACATTCGAGTTATCACAGTCTCACAGAAGGAGAGACTAAAGTCTCCAAAGGAGAAAGAAGGAGAATAAAAAGATAAAGTTATTGAAAAAGTACTTGAAGAAATAATTGCTAAAAACTCCCCAAATTTGGCAAGAGACGTTAACTTCCAGGTTCAAGAAGGGGTGTGAACCCCAAATAGCATAAACTCAAATCTATACCAAGACACATGATAGTTAAACTTCTAAACATTAAAGACATTCTGCTGATTGTTTCCTCTGCTGCACAGAAACCTTTTGGTTTAATGTAATCTCATTTGTCTATTTTTGCTTTCATTGCCTGTGCTTTAGGGGTCTTAGCCAAAAAAATCTTTGCCCAGATCAATGTCATGAAACATTTTCCCTATGTTTTCTTCCAGTAGTTTCATTGTTTCAGGTCTTACATTTAAGTCTTTAATCCATTTTGGGTTGATATTTCTATACGGTAAGAAGTAAGAGTCTAATGTCATTATTTTGCATGTGGATATTCAGTTTTCCTAGCACCATTTTTAGAAAAGACCATTCATTTATCATGTGTTTTTGGTGCGTTTGCCAAAAATCAGTTGGCTGTAAATGTGTGAATTTATTTCTGAGCTCTCTTTTCTGTTCCATTGGTCTATGTGTCTTTTAATGTCAATACCATGCTGTTTTGGTTACTATTGCTTTGTAGTACATTTTGAAGTCAGGTGGTGTGATGCCTCCAGCTTTGTTCTTTTTATTTGGGATTGTTTTGGCTGTTCAAGGTCTTTTTGTGGTTCTATGGAAATTTTAGAGTTATTTTTCTATTTCTGGGGAGAATATAATTGGTATTTTTACAGGAATTGCATTGAATCTGTAGATCACTTTGGATAGTGTGGACATTTTAACAATATTAATTATTCTAAAACCGTTAACATGGGATACCTTTCCATGTATTTGTGTCTTCTTCAATTTCTTTCATTCATGTTTTATAATATTTATTGTAGAGATCTTTCACTTTTTTGGTTAAATTTATTCCTATGTATTTATTATTTTTTGTAGCTATTATAAATGGAATTGTTAAAGAATGAAAGAAAATATGCAAACTATACATCACACAAAGGGTTAATATCCAAACTATATAAGGAACTCAAACAACTCCATAACAAAAACAAACAAAATAGCCCAATTAAAGAAAGGGAAAAAGACATGAATAGTTGTTTTTCAAAAGAAGGCATACAAATGCCCAAAAAGGTATATGAAAAATGCTCAACATCACTTATCGTTAGGAAAATGCAAGTCAGAACCACCATAATATTTCACCTCAACCCAGTTCGAATGACTAATATAGAAAAGATGAAAGATGATGTGGCAACGATGTGAAGATAAGGAAATCCTTGCATGCTGTTGATGGGAATATAAACAGAGCCATTATAGAAAACATTATGGAAGTTTCTCAAAAAATGAAAAATGTTAGTAGCATATAATCCAGCAATATGACTACTGGGTATATATCCAAAGCAACTGAAATAAGCATGTCAAAGAGACATCTGTACTTTCATGTTCATTACAGCATTATTCATAAAAACCAAGACATGGAGGCAATCTAAATGCCCATCAGTGGACGAGTAGATAAATAATATGTGGTATATATACACAATAAAATACCATTCAGCCATAAAAAGAATGGAACATTGTCATTAGTGACAACACTGATTAACCTGGAGAACATGATGTTAAGTGAAATGAGCCAGGCGCAGAAAGACAAATAGCACATGATCTCATTTGTATGCGTAATCTAAAAAAGTTGATATCTAGAAGTAGAGAGTATAATGGTGATTATCAGAGGCTGAACAAGAGGGGATAAGGAGATGTCAATCAGAGCACACAAAATTACAGTTAGAAAGTAAGAACAAATTTCAAGAGATCTATTGTAAAGCAAGATAACTATAATTAATAATGATATGTTGTATTCTTGAAAAATATAAAGACAATAGATTTTATGTGCTTTCACCACAAAAATGATCAGTATGTCAGGTAATATATTTGTTAATTAAATAGATTTAACTATTTTACAATGCATGTATACTTCCAAACATCGTGTTGTACAGCATGAAAACATACAATGTTATCTGTCAACTTAAAAATAAATAAAAATAAGTAAATAAAAACTAAAGACAAAAAAAATCTTGAACCCAGACAAAGAAAATGACACCTTACCTATAGTGAAAAACAGTTCAGATGACAATGAATTTCTCATCAGAAATCATGGCAACCAGAAAAAACATGGCATATGTTTCAAGTGCCCAAAGAAACTTAGTAACCCAGAATACTCCACTGAACAAACTGTGGCACATTTATACCAAGAATTATTTCTCAGCAAATTACTGCTAACAAGAAACAAATACTGATAAATGAAATAACCTGAATCTCCAGAAAATTATACTGAATGAAAAAGCCAATTCCAAAAGGTTACATATGATTTCATTTATTTCACATTCTTGAAAAAAGTTTTTAGATATAGAGAACAGATTAGTGGTTACCAGGGGTTAAGGAGAAGATGGGAGCTGTAAAGGATTGTGTGTAAAGGGGCAACCCAAAGGATCTTCATGGTGTTCTTTACTGCATCATGTCAATACTCTGGCTGTGACATTGTACTATATGTTTGCAAGGTTTTACCATTGAAGGAAAATAATTAAAGGGTAAACAGGATCTCTCTCTTTGGTCCTTTTTACAAATGTATGTGAATCTACAGTTGTCACAAAATTTAATATTTCATTTAAAAATATTAGTATAAGAATTTTTCCAAGGCAGGAAGACATAATTTTACAACCTGCAAGTATCCACCAAGATCCATCAATTGTTCATGAAATTCAAGAATGAAGTAAAGAAAGAAAAGATCCTAAAAGTACACATGTGATACAGAAAATGAGAAAGAAATGTGCCAATCAACAATGAGTAGGATGAAAATATTTTCAGACATGTTAAGTCCTGAAAATTTTTACTTTCCATTTAGCTTTTTAAAAATTATTTTTAACTGACAAATAAAAATTGTACACATTTATGGGATACAATGTGACATTTTGATACTCGTTTAAGTTATAGGAAGAGTAAAACTAATTAACCTAACGATCACTTCGCCTACTTATCTTTTTGTGTGTATACGGTGAGAACATTTAAAATCTCTTTTAGCAATTTTGAAATATATAATACATTATTGTTTCTTATGGTTACAATAATAATAATCACTAAAACTTATTCCTCCTGTGTAACTGAAATTTTGTACTCTGACCAACATCTGCCTTTTCTCTATTCCCTTCACCTGCCTGTTAGTAACTACCATTATACTCACTACTTTTATGAGTTTACATTTCTTAGATTCCACATGTAAATGAGATCATGTAATATTTGTCCTTCTGGGCCTGGCTTATTTCACTTAACATAATGTCTCCAGGTTCATCCACGCTGTCACAAATGACAAAATTTTCTTCTTTTTTATGGCTGAATAGTGTTTAATTGTATGTATACATATATATCACATTTTCTTCATCCATTCATCCATTGATGAACATTTAGGTTGCTTTCATGTCTTGACTATTGTGAATAGTGCTGCATTGAACTGAGAGTGCAGATATCTCTTTCACATACGTATTCCAATTATTTTGGATGTACACCCAGAACAGGGATTACTGGGATTTAGTTTCTATTTTTAATTTGTTGAGGAACCTCTGTAGTGTTTTCCAAAATGGCTATTCCAATTTACATTTCTGCCAACAGTGTGCAAGGGGTCCCTTTTCTCCACATCTCCACCAACACGAGCTATCTTTTATCTTTTTAATATTAGCCATTGTGACAATGATATGGTGATATCTCATTGTGGTTTTGTTTGCTTTTCCTTTTCTTTTTTTTTGAGACGGAGTCTCGCTCTGTCGCCAGGCTGGAGTGCAGTTGCGTGAGCTTGGCTCACTGCAGCCTCTGCCTCCCGAGTTCAAGCGATTCTCCTGCCTCAGCCTCCCTAGTAGCTGGGACTACAGGCGCGTACCACCATGCCCAGCTAATTTTTTTTTGTATTTTTAGTAGAGACGGGGTTTTACCCTGTTGGCCAGGATGGTCTTGATCTCTTGACCTCGTGATCCACCCGCCTCGACCTCCTGAAGTGCTGGGATTACAGGCGAAAGCCACTGCGCCCGGCCCTGCATTTTCTTTTCTGTTTAGCTTTTTAGAGTAAGCTACTGAAGGATGTCCTCAATCAGAGTAATGTACCAAGAGAGAAGATATGGAACCCAGAGACAGGGGAGCCAACACTGAAATGAAGTGATAGACAGTCCTCAGACGGCAGCTGTGCTGAGGGCCTAGAGGTTAATAAGTTCAGGCCAAAGTAGGTAGGTGGGGACTTCAGGAGAGATGTCTTCCAGAAAGGAATTAATCAGTGAAATTCACGAAGTACTTATTTGTGAGAAAATATTATTAACATTGGAGATAAAATTTGTTAGAAAATTTGGGATATAAGCAAATTCCCAACACCAACAACTAAAAATGAAGCAGTTACTAACTTCTTGGAAAGATTAAAAAGCTGGATAAGCAAAGAAACCCTGTTATTAGTTCATAACTTGACTCAGCTATGAAGATATGTACTCATAGCAAATTAAAAAGCTAGATAATTAAATTATGTAATTAAATAATTAAAAATTAAAAAGCTAGATAAAAAAGAAACCCTGTTATTAGTTCATAACTTGACTCAGCTATGAACATATGTACTTATATTATCATAAGGTAAACATTGAATAATGACTCTACCAAAAATTGTGACAAAATTATAATGAGAAAGAAGAAAGAATAAAAGTGAAGGGTGTGTGTGGTGGGAGCTTTAAAGGGTTAACTCACATTTCTGTAATATATTTAGATAACATCTAAAATCAAGAAATCAAAAATGACTATAAATATTTTATGTAAAAAGCTAACATAGGAATAAATGCAGAGCATATAGCTAAAAGCTGAAATTGCTTCTGAGGATAGGAGAAGATGGGGAAGTCAAGTGATGACTTGATTGAATATCTAGTAATTTGACTTTTAAAAAATTATTTTTAAAAATATTATAGATTCAGGGAGTACATGTGCAGGTTTGTTATATGGATATATTGCAAAATGCTGGTTTCTGTTTTGTTTTGTTTTTTGAGCTTCTAGCGAACCCCTCACCCAAAGAGTGAACATAGTACCCTATATGTAGCTTTTCAACTCTTGCTCCTCTTCCACCCTCCCTGTTTTTGGGATCTCTGGTGTCTATTATTCCCATCTTTATGACCATGTGTACCCATTATTTAACTCTTCCTTATAAGTGAGAACATGAAGTATTTGATTTTCTGTTTCTGAGTTATTTCACTTAGGAAAATGGCCTTCAGTTCCATCCATGTTGCTGCAAAGGATATAATTTCATTCTTTTTATGACTGCATAGCATTCCAGGGTGTAAATATATTACATTTTCTTTATTGATCAACTAGGTTGACTCCGTGACTTTGCTAATGTGAATAGTGCTGTGATAAACATACAACTGCAGGTATCTTTTTGATAAATGGTTAATTTCCTTTGGATAGACAGTAGTTGGGTTTCTGGGTTGAATAGTAGTTCTATTTTTAATTATTTGAGAAATCTCCATGTTGTTTTCCATAGAGGTTGAACTGATTTACATTCCCACCAACAGTATATAAGCATGCTTTTTTCTCTGCATCTTTGCCAACATATGTTATTTATTGACTTTTTAATAATAGCCAACCTGACCAGTGTGAGATGGTATCTCATTGTGGCTTTAATTTACATTTTTCTTACAATTAGTAATATTGAGCATTTTTCATGTTTGTTGGCCATTTGTATGTCTTTTTGAGAAGTTTCTGTTCATATCCTTTGCCCATTTATTAATCAGGCCATTTATTTGTTTTTTTCCTTGTTAAGTTCTTTATAGATTCTGAATATTAGTCCTTTCTTGGGTGCTTTGTTTACGAATATTTTCTTTCATTCTGTAGGTGGGTTGTCCGTCTACTCTGTTGATTTTTATTTTGCTGTGCAGAAGATCTTTAATTAAGCCCGACTTGTCTATTTTTGGGTTTTTCTTTGCATTTACTTTTGAGGTCTTGGTCATGAATTTTTGCCTAGGCCAATGTCTATAAGAGTTTCTTCTACTTTTCTTATACAATTTTTGTAGTTTCAGATAAGTCTTTAATTCATCTTGAGTTAATTTTTGTATATGGTGAGAGGTAGGAATCTACTTGTATTCCTCTGTATAAGGCTAGCTGGTTTTCCCAGAACTATTTATTGAATAGGGTGTTCTTTCCCCGTTGTTAATTTTTGTTGATTTTGTTAAAGATCAATTGGTTGTAGGTGTGTGGCTTTATTTCTGGATTCTCTATTCTGTTTCATTGACTTATGGGTCATTTTTGTACCAGTACCATGCTATTTTGGTTTGGCCTTGTAGTATAGTTCGAAGTCTGGTAATGTGATGTCTCTGGTTTTGTTCTTTTTGCTTAGGATTGCTTCATGTATTTGGGCTCTCCTTTGGTTCTATATAAGTTTTAGAATTGTGTTTTCTAATTCTGTGAAAAATGACATTGCTAATTTCATAGAAATTGCATTGAATCTGTAGATTGTTTTGAGCTGTACAGTCATTTTTAACAATATTGATTCTGCCTATTCATGAACATGTAATGTTTTCCCATTTGTTTGTGTCATCTATGATTTCTTTCATCAGTATTTTGTAGTTCTCCTTATAGATGTCTTTCACCTACTTGGTTAAATGTATTTATAAGTTTTTTTAATTAAATCATTATTATTATTTATTATTTTTAATTTTGGTGGGCACATAGTAGACATATATATTTATGGGGGTTTACATGAGATGTTTTGATACAGGCATGTAATGTGAAATAAACACATCATGGAGAATGGGGTATCCATCCCCCAAGTATTTATCCTTTGAGTTACAAACAATCCAGTTACACTCTTTAAGTTATTTAAAAATGTACAATTAAGTTACTATTGACTATGTCACCCTGTTGTGCTATCAAATAGTAGGTCTTTTCAATTCTTTCCATTTTGGGGGGGACCCATTAACCATCCCCGCCATCCCCCTAGCCCCTGACTACTCTACTCAGCTTCTGGTAACCATCCTTTAACTCTCTATGTCTATGAGTTCAATTGTTTTGATTTTTAGATCCCACAAATAAGCGAGAACATGCGATGTTTTTCTTTCTGTACCTGGCTTATTTCACTGAACATAATGACCTCCAGTTCTATCCATGTTGTTGCAAATGACAGGATCTCATTCTTTTTTATGACTGAATAGTAGCCCATTGTGTATATGTACCACATTTTCTTTATCCATTTATCTGCTGAGGGACACTCAGGTTGCTTCCAAATCTTAGCTATTATAAACAGTGTTGGAACAAATATAAGAGTGCAAATATTTCTTTGATATGCTGATTTCTTTTGGGTATATATCCAACAGTGGGACTGCTGGATCATATGGTAGCTCAATTGTTAGTTTTTTAAGATATCTCTGAACTCTTCTCCATAGCGGTTGTATTAATTTACATTCCCACCAACAGTGTACAAGAGTTCCCTTTTCTCCACATCTTTGCCAGCATTTATTATTGCCTGTATTTGGAAATACACCATTTTAACTGGGGTGAGATGATAATTCATTGCCGTTTTTATTTGCATTCTTCTGATGATAAATGATGTTGAGCATCTTTTAATATGCCTGTTTGCCATTTGTATGTCTTCTTTTGATAAACGTTTATTCAAATCTTTTGCCTAGTTTTTGATTGGATTATTAGATTTTTTTTTCCTGTAGAGTTGTTTGAGTTCCTTATATATTCTGCTTATTAATCCTTTGTCAGATGGGTAGTTTGCAAATGTATTCTCCCATTTTGTGGGTTGTCTGCTCACTTTGTTGATTGTATCCTTTGTTGTGTGGAAGATTTTTAACTAGATGTGATCTTATTTGTCCATTTTTGCCTTGGTGCCTGTACTTGTGGAGTATTGCTCAAAAAATTTTTGCCCAGACCAATGTCCTGGAGAGGGTCCCCAGTGTTTTCTTGTAGTTGTCTCATAGCTTGAGGTCTTAGATTTAAGTTTTTAATCCATTTTTATTTGATTTTTGTCTTTCATGAAAGATAGTGGTCTAGTTTCATTCTTCTACATATGGATATCCAGTTTTCCCAGCACCATTTATTGAAGAGACTGTCTTTTCCCTAGTGTATGTTCTGGACACCCTTGTTGAAAATCACGGTGGCTCATGCCTGTAATCTCAGCACTTTGGGAGGCTGAGGCAGGCGGATCACCTGAGGTCGGGAGTTCCAGACCAGCCTGACAAACATGGAGAAACCCTGTCTCTACTAAAAATACAAAATTAGCTGGGCTTGGTGGCACATGCCTGTAATCCCAGCTACTCGGGAGGCTGAGGCAGGAGAATTGCTTGAACCTGGGAGGCGGAGGTTGCAGTGAGCTGAGATCGCGCCATTGCACTCCAGCCTGAGCAACAAGATTGAAACTCCATCTCAAAAAAAAAAGAAAGAAAATGAGAAGAAAATGAGTTCACTGTAGATGTGTGGATTAGTTTCTGGGTTTTCAATTCTGTTCCATTAGTCTATGTGTCTGTTTTTATGCCAGTACCATGCTGTTTTGGTTACTACAGCTCTGTAGTATAATTTGAAGTCAGATATTGTGATTTCTCTAGTTTTGTTCTTTTTGCTTAGGATGGCTTTGGCTATTCTGAATATCCATAGGTTTTTAATTGTTGGTTTGTTGTAGTTATAAATGGGATCGACTTCTTTATTTGGTTCTCAGCTTAAACATTGTTGGTGTATAAAAATGCCGCTAATATGTGCATTAATTTTGTATTCTGAAACTTCACTGAAGTCATTTATCATGTCTCAGAGTCTTTTGAGAAATCTTTAGGGTTTTCTAAGTGTAGGATCATGTCATCACCAAACAGAGAGACTTTGAGTCCCTTTTTTCCTATTTGGATGCCTTTTATTTCTTTCTCTTGCCTGATCGCTCTGGCTAGGACTTCCAGTACTATGTTGAATAGGAGTGGTAAGAGTGGGCATCTTTGTTTTGTTTCAATTCTCAGGGAGAAGGCTTTCAACTTTTCCCCATTCTGTGTGACATTGGCTGTGGGTTTGTTATATATGGCTCCTCTTATTTTGAGATATGTTCCTTTGTTCTCTAGTTTGTTGAGAGTTTTCATCATAAAGGGATGTTGGATTTTTTCCAATGCTTTTTCAGCCTCTATTGAAATGATTATAAGGTTTTTGTTTTAAATTCTGTTTATATAGTGAATCACATTTGATTTGTGTTTGTTCAATAATCCTTGCATTTCTAGAATAAAGCCCACTTGATCACAATGAATATCTTTTTTAATGTGCTGTTGCACTCTATCAGCTAGTATTTTGTTGATAATCTTTGTGTCTATGTTCATCAAAGATATTGTCCTGTAGTCTTCTTTGTTTTGTTGTGTCCTTATCAAATTTTGGTATGAAGATGATACTGGTTTTGTAGAATGAGTTATGAAGGAATCTGTCCTCATCAATTTTTTGGAAAAGCTTCAGAAAGATTGGTGCCAGCTCTTCTTTGTACATCTTGTAGAATTTGGCTGTGAATTTTTCTTGTCCTGGACTTTTTCTGGTTGGTGGAATTTTTTTTTACTGCTTCAATTTCCTAACTCATTATTGGTTTGTTCAGGATTTCAGTTTCTTCCTGGTTAAATCTTTGGAGGTTGTATGTTTGCAGGAATTTATCAATTTCCTCTAGGTTTTTCTGTTTGTGTATATAGAGATATTCCTTGCAGTCTCTGAGGATCTTTTGTATTTCTGTGATATTTATTATAATGCCACCTTTATCCTTTCTGATTGCACTTGTTTGAATTTTCTTTTTTTCTTGTTTAACCTATCTAGTGGTCTATCAATTTTGTTTATCTTTTCAAAGAACCAACTTTTTGTTTCATTGATCCTTTGTATGTTTTTTGGTCTCAATTTCATGTAGTTCTGATCTGATCTTTGTTATTTGTTTTCTCCTGCTAGGTTGGGGTTCTTAGCTTGGGGTCCTGCCAGCTTGGTTTGTTCTTATTTTTTAAACTCCTTTAGGTGTAACATTTGGTTGTTAACTGGAGATCTTTCTATCTTTTTGATATGGGTATTTAGTGCTATAAATTTTCTTCTTAACACTGCTTTTGCTATGTCTCAGAGGCTTTGGTATGTTGTGTCTTTATTTTCATTTGTTAATTTTTGTTGATTTCTGAATTAATTGTGTTGTTTACCTAAAAGTCATTCAGGAGCAAGTTGTTTAGTTTCCCTGTACTTGTGTGGTTTTGAGAGTTCCTCTTGGATTGATTTCCAATTTTATTCCACTGTGATTCAAGAAGATGCTTAATATAATTTTGATTTTTCTTGAATTTATTGAGACTTGCTTTATGACCAAGCATATAATCAATTTTATTTGTTTATTTTTTAATTTTTAATTTTTTGGGTACATAGTAGGTGTACATATTTATAGGGTATGTGAGACATTTTGATACAGACATGCAATGTGTAATAATCACTTCATGGATGAGGGAGTATTTATCCCCTCAAGCATTTATCCTTTGTGTTACAAACAATCCAATTATACTCTTTTACTTATTTTAAAAGGTATAATTAGATTATTATTAACTATAGTCACCCTGCTGTGCTATCAAATATTAGGCCTTATTCATTCATTCTAACTATTTTTTGTACTTATTAATCATATCTACCTCCTCCCCAGCCCGTTACTACCCTTCCTAGCTTCTGGTAATCATCTTTCTACTCTCTATCTCCAGGGGATCTTTTTTTTTCATTATTATTCTCAGATCCTACAAATGAGTAAGAACATGCAATGTTTGTCTTTCTGTGCCTGGCTCATTTTACTTAGCATAGCGTGGACCTCCAGTTCCATTCATGTTGCTGCAGATGAATGACTCTCATTATTTTTTATGGCTGAATAGTAGTTCTTTGTGTATAGGTACCACATTTTCTTTATCCATTCATCTGTTGACGGACACTCAGGTTTCCTCCAAATCTTAGGTATTGTAAACAGTGTTGCAACAAACATGAAAATGCAGCTATTTCTTTAATATGTTGATTTCCTTTCTTTTGGTTATATACCCAGCAGTGCGATTGCTGGATAATATGAATAATTTTAGAGAATATTCTATGTACAGATGAGAAAAATGTATATTCTTCAGTTTTGGCATAGAATGTTCTGTAGATGTCTATGAGTTACCTTTGGTCAAAAGTACAGTTTAAGTCCAGAGTTTCTTTGTTAGTTTTCTGCTTTGTTGATCTGTCTGGTGCTGTCAGTGGGGTGTTGAAGTCCCCCACTATTATTGTATGGTTGTCTATTTTCCAGGGTCATAGAGTATTTGTTTTATAAATTTGGGTACTCTGGTGTTGGTTGCCTATACACACACACACACACACACACACACACACACACACACACACATGTTAAGTCTTCTTGTTGAGTTGAATACATTATCATTGGAACCAGTCATTATAATGCTTTTTGTCTTATTTTACTGTTATTGGTTTAGTCTATTTTATCTGATACATGAATAGCAACCTTTGCTCCTTTTTTCTATTTGCATGGTACATCTTTCTCCGCCCCTTTACTTTGAGTTTGTGAGTGTCATTACACATAAGTTGGGTCTCTTGAAGGCAGCAAATGGTTGAGTTGTGTTTGTTTGTTTAATCTAATTTGCCAGTCTGTGTCTTTTAAATGGAGCATTTAAGCCATTTACATTCAAGGTTAATATTGATATGTGAGGATTTTTTCCCATCTTTGTGTTGTTAGGTAGTTGCTTTGTAGTCTCAATTGTGTGACTGCTTCCTAGAATCTGTAAAAATATTTTTTGTACTTATGTGTGCTTTTATGGTAGTAAGTGTCATCCTTTTGTTTTCATGTTTAGAACTCCTTTGAGCATTTCTTCTAGTACTAGTCTGGTGGTGACAAATTCCCTTAGCATTTGCTTCTCTGGGAAAGCCTTTATTTCTCCTTCGTTTATGAAGCTAATTTTGGCAAGATATGACATGCTTGGCTTGCTTTTTTTTTTTTCTTTAAAAAGGCTAAGAATATGCCCCAAATCTCTTCTGGTTCACAAGGTTTCTGCAGATAAGTCCTCTGTTAGTCTGAGGGGATTTCGTGTTAGGTAGTTTGGCCTTTTTCTCTAGCTGTCTTTAAGATTTTTTTTCTTGTTGGCCTTGGATAGTCTGATGACTATATGCCATTGTGATAATCATCTTGTATAGTATCTTGAATGTGTTCTCTGAATTTATTGTATTTGGATGTTGACCTCTCTAGCAAAATTAGGAAAATTTTTCAGATTTATTCCTTCAAATATGTTTTCCAAGTTGCTTAATATTTCTTCTCCCAGGAATGCCACTAAGTTCATTTGGTTGCTTTACATAACCCCATATTTCTTTAAGGCTTTTTTTGTTTTGTTTTGTTTTGTTTTGTTTCCATTCTTCTTTATTTGTCTGACTGGGTTAATTGGAAAGATCAATCTTCTAGCTCTGAAATTATTTCTTCTGTTTGGTCTAGTCTATTATTAAATCTCTAAAATGTATTTTGAAATTCCTTTAGTAAAATTTTCAATTTCACAAGTTCTATTTTTCTTAAATATAGCTTACTTATCTTTCATACACCAAATTGTTTTCCTAATTTCTTTGTGTTGATTTTCAACTTTTTGTTGGATTTCAGTGAGTTTTCTTGCAATTCACATTTTGAATTATTCATCTGTCATTTTGTATTTTTTTATTTTGGTTAGGATCCATTGCTAGAGAGCTAGTGCAATTGTTTGGAGCTGTCAAGACACTATGTGTTCTTTTACTGACAGAGGTCTTGTACTACTTCCTTCTCATTTGGAAATATCTCTGGGAAGAGTGGTAGCTTAAATCCTTGCAAGAAGTAGCTGTCACTCATTTTTGATTTTGCTATCATTTGGGTGGGACTTTTAAATTTTTTAATTTTTTTTTCTCAAGTGTATGACTGTGGTGTATGTTATATGATCATTTGGCTTCATTTCTGGGTGGTTTCAATGGGCCAAGTCTCTATATGGGTTTTTATGGCTTTCTTATGGCACCTGGAACCCCTGTTGGGCTCATGACCTTCATTTCAAGTCGATTTTGACCTTTGTTTCCCAGCTGCAGTGCAGCTATAGACCACAGATATGTGCCCCTGGTGGCTACCACCAAAGTGATCTCAGGGCATAGCCTCTTACCCCAGCTCAGAGTCAACAACTCTGCAGTCTGTCTGCCCTTCATTGCCAGCACATTGTCATTCTGTGTAGGGAGGGTGAGTTGGGCCCCACCTTTCATGCAAACCTAAGAAGCACAGATTCACTTTCAGCTGGGGTACACTGCAAAAAGCACAAAAAGTACTTTCTCCAAGTGCACATGTACAGACTTCCAGGGTGAAAACCTCTAATGCCTTCACAACAGTGTAGAGAGGGTAGGAGATGACCCCATTCCATGTCTGTTCCTGACCACTGATGTGAGGAGGATTTAAGCCACTACTCTTCCCTGAGAAGTTTCCAAATCACCGCCAATAGTGTTTCCCTGGGTCATGAGGACAGAAAGGCTCCCCAACAGTTATGCGGTCAGCAGAATGCCGCATAGGTAAGGGGGCAGAGAAGCACTCCCACCTGCCCTTGCCATGGGGCTCTGAGTTCCTTAGGGGTTTGTCTCTGCCAGACTCTTGCTGCTTTCCTTTTCTTTCTGTGGGCACTCCAGCAGATCCTGACTGTCTTCCCTCAGTTCTCCATTTGGAACACGTCCATGCATCAGTAACTTTTATTTTTTTTTTTGAGGAGAACTGGAATCCTATGTAACTAGTCAGCCATCTTGAAAAAGAAGAGAAAAAATATTTGACTTTTTAAGCCATGCACATGTATTACATTGATTAGAAAAAAAACTTAGGAAAATGAAAAGAAGAATGTGGATGTAGTTTTCTTCCACCCAGTTACTCTTTGGAGATACACTTGGTTATGTCAGATGCAGTCACTCATCTGGGGATATTTTACGATATACAGACACACTTCCAGAGAATTCCTCAGTGCCCTTCATTCACATCAACATTTGTAATAACCACTTGATATGGTTTGGATGTTTGTCCCCTCCAAATCTCATGCTGAAATGGGATTCTCAGTGTTGGAGGTGAAGCCTGGTGGGAATTGTTTGGATCATGGAAGCAGATCCCTCATGAATAGCTTAGTACCACCCCGTTGATAAGTGAGTTCTTGCTCTGAGTTCATGAAAAATCTGTTTCTTTTAAAGGATCCTGGCACCTCCTCTATCTTTCTCTCTTGCTCCCATTCTCATCATGTGATATGTTGGCTCCCCCATCACCTTCTGTCATGATTGTAAGTTTCCTGAGGCCCTAACCAGAAGCAAATGTTAGCACTGTTTTGTGTTTTGTAGAACCACAAGCCAATTAAACCTTTATGTTAAAATAAATTAACCAGCCTCAGGTATTTCTTTATAGTAACGCAGAAATGTACTGACCCAGAAAATTGGTACTAAGCAGTGAGCATTGCTATAAAGATACCTGAAGATGTGGCAGCAGCTTGGGAACTGGGTAATGGGCAGAGGTTGAAAGAGTTTGGAGGGTTCAGAAGAAGATAAGAAGACAACAGAAAGTGTGGAACTTCCTAGAGACTTGTTAGGTGGTTGTGACCAAAATGCTAATAGAAATATAGTCAGCTAAGGCCAGGCTGACAAGGCCTAAGATGGAAATGAGAAAGTTACTGGGAACTGGAGTAAAGGTCACCAGTGTCACACCTTATCAAAGAGCTTGGCTGTATTGTGTCCATGTCTTTGGGATCTATGGAAGTTTGAACTTAAGAGTTATGACTTAGGGTGTCTGGTGGAAGACATTTCTAAGCAGCAAAGTATTCCAGAATCAGTGTTGCTGCTTCTAACAGCCTACAATCAGATGTGGGAACAAAGGAATGACTTAAATTTGGAACTTATATTTAAAAGGGAAGCAGAGCATAAAACTTTGGAAATTTGCAGCCTAGCCCTGTGGTAGAGAAAGAAACCAAGTAGGTTGTGAAGCACCTACTTGATAGAGAGATTAGCATGACTAAAAGGGAGCCAAGTTATAAAATCCAATGGGAAAACCACCTCAAAAACATTTTGGAGATGGCCAGAGGCCCAGGAATAAATAATTTCAGGGGCCAGACCAAGGGCCCCATTGCCCTACTCAGCCTTGGGACACTGCTCCCCATATCCTGGCTACTCCAGCTCCAGATGTGGCTCAAAGGGCCTCAGGTACAGTTCAGGCCATTGATATGGAAGGCAAAAAAACATAAGCTTTGGCTGTTTCCATTGGTGTTAAGTCTGCAGGTGCAAAGAATGCAAACATGAAGGAAGCTTGGAAGCTTTCCCCTAGATTTCAGAAGATGTATAAAAAAGCCTGGATGCCCAGGCAGAAGACTTCCAAAAGAGTGGAGCCCTCACAGAGATATTCTACCAGGTCAGTGTGGAGGGGAAATATAGGGACAGAGCTCCCTAAGTCTCCAACAGGGCACAGCCTAGTGGAGCTGTAGGAAGGGACTGCCACCCTCCAGACTCCAGAATGATAGATCTACAAAGCTTGCATCTTGAGCATGCAAAAGCCACAGGCACTCAACTCTAACCCATGAGAGTAGCCATGGAGGCTGCACCCTGCAGAGCCACAAGGGTGGAGCTGCCTAAGGCCTTGGGAGCCCACCCCTTGCACCACTGTGCCCTGGATGCAGGACATTGAATCAAATAAGATTATTTTGGAATTTTAATATTTAATTATTTCACTGCTTGGTTTCAGACCTATTGGCCCTTTCCTTTTGCCAATTTCCCCCTTTGGGAATGGGAATGTTTACCTAATGCCTGTACACCATTGTATCTTGAGAATAAATAACTTGGTTTTGATCTCACACGTTCATAGGTAGAAGGAATTCATCTCCAGGTGAGATGTTGGGCCTTGGATTTGGGACTTGAGGCTTTTGAGTTAGGACTGAACAAGTTATGACTTTGGGGTACTAGTGCAAAGGCATTATTGTATTTTGAAATGTGAGAAAGACATGAGATTTGGGGGGCTAGGAGTGGAATGATATGGTTTGGGTGTTTGTTTCCTCCAAATCTCATGTTAAAATGTGATTCTCAGTGTTGGAGGTGGGGCTGGGGGGAGGTGACTGGAACATGGGGGCAGATCCCTCATGAATGGCTTAGCACCATTCCCTTGGTGATAAGTGAGTTCTTGCTCTGAGTTCATGTGAGATCTGGTTGTATAAAAGAAGGAGTATGGCGCTCTTTCTCTTGCTCGTGCTCTCGCCATGTGACGTGTTTGCTCCCCCATCACCTTTAGTCATGATTGTAAGCTTCCTGGAGCTCTAACCAGAAACAGATGCTGGTACTGTGCTTCATGAACAGCCTGAAGAACCATGAGCCAATTAAACTTTTTTCTTTATAAATTACCCAGCTTCATATATTTCTTTATAGCAATGCAAGAATGGTCTGATACACCATAGTAACCTGACTAGATGCTCTGTACCTGAAGCAAATAAAGAGGGCAAGATAGAAAGATAGTGGACATGCTGACACCTGTCTTTTTTGGCCCTTCTCTTTTGGTTCCTTGCCTTTATGAAGACTGGGTTGTGGTGATAGAGCAGATCCATGTACCACCTTAATGATCCTGTTTTTCTCCTTTATGACCTGCTAAGGGCTAAGTGATTGAAAAACAAGTGTGTTAAAATTTAGCTGCTAGCACAGCTATACCAATAAAGATGAACAGGAGAAAAAATTAGCCCCCACAAATGGTTTTTTTACATCTGACCGAAGGAGGAATCATTTATTGCTCCCTCTGCTCTGATACAGGCTATGATTTCTGATTTGCACCATGCTGCTTTCATAATTTGAAAGTTTCTGCCAACAGGTAGATAATCCTTTATGTGTCATGGAGCTGAAATTCACAAAGCACCAGCTGCCTTGTGAGCAGAGAAGAAAAAGACATCCCCATTTTATAGACAAAAAAGTGAGATTTAAAATTATTCATCCACCTAGCAAAAATTTTTTAATGGGCACCAAGGATGAAGTGGGTACTTTTCTAAGCATCCAGATATGGAGAAGAAAGTCAAGATTTTTGTTTTCCAGAGTTCTAGGTGTTATAGGTAGAGAAAGAAGTGAAAACTGTTACAGTGCTGTGGGGTAAGTACAGTGATAGAGATGCCCAGGATGTCATGTGAGCACAGGGGAGGGGCGCTGATCCATCCATTAATTCATTTATTCAACAAATAATTATTTAGAACTCAGTGATAAGTGCTGGCTGGATGCCGGAGATATACCTGAGAATAAACTAAATTTAGTCCTTGGATTCGTGAAACTTAAAGTCCAGTGGTTCTTGGCTATGCATTGGAATAACCTGGGGAGGTTTAAATATCCTGATACCCAGACCCACTGCATATTGTGATGAGAGAGAGTTGTCTTAGTCTGGTTAGTGTTGCTCTAAAGGAATGCCTGTGGCTGAGTAGTTTTATAAAGAAGAGAGGCTTATTTGGCTCACAATTCTGCTAGCTGAAAGGTTCAAGACTGGGCATCTGGTGAGGGACTCAGGCTGCTTCCACTCTTGGTGGAGGGGAGAGGGAGCTGTCATGTGCAGAGATCATATGGTAAGAGAGGAAGCAAGAGAGAGAGAGAGAGGGAGGTGCCAGGCTCTTTTTGACAGCCAGCTCTTGAGGGAACTCCCCTCAACCAGGGAGGGCATTAATCTATTTATGTGGGCTCCATCCCCAGGACACAAACAACTCCCATTAGATCCCACCTCCAACATTGGTGATCAAATTTCAACATGAGATTCGGAGAGAACAAACAACTAAGCTATTACAATAGTATCCAGGAATCTGTGGTGCCTAAAGCTCACCAAGTGATACCAATGTGCAGACAAGGTTGAGACTCATTGGCCCAAAGGAGAAGACTGGTAAGAAATAAGTAAATGCATAATTTCAAACGGTGATGAGTACAATAAAGGAAACTCATAGAATATGGTGATAAAGAATTAGAGGATGGAGGGATCCTCACTGGCCACCTTGGCCAGAGGAGGCATCTCTGAGGAGGTGATAGTTAATTTGATACCTGAAAGATAAGAATCTGCGGAAAGCATTAAAGGAGGAGAAATAAATGAACATCCCTGAGGCCCCAAGAGGAGAGATCTTAGCCTGTGTCTGTTCCTGGGAGGCTGGAGGCTACGTGGCTGTGAGCCTCTGCCTTAGGTATGCAAAGGGGGCCCAGCCTGGGGGTTGCAGAGAAACAGGTTGCTTCACACGTGGAAATGGGAACAATTTGGTTTATGCTCTTGAAATGAGTAAGGAAGAAAGATGGAGGATGGCAAGGGAAGAAAGGACAAGGAGGAAAAGGAGCCACACTGCAGGAACCTGAAGTTAGAGTTGTGTGGATGGCTTGGGGATTTCTCCCTCTCTCCCTGTCCTTCCCTTCCTCTTCTTCTCGAAGCTGTTCCTTTCTCCTCCTTCCCCCCTGCCCCCTCCCTCTCCCCCCTCTCCTCCTCCTCCTCCTCCTCCTCCTCTTCTTCTTCTTCCTCTTCTCCTCCTTTCCTTCTTTTCAAGAATTAAGCATGTGGGCCCGGCGTGGTGGCTCACACCTGTAATCCCAGCACTTTGGGAGGCCAAGGAGGGTGGATCATGAGGTCAGGAGATCGAGACCATCCTGGCTAACAGGGTGAAACCCCGTCTCTACTAAAAATACAAACAATTAGCCAGGCGTGGTGGCGGGCACCTGTAGTCCCAGCTACTTGGGAGGCTGAGGCAGGAAAATGGCATGAACCTGGGAGGTAGAGCTTGCAGTGAGCCGAGATCAGGCCACTGCACTCCAGCCTGGGCAAAAGAGCAAGACTCCGTCTCAAAAAAAAAAAAAAGAATTAATAAGCATGTGGAATGCTAACTTTTGAAGGATTTGGGCTGCTAAGATGCATATTCCTATATCTCCATCAAACCTCTGGAATAGTCACACCTGGGTGTGGCTATGAGTACAACTGTGAGCACATACACTGTGGAAATTCAGGACACAGATGAATGTCCCATTTGGTTCCATGCAGTGTAAAAGAGTCAAGCTCTAAAGTGAGCTCACCTTGAACCAGAGGCTTGTGGCAGAGGTGTCCAGGGGAGCATAAGCCTGGTAGAAAGGTATAGGATTTGGGGTCAAAAATTTACAAAAGGCCATACCATTCACTGGGTGGGGGAGCTTCTTCTCTCCCTCCTATTACTCCCAGGATTCTGGCTTCTTTCTCACTAGCTTTCTGCTCCCATTCTTGCTCAATCTCCAAACACAAGCAGGAGCTTTTAAAAATAGCAGCATAATCATGTCTCTCTTCTGCTATTAAAAAAAAAAAAATCTGCAAACTCTCTTCCTGGCCAGCAAGCCCATGTTGTCAGGTGTGTCAGTCTCTTCAAATGTGTCTTCAGCCTCCCTTTCTTTCTCCTTCTCTCTGCTCTCTCTTCTTCTCCTGTAGATAGGAACTACAGGTGTGGGAGTTGAGTTCAATATACTCTCAAATTACTTACCCTGCTGGTGCTTCAGTTTCCTTGTTTTTGAAGTGGAGGTAGTGATAGTCTTTGCCTCATAGCTGTTGTGAAGCTCTAATGAGACAATGCCTGGACACAGCTTAGTCTCCTGTAGGGATCAGAGTGATCTAGGAAGGGTAGGTGCCTTGGGGGGGTAGTGTTATTAATTATCTGGTGCTTCCCACAACTCTGGCATGAAATCCTAAAACAAGATATTTGTCCAATTGGGAAGCTATATTGAGTTACATAGAAGAGTAAGGTCCCAGGCAATCCCCCTATCTCTGTAAGAGGGAGGAAAGAAAATAGCAATTCTTAAAATAAAATCAGTTTTATCTATTATAAAAGCATCACTTAAGATGTTTGAAACTTAAAAAAGTCAAAGAAACACATGAAAAAGCCATCCATGATTCTACCTACAAAAGACAACCATTGTTAAGATGTAGGCTCTATTATTGCCAGTTGCTTTATTAATGCACAGACTTTTATTTTCCTGTTTTCTTTGCTAGTTTTCAATTGCAATAATCAAACTGTCTAAAATATGTTAATGTTGGTTTTTTTTTTTTTTTTTTTTTTTTTTTTGGAGCCAGAGTCTCACTCTGTCACCCAGGTTGGAGTGCAGTGGCACAATCTTGGCTCACTGCAACCTCCGCTTTCTGGGTTCAAGTGATTCTCGTGCCTCAGCCTCCTGAATATCTGGGACTGTAGGCAAGTGTCACCACATCTGGCTAATTTTTTGTATTTTTAGTAGAGACAGGGTTTCACCATGTTGGCCAGGCTGGTCTTGAACCCCTGACCTCAAGTGATTCACCTGACTCAGCCTCCGAAAGTGCTGGGATTACAGGTGTGAGCCACCATGCCCAGCCCAATCTTGATTTTTAAAATTTAACATTATCATCTGTTTCTTTATATTTAACAGTGAAAGTAATAACTAATAAATTGCTTACTACTGTCCAGGAACTGACTTAAGAATATTACACAAATAATGTCATTCAATAAGTTGGATGATATCTGTATTTTGAAGTGGTTGAGGTCAAGGCTTAGAGTTCAGTAAGATGCCCAAGGTTATGTAACATGTAAGTGGCAGAGCTGGGTTTGGAGAAAGGTCTGTCTGACCCAGACCCTGGATGCTCAGTTTCCACCCTTCCTTACCTGCTACTGGCCTTTGCTTAGGGGCTTTTATGGTACAGGTTGGGCAGTGCAGGTAGGAAGCCAGTTTTTGTAGGATTACAGAAAGCAGCCCCATCTGGGTGCCCTGGCCAGCAGCCCTTTGTTTTCTGCCACATTCCCCCCGGGGTGGGGGGTTCCAGAAAGAAGCATCACTTTCAGACTCACTTTTTGTGCTGCCTGTATTGAAAATTGGAGCTCGATTAATACTAGTACTGCTGCTAATTCAACGGCATGATCCTTTTATGATTATTTCTTTGCTGAGACTTCCTCTTGAAGGTTTAACTGTAGAAATACTTAAACATAGTTTTTGGATTTTTCATGGCCCAGGCAGTGTCTTTTATGTGCCTATGTCACCTGCTGCTATCTGTTGTCCCTGGTCCTTAAATTATATCTGGCTTTTCCCCACTGCCATCCATAGGAAAAAGTCACTTGCAAGAAAAACGCATGCCCCACACGTTCAGAATAGTCCCCAAAGTGGCTTGTACATCTCTAATGACCACCCCCTTAACTTGGCTTATTAATTTGGATGATTTTTTGGTAAAAGTGACCAGAAAACCATCCCATAAGCTAACAGAAAGTGTATTAGTCTTCATAATAGTAAAGGACAAGGGCTGGCTTCAGACACGGCTGCATCCAGGATCTCCAGTAATGTTATCAGGGCCCATATTTCTCCATCTTTTTGTTCTGCCCTCTTCTCTGTGTTGGCTTCGACTCTAGACAGCCTGCTGTGAAGAGCAAAGTGGCTAAAATCCTTCCACCTCTGAGTCCAGCGGAAAAGAGAGTAAAGGTGTTTTTGGAGCTTACCAAATCAAGGTTAATGCTCTCTTTTTCTCTACTTTTTAGTTAGATCTGCTTTTGGTGGTAGAAACTGTGTGTTATGAGAGCATAGCTGGTTTCTGTCACTGCATCTATCTTTTAGAAAAAGTACTAGAATTTGCTGTAAGCTATGGCTAAGACTTCCTCTAAAATGTTCAGGACTTTCCAGACATGACATCACTCAATTTGGGATCTCAAGGGGTTCTCTAGTTTATCTCCTTCCTCAGGGGTGTTAGGAAGGAAGGAGAAAGTGGGGGAGAGAGAATGGCTGAGCATTTTCTGTGACCAGGCACTGTACCGGCTGTCTGACTTGTGCTCTTTCATTTAAACTTGCTCGTGACTCTAGTGACTGTAAGAGGAAAAAATGAATCATCATCTCCATTTTACAGTTGAGGGAAACTTGGCTCAGTCGCTAAGTAGAAGAGCTGGGATCTAGATTCAGATCTGTTGACACTGGGCCTGTGCTTGGAACCATCGCTTTCCTGCCTACAGGGGGATGCTTAGCTAGAAGAGGCGAAGCCTCAAAAGAAAGGTGGTTACTAACTTTCAAAACCTGAAGATGGGATGTAGAAGGGGGTCAAAGGTGGGCTGTCCATATAATTTATTCAGCAAGCTGGGGTACCTTTGAGGCTGAAAAGGGGTGCTATTAATAATTTTACCAGGATAACAGGCATTCCCTGTTATCCTGAGCTAAACGGGAGTGCACAGCCATTCCAACCAAAGGCAAATGAATGAAGGGCATAGGAAAATCGCCTTGGGCTCATTTTTACATATAAGAAAGTAGAGGCTCCAAATCACAGAGCTGGTTGGTAGAGCAGCTGGCATTCTTGTCCAAGTCTGTATGATGCCCAAGTTCATGCCCTCTTTTTCCACTACAGCCTTCTGCCTTCTGATGTCCTTGAATTCCATTTCTCCAAAGTACAGCTCCCCACTGGGCCTGGCGGTAGAGCTGGGCATTGCCAACTGCACCCCTCCTCTGCCAGCACACTGGGGACATCATCTTCTTCTTAAATCTGTTTATTCTCAGAGACATTCTGTCTTCACTTCCCCATATGGAGGCTTCCTCTGTGCCCAGCCCTGGGGACTAGGCAGGAAGAGAGGTGCTTTCCTTTTGCCAAATGCAGGCAGCACTGCAGGTCTCAGGATCCCTGTTCCCATCTGACTGCCCCATGTCTGTCTCTTCACCCAGATCCCTCCTCATGCACCTATGTGTTCATCTGTTCAGTTAATAGTTTATTAATCACAGCTTTGATTCACTGAATACTTATTCAAAAATAAGCTCTGAGTCAGGACCTCTGTTAAGTATTGGGATTAGAAGGAAAATAAGGCACAAGTTCTCCGTCCTCAAGGAGCTCACAGACCACTGAAGGAGGCAGAAAGCTCTCATGATCCAATCAAGGAGGTGTTAGGAGCATGAGGAAGGCCACTGAGGGTCAGTGTTGCCACCTGGGCAGGGACAGTCAGTGACATTTTCTAGGATGAAGAGGTAGAAGTACTGTGCAATTAGTTATATCCATTTATCCACCCACAACTCATCCATCTTTTCATCCAACAATTGTGCATAAATACATTTGTGCCTAATGAGCACTGAGAGCTCAGTGTAATAGCTTTTCAAATGTTCAAGGTCTTCTTCCCTAGCCTCTCTGCCAGACACTATATATAAAAGTGAACACGTCCTCATGGAACTTACAGTCTACTGAACTTAGGTCTATAATTGTGCTGAGCATAATAATCACCTAGGGACACTGCGGATTCCCAAACCCTACTTCTAAAACTCTGGATCATTAAATCAGGACTAGGACCTCAGAATCTTCACTGATACAGAGTATTCCGAGTATTTAACTCAGGTAAAGCATTGCTCTAATTGATGACCAGCAGGCCTTGAAAAGTGAGAAGTTAAAACTCAGACTAGACATTCCAGATAGAGACACAACGTTAAAAAAAATCCTAGAAGTGTGAAAGTACAGGAGTGTGTGTAGGGAGAGAAAAAAATTCAATGACCAGGCAATGAGATATATAGGGTTGGGGCAAGCAGTGGGTGGTCTGAATTGAACACATTGGAAGGTAGACAGAAGCTAGATTTTGATTGCAGGGGCTGGGATTCATGCTGAGAAGTTGTGGCTGTATCTTAGAGGCAAATGGGAATGTAGAAGGTATTTTAAAGAGTCACTTAAAAAAAAATCTCCATGAATCTGAAGGCCTCAGACATTTTCTAAATCTTTTTTTTTTTCTTTTTTTTGAGATTGAGTCTTACTCCGTCACCCAGGCTGGAGTGCAGTGGCACAATCGCACCTCACTGCAACCTCCGCCTCCTGGGCTCAAGTGATGCTCCTGCCTCAGCCTCCTGAGTAGCTGGGATTACACGTGCCTGCCACCATGCCTGGCTAATTTTTGTATTTTTAGTAGAGACAGGATTTCGCCATGTTGGCCAGGCTGGTCTTGAATTCCTGACTTCAGATCTGCCTTCCTCGGCCTCCCAAAGTTCTGGGATTACAGGTGTGAGCCACTGTGCCCGGCCTGGCAATTTTCTTCATTTGAGAATGGTAGTATCTAACTTCAGGGTGATTTTAGGAATTTGGTGAGATTCAGTGGCACATACCCTGCTCAGTAAATAGTAGTCTCCTTATTTGTTTTATCATCTGGGTCTCACAGCATGCTGCATTCCTGAGAGGCAGGCAAAGATGTGACACCACTCTCATTGGCCGTGCGAGACCCCCAGGGATGGGACAGGGTGAGCAGCTGACTGGAGTCAATACAGTCACAGGAGAAGAAAAGTTGGAGAAATGAATACCTTGCTCCCAAGGCTTTTTTGTGTGAAGAGAAGGAAATGAAGAAAAGAAGTCAAAACTTGGGAAGCATTCATTCCGTACTTGGCTGTTTATAGACTAGGCTCAGTCATTAAAATTACCTCAGACTTAATAGTGACAAGTATTCACAATAATAGCAACCCCAGTAAAAATAAAAATAAAGGAGATTTGCTCACAGCCCTGGCCTCCTGGCCTTTATACCGCTCGCTCCTGGTTGTGCTATCTTTCTGCTTTCGCTGTATTCCTCTCCACTGCTTTCCAATCTCTGTTCGTGACTGCCTCTCCTGGAAGCAAACCTTTTCCAGACAAGGTCCCTGAGGGTCACCTGGCAGAAGCAATGCAGTCTCCTGATTCCCTGAGCTCCTGGAGGGCAGGCGTCCTGTCCTGGGCATCTTCTCTGTCTTTTAGCTTCCAAAGCCCTACCATTTCCAGCCTCTGCCAGCTCTTCATGGCCAATGCCCCTGGCTCCTCTTTTTCCTTTTCAGCCGGGAGCTGGTTCTGGGAATAGTACCTTTGCTTACAGGGTCTGCTTCTCTCACTAATGAGTGAGTTGGGTGAGTGCCTAGAAGTCTATTAAAGTCGTTGATTCATTAATTGTTTTCTCTTTCTCTTGGCTTAAAGATTCCAACATAACCACATTGTAATTTGGTGGCTGCACCACATGACTCAGCAAAAGGGGGGATTCCTAGAGGGGAGGGCCTGCAAGACCCTCAGTGCAATCACCCTTTTGTCCCTGCCCTTTGGGGCTCATGGGGCATCTGCAAAGCAGGCTCTGAGATGAGAGAGACATGGTGCTTGCTCCTATAGAATCCACTGCCAAGTGGAGAAATTGATGAGTGAATGAATGAACACAGGAATGAATGACAAATGTGTCTTAATTCATGCATACTGTAGCCGAGACTGTTGGTCTCTCAGTCAGATGCACTGAGACCCTTCATACCACACTGTGCACCCCTTTCTCAGCCAAAGCCTGACACTCTTCCTTGAAGAACAGCCCTTGGGCTACTGGAGCCACTTGGCCTCCTTAGACTCAGGAGCCTGAAAGGATTAGTGGTCCTTAGTCTGTGACTGATGACTGGGAATAGAAAGGCCCATATCCCTTGTCTTAGGTTGGGACAATTCAGAGTTTACCTTCCTTAGGACTTTGCCTGAAATTTCTCCCTTTCCCTTCCTTTCCTTCTCTCCTGAGAGCTTCTTCCCTTTCCTTCTTTTCCTGGGAGCACATCAATAAATTATCACTTGCACACAAGTCCTGATCTCAGGGACTGCTTTAGTGAAACCCAACCTAAGATAGTCACACCCAAGCATACAGCTCCACATAAGCAAGGATGAAGAAAGGAAAAATATCACAAGAGGTGGTATTTATAATCAAGTCCTGGGGAATTACTCTTGTCACCAGGAAGAAAGACTAGAGAGAGAGAGGGGTACAGTCAATGTGTATTTTTAGAATTCCTATACTTTGAGTTTCACCTTCTCATTGTCAAAACTAGAGGTCACATTCCAAGGCTCCTTTGAAGTCTGGCCCCAGGCATGTGACCTAGACGTGACCAATCTAACCCATCCTTGCTAGACTTTCACTCCATGGCAGGAGACACATGATGACAGGGCAGGAATCTCGTTCTATGGCCATGGTGGTGATGGAGGAGGTGATTGTGGAGGTAGAAGGAGTGGTCTCTTCTCAGACCAGTCTAGGGCTGCCGTGAGGTTGCTTCTGGAAGTCAGGCCTGGAGCCTGTTTTCTCAATCATCCTACCAGCTCATCTGAATCAGCACCTTTTTGCCCTATCAGTTATTCAGCTCCCATTGCCTGCAGCCAAGTTTAGAGGGAAAGAAGGGAAGGAGAGAATTCCCAGCAGAGAAACAGTATATGCAAAAGCTGGAAGGTGTGAAAAAAGGAACTGGCAACAGGCAGGGCAGTCCAGCATGGATCAGAGATGGAACGGGCGCCCAACGACCAGATTATTGTGCTCTATTCTACACCAGTCCCCATGCAGCCATTTGCTTCCTCTGTGACCTTGGACAAGTCACTTCTCTGTAGTTTTTTTTTTTTTTTTTTTTGAGACGGAGTCTTGCTCTGTTGCCCAGGCTGGAGTGCAGTGGCACGATCTTGGCTCGCTACAAGCTCCACCTTCCGGGTTCACACCATTCTCCTGCCTCAGCCTCCCAAGTAGCTGAGACCACAGGTGCCCACCACCACACCCAGCTAATTTTTTGTATTTTTAGTAGAGATGGGGTTTCACAGTGTTAGCCAGGATGGTCTCGATCTCCTGACCTCATGATCCGCCCACCTCGGCCTCCCAAAGTGCTGGGATTATAGGCGTGAGCCACCGCACCCGGCCTTCTCTATAGTCTCAAAACAGAGGTAGCAGGACTCACCACGTGCTCCCTCTCCAGAGCAGTTTGCCCTCTGAGCTGTAAGTTGTGAATATCAACCTTCCCCTATGCCCTTAGTTTTGGAAGGTCAGGAAGGCTCACTCTCCAGCCAGAGGAGCATCTCATCACTTGGCGGTCAGTGGGTGCTGATCATCCAGGTCCACAGGGTGCTGCAGTGAGTCCCAATGTCTCCCTTCGTGTTGCCTCTCTGTCTGTGTCATGGATGGTAGAAGGGGCTCTTTGCTGGTAGTCGTCTCCCTCTCCCTTCCTCTTTTCTCACTCAATTCCTCCACCCTACATCAGGATCCTGCTTCTGAATTCTCTCACTCAGATTCTACCAACTAGTTTCCTCCAGTTTTCCAGTGGAGCTGATGAGTCAAGGAAGAGATTCAAGTCTTTTAGTTTCTTCCTAGGAAGAAGGTATGTTGGGCAGGACTAGCTTCAGTGGAACATGAGAAAGCCAAGGTCAATCAGACAGGAGCTCACTTCTTTCCCATGTGAGTGAGTCCCTCGGTGGACACTGGAGGCTCAAGTGGAGTTTCCTGACCATCAGGGACGAGGCTCCTTATCTGACCTCTGCTCTGCCAAGGCTGGCTTGTAGCTGCATGGTTCAGGAGAGCTTCTGGGGTTCCAGCCATAATGTTTGCATTTCAGCCAGTGGGACGAGGAGGGACCTAGAAGGACAACGCTCTTCCTTTGAAGACCTTTCTGGGAAGTTTCAGTGGACAACTCTGTGGCCAGAACTTAATCACCTGGCCACATGGCAAGAGGGCCTGGGAAGTGTAATCTTAATATTGGGCAGCCTGTGCTCACCTAAAAATCAGAGATGAGCTCCTAAGGCAGGAATAAGGCAAGTCAGTAGGGACCAATTCAGTTTGTGCCACAGTGGCGAGAAAGGAAAATGGCTCATGCTGGTCCAACCTCAGAGCAAAACACTGACCTGGCACAGAAGCTTTCTTCTGATCGTACTGCTACTGCCTACCATGTAACTATGGCAGTATGACAGTGACAGTTTGTCTCTTTTCTCCGACTTCCTAGAGAATGAATTCCGTTGGCCTAGGTTGGTGTCGTCTACATTCCCCACTGGGATTTAGGGCAGGTACTAAGTGTCCTGCTCCAAGAAGGATTTGAGATAGGTGATGGCAAGAAAACGTCATCCCATTATTTTGAAAGCACAGTAACCTCAGCCCTCCCACACACTTCATTGAGCCCAGGATACCCTCATTGACTTTCTGGGGACCTTGACTCCACATACAAAATGCCAAGTGTAACTTTTCCTGCTCTAGGAGAAACCCCTAAAGGTTTTTTGTTTTGTTTTGTTTGTAAATCTTAGTGAGTGAAATGACTGCAGTATTGTCCAAGCCAGGAACCTAGGCATCCTCCCACCTCCCCCTCCCTGAATCCTCTGCCCCCACCCAACTCCCCTCCCACCGAGCACCAGCTTGTGTTCATGCGCTCTCTATGTGTTCGTTTCCTGTGGTTGCCAAAACAAACTTCCATAAACTGAGTGGCTTAAAACAACAGCAAATTATTGTCTCACAGTTCTGGAAGTCCAAAATCAAGGTGTCGGCAAGGCTGGTTCCTTCTGGAGGGCTGTGAGCAAGAATCTGTCCCCTACCTCTTCCCAGCTTCTGGTGTTGCCAGTAGGCCTTGGCCTTCCTTAGCTTGTAGAGGGATCATGCCGATCTCTGCCTGTCTTCCCGTGGTGTTCTTCCCTGTGGGTCTTCATACGGCCTTCTCAGGCCAAAATTTGGTATTCTAGGCTCTGCTTGATGTAATAAGACTGTCATTTTTATTTCCTGTTAATGAATATCATTTAGAGAATTAAAAAAAATTTTTAAAACAAAGATTTGAATGTTGGCAGATGATCTTATTTTATCTGAGAGAAAGTTGGTGCTTTTCCAAGACAAAGTCCCAATGAACTTCCTGTCTTCAATTCTGTTTCCTTTGAAGCATAACTGTCTGGTGCTATAAAGAATTTTAATAAGATGATGAATGTTATTAAGCCTAATTAAATAACCAATGATGCAGTGTGGTCTTCCTGCCCTTCCCCTCTGCCTCTGATATGTTAGGTCTCTATTGCACCTGACCTAGACAGTTCTAAGAATCCTTTACCCAGACCTCAATCTTTAGCCTTTCTGACATCTACTCTGTGCCCACAGAGCTGCTTGTTCAAACTGTCAAAGAGGCACATGAGACCACATCATCTACTGTTTCAAACCCCACAGCTTTCAGAATGAAGTTCTGAAACGCTTCAGCCTGAAGTTGAAACTCCATCCCCTGACAACTGGGCCTCAATCTTGATCCCAGTCACACACCCTTTTCTATGCTCCCCGCAAGTCAGGTTTGATTGCTTGGGATTAGATAGCTCATCGTTTCCTGCCAGTCCCATGCACAGAGGCATTTCCACAGCTTGCTGAGGGGGCCCTCTCCATCTGAGGTGCTTTTCCACCCTTCTCCAGTGAGCTAACTTTTTTGCAAACACTAGCACCCAGTTGTAATGTCACTTGCCCTGTGATAGTTCCCTTGCCTTCATCTCCTGCCCTGGCCTTAACTCCAAACAAGTCAAAGCAGAATTTGCACATTTCCTAAGATCCCTGCGGCCCATGCACATGCTGGTGAACCTCACACCACTTCGCTGTACAGGAGCGAATGCCTGTCTCTGGCAGAGCATGAGCTCCTTATCCCAGGGGCTGGATCCTGTTCATTTCTGGAGCCTCAGTGTCTATCCCAACACGTTACTCATCATACACACTACAGATATGTGTGGGATGGATGGATGGATAGATGGATGCATGGATGGCTGAGGGAAGTTCTGACCCATTTTTCTGAAAGTTTTGTTACTAACACAGCTCAGCTGTGAGTATCAGGAACCTTAACTTATTGAAATCTTGAATTTATAGCATAGGTTCTGACTTGTAATGTGTGATGTTGATATAATTTGCTATTGCTTTCATTATTTTATTCAACACATAATTATTATATACAGATTCAGTACACAGCTGGATTCATATCTTTAAAATACACAAAGCAACATTCTTATGAAATTCAATGAGAAAAAGGACAATCTGAAATTCTAGGTGACTCGTATTCACTGAGAACAATGTGAACAGGCCCCAACAGCCAGGGCAATTCAGAAGCTCCTGGGATTCATTCATGAGCTCTGCAAAGCTCCCAGGGATGAGTGATGCAAAGTTTTCACTCTCACCACACCTCATGGAGTTAATTGACTCAAAGTCCTAGAAGCCTCAGGAGGCTAATGTTGGCAAGAACTATGTTCACTTCTAGCCTTCAGAAGTCCGATAAGCAAGGAGAAATATGCATAAGTGAATGTGCTCACAAGAGAACTAATGGATGGATTGAGGGGAAAGGAGGATAATTAAGGGGTTGGAACAGTTATCAGTAAAAGGCTTGGAATGCATCTCGGGGGAGATCAAAGAACCAAGAAGAATATCACTATACTTTACAAGCCCCACATGGCAACATCAGAGGTCACTGGATGAAGTGAGGAAGGGGAAATTGGCTTGCTTTGAGAGAAAGGGCTTCTCAACTTCCCTAGCCCCAGGAGAACCCCCAAGAGAGGATATTTCAAACTGAAATTATATTTTCCTCCATGACTGTTACTTCTACCTAATATTCATCCTCTTCCTCCAATAACTAACTCATTTTGGCTTTTCCAAGGAGCATTTACAGGCATCTTTATATCTTATCCCTATGAAGAAGCTGAGGCATAGAGGTGATATGAATGGGCTGGGGGCACCCAGCAAGTTTGTGGCCAGATTGGGACAGAAATGTACCATTCTCTTATCCTGTGAAGTCTCATTCAACTCATTATGCATGAGATAATCATTCTCAGAATGATTTTGTCCAGGAATTTAAGAAAATGTTTTATTGAAATATAATATACACATAGAAAGATGCACATATCATAAGTTTACAAGTTGAGTGAACTTTTGCAACCTGAATATCCCTAGGTAACCAGGACCCAGATTGAGAACCTGAACATACTAGCACAAGGAAGTTATCTGGGGCCCCCTGCCAGGCATTGCCCCACCACTGCCCATTTCTAACAGCCTGAGTTAGCTTTTCCTGCTTCTGTGCATTACATAAATGGAATCAGGCAGAACCTTGGGTCTGGCTTCTTTCGTTCAATACTATGTTTGTGAGATTCTTCAGTGTACTTGCATTTGGTTGTAGGTTGCTCCTTCTCATTGCTGAATAGTATTCTATTACATAAAATGCCACAATTTATTCTATATTGATGGACATTTTTGTTGTTTCCCATTTGGGGCTATTACAAATAGTGCTACTATAAATACTTCAATGTTTGTTTGAGTAAAGATATGTATGCCATTCTGAGAGATGCATATTCAGGAGTGAAATTGCTGGGTCATGGGGTGTGCATATATCTACCTCTACTAGATCCTGCCACACAGATTTCCCAAGCAGTTGGACCAATGCATTCCCACCAGCAATGCACGGCCACTCCTATGGCTTGACTATCCTCAGTACTTTCTACTTTTTGTTGTTTTTATTCTTGCCATTCTTATAGGTTGTAATGGTGTTGCACTGCAATCTTCGTTTGAATCTTCTGAGAACTAATAAAAACAAACATCTTTCATATGTTTATTAAGTCCAGGGCCAGTATCTTAGCTCAGGTAGCTATAACAAAACACAATAGACTGCATGGCTTAAACAACAAACATTCATTATCTCTCACAGTTCTGAAAACTGGGAAGTCCAAGGTCAAGGTGCTGGCAGATTCGGAGTTTGGTGAAGTCCTGCTTCCTGGCTTGCAGACAGCCATATTCCTAGTGTATTCTCACATGATAGGGACAGAGAGAGAGAAAGAGAGAGCTCTGATCTCTTCCTCTTCTTATAAGGACACTAATCCCATCTTTGGGGTTTCATCCACATGATGTCAGTGAAACTTAATCACCTCCCAAAGGCCCACTTTCTTAACAACACCACACTGGGGGCTGGGCTTCAACTCAGGAATCTGGGAGGGTTGCAGGGCACAAACATTCAGTCCGTAACAGTCAGGAAAGGGCCTAGACTGCCCTTTCTTGGCACCAGAATCTTGATTGCAATTTTCAGTAGGAATCTACTTGCTCCAGTCATCAATCTGTAAGAAAACTTGTAGAATTTTTTAAATATAGGAATATAAAAACACAAAATAATTAATCAAATTACCTTAACCATCAAACTCATCATATTCCCTCAACTTAATTTGTTATCATTTATTTAGCTTTTACTCCACACCAAGCCCTGTGTGGGACTCTTTATTTTAAACCATTCCGTTTAAAGGACTGGAAGCAGTTTGTTTAACTGTGGAATTAAGCAGATAGCCATGCATATGTCCACACACAGGTGTGTATGCACGTGCAACACACACCCCTCTTGATGCAGTCCTGGTACTGGCTTCCCCTGTTCCCCACACTCCCTTCCCAACCCCACTGCAAGAAGAGCAGTAAAGCTCATGGGTAGACATGACCGAGGAAAATGCTTCCTTCCTGACCCCTCTGAGCATCTCTCATTCATTCACTCGACATCTGTTTGTTGCGGATCATCTAATGGCAGGCTCTGCCCCGTGCATAGGATACAGCCATGAAAAACCCAGGTGAAGTCCCGTCTTCATTGAGTTTATAGTTTATTTCTCTGTAAACTGCAAGACGAATAAAACTACACAAGAATGATCACAGAAACCAAGCCATAGCATGATGCATCAGAGTGTTCCGTTAATTATTAAACTCACAAACTGACAACTCCCAAATGAAGCCCGACTTATGCTTATTTTTATGGCTTGGGAGGTGATTCAGCCTTTCTTCCTCCTCCATCCTCTGTCCCACTAAACTAGAGCTCCACCATGCAGGAGAAATGGAGACAGCGTCCTAAGTGACTTTAAATTCATATTCTTTTCATCCCAGAAATGAAGTAATACTGGAGTGAAATGCTGTTTTAAAATGAAGTTGTGGAAAGACTCACTTCAGGAAAAAGATGTGACTGATGGAGTGGAGAATCTGAAAGATTTTGGAGAACATTGTATGTAATTATTTATGGAGTTCCTGAGAATTTGCTTCCCTAACGAAAGATACAAAGAGGTAACACATATAGCTCAACTCCAATGCAAGATAACATCGTATTTTCCTAATCAAATTCTTGGAGAAAATAGCTAAGTTTCATTTTTCAAGAGCTGCAGGACCCCCGAGAAAGGGAACTAAAGCTAATCTTGGGGGAGGGTGGTGTGGAGGCAAATCCTATCCTGGGGCCTATCTTTGTTATAAATGTACAAATAAGGGACCATTTTCACTCACGATTTCCTTTTAAATATGCAGTTTGTAGTTGAAGAAGAAATAGATTCTTAACTGGTCAGCTTCTTCATTGACTTTGCTAACTGAAGCATTTCGTTAAATGAGTCTCATCCCTAATTTCCACCCTTCAACCTGCATCAGCATGATCTGAACACAACACATCTTCTGACTTTTACTAGCCTCAGTTCACTCAAAGACCGTCCGTGACTCCACATTGTCCAAAAGGATAAAGTCCTCACTCCTTGTGGTTTCATTTGAAGCCCCAAAGTCTGGTCTCCACCTACTTTTCTACCATAATCTGCTACCCCATACACACAAGTGTGGGTAGAAAGAAACTAATCATTTTGTTGGCTGGAAAACGCCTTCTGGCTACCAGTCTCCATGCCTTTGTGTGGGGCCCTCTCCTCAGCTGAAGCATCCCCCCCAGTCGACTGCCACTTGCTTTTTCCTGTTAGGCTTTATTTGGGGTCTTCGTGTGCTTTGTCTTTCTGCTCTCACCTGGATTGTAAATGTTTTGAGGAAAGCCTCTCTTCCCCATAGGGCCCTAATGAAAATGTCTGCCCCCAAACTACACCAGGCCTCCTAGGTAGGAGTGCTGGAGAGTGCTGTAAAGCCAGATCCACCAGGGCCCTTCTCGGACAGTCAGAGAGCCTCACTGTTTTGTGAGCATGGTAAAGCCTGCAGCATTCTTGTGAGTGTTAGGCAAGACATCCAAAGCATTTAGCATAGTACTTGGCATGTTATGAGTGCTAACAAGTTCTCCTGGCCTTGTTGCCTTCTTCAATTGGCCCTCATATAAAAAAGGACTACTTCTCTGGGATCTAGTAATTTACCGATGGCACAATATCCAGAATAAATATTACATTATTATTTACTTCTGATTGCTGTTTGTAAAGAAGAAAAATATCACAGTACAGAAAATGCGGCTGGGGTGAATGTGTGCCACTAAATTGTAAGCAAACATGGAGCCCAGGGCAGAGAGAAGAGGGAGCTGCCTGGGGGATCCGGCAACAGCGGACGGGAAATGCAGCCGTGCATTGGTGGAGCAGGAATCGACTCCTCGCTCTTCTTCATGCTTGAGTCTGTGGAAATGTCACCTTGCAGAAGAAGCAGGCAGTGCTGGGGCTTTGAGGGGCTTTCAGTTTGTTCTCACCTACTGTGAGGGTGGGAGATGAAGAAGTGAGCCGCACAACACATCGAAACCCACGGCTCTCTGCTATGACAGACAGTCTAGCGTTTCGGTCTCATTGCACAAGTTTTGATCATCTGAAAGCAAGAACTCTGCCATATTGCAAGCCCAGGAAAAGATGCTGAGGTTTTTGCCAAAGTCAAAGCTGAAATAAAGACTTTCTCTGCCTGACAAGGAAAAGCGTGACCCACAAAGCTTGAGACCCAGGCTGTGCTCTAAAGGGGTTGCCCAGGGGCAAAATTAGGAAAGTAACTTTAACAGTGGTTTCATCCTTCCTCACTTAGAGGACAATTCAGAACTCATCTGGGTGTAAGTCCATAGTAAACTATGTGGTATTATTTGAGGGATCTGGGAAGGGACATTGTATCTAAAAATACTACCCTCACTCTGGATTTCTATCATTAAAAGTCACGCCCTTGAATACCCAAGTGATTTATTAATTCAATAAATGTGTTTATTTATACCAGGCTGCCTACCATAAAGACTTTTAAATACCTTACCAGAACATATTTACTATAAGCTAAGGCATGAAGAAAAATTTTAAAAGACTAAGTGGAAATAAAGGTAGAAAATTATAGGTAGGTAAAACTAATACAAATATGAAAGGCACTGGGCTCTCTGTAAGTGCTATAATTGAGTCTAAAATTTGTCTCTAAGCTGAGAAAACAAAATAGAAGACATAGCAGGTTATACAAATTTTACTACCAGGAAAAAAAGTGTATATGTTGGCAGAATAAAGGCTCTGAGAAGTCCTGCAGCATATAACAATACAACATAAATAACATCCATTTATGATTCTCATGACATTCCAGGTACTGTTCTAAGTCCATTGCCTGCATCATCTCATTTACTATCATAATAGCCCATGGAGCAGAGTGCACCTGACCCCATCTTCCTTCTGTGTGGCTCCCTGAAATGCAGAGGTTGGGATTCTGCAAGAGGAGTTCTAGTTTAGCAAAACGTGTCCCACCAGTGAGCTTCGCTGTGGTGAGATGGGGAAGGAGGAAGTCAGGCTGTAGCCATGTTCCTTGGGTGCTGGCTATTTTTGCTCTCCAGGGGGCATGATTGTTGGGATGCCAATGTCTAGATGCCTGCTTCGGGTGCAGCAGCAGTTGCAGTGGGGACAGCAGCGTGACTGACCTCAATGGCTAGGCCACTGCAGCAATGGCACTGGTGGCTTCCTTATCACTGAATTGTAGCTACCATGGTGGTTCAAGTGATGATCTTATGATTTCTCACTTTTCAGATCTTGTAGAGTCTGCAGCAAGTCAGTTCCGCTTTCTTTTCTTTTCTTTTCTTTTTTTGTTAATTTCCGGGAGCCACTCTTGCAGGTCCAGCCTAGAATTTTCTCCTCCAGCCTTTCCAGGGATTTTGCAATCACCTAGTTCCCTACATTGAATCCTTTTCTGCTTAGAACACCTGGAATATTTTGTTTCCAACATGGAATCTTGACTGACATAGGCAGGTACTAACCTCATTCCTATTTTATGGAGGAAGAAATTGAGTCACAAAGAGCTTAAAAAGTGCACAAAGTCACGTCGTTCTGAATAGCCAAGCAAGGACTGAAACCTGGTTCAGTGTGATGCCAAAATCTCTTATCGCTTACTTGTTTAACTCAGAATTTCTCAGACTAATCAATCCCAGAATTTGTTTCCGTCTGACACCTCTTAATAATATTCTATGGGACTCATCTTCAATGAGACCACTTTTAGACATTGTTTTTACAGGTAAATTTGTTTTTAACACTGTGGGTTCTGACTAGGTAGGACCTGGCTAACTCAGTGGTAAGATATGAAAGGAGGTGCACCCTTCATCTAGACTCTGGAAAAAACTTGGCTTAGAATTTGAGAGAAAAAGCACAGTCTGGCCAGCAGCACACAGGAGACTTTTGAAGTAAAGAGCATGGGGTCAAAGCAGTTCTCTATTTGAGGCAGGACTTGCAGTACGTTTTGTGGGACAGTTCATTGCTTTCTGTACCTTAGTTTATGTATCAGTGAAATAATTTATATCTTTCACTCCCTGGTATTTTTTCAAGAAAGATGATATTCATAATACTTTGGTCAGAATCTTTCCTGATGTGAGCCACAGAAATCCAACTCAAACTAGCTGGAGCAAAAAGACAAATATTTGGCTCCCAGTCTTCCCAGACTCCAGCTCACATCCCCATCGCTCCTGCTAACTTAGGGCCAGTAGCAGTGCATCTGTTCAGAAATCCCTCTTCGCTCATGGCAGTTTTATTTCAGGGGCTGCTTTGTACTTCCACAGCTCTGGGCCAGCAGTAACTGAGTTCACACAACCAGTTTCTTTAACTCTGAATTTTGGAAAGAAGGGATAGGTGTCTTGATATAAGCTCTCCCAGGAGGCATCCACACACATTGTGCAAATTGGCTCCCTTCTCCCCAGAGCTTTGCATGTATAGAGGGGCAGGCCTTGCTGAACCACACACACAAACATGTTTGTAATTCATGTACGATGGACATCTTGTGCTCTTCCTTGTTAAAGTTGGAGGTTGTTAAGGAACAAATTTGGAGGAGTATGCTGAAAGAAGCAGATGTGTTAGAAAGCAGAGTAGAAAAGCTCCCTGTCCAAACTTCACTTTGTGATTTTTAGTTGTAGGGCTAAGTCTAATGTAGATCAAGGCTCAGTGAATGACAGGCATTCTCAGGAGGTCTGCATGCTTTCTTTCTGGTCTCCCTGCCACCTTCTTCGCACTGGCTGTGTCTTGTTCTTGTATGTGCCGACCTCCTCCTTCTGCCCTCCTGCTCTGGGATTCACGGTCATTATGTTTATGTTAACGGCTTCAGGAGGACTTGACCCTGGCTGGAGGGGCCATTAAGTCTGATGCTCCCTCTGGGAAATCCTCCCACTCTGCTGCCTGGCAAAGCTTCCTGGGCTTCTCTGACAGGCGGCTGGATGAAGCCGGGGTCCTCAGGGGATCCTTGGTAGACAGCGATGCCTGATTACCCGTTAAATTGAAACATGCACCAGGACATCTGAAACAAGGGAAAGAAAAATGTCAGAAATGTCAATGTGGCAGAGTGGGAGGAGCATAGCCCTGGAAAGGAAGGAAACTGGAGCTGGCCTTGTCACCTCCTAGTGGTGTGACCTTGGCCAGGTCCTTTTGCTTCTCTGGGCCCTGATTTCATCCTCTGTAAAATGCAGAGGTTGGAACATGGGAGCTATATAGTGCCCTTCAACGCTGGGGGAGTGTGGTGAAATAGTTGCTCTGTTCTGGACGCTTTATAAACATGGTTTCCTCTGGACTTTGAAGAGAACTCGTTTCATAATGAAGCACAGAGTGGTGCAGGGACTTGCAATAGAAAACTCACAGACAGCAGGCCATGCTGGGTTTCGGCGCAGATTTGCTCATTCAGGAGTCTGCACTGCCTCCTCCAGGCCATCCTGTCTCCTGCACCACTCCTTGGGCAAGCTCCCAAGTCACTATTCCAAAGACCAGCCTAGCTAGATTAACTGGAATGTCAACATGTCATGGTGAATTGTAGACTTTATTTCTTGGTTATCTAAGGGTCATGCAGTAGGAGAACAAGAAGGTAGAGGGGAAGAAGAGGAGGAAAAGGAAGAGGAGGGGAAGGAGAAGGAGAAGGGGAAGAAAACAATGACTTTTGGTGTTTCAATCTGTAACTGGAAAAAAGAAAAGACATATCTGAGTCCATTCCTCTACCTGAGGACATTGAGCCAGTGGGTGAGAATCTCTGGTAGGGATCAGGGCCCTGCGGACTGTGGGGTCTTACAATTATTAAGCAAAAGCTGTGCTCCCCTCCAAAGTAGTCCTGAGCTTCTCTATATGCCTCAGCACAACTCTCAACGTTTTATATTGTTACTGCCTATTTCACTTGTGTCTCTTCATCTAAACCCTGAATGATGTGAGGGAAGAGCGTAGAAATGACAGAGTGCTAGAATCTTAGAAAGTTGCCACTATCTCTGCTGCCTGGGGTTCTTGGGGCCTCCTCTGACATGGTTCTGGACAGCTGCTTTCTTTATTTCTGAAGGTGGGGCTTAGCACCTCCCCTGCTCTCTCCTTAATAGGCAGACAAACAGTCCCCCAAAGATGTCCACATCTAAACCCCAGAACCTGTGACTATGAGTATGTTAGGTTACTTGGTAAAGGGGAATTAGCTTGCAGGTGGAATTAAGTTTACTAATCCACTAGCCTTAGCATAAGGAGATTGTTCTGCATTATTTGTGTGTGCCCAGTGTCATCACAAGGCTCCTTAAAAGTGGAAAAAAAGGCCGGGTGCAGTGGCTCATGCCTGTAATCCCAGCACTTTGGGAGGCCGAGGCAAGTGGATCATGAGGTCAGGAGTTCGAGACCATCCTGGCTAAGAGAGTGAAACCTCGTCTCTCCTAAAAATACAAAAAAATTAGCCAGGCGTGGTGGTGGGCACCTGTAGTCCCACCTACTCGGGAGGCTGAGGCAGGAGAATGGCATGAACCCGGGAGGCGGAGCTTGCAGTGAGCCGAGATTGCACTACTGCATTCCAGCCTGGGCGGCAGAGTGATTCCATCTCAAAATAAAAATAAAAAGTGGAAAAAAATTAGGCAAAAGATGGGGATCATAGTGATGCAATGTGAGGAGAACTCAACCCACCATTTGCTGGCTTCGAATATTGGAGAAGATGTCAAGAGCCAAAGAAACACCCTTAGAGAAAGGCCTCTAGAAGCTGGAAAGGGCAAGGAAAAAGATTGCCTCCTGCAGCCTCCAGAAAGGAGTGCAGCCCTGCCAACACCTTGATTTTAGCCCAGTGGGTCTCCTTGTGGACTTCTAAACTACTGAACTGTAAGGTAACTGTCTTAGTCCATTTTTGCTGCAATAACAAAGTACCTGGGCTTGAGTAATGTATAAACAACTGAATTTTATTCCTCACAGTTCTGGAGATTAGGAAATCTGAGGTCAAGTTTCCAGCATTTGGTGTCCGGTGAGGACCTTCCTGCTATGTCCTTACATAGTGGAAGAAACGGAAGGGCAAAAGGGGCCTACTTAATTCTCTCCAACCCTTTTATAAGGGACTAATCCCATCCATAATCCCATCCATGAGGTAGAGCCCTTATGGCATCATCACATCTTAAAGGTCCCACCTCTTAATACTGTTGCATTGGGAATTAGGTTTCAACATAAATTTTGGAGGGGACACAAACATTCAAACCATAGCATTCTGCTCCTGTTCCCCCAAAATTTGTCTTTCTCACACAAAAATACATTCATTCTATCCCAATAACCCCAACAGTTTTAACTCATTCCAGCATCAACTCAAAAATTTAAAGTCCAACATCTCATCTAAATGTCATATTAAAATAATTTTAAAAAAATAACTATTATCTAAATTAGATATGGATGAGTCTCAGCCAGGCGTGGTGGCTCACGCCTATGATCTTAGCACTTTGGGAGGCCAAGGTTGGTGGATTGCCTGAGGTCAGGAGTTCGAGAGAAGCCCAGGCAACACAGTGAAACCCCATCTCTACTAAAATACAAAAAATTAGCTGGATGCGGTGGTGCATGTCTGTAGTCCCAGCTACTCGAGAAGCTGAGCCAAGAGAATCACTTGAACCTGGAAGGCAGAGGGAGGTTGCAATGAGCCGAGATTGTGCCACTGCACTACAACCTGGGTGACAGAGCGAGACTCTATCCCCCCGCAGAGAAAAAAGAAAAAAGATATGGATAAGACTCAAGTCATGATTCATCCTGAGGCAAATTCCCCTCTTGTAAGCCTTTGAAATGAAATAAGTTATATGCTTCCAAAATACAATGGGGAAACAGACATAGGATAGACATTTCCACTCCAAAAGGGAGAAATCAGAAAGAAGGGGTAACTGGTCCCAAGGAAATCCAAAACCCAACGAGGCAAACAACATTGACATTTAAGTATTGAGAATAATTTTTGACTCTGTGTCCCCCCTTCTGAACACACTGGTGTGGTGGTTGAGTCCTCAAGGCCCGAGGCAGCCCCATACCCACTGCTTTCCTGGGTGCAGCCCATGCTGCAGCTTTCATGGGTTGGAGTCTCTGGCCTACAGCTCTCCTAGGCTGGAATTGTATGCCGATGGCTCTACAGTTCTGGGGTCTCAGGGACTGGCCGGCCTCCTCAGATCCACTAAGCATCGCCCTAATGGGCTCTCTGCCCCACCTTGTGGCAGTTCTCTGCCTGAGCGCAGTGGGTTCCTGAGGCCTTGTATGAAAGGTAGATGGAGGCAGTAAGACCCACCGTCCTATGGATGCTCTAAGCCTCTCTCTTGGAACCATCTGCATTCAAGGCCTTGGCATTCTGGGACTGTGATGAGTGAGGCAGCCATGAAAATCTCAGAAATGCCTTTGAGGTAATTCTCCCATGGTCCTGATGAATAGCATCTGGCTTCCTTCTATCCCTACTAATCTCCTTATCAAACAATCACTTGGTCACACCCTTGGTGTTTTCTTCCAAAGACCCAGTTTTATTCTTTATAATCTGGCCAGGCCAAGAAATTTTTAAGTTTTTCTTCTCTTTTAATTATAAATTCCACCTTTAGTTCATTTCTCTCTTCTTACATTTTACTATTAGCCATCAAAAGAAGCCATACAGCACCTGAATGCTTTGCTTAGATAGTTCTTGTGCTCAATATCTTAGTTCATTACTCTTAAATTTTTCCTTCCACAAAGCCCTAGGACATGGACATAATTCAGCTAAGTTCCTTACCACTTTGTAACAAGGACGGCCTATTCTCTAGTTTCCAATAAGATATTCCTTATTTGCATCTACATCCTTATCAGAATGGCCTTTACTACCCATGTTTCTACCCACATTCTGATCATTACCACTTAAATAATCTCTAAGATGGGGGCTCTGTCTACAGCTCTCTTCTTCCGAGCCCTCACCAGAATCACCCTGTATGGTTAATTCATGGCAATCTAGGTTTTCTTCTAGTCTGCCCTTCCACATTCTTTCAGCCTCTACTCATCACCTAGTTTCAAAGCCACATTTATATTTCTAGGTTTTGTTATGGTAACACCTTACTTCTCAATATGAATTTCTGTCTTAGTCCATTTGTGCTTCTATAACAGAATATATGAGACTGAGAAAAAATGGAAATTTATTTCCTCACAGTTCTAGGGGCTGGGAAGTCCAAGGTCAATGTATCAACATTTAGTGTCTGGTGAGAGCCTTCTTGCTGCGTCCTCACATGGTGAAAGAAACAGAAGGGCAAAAGGGGCCAATGTAGTCCTCCCCAGCCCTTTTATAAGGCACTACTCCCATTCAGGAGGGCAGAACCCTCGTGGTCTAATCACCTCCTAAACCCCACCTATTAATAATGTTGCATTGGGGATTAAGTTTCAACATGGATTTTGGAGAGGACACAAACATTCAAATCATAGCAATAATAAATTTTTGTTGTTTTAAGGTACTGCATGTGTCATATTTTCTACAGCAGCCATAAGAAACCAATACATTCTCCCAGCCCTGCTCTTAGAGATGGCCTTACTATTCCCTTCCTCCCTATAGCCCCATCATGATGAAGATGTAACCTGGACAGAACTATCTCTGAATAGTTCCCTTTGGGCATGTGATATGGTTTGGCTGTGTCCCTACCCAAATCTCATCTTGAATTGTAATCCCCATAATCCCCACGTGCCATAGGAGGGAACCAGTGGGAGGTAATTGAAGCATGGGGGTGGTTTTCCCCATGCTGTTCTTGTGATAGTGAGTGAGTTATCATTGTTTTATAAGCATCTGGCATTTCCCCTGCAGGCACTCATTCTCTCTCTTGCTGCCCTGTGAAGAGGTGCCTTCCACCATGATTGTAAGTTTCCTGAGGCTTCCCTAGCCATATGGAACTGTAAGTCAATTAAACCGCTCTTCTTTATAAATTACCCAGTCTCAAGTGGTTCTTTATAGCAGCATGAGAACAGACCAATACAGCACATCCTTTCAGTGCTGGGAGGGAAGAATGCCTTCCTTGGTCTGGCCCTCCAGCTCACTTTCCTTCCTATCTCACTTCCCCATCTCTGGCATCAGCACTATCACTGCAGGCTCATGAAGTCCCTCACTCTCTCTGAATTCTGACTCTCCACTTTGTCACTGGATAAATCTGAATAAGCATCAGTTTACGCAGAGAAAAGCTATGGGTTTTTCTTTCCAGCCTCCATTTGCCTTCCTCTTCATAACATTTCCCCAGATTCCTTCTAGAGCATCCTTCCTGTCCCAGGCTTAGTACATGTACTTGGGATGAGTAAACTCTACCTCTGGCTACAAGTGTAGACATGGATCCAGCCAGGTCAATTTCAACTCTGCTTTCTACTGGCCAGAATTATTGGCTTGTAAATGCCAAGTGGCCAAGTCAGGGTTAATAGTATACAAATAAACATTTGTTATAACGGCCAAGAAGGAAGCATGCACCTTTTCCTACTTATCAAGAACTAAATATGAGAGGAGATGGAGGCTGACCTGGACCACTATGTGGAGTCTTGGGGCCAAACCTACACAAAGGAAACCTGACTTAAGAAACAGAAGGCAAGCAAGTCCTGGTGACATCACATGAGCTCCTGGACTTAACCATTCCTGAAGCCAAATACCCCTGACATTGTCAGTTCTTATGTTCATAAATTTTGTTTCATGTTTGACTTAATTTGAGTGAGCCTTTTGTTGCTTACAATGAAAAATCCTCACTAAGAATTTTATTTTCTATTAGATGCAATGTTAGTCACTACTTTACAAAGTTGATAGACATCAACGTGATAATAGATATCTCAGTACTGTATAAAGTGCAGTGCAGCACAGAGGGAGTTGCCATGGTGAGACCCCTGATTCTGGTGGATTCAGGGCCAAGAGGCAGGTGACATTTACTGGCTCATGGGACATTAACAGACTCACTGGCTCTGGTGAGATCCCCTGCTCCTGTTGGATCCAGGGCCAAAAGGTAGGTGACATTAACTGGCCCATGGGAGGGTCAGTTCCAGGGCCTTGATATTAGCACAGACCTCTCATCTGCGAAAGCGTGAGAAATGCTCCCAAATTGAACACAGATATTCTGCAGACCCCAAGGGAGAACAGGGAGGTGTTTTACCAGAAGAGCAAAGAATCAGAAGATTCTTGTGGCAAGTATTAAGCGGCCAAATGAAGCGTCAGGAGGACCATGAAGCTCAGCGATGCTGACCTGCATTTCTGATGCCAGTGAACCGTGGGAAACAGACCACTCCGGAGTAAAAGGCACTTTGTCATTCTTCCGTCACGTCTCTTTCTGGCTGTTAACACTCTTGGCTCAGAGAGACAGCCTGCCGTATGGTCACATAGGAGCAGGAAGACAGATGGGCTTTATTTGCTCTGAGTTTTCAAAGGGAAAACAGGGTGGTGATATTAAAAATGGTAACTTTGCTCCTGAGGACAAGTAGCTAGGACTATGCATCTCACTTCAGTAGGGACAGGGGCGGAGGAGTGGGGAAAGGGAGAGGGAAGGAGGCCAGCATGGGTGAGGAAGACGGATGTAAGCAAGAAAAGCAAGGCAGCAAGGAAGCAAGAAAGGGTGTGAGAAAGCACGGGGGAAAGAAAAGAAAAAAAAGTGAATCCCAAGGGAGAAAGGAAGAGGGGAAGGAGTAAGAGAGGGAGAAGGAACAGAAGGAAGGTGGGAGAAAGGCCAGGCCTAGGCTCTTAAAGAAAGGAAAGGGAAGGCTTCTGCAACAAGGGCAGTAGAACGGCAGGCAGCGACCTCCTGCCCACTCCTGCGAGAGGCAGTCTTGCCTATGCCCTGTGAGCTGCACGCGGGGAACAGGTCAGCCACGGATCTAACTCCTCCCCGACAGTCACTTCATTACTGCTGAGGAGGAAAGAAAGAAAATCACCCCAGTCGTGGAAGTACAGTGAAGGGATTCTAGAAGAGCAAACTGAAATCCCACAGAAACTTGAGAAGAATGAGACGACCTCCTTGGGTCACTTATTTTGGGTTTCCAGAGCTCAGCTTCTGCGTGTGTGAAAAGGAACAAAATAGGAAGTAATTGCTTCATAAGTACAATTCCCTTCTTTTTCAAGGCCACCTCAGTTCAGGATCACACTTTCCCATCTTATCTCAATATTTCTCCCATATAAAAAGTTGTGCTGATGACCATTAATTAAGGAATAAATCCAGGAAGAAATGGCAACAACAGCTCTTCATAGCACAGGGCAATCCCCCCTCCCCAAAAGTGCCCTCTGTGTGATGAGTATGACACCAAATCTCCTATGATGAGTGAATAGATAGCTGTAAAGAGTAAGATACTAAATGTACAGGTAATTGCTTTAACACCTTACTCTCTGGGCTCAGCTACTTTCATATGTAAGTATCATTCTAGCTATTTTCATCATGAGCCCTTTTGTTTGAAAGGGGAAGATGAGGGGACCTCCTCTGAGTACGGTTCAGGCAGATACTCATTTTCCATGGCTTGTGCACTTTGAGTGGGCCATAAAGAAAGCAGGCTTGGCTGGGCGTGGTGGCTCACGCCTGTAACCCCAGCACTTTGGGAGGCTGAGGTGGGCGGATCACCTGAGGTCCGGAGTTTGAGACCAGCCTGACTAACATGGAGAAACCCTGTCTCTACTAAAAATACCAAAACATTAGCCAGGCTTGGTGGTGCATGCCTGTAATCCCAGCTACTTGGGAGGCTGGAGCAAGAGAATTGCTTGAATCCGGAAGGTGGAGGTTGCAGTGAGCTGAGATCATGCCGTTGCACTCCAGCCTGGACAACCAGAGCAAAACTCTGTCACAACAACAACAACAACAACAACAACAACAACAACAACAAGAAGGAAGAAAGCAGGCTTAGCTCGGTAGTAGTGACCAAACCAAGAGGAGAAATTCAGGGAAAAAGTCTCCTAACTCAGGCTTGGAAGGTCTAAAGATAGAACGTGATGAGAACAACTGTTTCTTTTCCCTTCCATTCCATCTCATCCACAAAGGAATGAATTTCAGTTTTCCTTGGCATTTCCATGCCATTTTTAACATACTTTTCTAGAATGATATACCAGTTCTAGATTAAATTGTAGGTTCTTCCTTACAAGCTGTGTTGAAATTGTTTTACTGTTATGAATCTCAGTTTCCCCCTCTACACAACGGGAATAATTCCTATTGGCAAAGACTCTTTCCTTATCCAAACTTGAGACAGGCTCCTTTGACATTACCAAGTCAGTTTACTGAGAATCCTCACCCTTGATATCTGATCACCCTTCATATCTGATCAAGATATCTCATATCCTGTCTGCCATCTTTGATGTCTAAGCCTTTGGCCTGCCTTTAGCAAGAACCCTGTTAGGCCAGTTGAGCAAGAATTTCCCTACCCTGAGAGTCTCCTCTTAGCAATTTTCCATCTACTGTCCCTGCTCACTCTGCTTGTTGGCTATAAATCTCCACCTGTCTTTGTTATATTCAGACTTGAGCTCAGTTTTACTGAAAACTCTCACCCTTGCTGCAATAGTACTGAATATCATCTGTCTTTACTACCTTTAACTAGTGTCTGGCTCTGTTTCCGTTTGGCATTAACACTCATAAGGTGATTATTGGATTAAACGATATGACTCATTTGTAGCCTGAAGATTTTTTCACCAACTTAAGAAATGACAACTACACTTAAAGCCCATGGATATCTGACCCACTAGGGGACCGTATTAGGAAAAGTGACCCTGATTTAACCAGCGTCGCACCTTTTGTTCTGAAAAAGGTAGCAGCAGAGTTATTCCTTGAGACTACTTTTGGGAGTTGGATAATCAGTTTTGGCCATTGAAATTTGGACTGTGTGTGGTGTTTTGAGGATTGTTCTTCTGTACCCTTCTACTGTGCCTATCTGGATGCTTTGGCCCAATACCCAATGTCTAGAGGCCAACTGGGTCTCTTCCTTCACTGCCACCCTCTCCATCCTATTTGCCTCTCTTGTTCTGTTTTCCATAATCCATATCTTTTCTTTCTTGATCTACTCTCTTAATTTAGTCAATCATCACATCTTCCAGTAGCTTCCTGAAAATAATACAGGAAAGATAATTTTTTGAGAAATTAAATGTGTACAAATATCTTTATCTTCACCCTATATTGAAAGTATATATTTCTAAGTTGGACACAATTTAATTTGAAAATTTTAAAAGCATTCCACCATCATTTTCTAGCTTCCGGTATTGCCATAGAAAAACATAAACTAATCTTGATTACTCATTTTTCTATATATGAACTATCTTGTTTTTCCTATTGGAAGCCTGTATGATTGTGACTTATTCCCTTATTCCTATTTCTTGGAATTTTTTGATAACACAACTTGGTTGGATTTCTTTTTACCCATTGAATGGGGTTCCTGGTGCATCCTTTGAAACCAGAGACCAAGACATTGAGTTCTAGAAAATTAAAAAATAAATTTCTTAGATGATTTTCTCCCCTATGGTTTCTTTAATCTCTCTTTCTGGAATGCCTACTATTTGAATATTGAACTGCCTAGGCTATCTATAATATAAATAACATATATATATATTTGTGTAATATATATAATACTTGCAATATACTAGCTATAACTATAACTATGTATAACTATTTAACTGTAGTAATGGAGACTGCTTCAATTTCCAAGACTATTGGATTTTTACTTTCTTCTATCATGTTCTTAATTTATATTAGTTCTTTTGTATTTTCTGAATGTTCCTTTCTAAAAATGGCATTTTGCAATTGTTTTGTGAAAGCATTGTTTTTCTTTATGTCTCTAGAGACATTTGAGAAAATTTCATTTGGTTTTTCTCCTTGTATAGTTTCTGTTTCATGTTTTCTCTAAGTTGTTTAGTTCTGATTATTGTTTTCTGTGTTAGAAAATTTCCCCAAATAAGTATCTGGTGACCTCCTAGCCATCCACTCATTGATAAGAAAGGGAACCAAGGAACCAAGAGAAAGTTTGGAGCCCATGGGTGGGGCTTGTGGACATTGGGGTCTAGCATGGGGTTATATGACTAAGACTGCTTCCTTGGGGAAAACTGTAATGTCAATACTTAGTCTTTCTGCTTGAGCTGGTTACATTACCCAGATATTTTTGACCTTGGTCCTGAGCCTTCAGGCCTGGCTGCATCAGTCTAGGAGCATTCAGCATCCCCACATCTCCTGAACCTCTCTTTTCTCAGTGAGTTACCCCTGTCCTCAACTGTCTCCCAGTCCAGACCGTATAAAGCTCCAGTCTTCTGTCAGGATGGATGAGGTACAGTCACCGTGGGGATCTAAAACCTAGACAAATCCTAAAGCAGAATTCCAGGAGCCTTTCAATTTTACTTTCAATTCCACAGATGTTTATGGATTCTGGTTCTGGGGTATTGCTAAGGATGCTGTATGACTTTAACCATTGCTAGGTTAGAATTCAGCTTTGTGGAGCTTTCTAGTTTAATAATCATTCTCCCATCTGCTTTACAACTCCCATTTTCTTTCCTTCTGTCTCTTCTCCCATTCTCTTTCTACATATGGATTTGTATCTTTGCTGTCCCCTTAGTGGTGTGAACCCCAAATATCTGAGACAGGTCTAAGTTAATTTAGTAAGCTTATTTTGCCAAGATTGAGGATGTGCACCTATGACACAGACTCAGGAAGTCCTGACGACATGTGCCTAAGGTGGTCGGGGCACAGGTCGGTTTTATATATTTTAGGGAGACATGAGACATCAACCAACACACGTAAAATGAACGCAGGTTCAGTCCAGAAAGCCAGGACAACTTAAAGTGGGGAGGGGGATCCTGGGTCATGGGTAGATAAGAGATAAGTGGTTCCATTCTTTTGAGTTTCTGATTAGCCCCTCCAAAAGAGGCAATCAGATACGCATTTATCTCAGTGAGCAGAGAGGTGACTTTGAATAGACTGGGTGGAGGTTTGCCCTAAGCAGTTCCCAGCTTGACTTTTCCCGTTAGCTTGGTGATTTGGGGGCCCCAAGATTTATTTTCCATTCATAGTGGGGTTTTATTTTTGGATAAGGAAACAGAAATAAATGTGTGTTCAGTAGTTACCTTTACTTGTTAGTGCATTCTTTTTAAAAGAGATAAACAATACTTCAGTGGAATTTCTCTTTCACTGTCCAGAAGCTCTGGGGATGTATGCGCCTAATGTGAGCAATACTTTGGTGGCAAAGTTGAGAAACAATGAGGAGATTCTGCACAGATGGTAGTCTACTTCTCCCCTTTTCTCTTTTCTGTCAAAGATAAGTATTTGGGTTATATGAGTGACAAATTGAGTTCTTTCTCTATTTCTTCATCTTCACCCTCTGAAGCAAAGAATCCTTAGAAAGATGATCACATCTTGGCCAGCTAGACTTTTTAAGGGTAAAAGTCAATTAATTTAAATGTCAATGTCAACTTAATGTCAGGCTGTAGAGTTAGAATTCTTCTCCATTCAAAATGTCAACCACTCCCTGTCTATGACTGGTAGGAAATTGGAAATGGGTTATCTAGATAAACACACATCCAAGGTAAACTCCTAGAGAATTTAGGAGTGGGGAGAGAAAGACATTCAGTTGGAACTAGGACAGCTAATAATGTAAAAGTACATTGATAAAAATCGCAGTAATTATGTCTATTTAACTTGCAAAGCACAATACCCATTGTTATAGGATGTAAACAATTGCATGGATGGCATTAGACCAGGAGGTATCTAGGTCCTTTTACTAAGCTTGGAAGTGAGTCAGGGCTAGTGGGCTATTTTGCTGGGTGACAGGGTACTGAATTGCAGAAGCAGCCTGAAGGAGTCTATTCAGAGTGGACTCATGGACAAGAGCAGAGTTTGTAGTGAGAGAGATAATTAGGCAAAGGGTGAGGTACAGCCATGGACAGGAGCAGCCCATATGCAGGGGATTCCTGGAATAGCTGAGCCCAGGACAGATGGAGGAGGCCCCAGGAATTGACTGGAGTCAATTTAGGACTAAGGACATGTAAAGCCAGCAAGCACTGAAACCTCTTTTGTGAACTACTGGCCACTTCGCTGGGGCCAATTCAATCACTTAATGAAGCAGCCCTAGCCTGGATGACCAGAATCAAAGTTCAAGGAAGGAGTAAGCTGTTTATGAAAGAGATATCAGAGAGCACGGATTTTCATAGGATTACAGACATGTAAGAGGCATATTTGTTTAATCTCTTGATGAAGATACTGTTGCCAAGAATACAACACCCTGGTCTTGCAGATATCCATTGATGAAGCAGTTTATCGAGTAATCAATATTACCATATCTAATTTGGAGTCTTACTCCATCTCTCATTCTGTCTCCTTTCTTTCTCTCTGTCTCTGACCTCTTTCTCCCTCGCATATACTCTGTCTCTCTTCTCCCTCATTCCTCACTGTGTCTGTTGTCTGTCTTCATGTCTGGCTGGCTCTCTCCTCCTCTCCTCTCCTCTCCTCTCCTCTCCTCTCCTCTCCTCTCCTCTCCTCTCCTCTCCTCTCCTCTCCTCTCCTCTCCTCTCCCCTCCTCTCCCCTCCCCTCCCCCGCTCTCCGCTGCCCTCCTCTCCTTTTCTCTTTTCCTCTGTCTGAGTGTGTGTGTGTGTGTGTGTGTGTGTGTGTATGTGTATTTCTCTTTCCCTTGCTCTGCTTCGTCATACCAGGATTTATAAAAGAGCAAACAACTCTGCATGCAACCTCGAATTCTATGCTGCTCTGTTAATTACTACATAGTGAACCACCGTTTTCAAATCCTAATGGAAGTGCCCGTCAGTATTTCTATGACCTCTTTGGAAGGATAACACCAAGAAATAGGAGTCCTTTCCTGGATTTTAAGTTTTGAAAAAGTAGGTCTTTTCAGAAATGGGGGGAAAACCTGGGTAAAAATAATAAATCAGAGAAATAGATGAAGATCCAAGCCATCTACTCCCTTCCTAAGCCCAAGTTAGAACTTTCTGGTTTGGAAGAAGAAAGCAGTAAGGAAAAAACATTTGGACTCCAGTGGTTTGGGTGTCTAATATGTGACCCCAGACTTTGTCCCTAGTACTTCTTCTGGATCTCAGTCTTATTGATTTGGAAGGGATATGGCAGGCTACTGTGTATCTCCCAATACCCATTTTCCCTTTTCTTCAGGGATAACATTTTAAATGATCTGTGAATGTTTTTCTTTTGTCTAGACCCTTGAAGAATATTTTTGTTGGGCAAAGAATTCTGAGTTTAAAGTTCATGCCACTACCCCCTCTACTTCATCTTTGAAGACATTATTCCACTGTTTTCTTGACTTCCTCTTTCCGTCCCTCCCTCCCTCCCCTCCCTTCTTTCTTCCTTCTTTTTTCTTTCAGCAGCAAATTCCCTTGGCTCAGCTCAAAGTACAAAGTCTGTTTGCCTTGTGGTAGGCAGCAGCTATTATAACTGTTCCATTCTTTCAACCTTATCTGTGCTGTTTGAAGTCTGTTCCAAGTAAGTGTAGTTGAGGCACCAGCCAAGGATTAGGGAAGAGTTTGTGTGCAGAATTCAGGACTCTCCCTTTCTGAAAATATCCTTCATGTAATTTCTCCTCTCTCACTTCCCAACTGCTGTGGTTGTCTTGAACATTGTCCTCTGCTTCTTCAACAGGACTCCAGGTTTCATCTTGAATTCTAGACTCAACTGAAGATCCGACTGGGTCTACCCTCAGGCAAAAGTTTATAAAATGGAAAATCCAGTGTCATTTTTCTCCCACGTCTAGAGTCCAGTTTCTGCCTGCTCTTGGTCACTCTCCAATAACTTCAGGTAGTTGTTTTATATATGTTTTGCTTATGTGTATGCATATACCAATCTTTCTTTCTCCAACACACACACACACACACTCTCTGATACACACGCATGGACAGAGGTTATAGTTATCTGTGGGATGATTGGTCTAATACAAGATACTTCACCATTACTATAAGCAGAACTGTAAAACTCAATGTTACCAGGCTGTAAATGTTATGTCTAAGCAAGGGAAAGATAAACTATGGCTACATACTTTTTTTTAACTTATCGTGTATGGTTGCTTTCAAGGTACAATAACAGGGTTGGGTATTTGCAATGCAGGAGTGCTAAACCAAATGGTCCTCAAAATCTGAAATATTTACTATCTGGTCCTCTGCAAAAAAAGCCTGCCAATCCCTAATCTGCAGGAATGGATAAACTGTATATCTTAGGCAATTCTATATAAATATTGCTTTTTGTTACTAGGATTTTGAAGATAATTAGATCATAGAAATTTTAATGTTACATTTTATGGCAAGAATTTGGGCTAGAAACTGTGTATGTTGTTGACTAAATACAGATCTATATGCCTTGGTATGTGGAATGAGAATTGGGGCTTATAATTATTAATCAAGTGCACATAGGTAGTGAGGCCAGGACATGAGTCTGACCTAGGTCATGTTTCACCAAGATTTGTGTACTTTCCACAACACATGAAGAACTTCCTTACTCGTAGGGAAAAAAATTCTTCTAATTTAGCATTTTGTGAAACTCTGTGGAGAAAGCAATTACAGCTCTGACTTGAACTACTAGACACTCTTTTGAACCCTCTTTGGGCTAAGAACCTCTTAAGGTCAGAGGCCAATGGCTGGTCTCCTCCTTCCACTCTTTCTTTGCCTACTTTCTTTCCAGCTCTCTTTTAAGATAGACACATTGGCTCTTATGCTTCAGTATATCAATTTCACTCCAACCAGGGGTGCTGTGAAAGATCCATGCTATTATTCATGCATTTCCATATGATATGTGTCAATTCCTAACCCTGCTTTTCTTCCACCTCCAAAAACATTTTGTTTGTTGGTTAAATTGGGTAAATGGCTGCCACTTTTCAAGATTAGGAATTTTATCCAAATTTCTTTGTTCTTAAAGAGCACAGAAATGTTTTTTAGACCAATGTGGCTGAAATTACCATTTTATTTATTGGCACTCTTAACTCTCCAGAAATGTGTTTCTTGATACAAAAATATTATTCATAATTTATTTATGTTGTTGTTACTTGGTGAGGGGCAGTGGGAATCAGAAAGGAAGAGTGAGAGTGGATGAGGCGATTGTAATTGTGACTTCATCTGTATATCATCTGGCTATAGTTATCAATAAAGCTAGAGGAATTGCAAACAATTGAGTCAAATCAGTGAATAGGACACTGAATTTGGGGGGGGGTCTGCATTTTTATATAAAAAAGTATTAGCATTTGTTAACCCTGGTTGGAGGATACATGAGTTATACTTTTTTTCTGTTCTTTTGCATATGTTCCAGATTTACATCTCTAGCCAGGAACTCTGCTGTGAATTTCAACCTTGTGCATATAGCTGCCCACCCACCATTTCCACTTACAGGTTCCATATACATCTCAAACTAAAAATGTTTAAAAGAAAAAAGAAAATTAGAGAAAGAAGGAAAGGAAAAGAAAGAGCGGTAAAGAAAAAAAGAGGGAGGGAAAGAAAGAAAGGAAAGAGGAGGGAGGGAAACACTCATTGACATCCCACCCTTTAAAACATATTCCCTTCATTTTTCGAGATCCTCCTTTTGGAACAGAAATGCCTGTCCCTCAGCTGCTGGGACTATTGCCTGCTTATTATTATTTTTTAAAATTATACTTTAAGTTCTAGGGTACATGTGCACAAAGTGCAGGTTTGTTACATAGGTATACATGTGCCATGTTGGTTTGCTGCACTCATTAACTCGTCATTTACATTGGGTATTTCTCCTAATGCTATTCCTCCCTCCCAGCCCCCCACCCCACGATAGGCCCCAGTGTGTGATGTTCCCCACTCTGTGTCCAAGTGTTCTCATTGTTCAGTTCCCACCTATGAGTGAGAACATGTGGTGTTTGGTTTTCTGTCCTTGTGATAGTTTGCTCAGAATGATGGTTTCCAGCTTCATACATGTCCCTGCAAAGGACATGAACTTATCCTTTTTTATGGCTGCATAGTTTTCCATGGTATATATGTACCACATTTTCTTAATCCAGTCTATCATTGATGGACATTTGGGTTGGTTCCAAGTCTTTGCTATTGTGAATAGTGCCACAGTAAACACACGTGTGCATGTGTCTTTATAGTAGCATGAATTATAATCCTTTGGGTGTATACCCAGTAATGGGATGGCTGGGTCAAATGGTATTTATAGTTCTAGATCCTTGAGGAATCACCACACTGTCTTCCACAATGGTTGAACTAATTTACAGTCCCATCAACAGTGTAAAACTGTTTCTATTTCTCCACATCCTCTCCAGGATGTGTTGTTTCCTGACTTTTTAATAATCGCCATTCTAACTGGTATGAGATGGTATCTCACTGTGGCATCAGATTTCTCTGATGCCATTGATGATGAGCATTTTTTCCATGTGTCTCTTGGCTGCATAAATGTCTTCTTTTGAGAAGTGTCTGTTCATATCCTTTGCCCACTTTTTGATGGGGTTGTTTGTTTTTTTTTCTTGAAAATTTGTTTAAGTTCTTTGTAGATTCTGGTTATTAGTGCTTTGTCAGATGGGTAGATTGCAAAAATTTTCTCCCATTATGTAGGTTGCCTGTTCACTCTGATGGTAGTTTCTTTTGCTGTGCAGAAGCTCTTTAGTTTAATTAGATCTCATTTGTCAATTTTGGCTTTTGTTGCCCTTGCTTTTGGTGTTCTAATCATGAAGTCCTTGCTCATGCCTATGTCCTGAATGGTATTGCCTAGGTTTTCTTCTAGGGTTTTTATGGTTTTAGGTCTAACATTTAAGTCTTTAATCCATCTTGAATTAATTTTTGTATAAGATGTAAGGAAGGAACCCAGTTTCAGCTTTCTGCATATGGCTAGCCAGTTTTCTCCGCAACATTTATTAAATAAGCAATCCTTTCCCCATTTCTTGTTTTTGTCAGGTTTGTCAAAGATCAGATGGTTGTAGATGTGTGTTGTCATTTCTGAGGGCTCCGTTCTGTTCCATTGGTCTATATCTCTGTTTTGGTACCAGTACCATGCTGTTTTGGTTACTGTAGCCTTGTAGTATAGTTTGAAGTCAGGTAGTGTGATGCCTCCAGCTTTGTTCTTTTTGCTTCGGATTGTCTTGGCTATGCGGGCTCTTTTTTGGTTCCATATGAACTTTAAAATAGTTTTTTCCAATTCTGTGAAGAAAGTCATTGGTAGCTTGATGGGGATGGCATTGAATCTATAAATTACCTTGGGCATTATGGACATTTTCACGATATTGATTCTTCCTATCCATGAGTATGGAATGTCCTTCCATTTGTTTATGTCTTCTTTTATTTTGTTGAGCAGTGGCTTGTAATTCTCCTTGAAGATGTCCTTCACATCCCTTGTAAGTTGGATTCCTAGGTATTTAATTATCTTTGTAGCAATTGTGAATAGGAGTTCACTCATGATTTGGCTCTCTGTTTGTCTGTTATTGGTGTATAGGAATGCTTGCGATTTTTGCACATTGATTTTGTATCCTGAGACTTTGCTGAGGTTGGTTATCAGCTTAAGGAGATTTTGGGCTGAGAAGATGGGGTTTTCTAAATATGCAATCATGTCATCTGCAAACAGGGACAATTTGACTCCCTCTTTTCCTAATTGAATACCCTTTATTTCTTTCTCTTGCTTGATTGCCCTGGCCAGAACTTCCAACCCTATGTTGAATAGGAGTGGTGAGAGAGGGCAACCCTGTGCCAGTTTTCAAAGGGAATGCTTCCAGTTTTTGCCCACTCATTATGATATTGGCTGTGGATTTGTCATAAATAGCTCATATGATTTTGAGATATGTTCCATCAATACCTAGTTTATTGAGAGTTTTTAGCATGAAGGTCTGTTGAATTTTGTTGAAGGCCTTTTCTGCATCTGTTGAGATGATCATGTGGTTTTTGTCATTGGTTCTGTTTATGTGATGGATTACATTTATTGATTTGCATATGTTGAACCAGCCTTGCATCCCAGGGATGAAGCCAACTTGATCGTGGTGGATAGCTTTTTGATGTGTTACTGGATTTGGTTTGCCAGTATTTTATTGAGGAGTTTTGCATCGATTTTCATCAGGGATATTGGTCTAAAATTCCCTTTTTTTGTTGTGTCTCTGCCAGACTTTGGCATCACGATGATGCTGGCCTCATAAAATGGGTTAGGGAGGATTCCCTCTTTTTTATTGATTGGAATAGTTTCAGAAGGAATGGTACCAGCTCCTCTTTGTACCTCTGGTAGAATTCGGCTGTGAATCTCTCTGGTCCTGGACTTTTTTTGGTTACTAGGCTATTAATTATTGCCTCAATTTCAGAGCCTGTTATTGGTCTATTCAGAGATTCCACTTCTTCCTGGTTTAGTCTTGGGAGGGTGTATGCATCCAGGAGTTCATCCATTTCTCCTAGATTTTCTAGTTTATTTGTGTAGAGGTGTTTATAATATTCTCTGATGGTAGTTTGTATTTCTGTAGGATCAGTGGTGATATCCCCTTTTTCATTTTTTATTGCATCTATTTGATTCTTCTCTCTTTTCTTCTTTATTAGTCTTGCTAGCGGTCTATCAATTTCGTTGATCTTTTCAAAAAACCAGCTTCTGGATTCATTGATTTTTTTAAAGGGTTTTTTGTGTCTCTATCTCTTTCAGTTCTGCTCTGATCTTATTTATTGCCTTCTGCTAGCTTTTGAATGTGTTTGCTCTTGCTTCTCTAGTTCTTTTAATTGTGATGTTAGGGTGTTGATTTTAGATCTTTCCTGCTTTCTCTTGTGGTCATTTAGTGCTCTAAATTTCCCTCTACACACTGCTTTAAATGTGTCCCAGAGATTCCGGTACATTATGTCTTTGTTCTCATTGGTTTCAAAGAACATCTTTATTTCTGCCATCATTTTGTTATTTACCCAGTAGTCATTCAGGAGCAGGTTGTTCAGTTTCCATGTAGTTGTGTGGTTTTGAGTGAGCTTTTTAATCCTGAGTTCTAATTTAATTGCACTGTGGTTTGAGAGACAGTTTGTTGTGATTTCTGTTCTTTTACATTCGCTGATGAGTGCTTTACTTCCAATGATGTGGTCAGTTTTGGAATAAGTGTGATGTAGTGCTGAAAATAATGTATATTCTGTTGATTTGGGGTTGAGAGTTCGGTAGATGTCTAATTGGTCTGCTTGGTGCAGAGCTGAGTTCAAGTTCTGGATATCCTTATTAATTTTCTGTCTTGTTGATCTGTCTAATGTTGACAGTGGGGTGTTAAAGTCTCCCATTATTATTGTGTGGGAGTCTAAGTCTCTTTGTAGGTCTCTAAGGACTTGCTTTATCAATCTGGGTGCTCCTGTATTGGGTGCATATATATTGAAGATAGTAAGCTCTTCTTGTTGAATTGATCCCTTTACCATTATGTAATGGCCTTCTTTGTCTGTTTTGATCTTTGTTGTTTTAAAGTCTGTTTTATCAGAGACTAGCATTGCAACCCTTGATTTTTTTTTTTTTTGCTTTCCATTTGCTTGGTAGATCTTCCTCCATCCCTTTATTTTGAGCCTATGTGTATCTTTGCATGTGACATGGGTCTCCTGAATACAGCACAATGATGGGTCTTGACTCTATCCAATTTGCCAGTCTGTGTCTTTTAATTGGGGCATTTAGCTCATTTACATTTAAGGTTAATATAGTTATGTGGGAATTTGATCCGTCATTATGATGTTAGCTGGTTATTTTGCCCATTAATTGATGCAGTTTCTTCCTAGCAGTGACGGTCTTTATAATTTGGCATGTTTTTGGGGTGGCTGGTACCGGTTGTTCCTTTCCATGTTTAGTGTTTCCTTCAGGAGCTCTTATAAGGCAGGCCTAGTGGTAACAAAATCTCTCAGCATTTGCTTGTCTGTAAAGGCTTTTATTTCTCCTTCACTTATGAAGCTTAGTTTGGCTGGATATGAAATTCTGGGTTGAAAATTCTTTTGTTTAAGAATGTTGAATATTGGCCCCGACTCTCTTCTGGCTTGTAGAGTTTCTGCTGAGAGATCAGCTGTTAGTCTGATGGGCTTCCCTTTGTGGGTAACCTGATCTTTCTCTCTGGCTGCCCTTAACATTTTTTCCTTCATTTCAACTTCGGTGAATCTGACAATTATGTGTCTTGGGGCTGCTCTTCTCAAGGAGTATCCTTGTGGCGTTCTCTGTATTTTCTGAATTTGAATGTTTGCCTGCCTTGCTAGGTTGGGGAAGTTCTCCTGGATGATATCTTGAAGAGTGTTTTCCAACTTGGATTCATTCTCCCCGTCACTTTCAGGTACACCAATCAAAGGTAGATTTGGTCTTTTCACATGGTCCCATATTTCTTGGAGGCTTTGTTCATTTCTTTTTACTGTTTTTTCTTTAAACTTCTATTCTCACTTTATTTCATTAATTTGATCTTCAATCACTGATACCCTTTCTTCCACTTGATTGAATCAGCTATTGAAGTTTGTGCATGTGTCATGTAGTTCTAGTGCCATGGTTTTCAGCTCCATCAGGTCATTTAGGGTCTTCTCTACACTGTTTATTCTAGTTAGTCATTTATCTAATCTTTTTTCAAGGTTTTTAGCTTCCTGGTGATGGGCTTGAACATCCTCCTTTAGCTCGGAGAAGTTTGTTATTACCGACCTTCTGAAGCCTACTTCTGTCAGCTCATCAAAGTCATTCTCCGTCTAGCTTTGTTCTGTTGCCAGTGAGGAGCTGTGATCCTTTGGAGGAGAAGAGGTGCTCTGGTTTTTACAATTTTCAGCTTTTCTGCTCTGGTTTCTCCCCATCTTTGTGGGTTTATCTACCTTTGGTCTTTGATGTTGGTGACCTACAGATGGGGTTTTGGTATGGATGTCCTTTTTGTTGATGTTGATGCTATTCCTTTCTGTTTGTTAGTTTTCCTTTTAATAGTCAGGTCCCTCAGCTGCAGGTCTGTTGGAGTTTGCTGGAAGTCCACTCCAGATCCTGTTTGCCTGGGAATCACCAGTGGAGGCTGCAGAACAGCAAATATTGCAGAACGGCAAATATTGCTGCCTGATCCTTCCTCTGGAAGCTTTGTCCCAGAGGGGCACCTGCCTGTATGAGGTGTCAGTTGGCCCCTACTGGGAGGTGTCTCCCAGTTAGGCTACCCAGGGGTCAGGGACCCACTTGAGGAGGCAGTCTGTCTGTTCTCAGAGCTCAAACACCATGCTGGGAGAACCACTGCTCTCTTCAGAGCTGTCAGACAGGGACATTTAAGTCTGCAGAGGTTTCCATTGCCTTTTGTTCAGCTATTCCCTTCCCCCAGAGGTGGAGTTTATAAAGGCAGCAAGCCTTGCTGCACTGTGGTGGGCTCCACCCAGTTTGAACTTCCCGGCCGCTTTGTTTACCTACTCAAGCCTCAGCAATGGTGGACACCCCTCCCCATGCCGGTCTGCTTCCTCACAGGTTGATCTCAGACTGCTGCGCTAGCAGTGAGCAAGGCACCTTGGGTGTGGGACCTGCTGAGCCAGGCATGGGATATAACTTCCTGGTGTGCCATTTGTTAAGACCATTGGCAAAGTGCAGTATTTGAGCGGGAGTGTCCCAATTTTCCAGGTGCAGTCTGTCACAGCTTCCCTTGGCTAGGAAAGGGAAATCCCCTGACCCCTTGTGCTTCCTGGGTAAGGCGATGCCCTGCCCTGCTTTGGCTTGCCCTTCATGGGCTGCACCCACTGTCCAACCGGTCCCAGTGAGATGAACCAGGTACCTCAGTTGGAAATGCAGAAATCACCCATCTTCTGCATCAGTCATGCTGGGAGCTGCAGACCAGAGCTGTTCCATCAGCCATCTTGGAATGGACCACCTGCCTGCTTATTAAGTTGTGGGGGATGAACAATGCTGGGGGCTAATTCTTCAGCCTTGCTCACCACATTTTTTTCCTTGGTGCATGGAAGAGGAATCTTACCAGCATGACCAGTCACTCTCTTCTCTCTCCAGTATTACCCTTGCAAGGGAGGGAGAGTAACTAATATGAGCATTCAGAGACAGGGCTATCTGCCTATATTAGTCTGTTTTCATGCTGCTGATAAAGACATACCTGACAGTGGGCAATTTACAAAAGAGGTTTAATTGGACTTACAGTTCCACATGGTTGAGGAAGACTCACAATCATGGCAGAAGGCAAGGAGGAACAAGGAACATCTTACATGGATGGCAACAGGCAAAGAGAGCTTGTGCAGGGAAACTCCTTTTTAAAACCATCAGATCTCTTGAGACTTATTCACCATCATGAGAACAGCACAGGAAAGACCTGCTTCCATGATTCAGTTACTACCACATTTTACTGGTAGACCTGGCTACTGCATCAAAAGGTGCTGTGAGCTTGTCTCATTCTTCTCTCTTGTCAGTTGGTGACCTGGGTGTAAGGCCCTTCTGTGGTTATCCCCATATGGCTGCATCGGGGAGAGAGTTTAGAACCTGCTCTGGAGAAGCAGTGCCTGAGTCCCACAGGTGCTTCCCAAAGTCAATGTTTGGAATATGAAGGGGAGGCTCCACTTTGGTCCTGCTCTCCAGATCAGCTTTGGATACAGAGCTATTGTTTGTCATTGCTTTTGCTGCTGTTATTTTTTCTCAAAGTATTATTCATCTACAGAACACTCAAAGAGAAGTAATATGGGCTTTATTTGGGCACGGAACACCACTCTCAAATTTCTAACAAATAACAGGTGAAATGTCTGAAGGGGAGAAGAAAGTTCACATTTACTGAGAACCTGCTATGTGCCAGCACTTCACACACATCATTTCATTTAATTCTTATGTAATGCATAGATCATCTGAATGTATAGTATTTCCCCCATGTAATTAAAAAAATCTGGCTCTGTCTGTTTTTAAGAACTATCATTCTGGCCGGGCACAGTGGCTCACGCTTGTAATCCCAGCACTTTGGGAGGCCGAGGCGGGCGGATCACGAGGTCAGGAGATCGAGACCATGGTGAAACCCCATCTCTATTAAAAATACAAAAAAATTAGCCGGGCGTGGTGGCGGGCACCTGTGGTCCCAGCTACTCGGAGAGGCTGAGGCAGGAGAATGGCGTGAACCCGGAAGGCGGAGCTTGCAGTGAGCCGAGATCACGCCACTGCACTCCAGCCTGGGCAACAGAGCGAGACTCCGTCTGAAAAACAAAAAAAACTATCATTCTGTTATAGATTTGGATAAAAGTGGTGGAGGCCACTCTCTTTGCCCACTCTGCTCTGACTACACTTACCTCCTTGTGTTCTTCAAACACAAGAGCACATCTCCAGTTTTAGACCTCTGATCTGCTCTCTATCTCTGGCTGGCCCCAAAAGGGGCCTCCAGGTGGGCCCTTCACCTCCTTCCAATCTTTTTATCAGACCTCACCAAGTCTCCACGTCCTGCCTGGTGACCCTATTTAAAATTGCACCTGCCTGCCACTCTGCCCATCATGGCGTGATTAATCCCACCTCACCTAGTCTGCTTTTACTATTTTCCATAGCACTATTACTTTCTCATCTGCCATAAAGTATACTTATTTTCAGGTTATTATTTATTGGTAGTCTGCTCCTTCTGGCATGTAAGCTCTGTAAGAGTAAGGATCTTTATTCTATATCTAGCAGCACAGTGTCTGTTTAGCCCATCAGAAGTGGTCAAAAGGCTTTGTTGTGTGAGTGAATGAGTGGGCTTCCTCCTTTTCTTGGCTAATTGGTGCTACAGTCATCTTCTCTGCTGTACTTGCTCCTCTCCTTGTCTCCATTTCCACCCTGGGCCTCCACTCACTTTGAGGTTGGCCACATCCTGGAACACAAGAGCCACCTTCTTTCCCCATTGGCTTCAGAAAAGGGAATTACACACGTCTCTTCACCTCCTCACCCTAGGCACTTATTGCTGTAAACTTTAATTCCTCCAAGCCACCGATGCTCCAAGTTTGCGGCATATAAGACTTTAAGTGACAGTTTGGAAGAAAATGGGGTGAATGGTAACAACACACTGTACAGAGGTCAACTTTAAATAAAATGTCCAATGTCACTTACTGATGCTAAACTTTTGCCAATCATTCCTGATCCACAGCAAACTTTTTGCTGGATCGCCTAAGGTGTCAACCTTCCACCATCTCCCTGCATCCCCTCTTCCTATGGTTACTATTTTCTTCTGTCCCCACTTTCCTGGGTTTTCAGCATCTGATAAATTCCATCCTCTGCATCAAGAGTGTAGCTCTCAAGTTCATCTTACTTTATTGCACAAAGTCATTTTATTTTCTTTTTTGTCATCATCACCATCCAAACCATTATGATGCTTCACTGTTTATAAGAAAGAAGCTACTGTATTTTGCTCAATCCAATACCCATCTTACTCAAATCTCCATCAAATAACCTGGGGAGTGGTGGGAACTTTGAAGTTCCAATTTTATTTTCTGATTATGGGTTTTTGTAAGAGCCAGGTTGAATGTTTAGTCAGGTCTCATGATCATCCGCCATGTCCCTAAGTGGAAAACATTTGATGGGAATCTGGCTAAATGAAGCCCCCAAGCATGAAGGCTGACATTCTTCTCTTTACCCTGGTAATTCTTAACCCTTGCTAAATGAATGAATCATCTGAGGGAGTTATTAAAACTCCAGATGCCCAGGCACACCCCAGACCAATTAACTCAGAATCTCAAGAGTGGGACCCAGACTCCATCTCTCGTGCTGGATGCAATATTGCCTACTCTGCAGGGGATTGAGAATTTCTGTGAGACAATTCCAGCAATTGTAAGGTGGGAGTTACCTGTTTTAGGGATGTGAAGCTGAAGATTAAACAGATGAAATAGGTTACACATCCTGCACAGCCAGCTCCTTGTGGAGGATACCAACCATGAGAGTACACATTTCATACCCCAGAGTTCATGTTCTTCCCATTAGAAGTAACTAACATTTCATCTCATAAGGGAGTCACACATGGAAACAATTTCAGTATAATGTTACAGTAGAAGTGTTGTAAATGCTTAACAGTCACAGAAAGGAGATGATCTAACTTCATGTGAGAGGTCAAGAAGGGGGCTTTTGTCAACTTTTTCTTCTGCTGGGCAGCCGTTGACATTTTGTTTTAGCCTGGCTTGACTTGGATAAGCAGATTGAGAGGCAAAGAGAATGAAGTACCTGAGTGTGATGGTTAATATTGAGTGCTGACTTGATTGGATTGAAGGATACAAAGTATTGTTCCTGGTGTGTCTGTGAGGGTGCTACCAAAGGAGATTAATGTTTGAGTGAGTGGACTGGGGGAGGCAGACCCACCCTCAATCTAGGTGGTGCCATCTAAGCAGCTGCCAGCATAGTTAGGATAAAAGCAGGCAGAAGAACACGGAAGGACTAGAATGACTGAGTCTTCTGGCCTTTATCTTTCTCCCGTGCTGGATGCTTCCAGCCCTCGAATATCAGACTCCAAGTTCTTCAGCTTTTGGATCCTTGGACTTACACCAGTGGTTTGCCAGGGCCTTTTCGGCCTTTGGCCACAGACTGAAGGCTGCATTGTTGCCTTCCCTACTTTTGAAGTTTTGGGACTCGAACTGGCTTCCTTACTCGTCAGCTTGCAGATGGCCTATTGTGGGACTTCACCTTGTGATCATCTGAGTCAATATTTCTTAATAAACTCCCTTTCATATATACATCTATCCTATCAGTTCTGTCCCTCTAGAGAACCCTGACTAATACAACAAGGGATGAATTACTGCAACCCTTCAACCTCCAAGGGACAAATCCTCATCAAACTCCCAATGAGCTTGCAAATGTCTCTCCTCTCATTAGCCAGGGAGAGAGTTTTCCCTGCTCCTGTTTCTGCCCTTCTAGGATGGTTCATTAATTACTGAGCAGTTCTCCTTTCCCTGGGTTCTGCCTTCAGATGACTCCTTCAGGATTTCTTCACTGTAGTTAGGCTGGAGTCTGATTCCTAGAAATGGTCACCTGGGAATATGGGCCATCAGTGGGACCAGGGGCTTCTTATACCTAGGATGTTTCTAAGTTCTGCGGAAGATTATGCTTTCCTGGCTGGCTTTTTGTGTGTATGGTGGGACAGGATGGTGCAAGGGGAATAAACATAGTGTGGCAGAGACAATACTAGGTGTTCTCCAAATCCTGTTTTTTTTTTTTTTTTCCTATACCTTGGCACACTGAGGACTACATTTCTCTGTTTCCACTGAAGTTAAATTGAAATCATGTGATTGCATTTTGTCCAATGGGATGTATAGAAATGACATAAGCTACTTGTAGACCTGACCATTAAAGAAAACTCTGAGCTTCAATGTATTCTGTAAAAGTGGGATGATGTGATCTCTACTTCATATCCCTATGAGGTTACACTGAGGCCATTTCTATGAAAGAATATACTGTTACCACTTGAGTACAAAAAGCATGGTTTGAGTGTCATGGTTTGATGTGTCATGCTCTGTGCTAGATGATAGAATTATGGTGGCAATGTCCTTGAGCTCATGGGGCTTTTAGTTTAGTGGAGATAACCTATGTATATCTCAGATCCCCATTGGGGGCATTTACAAGGTCCAAAGGAGGCTTTAGAGAAGGGCACTAAAGTGGGAGAGTGAAGGAAGGCTTCACAGGGGAGGTGATGGTTGGGCTGTCTCTTGAGGGATGAGTAGGAATTTGCCAAATAGATGAAAAAGGAAGAAATTGTAAGTAGAGAAGCAGCACTCATAAAGTCCTGGAGCATAACATCATGGCTTACTCTGAGGGTCTTGGTAGATGACTGGTTTTATATCTTCCATTTCAAATGTATGTTTTCTATATTTTAATGTTTTTGAATGCCATATGGGTATTGAAACTAAGGAAATATGATAGAACATGTAGGTCTTTCAACGACCTACATTTCCAAACATAAATACAAGATTTAAAAATGCAGCTTACAAAACAACAACAAAAAAATGAGGATTACTGACCCATGAGATAGAAATCCCCATTTTGGGAGGTAGCCCATTTTTAAGTTTTCGGTGTTAAATTTGCAGAGTTGGATGCATCTGATTTATGCTTTTATATTATGCTATTGAATGCAGGAATTATTCCTGAACTACTCTATCATTTACCTGAAAAATTCAAAGTCTACTTCTTCTATGAACTCAAGGATTTAAGTTTCAGTAACTCTGATTTGTGAGTCCCTCCTATTGATGACAATTATTGAAAAAAGATATTAGGGAGTTTGCAATATAGCAGCTCAATCATGGCAATTTAGGAAATAAAGGGATGGTTTCACGTTGGTTTTGGCATGGAAAGTTATTTCCTCAGACAGAAATAAATGCCATTATTTCCAATGGATTTTGACAGTTCCAAATTTCTCAGTTCACTTTCCACGTCAAGCATCCAAGTTCTCTGCATAACCAGAACCTTGGTGTAACCTGAGTGGCAGTGGCAGAAAATTCCAGGTACAAATTAAGAAATGCATTATGCATTAACATAGGGGAGCCAGGGCAGGGTAGTGAGGAAAGTAAAGAGAAACACTTCTTCATATGAGTTATCCACAAGAAATCCAGAAGTGTTTTGAACATCTTATTGAAATTTATGAGTATGCAATGGCTGAAGTGTTTTTAGCAAATTAAAGTTACGGATAGTATAGATTCATTAGAACAAATGAAATAAATTGTCATTGTTGTCTATTTTTGTGAAGGTCAAAATATGTTAGGGTTTTTATAGGCTAGCTGAGTGCTGTTCCTTCTAGCACTCCTTTCCCATGGGGAATTATGTTTCTAGGCTGAAAATAATCCCATATTGTGATTCCAAATTTTGTTTTTGTGGTTGAAAAGGGATGAGTTCATCTCAAATTCTTGTTCTGTAGCTGAGAAAATTCTTTTCTTACATCTTCTACCTGCCACAATTTTGTTGTGTCTCTGTTCTCTTCTATCCCCAAGAGCTTGGGCATGGTCACGTTTTGTTTAAGAGCCTTTAAAAAACCTACGTCTGCTTTCTAACAATGCCAAAACCAGTTTGTCTGCACTCCTCTTCCCATTCACATGACTCTGTTTTGCTTTTGGCAATGGAACATCATCTCCTTAAACAGGAATTGTCATCATTTCCCCTCATTCATGACATCTTTACATTGTTTGGCAACCTGCTTGGATTTTCTTACAAGCAATGCCATGAGCCTGAACACACCTTCTTTGTGTTTTGACATGCATCTTCTCTGGGGAACTTTGCTTTGTGACAGTTATCATAAGAGAATCAATTTAAAAGAAGAGGTGCTTGACGTTGCTGCAGAAACTTCCTGAAGGCTGGTGAAGTGTGGGCAATGACAATTGTCTTTTCATTCTGACTCAGATAACTTGATTATATTTATTGTTGTGGGTTTTCTTTTTTTCTTCAAAACTGCAAAGTAGTGGGCGAGGTTGAAAATCTTCTATGTACCAGAGAATTTGCAAACATATATCAGATGTTTTTCACAACAATAATCTTGTGATGTTAATATAATTATAGTAACTTTATTTTATGAATGAGAAAAATAAGAGTTTGAGAGGTTGGGAATCTCGTCCAACTCTATTCAGATCCTCTGATTAAAAAGCACCAGCAACTGAAGGAAAGAAATCACCTCTATAGTTTTGGAAAAAGCTCTGCAGGTCAATAAATTACAGTGATCATTTTCATTTTTACATCTTAATGCTTCTTGCTTCATGTTTCTCTTTATTAGTTACAGTAAAAAGCTCTGCTAAAGTAACAAGAAGAACAGTAATAACATGGCTTAAAGGACAAAGATGTTTATTTCTTTCTATGTAACAGTCTGAGGAAAGCATTCTATTCAATGGCACCTTTGCTCCACAGAGTCATTCAGGACTCCAGGTTCCTGCCATCTTCTGGCTCCTTCACCTCCTACAGCACATCCTCTGCACAGTCAAAGGTGGGTTACTGTCATGTCTTATGTCCACCCAGTGGGGAGGAAGAACAGAAAAGGTAAAAGAGGCTGTCTTAAGGCAATAGGTTGAAAATGGCACATATAATCTCTACCGTAGTCTAACTAGCCAGTCATGTGCTTGAATACACTTCTGTTGATACTGAAGAAGAGATAATTGATTTGGGGATCTATACAACAATCTGCACAAAAATATTATTATCTTAAAACTTGTATGTTCCAGCAATATCTGACTGCCCCGTTTATTTCCCCAGAGTCGGCCAGCTGGAGATTTAATTTTCTTTATATGTTTTTCTTCTGTAAGTTTAGTGAAGGCAGACACTGTGTACTCTGTATCTAGGATCCAGCAAAAAGTCCTGATGTCTGCATGTCATGGATATTCAGTAATTATTTATGATGATCCCTAAGTCTATAGAAGAGGAAAAAATCAGGAAAATTCAGCATGGCTTTTTTTTTTTTTTTTTTTTTTTTGTAGATAGAGTCTTGCTGTCACCCAGGCTGGAGTGCAGTGGTGCGATCTTGACTCACTGCAACCTCTGCCTCCTGGGTTCAAACGATTCTTATGCCTCAGCCTCCCCAGTAGCTGGGATTACAGGCGTGTGCCACCACTCGCTGCTAATTTTGTGTATTTATAGTAGAGACAGGGTTTCGCCATGTTGTCCGGGCTGTTCTCAAACTCCTGGCCTCAACTGATCCACCCACCTTAGCCTCCAAAATTGCTGGGATTAAGGCACAGGCGTGAGCCACTGTGCCTGGACAGCAATGACTTAAGGGAAAAATTAAGGTGATTTTTTCTCCTTTTCAGTTTTTGGGAGAATCAGGACAGGTGTGGATGCAAAGTAGTTATATAACTGCTCCTACATGCTGGACTTGAAAGAAGACCCTAGGGCCAGCAGGCCTAGGGATATTCAGCTAATTGAAGAGAAAATATGATGAAAGGGTTTTCCTTTAAATTCAAAATAAAAGCAAACAAGTTGAAGGTCACAAACACCTAAAAATGTGTATTAATTATAAGTGCCTAAGAATTCTGCCCCCAAAGACATCTCAGCTGTCCTGGTTTTACATCCCATTGATCCCCTTAGAAAGTCTGTCCTCATTTAATAACCAAAGATGCCCCCCTCTAATCCTGCAGGTGAGAGCTCCACAGGTGAGAGCTCCACAGGTGACCCAAGTCAGAAAGATGAAATTGGAGTAGACTTGGCCATGTCTCTAGAGATCATTAGTTTGATCTTAAACTCAGAGGTCTTAAAAAAAATCTTTCACATTCCATTCAAAAGAGATGACATCTCTAAATTGCAGCCCATGTTTGTTGTAAAGGTCTCTGGATGCTCGGGAGAACCAGCTTGTTTCTTTTTTTTCTTTTTTTTTTTTTGAGACGGAGTCTCGCTCTGTCGCCCAGGCTGGAGTGCAGTGGCGCAATCTCGGCTCACTGCAAGCTCCGCCTCCTGGGTTCACGCCATTCTCCTGCCTCAGCCTCTCCGAGTAGCTGGGACTACAGGCGCCCGCCACCACACCCGGCTAATTTTTTTGTATTTTTAGTAGGGACGGGCTTTCACCGTGATCTCGATCTCCTGACCTCATGATCCACCCGCCTCAGCCTCCCAAAGTGCTGGGATTACAAGCGTGAGCCACCGCGCCTGGCCCAGCTTGTTTCTTATTGTGTTCTCCCTGCATTTCCATGTTCAAGTGCAGAGCCTGAATCACAGCAGGTCCTCAATAAATATTTATTAAATTAATCGATTGATTAGTTACTATGAGGATGTGATAAGTATGGGAGGATGAAGCATTGAGGAGTGTCTAATGCAATCTTTTTATTTTACTGATGATCCAAATGATGTCCAAAGAGGTCAGGAGGCCTTAGTCAAAGCCCCACAGTGAGTCAGCTTCAGAACTGGGCCCAGGATGCAGTTTCTTTGGACTTCCAGCCTCAAAATCAATCCATTCTGCATTAGCAACAAATAATGGTGATTTGTTAAGGTTTTACTCTGCAGAAACCACGTTCACACCTGCCTCTGTGAATGCATTGCTCATAACATTCTTTCTTCCAGAAACACTCCTGCTTGTCTTTACCTGTGAGTTCAGGGGACACCTTTACCCCCTCCTTGTGGCATTTGACCCTCCTCACTTCCCCATTCCTCTTGATTGTCTCTTTTCCTTGAATTCAGAGGTGTAGTTCTCTCTAAGCTTCCTCCTCTCTGTCTTCTGGCTGGTCCTCAGAGTCATATGCCTGTTTGTCTTTCTCTCTTTCTCTCTCATCACCCTTGATCCCTCAACTGGGGGGCTTTGGCTAAGGTCCCTGACCTCTATTTTTTGAGCAGAGGAATTACTGAAATGAATGAATGATAAATTTTAAAATGAACTGGATCAAGTAATTTATATTTGCATGCTTTAGTATCTGCTTTTACAACCTGAGTTTAAGCAACTTAAGTATAGTGAGCACTGGACTAAGGTCATAGTAACACTCTATGATGACTTGTTGAAAACATGACAAAGTGAATGAAATTTAGAATTCTTCAGGTGATTCCTCTTACTAGGGCCTATAGATTTTTTCTCTCCTTTCACTTTTCCAATTTAACACAAAGGAGACCAAGACTAATCTGTGCATAGCAAGGTCTGCTTGAGTTTAAAACCCCCTCCTCCTGTCATCAGTAAGACTGAACAGAGGAGAGTTAACAAAACAGGGGCCATCTCTCACGTCTTCTTAACAAATAGACCAAGATTCATGATCTGGAGGGAAAGATTGGAGAAAAAGTGAGCATAGAGTTGTGACCATTTCTGAATCTGAAATAGGGGGTCTCAGGACCCCCATTTCTGCCTCTTAGAGATACAGTCTTTCACCATCTTTGATGGATTCCTTTGTGGGTGGGACAGAAATATGCTGAAAGGGGAAAAAGGATCTCTTTGTATTCAGCCTCCTCATTGCAGAAAACAAAAAGACATCCTGGTAAGAGAGATGGAGCAGAGAATTGACAGTCCAGATATGCCACCTTGGGTAAGTGAATTATTGTTACCGAGCCTTTGCTTCTATTCTCAAAAATGAGGATTATCATATCTACCTTTCAGGGTTGTAAGGAAATGAGATTAAGAACATAAAATTCTTGGCGAGGTAGCTAGCTCTTAGTAAGCAATAAGTAGTAGCTGTTACTATTTTTACTTTTCTATATTTTCTCAAACTTTTTTCAATGAATATGAATTAGCCTATTCAATGAATATGTTCAATACTACAAAAAGTGGGTATCAGAATCAAGCTAAGTATTGCTATGCTAACTGCATACTCTGGTTCCTGTAGAGGCAGTACTCTTAAAGAATTGGTTCCTGAACTTGGGTTTCCCTCCCTCTGTCTCAGCCACCCTCCCTCTCTCAGGAGAACCAGCTTCCCTCTCTCCCTCCCTCCCTCCATTCCTTCCTTCCTTTCATTTTTCTCATCTATTCATTTACAACTTATAATCACCAGTTTTTTTAAAAAAAATTGAGATAGCTTGCACCATAAAAACAAGCAAGTGGTGACATGGTTTACCTAAACCAGAAGACTTAGACTATTTTAAGAGAAAAGAAAGAACTGGACCAAGCGCATAGGTTGATATTCATTCCTTATCAAAACTTTCAACATTCATTGATCATCTTATTAATATCAAAAAAATCAGGTAAGGAGTCAGACCATCTCTGCCTCCCAAGAAGCTATTGTCTAAGTAAAGGCAGAAAGTCATTAAAAACACTTATTTCCATTTTAATATATGTACAGTGCAATCTCAAGATTTCAATAGAGCTCTAAATTTAGCTGCCTTTCTTGGTAGCCAAGGCAAAAGTGTGTATAGCACACGGTGAGTTCAGTCTTTCTCTTTATCTAGTAAAAAGGACACATGCAAATTATTCTGGCAAGAAAGCTGAACCTGGATTCACACTGTTACTGAGTTAGCTGTGACCCCTGGCTACTGTGTTCATGCCATTCATAACCCCTAATTCAAAAATAGTAGCTACAGCATGTTCTATCATCATAGGTTATGCAAACATTGTGTGTGTATGGGAGGGTGTGGGAGTTTCAGCACTTAAGAGAAATAATTATTTCATTCTAAACAGTATGATTTTGCCTTTGGACTATCTTGGTCTTCCTTTTCTGGCCTCTCTTTGCCCCTAATTTGTTTCCTATCTCTCTTCAAGCTCCTTTCCACTTGGGATGCCCTCTGATTTTCCAGGGCTGAGCACTCTGCTGCACCTGTGGGCTGCCCGCCTCTTAATTACCCTGATGTTCTCAGCCTCATTAATTACTCTCTAGTCCACCTGGGTAACCCACCCCTGCTGGCATCCTCTAGATTCTGCTCTTTGCTGAGTTTCCTCTGACAACTGAGCCAACCCCTGGAAAAGCTGGGTGAGTGGGCACACAGGTCTCTGCTGCACTCTGTGGCTTTCTTTTCATGACCACCTATGCATTTCAGGCATAGGCCCACCTCTGACCATCATATCACAGTAAGAATGATTCTTGACATGCGCAGGAGGCTTTGTAACAGACAAAGCACTTTTGCACATCCTATTCATACTACTTCAGTGAGACTATGTATATTTTTTAATCCTGCCATTTCCACTTTATATGGTAACTGTTTTTTTTTCTATTTTTTTCAATTATCATTTTGGAAGGGAGCATGACATTCTGTCTTATACATAGAGCAAAAAAATGCTCCATTGTTGGACAATTAGGGCATTTCCAGTCTTTTAAAAGCTACATTACATTAGGAATTGTATAGAGATCTGGACTCCACATCTCAGATTATTTTCTGAAGCTGGATTCCTATAAGGGAGATTCTGAGTCAAAAGTTACAAAGTATATAAGATTCTTGAAAAGTATTTGATCTTTGCCTTATTGGTTTTATTTTCAAGTGGGTCCCCTCGTGGATACTTTAAAAAATACTAGGAAGTGTTCTTCTAACTGGATGGTATGAAATAATTCATTCAGAAAGATATAGTTGGATCTATAGACACACACACACACACACACACACACACTGCTAACTATAATTCTTTTTCATTGAGCAAACGGTAAATTTCTAGTCAAATGTGAACAAAAAACGTATCTCTACTCTAATTCTGCCAGAACCTGTTCTTTAGTTGTTATTCCTCTGCCTTGAATATTAATGTCCTTGATCCAGTTTGCCTCATGTTCCAGGACAGCCAGTGTGTGCTTAGAAGGTCTTGCCTTGCTGGGTTTTATACTGTTTGCAGAGAATTGTTTCTATCTGCAGAGAGGGCAGACTTCCCAGCCACTATCCCTAGCTACATCCCTTCTTAACTCGCTACTGCACCCATATGTGCAGTGATCGAACATAAGGAGGCCTGCTACCTTCAGGGAGGGCTCTGCAGTATGTTTGATTCTATTGACGGTGACTGTAATTACTCTCCTTGTAGCCCGTGACTCCATGTGTATTTTGTGACACTTCCCTTTGATCCAAATAGGTCATAGACCTGTCCCTAGGGCTTATTTCCCAGGAGTCTCCACTCCTCCCAAACGTGCCTTCTTATCAAGTCACCTAGTTGTGACTGGTTTGTTGTTTAAGCATTCATGCATTCATCCGGGCTTTGCTACTCTTTGAGCAGGATTATTTGTCCAGCTTTGGCATACAGGCAACTCTTTACTTTCAAAGTGACATTGTATCATAGCAGTTTTTGTGATGCTGAGAAAGGGCTGGGTTTTCTTCTCATGTTTTGGCATTTCTTAGTCCTGAAAGTGCCTGGGACTGCAAAGTCAGGAGCAGAGTGGGGGAGAGGAGCACCAAGAAGCAGAGAGACATTTTACAGGTAATAAAGATATCAGTACCGGTACTTCATATTTCACAGGGAAAAAAATGCAGTATGTTAGAAACCAAGAGGAGAATTTAGCCCATATGTTTGGAATATATAACAACTAATTTGCTCCCTACAGACAGTTCTGTAAGAAGGAAAGTCGGTCTGGGCAGATGAAGCCTATTTTAAGGAGTTAGAGCTCTTAGCTCAAGTGAAATTGGGAAGAAACCGCTGGTGGAAACCGGTAAATACTTGCTTTGCAAACACCACCTCCAGCCAGCTGTTTGCTTGGAGCTGACAGGGACATGCTTAGGGGCAGCCCCCTAGCTGCCGAGTGGCCACTTGGAGCTGGGAGGAAAGGGTTAAAGTAATTGAGAATTTGTTGACTTCTGCGGGGAAGCTGAAGGGAAAACGACATAGAGGAACTCATGAGCCCTCATGAAAGTTTAATTCGATTTCGTGAAAGGAGAACAACTTGTATCTGGGCTTGCTGTGTTTAATATTAAAGCAAGAATGAGCTTCTAAGACAGGAATGGAGCCGGGTAAAACCGTAATCCAACAGATGGATCGTGTTTGTGTGTGTGTGTGTGTGTGCCTGTGTGTGTGTCTTGGGGAGGTAGAGAGACAGAGCTCCAGTCAAAGTGTTGGAGGGAGGATCAGCCCCAGGGTCTGGGGCGTGGGAGGATCTGGCTCAGGCCTCCTAGTCACAAAAGGCCTCAAATGTAGCCTTTTTCCCAAATGGCGCCTAATGAACATTCACAGGGACAGCTTGACAGAACAGATAAAAGTCGATTTCCTTAAATGAACTTTAAAACTTGCCATCAGGCCTCGGGGCCTGGCGTGCACTCAGAATTTGTATTTTAAAATATTATATAATTATACTATATAAACCAGTTGTGTATCTTTGCATTTGTTTTTGATGCTAGAAGTGTTGATTTATTGAAAGTAAACACTTAGACCACAACTTTGATAAACCTGTTGTGATGTTTTTTCATCTTTCTATTATAATAAGAAACTCAAATGGGAAAAAGCCAGGGCTGCTAAGAGGCCTTGTTTGAACCCGAACACAAATAACAACCACAATAATAATAAAGGTAATTGATATTAATAATGATAATTATTATTACTACTAGTTAGAGGGTCCTATTATGAGCCAGTAAGAGCTGGGCTCTATTTTAGGTGCTATAATACATCAGCCCCATATGTAAAGCCTACTTTCTGAAGCCTGCCACATGCTAAACAGTAGGTAGGGGTTGTGGGCCATTTTCAAATATGCACAGTCACTTTTTTTCCTACCAGGTGTGTTTTTTGCTTATTAGGAATCAGCTGTGTTTGTTCCCAAACCAGTTTATGCCAATTGTCCTTACAATCAAATGTTTAATTAGGAGAGAACATGATCAAATATGATGGCAAGAAAAGAGTTGCTATTGCTATGAATTCCAAGCTGGAAGCTTTGGAAAGAATTTATTGGGCTCTTACTATGAACTGAGCTCTCTTCTGAGAACTCGTGTGCATGATCCCCTTTCTCCTTATTATTATAACCATTGCAGAATTCAGACAGTAGTATACTTACTGCAACGATGATCACAGTGAAGCTCAGAGAGCTTAGGTAACTTACTCAAGGTTACACACCTAATAAGTGGTGGAACCACAATATGAACCAAGGCTGTCAGACTCCAAAGCCTGTGTGCTTCACCCCAGACTGCAGTGCGCAGCCCCATCTATGCTTAACACTGCATTAGGTTTGCCAGGTAGTGGTGAAAAAGACACAAGTCTTTGTCCTTGAGTAGCTCAGAGTCCTACGGGGCAGGTGGACAAGTAAACAGACCATGACAATAAAGTTCAGGTCGATGCTGTGAGAAGGAGAGACCTGGGACTCAACAGGAAGTCAGACTTGCAGCATCTTACCCAAGCTTGGGAGTGGGAACCAGGAAAGCTTCTGGAAGCAGGGGTCCTGGGCTGAGTCTTAAAGAATAAGCAAGAAGATAGCAGGCCTGTGTGCTACAGATTCTACCCTGGATCACAGCAGCCTATTTGGTTAGAGCTTTTCCCCTGTGCAACTCCATCCTCACAGCTCAGCCTGGCCAGGTACCCTGATCACCTAATGGAATGATGAAGAAAGCAGATGGGAGCCCAGCATCCCCACATCCCCACGCCTGTCGGTCTGGATGACATTGTTGCCCCAAGGCCTCCCCAAGTTTCATTCTGATTTTCTGCAAGGTAGATAGGGCCCTGTCAAAAACCTAGAAATTGCTGACCTTGCCTTGTTCATCAGTTTAAAGGTGACAAGTGAAGGCGGGTAGGAGGGGGCTGGGTGGAGGCTCCCGGGACTCTTCTGGGCTCATTTGAAGTGGGAAATGCTAAGTCTGCCATATTTAATGGCAGGCCTGGGAGTTTAGCTGAAAGCACAGAAGCAGCACTTCCCCTTGAGTCTTCCATGCCCTATAACGCTGCCTCCGGATCTTGCTGAGTGGTGGCTCCCTCCTCACCATGGACAGGGGCCAAGGGACCAGCAAAGATTCTCAGGCAGCTCCTTGCCTGCCACGCCTGTGGATTTCTCTTTTTCCTCCCTCTTACTTTGAAAGCTATTGGCTTTTCTTCATGTGGGGTCTCTAAAGGTTCTTTGGGGGCTGTGAAAAACCTGTTCAAAAGGGAGCACTGGTGAGAGGACAGGAGGAAGGAACAGCCTCTAATGGAACCCGAAGTCTCAGTAAATGCCTGCGAGCCCCCAGACCTCATTCCCCTATTGTCAGCTGCCTTTTAAGAGACAAAATCTCGATGACTGGTCAAGATGGCTAATTGGAAGTTATCCCCTTACACAACATTCTTGGACTAAAAGCTTTCTCAGTTCTTTGAGATTGTGGCTTTCACGGATGTCAATTTGATCCTTTGATTATGTTTGAGCTCAGCACCAGGTCTCCTGGGAATTGCTGAGTACCTTGCCCGTTTCTCCGGGGCTTGGCAACAGCTGGGATCTAAATCTGCCAGTGAAGATATTTTCTTCTCCACCTACTAACATCTGATCAAAGTCTTGGTCCATCAATTACTAAAAATAATAAATAAATAAATAATAGTAATAATAAAATAATAAAAGCTGCAGAATCAACACTTAAAAACTCTTCTCCTTGCCATTTCAGGATGTCTAATTAATGATGTAAGTGGGCAATTTGCTGCAGTGCTCACTGATTAATTTATCAAATGCCGAAGCCTTTCCCGTGTGCCTCTCAGTCCAATTAGTTAAGTGTTAGATGTGACAGGCAAGGCAGTGTCTCTAGGAAACTCTGTGCCTCTCCCAATCATGGTCTCCCTGCTTTGAACATCCCCTGTGGCTCCATTTCTCTCCCTATTACTCCTGGGTGAATAGCCCACAGTTCGTTCCTAAGTACCCAGCCCATCCCACCCTCTCTGGCATGGGTGGTTCAAAGCAGGCTGTAGCTCAGGACAAAGCCATAAACTCATGAGATGTCTCAGAAGGGCCACAGCCACTGATTCCCTGATGCTACTCCCCAGCCCACAACTTGATTAGACTCAGTGTAGCTCTTTACAACAGACCCACTTATGTTGTTCTCTAATTAATTACAAGCAAGGCCTCGCCTGTGCCTGGTGTATTGCCTTTTGCAGAGTGGCTTTCACACCTGTTGTGATGAAGAATCAAGGATAGTAATTATTATCATCTCTATCAGAGAAGAAAACTGATGCTTAGACAGGAGGATGCCAGTTGTCCAAGTTCACTGCATCATGGATCTGATTGACAATTTTGATGTGTAACACGCCAACCTAAATCTCTGTGGCAGTCAATAAGGAGCATTTATTCAGCTCACTTTTCAATGTGTTAGCTGTGAGCTGGCTGATTTTGACTGGATCTTGCTGGGGTAGCTTTGTTCTGCTCTGTGAGTTTCTCATTCTCCTGGAACAGAGGGTTGGCCTAGATGTGTTCTTTTCATGGTGATGGTAGAGACACAGGAACCTAGACTTCCTAGCACAGATTCTTATTTCTCATTGTATCAACCAAAAGACGTCATCTAACTGAACCAAATCAAGGATTGGGGAAATATACTCTGCTCCCGTTAGTAGAAGGAACTGGTAAGTCAAAGGACAGGAGACATTCATCAAGGAGGGATAAAGAATCATGGCCAACAGTGCAGTCTACCACAGTCAGATGGGGAGAAGAAACAGCCAAAACTCTAACCATGGTTTTGCTCCATGTCTTTTATCTTTTCACTGCACAAATATTTTGAAGATGCCTACAGTATACCAAGCACTTTAAAGAATAAAAGATAGAGCAGTGAATAAGCAAGACAGTTTCTGTTGTTATAAAGGTTAATTTCTAATAAAAAGAGGCAGAAAATGATTTTTTTAAAATCATTTAGTTTTAAAAATCAGCTAGTCATATAGACAATGTAGAGCAGGAAACAGAAATCCTCTATGAAAGGCTAGATAGTAAATATTTTAGGTTCTGGGGGCCACAGAGTCTATGTTGCAACTAGTCATCTCACAGCTGCAGCATGAAAGGAGCCAAAGACTGAACAGGTAAGGCTGTGTTATAAAACTTTATTTACAAAGAGAGGTGGGGATAATATTTGGCCTGGGGGCTGAAGTGTGCTGACCCCTGATGTGCAGAATTTAAAACAGCAATGGGGTAGAATGAGCAGGAGCTGTGACTTCGGAGTGGGTAATAGAATGGATTCATTTGGGGCTATGATGTTTAGATAAAAATTAAATAACAAGAGGGAATCAGTTAGGTGAAAGTCATGTGTAAGAGGGTCCAGGCTATGGGAAGAGCTAGCACAAAGGCCTCCGGGTGAGAAGAATCTGACGTGTGCTTGTGTGAAGCAAAAGACCAGTGTGGCTGGAGCGCATGGGAGAGAGAGAGAGAGGAAGAGGAGCTGATAGCTAAATTAGTACATGTGGGCTTTATTCTAAGTGTAATAAGAAGTGTAAAGGAAAAATTTTTCACTGGACACTTGTCAAAAATGACAAGATAGATTTTGCTTGAGCTACTATAGTAGGAAAAAGAGGGACCTGAGACTCAATGTGTAGATGTACAGTATTCAGCTCTACATTGTATAATATAGAACTGAACTCAACTCCAAATAAAGCAAAGATCGCTGAGGAATTCATAGCCAAGGAGCAAAGTGAGGGGGTCATCAGATGGAAAATTACTAACAGGAGCTTGATCAGACATCAAGGGTAGGAGAATTCTTGCTAAACGATCTTAAGAAGATTCTTGCTAAAGGCAGGTCAAGGATTTACATATCAAGGGTAGAGAATGAGGAACTTCATCAGATATGAGGGTTGAGGATTTTCACTAAACTGGGCTTAGCAGACCAAGGTCAGGGTGGGCAAGCCAATGGCCTAGTCAAGAAGATGGCTCAGAGGAGCCAGACTAAAGCTTGATCAAGGATGAGGTCTTTATTAGAAGTCTCTATAGAATTTTGAGCAGAGATGTGACATGATCTCATTTATAATTGATCAGATTGGCTGCTATTTCCAGATTTATTACAAGGAGATGAGTAGAAATGGGGAAACTAGTTAGGACAGAGGTGTTGGTGACTTAGACAAGAGGTATATCAGTGAAATGGACAAAAGTATATGGGTTAGGAGGTGTGGTTAATGGAAACTTCCAACTGGTTGGACATAGGAGTTGAATAAAAAGGACACATCCAAGATTAGCCCTAGAATTTGGATTGAGCACATGGAAGGAGTGCTGTGATCTTACTGAAATGGAGAAGCCTTGGGGAGGAACAGCTTTGTGGGGCAGGAAGGAATAAAATTCTATTTGGTTCAGATAAAGTTAGAGATGGTATTAGACATCTATGAAGAGATGTAAAGTAGAAAATGGATCTATGAACCTAGAATTCTGTGGAGAAGTTCTTTCTGAAGATACAGGTTTGAGAAGCTATCTGTATATAGACCGCATTTAAAGTCATAGGGATTGCTGAGATTCCTTAGGAATAGGGTTGAGATAAAGAAGAGAAGTTCTCCAAAGATTGATTTCTAGGCCATCCTAATATTAGAGATTGGGAAAAGAAGAGGAAACCAGCTAAGAAGACTAAGAGGAAGTAACCAGTGATGTCAAAAGAAAACCAAGAGAATGAGGTGCCACAATATTTAAGAAAAAGGATGACTAGTTGACGGTGTTTGCTGTTGCTGAGAAATACAAAATGATACAACTGAAGTTCTTTCAGCCTCTGATCACCACTTCTAGTGAGTGGTGAGGATATCACTAGTTTTTAAAGCATCCCACTTAAGACAAAGGTACAATATCTGTGCTAAAAGTATAAATTATTTAATAAAAGATCCTGGGAACATTGACTCATGATATATTTTAAAATTAGATCCCTGCCTCACACGATACAGAAAACCTTTGTTTTCATAGAAACCTAAATATGATGGGCAGAACTATAAATATATTGGAAAATATAGGAACTTATCTTCCAGATTTTGAGGTGGAGAATTTCTTTGAAAATCCTTGAAAGGAACTACAAGAAAAAGAAATGGATTTGACTACCTCAAGTATTAATATAAGGTTGCTGTTCCAGAATGAAACCATAGACAAAGTTAAAACATAACCTACTAAGACTGAGATAATGTATTTTCAAAATATATAACTGACAAACTATTTTGAGCACCTAAATTTTGAATATCAGCAAGAAAAAATTAGTCACCTTAAGATTTTTTCTCTGAATAACAGAAAAAGGATATGAATAGATAATTCAAAAAATAGCAACCAAGTATATGATGGGTTAAGTTAATCAGAACAATGCAAATTAAAATGCTAAGGAGCCATCACTGTAAATGATGACTACTCAGCAAAATAGGCACCGCAATAGAACCTACAGAGTATTGAACACCAGTCCTAATGAAGAAATGATTGGTTTCATGTGATAAGAGCAAGCAGAGCCTACCTGGAGGCAATGCTTTGAGCTGTGTTTTGCTGGATGCATGGAAATCTAACAGACAGAGAGGGATGAGTGGAATCAGGAGGTGCAGTAGCCTCCTCTTATCCACAATTTAGCTTTCTGTAGTTTCAATTATCCATGATCAACTGTGGTCCAAAAATAAATGGAAAATTCCAGAAATGAACAGTTCATGAGTTTTAAATTGCTCACCATTCTGAGTAGCACAATGAAATCTCTTGCCATTCTGCCCCATCCACCTGATATTTGAATCACCCCTTTGTTCATATACACATAGTATATGCTATCTGCCTGTTAGTCACTTAGTGGCCATTTTAGTTATCAGATGGAAAAAAGCTAGTATATACAGAGTTCAGTGTTGTGCACTGTTTTGAGCATCGACTGGGGATCTTGGAACATATCTCCCAAGGATAAAGTGTGACGACTGTAATTGATCAGAAGAATAGAGTTGCAAATATACCAATAGAAATGATTTTTGATTACGCCTTTGGCAATGAAACGTCAGTTACCAATAACCCCACCCAATGCCCTAGGGACATGTTGGGAGGCCACATGTCCAAGAAGGACTCCTGGAAATGGCTAATGTGTGGAAGAAAATCCCAAGGGCAAAGCACCCATTACTAAAATGTGATGTCCTGAGCCATACAATTAGAGATTTTGCAACCACTGAGTCATTGTAGGGACAGCAGGCAAACAGATGCTCCACAGTATGCTTTGAGAGATGCTTGAAAGGCACCCAACTTCTCCAAAATCCTGAAGGCATCTAAAACTTCTATGTTAAGTGTTAAGGCCCTGGCACTCTCAGTTAAATACGAGCAATGTCTAGGAAGAGTAAGGCATGGATTGGATTTGAATTTTGATGAAAGAGGAAAGTCTGAATTTGATGGGATCTGAGGCTGAGGAAAATTTTACAGAGCAAGATTCACAGCTACTGGTGGCACTGGGAACTTGGCAGGGAAGTCTTGATATGGGGAGTTAGAGACTTCTGAAGCACGGTCTGACGGAGTGGCTTTTAGTAACAAAACTTGATGAGCTTTAGTTATTCCTCCATTCCTCTCTCAATCCATTTATTCATTTGTCAATTAGTTATTGAACACGTTCTGTATTCTAGACAGTTCACAGGGCACCCTGACCCTGACTACATAGAGCTTGGAGTCTAATGGGCGAGGTAGATAATAATTGTGCCAACAATAAAATTAAGCTTGCAGCTGTGATTGGGTTGGGAGGTCACTGTTCTTCAAGTGTGTGTAATGGGGAGTTTTGACGTACTCAAGAGTATCTGGGAAGGCTTCCATGAGAAAGTGACAATTGAGCTCTACAGTATGGGAAGGACTTGACTAGGTAAAAACACCAGGAAAGAACCTCTATGCAGAGCGACCAGCCTGTACAAAGGTGCTGCAGCTGGAGGGAGCCTGGAGAAATGAGATCAGGATGCCTTCAGCAAGACAGTAAAGAAAAGGATTGAGATGTACAAAAGAAAAGGGAGCCACATCTCCTGGGGCATTTTAGGCTGTGCTAAGCACATTTGCATTTATCCTAGGCATAATGAAAAGTCAATTAAGTGTTTTAAGCCAAGAGGTGACAGAGTTTTGCATTTCAAAATGATCATTTTGACTGCTTTGTGGAAAATCGCTTTAAGGGGGCCAAACTGAGAGCCAGGTGAAGGGAGTATTGCATTGCTCAGATAAGAGACAATGATGGTTTAAGCTAGAATGGTGGCTGAAGAAATAGAGTGAAGTGGATAAATGTAAAACATACTTCAAAGATAACATGGTCAAGGCTTGGATATGGGCTGATGAGAGGGAGAGACGTATTAAGGAGGACAATTAGATTCTGGATTGCTCAACCAGATGACAGGGTTGTTCACTGAGCCCAGGGTCCTGGAAAAGATCTAGTTGTCTATAAAATGGGGATAACCTTGCCAATCCTGCTTTTCTCACAAATTTGCTGCCAAGCTTCAATGAGATAAAGTGTGTGACAATGCTTTGTAAATGATATGGTGCTGTAGACATATAAACTATTATTATTCACCCACTTGCTGGCCTTAATGGCTCAGCAGTACCCTGTGAACCAAATTTTCTAAGTAAATGTAAGTTCTCACTGGGGAGTAAACAAAACAAGTTCAACCCATCTTGGCAACAATCAGAAAAATCAGGCATAATAAAATCCTTGGGGCAGAAAAATGTCTTTTGCCAAAACTACAGCCCACTCAGAAATGTCAAGTTCCAAGTTTCCAACTCAGATGAAATCCTTTGCAGTTCTACTTCTCATAGTTGGCAAGTGACAATATAGCAAGTGGAGGAAACTTCCCTGATTATTAGACTTTCTGGACCTCTTTGGTCTTGCAAAACAATATTTTGAATGACACCCAAGTGATTCAGAAGTAAAGACTCAACTGACTTAGCAATACTGACAATGTGGCATGCATCATGTGCTATGAATTTTTCCTCCTTTCCAAGAAGACATCTTTTAGTCTTTGCTGACTTGGAATATGATGCAACTAATGGGTTTTGTTTTCATGGGGTACCTATTATTTCCATGGATAATGGCAGCTCTGAGGAAACTCAAGGGCATGGAGCCATCACCAAGTTATGTACATCAAATTTCCAGCCAGATTTATTACTTGCATGAAAAAGCCCCTTAGTTTTTAACAACACTGTGGATCTCCCTGTGCTCAGTGCAGCTGAGAACAAAATTCATGCCCACACTAATGGACCATCAGGATGCAACCATGCTTCTTCCATTTGGTGTTCTCTCTCACCACTTCCCACAATGTCCTCTGACCCTACAGAATATTCCTTACCATGACCCATGCTGGCCTTGGCTTCTGGCTAACTTTTCATTCTTCCAAATTCAGCAAAGGCATTTTCTCTTCCATGAAGTCATCCCCAGCTCCTCACCTGAGCTTTCTTAGGAACCTGGTTTTACCTCTAGCGGAGCATATACCACATGGATTGGGGTTTGTAGGAAGGTAAGCCCTAGTATGGAACCTCTAATTTTGCTTCACTCACTCTGTCTACAACCTTGGCTCAGTTACTGTTGTTGACTGTTGTATTAATGGTCCCCCAACAAATCACACCTGCCAATACCCACACCCTTGCATGGTTCCCCTCCTACACTAATTCTGGGCTTGGCTGTGTGAACTTGCTTTGACCAATGGGACATCAGTAAACTCTGCCCAAGAAGAGGCTTGAGAAGCACTGGTGCATAAGATCTTGTGATCTTGGAATGCTGCTGTGACCTAAGAAACTCGCTCGAGAGACCACATAGAGTAGACCGTAGGTGACAGTCTTCATCGACTGCCAGATGTGAGTGAATCCTTTTTCAACATCTCTCCCCCATTGAGCCTTCAGAATAATGCAGCCATTTGAGTGACCATGGGGAGATTAGCCTGCCCACTTGAGCCCAGTCCAAATTGCAGAATTATAGACAAATAAATAGTTGTTTCAAACCAATGATTTTGGGGAGTACTGATACACAGCAATAGAGAACTGAAATACCCAGTTACCTGGGTTCACCTCTACCAGAGTACTGACCACAGAAGTTGAGTTTCTAGTAACATCTGACTCTGAATCCCTAATTTTGCCATACTCAGTGGCTGTATGACCTTCGATCAGTTACTCTTGTTTTTTGTTGTTGTTGTTGTTTTTTTTGAGATGGAGTTTCACTCTTGTTGCCCAGGCTGGAGTGCAATGGCACTATCTTGGCTCACTGCAACCTCTACCTCCTGGGTTCAAGCGATTCTCCTGCCTCAGCCTCCTGAGTAGCTGGAATTACAGGCATGTGCCACCACACCCAGCTAATTTTGTATTTTTAGTAGAGATGGGGTTTCTCCATGTTGGTTAGCCTGGTCTCGAACTCCCAACCTCAGGTGATCTGCCTGCCTCAGCCTCCCAAAGTGCTGGGATTACAGATGTGAGCCACTGTGCCTGGCCTGATCAGTTACTCTTGAAGCCTTAGGCTCATCATCTGTAAAACAGGCACAATGCTGCTTACATCACAAGGCTTTATGAAGATAAAAAGAAATAATGTGGACGAATTGCTAACTGCAGTTTCTAGCATAGAATACTCGGTAAAAGTAAGGGGAGTAATTATTATTATGTTTAAATCCACTCCTCTTATTGGTCTGGAGCGTCTCGATCACTAGAATTAATCATTAATCAACTCAGTATTCCCAGGCATATCACAGTGACTGGGGCAGATGAAGGTCTAAGTCAGTGTTTATCAAATGAATAAATGAATTAATGATGTCCTTTCTGGTTTAGTTGGGAGTTTTTACACTAATACTCAAAAGATTGAGTTTCTATGACCTCAGTGGAAACCCATTACTAAGTGGCCTGTTGGATGGATAAACAAATGACCTCAGAGAGCCAGAGACATGGAGCAGCTACATTTGGCATTTAGACTTTCACCCCTCCTGAATGAGTTGGATGTATTTCATGGTTCTCAAACTTGGCTGCACAATAGAACCACCTGATACCTGGTTCCCAAAGACTGATGTGATTGGTCTGGGGTTTGACCTGGACATCAGGAGTTTTGAAAGCTCCCCAGGTGATTGTACTATGCACTCAAGTTTGAGAAGCACTGCTTGGGAACAGAGGTTCCCAAATTATGGATCCATTGGCCAAATCCATTCCACAACCTACTTTTGTTAAATAAAATTTTATTGGAATGCTGCCATATTTATTTGTTTATTGTCCATGGCTGCTTTTGTGCTATAATGACAGAGGCGAGTGGTTGTAACAGAGACCATGTGACCAACAAAGTCTAAAATGTTAACCGTTTGGCTGTTTACAGAATGTGTACAGACCCCTGCTTTGGGCCATTGGAAGATCATACCCCTCTATCTTCAGCTTTCACCATCACAGCTCTCAGCACCTCTTACTCAGTCATGCATGGTATCACCAGGTCTCTTTCCACCTCCATGACATTGTTATGAGAAATTTCACAGCTGAGTTAGTGTGTTATAACTACATTTCTACATTTTCTATCTTGACCAAAATTTTCTTTTTCTTCTAATGCTTGTCTTAATTGCCTTGTTTGCTTTGGTTTCTGTGTACATCTCACAGGTTGTCTGACATAGTTGTAAAATTCCTCTGGGCACAGCCAAATGCTTCAGATAGTCCCACCCATATCTTGAAGCACTCCTTTTGCTGTCCTCCACACCCTTGCTCTTCTGTGCTGGATTTACTTTTCTGGACCTTCATGTCTTCCTCTTTTTTAGTTTACTCACAATTTTTTCTTAATGGTATCTCTATTTATGAAATGTCACACTTCTTCATTGCTCTTCTAGTTTTCTTTTTCATTCATTTCTTCATCTTTATTTTTCTACTTTTTTCCTACATTTACTTTGTCTTCTATTCACATATTGAATTTTTATTCTAATGCCAAATGTTTAATTTCCAAGAGTTCTTTCCTCTTTCCTGAATGTGTTTCAAATATGTTCTTATTTCTTAGATGCACAGCTTATGTCTCTGAGTACATTAATGGAGGACTGGAAAAGATATAGGGAATTAGTTGGGTGTTTTACTGAATATTTTTAAAAGGTGAATTAGGAAGCTTTAGATTCTTTTCTAAACTTTGAAACACTTCAGATAACTTGGGTGGCATCTATTCACTGAAGGTTTGAAAGAATTCTTGTGAAAAACTGTCAGAAACCGGGGTCCCCTTCTTAATTTTTGTTTTACATCTTCCCCAGTTTTAGCTCTGGTTGTTGTTATATTGGGGCATTTTTTCCTTCCATGATCAATATTGGTAATTTACAGTTTTTCAGGAAATAATGCATTTTATCCAGAGTTTCAATCATTCAAACACATTATTCTCACTTAGCTCTTTAGAACTTCTCTGTATCTGGATACCTGGTCCTAATGTAGAGTGCAGGCTCAGGAGTGAGATGAATTTGCTTCCAAATCTCAGATATTTCACTTATTGGCTCTGTGATTTTAAGCAAGTCAGTCAACCACTATAAGCTTCATCATAATTCTGCTGTATTGTGACAATTAAGCACACAACCAATTTCAAGTATTTAGCAAATTTTAGTCTTCATTGAATATTATCTCTCTAGTAAACTAGAGCCTCAAGATTTTCCTATGTAGAACCACAATCTTGGAAGAGCAACAAAGCTTAACTGTACCAGACAAAGTGATTCCCAACTTTGGGCCATTACACCATCTGTTTCCCCTGCTGGGAATGATATTCTCCCATGTTTCCACATGGCTGACTCCTTGTTGTCATCCAGATGTGATCACAAATATTCCTTTCTCAAGAGTCCTTCCCCAGGGCTGTTGCCTACAGTTGTCCATGTTGTGCACTGCACAACTCCAGTGGGCACCATTCCCATCAAAATTTATGCTAATGGTGTCCACTAAAGTTGTACAGGCACAATCAGCCCAGTCATGCTAGGTGGCCCTTGTCCTCTCTGACCATGCAATCTAATAACCCACAACCCCATCCCAGTCATTTTTTATTTCTCATCCTTTTTAACATTTGTTCACAGTACCTATCACTGTCCAAAATAATAATCTAATTTAATTATGTGTTTACTTGTTTGTTGTCTACCTGCCCACGCTAAAATGTAAGCTTCAGAAGATCATGAGTCGTCACTTTATTGTCCACGCTGTAGTCCCAATGCCTAGAAGAGTGCCTGGGACATCACAAATGTTCAGTACATTTAAATTAACTCTAAGGGCCAAATTGGAAAGAGGCATCAGAGAGGGACAGCAACGAAGAAGTGAAAAATCACAAGAAATCAGTGAATCAACTTTCTCTCTTTCTGCTCTTTGTCTCTGCTTCTCCTATCTTTGCCTCTTCATCTTGTTCTCTGCAGGTCAGCTGTCCAGCTTTGTGCTCTACATGCTGGGTGGATGATGGCGGCTCCCACACTTCCGAGTTACAGTTCCATCCACAAGGAGGACACACTCAAATCTCTCTTAGGTCTGATCTCACACTTCAGAATGAGAAATTCATTTCAGTTTAAGCCATCACCGGTCCAATCAGCTATGTTCAGGAGATTGAGGCCATATGATAAAGCATAGATAACAGTAAGAGGTAGCACCTAGGGAATTTCTTGGAGATCAGAGGTTTTCATGATCTAGATGGACTCTAACATTGCTCATACAGGAGGGAGTGGAGCTGCAGGTTCTGGTAAGAGCTGATAAGTCCAAATGCTCAGAAGTGGTTGTGTGATAAGGATCCAGAGTTAGGTAGCTTTTGGTATTCGGCTGTGGGATATGGAGCACACATTTAGCTTTATTTTTCTTATTGGAGAAATGAAGGCACTGGATTCAATTATTTTTGTGGTTATTCCTGACCCTGGCATTTCCTGAGTCTTGTAATGTGCTAACTCCCAGGTTAATCAGGTCTCCCACTTGCTTTCAACTCATTCTCGAATCTCCATCTACTAGTCCCACTGGCACTGGAAAGGCATAATGGAAAACTTCAACCTCCATAGTGTCCACGAGAAGCCAGAAAATGCTGAGAAGTCTGAGAACTAGGGGCAAAAAAAAAGTTAAGATTCATAAAAAAGATTGCTGTATTCTGAAACATAATGAAGATCACAAAAGAAGACAAACCAAAGATGTTCAGACTTTGATATGGGTTGGATCTGTGTCCCCACCAAATTCTTCTGTGAAATTGTATTCCCTCATGTTGGAGGTGGGGCCTGGAGGGAAGTGATTAAATCATGGGGCTGGTTTCTCCTGAATGGTTTAGCACCATCCTCCTTGATACTGTCCTCATGATAGTGAGTGAGTTCTTGTGAGATCTGATCATTTAAAAGTGTGTGGCACTTGTCCCTCTCTCTCTTGCTCCTGCTCTGGCCATGTGATGGGTGTGCTTCCCCTTTGCTTTCCACCATGTTTGTAAGATTCCTGAGGCCTCCCCAGGAGGTGAGCAGGTGCCAGAATCATGTTTCCTGTATAGCCTGTGGAACCATGAGCTAATTAAACCTTTTTTCTTTGTGAATTATCCAGTATTGGGTAATTATTTATAGCGATGTGAGAATGGCCTAACGCAGACCTCTAGATCAAAATAAAGTGAAGAACCTTGAGGGAAAAGAGAAAAAAACTGTAAGGAAAGGTGAACTCAGCTGAAAAAATGATCAAGATGCTAAAATGGAGATTATAATGTTCCCAGGTGGAGACACTCTACAAATGGATTGGTGCAATCCTTTCCCCCTTGTTATGAAGCTCCTAGCCTTCAGAGAATGTGTTCTAAATCCTCCCAACATCCCCAACTATTACCCCATTAGTACCTTTGTGTGTATGAGTGTGCCTTGAGACAACTTTTCAGATGAAAGATCGTTAAAAACAGAGAGCTCTGTGAAGGCTGAAGATCTGAGAAGGCTCAAGGGCTTAAGTGATTCTGGCTGTGATCAGCAACTGCTGAGATGCCTGGAATCAGGTACAAAACTAATTGAATGGTGGAGAGTTGACAGATAATGGAAAGAGGTACAAGACTGGTCATCTGGAGAAATACTGATGCTTTGATGAAACTTTCCACTTATTTGCTCTCTACAGGCATGGACTATATTATTCGTGTTTCATTTTTCACCCCTAAAAGCAGCCGGCAGGATATCAGGTGTAAAGGAGGCATGATTGTAGTTTTTGTAGAAGGAACGTCCATGTTGGATCAGTGATGCTTATCATGCCTACACAAGATTTTACCTCTGCAGAGTCTTTCTTTGTAACTTTTTGGTCTGATGTTCCCCTTTAGCCAGCCTGGAATTCTTCAAGGCTCTCTCACACTGTGCAAAATTCATGGGTGCTATTAAAGTCTTGATATCTGGGATAACACACTGCCGATGAAGCTTGTTTTAACAACATTGACCTTAGAAACTCTGTCAATTCTCCTTAGAAATGCTTTAATAGATCCTGATCATCTTCAGGAAAAAGTCCAAATATCTTATCATCACACTCTAGCCTTTGACAAACTCCTTCAGTTCATCTCTTACCACTTTTCCATATCAAACCTTGAAGTTCCCTGAATCTGCTATATTTCTGCTAGTTTCTGAACCTTGCACATTCTATTCCTCCCTTTCCAGGAATGCTCTTTCTCCTCCTCCTCCACCAAACTCATGCTTTGCTATTTTTTTTTTTTTTTTTACAATTGAGCTCAGATGCATGTCCCCCTCTGTCCTCTCATAAACCACCACAGCAGTCATCATGGAATCATAGAATCATGATTCATTCCTTCCTTTTCTTCCATTCTAGATTAAAAGCTGCTTGAGAGTTAGAATTCTAACTTCTTCATCACTATACCCGAAGTTCAAATGGACACACCTTACTTATTCTAGGTGTTCAATAAATTGTTTGTTGAATGAATGAATGAATGAGGTGATAGGCTAAAGAGCAATCCAATAAGAGGGCAGAAGAACATTTCTATGTTAAAAACCCCATTCTCTTCATTTCTTCATTGAGGAACTTCACTCAATCACTATGATTGGAGCCACACTCTGGATCTCTGAAAGCTACTGCCATTATCAGAGCTTATGTAGGGAAGCCTCACAAGGAAGTGGAAATTCTTAACCTTGGACTCAGGCTGATATTGACAGCATGGATAAAAAATTCAAAATAAATGAAAGAAGTAGCTGATCTTGTCTCACCTGTCAATGCTTACCATTAATAATATATGAGTCAAAAATGTTACATGCTGCAACTTTTCTCATATTGGAGGAAAGAAGGTGGAGTTGGGGAGAGACCTATCCCAGCCCATATGGAATTTATTTTTCCTATGGTTTGAAGTTCAGGTCAAACATTGGATATCCAGGGTCCTATAGCTAGTTATGGAAGAGGTGATAAAGGGTGAGTGTCCGGATGAATAGATGAATAAGCAGGTGGATGGTTGGATGGATGGTTGGTTGGTTGGTTGGATGGATGGATGAATGGATGGATAGATGGGAAGAATGGTGGGAGAAAAGAAGGCACATTGAGCAAGAAAAATTTATTAAACTTGGTAATTCATTATATAATGGAGACAGAGGAGGCTGAAAAGTTAAATATAATTAACAGTTTCCAGCCTGGAATACTAGGAGAATTGTGATAAAAACTACAAAAGAGAGAAGTGTAAAAGTGCTTTAAGAGCACTTCCGTGCTTAGGCACAGATGAGAAGTGATTTTGTCTTCCCAAAGCTGAAGGATTTATTCTAATTGTAGAGATAAGAGGAGATTTTATTGGAGATTTCCAAATGTTGCGTTGTTCCAATAGGATCTTCACATTTGCTTTCCACATATTTTGCTCTACTGAAAGAGTGAAAGAACTGATTAGTAGTGTATGTGTACATGGATGTATGAGTATAACCTGAAAATGTCTCAGGTGTTCAGGAAAACTGGAGGTTCTGGTACTTAAAGCTTTCTGGTTACAAAACCGTAGCCACAGAGAGTTGCAGACATGAGTGTGAAAAGTAGATAAAATCAAAAAGGAAAATGCTTTTATATTCAACAATTAATAGCTATTGCTATAGATGAAAACAGGCAATACAAATACAACACGTTAAGAGAACAGTGAAAGGATGTATTAAGTCTGACCATGGAGAGACAGGTAAGTTGGGGAGGGATACAAGGGGTGAGCCTGTGTCATTCTGCCAGCCCTCCCACAACCACATACAGCATTTGGCAGGACTCCAACTCTGACTCAGGAGTGCCATGGAGTAGGGTTTTGAGTGTGAAATGATGAAGTCATATAGCATTTGCATTAATCAGAATTCACAATCATACCCACGGTGAATGAATTCACCCCTGCCAACCTCCTAAGAGAATAGCTTAAGGGCATGTTAACATTAAGCCTAAATTGGGGACTGAAACAGTGCCAAGAGGAAAATTATCTGTAATAAATACCATTTGTCACAAAAATGGCCCAGAGTGCAGAGAAGCAGGTAGACCCCGTGGCCAATGGGGGAATTCTGACTGGAGGATCCAGCAGGTTGTCCAAGAGGCAGATGGTCACTTCCTGAATCACAACCACATGTACCGTGGGATGTTTTATGGGTCACTTGAGAGCATTCTTGTCAGCCGCTCACCTGCCTGCAAGCCCAGGAAGTCACTCAAGTTTATATATCAAGGAGGAGGGGAGATATTGTTTGTCCTTCCTCTCTTCTTTTTTTTTTTTTCTGGAGAAGGGGAGACAAAAAGAGCAATAACAAGCCCCTTTTACAAAAACCAAAGACATTAGCTTTTATTCTTGGACTGACATAAATAGGTTTGGGAAAACATTTTCTGCAACCCAGGAAAATAAGGGAATCTGAATTAGCATTTTGAAATTCAAACTCAAGATCTAGGGGGAAGGTTTGAAATGAGGAGTAAGATTTTCCTAGACAGAGAACAAAGGCTGGAGAGCTGCAGAGGAAGAAGCTAAGATAGCTCCCGGGGAATGGAAAGAGCACCTTTCTGTGTGCTTGAGAAAGGGCACTAGGAGAAAACACTACCTGGCTAAGGAAGTCCGAGGAAATACACGGAAGGGGCGGGAACCTCAGATTTGAACACAGAGCAGCTCTGGCTTCCAACCCCAGCCAGACCATTCACCAGCAGGACAGTGTGGGAGTGATTTCTTTAACCTCTGGGCTTCGATTTCTTGCTCTGCAATATATTGGCCCTTCGTGGTGTCTGAATACACCATTAAGTCCATATGAGTCACTCACTTACCAATCAGCACAGAAAGGGAGCCGGGTAGGCTTCCCACAGAAGCATGGTGAAGGCTTTAAGCTAAATTTTAGAGAAAAACTGGTGGCAGCCATGGAGCTCTGGAGAAGGATTACAGATTGCAGTTGTCTACATTTTTCCAGTGTCCTCTTCACCGAGCCTGTCTGGAGTCTCTGTGAGCTGACTCACCCGTCACCTCCCTGGAGCCTCAGAGGCTGAATTTTCAAGGGTAAAAGGCAGCCCTTCTGTCTTAAAGTAGTTTTTTTTCTTTCCCAATAGATTAGGCAAGCTCATTGCTTGGGGTCTTTAAAGAACAAGTTGTCAGCGGTTAGGCATTTTTCACACTGCCTTTAATTTTTTTTCATCTCTGATAAGTAACCTTGGACCCTCTTAAGTGTCAGCTCAGGAATCTCCTGGTGACAAGCCCCTCAGCAGCCTGCCTAAACTCACACTGGGAATAATAAGAGGCAGTGACTGGACTAAGAGGCCCTGGAAGTTGAGGAAGACTCGCTGGAGAGCAAGAACTCTTTGGGTTTTCCATCTCTGGGACTTTACCCCAACAAAGCGTAAACTCGCAGATGAGGAGGAACATCCAGAGTAGAAGTTCTCCTGGCAGAGGAGGGGCAGTGTATTGAAGAGCCTGTCCACCTGTACTGGCCACCGTGACCTTTCTTTACATACCTGAGCATCTTGCTAGGACATCTGATGTGTGCCAGGCATGGGACTGGGCCCCAGAGCCACGAAGGTGAATAATTGTTGTCTCTCCATCTCTAGGGTTTAGACCTCTATTGAAGACACATACACACACACATACATACACGCACACACACCAGCGCAGCGTGACATTTTTAGTGAATGGCAAGACCATCCATTAGAGGCTCAAATCAGAAATTTGGTTGTCGTCTTTGATACCTTCCCACGTAGAAAAAACAGCCCATGATGTATCTTCTGAGAAGAGGCAGTCCAAGTGGAAGATACGGGATGTACACTCCCTCTTTGTTGATGTAGCCATAAGACTGAGTGTTTAATGCCCTCAAGGAGAGCTTATTTATACATGACAAGTCACTCACAAATTATCTTGGTTTGAAAAGTTAATATCGAATGTATAAAGTTTAAAAATAAAGTTGTGTTCTTTCTCAAGCTTTTACTTTCAGTTTGTAAATGTTATTCTTCTGTTTGTAAAAGTCTAGCAAAAGTTGACAATCACTTATAAGGAGACCTTGATTAATACATATGTCCCATTTATAAACTTTATGGTTTTCGATTGTCTTTATAATTTTGATACATTCTATTTTTAGTACTTTAACACAATTTCTCATGTGCTCAAGTCTTATCACTCTAATAGATTACATTAAACTCATAAACATAGTGATTCTTATGGTATTGAAAAAATTCAAGTACTGTATATAAATCCAGTAAAAATTCAACTTAAGTCCAAATCAATTACTAAATTATTCGTTTTAATTGTGATCACAAAGTTTAACTGCTATTCCAATAAACCAAACTCTCTTAAGTACAAGAATTTCCATATGAATCATACATTGCTCTTAGAATAATGAATTAATAAAAACTATATATCATTTTTTGGTTAAATGTGTCCACAAATATATATATATATATACACACACACACATATATAAATATATATACATATATAAATATATACACATATATAAATATATATATAAATATATACACATATAAATATATACATATATAAATATATATACATATATAAATATATACATATATAAATATATATACATATATAAATATATACATATATAAATATATATACATATATAAATATATACATATATAAATATATATACATATATAAATATATACATATATAAATATATATACATATATAAATATATATACATATATAAATATATATACATATATAAATATATACATATATAAATATATACATATATAAATATATATACATATATAAATATATACATATATAAATATATACATAAATATATACATATATAAATATATACATAAATATATACATATATAAATATATACATAAATATATACATATATAAATATATACATAAATATATACATATATAAATATATACACATATAAATATATACATATATAAATATATACACATATAAATATATACACATATATACATATACATATATATACATATATACACATATATACATATATACACATATACACATATATACATATATACATATATACACATATACACATATATACATATATACATATATACACATATATACATATATACATATATACATATATAAATATATACATATATAAATATATATACATATATAAATATACACATATATAAATATATATATATATATAAATATATACACTAGAATATTAGCAATTGTTAATTCTGGCTGGCGGACTTTTGACTGATTTGTATTTTTTTATTCAAACCTTTCTTCTTTTTTCCAATGAATATGTATCACTTTTTAATCCAGGGAAAGACATAATTTTGAAAACCTCTTTAGGTGCATGTTCTGGGATGGATCCTAGGCTTGGTCCCATGGGGTGGTCCCCAGATGTCTAGACCCTCTGTGTAACCTCCTTCCTGGGTCAATTGGAGCCTCAACCCACTTGCTGCTCAGGCCTCATGGTACATGAATTTGATGACTCATTTTGTGCACAGATACTTCTTGTATCAGGCGCTAACGTTTATTATTACTGTGGTTTAACAAAGAGAGGAAACAGAGCCATACTTCATAGTCTGAGCCTTATGAGCTATAAGCAAATTCAAGTTAAATTTAAGAAAAGCATTGATTAGAAACTGTTCCCTTGAGGCCTGGTGGACAAGTTCACTGCTTAACCGGGTAACTGATTGCCTGACTGTCAGAGTGACTGAAAGACCAATGAATAAATGAATAAAAACATGAATGAAAAAATGATTTAGCGACTAACCTTAAACGTTTGAATATATGTGCAAATGAATGGGTAAAATGACTAATTATGTAATCACCGATTGACAGAAGCAAGGACTAGCTTGATAAATGAATGAGTCAAAGAGTCAAATGACCGCCTGGGGCTAAATGCGTGTGAGTAATTAATTGGCCGAATAACAGTCACAATTGAATGGATGAAAGAGTACATGACGGACAATGTATGAGTGGCTAAACTGTTGACCAACAGACTGAGTCAATGAATAGATGAATGAAATAGTGAGTGACAGAGTGAGTGAATTAAAGGATTGTCTGACTTCCTGACTGTGTGTATGTGGATTAGTTGACTGACTGAATAATGGTGCTTCAAAACAACAAAACATTTGAAGGACTACAGTAAATGAGAACCTGACTGAATGAAGGAAGGACATTTGAAGGAGAGAGGCTCTCACTGGAACTGTTTACCTTGAGGTTGTCATGCCTTCATCCCAGCACAGCAGCTTCAGCCCAGTCCTGTGCAGCCCCCTCCCTCAGCATTCCCGGGTACCTGGGTCCCACTGGGCAATGACCAAGAGCCCTCCATGTTGCCTGGCCTAGGTCCCTTTTTTCATTTCATTTTGTGGGTGGAAACTGACTCAGATTTGGGGGTGTTCTTGCCCTTTGGATTTTTCAACCAGTCTTGATTTCTTGGGATTGTCCCATGATACCTAAGAACACTGGGTCAGACTTGAATCTCAGGTCATTCCACTTCTGGGCATATTGGAAAGGATCTGGAATGCAAATCTTGGCTGAGGTCCTTTCCAGCCTCTGGTGGAAGACATTGAGACCTTCGATTCTAAGGACATTCTCTGTTGGGTGAGAGGTTCTACGGCACCAGGAGCTCTGTCTGGAGGCCCAGACCTCATCCATCTCAGTACCTGGCGGCTGATGATCTGTGCGTGTTTATTCTCAGGCCTCTGGGTGGTGGGATGATGAGGACTGGCATGCACTTGTATGACTTCCTGGCACACATCCACTGAGGAATGCCAATGTTTACCCGTTCGTTTTTTTACTGTCAACTCACTTGGTTTTGCTCTTATTCCTCTAGCTTACCTGAAGCAAATTAATCCTTAAAAGAGTTTTTGTTTAAATAAACTCTTCCCTAGTGATCCATTCAGACTCAGCATCTGGGGACACAGCCTTCTACCCCTTCTCTCCTGCCGGCTTGAAGCTTCCTCCACAAAGAGAAAGATTTGCTAAATGAGGCTGTATTATCAAAAGATTAGTTAATTGGAAGCTCACTGAATGCCTGTTGTTTATCAGTTTCAAATCACACAGTGGATCTGTTTTCTATTTATATTCGTTAAAGGAGCATTTTAGTAGGGTCTTTATTCTTGAAGGAAAGCTCAGAGGTACGTTACCCCCGAATCTCAGGGTGAAAACCTGCCAAAATCTATGGCAAAGAGGCCGAAAATAGACATAATATTTATTCATTAGGAGCCTCTCTGAGCGTGTTATCAGCTGTTGGCATGGAATTGGAACATTGCCTATGAATGCCAGGCTGGAGTGAAGGTGAGGCTGACATGACCATGGAGACAGGACTTGACGACTGTGTGAAAAATCATCCTACTTGGTTTAAACCTAATAAACAAGAAATCCTAATTAGATGTTGACTTCCCCTTCAGGATTTATAGAGTGGGCTTAACTTCTCCCAGGATCTTTGCAAGTGTGAATAGTCACTCTAATCCTGGGAACAGGACAGAGAGTTAAATGAAGTTTATCCCTCTCTCTGTCCAGCGTACCCTTCTGCTTCCCATTCTTGCAATTCCCACAAACTGCTGGATTGTAGCTTCACATCTACTTTACTTACCCTGTATGGTGTCTGGCACATGACTAGTTTTTATAAATGATTATTGATAATGTCAATAAATAAAAGAAAGTGAAACCCAAATCATCCTCCAAAGCTTGGATCAAATTCCCATCATCATTTAATCTTTCCTGACACCACTTACAACATGGCACAAAAGAAGCATCAAGAGCCTTAGAGTCAGGCCAACTTAGTTTCAGGCTCCAGTTCCTTCACTAATTAGTTGTGTGTTTAACTTCTCTCAGCCTGTTTCTTCTTCCTTGTTATCACTATAATCACCATCATCACAATAATGACTCCTGTTGAGAGCTTATCATATGCCAGTTTTGCACATGGCATGGGTCATCTTTTAATCTTCACAAAACTATTATGTAAGTTCTAGTATCTTCAATGTACAGACAAAGAAGTTGAGGCACATGGAGAATGAACAATGGTAGTAGCTACCTCTTTATAAAACTTACTGTTTGCCAGCCACTGCTCTTAGCATTTTTAAAGCCACTCAATCATAAAACGCCCAGTGTGGGCCAGTTTGTCTACAGATATCCTGAATTTAGCACTGAAGTTTCTACATGCTGAGAAAACCCTCAGTCCTGGGCAAGTAGGACTGTATTATCAATTTGTATTATCAATTCTACTCAATTCTCATAGCCAAATGTGAGAAAGGTATTATTCTTCCAACTTACAGATTAAGAAACTGAGGCACAAGAGGTTAAGTAACTTTCCCAAGTCCATACATACAGCTAATAAATGGCACAACAAGGCCGTCAGTCCCAGAATTTAGCCACTACACTCTGCTTTCTCCCAGGAAGAAAAACAGAAATAATTTCTCTTTCATTAGATTGTTAGAGGCAATACATACTCTCTAACATGTAGTAAGGGTATAGTATATAGCTTACTTTTCTACCCCTTCACTTCAAAACTGCCGCTTTATCTTCCTCTTTCCTTTAAAGGGCCTCAAAGAATCACACTAGCTGTTCTCCACCTTCTAACCTTCCATTCACTTCCAACCTGTCCCAGTCTTACATCTGCCCCCATCAATTCTCTGAGAAAGAACTCTACCCGAAGGTCATCAAATGGCCCATGGATTGTCCTATCCATTGGTCTCTCCAAAGCCCCCATTCTACTTCCCTGAACTGTAAGAGATGGTCTGTGTGTTTGTTAAATTAAAGCAAATAGAAATGAATTGAATTGGAATAAATCCCAAGGCATTTTACAACTCTGACCTCTCCTTCTTTTTTAAAAAAATTTTTTCCTTGGTTCCCATGACTGAGTTCTTTCACATACCTGAATGCTCTCTGTCAGACTTCATTGATCCCCTTTACCTTCCGTCTTCTTAAATGTTGCAGTTCAGGGTCTTCCTCTGGCCTCCTTTGTTCTCGCTATGTAGTCTCTCACTAAGTTATCTCATTCATTTCCTGGACTTAACTTCCATATTTATACTGGTAAAGTTCCCATTCCTTTCTCCTGAATTTCAGATACATATGCAAATGCATTAGTAAGAATAGCATAGGTTATGCTGCAGTAATAAATAAACCCCCAAATCTCAAGAATTTTATATATCAAATACGTATTTCTTGCTCATGATGCATGTCCAACACGAGTCAGTCAGAGACCCAGGCTGGTGGATGCTCTGCCACCTCCAAACATGTGTCCTCCTTAGTCCCTGTGGCAGCAAAATTGTGAGCTGGAGCGTTGTGCAATAACTCTCAAATGCTTTGGCCTGGAAGGGGCACAGATCACTTCTGCCCCCCAGTACATTAGCAAAAACTAGTCATATGATCCTGCTTAATTGCAAGGATGCTGGGGAATGTAAGAAAGTTCATGGACATAGAGTGGGCAGTAAATGCCTCTGCCAGCTCAGCTGGCTCCTAGACATCCCCACATAGCCTTTACCAAGGTAGTTCAGATTTAGCAATTTTCCCACAGAAGTCAATACCTTCTACCAGACTGTTCCATCTTCCATATTTCTAATCTTTTAAAAGAAAAGGGCGAATCTCAGCACCGTATCTGGAGCTATAACTTGACTCTGTTCCCCTACTTTAGGCCGCTTGTGATACCTGACTGATTTTATCTCCTTGACTTTCCTTGTCCTTGACTTATTTGAATCTAAACCTACTTACCTTTTCTCAACCTATTAGTCTAAATTTGCTTCTCAGCACCTCTTTTCTGGATGTCTGAAGTGTCTCCTATTACTTCTGCTATTCATACTCCTTCTCTAATTCATCCTTCCTAAGGCTGCCAGAGTGGGCTTTGTTTGTTTTTCCTAGAGTGCTAATCCAAGCACACAATGTCCCTGCTTAAATACCTTTAATGTCTATAACCTTTTGAAACCCAACTGGTCCAAAACCTAACTTCTTATCTTCTCCCTTAAATCTGCTCCCCTAGAAAGTTCCCCCATCTCAGGTAAAGGAGCTCCATTCTTTTAGTTGCTCAGCCAAAATCCTTGAAGTTATCTTTGGTTTTTCTCTTTTTCTCACATTGCACATCCTATCAATTAGAAAATCCTATTTGCTTTACTTTTATAAGATATCCAGAATCCAATCAATTCTCACTAGCTCTCTCACTCTGGTCCAAGCCACCAACATATTTCACTTGGATCAATGCAAGAGACTTCTAATTAGTCCCTTGCTTCTATTTTTGCACCTGTCCATCTATCTCATACAGATCAGCAAGAGAGACCCTTTCATAAATAAGTCTATCAATCACTTCAGTGCTCAAAACCCTCCCATGGCTCCAGATCTCATTCAGGGCAAAAGCCAAAGACATCAGGATCTCACAGTCTGGATACCAGATGATCCCATCTTAGACAGACCTTCTCTTCCAGGACTCTCCCTTTGGATCACTCCATGTGGTCACACTGATCTCCTTTTTCTTCCTTGAATTCACCAAAGTCCTTTGCTTCCAGGTCTTTACTATTCTCTCGGCCTGGAAAATAACCCCAGATCCTCAGGACTGGATCCTACCCTTCAGGTCTTTGGTCACATGTCGTCTTCTCTATAAAAGCCTTCCTTCAAGGCTGATGTAAAATTCATCCTCTCCCATTGGCCACTCCCTGCCTTACTTTTTATCCATGCGCTTATCACCATCTAACACACCACATTGTTCTTCTTTATCTTGTTTATTGTCTGTCTCTCTCAGGAGAAGGTAAACTACATAGAGACAGGACTTTGCTGTCTACCCCTTCACTGATAGATACTTAGTGCCTTGAAGACTGCCTGGGACATAATAGGTGTTCAATATATATATTTTAAATTGTCCTGAAGGTAATGGCTAATCATCTTCTTAGTACAGCCTTCACCTATTTGTGCAATTTCTTTGCTGGCCATCCTACCTTCTTCTTCCTGGTTTTAACCCAGAATTTCCAAATTACAATCTGGACAATGCCCATCCTGCCAGCATAGATACTTCTAAAAAATGTTTGGGAAATACTTCATATTCTTGACCCTCCCACCACCCCACCAAAGTGGCTAAGATTCATAATACATAATGGCATAATGAAAAATTCAAGAAGTACTGCAAAATGTTTAATTTTGTTTCTAAGCTTACCTGTTAAAGAAATACTTTTAGGTGATTTATAGTAGTATCTTGTGCAATTATAGTTCCAGTCTGTGGCTTTTCTGCTATATTGGATCTTTTAGTTATCAGAATGTATCATATTATTTATTTTGTCTCATTGTGTTTTCTCATTCTTGAATTTTCAAATGCCTCTACACTACACGCATATGCACACACACTCATGCACACACTCACATGCATGCACATACACAAGCACACACGCTCACTGTCCAGAGCAAACAACTACTTCTTTCTTCCTTTATCCAAGCGGTCACTTCCTCTATGAAGCCCACTTTGATCCCCTACTCCTCTAAACTACTTTTTTTCTCTCGTGCCTGCATCATGGCCTGGACAGTTGCTGATCAGAGCATCGCACTTAGTTAATTCCAGGTATGTAATCACTTGTCTGCCTTCCTGATTAGCTGTAGATTCCCAAAGGCATGTGTGGTGTCATTTCATCCTTATATGCCTGGCATGCAACCTGCTACCCCCCACATAGAAGGCTGGCCTTCATCAATAGAAACAGCAACCTTATGGGTCTTCTGGAGTTAGGCCATAAGAATCCTTGAAAGCTTCTGCCTGGTTTTCTTGCATCTCTTGCTCTCAATACTTTCCCTTTCCAAATCCATCCACATCCACCATCTGTGAGAAGTCCAAGGCCTGTAAGGAAGCCTTTTGTAGGTATTCTGATAAAGAATCCCAGCTGATCTCCCAGCTGACAGCCAGTAGTACCTGGCAGCCAGGGGATGAGCCACGTTGGGCGTCCAGACGTGTTGGGCCTTCAGATGGCTGCAGCCCCAGCCACACTCTGCCTGTCACACATGGAGACCCCAAGTGAGAACAATTCAGCTGAATCCAGTCAACCTGTAGAATCAAGAAAGATAAAATTGTTATACAAACCCATTAATTTTGGTAGTAATTTATTAGACAGCAGTAGATAAATGGAATAGTTGTCCCATCCCACCTTGCCATGCAACATGTAAACAAGCTTGGTTTAAACTTCCCCTTTGTGGGCAACCCTGCTTTTTCTAACGAAGTAACTTTGGAATGTGAAGCACATCCTTTCCTATTCAAAAAGTCTTGTAAGCTCTTAGATCTGCTAATTAGGAGTAATCCCCTTTAGTCCAATTACAATGTGGTCATGGTGTACCTCCTGTTAGAGTCTGCACTAAATGACAAGATCCCTCCTTTTTCTTTCTTTTCTTTTTCCTTTTTTTTTTTTTTTTTGAGATGGAATCTCACTCTGTTACCCAGTTTGAGTGCAGTGGTGTGATGGCAACTCACTGCAACCTCCACCTCTGGGGCTCAAGCGATTCTCCTGCCTCTGCCTCCCAAGTAGCTGGGATTACAGGCATGGGCCACCATGCCTGGTTACTTTTTGTATTTTTGGTAGAGACGGGGTTTTGCCATGTTGGCCAGGCTGGTCTCGGATTCCTGACCTCAAGTGATCCACCCGCCTCAGCCTCCCAAAGTGCTGGGATTACAGGCCTGAGCCACTAAACCCAGCCGATCCCTCCTTTTTCTATCTGTGCAAATTTCATCCTATTTAAGAGCAGGATGTCTTTTTAGAAACCTTATTCTGTAAATACCATCTATTTCTGTTTATTATTGAGAAGTGCTCCATGAGCCAGTGCCTCAGTGTGGATAAGTTGTTGCGACATATTATCCTTTGGCTATCACCCACAAGATACAGTAATTGCCTTTTAACAACTCATTTTAAAACTTCTATATGGCACATTCTCACTTAGGTATCTCCCCAATTGCTCCCACATTGTGCTCTCCTATTTGCAGAGCTCTTTCATCCCATGATGGCAGCATTTCATTTTCATGGTGGCTTGGTTTGCCATGGTTTCACAGTTCAATCCCCAGAGATCAGCCTTATTTTCTTAAATTATAAAGTATTAGTGAGACAGGGTGTGCTACTTACAGCCCTCCACTCAGGACCACCTACAGCAAAGCTGAGATTTGGGGTAGGAAGAGAATTTAGGACCTGGAGACCAGCTCTGGGGCTTCCTTGATGGATGACTCTGTTCAGCTGATGAGACCCTGCAGCACATTAATGCCCTCATCTGAAAATAGACATCCTGCCTCCTTATATCCTCAGGATGATCAAATGAGGTAAGATGAATTAAGCTTCAGCAAGCTCACTAGATGACCTCTAAGTTACCATTTGCTGAGGTTCTAGCACAGGGGTTCCTTCTTAATGAAAATTAGAAGGTAGAATTAGAAGTTAAACATCCTCAGATTCACCCTTGTGCTCTTTTGCCTGCATCTTTCTTCTTCACTAAGTTTGCAGCCCCTGGAGGGCAGGGACCTCTGATAAATGTCAAGCCTCCTCTCCTCCACAGTGCCCCAGGCCATGCCATGCATTTAGAAAACCTGAGAGGGATAGAAGCTTTTCAGGGCAATAGAGTAAGACACAGGGCAACTGGTTACATTGAAAAGGAAATATTAGATATAAAAGAGTAACCTTAGTATAACTGAGTACTTTGGATTCACCATGTTCTGTGATTTGTCCCCTGTGTCCACCAGAGACAACCACCACTGGCTCAGGAATGCCATCATTAGGTTTAAAACACATTCTGAAAATGACCAATCATTAAAGAATGATTATTAATATGGCCATGAAAAATGCGTGACTCATATTTAATAGCAAAACTAGCTCTGTTGCTTTTGCACACTGGTCCTGTTGCTGCCCACTGGAGACATTCAAGTAAGCTCTCACCTTCCCAGATACCAGGCCTCTGGGCTTTTGAAGTCAGTGACCGTGTCTCCTCACCATTTCTCTCCAGTCCAAACACCCCCATTTCTTCATTTGATCCTCAGGTAGCTGTTTCTAGTCCTGTCACTATCCTGGACTCCCTTCCAGGGGGCAGTCATGTTTGTCTCTGTCAATCTGAGCACATCTTCTCTAGCAGCTTGTATCTAAGAAAAAAAAATTCTGTTGCATAAATACATCCAGGGATTCTTGGTAGCCATGGCTTGCTCAGAACAATGGGACAGTCGTATCTGAGCCCTGGTGAGATTTTCTTAGTGTTCCTAAACCCCAAGAGAGACACTGTGTTTCAGCTCTGATCTGACCCAAAGGTCCATATGAGACAGTCTACTTACAGCTAGACTGATCCCTGGCTTATACAGGGCTTGCATGAGCTCTGCAGAAACAAAGACCCAGATCTCTTGCTTACATTGCAGCACTGAATGAAAAATCAGAGGGAGGGAGGGCATGATTGGAGGGAAAAGAAAAAGAAGGAAGAAAGAAGAAAGGAAGGAGGGAAAGGACAAAGAAGGGAGGGAGGGAAAGATGGAGAAAGGGAGGAAAGAAATCCTATTTTTTCTTGAGTGTCTTCCACATTTTAAAGGCTCGCAGGATGATTCTGAAGTTGAAAGACCGTAAGTCATCACAATATTCATTGTACAGGATTTTACTGAGTACCTACACTGTGCCAAGCACTGTGCTAGTCATCATGTACATCAACATTTTAGTCATCCATAGACATAAACAAATGGAGCTCCCACCCTAGGATCCAATGTAGTACAGAAAATAGGAAATAAAATTATGATAAAGGAAACAGTGACACACACTAGCAGCAATGAAGCAATTATATGATACCAAACTGTGCTGCTGTTGCCTTGCAGAGGACTTAATGGTCTTACCAGGAAATTAGTTTCCTCCATCCTCCCCACCCTCAGTCAGCCAAGGCCTCCCAGGTATTGACAGTGAAGCCAAGGATCAGTCTGGTTTGTAGTTATTAGGAAATGTCACAAAGCTCATGGTACTTGCAGCCATATCAGGCATAGGTGATGGATACAAGATGACCATACATTCTGGTTTACCCAGGACAGACAGGGTTTACACCTACTTTCCCAGTGTAATTCTTAATAGTACACTCTGTCACTCTCAACTGTGTCCCAACATGGATGGTAAATTATACGGTCACCCCAGAGATAAAACATAATCTCAATCCCAACTTCCCTTCAAGGAGAAAACTTTCCCAAATTTTATACAGCCTAAATCACACTTTATATCCAACACTTTTCCTAATTTCCTACTTGTTCTGACCCTTTCCATCATTATTGCAAACGACATCTTATCACCAACAATGGAGGTAGTTGCTGATAGTGATTAGAAATCAGGAGTGTTTATTTTTTCATAGATTGTGTGCATAATTTCCCTCCTGTGGACACTTACCACCCTGCGATTTGGAGCCCCCAACAATCAGTGTCAGGTGTGTATGCACTATGTTTTGAAGCACCAAGGTCCTGCTTAGATTCATCCTTGTCTTCTAGAGTGAGTTCTCGCCTAGATGAAAAAAAATGCCAGTATTAAATAATCCTCAGTGAGCAAATATGAGGAAACTCGGACTCTCTCAAGGGCTCCAATCACAAATGGAGTCAGCAAAACATCCTAAGACAAAGAAACATTCCAAATTAATAAGACAAAAAATCCGCAGACTATGTCAGAAACTGTCACCACGATAAAAAGGGGACAAAGGGGAATGCAAGGTAAATTGGTGAAGTGGGTTTGAGACACCCCATTTCCTAAAGAAGAGCAGGATAGTATAGAGGTTTTAATCATTATAAAGATATTATCCAAAAGGATAAAAAAGAAAAGGAATTGCAGCAGCAAAGCCAACTATTTCTTCCCCATGTATACCCATCTTGGATCATCCACTTCCCACAGTTCTGTGCCCCTGTTTGTGCAGGCACTGGAAGCCACTCCTAACTGGTCACTCCTGGTTGGACCAAAGGTGGACAAATGACCCCAGACAAAGCAAGCCACCAACCACCGACTGGGTTGAGCTGATCATTCTCTTTTGTACATGCATTCTGTCTCTCTTGCTCTCTCTCTCTTTCTCTCTCTTTTGCCATAATTTGAGCTATGTGATACATCCACAAAGTTAGGCAGTATTAGATGCTTGCATTGTAAGATCATGAGGAATCAGGGTGACAATTTCAACCTTCTGCTTCCTCAACCAAGAAAGTCAGAGACAAGACACTATGATGACCCCAGTAATAGAAAGTTACTCCTAGTTCCTTATGAAGCTTTCAGCCTGAGTGTGTGAGTTGAACATTTTTTAATTTGGGAGGGGGCGGTTGTTATTTATAAGTTTCTGTTTCTTACAATCAAGAAATCTCTAACAAAAAGAGGAAGGCAGATCAAAGTAGGTTTGAAACGTCAAAAAGCTACAGTAAAGCTGCCCCATGCATTACTTTACCTCAATTCCATGGCATTTTTCCTTTTTAAACTTCCCCAACAGACTCCAGAAAAGTACTGACTCTTCCTCCTAGGGAGAAGATAGGACATCAACCAGTGAAAGGGAACCTGTCTTGGCAAAATGGTCCTTCCTGCCAGTTCTTGAATCCAGGACAGCTTTTGAGGTCTGATCTCACTCAAGAAAGCATTCCACTCCATGCAGTAGTGATGAAGGTGAGCAGGAGTGTGAAGATTGTAATTTTGGCCAGTGTGGGAGCAGACACAAAGACTGGGAACCACAGGAAGCAGAAGACTTGTATGAAGCACACAAAAATGAGGAGCTAGACTGAAGCACTGTTTTGAAGACTTTTATGTTTGCTGGCCGAGAATCATTATCAGTTACTTATTGAGGAAGGCAGAGAGCAGAACTCATTATCTGTCCCATATATAAAGAGAAGAAACTGTGTATAGTTCTATTCCACAATGTAAGTTCAGTCCGTCTCCATACATTATTTATTTTCATAAATTCATAAGTTAAGAACCCCTCCAAGCTATAACTAAGTGCAGATATTGCTCTGTCTAGGTAGCTGGGTACAACCACTGTAGTCACTATTGTGGGACCCCCAGGGAGAAGGCTGAGTTCCTTACCGTGGACAGCCTTGGTTGAGCTATTTATGTGGTTGACCATCTATAAGGGAGGTAGAAACCAAACACGGAGTTCCTTTCCTTTTACTAAACCACAATGGCAAACTTGTAGATGGAAATTCATAACTCAATCTGCCCTCCCTTTTTCAACAGAATACATCAAACATATGTGGCTATCTTGGTTTTTGTTGTCTTTTAAGCAAAATTACATTGAATGACTGATCAGGTTTCTGGTTGGTTGTCTTGGTGTTGGCCTGCAAATCCCTTGTGGCAGGTGGCACACCACATGCATGACAGCAAACATCTGGGTTAAATCTAAGCTCTAGTGCTTACTAACCACCTTTCCTGGAGTCACTTGAGTTCTCTGGGACTGTCCTCACATCTGTGAAATGGGATGTTATAACTACCTCATGTAGGTTATCATGAGAGTTCAATAAGTTAAATATGCAAAGCTTTTAGAACAAGTCATAGCAAATCTGTCCAGATGTGGAATGCTGGCCTCCTTGATTTTCATAGAATGCAGAAGACCTCATATGCCCAAAGCATTTATGTGTCTGTGAGTCTTACCAAATATCTAGGGACTTACAGCAAATACAGATGCAGTGTTACTGCAGAGCCCAGTGATCTAGGAGTCCTTTGTCCTGTTCACTGGCCTCTTGAGGGCCCCAGCTTCATTTCACCTCAGGACTTTTTCTCTTTCCACCTCTTTATGTATAAGACTGACACCAAGGCTGAAGGGACCTGCCCCTGGCCAGGGGACATCTTTCTGTTTTCAGGGGGAAGCCATGGATATTTCTGTGATCTTGGGGAGACACAGGATGGACTCTCCTCTGTCCTTCCTCAGGATGATTGCCAGAAAAAATACAGGACTCCCAGTGTATTAGTCTGTTCTCACACTGCTAATAAAAACATACTCAAGACTGGGTAATTTATAAAGGAAATAGATTTAATGGACTCACAGTTCCACATGGTGGGGGAGACCTCACAGTCATGGTGGAAGGCAAATGAGGAGCAAAGTCACGTCTTACATGGCAGCAGGCAAGGGAGTGTGTACAGGAGGATTGCCCTTTTATAAAACCATCAGATCTTGTGAGACTTATTCACTGTCACCAGAACAGCACAGGAAAGACCCACCCCCATGATTCAGTTACATCCCACTGGGTCTCTCCCACAATATGTGGGCATTATGGGAGCTACAATTCGAGATGAGATTTAGATGGGGACACAGCCAAGCCATATCACCCAGTTAATTTGAATTTCTTTCCATTTTAGTATAAGCTTGTCCCAAATATTGCATGGGGCATACTTACACTAAATTTTTTTTACTTCATTAAAATTAAAATTAATGAAAGCTCCTGTATTTTTATTTGACAAATCTGGCAACCTTATCTCCCAGGTCCTTCTGTTTTGCTCTTATCATGTCATTTGTTTATTGCCTCTTTATGTCTCTGTCTCCCCAGTCTCATGAGGGCGGTGATGGCATCTTTTCATTTTCACATTCTCAGCATCTATACAGTTTTCATCACTTAGTAGATTCTGAGTATGTGTTTGCTGGGGAAATGATACAAGAAGCATCATTTATTGTTCTCTGTTTCCCACTCCACCTCAGGTATACACACTCACAGACACATCAACAGCTTTCCAAGCACATGGGTTTTATTTCATTTGTTGAGCAACCGCACAGTGTTTCAGTGCGAAGTACTCCCTGTACTTCCCCTCTGTGGTCTCATGTCATCTCAGCATCTCAGCAAGGTCTTGAAATCGTGAAAGGTCAGAGCTCTCCAATCTGTAGTGATTTGGGTCACCATTTCCTTGAGAATTCCTTCGCCTCTTCTTTGATTAAAGCTGTATTTCCCTCGTCTCCTGCTTTTTTAGCAATTACACTAATTAAGCTAATTTTTCTTTGTTCTCTCTTGCAATTTGCATAAATGGCAAATTTATATATAGTATCCTTAATTCTTCTATAACTGCTCTGTAATTAACAGGATGCTCAGGCTAAATATAAATAAGTGCAGAAGGAAAAACAGTCTTCTGCTAAAATACCGATAAAGGCTGGGAGAAAAGAAAGGCAGAAGAAAGAAAACAATTTTAAGCCCTGTTCCAAACCCATTATGCCTGATTGGGACACAGTTGGAGGAGGCTAGCTAAAGGTCAGCCACTGCATAAGTATCTCCAAGTGTCCTGTCTCTGGAGCAATTTCAGGACAGAATTTGGGCCATTTGCTTGCAATTATAATAACATGCAATTTCTCATGGGGGTGGAGAAGTGTGGTATGGCAGTCAGTGGGGTTGGGTGTAATGTCTAGTTCTACTTCTTACCAGCTGGGTCACCTTGAGCTGAGGAATCACAAAGCCAAACACCTGAACTTCAGGTGCTTTTCTGACACCACACAGTAGAACACTCAGTAACCCTATTATCCCATTATTTCTCAGATGTGAAAATATACAGTAATGGAGATGTGCTTCAAAAACTGTACTAAATTAAGGCATTCTTCTACAAATGTGAATTAAAGTAATGACACATAGCTATACATTAGTCCTTTGTTAATCCATTTAGGGTAGTGATTACAGAGGTGGCCTTTGCCCCAAACTATAAGAATCCTGGAAGAGAACTTAGGAAACACCATTCTGGACATGGGCTTTGGGAAATAATTTATGACTAAATTCTCAAAACGAATTGCAACAAAAACAAACATTTGACAAGTGGGACCTCATTAAACTAATTAAACAAGAGTTTAATATTCTAATATTCAGAATCTATAAGGTACTTAAACAATTGAACAAGCAAACACCAAATAATTCCATTTAAAAAAATGGGCAAAAGACATGAACAGACACTTCTCAAAAGAAGACATACAAGCAGCCAACAAACAGGAAAAAATGCTCATCACTAATATCAGAGAAATGCAAATCAAAACCACAATGATATTCTCAAGGCTGAAGAGAAAAGGGAATACTTACACACTGTTGGTGGGAATGTAAATAAGTTCAGCCACTGTGGAAAGCAATTTGGAGATTTCTCAAAGCACTTTAAATAGAACTACCATTCGACCCCGCAATCCCATTTCTGGATATATATCCAAAAGAAAACAAATAATTCTACCAAAAAGACTTGCATATTCATTGCAGCACTATTCAGAATAGCAAAGTCGTGGAATCAGCCTAGGTGCTCATTAATAATGAATTGGATAAAGAACATGTGGTACATATATGCCACAGAATACATACTATGCAGCCATAACAAAGAATGAAATCATGTCCTTTGCAGCAACATGATGCAGCTGGAGGTTATTATCCTAAATGAACTAATGCAGGAACAGAAAACCAAATACCACCTGTTCTTACTTACAAGTGGGAGCTAAACATCAGGTACTCATGGACATAAAAATGGCAACAATAGACACTAGGGACTACTGGAGTGGGGAGGGCAGGAGAGGGGCAAGAATGGAAAAACTAACTGTTGGGTATAATATGGTTTGGCTTCGAGTTCTCACTCAAATCTCCTTTCAAATTGGAGGAGGGGCCTGGCGGGAGGTGATTGGATCATGGGGGTGGATTTTCCCTTTGTCATTCTCATGGTAGTGAGTGAGTTCTCATGCCATGTGATGGTATAAATGTGTGTGGAAATTCCTCCTTTGCTCTCTCTCTCTCTTCTGCCACATGTGAAAAAGGTCCTTGCTTCCTCTTTACCTTCCGCCATGATTGCAAGTTTCCTGAGGCTTCCCAGTCATGTTTCCTGTTAAGCATGTGGAACTGTGAGTCAATTAAATCTCTTTTCCTCATAAATTACTCAGTATCAGGCAGTATTTTCATAGCAGTGTGAAAATGGGCTAATACTGAAAACTGGTACTTCAAGTGGGGCACTGCTATAAAGACACCTGAAAATGTAGACGTGAATTAGGAACTGGGTAGTGAGCAGAGGTTGGAACAGTTGGAAGGGCTCAGAAGAAGACAGGAAGATGAGGGAAAGTTTGGAACTTCCTAGAGACTTGTTGGATGGTTTTGACCAAAATGGTGATGGTGACATGGACAATGAAGTTCAGGCTGAGATGGTCTCAGATGGAGATGAGGAACTTATTGGGAAATGGAGCAAGGTCACTCTTGCTATGCTTTCACCAAGAGTCTGGCTGCATTGTGCTCCTGGTCTAGGGATCTGTGGAACTATGACATTGAGAGAGATACTTTAGGTTATCTAGCAGAAAAAAATTTATAAGCAGCAAAGCATTCATGATGTGGCCTGGCTGCTCCCAATAGCATATAGTCATATGTGTTCACAAAGAGAAAGTCTAAAATTGGAACTTATGTTTAAAAGGGCAGCAGAGCATAAAAGTTTGGAAAATTTGCAGCCTGACCACATGGCAGAAAAGAAAAATCCATTTTCAAGGAAGAAATTCAAGCTGGCTGCAGAAGTTTATATAAATAAAGAGGAGCTGAATGTTAATAGCTGAGACAATGGGAAAAATGTCTCCAGGGTATGTGAGAGACCTTCGTAACAGGACTGGAGGTCTGGGAGGGAATAATGGTTTTGTTGGTGAGACCCAGGGCCCAGCTGTTCTGTGCAGCCTGAGGACATGGAGCTGCTCCACCTCCAGCTGTGGCCAAAGGGGACCAACATACAGCTCAGGCCGTTGCTTCAGAGGGTGCAAGCCCCAAGCCTTGCCAGTTTCCACATGGTGTTGGGCCTGCGGGTGCACAGAAGGTAAGAGACAAAGTTTGGGAGCCACTGCATAAATTTCAAAGGATGTATGAAAATGCCTGGATGTCCAGGCAGAAGTCTGCTGCAGAGGCAGAGCCCTTATGGAGAACCTCTACTAGGGCAGTGCAGAGAGGAAGTAGGGTTGGAGACCCCACAGAGTACCCACTGGGACACTGCCTAGTGGAGCTGTGAAAAGAGGGCCACTGTCCTCCAGACCCAGAATGACAGATCCACTAACAGCTTGCACCATGCACCTGGAAAAGCTGCAGGTGCTCAACACCAGCCTGTGAAAGCAGCCATGGGAGATGTACCCAGCAGGAGGGCCACAGGGAGGGGCTGAGCTGCCCAAGGTCTTGGGAGCCCATCTCTTCTATCAGCGTGCCCTGGATGTGAGACATGGAGTCAAAGAAGATTAGTTTGGAGCATTAAGATTTAGAAAATATGGCACATATACACCATGGAATACAATGCAGCCATAAAAAATGATGAGTTCATGTCCTTTGTAGGGACATGGATGAAACTGGAAATAATCATTCTCAGTAAACTATCGCAAGGACAAAAAACCAAACACTGCATGTTCTCACTCATAGGTGGGAATTGAACAATGAGAACACATGGACACAGGAAGGGGAACATCACACTCCGGGGACTGTTGTGGGGTGGGGGGAGGGGGGAGGGATAGCATTAGGAGATACACCTAATGCTAAATGATGAGTTAATGGGTGCAGCACACCAACATGGCACATGGATACATATGTAACAAACCTGCACATTGTGCATATGTACCCTAAAACTTAAAGTACAATAATAAAAAATAAATAAACAAATAAGATTTAATGACTGCCCTGCTGAGTTTCAGACTTACATGGAGTCTGTAGCCTCTTTGTTTTGGCTAATTTCTCCCATTTGGATTGGGACCATTTACCCAAAGCTTATACCCTCATTGTATCTTGGAACTAACTAACTTGCTTTTGATTTCACAGGCTTATAGGTGGAAGGAACTTACTTTGTCTCATGTGAGACTTTGGATTGTGGACTTTTGAGTTAATGCTCAAATGAGTTCAGATTGGGGAACTGTTGAGAAGGAATAATTGTATTTTTCAGTGTGAGAAGGGCATGATATTTGGGAGTTGCCAGGGGTGGAATGATATAGTTTAGATTTGAGTGTCCCAAATCTCATGTCAAATTGTAGGAGGGGCCTGGTGGGAGGTGGTCGAATATTGGGGGTGGATTTCCCCCTTGCTGTTCTTGTGCTAATGAGTTCTCATGAGATATGTTGGTTTAAAAGTGTGTGGCACTTCCCCCTTCACTCTCTTCTTTCTGCCACCATGTGAGGAAGGTACTTGCTTCCCTTTTGCCTTCTGCCATGATTGTAGGTTTCCTGAGTCCTCCCAGTCATGCTTCTTGTTAAGCCTGTGGAACTGTGAGTCAATTAAACCTCTTTTCTTCAAAATTACACAGTCTTAGGTAGTTCTTTACAGTAGTGTGAAAACAGACTAATGTAAGTGCTATGCTCAGTACCTGGGTGAAGGAATCATTTATACTCCAAACCTCAGCATCATGCAATATATTCAGGTAACAAACTGCATATATACTCCCTTAATCTAGAATAAAAGTTGAAAAAAAATGGTCTTTGGATCTTCATCTTCATTCTACCTCTGGCTCTGTGACCTTGGGAAAATTGCTTAATGTGTCAAAACTCAAGTTCCCTTTTCTGTAGAGTGGGACACAACAGCCTCGTGAGGTTGTTTGCAAGATTAAAGAAATATCATTAAAACACTTAGCATGGTGCCTGACAACTAGGAAGTTCTTAACACAATTTAACTTTCATGCTTGTCAAGTCACATAATTCAGTCCTCACTGGTTTTAGGTGAACTGGTCACATTGAGTTTCATATAAGTATATGGGACCCAGACCTAGAACCTTGGGTGGTTCAATCAACAAACTCCAGAAACACCTGTCCAAGGAGAGATCCTATTTCCCCCAGTCTTGGAGTTGTGATCATAATCATTGTTAACAATATCATCTATGCTTCATTTGTCTTTATTCCCAGAAAACTCTATGGAGAGTCAACTCTGTGCCAGGTACTGTCCCAAACACTGGGCACACAGAGATGAATGAGACCTGTAACCTTAGTACTTGGGGAGACCAAGGCAGGTGGATCACTTGAGGCCAGGAGTTCAAAACCAGCCTGACTAACATGGTGAAACCCTGTTTCTACTACAAATACAGAAAAGTTAGCCAGGCATGGTGATGCATACCTGTAGTCCCAGCTACTCAGGAGGCTGAGGTAGCAGAATTGCTTGAACCTGGGAGGTGGAGCTCGCAGTGAGCTGAGATCATGCCAATGCATTCCAGCCTGGGTGACAGAGCAAGACTCCATCTCAGAAAAAAAAAAAAAAAAGAATGAGACCTTGTTCTCCAGGTGGGGAGACATACAGGTAAAGAGATAATTCCAAAGTGTGAGTCAGAGCAATGCTAATCTCAGGTGCTCAGGGAAGGTGGGGCCTCTCCACATGGAACAGTGGCCTCCAAACAAGATTGTGTTTGCGTCATGCACAGGTGGTCCATTTCAGTGTGAGAAGATCGCTTACAGTTTCTGTTCTCCCAGTTTTTTTATATGTTCCATTTAAAACTTATGTTTTGATATATATTTTATATTATGCATTATGTAATGCATATACACAGGAGTACATGTTCACAAAATTTTTACTGAGAGTGGAGTGATGTCAAAGGATACAAAGAAGGATTGGCAAAGGGAAGATCAAAGACAGGGGAGTTAAATGAGGAAAGTTTATCTGAAGAGAAACTTGGAAGCTGTAAGCTCCGTGAAGGCAGGGAATATTTCTCTCTTGTTCTTTCAAGTCCACAGGGTGTAGAAGGATGTCTGGTGCACAGGAAACACTCAGTATCTGCTTAATGAGTGACCAAGATGTGATGAAAGTGCAGGAGGGGAGATGAGAAGCCTCCTGAAATGTTCATGTGTTATTTGTTAAAGCCTTAACCCCCAATGTGATAGTATTTGGAGATGGGACCTTTGGGTGGTAATTAGGTTTACATAGGGTCATGAAGGTGGGTCCGCGTGATAGGATCAGTGTCTTTATAAGAAGAGGAAGGGACATCTCTCTCTCTCCCCCAAGTCTTGAAACAAGGATAGGCCATGTGGGCATGTTACAGTAAGACAGCCATCTGCAAGGCAGGAAGAGAGGCCTCACTAGTGCCCGACCATGCTGGCACCCTGATCTTATACTTCCTTCCTCCAAAACTGGGAGAAATAAGTGCCTATTGTTTAAGCCACCCAGTCTATGGTATTTTGCTATGGCAGCATGGGCTAACTAAAACACCACAGTTACGTGACCTTGAAGTGGCTGTGAACTGAGTGAATTCTTAGATCAGGGAAGGAGGAAGCATGTTTCAGAATCAGGGAAGGGCAGGGGCTAAAGTACATAGGCTGGAGATAGCAATGTGCTCAGGGGACCACAGCAGCTTGCCATTAAGTGAGACATGCCTGTGAAGCTGAAGGACAGACAAGAAGACAGAGTCAGGTGATGGAGGATGCCTAGGCAGGATGAGGACCTTGGGCTTCACACTGAGGAAAATGAAGTCACTACAAGGCACACACAGGGAGCAGGGTGCGTGCCTTTTCGCTGGCCACTGTCTAGTAGAAGTGGAGAAGGGAACACGTTCACACTAGCAGATGGCTTTTGGACCCAGAATCTCACTGAAACTAATTTCCTCCAAATGTATGATTGGTGGTTGGCTGAGACATCCAATTGTTGTCCAATATGCAGGAAGGTAACTGTTGGGGGTCCCCAAGACCACACCCAGGTTTAATGATTCCCTAGGAGAACACAATCACAGGACTTAGCATATAGTCTGACTCAGAGCTATGGTTTATTACAATGAAAGGAGGTAGAGCAGAATCAGCAAAATGAGAAGGTGGAGTGGTGAAGTCCAGAGGAATCCAGGAGCAAGCTTCCAAGGCTCCTCTTCCAGTGGAGTCACACAGAACATGCAGAATACCTCCAGCAATGAATGTGACAACATGTGCTAAGTGTCTACTATAATATATAACTATAGAATATAATAATAAAATACCAGGGAAGCTTGTTAGAGGCTCAGTGTCCAAAGTCTTCAATGAGGGCTGATCTTGTAAGATACCTACATGTGCCAAATTTCAGTCTCCCAGAAAGTAAGCAGATGTTCAGCATAAACCACAATTCTTGCACAAATAGTTGAGGCACTGTGAATCAACCTCATCAGTTAGGAAAGAGTGGGAATATTCCCAATTTCCAGCTTCCCAGATACCAGCCAAGGACCACTTTGACAGCAGGGCTTTCTACGGATGAGCAGTTTCAGGCCTGCTCTGTTAACTCTTCTCTGTAGAGTGGCCTTGAACATTATTATAAAGATGTACCCACCCACATGAAAAGATACAAAATGGAATGTACAAATGGGGTGACTAGAGCCACTCTGACTTGAATTAGAATCCCAAATTGGCTTTCATCAAGCAACTCAAACTCTCCAAAAGCCATATAATAATGTTCAGCTCCTTAGTGAAATAAGGTACCACTAATGTCACAGTGTATTAATGAGAGTTAAAAGGGATGATGTATTAAAGTGTCTGGCGCCGTCAGTGCTGGTTTGTTTTACCTTCCTGCCCAGCATGGTGTTTGGCACAGGAAAGGCTTCCAATAAACTTTTATTGATTGACAAGGTCTCTTTAAGTAGACGGTCAGCAGGGTGTCTTTTAAAAGACCAAAATCAAAGCTGGCATTGGTCAGCAAAAATTGGTGTCCATGAGTAGACATTTCCAAGGATTCTTGAGTGTCTCCAAGATATTTCTGTATTTTTCTTGTCTGATAGAATTCAAAGACCCATTCTTTCAACATTATATCACTGGGGAAGTACTCAATTATTTTTTTAAAAAATTTGAAAAGAGTTTTAAAATTTTGGTTGGGAGAAATATTTTCAATAATTTTGGGGGTAGGTGAACTCTTTTTTACTAAATTATTTTGTGAGAAATATTTAATGGTGTCAATGGAGACTTGCCTTTTGTACCAAATGTAGCTCATTGCTGGCCCCACAAAGGCAATCTTTGTTAGCTTCTCCAATCTTGGGTGATTGCCACTATAGCATGATGCAAGGAAAAGAATACAGACTTTGTCTGAATTCCAGAACTGCTTCAACTCCTTGTCATCCTTCATGTTATGTTAGACCAGCTGGTTAAACTTTGTCTGAGTCTGTTTCTTCTATAAATAAGAATAAAAATAATTCCAAAATAGTTTTTTTATGTCGGTAAGACAGAATGATGCAAAGCTTCTACATAGTAAATGGTCACTAAATATTATTTCTCTCACTGCAGGTAAACGTTTGATTGTTTAGGATCTAAACTTAAGTAGTAGTTTTACCCCCAAACCAGCTACTCAGGAGGCTGAGGCAGGAGGATCACTTGAAGCTGGGAGGCGGAGGTTGCAGTGAGCTGAGATAGCACCACTGAATTCCAGACTGGGAAACAAGAGTGAAATTCTGTCTCAAAAAAACAAACAAAAAAAAGAAATGCACTTTTATACATGGGTCAAAATAATAATCACTGCTTTTTCATTGGAGAAGATGAGGTACTCACACTGTTTTAGAAAGATTTGCTGAGGGACAACCCCCAGATCTCAACTGCTTACAGCAAACATTGATTTCTGGATCGCATCACATGCTGGAAGTTGTGGTTGGACCGTGGCTGCTGAGGTTCTGATGGGCTCTGCTCCACAAGTCTTATTCCTGGATCCAGGCTGAAGGAGAAGCCCCTATGTGGGACACACCCATCCCTGAGACTGAGCAGAAGAGCAAGACCAAGAAATTACATGAAAAGCTCCTGCTCAGAAGTGGCAGAGTCCCTTCTGCATATATCCTGTTGATCAAAGCCCAACAGTAAAAGAGCAGGAAGCACACTTGTCCCATGTGAAAGGGGAAAGTATTTGTGAACATTAATATGACCTTCTACACATCCATGTTCTCCCATGCCTCTGCTCTCTATAAATGATGTTTGTACACTTCTTTTAAATGAATGATGCTTGACCATTTTTCTTTTCTGAATTTGGAGTAGCATTTCTCAAAGTATTCAGTGGACATCATCAGTGTTTCCCAAGCTCATTTGATCATAAGCTACCCTCTCTCGGTTTTCCTGTGCATATGATCATTATTTGGAACATGCTTCAGGAAACACTAGTTTAGAGAACATACATTAGGTTTTAAAAGAATTTGTGAGGTTCTGAGTCATTAAATAAGTACCAGAGACAAATGGCTGGGGTCAAGGGCAGATTCACAAGGCCGGAGATGAATATGAGGAATTCTTTCAAAGCACAACCTAATATGATGGGCCCTGGAGCAGCAAATGTAGAGAAGGGAGGTGGGAAAAGGTAAAACCTGAATAGTAGAGAGAGCAGGTCAGTTATCAACTCCATGCCTGACTCAAAGTATGCAGTCAACACACACACTTATTGAATGACTGAATAAATGAATAAAGCCCAGGGAGGCTCAACTGGGTAGGGCAGGCTTGGCAGTGCCAAATGCCAGTTGGAGAACAGGATCGGGGGACTGAGTTAGTTACAAGCGTGCCATGGACCTTTATACATCTCCTCAGCCTCACCTCCTCCTCCAACCGTGGTTTCAGCCAGCTTCACGCAGGTGTGAGCTGGCAATGTCTCACCAGGGAATCTGTCACGTGTCTCCTGCTTCTTCTCCTGGACTTCTCTAGCCACATGTTGGAACCTTGGGCACGTATGCATATACAACCCAGAACTGAGAGAGAGTTAAACCCATGGAGTAATTTTGACCAACGGGGAATGGGAGCTGATGAATAAATGTCTTACTCATCCACCTCCCCTAGCTACTTCTAAGATACTTTCTATAGGTTTCTTGGATGCTTTATGATGGAGCAACAAGTTACTGTTTGTGTCCATATTGCTAATGCATCTGATTTTGACTTTATATAGTATATTACATAATATAATGATATTATAATACCAGGGAAGCTTGTTAGAGGCTCAGTGTCCAAGGTCTTTAATGAGGGCTGATCTTGTAAGATACCTACATGTGCCAAATTCCAGTCTCCCAGAAAGTAAGCAGATGTTCAGCATAAACCACAATTCTTGCACAAATAGTTGAGGCACTGTGAATCAACCTCATCAGTTAGGAAAGAATGGGAACATTCCCAATTTCCAGCTTCCCAGATACCAGCCAAGGACCACTTTGACAGCAGGGCTTTCTACAGATGAACAGTTTCAGGCCTGCTGTGTTAACTCTTCTCTGTAGAGTGGCCTTGAACATTATTATAAAGATGTACCCACCCACATGAAAAGATACAAAATGGAATGTACAAATGGGGTGACTAGAGCCACTCTGACTTGAATTAGAATCCCAAATTGGCTTTCATCAAATAACTCAAACTCTCCAAAAGCCATGTAATAATGTTCAGCTCCTTAGTGAAATGGGGTAGCTCTATGCCACAGTGTATTTATGAGAGTTAAAAGGGATGATGTATTAAAGTGGCTGGTGGCTGACTGAGACATTCAATTGTCTGAGATGCAGGAAGGTAGCTTGAACACAGCATTGTATGGACTCTCCCTCCTCCCTGTTCCTCTGTCTTTAGCCCAGTGGGGCAAGAGCTGTGTGGAAACAAGCTTCGGGAATTATAGGAACACAGAAAACCAGGCTGCCCAGCGTGGGCTGTGAGGGTAGGGTGAGGGAAGACTTCTTGCAGAATGTGACATCTAAGTCCAGTCTTCTTTCAGAGAGAAACTGTCTTTCTCAATACCGAAAATCTTGTGGAGCCTGAAGGTGAGAATCCCTTTGCCCCATCTCCTCTCTGCGGGAGAGGAGCTGATTGGATGCCCAGTTGCAATTCCTCACTTCTCCTGCTGTTTTGAAAGGTTCCGATAAGAGGGAAAATATCCTCTCTGGGGAGCCCTTGCCCTTTCATGATTTGCCAAACACCTCTTCAGCAAGGTAGCCAAGAGCCTGCTGCAGCCAACTGAGATTCAAAGAGAAAGCAGATCTAAATGAAGGGTTGGAGTGAAAAGACTGTGTTTATTGTTGCTCCCTGACATCCTAGGCGATCTTCACCAGAGGAATTTCAGCAATGGGCTCACTGCCTGCAGGCAGTCAGGGAATGAAGGGCTTCTCAGGAGCAGCAGATACATCTGTTTAAATGGGAGAAAGGCCCCATTGGTGAATTGGTAGCTGTTTGGTGTGTTGCGGGGCTACTGCCCTGAGTATTTCTTTGGTGCTTATCTCTTAGTAATGTTAGTTATGACTAAGTATGAAGCCCGTGATTTTAAAAATAAGGGAGCTTAGGAAATGAGGAAAGACCAAAACTACAGTCTAAGCCCTTCATTTATAGTTGGAATCTGAGGTCAGAGCAGGGAAATGACCAGCCCTGGGTCACAGAGTGCGTGAGCAACACAGCAGAGCCCAGTTACCCATTTCCAGCCTTCAAGGCAAAGGATGGTCGCTAAGCTTTTAAGCTCTGGCCTGATTTATTTCCCCCAGAGGTCTCCAGACATTCTTCCAGGCTCCAATATATGCAAGTGTAGAGATCCCAATGACCAGTGTTGGACAAATTATTGCCGTAAATCAATTAAATTTCACATTCACTTACTGCATTCCAGTCATAAACTTGGGTTTGTGCTACATCCTGGATAATGAAAGGTGTGAAGTTGAAAGCAGCATCCAAACGAAACACACTCCGCTCAAATTGGTCCTGCCCTCAAGATCTCACGACTTGGTAGGAGACATAGACTTGTAAATAATCAACTATCACACACTGTGAACAACCCAAAGGTTAATATTTCAGTACCGATATACAGCAGAACAGAAAGCCACAAGGGTCTCCATGGTCATCTGCCATTGTGCCAGATTGAATAGTATTCCACAAAAATTCATGTGCACCCAGAACCTCAGGAGGTGGCCTTAGTTGGCAAATGGGTCTTGGCAGATGTAATTAGTTAAGATGAGGTGGTATTGGATTAGGACAGTCCCTAATGCAATGACTGGTGTCCTAATGAGAAGACCCTGTGAAGACATGAACACAGAGGGATATCATGTGAAGATAGGCAACAATCAGAGGTATGCATCTCCCAGGAACACCAAGAACTGCTAAAAGTCACCAGAAGTCAGGAGTGGACCATGGAATGTATTTTTTCCCAGGGCCTTCAGAGGTGCCTGACCCCGCTAACATTTGGATTGTGGACTTCTGGCCTCCAGGACTGTAAGAGAACACACCTCTGTTGTTTTAAGACACCCAGTTTGTGGCATTTTGTTGTGGTAACTGTAGGAACCTAAGACACCCATCAAGTTAAGGGGCTTGGTTTTATGCTGCAGGGGATGGAAGGTGCCATTTTAAATATAAGGCTGCCTCATATTTCTATGCTTTTCTGCCCTTTTCTCTACCACTCGAGCTCTACAGCATCATGGTTACTCCCTCCCCAGCATACCTACACCAAGAACTTTCTGGGCACAGCTCCCACCTGTGCAGAAAATTGGCCAGGCCCCATCCACAATCTAGATGGGTGTGCTGCCTGGACTGTCTTCCCAGCCCTCCTGCTATCCATATCTCACTCAGCCATCCTCTGAAAGGAGAACTCACATATTGAGCAATTGTATCTCACTGAACTCAGTCTATCTATCAACAAGTCTGTGAAATATGGTCACTTTAATCATCCCTTCCTATAGATGAGGATGTGCCACTTTCCACATTCCCTCTGCCACACCTCAGGAATCTCCTCTTAGTTTCTTTGGCTGATATCTGATAATCCCATCAATGAATTCATGCCAGATATGAAAGGCTGGCTATGCCTTAATATTTACTTTTCCCAGATATTTACCTTTCAACAGGGAAACCTAGAAAAGTAACACCTTATTCCAGTGGTTCACAGCCCTGATTCTCATCCTTGGCTATGTATTGGCATTGACTCTGTTACAAGATTAGGAAAAGAAAATAGGTTCTACTCCAGAGACTGTGGCTCAGTGGGTCTGTTTGGGCTCTATCAGCTGAACTTTTTAAAAGTGCCATCTGTAGAATTCAGCATAGACTTCACAGCCACTCATTGGCTCCTGCCCTCTCTCAAAGACAAAGCTGCTTAGAAATGTGCTCAGAACTGGAGAACAGACAATTAAATCTGTGTAAATTCCTTGGCTCCTACCAAGAAGACCTATGTAAATGCCTCCTTTCTTGGCCTGTAAATCCTTCTGGTTTTTTTTTCCAGTATGTCCATCTTTCTTTCTACAAAATTACTCAAAATCCACCTCTTTAATTAGTTCTCTGCAGACCCCTTGAATCCTTGTCGTTAAGACTTCATCTCCATTCATCAGCCTATATTGAACATCGGCTAGGTGTAGTTTGATGATTTATAACACATTTACCAGGTGCAACAAGCTTGCACAGATTTTAGTTCCTAGAACTCTCATAATAACTCTCAAAGGTGGTATTACTACTCCCATCCTTATGAGGTCCAGAAAACCTCATTCTGAGTTGGCAAAACTCTTGTATTAGTCTGTTTTTACACTGCTATGGAAAACTACCCAAGGCTGGGTAATTTATAAAGAAAAGAGATTTAATTGACTCATATTTCTGCATGGCTGGAGAGGCCTCAGAAAACTTACAATCATGGTGGAAGGGCAAGCAGGCATGTCTTACACAGCAGCAGGTGAGAGAGAGAATGAAGAAAGTGAAGGGGGAAGAGCCCCTGAGAAACCGTCAGATCTCACGAGAACTCACTCACTATCAGAAGAACAGCATGGGGGAAACCGCCTCCATGATCCAGTTACCTTCCACCAGGTCCCTCCCTTGACATGTGGGGATTACAATTTGAGATGAGATTTGGGTAGGGACACAAAACCAAACCATATTTCTTCTATAGTCAGTAATGGGGAGAAGGCAGGTTAGAACTCAGTCTCTCCACAAATCCAATACTCTGTCTGTGAACCACAGGAAAGAATTGTCCAAATGCAAGTATAAAAGTAAGACCCCTGTCATGTACTTCAGGAAAAAATGTACATCTCTAGGTACTTACTGAATAAACTTTTCCTGGCTGTCCATATGTAGTAGGTCCACTCTTCAATCAAGGATACCTAATGGATGCCCATTGTATTCTGTTCTCATGCTGCTTGTAAAGATATACATGAGACTGGGTAATTTATAAACAAAAGAGGTTTAATTGACTCAGTTTCACATGGCTGGGGAAGCCTCACAATCATGGCAGAAGGTGAATGAGGAGCAAAGTCACATCTTACATGGTGGAAGGCAAGAGAGAGCATGAGCAGGGGAACTCCCATTTATAAAACCATTAAATCTTCTGAAACTTATTCACTACTATGAAAACAATATGAGGGAAAGAGCCTCCATGATTCAATTATCTCCAGCTGGCCCCACCCTTGACACGTGTGGATTTTTACAATTCAAGGTGAGATTTGGGTGGGGACACAGACAAATCATATCACTCATTAAGTGCCCAGCACTATTCCAGGTGCTGAAAACAATAAAAGTCAGATAAGACTCATCCACTGCACTTAAGGGGTTAGCAGTCTATTGGGTGACACAGACCAGCAACATAGTAGAAGGACAGTGCATTGGTGCAGCCATAGAGACAGGGACGCATTATTATGGGAGCAAAGAGGAACCTGCTCCAGGAGCAAAGAGAGACTTCCAGACGTAGTGGCCACCGAGAGTGTTCTTAAAAGATGACTAGGAATTAACTGACAGATAGTGACAAGAATAATTTATACAGAAGAAACGACACAGACGAAGGCTTGGAGTCAAGAAGTAGGGCTACATGTTTGAGTGGGTGTGTTTGTGTGTATATGTGTACATGCATGTGTGGGTATGAACATGTGTGTGTACATGTGAGACAGCAACAGGGAGCTCCCTGTGGCCTGAGGGTTAAGTGTGAGGCAAGGAGAAGGAGACAGGGTTCAGTAGATAGAGTCTTGTTGCCTTGTTCCAACCTCTCATTATGTTGCTTGGACTTCATCCAGGTTGTCATGGGGAGATATAGCAAATAGGAGAAATGGGCATTTTATTATATTATTTCTCTTTTAGGAAATTTCCAATGTTCAGTACATTATAGAATATATTTGTTACTGAGCAATGGGCTTGCTGTCTGATGATATGCATAGAAGTGAATACTATGGTACCAGCTTTTGAGAAAAGAAAGGCTTGATTGCAAGCAGACTGGCAAAGAGACAGGAGGCAGCACTCAAATCTATCTCCTGGAGCTGGAGTCTGGGGGCAGATTTTATAGGCAGAGAGTAACAATGAGTGACAGGAAAATGCAATGAGGTGTGATCTGCTTGGGTCATGCAGAAGTAGTGCTAGGTCCTTGGCTTTTAAGTTAGTACTGCAACAAAGCAGAGTACCCCTCACTTCTTGACTTGGTCTCTGATCCTTGATCCAAGTACTTAGGCTCTGCACGTGGTTGATTTTGTCATTGTGGCTGACTTGGTGGGGGTCGGGGAGTGCACTGGCTTCCTCTGGACATGCTCAGGTCACTGACTTGCAACCTGGGGATCCATTGCAACTGAAAAACAACTCACCATTTTGTTACTGACAAATTGAACTGGTTCTTCAGTTACATATTGATGCGGCAAACAGTCATATACTCGCCACCCAGAATTAACATAGGTTAATATTTTGTCCTCTTTAGCTTAGAACATTTTAAAATGTGAAACATCAAAGATGGGGTTGAGGTTCCTTCTTAAGGCTTCTAATTCCACTGCTGCTCCTTGGGGACAGATACTGCTACCAAAGTGCAATTAAGGATGAAATTTCCTGGGCTTACTTTAAACATTGAACTCCATGTGCATATTTCCACCTAGATTGCCTTATGAGTTTTTGAGACTTACTTAAATGGTAATATTTTGTATGTTGCATTTTGTCACAAAGTATTTTTCAAATGACATCATGTTTTCCATATCTGTCAATACTGATACCTGTAACCCTAGTTTCCTCATTTTAACTAATAAGTAGTATTTCATGAGCATAAATAGAACACAGCTTAAATATTCTTTTATTGCTAAGAATTTTGGTTGTAATTTTTGTTACAAAGTTTACAATAAGTATTTGAACATGTGTCCCTGTGGTCATGTGTAAGAGTTTCTTTGTGGTATATTTCTAGGTGTAGAGACTTGGCAACTAGTTGTGTGGATTTTCAACTTTACTACATATTGCAAAGTACTTATACCAGTTTACCACTTATTGCAAAGGATTATACCAATACATACTCTCACCTACTGTAAAATGAAATGGTATCTCATTGTGGGATTTATTTTTATTTTCTGTAGAACTGGTGACTTTGAGCATCTTTTCAGGTTTTTCTTTTTAATATTTATTGGCCATTGTATCTATTTTTCAAAGACTTGCCTATTCTTTTTTTTTTCCACTTAGTTATTTTTTTCTTTGTGCTTTGTAAATTACTCATTTGTTCTGGACATTAACCTTTTGTCCATTACATTTGTTAAATTTTCTCTTTTGGTATGTCTCTTAACTATTTTTTTTTTTTTTTTTTCCTGAGACGGAGCCTTTCTTTATTGCCCAGGCTGGAGTGCAGTGGCGTGATCTCGGCTCACTGCAACTTCCGTCTCCTCAGTTCAAGCGATTCTCCTTCCTCAGCCTCCCATGTAGCTGGGACTACAGGCACGTGCCACGATGCCCGGGTAATTTTTTTATTTTTAGTAGAGACGGGTTTTGCCATGTTGGCCAGGCTGGTCTCGAACTCCTGACCTCAGGTGATCAGCCTGCCTTGGCCTCCCAAAATGCTAGGATTACAGCCGTGAGCCACTGTGCCCGGCTTTAACTTCTGTTTATGGTTTTTTTGTTGAACAAAAATTTTTACCTGTGATACAAATATGTCCATTGGTATTTTCTATAAACTGAGCTCTTTTGGCTCATTAAAGAAATCCTATCCAATCCAGATATCACAATATTTTTATATTATTTTTGCAAGTTATAAGCTTTGCTTTAAACTTGCTTGTGTGTAAGGAAGGGATGTAATAATGTGAGGTAGAGATCTAATTTTATTAATTTGCATATAGTTACTCAATTGCTGAACACCATTAATTGCATAATCCTTTCTTGCCCACTGATTAGTAATTTCACTTTATTTTTCAAGTTGATATATATGGGTGGATTTCTTTTTAGGATCTCTTTTCTCTTTCATTGATGTGTATGGCAAATTGTTTGGAAAAATGGTCAGAACTTAATGTGAAAACAGTTGTAATGGTGGTTTAACAGCATTTGTCACATGATTTTACTCTTTAATCCATCAATGTGGTAATTTGATTAATGGATTTTTCTAATATTGAAGCATTCTTCCATTGTGTGTGTGTGTGTGTTTGCGTGTGTGTTTAAATACCTTGCTGGAATGCATTGGTTAATATTAGGATATTTACCTCTTTGTTCAAATGATAGTGCCAATATATTTTCCTACTATTATCCTCATTTGTTTGGTATTGTTTACACTAGCCTCATAACTTAGATCTTACAATACCCACAGCAATGGTCTTAGTTTCAACCAGACATTTAGATTCTAGATCTGAGTAGGTCACACCTGGCACCACGATACACAGAAGGATGCAGGCACCCCTTTTTGGTGATAGTCCTTGTAGCAGCTCACACAGCAGTATATTGTCTAATCTCAGATCACACAAATGACAGCTCAGGTGCAAGGGAAAAAGACCACACAAGTGGATTTCAGAGCCATCATGTCTTAAATCCCCCACCTAAAATAAGATCCAGTATAGCTGAAACAGCTGCATGAACACAGTCTCTAGATCCCCACAAGGGATGTGCCCAATTACCAAGTGGCTGCACACAGGAAGGTCAGAGTTCTAGCTTTCCACCAGGTATGTATGGTCTGTCCACAATCCTCCTAGGAATGATACAACTTAACCACCACAGAGCTTTCTAGTTTTTTTCTAACCATACATTATGTTGCCTGGAACAGGGCTGACATTCCACCTTTATCTGTTGCCCAGGATTAATACTCAGCCAAATTTGTCTATCGGGAAAGAGAGGTGTTTTTGGCTTTTGACCCTTACCCACAGCTAGTGTACCTTTTTCTAGTTTCTAGAAAACCTTGCATAAGATAGGAATTGTTTATTCCAAGAAGGTTTGGTAAAATTTGCCTGTGAAATTATCTTATGCTGTTGCTTTTTGGGGGTGAGCAGATTGTTGACTACCAACTTAATTTACTGAATGGTCAATTCAGCGTTTCTATTTTTGTTGAGTCAATTTTATTAATTTTAATTTTTCTGAAAATATGAATTTCCTTCAAGTTATCAAAATTATTGTGATAATACTATTTGCAGCATTGTTTAATGATTGTTAAAATTTTTCCTGAAGCTTCAGTTATATTTTCTTTGCTGTTCTTAGTAGTTTGACTCGTCTCTTTTTTCTTGAGCAATGTTACCAGAGAGCTGTTTTTCAGTGAACTACCTTTTTAAAAATAAACATCTTTATGATGTTCTTATTTTCTATTTAACTGCTTTTTGATTTTATTTTTAAGTTTCATTCAGTTAATTCTATTTTTTCCTAGCTTTTGAGTTAAATATGTAACTTTTTATGGTTTAACTTTTTTCCAATATACACATTTAAGACAATGTATTTCCCTCTAAGTATTCCTCAAGTTGCATTACTTAAGTTTTAATGCATAACGCCTTTATCATCATTCACTTCTAAATTACCATTATGCTTTCTACTTTCATGAATTATTAATAGTGCTTTTTCAATTTCTAAAAGTATGTTTTATTTGTTTCTTTGCATGACTTCACTCAAGTAAGGTGTTGCCAGCCTATTCTCTTCTACAGCAATAAAATAAAAGGTGTCCAGAAAAGAAATTATGGTGGAGGCCACAAATACATCGGGTTTATCTTAAAGGACAAAAAGAAATAACCTTATTTCATAGATCAAGCACACAACTGCATAGAACAATGTTTATTTACCAAGTTTATTCTACTTTTTTATGGGTATGTTATCATTCAGCCGAGGTTTAGTTACTACACAAAATATGTAAGGAATACAGTTGGTTCTGAGGATGTACTTTATTGGAGAAACAAAACAAATATGTGAACAACTCTGTGATGGGGCCAGCAGAGAGTCTATGGAATAGAAAATGAATGCCCGGCCCAGAGATGAGTGGGAAATGAGGAGGGTCTACAGAGGCTTCTGGGAGAGGATGGCCGGGCTGCACCTTGAGGAGGAAGCAGGAGTCTACCCAGAGAGCAGAAAATGGTTCTCTGGGCACGAGGATTAGCTGGGACAAATGTGTGGAGGAGGACAGAGTAGGTGGACTTGGCCATGATACAATAGTGGCTTGAGTTCTAAGTCATTTCTTAGTGTCCAGGAATCACACCAGGAAAACAAGATTAGAGGATTTGGATTAGGGTAGGCTCTTCCAGTGGTGGTTTGTATGTTGTGTTTCACTTCTATCCGTAATCCTCCAGCCTCTCTGAGGAGGCACACTGCTCCCTTGCTGGTGGGCCCAGGTGGGCATTCTTTACCGTCCTCCAAGGGATAACAAGAGCTGGTCAGTCTCAAAGCAGCTAAAATTGTTCAGCTGCCTCACATCTCCACAGGTGGGGAACAGAAACTGTAGTGCACAGTGATCCAGCTCTCACCATGTGCCAGGCACCATGCTTGGTGCGCTACATGTGTTATCTCATTAGTTTTGGAGCAAGCTGGGGGCAAGTCCTGCTACCATGCTTCATATTACGATGAGGAGATTGAGGGTTCAGGCTGCTAAATATTTTCCCAAGGCCACAGCCATGAGCTGAGTCATCCATAGGAAATAATTTCCCAATGTGGGGTGAGACTTGTCCCCCCAGATTCATATGTTGAAGCCCTATTACTTCATATGTTGATGGTTTCTGGAGGTGAGGCCTCTGGGAGATTAACAGGCTTAGAAGAAGTGGTAAGGGTGGGGCCCTCATGATTGGATTAGTGGTCCTTATGAGAAGAGAAAGTAGAGGGCTTGCTTCCCCTCTCTCTACTTTGTGAGGACATAGTAAGAAGGCAGCCATCTGTCTGCATGCCAGAAAGAGAGCCCTCACTGGGGAAGTGAATTGGCTGGCAGCTTGATCTTAACCTTCAAGACTGTAAGAAATAGACTTTTCGTGGTGGAGCCAAGATGGCCGAATAGGAACAGCTCCGGTCTCCAGCTCCCAGCCCCAGCGACACAGAAGACGGGTGATTTCTGCATTTCTGCTTGAGGTACCGGTTTCATCTCACTAGGGAGTGCCTAACAGTGGGTGCAGGACAGTCGGTGAAGTGCACTGTGTGCGAGCCGAAGCAGGGCGAGGCATTGCCTCACTGGGGAAGTGCAAGGGGTCAGGGAGTTCCCTTTCCTAGTCAAAGAAAGGGGAAACAGACGGCACCTGGAATATCGGGTCAGTCCCATCCTAATACTGCGCTTTTCCAACGGGCCTGGAAAACGGCACACTAGGAGATTGTGTCCCGCACCTGGCTCGGAGGGTCCTATGCCCACGGAGTCTCGCTGATTGCTAGCACAGCAGTCTGAGATCAAGCTGCAAGGCCGCAGCGAGGCTGGGGGAGGGGTGCGCGCCATTGCCCAGGCTTGCTTAGGTAAACAAAGCAGCCAGGAAGCTCGAACTGGGTGGAGCCCACCACAGCTCAAGGAGGCCTGCCTGCCTCTGTAGGCTCCACCTCTGGGGGCAGGGCACAGACAAACAAAAACTCAGCAAGAACCTCCACAGACTTAAATGCCCCTGTCTGACAGCTTTGAAGAGAGTAGTGGTTCTCCCAGCACACAGCTGGAGATCTGAGAATGGACAGACTGCCCCTAAAGTGGGTCCCTCACCCCTGAGCAGCCTAACTGGGAGGCACCCCCCCAGTAGGGACAGACTGACACCTCATTCAGCCAGGTACTCCTCTGAGACAAAACTTTCAGAGGAACTATCAGACAGCTGAATTTGTGGTCTCACGAAAGTCTGCTGTTCTGCAGCCACCGCTGCTGACACCCAGCCAAACAGGGTCTGGAGTGGACCTCTAGTAAACTCCAACAGACCTGCAGCTGAGGGTCCTGTCTGGTAGAAGGAAAACTAACAAACAGAAAGGACATCCACACCAAAAACCTATCTGTACATCACCATCATCAAAGACAAAAAGTAGATAAAACCACAAAGATGGGGAAAAAACAGAGCAGAAAAACTGGAAACTCTAAAAAACAGAGCACCTCTCCTCCTCCAAAGGAACGCAGTTCCTCACCAGCAACGGAACAAAGCTGGATGGAAGATGACTATGACGAGTTGAGAGAAGAAGTCTTCAGACAATCAAACTACTCTGAGCTACGAGAGGAAATTCAAAACAATAGCAAAGAAGTTAAAAACTTTGAAAAAAAATTAGAAGAATGGATAACTAGAATAACCAATGGAGAGAAGGGCTTAAAGGAGCTGATGCAGCTGAAAGCCAAGTTTCCAGAACTACGCGAAGATTGCAGAAGCCTCAGTAGCAGATGCGATCAACTGGAAGAAAGGGTATCGCTGATGGAAGATGAAATGAATGAAATGAAGAGAGAAGGGAAGTTTAGAGAAAAAAGAATAAAAAGAAATGAACAAAGCCTCCCAGAAATTTGGGACTATGTGAAAAGACCAAACCTACGTCTGATTGGCGTACCTGAAAATGATGGGGAGAATGGAACCAAGTTGGAAAACATTCTGCAAGATATTATCCAGGAGGACTTCCCCAATCTAGCAAGGCAGGCCAGCATTCAGATTCAGGAAATACAGAGAACGCCACAAAGATACTCCTCGAGAAGAGCAACTCCAAGACACGTAATTGTCAGATTCACCAAAGTTGAAATGAAGGAAAAAATGTTAAGGGCAGCCAGAGAGAAAGGTCGGGTTACCCACAAAGGGAAGCCCATCAGACTAACAGTTGATCTCTCAGCAGAAACTCTACAAGCCAGAAGAGAGTGGGGGCCGATATTCAACATTCTTAAAGAAAAGAATTTTCAACCCAGAATTTCCTATCCCGCCAAACTAAGCTTCATAAGTCAAGGAGAAATAAAATACTTTACAGACAAGCAAACGCTGAGTGATTTTGTCACCACAAGGCCTGCCCTAAAAGAGCTCCTGAAGGAAGCACTAAACATGGAAAGGAACAACCGGTACCAGCCACTGCAAAAACACGCCAAATTGTAAAGACCATCGAGGCTAGGAAGAAACTATGGTAACTAACGAGCAAAATAACCAACTAACATCATAATGACAGGATCAGATTCACACATGACAATATTAATGTTAAATGTAAATGGGCTAAATGCTCCAATCAAAAGACACAGACTGGCAAACTGGATAAGGAGTCAGGACCCATCAGTGTGCTGTATTCAGGAAACCCATCTCACGTGCAGAGACACACATAGACTCAAAATAAAGGGATGGAGGAAGATCTACCAAGCAAATGGAAAACAAAAAAAGGCAGGGGTTGCAATCCTAGTCTCTGATAAAATAGACTTTAAACCAACAAAGATCAAAAGAGACAAAGAAGGCCATTACATAATGGTAAAGGGATCAATTCAACAAGAGGAGCTAACTATCCTAAATATATATGCACCCAACACAGGAGCACCCAGATTCATAAAGCAAGTCCTCAGTGACCTACAAAGGGACTTAAACTCCCACACAATAATAATGGGAGATTTTAACACCCCACTGTCAACATTAGACAGATCAACGAGACAGAAAGTTAACAAGGATATCCAGGAATTGAACTCAGCTCTACATAAAGTGGACCTAATAGACATCTACAGAACTCTCCACCCCAAGTCAACAGAATATACATTTTTTTCAGCACCACACCACCTATTCCAAAATTGACCACATAGTTGGAAGTAAAGCTCTCCTCAGCAAATGTAAAAGAATAGACATTATAACAAACTGTCTCTCAGACCACAGTGCAATCAAACTAGAACTCAGGATTAAGAAACTCACTCAAAACCGCTCAACTACATGGAAACTGAACAACCTGCTCCTGAATGACTATTGGGTACATAATGAAATGAAGGCAGAAATAAAGATGTTCTTTGAAACCAACGAGAACAAAGACACAACGTACAAGAATCTCTGGGACACGTTCAAAGCAGTGTGTAGAGGGAAATTTATAGCACTAAATGCCCACAAGAGAAAGCAGGAAAGATCCAAAATTGACACCCTAACATCACAATTAAAAGAACTAGAAAAGCAAGAGCAAACACATTCAAAAGCTAGCAGAAGGCTAGAAATAACTAAAATCAGAGCAGAACTGAAGGAAATAGAGACACAAAAAACCCTTCAAAAAATTAATGAATCCGGGAGCTGGTTTTTTGAAAAGATCAACAAAATTGATAGACCGCTAGCAAGACTAATAAAGAAGAAAAGAGAGAAGAATCAAATAGATGCAATAAAAAACGAAAAAGGGGATATCACCACCGATCCCACAGAAATACAATCTACCATCAGAGAATACTACAAACACCTCTATGCAAATAAACTAGAAAATCTAGCAGAAATGGATAAATTCCTCGACAAATATACCCTCCCAAGACTAAACCAGGAAGAAGTTGAATCTGTGAATAGACCAATAACAGGTTCTGAAATTGTGGCAATAATCAATAGCTTACCAACCAAAAAGAGTCCAGGACCTGATGGATTCACAGCTGAATTCTACCAGAGGTACAAGGAGGAACTGGTACCATTCCTTCTGAAACTATTCCAATCGATAGAAGAAGAGGGAATCCTCCCTAACACTTTTTACGAAGCCAGCATCGTCCTGATACCAAAGCCTGGCAGAGACATAACCAAAAAAGAGAATTTCAGACCAATATCCTTGATGAACATTGATGCAAAAATCCTCAATAAAATATTGGCAAACCAAATCCAGCAGCACATCAAAAAGCTTATCCACCATAATCAAGTGGGCTTCATCCCTGGGATGCAAGGCTGGTTCAACATACACAAATCAATAAATGTAATCCAGCATATAAACAGAACCAAAGACAAAAACCACATGATTATCTCAATAGATGCAGAAAAGGCCTTTGACAAAATTCAACAACCCTTCATGCTAAAAACTCTCAATAAATTAGGTATTGATGGGACGTATCTCAAAATAATAAGAGCTATCTACGACAAACCCACAGCCAATATCATACTGAATGGGCAAAAACTGGAAGCATTCCCTCTGAAAACTGGCACAAGACAGGGATGCCCTCTCTCACCACTCCTATTCAACATAGTGCTGGAAGTTCTGGCCAGAGCAATCAGGCAGGAGAAGGAAATAAAGAGTATTCAATTAGGAAAAGAGGAAGTCAAATTGTCCCTGTTTGCAGATGACATGATTGTATATCTAGAAAACCCCATTGTCTCAGCCCAAAATCTCCTTAAGCTGATTAGCAACTTCAGCAAAGTCTCAGGATACAAAATTAATGTACAAAAATCACAAGCATTCTTGTACACCAATAACAGACAAACAGAGAGCCAAATCGTGAGTGAACTCCCATTCACAATTGCTTCAAAGAGAATAAAATACCTAGGAATCCAAATTACAAGGGATGTGAAGGACCTCTTCAAGGAGAACTACAAACCACTGCTCAATGAAATAAAAGAGGATACAAACAAATGGAAGAACATTCCATGCTCATGGGTTGGAAGAATCAATATCGTAAAAATGGCCATACTGCCCAAGGTAATTTATAGATTCAATGCCATCCCCATCAAGCTACCAATGACTTTCTTCACAGAATTGGAAAAAACTACTTTAAAGTTCATATGGAACCAAAAAAGAGCCCGCATCACCAAGTCAATCCTAAGCCAAAAGAACAAAGCTGGAGGCATCACACTACCTGACTTTAAACTATACTACAAGGCTACAGTAACCAAAACAGCATGGTACTGGTACCACAACAGAGACATAGATCAATGGAACAGAACAGAGCCCTCAGAAATGATGCTGCATATCTACAACTATCTGATCTTTGACAAAGCTGACAAAAACAAGAAATGGGGTAAGGATTCCCTATTTAATAAATGGTGCTGGGAAAACTGGCTAGCCATATGTAGGAAGCTGAAACTGGATCCCTTCCTTACACCTTATATAAAAATTAATTCCAGATGGATTAAAGACTTATATGTTAGACCTAAAACCATTAAAATCCTACAAGAAAACCTAGGCAATACCATTCAGGATATAGGCATGGGCAAGGACTTCATGTCTAAAACACCAAAAGCAATGGCAACAAAAGGCAAAATTGACAAACGGGATCTCATTAAACTAAAGAGCTTCTGCCCAGCAAAAGAAACTACCATCAGAGTGAACAGGCAACCTACAGAATGGGAGAAAATCTTTGCAACCTACTCATCTGACAAAGGGCTAATATCCAGAATCTACAATGAGCTCAAACAAATTTACAAGAAAAAAACAAACAACCCCATCAAAAAGTGGGCAAAGGACATGAACAGACACTTCTCAAAAGAAGACATTTATGCAGCCAAAAAACACATGAAGAAATGCTCATCATCACTGGCCATCAGAGAAATGCAAATCAAAACCACAGTGAGATACCATCTCACACCAGTTAGAATGGCCATCATTAAAAAATCAGGAAACAACAGGTGCTGGAGAGGATGTGGAGAAATAGGAACACTTTTACACTGTTGGTGGGACTGTCAACTAGTTCAACCATTGTGGAAGTCAGTGTGGCGATTCCTCAGGGATCTAGAACTAGAAATACCATTTGACCCAGCCATCCCATTACTGGGTATATACCCAAAGGACTATAAATCATGCTGGTATAAAGACACATGCACACGTATGTTTATCGCGGCACTATTCACAATAGCGAAGACTCGGAACCAACCCAAATGTCCAACAACGATAGACTGGATTAAGAAAATGTGGCACATATACACCATGGAATATTATGCAGCCGTAAAATGATGAGTTCGTGTCCTTTGTAGGGACATGGATGAAACTGGAAAACATCATTCTCAGTAAAGTATCGCAAGGACAAAAAACCAAACACCGCATGTTCTCACTCATAGGTGGGAATTGAACAATGAGAACTCATGGACACAGGAAGGGGAACATCACGCTCCGGGGACTGTTGTGGGGTGGGGGGAGGGGGGAGGGACAGCATTAGGAGATACATCTAATGCTAAATGATGAGTTAATGGGTGCAGGAAATCAACATGGCACATGGATACATATGTAACAAACCTGCACATTGTGCACATGTACCCTAAAACCCTAAAGTATAATAATAAAAAAAAAATTACTTTTCTAATCTGTACTAGATTTTTGCTTAATGGTAAATAAAATGATAAATAGTTTCATGTAAAAAAAAAAAAAAAGACTGTAAGAAATACATCTCTGTTGTCTCAGTCACACAGTCTAGGTGTTTTGTTGTGGCAGCCCGAGCTGACTAATACATTTTTACAGCTATTAGGTTGGTGCAAAAGTAGTTGCAGTCGTTGCCATTGAAAGCAATGGCAAAAACCGTGATTATTTTTGCACTAACCTGATAGAAAGTAGCTGAGATAGCATTCAGTCTCTTCAGGCCCAATGCAAGAGTCCATGTCTCCCTCTTTGTCTCACTGGAAAATAAGAGCATGGGCTCAATCCGTGGGCATCGCACAGGTAATAATGCAGACTCATGAAAAATTCTGAACATTGCCCAAAGCTCTGCAGCAGGTGCATGTATACAGCATGGTCTCACAGGTGAGCAAAAGCAACAGCCAGCTCACTATGCAATTTGTCAGGTAGGACGCTGTCAGTTAACAGTAACAGAACAGCCAAATAAACATGACTTAAACAATAGTGTTTTATGTGCTTTTTTTTTTTTCAACAATAAGCTGCCCAGAAGCAGGTTGTCCCAGTACTGACTCAGCCAGTACTGACTGAGCATCTTGACAATGTCATCAAGGACTCAAGTATTCTCCTATCTTGGAGCTGTCTTTCCTGGTGTTAAATCATATCGCCATACGTGGTCCCAAGATAGCAATGGCAAAAGCAAAAGGGAGGCACAAGTGCTTTGGCTTTGTGTGTGTGTGAGTGTGTGTGTGTGTGTTTTTAATCTATTTTTATCATGGAGTGAGGAGGAATATTTTCTAGAAGTCTCCTCCAAACATGGGAAACTTCTCTTTATGTCTCATTGGCTCAAACAGATTCACATAGGCAAGCTGGAGAGTAAGGGCCCAGTATCTTCATTCCTGTCGTTGGAAGAAGGGGGGTCTGCTAGGGACAAAGAAGAGGGAGGAGAATTGTTGTTGGCAATCCACAGTGTCTGCTACAGAAGCTCAATTTAATAGAGTGTTTTATTGCCGTTTGCTGCTTCCCACTTATTGTCTGTTGATTTATACACATCTATGATTAATTTAGGAAGCAAAAAAATTGCTTATTACTCTTTAAGAAAGAAAATTTGTTTGACGGAACACTCTCAAAGCTGAGAGTCAATCATTTATTCGAAATGCAAAAAAACATTTACTGAGAACCTACTTTATGCCATGCTAGGTACTGTAGACAGAGAGATGAAAATAATTTTTCATATAGATAATAATAATAATGGGTTCCTTTGTGTTAGAAGAGTTACAACAACCTCTTACTTTATTAGCTCTCTTCACCTCTAGGGATGACGGATCAGTACTTATCCTAAACCACTGCACTGTCCCCATTCTGCCTCAGACAAGACATGAGCTGGAAAGACTAAAATGTTGGGCAATGCATGCATGCAGGGTTTATCTCCAGGGAATTTATGAGCCAAAGCAGACAAACACCATGAGGTTGTAATTCTAGGAAACATCACATTTGCTGGTTTATTTCACAGCAAGTCCTACATTTCATAGGTCATAGCATCCTGGGTTTTCCACTGGAGGATCTACATAATTTTAAGACTTCTTATCATCCCAGAGTTTACATTCCATGCAGGAAGCGGAATCCCACACCTGTGATCCCCTGACAATAGTCCAGGTCCCAGGTGTCATGAGCGATTCAAGCAGAGGGAGTGGTTACTGGAGAAGCAAGCTGGCCTTGCAAGGCCTGGGAAGGGTGTGGGCAGAGCAGGGGTTCAGGCCCTTTCACCTGAGAGCTGGCTGCAAACAAGGCTTAGAGAGGAGAATGAACAACAGCAACAAGAGTAATAGTAAAAACTGCTCTGCAAGAGCACTCAGTATGAGTTCCACTCTAAATTATTTAACCCTTACTTCAACCTTGTAAGACAACTAAGGTACAGAAAGATTTAGAAACTTACTAGAAAGCAAGGGAAATGGGTTTTAAGCCAACATTTACCTGCCTCCAGAACTTTAACCAACACATTGGGATAACATGAGTGCACCTGTTGGCCCGGAATGAACTGTTCACATACATGTGGTGGAAGTTAGGCCAGGAAAAGAATTTGGGTCAGATTGTCATTTATTTGAGGGGTGGCCATGAACTTCTTGAGAGTAGGCATTGTGTTTCATTCAATGTTTATTCCTAATGCCTGGTATATAACAGGTGACTGATAGGTGTTTATTAATGAATGAATGGACGGAAAGATGTATACGATTTAGATCCATGGAAAGTCAAATTATGGAGTTTGGACTTCAACCTTTGGTTAATGGGGAGTCAGGAAAGTTTTCTTGAGGAGGAGACAGGAGAATAGCACTGTTTCAGGATTGAGTTTCCAGTAATATGTAAAATTTTCATTCCCATGTCCTATAAGGCACAGCTGATTTGATTGCATTCCACATGGGGAGTCCTGGGTCATCCCAGCCAGCTCTGCCTAGGTTTGTGATCTCTGCCTGCAGGTCCGAAGAGGTAGAGGAGTCTGGAATAGGCAATAGGGAAATCTGGGAGCCAAGAAGTGTAGCCAAATTCATCCTCCTCTGATATCTTTGCTGCCTGCCATGCATGAGTCCACCCAGACCCCCCTGATGGCATTGACTTGGGGATGCTCTCCTGGTCCCAACTCCCATTTGCCACCTGGGTCTAATGGCTTCACTGTAAATTCCCTTCAGATCTAGCTTTTGCCCCCCTGCCTGTTCCTTGGGCTTAGCTGTTTAAACTCCTCCCCATTCCTCACACAATCTTAGCCACTTCTTTGGAAAGGCTGTCTTTGTTTTGTTTGAAGCATTCCCAGAGTTGTGAAATGTGTGCCTTCTCCTTCGTCCTGGCCTGGCTGTCAGAAACAATGATAGGACTCTTAATGTCTTGGTGCTTTAAAATGGATATGGATATTTCATTTGCTTGCTTTTTTATATTACCTTTGAAGTCCTGAAAGACAGATACCCTCTTCTCACATTGTACTCAGATTTCCATTAGTAATAAAATACAATTTAATTGATCCAAACTGGGACGCACTTGTGGAATGGAAACATACACACACACACACACACACACACACACACACACACACACACACACTGGCTTTAATTTATCATTTAGTCCTGATTCTGCAGTTGAGGGAAAAGGAGCATGACTTTTGAGTGTGCCAAGCTGTATGTAATTTTTGAAGGCAATGTACAAATTAAAAATAAGTTGCCAGCCTTCATGAGTTTTTGCATGTTCAGACACTTGATCGTGGGCAGTTAGGTGTATCTGGTGTTTCAGTGAGGCATGGAAGAAGGATGGAAGAGAAAACATGGGGTTGTTAGCAAGGCCAGTGTTTGAGGAGCTAAGAAAATTCTCACTTTCTTAAATTGGTAAAGTTACTGGCAATATTTTGCTTCCAGAAAAGGAAGATGAGGAAGCTAACATTTCTTTTTTTTTTTTTTTATAGTTTTATTTTTTTTATTTTTTTCCAGAAACAAAGAAAATATTTTATTATACTTTAGGGTTTTAGGGTACATGTGCACAATGTGTAGGTTTGTTACATATGTATCCATGTGCCATGTTGATTTCCTGCACCCATTAACTCGTCATTTAGCATTAGATGTATCTCCTAATGCTGTCCCTCCCCCCTCCCCCCACCCCACAACAGTCCCCGGAGCGTGATGTTCCCCTTCCTGTGTCCATGAGTTCTCATTGTTCAATTCCCACCTATGAGTGAGAACATGCGGTGTTTGGTTTTTTGTCCTTGCGATACTTTACTGAGAATGATGTTTTCCAGTTTCATCCATGTCCCTACAAAGGACACGAACTCATCATTTTTTATGGCTGCATAGTATTCCATGGTGTATATGTGCCACATTTTCTTAATCCAGTCTATTGTTGTTGGACATTTGGGTTGGTTCCAACTCTTTGCTATTGTGAATAGTGCCGCAATAAACATACGTGTGCATGTGTCTTTATAGCAGCATGATTTATAGTCCTTTGGGTATATACCCAGTAATGGGATGGCTGGGTCAAATGGTATTTCTAGTTCTAGATCCCTGAGGAATCGCCACACCGACTTCCACAATGGTTGAACTAGTTGACAGTCCCACCAACAGTGTAAAAGTGTTCCTATTTCTCCACATCCTCTCCAGCACCTGCTGTTTCCTGATTTTTTAATGATGGCCATTCTAACTGGTGTGAGATGGTATCTCACTGTGGTTTTGATTTGCATTTCTCTGATGGCCAGTGATGATGAGCATTTCTTCATGTGTTTTTTGGCTGCATAAATGTCTTCTTTTGAGAAGTGTCTGTTCATGTCCTCTGCCCACTTTTTGATGGGGTTGTTTGTTTAAAGGCCTTTGACAAAATTCAACAACCCTTCATGCTAAAAACCCTCAATAAATTAGGTATTGATAGGACGTATCTCAAAATAATAAGAGCTATCTACAACAAACCCACAGCCAATATCATACTGAATGGGCAAAAACTGGAAGCATTCCCTCTGAAAACTGGCACAAGACAGGGATGCCCTCTCTCACCGCTCCTATTCAACATAGTGCTGGAAGTTCTGGCCAGAGCAATCAGGCAGGAGAAGGAAATAAAAGGTATTCAGTTAGGAAAAGAGGAAGTCAAATTGTCCCTGTTTGCAGATGACATGATTGTATATCTAGAAAACCCCATTGTCTCAGCCCAAAATCCCCTTAAGCTGATTAGCAACTTCAGCAAAGTCTCAGGATACAAAATTAATGTACAAAAATCACAAGCATTCTTGTACACCAATAACAGACAAACAGAGAGCCAAATCGTGAGTGAACTCCCATTCACAATTGCTTCAAAGAGAATAAAATACCTAGGAATCCAACTTACAAGGGATGTGAAGGACCTCTTCAAGGAGAACTACAAACCACTGCTCAATGAAATAAAAGAGGATACAAACAAATGGAAGAACATTCCATGCTCATGGGTTGGAAGAATCAATATCGTGAAAATGGCCATACTGCCCAAGGTAATTTATAGATTCAATGCCATCCCCATCAAGCTACCAATGACTTTCTTCACAGAATTGGAAAAAACTACTTTAAAGTTCATATGGAACCAAAAAAGAGCCCACATCGCCAAGTCAATCCTAAGCCAAAAGAACAAAGCTGGAGGCATCACGCTACCTGACTTCAAACTACACTACAAGGCTACAGTAACCAAAACAGCATGGTACTGGTACCACCACAGAGACATAGATCAATGGAACAGAACAGAGCCCTCAGAAATGATGCCGCATAGCTCCAACTATCTGATCTTTGACAAAGCTGACAAAAACAAGAAATGGGGAAAGGATTCCCTATTTAATAAATGGTGCTGGGAAAACTGGCTAGCCATATGTAGAAAGCTGCAACTGGATCCCTTCCTTACACCTTATACCAAAATTAATTCAAGATGGATTAAAGACTTATATGTTAGACCTAAAACCATTAAAATCCTACAAGAAAACCTAGGCAATACCATTCAGGACATAGGCGTGGGCAAGGACTTCATGTCTAAAACACCAAAAGCAATGGCAACAAAAGCCAAAATCGACAAATGGGATCTCATTAAACTAAAGAGCTTCTGCACAGCAAAAGAAACTATCATCAGAGTGAACAGGCAACCTACACAATGGGAGAAAATTTTTGCAACCTACTCATCTGACAAAGGGCTAATATCCGGAAGCTAACATTTCTTGAGCAGGTACTTGACAAAATAATTTGCCTGCAAATTCCAAGTTCCAGGGAATCTGTCCTGTTCACTATTTTCCTCTCAGAGCCTCCACACATGTGAAGGCCCCCTTCACAGGGAGCAGGAAGTCATCCTTCTGTAGCATTAGCCCACTGGCCAGTACCAGAATAGGGTTGCAGGGGCAAAGACAAGCCAGTGTCCTAGAAAGAGGCAGATGTCAAAAGCAACTAAGCCAGGTTGGTCCTCATGATCACCCCACCTTCTACCCCACCCACCATCCAGATGTACCTGGGCTTGCCTGAGAGATTTCAGTGGGCCGGGGCCCCCGCAGGGGCAGCTGCTCAGAATCTGACTAAAGGGTGGGCTTTTTTCGGCTAATCGAGGTACAGGGTATGTAAATGGTTGAGATATGGAGTAGGGGCAAGGGTTTCAGACAATAGGGTGAGGAGAGAGAGAGAGGACAGCTGCTTTAGGGAAGGGAAATTTGAGGGAAAAAATGCTTAAGGGAGAAATTCAGAAATTTGGGTATTGATATATGTGATTTATTTCCATTCTTTGTAACCTTAAATAGCCTTCAGGAAGAATATTTTTGAAGAAATCTACCTCTCTCTTCCAGATTTTAGGAGTTGATGTATGATGTGGCAGAGAGGGGGTAGTTTTGAGAATGTGTATGTGTGTGTTTGTGAGTATGTCGGTTTGTGTTTTGATGCTTACATATTGAGAACAGACTGAAGTATATACACTGGGGCAACCCAAGAGGTTTTAGCTAATCCAGGTTACAGCATTTTACAGAGCTCAGAGTCCTTTAAAATGGCACAGGATGAAGGTGGTCAAGGGAAAGCCATAACTTCCTCATCCTACTGTACCCAATTCTGAGGACTCTGTTCCTAAACACGTTCTTGGATGAGAATCCCAGGGTAACAATGAAAGTTCCTAACAGGAGGGTATGAGGGTGCTGACAACAAGGTGACCGTAAAGATTCTGACAAGTATCTCTCACATGACTTTAAAAAATGGGGACCAGGACACTCACTAAATAGAGAAAATGCAAGGGATGTTTTTGCACATTCTAAGTGAATGATAAGGGATGTTGTACAACTGATATCCATTTACCATTTCTTATTCCTAAGTAATTTTTGTTCCCTGGAGCTTGAAAGAGATGCTTGACAAGGTTTTATAAAATGCAGGTTGAAAAAGCACAGCTTGCAGAGTGATTAAAATGCATCCTTATTGGCCGGGCGCGGTGGCTCACGCTTGTAATCCCAGCACTTTGGGAGGCCGAGGCAGGTGGATCACGAGGTCAGGAGATCGAGACCACGGTGAAACCCCGTCTCTACTAAAAATACAAAAAATTAGCCGGGCGTGGTGGCGGGCGCCTGTAGTCCCAGCTACTCGGGAGGCTGAGGCAGGAGAATGGCGAGAACCCGGGAGGCGGAGCTTGCAGTGAGCCGAGATTGCGCCACTGCACTCCAGCCTGGGCGACAGAGCGAGACTCCGCCTCAAAAAAAAAAAAAAAAAAAAAAATGCATCCTTATTGCGTTCTCCTGCCATCTATTTAATATGTATTCAAACTTCTCCTGCCCTTGGATGAAAGTAAGGCAAGTCCATGACTTGTCTGGTGACTCAGGTAACTGGTGGTTCTACAGTCATTTTAAGTCTCCACCACTGCCTTGATTCAGTAATTGAGTGCTCAAAGAATTAGCCCTATATCTCAACCAGATTTGATAGTGAGTCTTCCTCCTTTCCCCACATCAGGTGTCTTTAGGCTAAAAGCCTGTGGAGGGAATGGTGGAGACCTGGGGATTGGCTTCTCCGTTTCTCAGTTTTTGCTTCTACAGTCCCCTGAACCCCAGCTTCTCAGCACCTTATGACCCCTTGAGGATTGGAGGAGAGGGAGAAGAGGTAAGAGAACAGCACAAGTCCCTTGCAAATACCACCATCATCAGCAACCCTAGCACCCGAGGACCTAGTGGAGGCCTGGGCGTTCTTGAGCGCTTCATGAATCCTACCACTGGGACTCCCCTGACATTCCCCCAACCTAGATGGAAGCAACTTGTCTTGGATGGATGCTTCACCTCCTCCCTCAGATTCTAGGAATCCAGGTTGTTCATGATGGATCCCACCCCTACTTGGGGCAGCCCTATTAATTGGAATGTCCCCATCCTGGCTTTCTCTCAACCCATCTCATTCCCATACTGACTCATGGAAAACATTCCCATGTTCCTTGTTCCAAAAAACAATGGATCCCCATGCAGCAGGTGCCCTGGGTTTTACCCCCAAAATGGCACATCAGCCCTCCTCCACCCACTGCATTTCCTGGTTAGCCGTTAGATCTCAGTTGCAGGGAACACATTCCAAAGCTCTTGGTGTGACCCCATGGAAGACTCACCACACTTGAGGTGACACCCATAAATACAATTTCATCTCTGAGGAAATCTCCTCAGCAATTTTCCTTCTTTCATTCCCTTAACACTCTTTAAAACCACAACAAGGGCTGGGTATGATGGCTCACACCTCTAATCCCAGCACTTTGGGAGGCCAAGGCGGGTGAATCACTTGAGGTCAGGAGTTTGAGACCAGCCTGTCCAACATGGTGAAATCCTGTCTCTACCAAAAACACAAAAATTAGCTGGGTGTGGTGGCACATGCCTGTAATCCCAGCTACTTGGGATGCTGAGACAGGAGAATCGCTTGAACCTGGGAGACGAAGGTTGCAGTGAGTCCAGGTTGCACCACTGCACTCCAGCCTGGGCAACAGAGTGAGAATATGTCTCAAAAAAAAAAAAAAAAAAAAGGAAAAGAAAAGAAAAAAAACCACAACGAGGAAGAGGAGCCTACTGCTTGGGCAGGTGCTCTGAGATTTCCTTCGTAAATTCCGTATGTGGAGACCTGGATCTGAATCTCTCATCTCTTACCTCCTGGTGCTTATCATGAGGCTTACCATGAGCCTCCAGTTTCAACATTCTGTTACAAATTTGATTCAAGATTATTTGTGTGCCAAGAGAAACTTTAATTTTTTCTCCCTTTGGTTTCCCATCCAAATGTTCTGTGCCTTTGTGGTTTTATGACTCAGACTCTAAGACACACTAAGTCACAAGATGGAATGACTCACACCTGGTCTGTACTCTCTCTAAAGCTCTAAAAACAGGATGGCTATATTGAACTAAGTCTGAGAATTCTAGAATTCTAGGTAAAGAAGATTTAGAATGGAGAGAGGTTTTTTATACTGAGAATTAAAGGAAGAGACCTCTGCATTATTCTGGGAATATGGTAGCTATAACCAGGTAAAAGTACCTGAAAAATGAAGGTGAGATACGGTAACATCTACTTGGGCATCTACTATATCCTAAGGTGAATTGCTGTGTGCCTCATATACTTAATTATCATTGAATTATTAAGATTATCACTTAATCTTTAAAACAAACATGCTTGTCCCCTAGCTAGCCTTCATTAAACACCCCCATCCTCAACCTTATTGCTGAGGATATTTTAAAGAATTAAGGTTAAGCTGTCAATGTTTGACTTACTTCCTGTGCTTTCTCTTCATCAACCCTCTCCTGATGACCCAGATCTGGGCACCAGAAGAATGGAAGAGCTGTTGGGGTAATGTGGATGTAAGCAATCTAGGAAGAGTCTCCTTTCAAATCACAGCATCAGCTCAGCCTGGATGATGGCAGAGACGATTAATTACGTCCCTCCTACCTTTTCCAAATAAAGTATATTTTAAGTTAGTCAAGTGAACAATCTGGAACTCAAGTTTCTTTTAACATATTTAATTCTGGCAGCTCTACTGAGTGCCTGCAGTGCTGGCCGTTGAGTGCCTGCAGTGCTGGACAGGAGCTGAGTGTCAGGAGGGATTACAGATAGGAGTCCTGTATCTGTAGTCCTGCCCTCCAGGCATTCATTTGAAGGGGACCAGACAGTGTTCACATCAGTCCCTCAGATCCAGGTATGACAAAGGCCCTTGTGAGGGTAGGTGCCTAGAGCAACATGGGCCCAGAGGAGGAAGCTGCTGAGGAGAGGTTGGAAGGGAGATTCACCAAGGGGAGCTTGGAGTTGGAGAAGAGGTTGGGATTCAGAATCAAGGATTGTACATGAGGGTTTGAGTATGAGGGTTCTGGGCTCACTTTCCAATTATTCCTGAACTAGCTAAGGGCACAAAAGGGAAAGCCAGAGAGTTGCTACCCCTGAAACACATCCCCTTGTGTCTCGGGGACTTGGGCATTAATTAGCCTGGCACAATGGAGAGGGTGTGGAATGTTTAAACACCTTGATCTTAGCTTCGACTCTGCTGCCAATCTGTCTTGTGATGTCACACAAACACATTTTTTACTCTAAGCCTTCAGTGTCCCTTGAGCTCTCAGCAACCTGCAAGGCAGGCAAGTCAGGATTTATCTTCCTCATCTTGTGCAGAAAACAAAACTCAGAGTCAGGGAAGTGAGGAAGGAATGCTCCGATTTGAGCTTTACAGTTGCCCTGCAAGGTGAGCTGTCATCCTCAGCCTCATTTCACAGATAAAGCAACATACTAGAAAGATTAAGTTATTTTCCCCAAACTTGTGCAGCTGGCTTAGGTGAAAGCAGGTGTTTCCAGCTATGCTGGCCTGCCTACAGACAGTGTGTTCTTCCACTTCTGCTTACACATTTGGAGCACAAAACCTGGGGTGTGATTTTCAGAAAACGTGAAACATCACCTGTTCCAGAATGAAGACTTTTCATGCTTTAAAAAATCTGTAAGGCATTCTGCCTCCTGTGGCTAATCTCCAGCTCTGAGGCAATGTCACCAGTGGAGTATCATGGAAAAGACCATCGAACTTTGTGTCCCCATGCCTTTGAGAAACCATTTTTTCCCTTTCTAAAGCAAATTAAATATGCCATCAGTGAAGCCTAATTGAATAACCCTTTGAAAATGAAGCTCTGGCCCTCATTAAAGTGAAAGCCACTCATTACCTTGTCTGTCATCATCTGGGGAAGTGTCCCATGACCTACCATACCCTGATTCACCCCAAAGCCTATAATCAAAGCCATCTTGTGCTATTATTCTTCCAAACTCTTTCTTCTTCAAATACTATTACATTTATAAAATCTTGAGTAAAATGACTTTGATCTAGTATCCCAATATAGAAAAACATCATTAATTTAGGTGTCATTAATTCATACAATGTGGAAATCTAGGCTTTAAGTGAACTGCATTTGCTTTTCTACTTTGTAGTTTTCTAAAAGCCTAATGCTTGCAGTTACATGAACTCATTTCATGTCTACCAAGTTCTGCTGGCACTTACTCCCAACTTTCCTTCAAATTGGTCCCTCTTATCTCCCTCTTTAATTGTTTCCTCAATAGTCCTGGCCACAATTGTGGTCCAGTTGCCCCAGACTCTAATTTTTCCAGGCCCAAATCAAGTCTACATAGAACAGTTGGGTGATTTGCAGAAAGACCACATTTGCTCCTCACACATCTCTGGGAAACTCCACTCTCTGCTGTCTACAAGTTGAAGTGTAATCCATCTCCTTTTCCAGGTTTTCAAGACCCTTTATGTCTCATACATGCTCCTCTTCTCTAGACCCCTCCCTCTTCACTATTATCCTTACTTGAACTCCACTCAAAACATATTCATCATCATACTTTCCCAAGATGACTTACTTTTTCTCATCCTGCGTATCTGCTCATGTTGTTCCTTTTGACTAAAAGTTGTCTCCTCTCCCACCTCTGGGAGACTGCTATTCATATTCTGGCTGGCCTCTGTTCATATCGGGGCAAACTCAGAACTGAACCGTAAAATCCTCTAGGCAGATTTGCCTGACCTCTTAGTCCTGAAGAGGAATGGTTCCTTTGTGTTCTCATGGTCTCTCATACTTCCCTGTTGTTGACCAATCACCCTGAACTATTTGCTGCTTATTAATTTGTCTATATTCCTTACGAGACCATAAACCTACAAGATTGGAATCACCCAGGTATCCTCAGAAAAATATCTGGTGCATGCAGATTCTCAGTCAACATTACATGAATAAACAAACAATTGAAGATAGGCATATTGATGATGAACTCTGCATGTAAGGAAACCACAGCTCAGTTTTAGTGATTTTAGTGATTTAACCCAACTGATTTATATTTTTCCTTCACACCATGCTGGATCCATCTCTGTGTCTCCAGCTGCACCAGAATAGTGCCTTGGGCACACTAGGTGCTCAGTCAATGTGTTTGGATGAATAATAGTGTGGGCCATGCTGGCTCTGGCTATGACCAGGTGGTTTTCTAGGGGCTGGAACCCAATGTGGCCAGGAAGCCAGCAGAGGGAGAGCTCAGTAGTCCCAGTGATCTAAAAGTGAGTCCTACTGCGTCCGTTTTTGTCTTCTCATCTGTAGTCACCTCGAGAAGGATCGGGAGGAAGTAAAAACAGCTGGGTGATCCCATTAACAACCAATAATCTGGGAATGCTGCTGAATTCGTTTGAAACTGAACTAGCAGTAACTCTGGATGGGTCCATTAACCTGCAGCCGAAATTAGATTATGTAGAAATAACATTAAATAAAGAGCCACAGTGCTCAGTTAATTGAGAGGCAAACTTGTAAATTGTAAGATCATTGTCTTTGAAAGGCAGACTAGTCCATCACCTCAAGACCCTTGGGGGCACTCACAAGTGTCCAGTTTGGGGTTCATTTTAGAGAAAACGCATTTTCTGTAGAGGCACTTTAGAAATCTATTTGTTGTAGAAAGAGTTTAAAATAAAAAAAATAATTACAAGCTTTGGAGTGAAATCGAGGTGAGGTAGATTTAAATCTTAGCTCTATTACACACTAGCTCTGTGACCTTAGAGAAGTGACTTCATTTCTCTGAGCCCCAACAGTCTTGCCTCTTAACTGGGGGTGATGGTGGTAATAATATGTATCTCTAAGTCTTGTGAGGGAGGCAGGCACATCTAAACATCACTGCAATACAAGGAAGGAACACACTGAGGGATGGTGTTATGGAAGCAACAAGGAGAACCTCACCTGACCAAGAGAGCCAAGAATGGTGCCTCGAAGAGATGCCAGCTGAGCTGAATTCTAGAGCATGAGCAGGTGCAACTGGATTAAGGGTGGGCCACTAGTACTTGTCTTGGAGACCATCTAGGTTTTGATCACTAAGAATACAAGGAGATGGAGGTCCATTTACTAATCAGAACTCCTCAAGGGTGGGGAGTTTACCCCATGTGAGTGAAGAAAGAGCTTTAGTAATGTGCTCACAGTGAGGGACAAGCATGAATAACTATGGCTGGTTTCCAGATTGCCTTGACTTAGTTTTGCACACATTTGAGTCCAGAAGAAACTCACTAGGTCTCGGCATAATGAAACCAAGCCTCTTGGTCATCAAATGCCCCTCAGAGCTCTCAGTCTCTCTAAACAAACACTGCACAAATTTTTAAACAACACTTCGAAAACAAGCAGCAGCAATCCTTTGGCCGGGTACAGTGGCTCACTCCTGTAATCCTAGCACTTTGGGAGGCCGAGGCTGGTGGATCACCTGAGGTCAGGAGTTCAATACCAGCTGGCCAACATGGTGAAACACTGTCTCTACTAAAAATACAAAACTTAGCCAGTTGTGGTGGTGGGTGCCTGTAATCCCAGCTACTTGGGAGGCTGAGGCTGGATAATTGCTTGAACCCAGGAGGCGGAGGCTGCAGTGAGCCAAGATCACACCATCACACTCCAGCCTGGGCAACAAGATCAAAACTCCATCTCAAAAAGAAAAAAAAAAAGAAGAGGAAATGAACCAAACTATTGGTCTGGAAGAAGGTTGCCCAGCTCCATGAGAAACAAAAGTTGCAGCTCTCTGAGCTCAGGCCTCTGGAACTGCGATCACATCCATCCCCACTTAAGGACAGGAACTGGCTCACTGGCTCAAGACAGCTGCCTGTCCTTACTGGTGGTCACTTCTACAGCCAAGTGCTCCCAGCCTCTTCAGTCACAGGACTTGATTTGGAAACCCATCACCACCCTGCCTGCCCCACTCTGGCTGTCAGGTTGTCAGGGCTCCTCTCTCCTTTCCGGCATAGCCCAGAACTGAGTACAGCAGACCAACAGGGGAGACTGGCCCAGAAGAACATGGGGTATTCCATGTTTCCAATGGGATGCTGTGCTCCTCTTCAGGGTGCCTAACTTTACAGTTCCTCCAGGACTTCACTCACACTCTGAGTACATAGAGGATCAGAAGGGGAAGTGGCATGTTTTAGTGGAAAAGACAGGCTGTGGCTCAGAAAATTGATTTAACCTTGGGTAAGGCACTTGACCATTCTTGGCCTCAGCCTCATAACTTTTACTTACCTGTAAAATAAGAGTTGTTGTGGGAATTAAGTGATAGAGGGCATGAAAAAGCTTGGCACCTTACCTAATGCATTGGATCAGCTCAAGAAATGTTAGGCTTCTTTCTCTCTTCTCCTTCCTTTCCTGCCTCCCTTCCTCCCACTCCTTCCTTCCTCTCTTCCTCCAGCCATGTCTCCCTCCCTCCCTCCCTTCCTTCTCTCCCCCCAAGCCTCCATATTTATTTCCTTCCTACTAAAATTTTCTTCCACATTCCCTCTCATCCAGTCCTCAATGAAGCCTGAGGACAGCTATCAGTGGTCACTCTCTTGGGCTTGAAATGGAACAGATCTTGTTGTTCCATCTCTTTCCAATAGAGCCAGTTTCTGCTGAGGACAGAACATTGTCTTCTTTTCTCCCTGCCTCAGGCAGATGGCAGGGAGTGTTGTGTGTTCCCACAAAGGAGCGTTCTGTCCCCGCTCCTGAGTCTCTCAGCGAGCCCTGTCATGGAAGGCATCCAGGAGAATGTGGAACTCTGCGCCCGCTTTCTCAGAACACACGAGCATCCACGACCCTCAGAATCACAGCATTGAGAGGTACCACAGGAATGGCCCCATGTTTGAATGGTCTGTGCACTAGGGACCGAGACCCTGAGGACAAGCCTGTGATTGGTGAGAAGTCCTGCACATTGCACACTGTGCTTCAGCTGATGGGGGCGGCAGGACTGATTGTCATTGTCCCTACTTTACAGACTAGAAAACTGAAGCTCAGACGGGCTTAGCAATTTTCTTCAAATTACACAGTAGTTAGGAGGTAGACAAAGTTTGCATGCCTGGTCTTGGGAATCCAAGTTCAGTGTTCTTTCATTATCATGTTTTGCCTCTGTATATTCAAAAAAAATGAATTTTCAACTGAATGTAGGTAAATAACCCAGGAATTTAATTATATTTTTTCCTTCTGGTTCTGGCTTTGGCTTAGCTTCTACCTGAGAATCAACCTCTCCCTGCAACAACTGTTTCTTCTTTCCTGACATTCTACATTTTTTTTTTTTTTTTTTTGAGACTGGTTATCACCCTGTCACCCAGGCTGGAGTGCAGTGGCTCACTGCAACCTCTGCCTCCTGGGCTCAAGTGATCCTCCCACCTCAGTCTCCCAAGCAGCTGGGACTATAGGCATGCACCACCATGTCTGCCTAATTTATTTTTGGTAGAGATGGGGTTTCACTATGTTGCCCAGGCTGGTCTTAAACTCCTGGGATGAGGCAATCCTCCTGCCTCAGCCTTCCAAAGTGCTGAGTTTATAGGCACAAGCCATCACGCCTGGTCACATTCTACATCTTTGTTCGGGGCTGCACTACGGACCCATTATTCATGCAAAACCTGGCAAGCATCCTGAACTCTTACTACTCCTAACCCACGCCCCACCCCCTGCCAGTCGCCAATGCTGTCCTTACCATGTACAATCAATGCCAGGACCCGTACCTTTGACTTAACAAATACCTCTTGCATCTGCCCCTCCTCCCTGTACCAACTGTGCCCCCATCCACTGCTCTGCCCCAGGCTCTTCCTCACCCAGTAAAGTGCAATGACCTCAAACAGTTTGCCTTTTAAGGTGTTTTCTGTAAATCTATGCTCCATGCACTGGTGAGAAGATCTTTCAACACCACAATGGATACGTTCAATGGCCACTCAGTTCCTCAAAGAAGCAACTATTTATGAAAAAATGTTTCTGAGCCAGGCATGGTGCCACAGTCTTTGCACGCAATAGCTCTAAATCACAAAGTAACTCTACAAAGGAAGCTTTGTTATCCCAGTTTCACAGCTGGAAAGTAGCAGAGCTAGACCTCCAACACAGATCTGTCTGATTGCACAACAGTGCTCTCTTCATACCCCACACAGCCTCCCAGATAAAATCTTGTCTCCCTAATATCAATTGCAGCCCCAGTCTCCTACCTCCAGACACCCCTCATGCCCTGCTTTCCAGACACATCCCCCTTCCTGAAGTTCACTCATCTCCCAACATGGTTTTGTGTTCCATGGCTCCATTTGTGTTCTTCCCTCTGCCTGGGATGCCTTCCTCTGTCCAACTGTCCCCCTAAGCACCACTCAGCCGCAAGACTAGGGTTAGAACCCAGGATTATCTCACTCGGATCTCTTCTCCTTTCCACTACAGAGCCCTGTCTCCCACATGGACAATTTTCACTTCATTCTAGGTTACGATGCTGTAATTGGCATGGACCAGGATGGAGAAATGCCTCCAGGGAATGCTTCAGTTGGTAGTTAATATAAAGGGATAGGTCTCTGTTGGCTTCTTGTGGAAAATTATTTCAAGGGTTGATTTTCAAATGTAAGGGAAACAGGACATTATTCCCTGGTCAGACTAATTACTGCACTCCTGAGTCATGCTGATGAGATGGCTTCAGAAAAACAACAGTTCTCCCACTGAGCCATAGGTCAAGGGGTTCTGGGTGTTTTCACAGAAGGTTATTGCTTTCAAGGGGGTTATTGATGGGCTGGAGTGTGAGGTTTCTTGAGGAATAAAACTATCACAATTAATCTGTTTAGAACTTCTCTGTGGGGAGGGAGTATTATTCCTCAGCAGTGAATGACTCAATGAAAAACAGAATATTTGTGGTACATGTGCTCCATGCTGTCAGGCTTGTCAATACCAAGTTTGAAGACAAAAAATAAAATAAAATAAACAGAAAAAAAGAAGGCTTTTTTTAAAAAGTGATTAAAGATGAAAGCTCTGGCTGCTGACCTAGACCTCTGTGAATTTAGAACCCAAGATGATCCCAGCTGTGTGATGGGGCAGCACCCTTAGTGTGGGAGCTGGGCTCTGTCCCTCACATGTGGGTACATTGTGAGACCTATATGGAGTCAGGGGACCTGAAGCTGGGTAGGGTCTGCAGCTGAGCTACTGGGGACTTTCTGGTGTCTGTTAGCCTCCCTAGGACCCACATTCGTTTTCTGTAAAATGAGGGGATTTGAGCCAATTCACTGTCTTCCTAATAATCACTGTTTTCTTGTAATCACACACCAGTGTTCCTTTTTTAAAAATTTTATTATTATACTTTAGGTTTTGGGGTACATGTGCACAATGTGCAGGTTTGTTACATATGTATCCATGTGCCATGTTGGTTTGCTGCACCCATTAACTGGTCATTTAGGATTAGGTGTATCTCCTAATGCTGTCCCTCCCTCCTACCCCCACCCCACAACAGTCCCCGGAGTGTGATGTTCCCCGTCCTGTGTCCATGAGTTCTCATTGTTCAACTCCCACCTATGAGTGAGAACATGAGGTGTTTGGTTTTTTGTTCTTGTGATAGTTTACTGAGAATGATGTTTTCCAGTTTCATCCATGTCCCTACAAAGGACATGAACTCATCATTTTTTTATGGCTGCATAGTATTCCATGGTGTATATGTGCCACATTTTCTTAATCCAGTCTATCATTGTTGTTGGACATTTGGGTTGGTTCCAAGTCTGCTATTGTGAATAGTGTCACAATAAACATACCTGTGCATGTGTCTTTATAGCAGCATGATTTATAGTCCTTTGGGTATATACTCAGTAATGGGATGGCTGGGTCAAATGGTATTTCTAGTTCTAGATCCCTGAGGAATCACCACACTGATTTCCACAATGGTTGAACTAGTTTACAGTCCCACCAACAGTGTAAAGGTGTTCCTATTTCTCCACATCTTCTCCAGCACCTGTTTTTCCTGACTTTTTAATGATGGCCATTCTAACTGATGTGAGACAATATCTCATTGTGGTTTTGATTTGCATTTCTCTGATGGCCAGGGATGATGAGCATTTTTTCATGTGTTTTTTTGGCTGCATAAATGTCTTCTTTTAAGAAGTGTCTGTTCATGTCCTTCGCCCACTTTCTGATGGGGTTGTTTTTTTCTTGTAAATTTGTTTGAGTTCATTGTAGATTCTGGATATTAGCCCTTTGTCAGATGAGTAGGTTTCAAAAATTTTCTCCCATTCTGTAGGTTGCCTGTTCACTCTGATGGTAGTTTCTTTTGCTGTGCAGAAGCTCTTTAGTTTCATTAGATCCCATTTGTCAATTTTGGCTTTTGTTGCCATTGCTTTTGGTGTTTTAGACATGAAGTCCTTGGCCATGCCTATGTCCTGAATGGTATTGCCTAGGTTTTCTTCTAGGGCTTTTATGGTTTTAGGTCTAACATATAAGTCTTTAATCCATCTTGAATTAATTTTTGTTTAAGGTGTAAAGAAGGGATCCAGTTTCAGCTTTCTACATATGGCTAGCCAGTTATCCCAGCACCATTTATTAAATAGGGAATCCTTTCCCCATTGCTTGTTTTTGTCAGGTTTGTCAAAGATCAGATAGTTGTAGATATGTGGCATTATTTCTGAGGGCTCTGTTCTGTTCCGTTGATCTATGTCTCTGTTGTGGTACCAGTACCATGCTGTTTTGGTTACTGTAGCCTTGTAGTGTAGTTTGAAGTCAGGTAGCGTGATGCCTCCAGCTTTGTTCTTTTGGCTTAGGATTGACTTGGTGATGTGGGCTCTTTTTTGGTTCCATATGAACTTTTAAGTAGTTTTTTCCAATTCTGTGAAGAAAGCCATTGGTAGCTTGATGGGGATGGCATTGAATCTATAAATTACCTTGGGCAGTATGGCCATTTTCACGATATTGATTCTTCCAACCCATGAGCATGGAATGTTCTTCCATTTGTTTGTATCCTCTTTTATTTCATTGAGCAGTGGTTTGTAGTTCTCCTTGAAGAGGTCCTTCACATCCCTTGTAATTTGGATTCCTAGGTATTTTATTCTCTTTGAAGCAATTGTGAATGGGAGTTCACTCATGATTTGGCTCTGTTTGTCTGTGATTGGTGTATAAGAATGCTTGTGATTTTTGTACATTGATTTTGTATCCTGAGACTTTGCTGAAGTTGCTTATCAGCTTAAGGAGATTTTGGGCTGAGACAATGGGGTTTTCTAGATATACAATCATGTCATCTGCAAACAGGGACAATTTGACTTCCTCTTTTCCTAATTGAATACACTTTATTTTCTTCTCCTGCCTGATTGCCCTGGCAAGAACTTCCAGCACTATGTTGAATAGGAGTGGTGAGAGAGGGCATCCCTGTCTTGTGCCATTTTCAAAGGGAATGCTTCCAGTTTTTGCCCATTCAGTCTGATATTGGCTGTGGGTTTGTCATAGATAGCTCTTATTATTTTGAGATACGTCCCATGAATACCTAATTTATTGAGAGTTTTTAGCATGAAGGTTGTTGAATTTTGTCAAAGGCCTTTTCTGAATCTATTGAGATAATCGTGTGGTTTTTGTCTTTGGTTCTGTTTATATGCTGGATTACATTTATTGATTTGTGTATGTTGAAACAGCCTTGCATCCCAAGGATGAAGCCCACTTGATCATGGTGTATAAGCTTTTTGATGTGCTGCTGGATTCGGTTTGTCAGTGTTTTATTAAGGATTTTTGCATCAATGTTCATCAAGGATATTGGTCTGAAATTCTCTTTTTTGGTTATGTCTCTGCCAGGCTTTGCTATCAGGACAATGCTGGCCTCATAAAATGTGTTAGGGAGGATTCCTTCTTTTTCTATCAATTGGAATAGTTTCAGAAGGAATGGTACCAGTTCCTCCTTGTACCTCTGGTAGAATTCAGCTGTGAATCCATCAGGTCCTGGACTCTTTGGTTGGTAAGCCATTGATTATTGCCACAATTTCAGAACCTGTTATTGGTCTATTCAGAGATTCAACTTCTTCCTGGTTTAGTCTTGAGAGGGTGTATTTGTCAAGGAATTTATCCATTTCTTCTAGATTTTCTAGTTTATTTGCGTTTGTAGCATTCTCTGATGGTATATTGTATTTCTGTGGGATCGGTGGTGATATCCCCTTTTTCATTTTTTATTGCATCTATTTGATTCTTCTCTCTTTTCTTCTTTATTAGTCTTGCTAGCGGTCTATCAATTTTGTTGATCTTTTCAAAAAACCAGCTCCTGGATTCATTAATTTTTTGAAGGGTTTTTTGTGTCTCTATTTCCTTCAGTTCTGCTCTGATTTTAGTTATTTCTTGCCTTCTGCTAGCTTTTGAATGTGTTTGCTCTTGCTTTTCTAGTTCTTTTAATTGTGATGTTAGGGTGTCAATTTTGGATCTTTCCTGCTTTCTCTTGTGGGCATTTAGTGCTATAAATTTCCCTCTACACACTGCTTTGAATGTGTCCCAGAGATTCTGGTATGTTGTGTCTTTGTTCTCATTGGTTTCAAAGAACATCTTTATTTCTGCCTTCATTTCATTATGTACCCAATAGTCATTCAGTAGCAGGTTGTTCAGTTTCCATGTAGTTGAGCGGTTTTGAGTGAGTTTCTTAATCCTGAGTTCTAATTTGATTGCACTGTGGTCTGAGAGACAGTTTGTTATAATTTCTATTCTTTTATATTTGCTGAGGAGAGCTTTACTTCCAACTATGTGGTCAATTTTGGAATAGGTGTGGTGTGGTGCTGAAAAAAATGTATATTCTGTTGATTTGGGGTGGAGAGTTCTGTAGCTGTCTATTAGGTCCACTTTGTGCAGAGCTGAGTTCAATTCCTGGATATCCTTGTTAACTTTCTGTCTCGTTGATCTGTCTAATGTTGACAGTGGGGTGTTAAAATCTCCTATTATTATTGTGTGGGAGTTTAAGTCCCTTTGTAGGTCACTGAGGACTTGCTTTATGAATCTGGGTGCTCCTGTGTTGGGTGCATATATATTTAGGATAGTTAGCTCCTCTTGTTGAATTGATCCCTTTACCATTATGCAATGGCCTTCTTTGTCTCTTTTGATCTTTGTTGGCTTAAAGTCTATTTTATCAGAGACAAGGATTGCAACCCCTGCCTTTTTTGTTTTCCATTTGCTTGGTGGATCTTCCTCCATCCATTTATTTTGAGTCTATGTGTGTCTCTGCAGGTGAGATGGGTTTCCTCAATATAGCACACTGATGGGTCTTGACTCCTTATCCAGTTTTCCAGTCTGTGTCTTTTAATGGGAGCATTTAGCCCATTTACATTTAAAGTTAATATTGTTATGTGTGAATTTGATCCTGTCATTATGATGTTAGTTGGTTATTTTGCTCGTTAGTTGATGCAGTTTCTTCCTAGCCTTGATGGTCTTTACAATTTGGCATGTTTTTGCAGTGGCTGGTACCGGTTGTTCGTTGCCACGTTTAGTGCTTCCTTCAGGAGCTCTTTTAGGGCAGGCCTGGTGGTGACAAAATCACTCAGCATTTGCTTGTCTGTAAAGTATTTTATTTCTCCTTCACTTATGAAGCTTAGTTTGGCTGGATATGAAATTCTGGGTTGAAAATTGTTTTCTTTAAGAATGTTGAATATCATCCCCCACTCTCTTCTGGCTTGTAGAGTTTCTGCCCAGAGATCAGCTGTTAGTCTGATGGGCTTCCCTTTGTGGGTAACCAGACCTTTCTCTCTGGCCGCCCTTAACATTTTTTCCTTCATTTCAACTTTGGTGAATCTGACAATTACGTGTCTTGGAGTTGCTCTTTTCGAGGAGTATTTTTGTGGCATTCTCTGTATTTCCTGAATCTGAATGTTGGCCTGCCTTGCTAGATTGGGGAAGTTCTCCTGCATAATATCTTGCAGAGTGTTTTCCAACTTGGTTCCATTCTCCCCGTCATTTTCAGGTACAGCAATCAGACGTAGGTTTGGTCTTTTCACATAGTCCCAAATTTCTTGGAGGCTTTGTTCATTTCTTTTTATTCTTTTTTCTCTAAACTTCTCTTCTCGCTTCATTTCATTCATTTCATCTTCCATCACTGATACCCTTTATTCCAGTTGATCGCATTGGCTACCGAGGCTTCTGCAATCTTCGCGTAGTTCTCGAAACTTGGCTATCAGCTCCTTTAAGCCCTTCTCTTCATTGGTTATTCTAGTTATCCATTCATCTAACTTTTTTTCAAAGTTTTTAACTTCTTTGCTATTGTTTTGAATTTCCTCCTGTAGCTTGGAGTAGTTTGATCATCTGAAGCCTTCTTTTCTCAACTCATCATTCTCCATCCAGCTTTGTTCCGTTGCTGGTGAGGAACTGTGTTCCTTTGGAGGAGGAGAGGTGCTTTGCTTTTTAGAGTTTCCAGTTTTTCTGCTCTGTTTTTTCCCCATCTTTGTGGTTTTATCTACTTTTGGTCTTTGATGATGGTAATGTACAGATGGGTTTTGGTGCGGATATCCTTTCTGTTTGTTAGTTTTCCTTCTACCAGACAGGACCCTCAGCTGCAGGTCTGTTGGAGTTTGCTAGAGGTCCACTCCAGACCCTGTTTGGCTGAGTGTCAGCAGCGGTGGCTGCAGAACAGTGGATTTTCATGAGACCATAAATTCAGCTGTCTGATAGTTCCTCTGGAAGTTTTGTCTCAGAGGAGTACCTAGTCAAGTGAGGTGTCAGTCTGTCCCTACTGGAGGGTGCCTCCCAGTTAGGCTGCTCGGGGGTCAGGGACCCACTTTAGGAGGCAGTCTGTCCGTTCTCAGATATCCAGCTGCGTGCTGGGAGAACCACTACTCTCTTCAGAGCTCTCAGACAGGGACATTTAAGTCTGCAGAGGTTCCTGCTGAATTTTTATCTGTGCCCTGCCCCCAGAGGTGGAGCCTAGTGAGGCAGGCAGTCCTCCTTGAGCTGTAGTGGGCTCCACCCAGTTTGAGCTTCCTGGCTGCTTTGTTTACCTAAGCAAGCCTGAGCAATGGCGGGCGCCCCTCCCCCAGCCTCGCTGCTGCCTTGCAGTTTGATCTCAGACTGCTGTGCTAGCAATCAGCGAGACTCCATGGGCATAGGACCCTCTGAGCCAGGTGTGGGACACAATCTCCTGGTGTGCCGTTTTCCAGGCCCATTGGAAAAGCGCAGTATTAGGGTGGGACTGACCCGATTTTCCAGGTGCCATCTGTTACCCCTTTCTTTGACTAGGAAAGGGAACTCCCTGACCCCTTGCGCTTCCCAAGTGAGGCAATGCCTCGCTCTGCTTCGGCTCGCGCACAGTGCACTGCACCAACTGTCCTGTACCCACTATTTGGCACTCCCTAGTGAGATGAACCCGGTACCTCAAATGGAAATGCAGAAATCACCCATCTTCTGTGTCTCTCCGCTGGGAGCTGTAGACTGGAGCTGTTCCTATTCGGCCATCTTGGCTTCCACTGTTCTCTTAAAGCTTTTCTTTCCACTTAATTTAAATCAACCCTCTTTTAAGATTTTGCCATTTATGAAAGAAAAATATCCATAAAATCATAGCTTTGATTTGCTAATTACATGTTTTCTAATTAACACTGTATCATCAGAGGGTCCTTGGTTGAAAGCAATTGAAAATCTTCCAGCCATCTTAAGCAGAGTGAGATCTTTTTGGAGAGATTCTCGGGGCTCAGGTAACTTTAGGAGGCTAGAAGGCTTGAAGACAGTAGGGATTGAAGTAGTCCTGGTTGACCAGACAGCAGAACCACTGCATGAAACTGGGATGACTGGTCTCTGTGAAGCACAACTGCCACACCACTGTCACCACAATGAATGTGGCTATCAGATGGACACCCATGTCACCATGTCATCTATCTGCTCAGAATTCAAAATCATGGGGACAGTGTCTGGTTGGCCAAGCTCAAGTCACACTTGCACCCTGCCTACCTACCTTGGGACAGGTGTGAGGATGATGAAAATCTGGTTCCTTTGACTTCTGTAGGTGACCAAGGTCCTCAGGAGGACACAAAATGGGAGATTCCCCAATAGGGAGAACAAGGTGCTGATGGAAGACAGATTGAATGGTGGCTAGTAAAAACTTGAAAATAAAGAAAAAACTCCCCAAAACAAAAAAATAGGTATTTATTGCACTCATTAAAATAATACATAATTATGAAAATAAAAAGTTTATTTGTGTACCATAACATCATAAACTCACGTATCAACCCCATGTACCACTCTGTAGGAAGCACTGGCCTCTCTAAGGATCTCTAAGGATCCTGCAGCTTTGGCCTTTATTGTACACTGGTGAATACTTCCATTTTGGAAAGTATAGACTCATTTGTCTCTTTCTGTAAAACACTGACCTTGGCTTTGTTTGATTTGCATGGTAGCTATTCTTTACTTGATGCTTCAGAACCTGTATAGAGCCACTTTTTTACTGTTTTAGGTTGACTGTCCACTTCCACTTTATTTTTGATGTCTTCAGAATATCATGCACCCACACATCTTCGCATTTTACTAGGATAAGTAGCAGGCAGTTGAAAAAAAGAAGAACCTGTACCTTTCAAATGACCTTGATATCCTGCCATCTTTTGATCACAGTGTAGCTTTCTGGAATTCTCCAGGCCATGTGAGGGAGTGTATGTTCCCAGTGTTCAAGATATAATTTTACAGAAGAATTCTAGAGACAACATGTTCTGCATAGGGCATCAGACACATCCAAATAAGTCAGAGTTCATTCCACTCTTCCTAAACATGTATTTGGCACTTCCTGTTAAACTACCCGAAACCTCATCAAATAAATGTTAGTTTTGGAAGAAATCTTAGCAATAATCCTGTTCATTTGTATTGATAATGCAAGTGAGACTTCCAAGATAAGGGTACACTGGGCCTAGAATATTTTGGAATTTCTTCTGAAACCCATTATGGAACTTCTAGTTCAAATAACAAGTTACCTTTTTCCTCTCTAACAGATCCCATTTCTCCTGTCAGGGAAGACCATTCCACAGTTACCTGATACTTTATGCAGAAATCAGATTACTTTATGAAATAAGATTCTTTCTGGAGATGGAATTCTGGCTCCACAGAAATTAAATACATCTAAATGCATAGTTCCTTATCCGTAAATGATAAGTAATCCCCATGCTTGTGTATAAGCATAGCATACACACATACACATGGTGAAGGGAGAAAATAAATGGCTCCAAATATTTGGATGTTTTGTTACAGAAGTTAATATTAAAGGTGAAAATTCAAAGTATGGTTGGGAAGAAAAAGATTAGCAGCTGATCTGTTAACTATCCTTTTTAAGCTGGGTAATTTCAAGGAGAGATTATGAAGAAGAATGAGAAGGAGAGTAGGAAGCAGGAGGAGGAGGAGGAAGAAGAAAAAAGGAAAGAAAGAAGAAAGAAAAAGAGAGAAAAAGAAAAAGAAAAAAAGAAAGAAAAAGAGAGAAATAAAGAATAAAGAGAGAAAGAAGAAAGAAAGAGAAAAAGAAAGAAAAAGAAGAAAGGAAAGAAAAAGGAAGCAAAGGAGGAGGAGGAATAACAAGAGGAAGAAGAGGAGAAGCAGAAATAAGGGGAAAAAAGGAGTTATCCTGGTCAAATGTGGAAAGATTCTATTCAAATTTCTGATGGTTTTTACTGATTGAATGATAATAAGAGAGTCCTTATCAATAGAATTCTTTCAGCAGGATATACTTGATCAATTGGTGCGGTAAACAAACCTGAAAAGTATAGATTTCTGGGGCATGGCCTGCTAGAAAGTGTCAGTTTTGGGTATTTGAGTATAAAATGGATTTATTTCATGCTCAAAAGTTCCCTTTGGGTCAGTGATGAACGGTATGCATCACTTAGAAGCCCCATGTGTTATACATCAGGGCACATTCTGATGTGATGCAAAAGGGCCCAAGATGCAGCATTGATGGTCCCAGACTTCTCATGCTTCATCTGCATGTTGCATAAAAGCAGAATAGCTTTTTTGTATTATTAGTAAAGTTTGATACTGAATAAGATCTCTAATTCTTATGAGTCTGATTTGATAATTCAACCCTTTGTGCAATCTTTTTTTTTGTTTTTTTTTTGAGACCGATTTTCACTCTTGTTGCCCAGGCTGGAGTGCAACGGTGTGATCTCGGCTCACTGAAACGTCTGCCTCCCAGGTTCAAGCGATTCTCCTACCTCAGCCTCCACAGTAGCTGAGATTACAGGTGCTCGCTACCACGCCCAGCTAATTTTGTATTTTTAATAAAGGTGGGGTTTCATCCTGTTGGTCAGGCTGGTCTCGAACTCCTGACCTCAGGTGATCCACCCACCTCGGCCTCCCAAAGTGCTGGGATTACAGGTGTGAGCCACTGCACCCAGTCTCTTTGTGCACTCTTAATAGCAAATGTGGTAGAAGGCAAACATGGTCACAAACTCTTGCCCTTCCTTGATTTCTTTGTCCCTTTTCCCCCCACCATATCTCCTCTTCTACCTCTGGGCTCAGCCATGTGACTTGCCTGTGATGTTTGTTAGCCATTGTGACACAAGAGAGAACTGAAAAGCACTGGGCAATAGTGATTATTTTCTCTTGCTGCTGTCGGAACCCTGTGACATGTTAATGAAGCTGGACTAGCTGGTTGGAGGATGACAGACCATATGGACAAGAGACAAGTACTTTAACTGAGGCCCCTCTAGACCACCAGCCCTGACAGCTGGTGGAGTCCCAAGGAAAAGGGGCTCACTGGTCAGTATGCTAGAAGCCAATACTATGACACCAGATTCTGAGAAAAGAAAAGCTTTTTATTGCAAGTTGACTAACAAGGAGATAGGAATCCAGCTCAAATCTGTCTTCTTGTGCTGGCTTGAAGTCTGTAATTTGACTAGAAAAGGTTTAGGGGGTGGATTCTGAGATTGGCAGGTGATTGGTGGAAGGAAAGAGGAGGTATGGAAAGTCCTTGGGCATGAGCAGTTATCTCTTCAGGCTATCTCATGGGTTATGTGCAGATTCAGGGGGAGTTAGTATGAAACATGTGGTGGAATTTCAGGCTGGGATGTCAGCAAGCTTGTTCTGCACAGACTTCAGGGGGCTGTATTGGTTCTAACTGATTTCAGCTAATTTTGTTCTCTTACAAGAGGAGGGAGTTTCAGCATTTCAGCAAGTTGTTTCTTTCTTTTCTCTTTTCTTCTTTTTATCTTCCATCCTGTAAACTCAAGAATTTTTGTTAGTTACTGGTTTCTTTAACTCTTTGGGGCATGGTTTAAGTGGGACATGACAGATGTATGAGTGAGTCAGCCCAGCCCAACTGCTGCCCTACAGAAATCATGAGCTAAATAAATGGTTGCTTTAAGCTATTACATTTTGGGAGTGTTTTGTTACAAAGAAAAAGCCAACTGACATGGTATATTTAAAATCCACTGCAGCCAGATTCTAGCCTTCTTCTCACAACCCTCCCACTCCTCCTGCTTGTTCCTCCTCTTTCTATTTGGGATCAGGGCTCACAAACTGGTGGCCAAGGGTTGGCCAATGTGTCCCATGAAGAAATAATGTTCAGCCAAGATTCACTGCAAAGACCATACTTGTTGATTATGTTCAGTGTACATCTGATTTTTCAGGGCTCCTGCCATACTAACTGCTAAATAATTTCAGTGTCAGCCCTGGTCCTGTGAACAAGTTTTGTTCTATTCACAAAGTATAAATCAGAAGATTTTCCATGGAAATCTGGATTTATGGCTTGTCTAAAAAAGGGAATAGGGAAGGTCTGGGAATGTTGGACTAGGATTGGGCAGGAATGACCTGGAGCTGAGAACTGACTGCTCATCATCCAGACAGGACTCATGCTGCCAGTTCATCACTGTCTCATCATTCCTAGGTGTAGCATGCTTGTCTTGTTTCACCTATGCATGTTACCTGCCGGACCTTAGAGGAAGTTGGTTGTATGCATGACACATTGGCTAGCATTGGTTTGAGGGTGTAACCATGTACTCTCATGTTTTTATACATTTTGATATTATTGCCTGGAATGCGCATCTCCTTCTTGGACCCTTTATTGAACCTCTGCAAATTCTTCAAAATTTAACTTAAATGCCTCCTGTTCTATGACATATTTCTCTCAATAAGGCTGTTTCACCTTCCTCTGTGTTCCATATGACTTTGCACATAATCTCTACTACAGCCTTAACATTTTGTCCACCAGCATTGCTTAAAAACTGCCTACAACTATCATGTGACCTCCTTGAACACAGGACTACCCTCCTCCCCTACTTACCCCTTGGGTAGGGCATATGGCAGGGCCCTTAATAACTGTGATGGATTAAGGAATCAACTAACTAGACATTCTGGCTGAATGTCAGAGAATGAATTTAATGCAATTTGCATTTTGTGTAAAACCAAACTTATGATTCTCTATGACACATTCCCTGAAGATTTCTTTATAATCAACAATGTTCTGCTTTGATTTTAAAGAGCTTCTTTTGGCTTCAGGACAAGAAGCATATAAAGGAAATAAAAATTATTTAAAGTATAAGAAAATCTGAGTCAAATATCTTTGAAGAAGTGTGTTTAAAGGAACCAAGAGGCTGTTGGCACCAGAATGATCCTTAAAGCTCCCCACATTCCTAAGAAAAGAGAATCTGCATTGACCAACGGAATTACCTAATTTCTGTCAGGACAGGCTAGACTACACCTTGATAGCAATCCCCAGATCCAAGTGGCTTGAGAGCAAGCACACTGCTTTGCTACATGAACATCATGGTGGGCAGAGTGATCTATTCATCTTGGTCAGTCAGGGAACTGTGCCAATGGAGGCTCCATCTCAATTCATACTTCCATGATCACTTGGGCAGAGCAAAGAGAACCTGTGGCCCATACACTGACTTTTAAAAGTGTCACCTGGAAGGGACACATACCATTTTTGCTCCTATTTAGTTTGTTAAAGCAGAACATATTGCCAGGCCTAACTTCAACAGGGCAAGGAACAGCAATTCTTCCACATGCCAAGAAAGAGACAAGTTGGAATATTTGTGAGCAAACAAGTACCTACCGAAATTTGTGATTTGATAAAGGACCTTCAGTTTTCAAAATGTATCACCATCATCTACCTGCCAATGACCCCCCCAAGATGGATTTAAAGTAGAATTTGACCTCCATCAGCTGGGTTCAGGTGCTTCTCCACAGTTGTTTCCGAATGCAAGACCCCTTTGTTTCAAACTGCCACAAGTAAACAGAAAATGAGAAGAAGAGACCAGACCCCGCCTCCAGATTATACCCACTCTCGCAGACACAGAAGCAGTCCATGGAAGTATACGGTGGAAAAGGTGGTGTCTGGGAGGATGTTGGGTGCTATGGAGGCACAGAAGATGGACACCAAACTGGACTTGGGGCAGATGTGCTGCATGAGTGGAATCAAGGAAGAGGTAGGGCTTGGGCAAGACCTTGAAGGGTCCATTGCTGTTTGCCCATTGGACAGGGGTAGAGAAGATACGAGGTCCCAGAGGAGAGGGATATGGATGAGGTCCTTAGGGTCATGACTCTGGTCAAGACAGGATGCCTGCCCTAGAAGGAAATTATTTACACACATGACCTTGAGCAAGTGCCTTCCTCTTTCTGATCTGTCTCCTGCTCTACAAAACAGAGGTTATAATCAAAATCCCATTTTTAAAAATGCAGCTCAACAATCTGATTCTAAATTTGCCAAGAGTATAAATTAGTAGAAATAGCTGAGTATTTCAAATAGAAATACAATAAGATCAACTTGTCTTATCACAAGTAAAATCATCATATTCTAGAGATATAGGAATTAATTTTGCTCAAAACCTGGCATTATCCAGACTGGCCAAATCAATTAAAAGAACAAAAGAGAGAGTCCAGAATTCAATCTGTGGTATTTGAGAATTTGTGATAAGAGTTTCACTTCAAATCAATTAGAAAAGAAGTAACAGTTTAAGAAATAGTTTTGACAATTTAATAACCATTGAAAAAGTTGTTATCTTTTAAATTCACATTATATATAAGAATAATATAAAGATTTATTAAACTTTTTAAAAACAAAATTTAGAAAGCATTATAATAAATGTAGAAAAATAGTTTTCTTACCTTAAGTTGGAAACATTGTCCTACAGAAGATTTAAAATTCTTGACACCATAAACAAAAGACTTGCATATTTGATTATAAAATTTTTAATATCTTTTTTTGTGGGAGAAAACATAAATTCAAAGAAAAGTGACAGAGTAAGAAAAATATAGCAATAGATATATAACAAATGATCAACAATCAAAATATACAAGAACTACTTGTGATCAATTATTAAAAATATTCATGAAAAATAGGCATAGAATATAAGAGGACAATTAATCTGAGTTATGTAAAGGGTTAATAAATATGAAAAAATTCTCAATCCCACAAGATATCAAGGGCACATACATGGAAATCAAAAGATACAATTTTTACTAAGGTAAAAAATAAATAAAATTCTAGCTGTTTAAATCCATTGGTGCATACATTGCTTAAAAATGGATATTCTCTTTAAGTGACAAGAAATTCAAACTGGTAGAAACATGGGCTATGAAGCCACACCACCTGGGATTGCATCCTGCCCTGTGTGACTTTAGGCAAGTTACTGAACCTCTCTTTGTTCTATTTTTCTCATCAATAACAGTGCCTATATCATAGAGTTATTTTGAAATTAAATATGATAATCCATGGAAAATGCTGAGAATAGCACCTGGCCCATCGTGAGTACTCAGTGATAATTAGCTTTTATTTTTCCACTGTCAGTGACAGTATCAAAATTAGAAATGCATATGCAACTTTATTTATAGGAATCTGTCCTACAGAAATAACCACCCATGAGCATAAATTTAGATCTTCAATAATAACCATTTCAATATTTGTAACGGTAAAATGTTGAAAACAACATAGATATTAATTAAAAGGAGAGGAGTCACATAAATTTTGCCTACCTCCTTTTTATACTAAGTTGCATTTATTTTATGTAACAGTTTACAAAGAATGAGACAGACTTCTATTTATTAAGATAGAATAACCACTAAATATATATTATTATATAAAAAACAAAATAGACCGGGCATGGTGGCTCATGCTTATAATTACTGCACTTTGGGAGGCCGAGGTCTGAGGATGGCTCAAGTCCAAGAGTTCAAGACCTACCCGGGCAACATAGTGAGACTCTAGATTTCTGTACAAAATAAGTAAATAAATAAGTAAATAATTAGTTGGGAATGGTAGCAAATGCCTGTTGTCCCACCTACTTTGGAGGCTGATATGAGAGGATCATTTGATTCCAGGAGAATGAGTCTGCAGTGAGCCCTGATTGAATCACTGCACTACAGCCTGGGCAACAGAGCAAGACCCTGCCTCAAACAGTAAAATAAAATAAATAAAAATAAATAAATAAATAAATCAGAGATAAATTTGAATAATACAATCTTTGGAAATCATTTCAAATATAATATTTGTAAATACATTGAATTTTTTAAAGAAAGTGTCACATCAGACTGTTAATAGTAGCTACTTTGGGGGAAGAGGATGTATTGGATGATGGTGAAGGCAGATTTAAATTTTACCTTCACTAGTATTTGTTTTTAAAAAAAATTTTATTTCAATACGTTTTGGGGAACAGGTGGTGTTTGGTTACATGAATAAGTTCTTTAGTGGTGATTTCTGAGATTTTGGTGCAACCATCACCCGAGCAATGTACATTGTACCCAATATGTAGTCTTTTATCCTTTGCCACTCCCCACCCTTTCTCCTGAGTCCCCGAAGTCCAATGTATCATTCTTATGCCTTGGTGTCTCATAGCTTAACTCCCACATATAAGTGAGAACATTTGATGATTGATTTTCCATTCCTGACTTATTTCACTTAGAATAATAGTCTCCAATTCCATCCAGGTTGCTGTGAATGCCATTGTTTTGTTCCTTTTTATAGCTGAGTAGAATTTCATGTAGATATATATATATCAGCTGGGTTCAGGTGCTTCTCCACAGTTGTTATATATATATATCACATTTTGTTTGTCCACTCATTGATTAATGGACATTTAGCCTGGTTCCATATTTTTGTAATTGCAAACTGTGCTGTTATAAACTTGTGTGTGCCAGTATCTTTTTTGTATAATGACTTCTTTTCCTTTGGGTAGATACCTAGTAGTGGTATTGCTGGATCAAATGGTAGATCTACTTTCAGTTCTTTAAGGAATCTCCACATTGTTTTCCTTAGAGGTTGTATTCGTTTACATTCCCATCAGCAGTGTTGAAGTGTTCTCTTTTCACTGCATCCATACTAACATCTATTATTTTTTGATTTTTTTGATGATGGCCATTCTTGCAGGAGTGAGGTGGTATTGCATGGTGGATTTGATTTCCATTTCCCTGATAATTAGTTGGCCATTTGTTTATCTTCTTTTGAGAATTGTCTATTGGTGTTCTTAGTCACTTTTTTATTTTTTTCTTGATGATTTGTTTGAGTTCTTTATCGATTCTGGATATTAGTCCTTTGTTGGATGTATAGATTGTGAAGATTTTCTCCCACTCTGTGGATTGTCTGTTACCTCTGCTGATTATTTCTCTTACTGTGCAGAAGCTTTTTAGTTTAATTAAACTATTTACATTTGCTTTTATTGCGTTTGCTTTTGGGTTCTTGGTCATGAAGTCTTTGCCTAAGCCAAAGTCTAGAAGAGTTTTTCAGATGTTATCTTCTATAATCTTTATGTATTCAGGTCTTGGATCTAAGTCTCTCATCCATCTTGAGTTGATTTTTTACAAGGTGAGAGATGAGAATTCAATTTCATTCTTCTACATGTGGCTTGCCAATTATCCCAGCACCATTTGTTAAACAGGGTGTCCTTTCCCCACTTTATGCTTTTGTTTGCTTTGTTGAAAATCAGTTGGCTGTAAGTATTTGGCTTTATTTCTTGATTCTCTGTTCTGTTCCCCTGGTCTGTGTACCTAATTTTACACTAGTACCATGAGTTTCAGTGACTATGGCCTTAGAGTATGGTTAGAAGTCAGGTAATGTGATGCCTCCAGATTTCTTCTTTTGCTTAGTCTTGCTTTGGCTATACAGGATCTTTTTTCATTCCCTATGAATTTTAGGACTGTTTTTTCTAGTTCTATGAAGAATGATGGTGGTATTTTGATGGGAATTGCACGGAATATGTAGATTGCTTTTGGCACTATGGTCATTTTCACAATATTGATTCAACCTATCCATGAGCTTGGGATGTGTTTCCATTTCTGTCATCTCTGATTTCTTTCAGCAGTTTTTTGTAGTTTTCCTTATAGAGGTCTATTAGGTTCGGTTTGGTTCGGTTTATTCCCAAGTATTTTCTTTCTTTTTTTTTTTTTTTGAAGCTATTGTGAAAGGGGTTGAGTTCTTGATTTGATTCTCAGCTTGGTTGCTGTTGGTGTATAGCAGAACTACTGATTTGTGTATATTAATTTTGTATCCTGAAACTGCTGAATTCATTTACCAGTTCTAGGAGCCTTTTGGATGAGACTTTAGGGGTTTCTAGGTATATGATCATATTATCAGCAAACAGTGACAGTTTGACTTCCTCTTTACTGTTTTGGATGCCCTTTCTTTCTTTCGTCTGATTGCTTTGACTAGGACTTCCCATATTTTGTTGAACAGAAGTGTTGAAAGTGGGTGTCCTTGGCCGGGTGCGGTGGCTCACGCTTGTAATCCCAGCACTTTGGGAGGCCGAGGCGGGCAGATCACGAGGTCAGGAGATCTAGACCATGGTGAAACCCCGTCTCTACTAAAAATACAAAAAATTAGCCGGGCGTGGTGGCGGGCGCCTGTAGTCCCAGCTACTCGGAGAGGCTGAGGCAGGAGAATGGCGTGAACCTGGGAGGCGGAGCTTGCAGCGAGCCAAGATCGCGCCACTGCACTCCAGCCTGGGTGACAGAGCGAGACTCCGTCTCAAAAAAAAAAAAAAAAAAAAAAAAAGTGGGTGTCCTTGTTTTGTTCCAGTTTTCATGGGGAATTCTTTCAACTTTCCCCATTCAGTATACTGTTGGCTGTGCGTTTGTCATAGATGGCTTTCATTACCTTAAGGTATGTCCCTTCAATGCTGATTTTGCTGAGAGTTTTAATCATAAAGAGATGCTGGATTTTGTCAAACACTTTTTCATCATCTATTGAGATGGTCATGTGATTTGTTTTTAATTCTGTTTATGTGGTTTATCACATTTATTGACTTATGTATGTTAAACTATCCCTTCATTCCTGGTAAGAAACCCACTTGATCATGGTGGATTATCTTTTCGATATGCTGTTGGATTCAGTTCACTTGTATTTTTGTCTCTATGTTCATCAGGGATATTGGTCTATGGTTTTCTATTTTTGTTGTGTCCTTCCCTGGTTTTGGTATTAGGGTGATTCTGGCTTCATAGAGTGATTTAGGGAGGATTCTCTCTTTCTCTATCTCTTGGGATAGTGTCAATAAGGTTGGTACCAATTCTTCTTTGAATGTCTGATAGAATTCAGCTGTGAATCCATCTGGTCCTGGACTTTTTTTGTTGGCAATTTTTAAATTGCTGTTTCAGTCCTGCTGCTTGTTATTGGTCTGTTCAGAGATTCTATATCCTCCTGGTTTAATCTAGGAAGGTTGTATATTTCCAGGAATTTATCCATCTCTCCTAGGTTTTCTAGTTTATGCATGCAAAGGTGTTCATAGTAGCCTTGAATAATCTTTTGTATTTCTAAGGTATCAGTTGTCATATCTCCCTTTTTATTTCTAATTGAGCTTATTTGGATCTCCTCTCTTCTTTTTTTCAATCTTACTAATGGTCTATCAATTTTGTTTCTTTTCAAAGAACCATTTTTTTGTTTATCTATCTTTCATATTGTTCTTATTGTTTCAATTTCATTTAGTTCTGCTCTGATCTTTGTTATTTCTTTTCTTCTGCTGGGTTTGGGTTTGGATTGTTCTTGTTTCTCCAGTTTCATGAAGCGTGACCTTACATTGTCTATTTGTGCTCTTTCAGACTTTTTGATATAGGCATTTAATGCTATGAACTTTCCTTTTAGCACCACTTTTGCTGTATCCCAGAAGTCTTGATAGGTTGTGTCACTATTATCTTTCAGTTCAAATAATTTTTTAATTTTCATTTTGATTTCGTTGTTGACGCAATGATCATTCAGGAGCAGGTTATTTAATTTCCAAGTGTGCATGGTTTTGAAGTTCTTTCTGGAGTGGATTTCCAGTTTTATTCTGCTGTGGTCTGAGACAGTACTTGATATAATTTCAATTTTCTTAAGTTTACTGAGACTTGTTTTGTGGCCTATCATATGGTCCATCTTGAATGTTCCATGTGCTGATGAGTATGTATATTCTGCAGTTGTTAGGCAGAATGTTCTGTAAATATCTGTTAAGTCCATTTGTTGTAGGGTATGATTTAAGTCCATTTGTTTTGTTGTTGACTTTCTGTCTGGATGACCTGTCTAGTGCTGTCAGTGAAATATCAAAGTCCCCTGCTGTTATTGTGTTGCCATCTATCTCATTTCTTAGGTCTAGTAGTAATTATTTTATAAATTTGGGAGCTCTAGTGTTAGTTGCATATATATTTAGAATTGTGATATTTTCCTGTTGGACTAGGCTTTTTATCATTATATAATGTCTTTGTCTTTTTTAACTGCTGTTGCTTTAAAGTTTGTTTTGCCTGATATAAGAATAGCTACTCCTGCTCACTTTTGATGTCCATTTGCATTCAATATCTTATTTTGCCCCTTTACCTTAAGTTAATGTGAATCCTTTTGTGTCAGGTAAGTCTCCTGAAGACAGCAGAAATTTAGTTGGTGAATTCTTATCCATTCTGCCATATCCATTTACGTGGAGAATTTAGGCCATATACATTCAATGTTAATTTTGAAATGTGGGGTACTAGTCTGTTCATCATGTATTTGTTGTATATCTGAATACCTTGTTAATTTTCCATTGGGTTATTGTTATATAGGTCCTGTGAGATTTATGCTTTAAGAAGGTTCTAGGATTTCAAGGATTTGTTTCAAGATTTAGAGCTCCTTTTAGCAGTTCTTGTAGTGCTGGCTTGGTAGTGGCAAATTCTATCAGCATTTGTTTGTCTGTCTGAAAAAGACTGTATCTTTCCTTCATTTATGAAGCTTAGTTTTGCTGGATACAGAATTCTTGGCTGATCATTGTTTTGTTTAAGGAGGTTAAAAATAACACCCCAATACCTTCTAGTTTGTAGCATTTTTTCTGAGAAATTGGCTGTTAATCTGATAGGTTTTCCTTTAGAGGTTACTTGATGCTTTTGCTTCATACCTCTTAAGATTCTTTCCTTTCTCTTGACTTTAGATAACCTGATGACTATGTGCCTCAGTGATGATCTTTTTGTGATGAATTTCCCAGGTCAGGTGTTCTTTGAGCTTCTTGTATTTGTATATCTGGATCTCTAGCATGGCTGGGGAAGTCTTCCTTGATTATTCCCTCAAGTATGTTTTCCAAACTTTTAGATTTCACTTCTTCCTCAGGAACACGTTTAATATAGTCCCAAAATTCTTGGAGGTGTTGTTTATTTAAAAAAATTTTTTTCTTTGTCTTTGATGGATTGGACTAATTAGAAAGCCTTGTCTTCAAGCTCTGAGGTTTTTTTTTCTGCTTGTTTGATTTTATTGCTGAGACTTTCCAGTGCATTTTGCATTTCTCTAAGTGTGTCCTTGATTTCCAGAAGTTGTGATTGTTTTTTATTTATGCTATCTATTTCACTGAAGAATTTTCCTTTTATATCCTGTTATGCTTTTGATTTATTTAAGCTGGACTTCACCTTTCTCTCGTCTTTGATTAGCTTAATAGTTGATCTTCTATATGGATGAAGCTGGAAACCATTATCCTCAGCAAACTAACACAGGAACAAAAAAACAAACACTGCATGTTCTCATTTATAAGCGGGAGCTGAACAGTGAGAACACATGGACACAGGGAGGGAAATAACACACACAGGGGCCTGTCCAGGGGCTAGGGGGTGGGAGAGCCTCAGGATAAATAGCTAATGCATTGAGGGGCTTAATACCTAGGTGATGGGTTGATAGGTACAGCAAACCACCATGGCACACATTTACCTATGTAACAAACCTGCACGTCCTGCACATATATCCTAGAACTTAAATTTTTTTAAAAATTGACCTTCTGAATTATCTTTCTGGCAATTCAGAGAATTCATCTTGGCCTGGATCCATTGCTGATGAGCTGGTATGATCTTTCTAGGGTGTTGAAGAATCTTGTTTTGTCATATTACCAATTTTTTTTTTTTTAGTTCCTTCTCATTTGGGTAGACTATGTCAGAGGGAAGACCTAGAATTCAAGGGCTGCTGTTCAGATTCTTTTGTCCTGTGGAGTGCTCCCTTATATGTGGTGTTCTACCCCTTACCCTAGGAATGAGGCTTCCTGGGAGCCAAACCGTAGTGATAGTTTTTGCTCTTCTGCGTCTAGCCACCCAGTGGAGCTACCAGGCTCCAGGCTGGTATTGCGCAGTGTCTGCAAAGAGTCCTGTGATGTGATCCATCTTCAAGTCTTGCAGCCGTGGATACTAGCACCTGCTCCTGTGGAGGTAGGAGAGGAGTAAAGTGAACTCTGTGAGGGTCCTTGGTTGTATTTTTGTTGAGTGTGCTGCTTTTGTGTTGGCTGGCCTCCAACCAGGAGGTGGCGCTTTCCAAGGCACATCAGTTGAGGTCCTATAGGGAAGATGCAAACTTGCCTCCGATACCTAGTTAAGTGTTCAGGTTTCTCAGCCATTGGGCAGGGCCATAGAGCTCCCAGGAGATTATGACCTTTGTCTTTGGCTACCAGGGCAGGTAAAGAAAGACAACTAGATGCAGAGAAGGATAGGCATGTCTGAGCTTAGCCTCTCCTTGGACAGGTTTTGCTGCAGCTGCTTTGGGGGGTGGGGATGTGATTCCAAGTCCAGTGGAGTTATATTCCCAGGGAAATTATGGCTGTCTCTGCTGACTTATACAGGTTGCCAGGAGAGTGGGGGGAGAAGCTGGCAGTCACAGGTCTCACCTCTCTGCCATGCAGCCTGCAGTCCCAGAGGCTGGTCTCACTCCCACTGTGCCCCGCTAACAGCACTGAGTCTATTTCCAGGCAGCCGGTGACCAGGGCTGAGTCCATGATTATTCCACTGAGAAAGAAAGCAGACTCACAGTTTTTTGGCATCTCAGGGAGACTGCAGCAGTGATCCAGTTCCTTCAAAGGGTCTGTGGATTCTCTCAGCTTTCCTGGTTTGTCCCTGTGTAGTTCTTGGGGCAAAAGTTCATGATATGAGTCTCCACATGCTGCTCTGTGCACTGGAGCAGGAGCTGCAAGCTAGTCCTGCCTTCTATTCACCATCTTAATCCTAGTGAGAGGTGACAGTGTGCTGGCAGTCCTCACAGCCCTCACTCGCCTCGGTGCCTCCTTTGCCTGGGCTCCCACTTTGGCGGCACTTGAGCCCTTCAGCCCACCGCTGCACTGTGGGAGCCCCTTTCTGGGCTGGCCAAGGCAGAAGCCGGCTCCCTCAGCTTGCAGGGAGTGTGGAGGGAGAGGCGCGAGCAGGAACCGGGCCTGTGCGCAGTGCTTGCAGGCCAACTGGAGTTCCGGGTGAGTCTGGGCTTTGTGGGCCCCTCACTCAGAGCAGATGGCCGGCCCTGCCGGCCCCAGGCAATGAGGGGCTTGGCACCTGGGCCAGCAGCTGCAGAGGGTGTACTGGGTCCCCCAGCAGTGCCAACCCACTAGCACTGTGCTCGAATTCTCACCAGACCTTAGCTGCCTTCCCACAGGGCAGGGCTTGAGACCTGCAGCCTGCCATGCCTCAGCCTCCCACCCCCTCCACGGGCTCCTGTGCGGCCCAAGCCTCCCCGACAAGCACGGCCCCCTGCTCTATGGCACACAGTCCCATCGACCACCCAAGGGCTGAGGAGTGCGAGCACACGGCACGGGACTGGCAGGCAGCTCCACCTGCAGCCCCAGTGCAGGATCCACTGGGTGGGCTCCTGAGTCTGGTGGAGATGTGGAGAACCTTTAGGTCTAGCTCAGGGATTGTAAATGCACCAATCAGCACCCTGTGTCTAGCTCAGGGTCTGTGAATGCACCAATCGACACTCTGTATCTAGCTGCTCTGGTGGGGCTTTGGAGGACGTTTATGTCTAGCTCAAGGATTGTAAATACACCAATCAGCACCCTGTGTCTAGTTCAGGGTCTGTGAATGCACCAATCGACACTCTGTATCTAGCTGCTCTGGTGGGGCCTTGGGGAACCTTTGTGTCGATACTCTGTATCTAACTGATCTGATGGGGATGTGGAGAACTTTTATGTCTAGCTCAGGGATGGTAAACGCACCAATCAGCGCCCTGTCAGAACAGACCACTCGGTTCTACCAATCAGCAGGACGTGGGTGGGGCCAGATAAGAGAATAAAAGCAGGCTGCCCGAGCCAGCAGCGGCAACCCGCTCTGCCTTCCACACTGTGGAAGCTTTGCTCTTTCGCTCTTTGCAATAAATCTTGCTACTGCTCACTCTTTGGGTCCACACTGCTTTTACGAGCTGTAACACTCACCACGAAGGTCTGTGGCTTCACTCCTGAAGCCAGCGAGACCACGAGCCCACCAGAAGGAAGAAACTCCGAACACATCCAAATATCAGAAGGAACGAACAACTCCAGATGTGCCACCTTAAGAGCTGTAACACTCACCGCGAGGGTCCGCAGCTTCATTCTTGAAGTCAGTGAGACCAAGAACCCACCAATTCTGGACACATTTTGGCGACCACAAAGGGACTTTCACCTATCGCCAAGCGGTGAGACCATCACCTATCGCCGAGCGGTGAGACCATCACCTATAGCTGAGCGGCGAGACCATCACCTATTGCCAAGCAGTGAGTACCATCGGACCCCTTTCATTTGCTATTATGTCCTATCTTTCCTTAGAATTCGGGGGCTAAATGCCAGGCACCTGTTGGCCAGTTAAAAGTGACTAGCACAGCTGCCAGACTAAAGACATGGGTGTCAGGCTTTCTGGGAAAGGGCTCTCTAACAACCCCCGACTCTTCGGAGTTAGGACCATTGGTTTGCCTAGAACCAGCTTCCACTTTTCCTGTACTTCTGGGCTGAGCTGAGGGTCGACAGAGAGGAAAGCCATACAGCTCTGGGGTCCTGACATGTTGGTTGACCCTGAGGCCATGAGCGGAACTCTCAAAAGCATGTCACCCAAGCGAGACTCACCCATCTATCCTATCTATTCTGACCCTTGCCTCCGGGGTCCTAATGCCTGCCAGACAAACTTCCTCTTGCCTCTCTTCTCTGAGGTTAGACCCGCTTCTAAAAATTGCTACCTGTCTCTGATGCTTTTCTAGTTTCTCCTATAAGAATGATTTCTAGTATAAAATCCAGGACTCTATTACCTTCTTTAGGCACCTGGGCTCACCAATCAGAAAGACACAATTTTTGCCCAAAGCCTCATCATAGTGGGGACTACCTGGAATTTTAGAATCCCTCCTCAGACTAATAGGCCTAACAAAAGCCATTCCTGAAGCTAGGATATGGGGAGCCTCAGAAATTGTATCCTTCCTATTCATATGAGGACAGAAGGTGTCACTCTTCCAACCCTGAAGATCCCTTCCCTCCCTCGGGGTATGGCCCTCCACTTCATTTTTGGGGCATAACATCTTTATAGGAAAGGGGTAAAGTCCCAATACTAACAAGAGAATGCTTAGGACTCTAACAGGTTTTTGAAAATGCATCAGTAAGGGCCACTAAATCCGATTTTTCTTGGTCGGTCCTCCTTGTGGTCTAGGAGGACTGGCAAGGGTGCAGGTTTTCAAGAATGTGTCAGTAAGGACCACTAAATCCGACCTTCCTCGATCCTCCATGTGGTCTTGGAGGAAAACTAGTGTTTCTGCTGCTGTGTCGGTGAGCGCAACTATTCCGATCAGCAGGGTCCAGGGACTGTTGTGGGTTCTTGGGCAGGGGTTGTTTCTGCTGCTGCATCAGTGAGCGCATATTCCGATCAGCAGGGTCCAGGGACCGTTTCGGGTTCTTGGGCAGGGGGAGAAACAAAACAAATGAAAACCGCGGGTGGTTTTGTCTTTCAGATGGGAAACACTCAGGCATCAACAGGCTCACCCTTAAAATGCATCCTAAGCCATTGGGACCAATTTGACCCACAAACCCTGAAAAAGAGGTGGCTCATTTTTTTCTGCACTATGGCTTGGCCCCGATATTCTCTCTCTGATGGGGAAAAATGGCCACCTGAGGGAAGTACAAATTACAATACTATCCTGCAGCTTGATCTTTTCTGTAAGAGGGAAGGCAAATGGAGTGAAATACCTAATTTCCAAGCTTTCTTTTCATTGAGGGAGAATACACAACTATGCAAAGCTTGCAGTTTACATCCCACAGGAGGACCCCTCAGCTTAGCCCCATATCCTAGCCTCCCTATAGCTCCCCTTCCTATTAATGATAATCCTCCTCTAATCTCCCCTGCCCAGAAGGAAATAAGCAAAGAAATCTCCAAAGGTCCACAAAAACCCCCAGGCTATCGGTTATGTCCCCTTCAAGCTGTAGGGGGAGGGTAATTTGGCCCAACCCAGGTACATGTCCCCTACTCCCTCTCTGATTTAAAACAGATCAAGGCAGACCTGGGGAAGTTTTCAGATGATCCTGATAGGTACATAGATGTCCTACAGGGTCTAGGGCAAACCTTTGACCTCACTTGGAGAGATGTCATGCTACTGTTAGGTCAAACCCTGGCCTTTAATGAAAAGAATGCGGCTTTAGCTGCAGCCCGAGAGTTTGGAGATACCTGGTATCTTAGTCAAGTAAATGATAGAATGACAGCTGAAGAAAGGGACAAATTCCCTACTGGTCAGCAAGCCATCCTCAGTATGGATCCCCACTGGGACCTTGACTCAGATCATGGGGACTGGAGTCGTAAACATCTGTTGACCTGTGTTCTAGGAGGACTAAGGAGAATTAATTAGAAAAAAGCTCATGATGTCCACCATAAGGGAAAAGAAGAAAAATCCTTCTGCCTTCCTTAAGTGGCTACGAGAGGCCTTAAGAAAATATACTCCCCTGTCACCCGAATCACTCGAGGGCCAATTGATTCTAAAAGATAAGTTTATTACCCAATCATCTGCAGATATCAGGAGAAAGCTCCAAAAGCAAGCCCTGGGCCCTGAACAAAATCTAGAGACATTATTAAACCTGGCAACCTTGGTGTTCTATAATAGGGACCAAGAGGAAGAGGCCCAAAAGAAAAAGCGAGATCAGAGAAAGGCTGCAGCCTTAGTCATGGCCCTCAGACAAACAAACCTTGGTGGTTCAGAGAGGAGAGGAAATGAAGCAGGACAATCACCTGGTAGGGCTTGTTATCAGTGTGGTTTACTAGGACACTTTAAAAAAGATTGTCCAATGAGAAACAAGCTGCCCCCTCATCCGTGTCCACTATGCCAAGGCAATCACTGGAAGGTGCACTGCCCCAGAGGACGAAGGTTCCCTGGGTCAGAAGCCCCCAACCAGATGATCCAACAACAGGACTGAGGGTGCCCGGGGCAAGCGCCAGCTCATGTCATCACCCTCACTGAGCCCCGGGTATGTTTACCTATTGAGGGCCAGGAAATTGACTTCCTCCTGGACACTGGCGCAGCCTTCTCAGTGTTAATCTCCTGTCCTGGATGACTGTCCTCAAGGTCCATTACCATCCGAGGAATCTTGGGACAGCCTGTAACCAGGTATTTCTCCCACCTCCTCAGTTGTAATTGGGAGACTTTGCTCTTTTCACATGCCTTTCTTGTTATGCCTGAAAGTCCCACACCCTTATTAGGGAGGGATATATTAGCTAAGGCTGGAGCTATTATCTACATGAATATGGAGAACAAGTTACCCATTTGTTGTCCCCTACTTGAGCAGGGAATCAACCCTAGAGTCTGGGCATTGGAAGGACAATTTGGAAGGGCAAAAAATGCCCGCCCAGTCACGCAATGCAAAAACACAAAGAGGTGGGAATCTTACACTGACAAAGCCATCAAAATGGGAAGGAGAGGGGAAAACAGCAGCATAAGCAGTGGGCAGAGGCAGCAGAAAGGAAAGAAAGAGACAGGAAGTGAAAGAAAGAGAGAGGAAGAGACAAAGAAGAAGTCGAAGAGAGAAAGAGAGATGGAACTTGTAAAGAAAAAAACAGCATATCCCATTCCTTTAAAAGCCAGGGTAAATTTCTATCTATCTACCCAGCCAAGGCATATTCTATTTATGTGGATCTTCAACCCATATCTGCCTCTCAGACAGTTTGCAAGAAATAACAAAGTCTATCCTTACTTTACAATCCCAAATAGACTCTTTGGCAGCAGTGACTCTCCAAAACTGCTGAGGCCTAGACCTCCTCACTGCTGAGAAAGGAGGACTCTGCACCTTCTTAGGGGAAGAGTGTTGTTTTTACACTAACCAGTCAGGGATAGTACAAGATGCCACCCAGCGTTTATAGGAAAAGTCTTCTGAAATCAGACAATGTGTTTCAAATTCTTATACCAACCTCTGGAGTTGGGCAACATGGCTTCTCCCCTTTCTAAGTCCTGTGGCAGCCATCTTGCTGTTACTCACCTTTGGGCCCTGTATTTTTAACCTTCTTGTCAAATTTGTTTCCTCTAGAATCGAGGCCATCAAGCTACAGATGGTCTTACAAATGGAACCCCAAATGAGTTCAACTAACAACTTCTAACGAGGACCCCTAGACCGACCTGCTGGCACTTCCCCTGGCCTAGAGAATTCCCCTCTGAAGGACACTACAACTGCAGGGCCCCTTTTTCGCCCCTATCCAGCAGGAAGTAGCTAGAGCGGTCATTGGCCAAATTCCCAACAGCAGTTGGGGTGTCCTGTTTAGAGGGGGGATTGAGAGGTGACAGTGTGCTGGCAGTCCTCACAGCCCTCGCTCGCCTCGGTGCCTCCTCTGCCTGGGTTCCCACTTTGGCAGCACTTGAGCCCTTCAGCCCACCACTGCACTGTGGGAGCCCCTTTCGGGGCTGGCCAAGGCAGAAGCCAGCTCCCTCAGCTTGCAGGGAGTGTGGAGGGAGAGGCACAAGCGGGAACCGGGGCTGCGCACAGCACTTGCAGGCCAACTGGAGTTCCAGGTGGGTGTGGGCTTGGTGGGCCCCTCACTCAGAGCAGACAGCCGGCCCTGCCGGCCCTGGGCAATGAGGGGCTTGGCACCCCTGGGCCAGCGGCTGTGGAGGGTGTACTGGGTCCCCCAGCAGTGCCGACCCACTGGCACTGCACTCGATTTCTCACTGGACCTTAGCTGCCTTTCCGTGGGGCAGGGCTCGGTACCTGCAGCCCACTATGCCTGAGCCTCCCACCCCCTCCACGGGCTCCTGTGTGGCCCGAGCCTCCCCGACGAGCACCGCCCCCTGCTCTATGGCACCCAGTCCCATCGACCACCCAAGGGCTGAGGAGTGCGAGCGCGGGACTGGCAGGCAGCTCCACCTGCAGCCCTGGTGCAGGATCCACCAGGTGAAGCCAGCTAGGCTCCTGAGTCTGGTGGAGATGTGGAGAACTTTTATGTCTAGCTCAGGGATTGTAAATACACCAATCAGCACCCTGTGTCTAGCTCAGGGTCTGTGAATGCACCAATCGACACTCTGTATCTAGCTGCTCTGGTGGGGCCTTGGAGAACCTGTGTGTTGATACTCTGTATCTAACTGATCTGATGGGGACATGGAGAACTTTTATGTCTAGCTCAGGGATGGTAAATGCACCAATCAGCACCCTGTCAGAACAGACCACTCGGCTCTACCAATCAGCAGGACGTGGGTGGGGCCAGATAAAAGAATAAAAGCAGGCTGCCCAAGCCAGCAGCGGCAACCCTCTCGGGTCCCCTTCCACACTGTGGAAGCTTTGTTCTTTCATTCTTTGCAATAAATCTTGCTACTGCTCACTCTTTGGGTCCACACTGCTTTTATAAGCTGTAACACTCACCACGAAGGTCTGTGGCTTCACTCCTGAAGCCAGCGAGACCACAAGCCCACCGGGAGGAACGAAGAACTCCAGACGTGCCGCCTTAAGAGCTGTAACACTCACCGCGAAGGTCTGCAGCTTCACTCCTGAGCCAGTGAGACCACAAACCCACCAGAAGGAAGAAACTCTGAACACATCTGAACATCAGAAGGAACGAACAACTCCAGACGTGCCACCTTAAGAGCTGTAACACTTACTGCAAGGGTCTGCGGCTTCATTCTTGAAGTCAGTGAGACCAAGAACCCACCAATTCCGGACACACTAGTATTTATATTTTTGTACAATATGTATTTCTTTGGGCACTCAAAAATATATTTTTGGCTGGGCGTGGTGGGTCACACCTATATCTCAGCTCTTTGGTAGGCCAAGGCTGGCAAATAACCTGAGGTTGGGAGTTTGAGACCAGACTGGCTAACATGGTGAAACCCTGTCGCTTCTAAAAATATAAAATTAGCTGGGCATGGTGGTGTGCACCTATAATCCCAGCTACTCTGGAGGCTGAGGCAGGAGAATCGCTTGAAACCAGGAGGCAGAGGTTGCAATGAGCTGAGATCACACCATTGCACTCCAGCCTGGGCAACAGAATGAGACTGTCTCCCTGCCCCCACCAAAAATAAAAACCCCAATATTTTAAAATTAAACAATATGGATTGAGCCATATATGTACCAACTAGACATGCTTCTAACTCAAAGATTCCAAGTTTCTACTCCTATCCTCCAGGCGCTGGGGAGCTATGGGTGGTTTTTGAGGAGATGATTGACCTGGTCACAGTCACAGGAATTCTTGAATAAACAGCTCTTCATTTTGTTGTTTTATTTTCCTCACCTACTCTTTCCAGTGTTTACATGCTTTCTTCATTTTTCTTGCCAGCAATTGGCAGTTTTTCTTTAATTTTTTTCTCCACCAAGCCTCCAAGTTTATTTCTCTATTAAGGTATTTATTGTTTTCCTCTTTTCAGACAAAAATTAGTTGCTGAAGCTATTTCTTCTCTGCTGCTTGATGAGCCTCCAGAGACATTGCTTACAGCCAAAGAGCTTTATCTATGACTCCCCTAAGACAGTAAGAGGTGATAGGAAGCAAGCCACAGGGATCAGGGGATGAAGCTTCTGGCCCTGTCTCAGCAGTGGCCTGGGGGCTCTCCCTCCGCAAGCCTCAGATTCCATGCTAATAACAGGGAGAGGACAGTGCAGAGATCCCTGAAGACCCCATCCTGTCATGACCATCTATGACCCCAAGGCAATGAGTGAACACTGAAGTTCAAAAACATTGGTCATAGAGAAAGCACAGAGCCCTGCAGAACAGCTTGCATCTCTCATACCAAGAGCTCAAAACTTCCAGCCCCCTGCTGCCCACACAGAGAGCTTCTCAGTCAGTCACTGGGCAATGGCTGGGCAGTGGTTTGTTCTATGGCAGAGACCATGAGGGAACTAATGCTGCTGCACTTACCCTAGCATGCAGCCACATCAGCATCACAGAGATCAAATACCTCCTTTCCTTGATGGGAAAAAGTTTCTACAGAGATGAAGGTCATGTGCCTTGCCCAAGGTCATGTGGCTGGGTTGGGGGTGGGGTGCCAGCGATACAAACAGGAGACAGGGAAATACTGGGTAGAAGAGGGCATTTACCCAACAAAGGCCCAACCTTCAAGCCTGAAGACCCGCTGCCCTAAATGAGGACAGGCATTTCTGTTTTTTTGCCGAGAAAGTTGCATTTGGCCTGCCATTCTCCCCCTGCTGCCCCCATATAAACCTGAGACCTTAGTGGGCACACACACAAGTGGCTGAACATTGAGACCAGCAGATCAGCAGACGAGCGGACCAGCAGACCAGCAATGGTGGAAAGATGCAGCAGGGAAAGAAAGAAGAGGAGGGACGACTGGACACCAAGGGGAGTTCACCTGGGGGCGGTCAGAGGACAGTCTGGCTGCTGGGTGACCCAACTCCAGGAGAAGACCACCTTCCCACTCCATGCCCCCTTCCAGCTCCCCATCCATCTTGCTGAGAGCCACCTCCACCACTCAATAAAGCTTTGCACTCATCCCTCAAGCCCATGTATGATCCGATTCTTTCAGGACACTGGGCAAGAGCTCGGGATACAGAAGGCTGTCACACTGGCCTCTCTGCCCTTGGGATAAGGCAGAGGGTCCATTGAACTGATTAACACACAAGCTTTCTGCAGATGGCAAATCTGAAAGAGCTTTGTAGCACACACCCACTTGGGCTTCAGTAGTTGCAGGCACCCACCTCTTGACATTGCCATGGGTCAGGAGCCCAAAAGTGCTCACCTCAGCCTCTGCACCTGCCTGCCTGTCTGTACACTTCTCCTAGGAGTTTGAGCTGCAGGGCAAACAAGCAGGCAAGCCACACCCCTGTTGCACATCCTGCGAAGGAAATCAGGGAACCCTCCCTTTTCACCAGTTCATTCAATAAGGGGCTCCAAGAAATACCACCCCGGTTCCCACCATCTCCCCACTTCTACCTCTCCAGGGAGAGTGGTCTCCACTGAATTGGTATTGGGGTTAAACAGATCTAAGTTTACAGCTTTGGTATGTCACTGATTAGCTTTGTGATCTGATTTTTCAAAGGCTCATATCTTCACATGGGTGGTTCTCAATTTCAGATGTTCTACTCCTTCTTCTTTGTGTACATCCATCTTATTCTTGTCCTTTAAAATCTCTATCAGGGGTCTTCTCCCTGAAGCCCTCCTGCCTCCTCCAGTCAGGTTCACTCACCCGTCCTACCCTCTTCATACTCCCTGGATTTAATTTCTCTCTCCCACTGGATGATGATGCTTTTTTCCTTCAGTCTCTCCCATTTGAGACTGTGAGCTCCAGGTAGAAGAGGTCCACACCTATATATCTCCCAGCAGTGGGCACAGCAATGGGACTGTAAAATGTGAGACTTTCACAGCTCAATGAAAAGGGCTGTGAGAGCACATAGAGGACCAGAATGTAACCATTGCAGGCTCCCTGTAGCTGTAAATTCCTTGTGGATGGCAGGTGCTCAGCACAATGCTCTGTACAGGTTGTTGCTCTCAAAATATGAAACAAAAAGCTTCAGAGATAAGTTGTTTCTGTTAGTCATTTACACCATAGTATGAAGTTGACCTTGCATTGCCTGCCTCTTAGGGATGCTAACTTTTAAGTTTCTCTCCTTGAAGAATTAAAAACTTGTTCAGGACCATGCATCCAGAAGCAGAAGAGAGGAGAAGGGAGGTGAAAAGAGAGGAGAGAATAAAGCTAAAGGATGTCAGCTTCTCTGAAAAGACATTTAGCCCTCGAGCCCATGCCTCAGGATGGCTTCTCTTAGTAACTCAGAAGTTTTATTTCCATGAATTCTACCCCTCCTGTGACCCTCCAGAAGAATAAGATCTCAGCAAGGCCCTCTTCTGATGCTGATATCTCCATCCTGGGCCTGCCAGAGGCAGTTTGTTTAGTTGTTTACCTGCTGAGAGACACAGCCTTTATTTGGCAGGAAGTGTGAACAAACAGACCTGAGCCGATTTCTTTTCATCACCGCCTACCTCCTAGAACAACTGTCCCTTCCTCCTTCCTTCCTTCTTTCTCCCTCAGAGAGCTTTAATGCCAAGAATACCAAATGGAGATCACAATTCTGGGTGTGAGTCATGGTTTCACTACAGGCTAACTCTGTGACATTCTGCCTCGGTTTCTTCGTCTGTGAAATGAGACAAAGTCCTTGTCATCTCTTCCACTATGCAGTCAGTTCAGGTAAATGTATCAGCGTCATGAATTCAGTGAAATGCATCACATCTTTTTTGGTGGTAGGTGCAGCAGCTGCAGAAATGCCTAAGACAAAGTTTGTGGGAAGGATTAAATGAGGCAGTGAGGAATAACGACAAAAGTGTGGAATTATTTTCCAGAGGACGCTTTGTCCATGTTCAGGACCTATGCTTTCCTGATCCATGGGGTCAGGTTCACTTCCTGGAGAGCACTGTGGTGCAGGCACGGTTGTGGCATGCATGCCTCTTTTTCTACCAACCCATGGCAGAAATCACTGATCAACCCAACATCATCTCAGGATTCTCCTCAACACAGGGTACCCGTGAGCCACTGACCATCAGCTGGAAGCTGAAACCTACATGCTATTACAGGAAAAAACAGCACAGCTTTGGAGTAAAACTAATGTGGTTTGAATCTGGTTCCTCTGAAACATTGAGCAAGTTTGACAATCTCCTTAAGTGAAAGTACTCATCCATATCTGTATAAAGAATATATTTCTGCCTAACTCCCAGGTTTCCTGTGATAATTAAACAAGACTAAATATCATGGAAGTACATATACATAGTAGTACTCCTTTTCTTTCTTTCCTTCTCTTTCTTTTTCTTTCCTTCTTCCTTCTTTCTTCTCTTTCTTTTCTTTCTTTCTTCCTTTCTTCCTTTATTTTTTCTTTTTTTTTGCACTACAGAGTCTTGCTCTGTTGCCCAGGCTGGAGTGCAATGGCATGATGTCGGCTCACTGCAACCCCTTTCTCCTAGGTTCCAGCAATTCTCCTGCCTGTCTCCCAAGTAGCTGGGATTATAGGCATGCACCACCACGCCTGGCTAATTTTTGTATTTTTAGTAGAGACAGGGTTTCACCATGTTATCCAGGCTGGTCTCAAACTCCTGACCTCATGATCCACCCGCCTCGGCCTCCCAAAGTGCTGGGTTACAGGCGTGAGCCACAGCGCCTGGCCAGTAGTACTCCTTTTCTACCCCTGCCCTTCGAATTCTAAACAGGTCTTTCCTCTGATCCTCAGTTTTTACCATCTGTAAAATATTATGAATAGTGCTGTTCTCACAAGGTTGTTTTGGAGTTTCAAAGTGCTGCCCCTTGCATATGACAACTCTCGGTCATATTGGGGTAAGAAATTATAAGTCTTGGCTGGGTGTGGTGGCTCACATCTGTAATCCCAGCATTTTGGGAGGTGGGCAGATCACTTGATGTCAGGAGTTTGAGGTATTTTGTACCCAAAATACAAAAATTAGCCAGGTGTGGTGGCATTCACCTGTAATTCCAGGTACTTGGGAGCCTGAGGCAGGAGATTCGCTTGAACCTGGGAGGCAGAGGTTACAGAGAGCTGAGATCACTCCATTGCACTCCAACCTGGGCGACAGAGTGAGACTGTGTCTCAAAATAATGAATAAATGAATACAAGTCCTGACTCTCACCCTCATCACTGTTCTCTGTGCACAACTAAACCAATGTGCCCCTAGCTGAAGTTCTATCTTGCCTCAGTTTCCCTTCCATCCTTTCCCCAGTTTTGAGACTCAGTCAGCATAAGTTGGGGAAGGACCATTATTTCCAAGCAAATAAAAGAGCTATATCTTGGTCCAGCGTGTGTGTATGTATGTGTGTGTGAGTGTGTGTGTTTGTGTGTGTTGGGGTTGGGGAGGGTGGAGAGGGGGAAAGGTGAGTTAATTCATTCAGCAGCAGCCCTGACTACCTCCTCCTCCTAGTTTGCTCCATCCTGGGGGGTAGGGAAGTGGAGGCCAGAGCCCGGATGTTCCTTAGAACTCTTGGGAGTCTGGCTTTCCCTCAGCCCCTTTAGGACCTTTAGTACCTCAGGGAATAAATGTCCCCATTCTGCATGCTCTTGGGAAGGAAGACAGCTGGTGTGTCTCAAAGGTTTCCCCAGCCATTTCCTCTTCCCCAGTGGATTCCACCAGGGCCTGATCAGGGCTCTTAGGACACAAAATTTAAGGGAGACCTCACTCCCAGCATCCTGCAAGTGCCCATCCTGCAATTAAGAGTGAGGGCCTCCTTAAATGTAGTACTCAGTTCCTTGCCTGCCTCATCCAGCCTGGTCCTGAAAGTATAGAAAGAATTGAATAAAAGCATGAAATGTTAGATGGGAATGTTTGAAGGAGTGGGCTTTAGAGTTGGGCCCTCCAGATTCAAATTCCAGCACCACCACCACTTGAGTTGTAGGACTTCCTGTAATTTAACTATATATTTTTTTCATCTGTAAATTGGAGATAGTAATAGTACTACCTTCATACTCATGCTGTGAGGATTACATTAGGGACTGCATTAGCATAACCAAGGAAGCATTAGTAAGAATAAAAGAACAATTTTTATTAGATTGTATAATACTGAAAATAATAGGGATTCTAGAGAAGTGAAAGAGAACATATACCTACCAGGTGGCTGGTCCTGTGCTAGGTACCTTATATATGTTTTTTCACGTTAAGCCTCAAAAATCTTCTCTATATCATCATGCTAAGAAATTAAGGTCACAAAGGTTAAGGAACTTGGCCCAAGATGTTCAATTGATATGAAGAGGTTGCAGTAGTTGAATTGAGCTCATGTCCCTGAAATTCCAAATTCTCTGCTCTTTCCTTTTGCCCTAAAGCCATCTTAGTGTGGAAATCCATGCACTGGGTGCATGGTTCCTCAGCTGGCTCTTCATTAGGATCATCTGTGTGGCTTTATAAACACACACTTGCCAGAGTTCCAGGCTTGGCTTAGAATCAACTACGAATATGTGTTTTGAACAGGAATCCCTGGGATGGGCATGAACTGTCAGGCTCGGGCACCATTGCAGGCTGAGTGACCTCTAAACTCTCTCTACCTCCAATTTTCTATGTACAGCCTCATAAGAAAATGAGAGTGAAAGTGCTGATTAAACTGTAAGAATAAAGTGTCTTCCTAAGGAAAGGCTGGCACTTTCTAAGGACATATAATTAAAGCCCAATAGATTAAGATTCCTTTAAGAAATGAGTAATACAAAGATTAAGGCACATCTGATATAGCTTCTTGAATGGCTGCTCAAAGATTTACAGGCAAAGGATAAATCAGCTCTTCTGAGAGAGAAGAAGATACTTCTTATTGCTCACATCTGGCAGTGGAAGGTGAAGTGTGCAGAAAAGGAGATGTGGCTGGCAGTCTTCAAGCAAGGCAGCAGAAGTGCTTTTGCAAATATATTCTGGATGAAGAAAAAGAAAATCCCCTTCAAGTGAATGGTTTTGTTGTCAGTCATGAGTCAAGTGATTTGGCGTGCCAAATTTCTTTCTTGGGCAGGTTTTTTATCACACACAGAAAATGAGCAAAGGAACTTAGAGTAATTAGAAGGTAATGAAGTTGTCAGAATAAGCTATTGACCAAAGAGCAGACAAGGGAATAGATGAAAAATTTAAACGTTTCTAATTTAGCTGATCTGGAAGCTGCACATCCTTTGGCCATAGGGGAATTATCCTCAGTGTCTAATGAATGAGTTTTTCTGGGCAAAGCAGGGAGCATCCCAGAAGACAAAGGAAGAAGGAATTGGAATCAAAGTCCAAAACAGTAATGGTGATAGTATAGAAATTATAATTAATCCCTTACATTTTTATCTGTCTTTGCAAAGCACTTGAACATATATTTCCTCATTCAATTTGCATAAAAACCTAAGCGGGAAGAAACATCCAAGGATGTAAGTATGGAAACTTGAGGTCAGAGAGTGTAATCACTTGCTTAAGGGTCGCACATTACCCTCACTAGTGCAGGATTGAGACTTGAATTCTGGTCCTTCCAGCCCACAGCAAAGCCCTGTTCATTATACATGGACATGGGGAGCATTGAGGGTAGTTAAAGAAATTGACAGACCGGTTAAATTAGATCCATGCAATGAAAATTGCCAGACCCTGTTTCCTTTCTTCTTGCATCCTTCCCTTCCTGTTTCCCTGGTCCCTTCTGCCCTCTCTTCATTATTCATTATTCATTATTTTAATCTAATGAAGTGGGTTCCCTGAAAAGAATCTGGGCTTCCTCTGTTTATCCTGGCTGGTGCTGCCAGTGGGGAAAAAGACCAAAGGATAATTATTTACTTAGCACAGTTTTTGTGTTTTGCCCATGATATGATTAGGCTTTGTGTTCCCACCCAAATCTCATCTTGAATTGTAATCCCCATAATCCCCACATGTCAAGACCAGGTGGAGATAATTGAATCGTGGAGGCAGTTTCCCCCATGCTGTTCCCGTGATAGTGAGTTCTCACAAGATCTGATGGTTTTATAAGGGACCCTTCCCCCTTCACATGGCACTTCTCCTTCCTGCCGCCTTGTGAAGAAGGTGCCTTGCTTCCCCTTCACCTTCTGTCATAATTGCAAGCTTCCTAAGGCCTCCCCAGCCATGCCGAACTGTAAGTCAATTAAACCTCTTTCCTTTATAAATTACCTAATCTTAGGCAGTTCTTTATAGCATTATGAAAATGGAGTAATATAATCCACAAGGTCTCTCTTATTCAGTGCTCGAAATCACTCTGCAAGGTAGGTGTAATTACCCCCCTGTTGCACGTGCAAAAACTAGGACCCAGAAAGACTAGACAACTCACCCTAAAACTCCACTAAATAAGTGGTGCAGCTCCATCCAGTGTCTCCGTAATCAGTATTTATATTCTTTTTACTATTACTTCCATCTGCCAGGTCATGTTAGCTGGAGAACAACAGGCCACAGAGATGACAATTTAGCCATGAAGGCAAAGGCTGAGAGTGAATATGGCTCGACCTGCAAGTCTGCAAAGATTCTTCCAGTTATTGGTACATTGTCTGCCCAGGCTCAGCCTGTCCCATAAATGTGCCTCTCCAGAAGATCTGTGCTCAACTCTGATCTGCTTGATCCACAGCCCTCCCCAATGATCTCTACCGTGTCATGGCTACAACTGCCCCCTTCTTATTGATAACTTCTCAGTGTGTCTCTTTCACCAGACTTCTTTCCTGACCCAGAAATTTCCATATGCAACTGTCTGAGCAGCCCACCTGTCTGCTTCACATCCATGTTCTACTCAGCATACGTGCAGGTGACAAGATTACACCCCCTCTTTCTGGGCTAAGTCAAACCCTAAGTCTTGAACTCCTCCCTCTCCTTTGCACTCCACACTGAATTACTCATCAAGGTTGGGGTAATCCTATTTCCCAAAGTTCTCTTGAATCCATGCTTTTCCTTCTGGTCCTAATGCCAGCCTCGTGTCAGCCCCCCATTCTCTCTCACCTACACAGTTACAATAGATTGATAGGTGGCCTTTTAACAGCTACTCTTTCTCATCTCCAACCAACTTTTCACTGTAATGCTGGAATGATCTTTCTAAGAGGAATGAATATCTGGCTGTACCATGCCCCTTCTTGTGGTTCTCTTCAACTTCATGTTAAAGTCCAAGCTATGCAGCATGTGATTAAAGGATGTTTGTCACTTGTTTCTGATTTCCTTCCCTTTCTCATCTTCTACGTTTGCTATCTTCAAACTTCAGGCTCCAGAAAGCCTAAACTGCCTGCACCACCCAAGAATTCTAGTCTCTCTCATCTCTTGATGTCTGTGTGTGCTATTTCTTCTGCCTATACCATCTATTTCTCGTCCTTCAGAAAACTTTCTATTTATTCATCGAGTCTCATCTCAAGTTCTAGCTCTTCTATGAAATATTTTCTTACTCATCCAGGAAAGCTTAAGTGCTATTTCCCCTCTATTTACCCTGAACCTTGTTACGTACCTGTATCCTGGCTATTGGCATGCTGGGTAGCAACGTATGTAGGAATGACTGTCTTCTCCATTTGACTGGGAATTCTTCAGGGAAAGCACCAAATATCTACTTATTTTGGTATCTCCATAAGGGTCAGGAAAAAAAAAAAACATTTCTTAAATAAATTTAAGTAATCATCCAGTCTGTAAACCTCTGTCTGACCCAAGCACACTTCAAAATATATAGGCATAATAAGTCTTCATTAGGCATTTACTAAAGTGTTTTTCCATTTGATCAGAGGGAATAAACTTTATTTCTGATTTTCCTCTAAATTATTGCCAAGTTAAATTCTTTCTCCTTCTCTTCTCTGTTCTTAAAATTGCTGCCGTTATAAACAAATTTTGCACAGATATTTTGTGTATGGAAATGAAATTGATACTATACCCACCTATTGGAATGGCTCAAAATGATAATATCAAGGACTAGCAAGGATACAAAGCAACTAAAAATTTTATGCATTGCTTGTGGAATGCAAAATAACAAGCATTTTGGAAAACAGTTTGGCAATTTTTTATAAATTAAACCTCACTTACAATATGACCCAGCAATCCTATTCCTATTTACCCAAGAAAAAGAAAGATGCATGTTTACAGAAAAGCTGTACACAAATATTTATGGCAGTTTTATCCATAATTACCAAAAACTAAAAATGAGTCAAATGTACTTCAACTAGTGAATGAATAAACAAACTGTGGTGCATAGTTTGTGTACCATATGCATAAGTGCATAAGCAATGCAGTCATTCTCAGCAATAAAAAGAAACAAACTGCCTAACAAATTGTATACACATGCAGCTCAGGGTAGACCATACTTGTGGACGTACTTCCTGAGCAGTGAAGCACGTGAAGGTGCTTTATCATTTTCAGTCTGAGAATATTCTAACCTAGACAAAGAACTAAAACAGACTTATTTTTCTCCAATCACTGCCTAGACTTCTGCTTTGTTGAATTCCCCATCTTGTCCCTTGGCGGCGTCCTAGGAAGACTCCATCACTCTCCTGCCACATCAGGAATAAAGTCCAATTGAAGTTGCCAATCTCCTTCCAAATGCTACCCTCGCTTCTTCCCTGACCTGCAGCTCCAAGCTTATGTGTACCTTAGGGCCTTGGTGTGAGGAAGCTGGAGGGTGTGCACTTTTATTCCTCTTCTCTTTTCTCTTCTGTGTCCCCTCCTCTCATAGAAAAGGGATGGAGGAGAGGAAAACACCTCTGTAATGGGCCAATTTTTGGTGTACTCCTTGAAGCCCTAACCCCCACAGAAATGGTTTGTGGAGGTGGAGCCTTCAGAGAATGATGGGATTAGAGTTTTTATAAAAAAGGAAGACAGACCAAAGTGCTTTCTCTGTCTCTCTCTCTCTCTCTCTCTTGGCCCCCACACACATACACATGCTAAGAAAAAGCTATGTGAGGACATAGCAAGAAAACAGCCATCTACAATCCAGGAAGAGAGCCCGCACTTGGAACTGAACGCTGCTGAACTCTGGTCTTGGGCATCCAGCCTTCGGAGCTGTGAGAAAATAAGTGTCTGTTGTTGAAGCCACCTAGTCTATGGTATTTTGTTACGGCTGCCTGAGCTAAGACAGCCTCTAACCAGTGCTGCCAAGCCCCTTGCTTGGTTGTCACTGGCCTCTGCTTCTTCCAAAAAAGGAGCTTCAGATATGCATTTTCAACAACTCTCTTTTCTTCCCTCTCATGTGGAATTGCATGTAAGGAGTGGGGAGCTGCATCTGCAAGCTTCTGGTAGGAGGAGACATGTGAAGTAGAGCTACCATTGATGTGCATTAGATTAAAGCCACTGCCAACCAGCAGCCAATTGTAATGTGAGCTAGAAATTATCTATTGTTGTGAGCTGCTGAGATGTAGGAGTCATTCAGCACCTCAGCAAACTAATCCCCTACTTGCCCAAGCAAATCAGCAGGTCACTACAAAAGCTGAGATCCAACTTTGGAATGTGATACCTAGGATGCACTATTTTGATTGGCCAGTCACCTGTAACTTCTGGGAGAGATTCTCATGGAGTTGCTTTCTTTTGGCTTTGGGACTCAGAGACTCATCTCTTGCTGTGTACACTGCATTTCAACTATGCTTCCCTGGGAAAATTCCCTTGATGTGCTAGTCTTCTACTTCTATTGGCTGGAGAGGGGATGGGAGGACAGGGGATGCAGCACAGCCAGCTCAGCTGTGTCTCAGTAATTGTTGGAGGCATTGTCTCTTCATTGACCTTGCCATTATTTTTGGTTTTCTATAGATAGACTATTCTCTCTCTCTCTGCCTTCACCCACTGCGTGCCCCCCGCCCCCTGCCCCCCACCTCAGCATTAAGTTCTAGTACCCAGTTCCAGGATAACAGAAAACTTCCACTCGATAGTGTGATATTACTTCTATTAACACACACTCCAAGTAATGGTTGGGCAAGACAATCAAGCCATCTTTTCTCAGGTATAGGACTGCTAAGGCAATCCTACATTCTGAAAATATCACTCACTCACAAGATCATTTGCTCATGCATTCATAGCTTTAACAAATACATATAAAATGCCTACTGAACTTACACAGGTGATGCTTGAGAGACACCTGAGAATAAGCTCTGTAAAGGCTTTATTTGTGCAGGAAATGGGCATGACAAAAGCATGGATGAGCATGAAGCCCACGGGGGGTTGCCAGAACTCAGTAGCACTGAAACGTAAGAAGAGAGTTATGACTCATTCTGGTGCAAGTGAGAGAAACCCAGCTCCAATGGCACCGAGAGCAGAGGGAAGTAATGTTTTGGCCCATGCAGTTGACAAGCATGGGGATAAGTTAGTCCAGGTTCACAAGCAGAGCTGCAAGAATCTGCCTCTCTGTCTGTGGCTCTCCTTTCTTTCCTGCTGGGCTCGCTCTCAAGCACTGTCTCTCCGTGTTGTGGCCTCCAGCTGCACTCATATCCCATTTTCTTAGGTTCAAGATAAGACTCAACTTCACTGGCAGGGTTTGTAGAATGATCTCTAATTGGCTCTGGTTTGTGCACTTTGACTTTTCTGAACCAATCTCTGCAGCCAGAGGGATGCACTATTTCAATTGGCCAGGACTGCTCCGAAGGCACAGATGGAGTTGGTATCACCTAAATCACAGTGACTGAGAATGGGGGAGGGTGGTCCTTTGAAAAGAATTTGGATATTTTTCAGAAGAAGGGAGAAAGACAACTAGACAAACAGACCACAATATCTACTTTAGAGAGCACCAGGGACTGGGAAAAGAGAAGGTTGGAGGGGTGACAGGGGCCCATCATGACAGAGGGTAAACTCTATCTTGACAGTAGGCAGGAGCCAGGAGCAGCCAATTAATGGTTTTTGAAAAATCCCTTTGATGGCAAGAAAAGGATGACTTAGTTGGGTTATGGTGAGGGGTAAAGAGAAATTAGGAAATCAGGGGCTCTTGGGATGTTCCTCTTTAGTTATGAAGCAAAGTCCTGGAGCTGGGAAGGACAGAAGGGATGTAAAATCCTTTTACATGTAGAATATAATTGGTGGCCGGTCAGTTGTGGTGGATGAGGGCATGGGCCCACGTTTGCAGGCTCGGGGTCCCTGGGCTCTGCAGGCTGGGGTGACTCTGAGATCCCAGGGAAGCACTGGTTTCTCCCATGCTGGGCCTGCTGAGCTGCTAGCAAGCAACGCTGAAGTAACACACAATCTACCTGCTCAGAGTCATGGTCATGTCAAATTCTGGGCAGTACATTCTGGGTGGAAGTCCCAGGGGAGCTTGTCAGCTTGTCATTTCAAAGCTCTAGAGAGGTTTGGTCACCCAGCCACAGGAAAATGCAAGCAATTTTGATGTTAGCAAAGATCTGCTAAACAGAAGCCAGTTTTCAGAGCAAGAAAAGGCAAAGCAAACCAAAGGCAATTAGTTTCACATACTGCAAATGTTACCCTGCCCCTTAGAGTTGCAAATCTCCTTCAAACTCTGTCCAAATTATGAAGTTTGACTTGGGAAATTGGAGGAAACGGCAAACACGTAATCCATTTATATTTTTTATTATTGAGAAAAGGAAATGTCAGAATTAAACGTATACTATAATCACACACTAGTGATACCAAGGTTTGGATTCAGAGAATACTTCAATTTTAAGAGTTTTTGAGTCAACAAGTATTTGTTGAGTTCCTACTGTATACCAGATACTATACAGACAATTTTGCAACTGGGCTATAATTCTCAAATTACAATTGACGGAATGGAAGCCCAGAGAAGGCCCATGACTTATTCAAGGTCAGAGAGGAATAAAACGCATGTTCACCCCACTCGGAGGCATCACATGAAGGTCACGTGCAGGAATTAATGGTAAAATATTTTGCGAACTGCACAGGTTTGTAAAAATGGAGTTGGCTAGGCCGGGTGCGGTGGCTCATGCCTGTAGTAATCCCAGCACTTTGGGAGGCTGAGGCAGGTGGATCACGAGGTCAGGAGATTGAGACCATCCTGGCTAACACGGTGAAACCACATCTTTACTAAAAATACAAAAAATTAGCCAGGAGTGGTGGTGGGCGCTTGTAGTCCCAGCTACTTGGGAGGCTGAGGCAGGAGAATGGCGTGAACCCGGGAGGTGGAGCTTGCAGTGAGCCGAGATTGTGCCACTGCACTCCAGCCTGGGTGACAGAGCAAGACTCCGTCTCAAAAAAAAAAAAAAAAAAAAAATGGAGTTGGCTATTTTTTATTATTTTTATGGAAGTACTTGTCAACAGACCACTTTACCATGCACATCCACTGTGCAGGGAAATGCAGTAGAATGCTGGTTTGTCCCCATAGCCCCCTGAGCCCTGAGCTCACCTCTTTGAGATCCAAAACTCAAAGTGCAGTAATTACTTGGTGGAGAAGCTGATTCATTCTATCGTGTTACTTAACAAGACAGAAAGTAAAGAAATGAGGCTCAGAATCTGGAAGACCCAAGGAAATGAGTCTGAGTCCCCTCATGCCTCCTCCTGCACTCCTGGTTAGCTCTAAACCCTGCTGCTGACCAAATGAAGCATAAATCCTCACTTTGACTGACAATGTCTTGCATGGCCTGGCTGACTTCCTCCAGAGCTCATCACTTGCTCACTCAGCAACAGTCACTTGCCGGGCTTTCTCTTCCTGGGATGTGCCATGTTTATTGCCTTCTGGTGGTTTTTGACTTTGTTGCTCCGTTTGCCTGCAATGCAGTTCCCCTGAGTCTTCACCTGGCTCTTTCTTCTCTTTAGGTCTCAGATGGGGTGCTTAGAGAGGCTCTCCCAGCCTGTATGGTGACACCAGGCCCAGACTTAGCCATCTCTAATCTATCGCTAATTGTGTTCATAGCACTTAGTAAACTTTTCTTGTATATTTATTTACATACTTGCTTATTGTATTTCATTCTCATCCGCTCCTACCCACATCTGAATTTAAAAGTCCCGAGAGCAGGGCATAAGTTGGCCTCCTTCAGGACCACAGTGCACAGAACAGTACCTGCTATGCAGAAGACCCCTGATTTTTATTTTTTACAAAACTCTTCCTTTATCACCAGAAAAAGATCCTGTAAAGTATTGCTGACTTTAAAAGCTAGGTGGGAAGAGACACTAGATGTGCTTGCATTGCAATAGAAACCCAATATCCAATAACTACAAATTCAAGAACCACGTCTTTGTGGAAAACTAAGGTCTAGAAATTTTCATGTCACCTTTTTTGTTCCTATTTCTTGACACTCATGAAGGAAAGCCCAGCTCTTGTTGATCTCACAGGCATCATCCAGCTTCAGCAGGGCCCCTTCAAGATGTCTACTCTCCCTTCACCATGCACAGGGCCAGAAGCTGCTTGTGGTCCCACCTGTGGACCTGCCTGTGGATGGCAACTTGTTCCCAGGAGAAGCTCCGATGGGGTGCTGCCTTCCTAGAGGATGGAGGTGCGAGAGGGCACCTCGTGAGAAAGGCTGAGTGCCTCGAAGGACCTGAGCAGGACTCAGCTTGAACATGAAAGGTCTGAGGAAGCGGAGGGTTCAGAGAGGCTGGGGGAAAGACAGGCATGCAACGTGGTCCAAATCTCCTGTTCCCTGAGTCTGGAAGCAGCTCCACCTGACCCATGTGCCCTGAGAGCACAGTCAGGCTCATTGCAACACACAAAACCCAGGCTGTGGAGGCTGAAATGGGGGACAGAAACAAAAGACATCTAACAGAGGTAGTTTTGGAAACTGCCTTTGAGCCCCAAAGCCTCTCCTCCAAATGCTGTTCCTCTGATCTTGTCCTATACCTGACCTCAGCCTCTTGCACCCACCATCATACCCTAGAACTTCACTCCCCCATGTTCTTAATGTCATGCATTCCGGCATCTGACCACCGGCTCATTCCTGCCTGTGCCCCAACTGCAGCGGTGCTTTGGCAGTAGGAACTCTTGCATTTAAAGCCATTCCCTACCCCATTAATGTCCTCTCCTCCCTCCTTTTCCCAGGGAAATTCCACAATCACTATAATCCCTTTTGCATAATTTTAGGTCTCCTTTTCTCTGTCTCTCTCTCCATTGTACTCACTTAGAAAAACTCTAACTCTAGTAAAATTCAGCTGCCATTCTATTCCTCCCCAGCACCCAGTGTGGTCTGGCGGGAGACAAACCCACAGCCACATTGACTGGTCTCATTTAAATCTATGACCTCAAACCTTAGCACCTCAGGTGGCTTTTCACTGCTGCTGGGTAACTGCTGTAAACTTCCGGACTTTTCATTTCACTTCTCCTAGGCAACCAGCCTCAGCTTTTTGCCCGACAAGCCCCAGCACTTTCACCCCACTCTTGGTTCCCAGTGGACAGCATTGCTCCCTACTTCACTCAGAATAGTGAGGTTAGGAAAAAAAAAAAAAAGCTTCCATGCATCTCCTGCCGCACCCCCGCACCCTAGCCCGCACCCCAGCTCGCATCCCAGCTGCCTCAACAGTCACTGCAACCTTACCCACCCACACATGGGCACCTGCCCCACCAGTCTGCCTTCCCAACGGAGCTGCTCCTGGACCCTTCAGTCCTCACATTCTGTTTTTGCCATTCTGCTATGATGTTCTCTACACAGAGGAGGCCATCCCTGGAGACTGCTTTTCAGGGTCCCACCTTGGCTGGCTTCCTGGTAATCTAGCCAAAGGGAGGCACAACAGGAGGTGGAAGGGCAGGAGAAGTGAGAAGCCAGGTGGATCCAGCTTTTCCCTGAACTTCCTGTGCTCCAGCCCACACTGCTCCATCTCCCAGTGGCTCTAATGGCTGCTGAATTGCCCTAGCCCAGGGTATCCAGCATTTCTGCCCTCAATTCCCGAGTCTGGGGGTAGCAATGGCTTCTCATCTCTGAGTTACCTCAGATCACTTGTTTGTCTTCTCACATCACCCATCAGATGTGTAAATAATTCCCTGCATCAGCCATGCAAGATAAATAAGTTCTAGAGATCTACTGCACAACATAGAGCGTATGATTGACAACACTATATTATACAGTTAGAAATTTGCTAAGAGGGTAGATCTTATATTGTGTTCCTACCACAAAAGGGAAAAACAAACAAAACAAAGAGGTGGGGAAGAAACGTCTGGAGGTGATGGATAAGTTTATGGTGGTGTTGTGGTGACAGCTTCATGGTTACATACTCATTTCCAAGCACATCAAGTTGCATACATTAAATATCTATAGTTTTTGTGTGTCAACCATACCTTCCAAAAGTGGTTTAAAAATTCCTACTGTTACAAATATATAAACTCACCTTCTTTCTTGCTTAATCCCTGAATGATTCAATTCTTGGAAATAGAAGTGAGGTTTATCCTCCGAAGGTCTCACATAAGTGTCTTACTAAGGCATATGATTAAGTTTATGATAACCTGAAGTTATTCTCATGGAAGATCCTGCTTCTTAAATCAGGTAAAAATATGAGGAGTTGTGATATAAATTACCCCCTCCTCTCTGTTTTTTCAAGTCATCATCGATGGCATTAATCTTTGTAATTCTCCCAGAGATGAGGTATTTGCTTCCATCCAGTGATGAATAATTGATCCTATTTTGACTATAATCAGAAAACATCAGTCTAAGAATCACAGGATGGAGTTGGGAATGGGCCCTCTCACTAGTAATTATATGACCTACTTACCAGGTCTTTTTGTCATGTCTGCTCAACCTTGGTCTCTGCTGGTCTAGAATTCTTTATTCCCAGGAGAGGACACTTCTCCCAGGGGACACAACACTGGTTAGTTTAACCTGGAAGTTCACAGTGCTCCAGGTTAGTTGGGTCTCCTCTTTCCACTAAACCAACAGGCCAAGAAGGGGCTCACTATACTGGATGGATATAGTGAGCCCATAGTGATCCTGATTACCAAGGGGAGTTTGGGTGTTTGTTACAAAATTGGAGAGGGGAGGGTTATGCCTTTTACCAGGGGATTCATTGGGGCATCTCTTAGAACTTTCATATCTAACAGTAAAAGTCAGTGCAAAACTATAGCAACCGAATAAAGGAAGGCTTGCTGAAGACTCAGGCATCATCCCCTACTCCCAGAAAATAGAAGAACAAAACAAATAAAAACCAAAATGATGACTGAAGGCAAGAATGATGGAGCTGAAAGAAGAAATTACAGGTATCAACCATAACCTCAAACAGAAGCCTCAGTAGCTGGGGATATCTTTGTTTTATGTATAACCAGCAATGGATATGCTTTTCTTTTTAATTCCCCTACTACTTTGTTAAAGACAGTTGTTGTTGCCTAACTTTACAACCTAGTTCCTAGGTCCCAGACCAGGAAGAGTCTGATCCAGACCTGGGGGAGATCCTAGTCTTGAGAAGGATGTGGTGACGATGGAAATTTGTGTCTCCCCTTGCTAGGGAGAAGGGGAGAATATTCTCTTTTTAATAACAGATCATGTTTCCACCTAACATGAGAGAACAAAGCTATCATCTGATAGAAATGAATGTAAAGGAGCGAAAGGAATATATCATCCCGGCCCTAAAACTGTTTGACATCAAGTCCCTTCCTTGCCCCTCTCTTGTGTGGTAAATGTTACCTTGGTGTCTCCCTAGTGAATCATACTCTCCCTCTGAATCTGGGCTGGCCCTTGACTCACTTTAGCCTATAGACCGCAGTGGATGATATGCCATGCAAATTATAGAAATGAGCCTTAAGAAGACCTGGCATTTCTGTTTTCACCATGTTGAAATCCAACTGCCATGTGAGAAGTCTATCTACCCTGAGACCTCCATGCTGTGAGAAAGTCTAAGCTAGCCACTGGGAGGGGCCTCATGGAGGAAAATCCAGGAACTCAGTGACAAGGAGAACCAAGGTCCCCAGGCCAACAGTGCTAGCTGAGCTCCCAGCCAACATTCAGCAGCAATCCACCAGCCACATGAGTGAGTGGCCTCAGAGGTGGCTCCTCCAGGGGGCCCTGTGAGCCATCCCAGCTGAGGCCTGCTGAGGCGCCAACAAGCAGTGGTAATGGAGCCCTACCCTAGTAGTAGAATAATGAGCAGATACAGCAGGTTTTATGTTTTTATAGTGTTTTTTTTTTTTAACTTTTAGTTTCAGGGGTAAATGGGCAGGTTGGTTCTATAGATAAATTGCACACCACGGGGGTTTGTGGTACATATTGTTTCATCACCCAGGTAATAAGGATAATAACCAGTTGATGGTTTTTTTGATCCTCACCTTCCTCCTTCCCTCTACCTTCAAATAGGCCCCAGTGTCTTTTGTTTCCTTCTTTGTATCATCTGTACTCAATGTTTAGCTCCCACTTGTAAGTGAGAACATGCAGTATTTAGTTTTCTGCCCTTGCATTAGTTCACTTAGGATAATGGCTTCCAGCTCCAACTACATTGCTCCAAAGACCATGATCTCATCTTTTTAATGGCTATATAGTATCCCATGGTGTATGTGGACCACATTTTCTTTATTCAGTCCACCACTGATGGGCATCTATGTTGATTCCATGTCTTTGCTATTGTGAACAGTGCTGAGATGAACACATGTGTGCATATGTCTTTCTTTATAGTAGAATGATTTTTATTTTGGGGGTATATTCCCAATAATGGGATTGCTGTGTCAAATGGTAGTTCTCTTTTAAGTTCTTTGAGATATCACCACACTGCTTTCCACAGTGGCTGAACTAATTTACATTCCCACCAGCAGTGTATGAGCATTCCCTTTTATCCACAGCCTCACTGGCAACATGTTTAAGCCACAGGATTGTAGGGTAGTTTGTTACACAGCCAAAGATAACTGGAATAACCATTATGCACCACTGGAGAAGGACTTGCCCTTGCAGGCGTTGTTTCACCAGGCAGAGTTTGGCCAGTGGGAGCCTCTGGAAGGAGACTGAAAGGCTAGAGGGAGAGAGGAGCCTCAATGGATGTCTCTGGCAGAAGCTGCTGCTCTTCTGGTTTCAGAAAGACCCTCTGTGCTTCTCGTTTTGCAAGGCAATCCCAGCCCATTCCCCATTACACTGCCTGTCCCCTTCATCCCTCCAGCCTGGGGTTGGGAGTGGCCTTTGCCGTTGTTCGTCACAGTCCTGTTTTCCTCAATTCTTCCATCATTGTGTAATTAAATGCCCACATTAAATTCCCTCTATGAAAAATAAATAATTTCTGTTTTGCTGGTTAGATTCTGACTGATACATCTCCTGTTGCAATAAATAAGCCATCCCTGTTGTCTTCTACATCCTCATTCTTTTTCGATGCTCCCAATCTCCCATCAAAATATAAACGTGCTCTTATCCTGAAAGTTGGCCCTTCTGGCCTCTCTGATACATCTCTCCTCAATACTCTGCCTTGCCTTGTGGCCTTTGCATTGGCTGCTCTGTCCACCAAGGAAGCTCTTCTCTCAGATGTGAGCAGAGCTAACTCTCTCACCTCCACCAATCCTCTGTGCAGGCATCACCTTCTAATAAGATTTCCTCAATCCCTACTTAAATGGCAACCACTCTGCCCTTCCTCTGGCCCTCATAGTCCCCCTTATTCTGTTTCTTTTTCTCTCCTTTTTTGCAGCGCTTATCGTCTGTGAACATATAATGCAATTTTCTTATTTATCCTGTTTATTTTATATTGTTTCTCTTCCACGTTCTACATAAAGCTGATTTATCCCGCATGCCTTGAACAGGGCTGGCACATGGCGGATGTTCAGTAGACATTTGCTGAACACATAGATGAATATCCAAAGCAGAGAAAAGCTGCACCTTTGTGGATGAAGCAGATGAAAGGGCTGACAGCCCAGGCTGCTCACTCTTCCCCTCTCCCTCAGTGATATTCTCTTTAGGACCTCATGAACATAGTTTAAAACCCACAGCTGCAGAGTCCCTGAAAGCCCTGGATTATTTTGGCATATATATTTAGTGTGGGCTCACAACTTATTGTCTATTATTTATCACAAAGTTTGTTTTACAAACACATTCACTGAGTTTTAACAAGTGATACACCCCAAGATGGTTTGGGAGGGGGTTATCTAAATAAAAATATAGAAAAATATAGATTGTTTGCTGCAGAATTTCTCACAGCCTTTAGTAAGTTTGTGACTTTTGTGAATTCCCAAGGGGGACTTGGAATATTTCCCAAATGTATTTGACCACAGAACCTCTTTACTACGAAAGGTCTGGTGGGGGCCTGCCCTAAAAGAGCTCCTGAAGGAAGCACTAAACATGGAAAGGAACAACCCGTACCAGCCACTGCAAAAACATGCCAAAATGTAAAGACCATCAAGGCTAGGAAGAAACTGCATCAACTAACGAGCAAAATAACCAGCTAACACCATAATGACAGGACCAAATTCACACATAACATATTAACTTTAAATGTAAATGGGCTAAATGCTCCAATTAAAAGACACAGACTGGCAAATTGGATAAAGAGTCAAGACCCATCAGTGTGCTGTATTCAGGAAACCCATCTCATGTGCAGAGACACATATAGGCTCAAAATAAAGGGATGGAGGAAGATCTACCAAGCAAATGGAAAACAAAAAAAAGTCAGGGGTTGCAAACCTAGTCTCTGATAAAACAGACTTTAAACCAACAAAAATCAAAAGAGACAAAGAAGGCCATTACATAATGGTAAAGGGATCAATTCAACAAGAAGAGCTAACTATCCTAAATATATATGCACCCAATACAGGAGCACCCAGATTCATAAAGCAAGTCCTTAGTGACCTACAAAGAGACTTAGACTCCCACACAATAATAATGGGAGACTTTAACACCCCACTGTCAACATTAGACAGATCAATGAGACAGAAAGTTAACAAGGATACCCAGGAATTGAACTCAGCTCTGCACCAAGTGGGCCTAATACACATCTACAGAACTCTCCACCCCAAATCAAGAGAATATACATTCTTTTCAGCACCATACCACACCTATTCCAAAAGTGACCACATAGTTGGAAGTAAAGCACTCCTCAGCAAATGTAAAAGAACAGAAATTATAACAAACTGTCTCTCAGACCACAGTGCAATCAAAGTAGAACTCAGGATTAAGAAACTCACTCAAAACCGCTCAACTACATGGAAACTGAACAACCTGCTCCTGAGTGACTACTGGGTACATAACAAAATGAAGGCAGAAATAAAGATGTTCTTTGAAACCAACGAGAACAAAGACACAACATACCAGAATCTCTGGGACACATTCAAAGCAGTGTGTAGAGGGAAATTTATAGCACTGAATGCCCACAAGAGAAAGCAGGAAAGATCCAAAATTGACACCCTAACATCACAATTAAAAGAACTAGAAAAGCAAGAGCAAACACATTCAAAAGCTAGCAGAAGGCAAGAAATAACTAAAATCAGAGCAGAACTGAAGGAAATAGAGACACAAAAAACCCTTCAAAAAATTAATCAATCCAGGAGCTGGTTTTTTGAAAAGATCAGCAAAATTAATAGACCGCTAGCAAGACTAATAAAGAAGAAAAGAGAGAAGAATCAAATAGACGCAATAAAAAATGATAAAGGGGATATCACCACTGATCCCACAGAAATAAAAACTACCATCAGAGAATACTACAAACACCTCTCTGCAAATAAACTAGAAAATCTAGAAGAAATGGATAAATTCCTTGACAAATACACCCTCCCAAGACTAAACCAGGAAGAAGTGGAATCTCTGAATAGATCAATAACAGGCTCTGAAATTTAGGCAATAATTAATAGCCTACCAACCAAAAAAAGTCCAGGACCAGACGGATTCACAGCTGAATTCTACCAGAGGTACAAGGAGGAGCTGGTACCATTCCTTCTGAAACTGTTCCTATCAATAGAAAAAGAGGGAATCCTCCCTAACTCATTTTATGAGGCCAGCATTATCCTGATACCAAAGCCTGGCAGAGACACAACAACAAAAGAGAATTTTAGACCAACATCCCTGATGAACACTGATGCAAAAATCCTCAATAAAATACTGGCAAACTGAATCCAGCAGCACATCCAAAAGCTTATCCACTATGATCAAGCAGGCATTTCATCCCTGGGATGCAAGGCTGGTTCAACATATGCAAATCAATAAATGTAATCCAGCATATAAACAGAACCAAAGACAAAAACCACATGATTATCTCAATAGATGCAGAAAAGGCCTTTGACAAAATTCAACAACCTTCATGCTAAAAACTCTCAATAAATTAGGTATTGATGGGACGTATCTCAAAATAATAAGAGCCATCTATGACAAACCCACAGCCAATATCATACTGAATGGGCAAAAACTGGAAGCATTCCCTTTGAAAACTGGCACAAGACAGGGATGCCCTCTCTCACCACTCCTATTCAACATAGTGTTGGAAGTTCTGGCCAGGGCAATTAGGCAGGAGAAGGAAATAAAGGGTATTCAATTAGGAAAAGGGGAAGTCAAATTGTCCCTGTTTGCAGATGACATGATTATATATCTAGAAAACCCCATTGTCTCAGCCCAAAATCTCCTTAAGCTGATAAGCAACTTCAGCAAAGTCTCAGGATACAAAATCAATGTACAAAAATCACAAGCATTTTTATACACCAATCACAGACAAACAGAGAGCCAAATCATGAGTGAACTCCCATTCACAATTGCTTCAAAGAGAATAAAATACCTAGGAATCCAACTTACAAGGGACGTGAAGGACCTCTTCAAGGAGAACTACAAACCACTGCTCAATGAAATAAAAGAGGATACAAACAAATGGAAAAACATTCCATGCTCATGGGTTGGAAGAATCAATATCGTGAAAATGGCCATACTGCCCAAGGTAATTTATAGATTCAATGCCATCCCCATCAAGCTACCAATGACTTTCTTCACAGAATTGGAAAAAACTATTTTAAAGTTCATATGGAACCAAAAAAGAGCCCGCATCGCCAAGTCAATCCTAAGCCAAAAGAACAAAGCTGGAGGCATCACGCTACCTGACTTCAAACTATACTACAAGGCTACAGTAACCAAAACAGCATGGTACTGGTACCACAACAGAGACATAGATCAATGGAACAGAACAGAGCCCTCAGAAATAATGCCGCATATCCACAACTATCTGATCTTTGACAAACCTGACAAAAACAAGAAATGGGGAAAGGATTCCCTATTTAATAAATGGTGCTGGGAAAACTGGCTAGCCATATGTAGAAAGCTGAAACTGGATCCCTTCCTTACACCTTATACAAAAATTAATTCAAGATGGATTAAAAACTTACATGTTAGACCTAAAACCATAAAAACCCTAGAAGAAAACCTAGGCAATACCATTCAGGACATAGGCATGGGCAAGGACTTCATGTCTAAAACACCAAAAGCAATGGCAACAAAAGCCAAAATTGACAAATGGGATCTAATTAAACTAAAGAGATTCTGCACAGCAAAAGAAACTACCATCAGAGTGAACAGGCAACCTACAGAATGGGAGAAATTTTTCACAACCTACTCATCTGACAAAGGGCTAATATCCAGAATCTACAAAGAACTCAAACAAATTTACAAGAAAAGAACAAAAAACCCCATCAAAAAGTGGGCAGAGGACATGAACAGACACTTCTCAAAAGAAGACATTTATGCAGCCAAAAAACACATGAAGAAATGCTCATCATCACTGGCCATCAGAGAAACGCAAATCAAAGCCACAATGAGATACCATCTCACACCAGTTAGAATGGCCATCATTAAAAAGTCAGGAAACAACAGGTGCTGGAGAGGATGTGGAGAAATAGGAACACTTTTACACTGTTGGTGGGACTGTAAACTGTTCAACCATTGTGGAAGTCAGTGTGGCGATTCCTCAGGAATCTACAACTAGAAATACCATTTGACCCAGCCATCCCATTACTGGGTATATACCCAAAGGATTATAAATCATGCTGCTATAAAGACACATGCACACGTATGTTTACTGCAGCACTATTCACAATAGCAAAGACTTGGAACCAACCCAAATATCCAACAACAATAGACTGGATTAAGAAAATGTGGCACATATACACCATGGAATACTATGCAGTCATAAAAAATGATGAGTTCATGTCCTTTGTAGGGACATGGATGAAACTGGAAACCATCATTCTCAGCAAACTATCGCAAGGACAAAAAACCAAACACCGCATGTTCTCACTCATAGATGGGAATTGAACAATGAGAACACATGGACAGAGGAAGGGGAACGTCACACTCCGGGGACTGTTTTGGGGTGGGGAGAGTGGGGAGGGATAGTATTAGGAGATATACCTAATGCTAAATGACGAGTTAATGGGTGCAGCACACCAACGTGGCACATGTATCCATATGTAACAAACCTACACACTGTGCGCATGTATAATATACATATTATAATTTAATTATATTATTAAAATATAATAATAATAAAATTAAATTAACACTACAAAAGGCAGGAAGAGGGGAACTGTGGAATAAAACAGATCAGACAAATATAAATAGCAAGCTTAACTATAACCAAATCAATAATCATATGATAATTGAAAACTAATCAAAAGGTAATTATGTGGAAACTGACATATTAATATATGTTCAATCCATATACATATATTATCTCTTTAGTTCCTTTTAAAAAGTGTTTTATATTTTTCAGTGTATAGATTTTGCAAAAATTTTGATAAATTTATCTCCATGTAGTTCATATTTTAGGAATGTATTATAAGTTCAATTATACTTTTGCTGTTTTGTTCATTGCTCACATATAGAAATACGATAAATTTTTATGTATTGAGCTTTTATCCTGTGGCCTCGATAGATCTATTTATTAGTTCTAGTAAGTTTCTGTAGTCTTCCTAGGATTTTCTGTATAAATGGTCATGCAATCTGAATAAATAACAGATGCAATCTGTGAATAAATACAGTTTTACATCTTCAAAAAAAAAAAGAAAGGTCTGGTGGGATACTTTGGGGAATGCAGTTCTGTCTGCTGATATCAGCCATCCACTCATTACTATAATCATTTTTCATCACCATAAATATTTAACTCATATTCTTATCTTAATCACTAATACCGTTAGTAATTCTACATTAACATCAACCCTTCTGTCATATGATCTTAATGATTAACTATTCATTTTAAATGATCGACTGTGGTTCACCCCTCAGTGCACAGTAATGAAATTCCAGTCCTAAGAAGAAGGTCAAGATGGTGGACAGGTAGAATGAGCTCTCTGGCAGAGAGTCAGACAAACTGGATCTGGTCCTGACTTTATCACAGGTGTGTAACTTGGGGCAGGTAACAGAACATCTGTGCCTCAGTTTCTTGTTAGCAGAGCTGTCTTGAGTCAATCTAGATATTGACGCTAAGATTCCTCCCATACGTGGCAACGAGGAAAGTAAGCACATGTGTCTCCATCCCTACCCAGAGGAGCTCTGCTGGTATTACTTGGTGTAGACCTGCTGCTGTGTATTATTCACTCTCTGTAGCAGGCACGGTTTTAACAGTCTTTGTCACAATGCATACAAAAACCAGTGCTACAAATGCTTCAAATAAGAGTAATGAAAGAGAGAATGACTGGGGATACTTTACTCCAGGAAGTTTATAGCTTCAATGCTCTGTATAGAGCTACATCTCTACACACACTTCTCTCTTTATCTATCTATCTATCTATCTATCTATCTATCTATCTATCTATCTATCTGTTTATCCCTAATATGTGCATTAGAACTGAAAAACATTATGTTGCAAGAGTTTAAATGAGTGTAAGAGACCAGGCAAGCTGAAGGAGTTTAGAGAAAGGAGTGATTATCTTTTCCCAAGGAAGGTTGTGGGGTCAGAGCTTGAGGGTGTTTCTCTACCCAGAAAGAGTGTTTCCATCTGTAATGAGAAGCAGGTCCCCAAAGGTTGAGTGTGAGTCAACAGCCCAGAGGTAGAATGTCAATTGGATCTGCTTGGTTGTTTAGAGGTTAGACTAGAAAAATGGTAAGAACATTTCCTTCTCCAAACGCTGCCTGGAGTCCCTGAGAAATCAGATACTAACAAAACAGCCACTTACTTTTTCAGTCTGGTCCCTCCATGTGGGACAATCAGTAGTTGAGCCCATCTTTCAAGGGAAAAGAAACAGAGCACTTGAAATAAAACAATTCTACCTGCAGTATTTCCAAGTCTTTGAGCCTGTTTGAATCCTATAGGTGACATATTAAATTCATCTAGAGATGAGTCTGACCATACACACTTATGCACTTGTACTCATCTGGAAATTATAAAGATTGACTCCGAAATCAATCAAGTCTGAAGATGAAGGAAAAAAGTCTCAAATAGAGAATTCCCTTTTCAAAAACCTGAGAGAAGCTCTGACAAAGAAAGATGTTACCCAAGATTGGAGATAGAATAGGCTGTCTTCTCTGAGTTCCAGGACTTGAGCAATCTGAACCCAGGTCCTTAAAACATGCTGTCAATCAAAGCCAAGGAAATCAATCTCAGAGTAATAGGCATCTGTAAGTTCCCAAATCTGAGCCCCATGCCAAATATGAATGGGAAAATAGTACAAAACAAATCAAGGAGTGTCCTTTAGGCAAGACCTGGCCCTCCCACTGATTCTCCAAGTGGTATTTGGCAAGTCTTTTCCACACACTGGGCTTCAGTTTCCCCACTTGTAAAATTAAAGGATTGGTACAAGATAGAATATGGTACATGCATAGAATAGATTCCAACATTTGTGCTCTTATAGCAAAGATGGGCATTGTCATTGGGTCAAAGCACTCTCATCCACTAAGCACAGATTCTGCCTCAGAACCCTTCTCAACATTGTGTTTGAAAATCTACGAGAGATCACCTGGGCATTTTTGAATCAATAATGTCAAAAATTCTTTCCATGGTAAACGTGCTTTTTAATTCTACGAAAAGCAGGCTTTTTTATGTCAAAGGATTTTGGCCATTCTAGCTTCTTCTGACTACATTAGTACCACCTCCACAGGTTGCCTTCAAATGTGTACATAGTTTAAATAATGGCTTAAAATTTCTACCCAGAATGTGCATGAACCATCATTTCAAAGTATTTGCACCTGAAAGCCACTCATTACCTGGAGTCCTTGAGGCTGTGGGCAATCTTCCTGATAAAAAATCCATTAGAAAGACAAAGTCATAGGTGCTGGAGGGCATCTTAATGACTAAATCCTGACTGCTTTTACAACCAAACATGTTTTTAATTGGACTTCCTTGGAAACCACCTCCTCTATGGTGTCTTGAGGAATGTTCTTGCATGGTAACCTTGTGTGAAGAACACTTCACAACTTTGAGTGCTAATTATCCTCTGGAGGAAATAGGAGAGGGACCTTAACCAGAAGCTGATTCCATAATCTAGGTCAACTCTCTGGAGTTGGTCTTTTGTTATTTCGATTTCCTCAAGCTCATTATTAGGAGGAACCTATGAACTCTTGATTAACTGGGCCCCAGTTGAACAGAATGCTCAATTTTCAGTAAGCTTTTCAGAGCTCTCCTATCAAAGAGCAAGAGGCAAATGATGGCACAACAAGTGCATGTGAAGGAACTCAGAACAGCAAAAGATGCTTAGGGAAAAAAGCATGTATGGCCTTACAACATTTGTTGTATTATTATGTAATTTTGTTTGTTTATTTTAGTTGCTTAAAACAGCAACTTGTTTTTGCTCATGCTTCTTCCATGGATCAGGAGTTCAGGCTAGGCTCAGCAGGGATGGTTCATTTGTGTTTCACATGCAATCAGCTCAGGCAGCTCCACTGGGTTACAGGATCCAAGGTGGCCTCACTCACATGCAGTTGAAAGCCTTGCTTCATCTCTACCAAGTATCATACTCTCCAGATGTTCTTTCATCAGCCAGGAATCTAGACTAAGCCTTTTACATGGCAACTGGATTCTAAAAATTCATATTATTTTCAAAGCTTAAATTTTTACTTTCCCTGAAATATTAGTCTTTTGGGGAACATCAAGAAGCTGTGGGCACCCATAATTTTGGTAAGGAAAAGGAGTTCTTGGTTCTTACTCCTGCCATTGGGATCTGCTTACTCTCACATCCCAGGCTACTTCTGGTTTGGAGATACGAAGTAACTAGGATGCTTAGACTGGGAAAACATCAGGAAGCCTTCAATAATTGGCTTTCTTTGGTATAAGTTAGAGTAGAAGTCTCTGTGCCTCTCACTGTGAGATTTCTCCAAACTTCTCCCTAGTACATAGCATTATGGAGTGTAAGCCATTTGTCATCCTTCAAGTCCACTGCCCACATGTACTGTCTCTGAGTTTATCTCATTACCCACCTGGCTGCAGACTTGAACAGCTGTTCCATTACCCCTAAAGAATCCACTTGTACCAAAGCATTAGTGAGCAATGTGGATTAATTGACAATTACAAAATGGAAAAAAAATTACACAGCACAACCCTCAGCAAAATTGAGAAGAAATATATATCCCCTGTTAGACATTTCTCTTTTCTAATTTCTGTCTCCTTCACAGAATCTCTGAGAGTTTTTTCCCTCTCCAATTTCCTCCCACTACACCCAGTCTCCCTGGATCCTTTCTCACCTCTGACAGATGTTACTATGTCCTTCAAATTCATCTTGCCTCTATCATCTAGAGTGATTCAGCTCCTTCCTCTTAAATCCTTGACCTTTATATTAAAACTTTTTTGTTTTAAGAGCTGAGCCTATAAAACCTCCAAGGTAGAACAGAGAGGAGCATTCTGAGCCGATTCTACCCAATTGTTCCACCATCAGTATCACCTCTATCCTCACAACCAAGACAACAGCAAAAAGACGTGACTCTAAAAGCTTGTTCAGTGGCCTGGGTCTACTCATTTATTCATTTACTCAACAAATATTTACTGAGAGATCTAATCTATGCCAGACGCTGTGCTAGTCAGTAGCACAAGACTGAACAACACGTGTCTACATGGATCTCACATTCTGGTGCATAGAAACTGGCACGCAGAAGTAGAATAATGTATAGATGGACTTCAGTGTAGGAAAGAAATAGTGTTTTGATAGGAAATAGGAGAAACTTTTTTAGACAGGGTGGTTAAGAAGGACTTCCATGAGGATGGGGCAGTTAGGCTGAAATCTGAAGGATGAAGTGAAGCATTAAACTCTTTTCTTCATCCTGCCATTTTCTTGCTCTCCAGGAACAATCCCAAAGAATGTTCAGAAAAGGAGAACATCAGCATGAATGACTAAATTGGCAAAGAACTTGGCATGTTCCAGGGAGAGTGGAATATTGTGAGCAAGGGGAAAATGGCTCAGAGTAAGGCTGGAGACGCAGGTTGAGTCCTGCTTGTGTGGGACTTAGAGGGCCAGGTATTCCTCCCAGGGTTTGGTTGGGAAGTAGAGCCACTGCAAGTATTAGGAAATAAGGGATTTAGTATAGGTGTTGCTCCTTACACACATGTGGGAGGCACTGGGAACTGGACGTATAGAAGCAGGGAGTTGAAGAATGACAGCAACAGTCACTGAAACTCCAGCAAGATGGACAGGTTAGAGCTGGCAGAAAAACCCAAATTCAGAAGCATGTCAGGTGCCTAAAGTAAAATCATGAAGGGGTGCTCAGGATGGGTCTCTGGGAGCTGCTGTCTCTGGGTAGCAGTAGCATTTGTGGAACTGCTGCCTGTGGAGTTGCAGTCAAGTGTCTGAGCTGTGGTCAGGAGCTAGGAGGGTGAGCTGGATGCAGAGGATTATGAACAAGTGGTACCTAATGGCCTTCTCTGTGCCTGTTCATGGCCTTTTATAACCACAGCTACCTTCTGAGAGTTGAAACTCTGCTTTCCTTCCAACCAGCAAGTCCCCTCTTGGTTAACTCTAAGCCAGAACCATACAGGAAGTGGGATTTTGGGAAACAGAGCATCCAACCCCCCAGCTGAGGGTTTAGCTTTTATGCTCATAGAAAGGAAAGCTCACTCACCTTTACCACTCCAGAGCCTATAATAGAAAACATCAGTCCCTTACCATCTACCTTAGCGTCCTTTTACTCCTCTAGCCACCATATTTTTTCTATATTTGATTATGACTAACAGAGTTATTAAGCATCAAATTCTTCAAGTCTCCCCTTTTCTGATAGACAACTGAGAGTATCACATATTCTTTTCTTTGCCATTTAACTTCCTCCCTGAGTTTACAGATGTCAGTGCATGCCCCACCCCTTCACAGGCTTAAAGGTCTTGGGGCTGGAGGGAGGACAGGTTTTGTAGACTTGACTCAGGATGCCCACGTGGGTACTATCCATGGGCATCCCCATGGTAATCAGGGGCCAGTTACCTATATGTGCTCACAACTCACCCACCTGTAAAAGGGTATGGCAAACCCTACCTCATGGAATTGTTAAGGAGATTAAATTAAATAATGCATTATAAGTGGACAGCTTGTATGCAACATGTTTTATTCACAGAAAGTGCTCAGTTAAGGTTAATTCACTTTTCTTTTCCTCCGCCATGCTGCCTGGACTAACACACAACTTTGGGGTTAATCCTTGCCCATTGACATTATTGATTCCTATTTCTCTTCATTGCACACCACCAATATTGCAGCCATTATTAAGCTACAAAGGCTAAACCAATTCTTTCATTTATCACCCTTTGTAATACTTCGACACTATAATTAGCTTTCTTAACTGTAAACAGGCATGGTAATAATGGTCCCTAACTCAGATTCCTTATTAGGAGTGAAGGAGATAATGTGTGGAAAAGGTGTTACAACACAGCTTGGCACATAGGAAAGACTCAATGAATGTGAGCTATTCTTGTTACCCCAATCATCATTACTATGTACATTCCTTTTCCAAAGAAGTTGGTCAAGTCCTCTGTGGTGTGGTGGGAGGAGCCAACAGGGCACTGGACCCTAAATTTTCCCCATCCTCATAAAATGAGTGAGATCCTGGCTGGGCACGGTGGCTCACACCTGTAATCCCAACACTTCGGGAGGCTGAGGTAGACAGATCACCTGATGTCAGGAGTTTGAGACAAGCCTGGATAACATGGTGAAACCCCATCTCTACTAAAAATACAAAATTATCTGGGCGTGGTGGCATTTGCCTGTAATTCCAGTTACTTGAGAGGCTGAGGCAGGAGAATCACTTGAACCCAGAAGGTGTAGGTTGCAGTGAGCCAAGATCATGCCATTGCACTCCAGCCTGGGCAAAAAGAGCAAAACTCCATCTCAAAGAAGAAAAAAAAAAAAAACAGAGTGAGATCCTGGGACAAAGGTCAAGGAAAGGCCTTGGTTGTCTGCCTTAGGAGAGCTCTAAGCCCACGGGCATCCCCAAGAGGTCATGAAGTGAACTTTGTTCTACTTCCCTCTGATCTGAAACTCTGGAGCCTTGTTGCCCAGGACAAATGGGCAATTTTAAGCTCCTTGAATGACTTTTTCCAGGAGGTCACTGTCCTTATGTAAAAAGTCCAGATTTGTTAGCTGGAAGGACAGACCCCTTTTGTCCCTTTCTAGGACATATTTATAATTATTTTTCTAAGTGCTTATATATTATTTCAATAAAAACGATAATGTCCAACATTTACTGAGCACTTAATAGGTACTTGCCCTTATGTTGAGTGCATAAGATCCACTATTTATCTCCACATTGACCAATGAAGTAGAAGTTATTATATCAATTTTATAGAGCAAAGACTGATATACATATATACATACACATATATATACGTATATATGCACACACACATATAAACACATATATGCATATATACATGTATATACACACATATATAGAGATGTGCATATATATAAACATATATTTTATATATATAAACATATATTTTATATATATATAAACATATATTTTTTATATATATATATATATATATATAAACATTGTTCTAGTGGTGGCTACTTGGCAGTCTGAAATAATCCAGAACCCTTCCTGCTACTACATGTAACATACAAATAGAAATGGTCGATAAAATGTTGTAATTTAAAAGACAAAAAAACGCATACACAGAGCTTGGTTTTCAAGTCAAGAAAATCAGCAAGTACCAGAAACAAAGAAGGAATCAAAAGCTCAAGTGTTAAATATAAAATCTTATAGTGTGGCCACTGAAGGGTAGGGAATAGTATTGGACTCAGAAAAAAGCCCAAATATTTATGGGCCTAGATTTCAATCTCATGTAGACATAGGAGATATTGTCTGAAGTCTGTAATAGAAGGAAAGTTGGAACCCAGACTGCATAAAGCTGGAACCGTAAAAAACAACAAAAAAACAAGCCTGAATTCTTGGTGAACATAGAATTAGAAGCTGGGTGTGGTGGCTCATGCCTATAATCCCAGCCCTTTGGGAGGCTGAGGTGGAAGGATCACTTGAGCCCAGGAGTTTGAGACCAGCTTGGGCAACATAGTGAGACCCCTTTTCTACAAAAAATTTAAAAAATTAACCAGGCATAGTGGTACACACCTGTAGTCTCAGCTACCTGGACAGCTGAGTCAGGAGGATCACTTGAGCCTAGGAGTTTGAGGCTGCAGTGAGCTATGAATGAGCCACTGCACTCCAGCCTGGGGAACAGGGTGTGACTTTGCCTTAATAATAATAATAAGAAGAAGAATTAAATCAGTTTAAAAAAAGAAAAATAAACAATTTTAAAGAAAGACTTAGGAAAACTCTAACCACCAACCTTGGAAATTTACAAAAAAAAAAAAAAAAATGCCTCTCTCCATCCAGGATGCTATGGAAAATAAAAACTCTAACACTTTGTTGCAATTGGGTTTGGAAACTGAACTACACAGTGTGAATAGTTCAGAAATCTCAAACTACCAAATTAATATAAAAAATAATTTCTGGTTTATGGTGCCTTTGGAGCCAAAACAAAGTGCTCAAAAACACAAATTTACTCCCCAAAATGCATGAATGTCCCACAAGGCAGAAAAATTAACTCTTACTAAATATGTATTAACAATAAAAATGTACAAAACATATGAGGAAGTGACACAGCACAGGGAGTTTTAATGATCACAATCATTAGGTGAACCAATGCTCCCAAGAAGTTGAGACAATAGAACAGTCCAAAGGGATGATAAAATAATAACTTTTAAAAATTATTAAACAAGTAAACTGTAGGGGACAATTAGATATTTTTAAAAGGCCAGATTACTTTGAAAGATTGGGAAGTCAAATGACTAGATATTAAAAACTGTTCCTGAAATTCCATATCCAATGGATCAATTGGCTGTCAGATTAGACACAGCTGAAGAGATAATACACGAACTTGAAGGTCTGAAGAATGCCACACAGGGAATCAAGACATGAAGCATACGAAGGAAGCATAAGAAAATCTAGTGGGTAGGATAAGAAAATCCATTGTTTCACTAGTAGGATTTGTAGAAGTAGAAAATAAAGAGATCAAGTAAAGGTGATATTTACTAACACAACTACGAACTTTCCAGAGTGAATAAGATGTAAGTTCTTAGAACATAAGCCCTGAGTGAGAAGGGTTAGATGAATCTTTTCAAGGCAAAATAACTAATAAGCAGTGGAGTCTGATTCATATAGACTCAATCTGAATGCAGAGTTTTGTATTTTAACCAGCATTCCTATACTGCAAGCAAATCTTTGGTATCTTCCTTGAGAGCTCAAATTGTGACTAACTCATGGAACCCTTAGTTTTGTAACAAGAGTCAATTTCTATCTGGCTCAAATCCAATTACAATCATGAAGCTGTTGAGCCAACATTTTCTAAATGTGTGGTTTTGTAGTTGTTGTTGTTGTTAAATTTGTTCCATAAGATGTTCTTTTGAGGATGGTGAAAAGTAGGAGTGGGGAGAGTTCTCTGATCAAATAAGTTTGGAAAACAAATATATATGGCATATCTTTTTGTAGAGGCATAGGAAATATTAGTATATTAAACTTTCTGATATGTCTGGAACAAAGACTTCTGTTTGACTTCAGAACCCATTTCTCCCCAAATACCATCAACTATTGACTTTTGGAAGACTGTGTGTCACAGCCCTGTACAATATCACAAATAATTATTCAACTTTGTTTGAATATTTTAATTTTTAGGTAATTCATTACTGGCTAAGGTAGGCCTCTCTGTTTTTAGATGGCTTTTATTGAAAGTTTTTTTTTTTTAATATTGAAGGAAAGTGTTTCATCTTCTACCCATTGGTACTAATCATACCTTGTAAAGTTACAAAGAAAATGTCTTAACCTGATTAATTTATGTTGCAGTGACAAATGACCACTAAATTTCAGTGATTTATAACAAACTTTTTTTTTTTTTGCTCACGTATGTATCCACTGCAGGTGAGTAGAAGCTCTGCTCTTTGATCATCTTTATTTCAGGACACACACTGAAGAAGCACCCTCTATATTGTTTTTGTGGCCAAGGAGAAAATGGATAGAGGACCCACACATGGTTATCAAAGCTTAATTGTGGCAATCACTATGTTCTCTCACATTTCCTGGGTCAAAGCAAGTCATGTGACCCAGGTGATTATCAGATGATGGGAAGGCATGGGCCTTCCGAGGACAGGACGGCTGATATTTAAGAACTACCATACAGTCAATCACATAGTCAAATCTCTGTGTCAGAAACGTTAGAAGACAGCTGCCATGTGCTCCACAGCCTTGTTTTCCCCAGCTTCTCCCATTTTCAATTCTTTTTCTATTCTTTTATGACATGATATTGAGCCTCTTGGGATCTTTCTTCCTTGGATATGCTCCAGTTAATATGAATATTAATAACCATAATGACTTCTGGTGAATATGTCTGTGGCTACACTTTGTCCTTTACTGGCATCATTTCTTATAACCCTCACAACAGTCTTGGGGATAGGTGTTATTATTCCCATTGTACAAATGTTCAGATGGGTACACAGAGGCTCAGCAAACTGTATTAATTTAACCAAAGTCACACAGCTGGCACACAGCAGAGGCTGTCTGAAAGCTCGGCTTTATAGGCTGTCTATAAAGCTCAGCTCCTAACCTCCAAAGCAGGCACTGTCTCCCTGTGTAGCTCTGTTCCCTGGATATGTAGGAGAAGCCTGAGATGAGTTGATGCCTTTCTCCTTTTAAGAGCATATGCTGTGGGATGTAAATGTTCAAAAGTAAGATAGAAATTCTGTGATACAACAATTGAATCAAGAATAAGAATATGTTGGCACATCTTTCAGAAATGCAGTGTCCTCCAAGCACCTGGAGGCCCTCTATGCATTTAATGTACATTAAAACTGTACATTCTGAGTGCAGTCATCAACAGAGAAATTTATGGACATGATCTGGATCACAGATGTAAAAAACATTTTGTTTTATATATAAACTGATATTTTATAAGTGACCAACTTGAGCCCTGTGTTAAGGAGGATCTGGGGGCATAATCCAGTGGCGTATCCCACAAGCAATGTCTGATAAAAAGAAGGAAGAAGGAAGCTATGCTTATATATACCAAGCATTTGTCATCCCTGTCCTAAGGAAAGCCACCCCTATGATCCAGAGAATAGATCTTCTTGGAGAAACACTGGACCGATATTTAATTTTATAAAAGGAAGGAGAAAACTAATATTATTTTAGCACCTACCACTGAGCATACACTTCATTTCACTTACTCCTCACAACACAGTGCAAATGAGTACAGTGCTCCCATTTCCCAGTCAAGAAGACGAAGGCTCAGTGCTGCCAGCTAACTCTTTCTGAGACCCACACTGAGTAAATGGCAGGACTCAGTCTTAGATCTGATGGATTCTTGATGCTACACTACGGCACGCCACCTTCTAAAATCCTCAGAGCTCAGTAAAAAGTCCCATTGTTCTATGAATTTGTTTTGCCCAATTTCAAGATATTTAACACTGTTCTGTTCTTGCCTTTCCTCCTTCTCACTGGCTGAAGCCTCACTCTACTCAAAACACAAATGGCTATGAGGCAAGGCACTTTGTTGGACCAGATCGTGCCTCCTAAAGGTGGCAAGTTTGCATCACGACTTTACATAAATGCTCTTGGCACTGACAGCGGGAGGCAGGCAGGAGTGCGGCTCTGCCATGTGACAAATATAGAGCTGCTGTCCTTAAAGCTCTAACAAGAGACTAACCCTCAAGGGAGACGCCATGCAATAAATAATTTTTGCCATAACACATTTCCTCCCTTTGCATAAATTTAACACCCTGCTCTCTGTACAATATGTGATCTTCCTGCTAACTCCCCATAGACAGAAATAGCTCTGGTAAGATGTGATAAAAGACGAGTGGCAGAAAGGAAGGGAGACATGACACATTGGAGAACTTTAGTGTCGGCTTCTCTACAATGAATATTATCTTTTGCATTCTTCATGGTTAACAATATACAAAGAAGGACTGCAGTGGGGCAGATCATTAGTCCGATGGGATCCCCAGTGCATCAAATGAACTGTTTTTGGACTGTAAGATGCTGATTCCCTGTTTGCTCTGCCAGGTGTTACCTGGCTTCCAGCCTGTCTTCCTTCTCTTCCCCATAGCAACAGTCACCAGACCACTTCCTTCACCCTAAATATGAAGGTAGCCCAGGCACCAGCCTGCAGAGTCAATCCTGCCTCCAATAAAAGGGTTCTGAGAAGGTCTAGCAAAACTCAGATATTTATCTAGCAGATCTCTGGTTTTGTGGCTCAGCTCAGGTTGTTGTGGAACTTTGAATGGGGATATGCAAATATACTTGGGGTCCTTCTTTCTGGAAATCAGAGCACTAACACAAAAGTCTGCCTTAGATGTTTTCAATCTATCTAAATAATTTGTCTCATATTTTATATCCCCCCAAAAGGGCCTTTTGGCACCTGGAAAATCTTTAATTTGGGGGTAGTATCCTGTGTTCCCTTTGATCTAGAAAGCCTGCAGAATCATGGTGCTCCAATCCCAAGGGAGGAAGCACACTGTTTAGGAAGTCCTCATTCCTGCAGATAGAGGATGCCCTGCCTAGGTAAGGGTGCCTGGTCAATACTCCTTTATTGCCAGAATTCTGAGAGCAGCATCTTTTCTCTTGCATTGTCTTTCTCTCATCTCATGTCATTCTGTTGGGAATGCCAATCTCAGTCACACATCCTCTGCACCTCCAAGCGTCAGTGTGACCATGTGAGCACAACCCCACCTCTGGAATCAGACAAGCATTTCACAGGACTAAAGTGAGGATAATCAAGTCACATGCTCAGAACTGGCCAGAGTTTTTCAGTTTCAAGTGACAAAATCTCCAATCCCCAAAATAGAACACGTAGGCCTATGTAAACTGAAAACCAAGAGTAGATTTACTTCCGAAAGAGTCAAATCACGGACTTCAAGGATGTGGTCAGATATGGGTCTCTCTCCACAGATTCCTTGTCCTTTCCTTCACCCCCATATCCAGGTCTCTGCATTTGTCCGTGTTCCTCCCGACGTGATAGCAAAGATGCCCGTGGACAGCACCAGGCTTGGGTCCATCATGTTGGCAATCTGGAGGAAGCCAAGCACTTTTTCTCCAACTCATTCAGTCCCAGGACTGGCTCTCATTTGCCCAGCTTGTGCAGGTGAGCCTATGACTAATCCCAACTGTGATGGGTAACATTAGGTGTCAGCTTCACAGAAGTGAGGGATGCCACATTGGCTGGTGGAGCATATTCTGGGTATGTCTGTGAGGGTGTTTCCAAAGGAGATTGACGTGTGAGTCAGTGGACTGAAAGAGGAAAACCTGCCCTTAGTGTAGGTGGGCACCATCTAATCAGCTGCCTGCATGGGGCATGGCTAGAACAAAGCAGCCAGAAGAAAGGGAACACTCAGCTTGCAGAGTCTCCTCTTTGTCCCCAGTTGGAGGCTTTTTCTCCTCCTTCCTGTGGACATCAGACACCAGGTTCTTTGGTCTTTGGATTCTGGGACTTGCTCCAGAAGCCTTTTGGGAGCTCTCGTCTTCACCCTCAGATTGGTGGCTGCACTATTGGCTTCCCTTGTTTTGAGGCATTCAGACTTGGACTAAGCCACATTACTAGATTTTCTCATTCCCTGGCTTGCAGATGGCCTGTTGTGGGGCTTCACCTGTGTAATCATATGAGCCGGTTCTCCACAATAAACCCTATTTTTTATGTACATGTATCCTACTGGTTATGTCTCTCTGGAGAATCCTCATACACCAACCAAACAGCTTAAGCCACCCTTAGATGGAATTCTGTCATATGCAACTGTGAGAGATGGACTAATAGGTTCCTTTCTGAGGGGTCATTGACTTAGACCTTGGCATATCAAGAACCCATAGGAAGGAGATAAAGGCTAACGGAAGACATACCAGAGCATAAACACATGTAAATTTGGGGAGATGATAAAAAGACAGAACTCAACCCCAGTTCACCTCTCTCGTCTCTTTAGAAAAAGTCACTAGCTGCCTAATATTGCATTAGTGGGAAGTTCTGTCAACCGTTGCACCAGCCTGGTATGGTGCATTCCTCCCTGTGGTGGTCAAATGGGCTTGGGGTTTAAACATTTTGTAGAAGTTTACACATGAGCACTGAGATTGATACTACATTGCTTTCTACCACAATGCTAGTTGGCATCAAAAGTCAAAAAAGCCTCCTGATGGCTGAGTATGGTGGCTCACACCTGTAATCCCAGAACTTTGGGAGGTCAAGGCAGGGTGATCATTTGAGCCCAGGAGTTTGAGACAAGCCTGGGCAATATAGCAAGACCCAGTCTCTACAAAAAGGTAAAAAATAAAAATTAGCTGGGTGTGATGGCACATGATTAGAGTACCTGGGCAGTGAGGCCCCATCTCTAAAAAAAAATCTCCTGGTTACTCTCAATGATTCAAGAAACATGAAAGATCTGACATGAGGACAGTAATAACTAGGCGTCTGCTGCATTCCTATGACCTAGGCTTCTACTCTTATCACTCAGTCCCAGTCTAGGTCATTTGGTCCAATGTTTCAGTTATAGTTTTGGTTCCTGGCCTGATACATAAGTCCCCCTAGGACTTTGTTCCCCTAGAGATTGAAGCTGTATCCTTGAACCCCCAGCAAGTGCTGGAGAGCTACTGTGTGCTGGCATTCTTGCAGGATGACGATAGTCTGCCGTATTGGTAAAAGTCATCAAGTCCCAAGCTCAGTTACTAAACATATCCACCAATACCACCCCTGGATCAACATGCCCAGAATCAATTGCATGTACCAAATCTCTTCTTCCCAATCTGCTCTTTCTCCAGTGCTCTCAGTTTTAGTAGACAGCATCACGATTTCTCCATTTTCCCAATCCAGAAATTCAGAGGCCATACCTGAGTCTGTTTTTCCTTACCCCCACCCCTATATCTAATCACCCAGTCCTATTGATTCTACTTTTGATAATTATTGTGATCTGATTCTCTCTATATCCACTGCTAGCTCCTTGGCCCAAGTCACCAGCATCTTTCATCCCAACTGCAGAGTTACCAGTTTCCATTCTTGCCTTGCTCTCACCAATTTTTCTCATAGCAGGCAGAGTGATCTTTTCAAATTACAAGGTCAATCCCACACATGCTGTCCTCCAATTGCTCCTCTTTGTCTCAGTCCCTATTCATCCTATAGATCTTAGATTAAACACAACTGCAACAGGTCAATTTTCCATGACAACTTTTATATCATCCTACATCTAGTCTTCATAATGTTTATCACAACTTGAATATACCAATTATTTGTGTTACCATTTTATGTCTGTTCTCTCAGGAAGATTAAATTCTATAAAAGGTAAATACTGTGTCTAGTTTTCTCCCCACTTCTCCAGAACTAAGTTCCCCATATAGTTAATGCTCAGTAAATATTTAATGAATAAGTTTATAAATGAATGTCACAGTACATTCAAGCAGTGTCTAAGCAGAGGCCGAATAGTCATCATTCTGAAATGTTGCAAAGAGAAACTTCTGCTGTGAAGTTTGGACTAGATAATTCTTAAAGCTCTAAGTATTACTTTGATTCCCATTTAAAATCTCATTGTCTTAATGTTAGATACATGTCTTCAGTGCTCAATGTTACAGCTTCAAACATAGAAGATACAAGAAGTAAATGCTGAGATTTCGCTATTTGTTAACCTATCATGGTAGGTACCATTTGTTGTTACAGTGTGTTCATTGTCTCAACTCATTTCCATTTTTAAGCCCTTTCTCCCAAATATGGGAGAGAGGGACAAAATTCTATTGACCTGATTTATCATCATCATAAATATATAAGCCAACCAATCCAATAAATTAGGGGATGGTTTTAGACCTTATGAAAGGATTCACCAAAGGGTTTCCTTGAAACAGTAAGCTCTCTGATGGCACTTAAAATTGGATTTGATTTACAAAAATTTGATTTGCACATAACTATTCAGGAACATATTGATTGCTTTAAGTGAGGTACACTGGGACATAACTACCTTTAATCTTTTATAACAAAGGCAGCAATTGAAATTGCTTTTGCTAAGCAATTTTTGAAATTGAGGGTTCGATCTCTCTGCTGGCTTTTTCTCACTCAGAAGATTCCCTGTCTCCCAACATGCTTTCCTTCTCCTAATTAAATGAGGTGACCATTTTGTATTATTTGTAGACTGCAGTGGCTGACAGAATCATACTCTCGTCTTAGGGCTACTGAAAAAGCAGTGCTAGGGGCTTAATTTCATTTGCCTCCCTCTTTGTTAATACAGACACTTCTTATTCTCATTTCTTGGAAACATTTTAGAGAGAATCAATTTGTTGGTTATTAAAAAATGGTCAATTACCACAGTATTAGATGGACCCATATTCCCCAACCACAATGTCACTTTCATCCCATGAAAAAGTTTGCCCTTTGTGTGCGTGTCTGTTTGTTTGCTTTATTTAGCTTGTGGGGTAGAGTGCCTAATAAGGAATCCTGACACTAGTTTGCACCATCTCCAGATTGAATTTCTTTATAGATCAGCCTTAGTAATTCATTTCCCAGCTGGTTCTGATCAATACAGCTTGACTTGGCTTAAGGTTAGAGAAACTGGCACAACTGTGGTGCTCAGAGGGTGCCTAAAACACCTCCTTCATAAAGGGTCTCTTTGATGGTGACCTGTCAAACTGATCCAGAGCCTCTTAGTGGAGTCAGGGCCTGAGCTCTACTCAAGCCCCAAAGCTGTCATTGTCTTATTCTCTTTGATTCTGTGAATCCAGAGGCCAGAGAGGCTTCTACGAAAACAGCATGGTGTGAGGGCAAAATCAGTAATGGCACATCAGGGTATGTGAGCCCTTGGCCCAGTTGTACTAAGAACTGACTGTTGAGCTTCAGTGAGTGGCTCATGTCCTGACATTCTGTTTCAGCATCCATAGACTAAGGCAGCCAGACCTGTTGATATCTAAGGCTCAATTGAGCTCTGAAGTACTAAGATTCTGTGTAGAGGCAGAAAGTCTTGCTGTATTTTTAAGTATTTTCCTCAATTTTCAACAGTGTACCCTGAAATGACCATTTTTTGGGTAAAGGGAAGGAAAATCATTGTTTCTAGATCATGGAAAACTGCTTTCCCTCTGCCACAGGGATCCCAAACCAGGCTTTCGTACTTCCCAGCTGTGTGGCCTTGGCCAAGTCACATTATCTCTTCTGGGTTCTGTTTCTTATTCGTAAAATGGTGACACATAGTTCTTCCTTTTACCCATTCAGGGGTAAGGATCAAATGAGGTCACAGATGATGTGAGAAGCACTTCGGAAGCAAAGCAGAATGCATAAAAGAGAGTGTTTAATCAGGTGGCCATTGCATTTCCAGAGAACAGAGGCATGAACACCCCCCTGGAGTTTCATAAATCTGACTTCCTCCTACTCTGTGCCCTCCCACCGTCCCCACTGTGGCTGTAGTTCTTGCTGGGCCAGAAATCATGGCTTGTTTACAAGCTATTTGAATGCAGAGACTCATTAATGCAGGCAATGACACCCATCCTTGGGGACTACTGCAGACATTCAGCCAAATAAACTCATCCATCCTGTTCACCCCACCTGGACAAAAGCCCTAATACCCACTTGGTCAACCAACCAGCCATCCAGTCAATTCCCTGTCTAACACACTGCAAAGTACAGGGCTCACAAATGCTCCAGGGCAGGATCAACCTTGAGGATGAGCTGACCTCATATCCTTTTAAGTCAATAGTGACATTCATAGACTATTCAGTGATGTTTTAACAGGAGGCATGTCTATACATTTTTTTCCTAAAATATTACTCATTTTTTTCTTAAATGGCACATCTGTAGACCCTAGGATCTGGAAATATAACTATATTCAGCAATCATTTTTTAAAAATATCTATAATGTCCTGCATCCTTACTACAAGTTTCATATTAGACATGTTACACAAATGTTCTCAATATATTCTTTGCAACATCTCTGTAAAACAGATATTCACTTAACATTACTTGAATGAATGAACACATTAAAAAATTAATATAGTTAGATAATGAACACTTGTTGAATGCTTTCCACATGCTAGGTATTTTGTTAAGCAGTGGAGATACAGAAATGAGAAAAATAGGCAAGTCAGCCATTATCACTGAGCTTATGGTCTAAGTATTATAATCTCCATTTGTAAATAAACAAGTTGAGAACGCAGAAGATGAATTCACTTGCCCAAGATACTCAGTAAGACAATGTTAGGTCAAGGGATCAAAAGTTAGCCTGGCTCTGGCCACAATAAAATGACTGATACAAATTTCCCTTCCTGACCCAAACAGTGATGAACCTATACAAATTGTGTGAAGCAAATATTTTCAGGCATTGGACGTCAAGCAGCACAGGACTATCATCCTGAAGGAAAGAGAATCACACAAGATGAGCCTCATATTTATCCTGGCTTTCTGCTTCAGAGTACTCTCAACTTCAATACAGAGAAGTGGGACCCAAGTGAAAGAGTATTGCTAAATCAAGGAGGCAGAGCTCATGTTTGTTCAAAAGAGTACCCAAGAGGTAGGAGCTGTAAGAGGCACACAGGTGAGACATATGTTTGGGGGTTCCCGTTGCATGCGCACCAGGGCAAGACTACACAAAGCCTAACAGGGAGCAGCTGCTGAGAGCTGAAAACTGAAGGGAAGTTGCTGAGGTCATGGAGAGCTGAGACACATTGGAGGTTCAGCCCAGCCAGAGTAGAGACCTCACTAAGTACCTCAGGTATTCAGTTGAGACCTCAAGGACCCACTTCAGAAGGACCAAACTATAGGAATAAGGACCCAGCCCTCGATTCAGGATCAATCCTTAGGATAAGGGCAAAATGAAGAAAAACCAGGCTTCAACAAATTAGAAAACCAATTTTATAAAGGAAAGATCTGAAAAATTCTAAAACTGAAAATTATAATAATTAAATGTGTGTAATGACTTAACAGTATATTAGAGATGACAAAACAAAGGATTAATAAACTTGAGATAAAATCAATAGAAATAATCTAACCTGAAGAATAAATGGGAGGAAAGCTTGAAAACAGGAAAAGTGCCTCATTGGCACATGGGATAATATCAAGTGCCTGGCTTATGCATAACTGAAGCCTCCAAAGGAAAGAATATGCAGGAAAAATATTTCAAGACAATTTCCAGACTGCCCCAAATTTTATAAAAATATCAGCTTATAGAGCTAAGAATTTCAGCAAACATAAATCAAGGTAAATACAAAGAAATCCTGTAGTAGAAGATGGTATAACAGTACTGATTTTATAGACACAAAAGAGCTGACAAAAAATATTATAAGCATATTTTTAGTAATAAATTCAACAACTTAGTTAAAATTGCGATACGGACAAATTCTTTGGAAAGCATAATGTAACAAAAGTCACACAAGTCCTTTCAAAATTGAAAATTTATTCTAAAATGTATATGGAAAAGCAAAGGACCTGAAAAACAAAATAGTCTTGGAAAATTTGGAAAATTCATACTGTCTGATTTCTAGATTTACTGTAAAGCTACGGCAATAAATACAGTGTAGTATTGGCATAAGGACAATTAAATCAATAGAACAGAATGAGGGAATCTACAAATAAATCTAGACATTTAGATCAATTGATTTTTTAAAAAATCATGCTAGCAATTTAACAGGGTAAGAAAATTCCTTTCAAGAAATAGAGGGAAAAGAGACATTCTAACACTTTCCTAATCAAACATGAAAATCAATTTAAGATGGATCATGGACATATATGCAAAAACCAGTCCTATTAATCTTCTTTAAGAGAAGGAAGAATATTTTCAAGCTCTAGATAGAAAGACTTCTTAGAAACTCTACAAAAATAACCCAAAAGAAAAAAACTGATAAATTGAACTTCATTAAAATTGAAGACTCTTAGTCACACACACACACACACACACACACACACTCCTGTTGATAAAATGAAAGGGCAAATCATAGACTTAGAGAAATTATTCACAGGACCTATATCTTACAAAAGACTCATATTAATAATATAAAATAATCTCTGCAAATTAATGATCTAAAAAATGATGTCAGCTGGGTGCAGTGGCTCATGCCTGCAATCCCAGCACTTTGAGAGGCCAAGGTGGGTGGATTACCTGAGGTCAGGAGTTTGAGACCAGCCGGGCCAACATGGAGAAACCCTGTCTTTACTAAAAATACAAAATTAGCCAGGTGTGGTGGCGCACGCCTGTAATCCCAGCTACTCGGGAGGCAAAGGCCAGAGAATCGCTTGAACCTGGGAGGTGGAGGTTGCAGTGAGCCGAGATCGTGCCATTGCACTCCAGCCTGGGCGACAAGAGAGAGACTCCATCTCAAAAAAAAAAATGATGTCATAAAAATAGGCCAATGACTTGAGTAGACACTTCACAAAAGATATATGAATGGGCACTGAGGTTGCAGACAAAGCTCACTATTTTTAGTCATTAGGAAAATGTAAATTAAAGTCACAGTAAAATACCACCACATACCTACTAGAATGGCTAAAATTTAAAAAAAAAAAAAGTGTGGGCTGGAATGAGAAACAATGGAAACCCTCATACATGCAGTGGAGATGTAATGACAGACTTTGGAAAATTCTGGAATTTCTTACAAAGTTAAATGTACATCAGTCCTACAACTTAGCAATTCCACTCCTAGGTATTTACACAAGATAAATGAAAAGACATTTCTACAAAAAGGCTTGTCTAAGAATGTTTATAAAGCTAAATTTAACATCTCTAATCTAGAAACAGCCCAAATGTCTACCAATAGGAGAATGTATAAGCACGTAATATGTTAATTCAATGAAATGCTAATTAGCAATAAATGCTATGAAGTACTGATATCCACAGCGACATGAATGAATCTTAAGAACATTGTACTGAGTGAAGTAGCTAGACAGAGCACATACTCCATGATTCATTTATATGAAGTTCAAGGACAGGCAAAACTAATCTATGGTGATTGAAATCAGAACACTGGTTGCCTTTAGGGTAGTGAGGATTAAATGAGAAGAACCATGAGATAACTTTCTAGGATGATTAAAACATCCTTTATTTTTATTGGTATTTTTTAGAGGGGGGTATGTATTTGACACAACTCATTAAAAAATACCTTTTACAATCTGTTTTCTTATGTATAAATTTGTCTCAGTTAAGATAACCCAGTCTGTTTGACTCCAAGGACCACATTTGTTCTACCATGCTATGCTGAATATGAGGTAAAAGTTAATACCTGGAAATTTTGCTATCCTGAAATGAGGCAGTGCATTGTGGAGAAAAAAAGAATGGACTCTTCTATTAAATGAACATAAGTGAGCAAGCTGTTTATAAACTATAAAACTGACAAATATGTATAATTATATTTAAATGTTATTATTACAAATTGTTAAGGCAGTACTGCACCCTACGGGCTTTGGAAACCGTGACCATTTGTATTCATTATCAATTGTTGCATAAAAATAATCACAAAACTAAGTGGCTTGAAACACCAGATTTTATTCTTTCATTTTCTGTGGTCAGGAGTTTGGGAGTGCAAACAGTCGAGCTGTCTGCCAGGGCTGCAGTCATCTGAAGGCTGGAAGGTCTTCTTCCAACTTTGCCCCATGGTTGTTGACCTGCCTCAGTCCTTCACTGGATGTCTACAGGAGGCCTTAGCCCTCTCCACAGACTGCCATGAGTCCATGCGACATGGCAGCTGGCTTCCCCCACAGCAAGTAGCCCAAGAGAAAGCACAAAACCAAAATGGAAGCTGCAGTGTCTTTTATACTTTTATACTCTAATCTTGGCAGTGACATGCCATCACTTCTGCAGTATTGTGCTGGCCACAGAGCCCTCCCCTGGTGCAAGTGGCAGGAGGGTGTTCCAGCATCACTATTTCAAGAGAAGCAGGGACCAGACTATCCTGGCCAGATAGTCTGCCTAAGCACTCTTACAGTCTGCCTGTAAATCTGACTTTTGAAAATGGCACCTTCTAATTTAGGCACCTGAATCTAGTAAGTTCAATAATCAACCTACATTTTGTAACTTCTCCCATCACTGTTATATGTACCTCATGTGTTTAGTGTCTTTTTCCCTTTCCTTTCCCATTAGACTGTGAGCTCTGTTAAAGAAACTCAGTGCTTTAATCTTCTTTAAAATTTTCATGGGCACAGTTTGAAGTTCACATTGATTTTCACGTAGCCAGGGCTCAAGCCGTGCTTGCTGGTTACAAACATTTTACAAAGCAGAACACCCAGAAGGTAAAGGTAACTATCATAAGGTATATCAATCAGTTATTTCCCCAATAATGGGGTATAAGAAACCACCTCCAAACTTAAATCCATGTAACAACCACTTATTCTCTTGCTCAAGGGTCTGCAGGCCAATTGAGAATGGGTTTATGTTGGCTGGACAGCTCCACTTCAGGGTCAGGGTCAGCTGGGCTGGGTTTCTTGCTGCAAGTTAGACCCAGGTCTATGCCACCTGGGTTCATTCTGGAACTCAGGCTGAGGGGCAGTGTCCACTCTGAGGAAGCTCCTCTCAGGTAATAGTAAAAGCACAAGAGGGACAATATAACCACGCAACGCATGTCAAGTCTTCTTGCTTTGTGAATGCTACCATCCCATTGGCCAAAGCAGATAACATGGGTGAGTCTAAAGCCAGGAGCAGGGAAATACACACTGTTTCCAGCCGGGGATCTTTAAAGTCACATAAGAAAGGGCATGAGCAAAGGAATAAAAATTGTGGCCAACAAATCTACCATGTGCTGGCACAAAGTTATTAGAGCTATCTAAGAACTAAGTGTTGCTGAGAATATTTGACTTTCTGGAAATAGTTGAGTATTCTTTTCCTTTTAGAACTGAGAAACACTTGAGAAGAGAGTTAAACCTGAAAATCAACATGAGAGTGCTATGATACAAAGCATAGATTTTAGCAATCCTACTTTCCCCCACTTACTGGTTGGGGACCCTGTCACAGGTCTTTTAACTTCTGAGTGTTTTTTTGTCCAAAGTAAAGGCAAGATAAAATCTACGCAGGTTGTGAAAATTAACATAAATTAACATATTACATATTGGTACTAGATGTTCTCAATGTCTGTTTCCCCATCTATCTTGCTGGAGAGGCAGGGAGGGTGGAGGGAGCTTTAATTTTCCAGCAAACTTGGGAGCCTTGGACTCAGTCAGGAAAGGACTCAGCTTTCCTGAAATGAAAAAGAGGTAATGACAGAGATTCTATACTCTGACTTATGCATAACTGAAGCCTCCAAAGGAGAGAATATGCAGGAAAAATATTTCAAGACAATTTCCAGACTGCCCCAAATTTTATTTTGGAATATAGTTGATTTTGGAAATATGTTATGAGTTCACCCTCATGTTGCTTAAAGACAAAAGCATAATCAACTGTCATTTATCTCATGTACTGAAACACTACGTTATTGCCATAGAGACATAATTGTGAGTAATTACATGGAAGTGTTTTCTAAAATCTTTTTGAATTAAAGTCTAAATATCTACCTTTTCACTCAATTCATATAAGTATAAGTTAAACACTGCAGCACATATCTTGTTTTGCTCCAAATCAAATCAGTGAGTTATTCGTGGCAATCTTATCAGAAGCAAGTGAATGAAATCCTCTCCAGCCTTATTCTGAAGGTACAGCTTCCACTCCTCCTTAGGAGTAGAATCTGGCTTACCCAAGCAATCTGCAGTATAATGTTGTTTTGTTTCTACATCTCTGTAAAGGTCTGTGAGCAGGACAGTAGCTTTTGAGAAAGCTCTTCCAACAACACTGGAATAAATCAGGGCTCTCTGTGCTAGAGAATCCCATAGAGGAATCCTTCAAGATTTGAAAGAGACCTGTGAGCTCTCATCACTTCTGTCTGTCTTCCTCACACGCTAGAATCAGTCCCCACCAAGCCGAAGTACATTCTGCACCCAAAACACATTTCAAATCCATCCATATAACCCCATCAGCAGCAACTTGGGTTACAGGGTTACAACTACAGCCTTTTTTTTTTTTTTTTGGAGGTAAGAGTCCTACTCTGTTGCCAGCAGTGGCATTATGTCAGCTCACAGCAACCTCCACCTCCCAGGTTCACCAGGTTCAAGCGATTCTCATGGCTCAGCCTCTCAAGTAGCTGGGATTACAGACATGCACCACACAATGCCCAGCTAACTTTTTTGTATTTTTAGTAGAGACAGAGTTTCACCATGTTGCCCAGGCTGGTCTTGAACTCCTGACCTCAAGTGATCTGCCTCAGCCCCCCAAGGTGCTGGGATTACAGGCATGAGCCACCACCATGCCCAGCCTATAGCCTCTTAAATGCTCTCCCTGCATCTACTTTCATCACCATCCCAATTCATTTTCACATTGCAGCTACAGTGGTTTTTTACAAACCCAGAACCATATCACATATCTCTCTGAAAAGAAGACTGAAAAGTCTTCCAATGATCTATCATTGTAGTTAAGACAAAAACTCAAAATTGTTAAGGGGTCATCAGGGGTCCACTTGGGCCTGCTTGCTCTCCTGCTGGCCTGTATATACCTCAACCTCATCTCTAGTTACTTAACCCCACTGTACTGAACTTTCTCCCAGCTCTCTAATATTCTTGTTCTTTCCTTCTTGGGATCTTTGCATAGTTGTTCCCTCAGTCTGAACCACCCTTTCCCCTACCCTTTACATGTCTGGTTCCCTCTTATCATTCATCTCAATTTAAATGTCACCTCCACAAAATGGTCTTCCTTGATTCCAATAGATCTCATCATTCACTGCTACCACTCCATTCATTTCCTTTAGTATTTATCCTAATTTGTTATTGTAAATTGATTTATGATTTGACTTGTTTGGTGTCTGACTCATCCATTGGATGTGCGCTCCACAATGACAGGAGTAAAATCTGTTTGTTCACCATATCATAACAGTGTACAGCCCTGTGCTTGGCCCTGGAAGATGTACAATAATTATTTCTTAAATACATGGATGGATGAATAAATGACTAAATAAATGCATGAGTAAATGAAGGAGGCTAAGTCATCAATATTTACGTGGATATCCAAAATATCTTCAAACTCCCATCAGATGGCTCTCCCTGGGGCATTGCCTGTAGAACCAGGAGTCTGCTCTGAAGTCAGGCATTGTCTCTGTGAGGACAAAGCAAAGCTTGGAAGTAAGAGAGCCTGGGTTCTCCTGGTCTTTGATCTGTTTCCAATTTCCCACATGACCCTCAGCAAATTTCAGAGTCCTTCTTAACCTTAGCTTCCTTGTAGTTAAAATGAGGGTTTGCAACCATCTCAGGGATGCTTAACTACAAAGACCATGACCCCTATGGATGTCCATCTTATCTTATTGTAGGGTAGTTAGCTTTCAAATTTTAAAATGGTTTTTTACTCCAAAAAAGGTTAAGAAATATTGGATTAGGTTAAATTTAAAGTCTCATATGCCTCTGATATCTGAGTGGATATTTCACCACATGGCCCAACGGATATTCCAGCCAGCAGAACAGGGATAGGAGAGGGTAAGCAAGGGGAGTGGCCTCCATCTATAAAGACAGAAGTGGAAATGTCATATAGCACTGCTGCTAACTTCCTATTGACTACACCTGGCTGAAAGAGTGGAAAATGCAGACACTCTTTTGAGTGGCCATGAGCTCAGCTAAAAATCAGAGATTCTAACATTTTGGAAGACCAGGGCAACAGAGAGTCTTAGCCAAAATCAGGGATTCTATGTAAGTCTTGAGAGATGTGTCAGAGCTGCCCACTGTCACAGGAGATGTGCTAAGTAAAGGGGAATTTGGCTTATAGGCTGCCTTGTGTAACTACAGAATTTACAGAACTTAGAACATCTAATAGAATGTACGGCTGCAAGAGAACTCAAGAGTTGTATAATTGAGTCCTTTTGGACTCCATCAGTCTTTCTACAGCATCCATTGTGGTTTCTTCCTGAATTTATTTATATATAGAATTAATTATTTAATGAGCACCTACATCTATTATGTACACAGACAGTGTTGTAAACTCTATATAAAGAGGCTCTGCTTTCTGGGAGTTTACTGTCTATTGGGGAGGCAGACAACAGATCTTCCTGTGGAAGATAATCTATTCTCATAGAAGACAGTGGGAGCAGAAAGAAGGGGACCCTATTCCACCTTTTTGGCCTTCTTATAGTTCAAGAAGGGCCCTTTGTAGGAGGATCTCAAGCTGAACTTTGAAAGATGAGTAATGGGCATAGTGCCTGGCAAGGAAGGTGGGAAGAAAAAAAGGGAGGAGGAAGAAATGGGAAAACAGAATCTATTGCATTTTTAAACAGTCACTAGAGGCTTTCAGATTGCTGACCTGGTAATGATTATAACTGATCTTAGACTTTATAATATTTATATACACAGTATTTTTATTATTGAATAAAATGGTGGTGATGTTTTCTGGAACAAACAGGCTATGCTTCTCTTTTTGTATGCCCTTTTCATACACTCATCCCATTATTCCAGGTGTCTGTGCTGTTTGCATGTCCATCTCCTTTCCAGATGGTGAGCCTCAGAGGGCACAGGTTGTGTCTGTTTATCTCCATAGACTGAGACTCCAGCAGGGCCTGGCACAATAGCAGTTTCAATAATTGCTTGGCAAATGAGTGAATGAGCAGGTGTTAGTCGGATGAAGGGGAGCTGGCCTCCTAAGCAGAGGAAACAGCATCAGGAAAGATATGGGAGGTGGGGTAAATTCATCTCTGTTGAGGGCCAGTGTGCATACTGGGGTAGAGGAAATGAAGGCAGCTGGTCAAGAAGACCACCACTCAAATGTACTTCCTCAAATGCCACAGTCCCTTCTAAGCCCCCCATCAGGTATAATGCTAATAGCTCATACCTTTCTTATATGATGCCTATTACCATTTCTAACCATACAATTGTGAATTAGTGCATGGAGATTAAGAGTGCAGGCCCACTTCCTGGGCACAGATCCTGGCCCTGACACTTCCTAGCTGTGTGACCTCTGGCAAATCACTTAAACTCCCTATAAGGCAGTTTTCTCATCTGGAACATGAAAATAAAAGTGTCTATTTCATAGACTTCTTGGAAGGCCAAAATGAAAAAAATCACTTAAAGTGATTAGAATAGTGTCTTGATCATTAATGCTTAGTAAATGTTAGCTATTATTAGGTAGATCGACAGACAGATAATATACAGATAGATTATATTTAGAGAGAAAGAGACAGATGATAGATAGATGAATAATCCGTGAGATTAGTTGACTAAGGTATATCTACCATACTACAATATAAGAAAGGGCAAGAACACACGTTACTATGATGGAGGCAGCCTAGAAAAGTGTCTGGAATGGAGAAGGTGCTTAATAAATGTAGACTGAAAGCTACATTTACTGAATGCGAAGACGTGGCTGGAAAGGTAGGAGGACGACATGGGATCTTGTAAGCTGTCCTAAGAAGCCTGGACTTTTCCTTGAGAGCTGGTCCAGGTTCCTGAAGGAACATGAAATGATCTAATTTGCAGTAGCACAGAGACTGAACTGGAGGGTCACAGGTGGGGAGGCCTGGAGACCAGCCACTCCAGCTGAGTGAACAATCCAGGCCCTAGTCAATGACAGTCTGGGTTGAGGAAGAGGCAGCACAGAAGGAAAGAAAAGAGTTTTACGTTCTCTGACTTTATGCAAGTTGTCTCACTCAATCTTAGTTTCCTTATTGGGAGAGCAGAGCTGAGAACACTATACTCACAGGGTTTTTGTGGGAAATATACAAAATATAGGAAGAGTGATTCACGTATACTTGGTGCAGTAGATAATCAGCATGTTACTCCACTTCCCTTACCGTTTTCCATCACTAAACACATTCCTCCCCCTAAACACACACAGTTAACTTTCTTTTCATTGGTCAATAATCAGGAAAATAGAACCTAGTCTTCTAATCAGACACTCTTAAGAATGAAACAAACCTTTAAGGTCAATTAGTCCTACATAGAGATGTTTAGAAATGGAAGAGATCCTAGATCATAATTACTCCATACACAGATAGACACAAAGGATCAGAAAGCAAAGGTGATTTTCCCAACATTGCACAGCTTATAGGCATTAGAGCTGGTCGGATTTATACCTAACTGTTGATTCCACAACCACCATTTCTTCCAGCTTGTCTGAAAGGTTGACCAATGTGTGGTGTGATGTGATTGTTAACATCCAGGAGTACTTATTAACTACGTTCAGAAACACCAATGTCAGTTAGCTTAAGGTAAAAAAGAAACCCTGGAACAATAATATCTATGATGTATAACACAAAAAGTGTGTTCCAGGGACCGAGACACTTTCTTTGTTTACATTCCTTCCTTTCATCTTCATTACTATTCCTATTTTGCAGACTAAAAAAGTCTCAGAGAAGTAAATAATTGCTCCTAAGTGATATAATTGGGACTCAAACATGTTAATACATTAAACAGGGTGCATTAAGTAGCTTGTATTGGAGCATTTATTGTTTGCTAAATACTCTGCTAGATACTAGATCAGTCCAACTCCAAACTGAGCTCTGTCTTTATTCCAAATCAGTGCTCACTCATGCAAAGCCCCAGTTGAAAACACCATGTATTGCACTCCTGGGCTATTTTTTCTCTAGGATTCTGATTTTTCTGTATTAATTATTATTTCCAACTATATTTTCATTGTTTTCAACTATATTTTAAATATCTTTATTTCCTTCCTCTAACGTGTCAAATTAAGTCTGTTTAACCCAATGGATGCTTAATTGAGTCATAACTATGTAAACACAATATAATAGAATGGATTACATGTAAATGTCAAATAAAACAGAATCCTTGCCCAGAAGGAGCTGACAGTTTCACAGTTTTATACTAGGTGGTATGGGGATTCAATAGATGTAGTAGACTGTGGGGTGAAGGGAGGAGAACAAGACATTTAATGAAGGCCTATCTTGTACCAGATACTGTTGATTGGTGCTTCCCATACATTATCAAGTAAACCCTCGTAAGAGTCACTGCTGGTGGAAAACAGAAGAACATTGAGGACTCAGAGAGGCTGACTAACCTACCCAAGCTCACACTGCAAGTGCTAGTGAGTGGCAGAGGACCCCCAAACCTACACGCTATTCATTAGGTCACACTATCCCCAGGAAGCAACCAAATAGTGGAAGAGGAGGAAGCCATAATTCTGAGTGGGAAGCTATATCTCCTTTAACTGTTTTTTCACTCCCATGTTTAAAATCTAGGCACACATTGTTAAAATGGGAAGGGGATTTAGAGATTAACTGGTTCTAAGAAGGCAAGTAGGTATGTGTGCATGGCCAGTGGGAAAGGTAATTCCAACCTAACAGCTAACTAATCTTACCTTCCAATTTATGAGATGAGACGTCCAGAGCCCAGAGAGGTAACATCTTTGTGTATGTTGAAGACCATGAATTAATCCCAGGCACATAGATTTCTGTCCCATCCCCACAGCTGTTGATGCAGTGTGAGTTGCTGGCATAAGGATGGCCTTGTTTAAGCTCAGGTGGTTGGAAAGGGGGAAGGATAGGAATGACTGAAGTATAAAAAAAGCCTTGGAGAAAATAGTTGAGATGAATCTTCCAGAACCAGATGAAGAATTCAGAATGAAGATATATCCAGAGGTTAGAAGAGGGTGGTCAAAAAATTGGTAAGAAGACCCAGGTATTGGCAACAAAGAGGGCAGTCCTAAGACCTTGGAAACAGCCAAGAGTAGTGAGACAAAACCATGAGAAGAAGTGGGGCTTGAAATCAATAATGAGGCCATGTCACAGGAGGCAGATCAGTCCCAGAGCTAAGAGGAAAACAGACATGAACTGGACACCATGCTGGTTATTTTTGGATGCGCTAATTTATTTAATTTTCACAAATGCATCGTGGGCTAGGTATTCTAAACATTGACATGTATATGGAGAAACTGAGGCTCAGAAGGGTAAATAACTTGTCACAAAAGTGAAACTAAAATCCTGATCTTTTATTTCTAGCAAATTGATCTTTTCACTAGCCTAAGAATTCTCAATTCTGGGTGATTTTTTCCCTCCCAGGTGTGTTTAGCAATCTTTGGAGATATTTTGCAACTGATGTTTCTACTGGCATATTGTGGGTAGAAGCCAGGGATGCTGCTAAACATCCTACAAAGCACAGGGCAGCCCCCACTAACAGAGAATCGGCCAGCCCCAAATGACAACCATGTTGTGGTTGAGAAGCCTTGGTCTACACTGCTGGTGTCAAAAACAATACATTTTGAAGCAAATGCTTTGTATTTGAAAGTATGCATTCACTCACTAGTCACACATGTATTGAGTGCTACTACTTCTAGGCACTGTTTTAGACTCTGGTAGTACAGAATTGAACCCTTAAAATTTTGTTGCCTTGGAACTGATATTCTAATTAATATACCATCAATAAATACATCAGCCAATAATAACACCAGCTGGTAGGTAGGCAGTATACAAGCCATAGAACTGAAGGAGCTTATCTAATGACAGTGGCAAGAAAATTCTAATGGAGGAAGAGAAAGAACAGAGTTCTGAGCCCTTAACATTCAGAGATTAGGAAAAGGAACAGCATCCAGCAATGGGGCTGGAGAGGAGCAGCCATCGGATAACAGGAGGACCAAGAGGTGAGTTTCCAAGAAACCCAATGAAATGAGTGTTTCAAAACAAAGAGAGCAATCCTCTGAGTCAGGAGATGTGGATGCAAATTCTGCCCTCACCACTCCCCTCCAGGGAAATGGATCACTAGCTTCCAGGAACTCGGTTTATCTCCCAGTGGCTTAATTTGTTCTTGTAAAAATAGGACTCCTGAAGTTTGCTGTGAGAATAAAATCAGTGAATGAATATGGAATATCTTTGTAAATTGCTTTATGAATAAAAGAGATCATCATTATGCCCTCCAGAAAGCCTGTGTGTCCAGACTTTGGTTTCATGGTTTGTTTGTTTTACTGAAACCATAACAAAGTGAAGTTATTGATGGGAACAAAGGGAGACGTTTTCTGACATAGCGTAGCTTACGATGTGCATCAGAAACAACCTGATAAAGGAGTGCAGGGACGATTTTTTTCCAAATTTGTTAAGAATGCTTTGGCTAAATATTTTTGCATAATTTATTTTTAATAAGTTTACTTAATAAGCCATTTGCTTGGCATTAGAGTAGAGCCAGTGCAATCTATAATCACACTCCATCGTCATATAGGGAGAATATTTGAAGGTATTTCCCCAAAGAATATTTTGGGCTTTGGAAAAGGGAAAATAAAGACTTGCTGGGTGAGCAGCCAAAAATACTTACTAAGGTAATAACTTGTCCTTTAAATCTGGAGCAACCTTAAATAGAGATCCTCAGTTTTTAAAAATAACAAATGTTTACATTGCATTTACCATGTACCAGACACTGTTATAAGCACTTTACACAAAAAAATGCATTTAATCTTCACAGCAACCTTATGAGGTAGATACCACTGTGATCATTTTACAGATTAGAAAACTGAAATTGAGAAACTAACAGAGGTCACTTCGCTACTAAAGGCCAGAGCTGGGCATGCACCCAGAGCATCCAGAGTCTGTGCTTATAACCACACTTTCACATCCCTTCTACTGTAGAGATGAGCTAACAAACATAGACAGGCACAGGGACTTAGCCAGGCTTGCTCACTAGTTAGTGATGGAGCAAGGGCGAGTTTGCAGTTTCTTTGTCTCATTAGTCAAGATGATCAAATAGCTACTTTTTTGGCAAATAAAGATTCTAGTGTTTTTAAGGAGATGTATGAAGACAAGTGTGAATAGTGAGAAAGAGGAGGATGGCAACTGAACCGCCACTACTCATAACTACTGGAAGCTGCCAAATACTGTCCCAACAAGGCCTGACTGATGCTCTTCTGTCTGAGCCATCCCTAGGCCACCAGCTCTGGTGGGCAAAACAGCCTGGATGGCCTATCCCTTGGGGATATCGTCAGTATGGTTTTGATGTTTTCAAAGGCTAAGCACCCATGAGAAGCAAAAGTCTCTGCCTCTGGCAATTCTGCAGCATTAGAATTCCTCAAGTACAGCTTCTCTGGCCATCCTGGAGAAATCAGCGACCAAATCAAACAGCCAGATAAGTGTGACTCCCTCTGGAATCCATACAGGCTACAAAAGAATTAACAAGGCCGAATTAAGGGTTGTCAGAACTTGGGAAAGTCAAGCTATTTTCTACCCAGGAGCAATCAGTTAAGACCATAGAATCTGGACAAGTAACTAGAAAGCACATCTCAGGGAACAATTTCAGACCAGGGAGCAGTACAAATGATCGTCCAGCTAAGCCTTGTCCATCCCGATTACCTCCAATCCTTTTACTGGCAGGTCTCTGTGGAACCATCTACTCAATATCATCTCACCACAAGGTGCTTCCCTGGATCTGCCTGAGGAGTTAATCCTGTTTCCTTTCTCTGCTTCCTCACTACTCCCACTCTGTCCAGGAGAACTTCAAGATAAATTCTTCAAAGAGCCACATACTTCATTTCTGATTAATTCTGGTTTATTATAAACAAAGAGGGATATGCATATATTATATTATATATTATTATATGTATTATATTATATATTATTGTATGTATTATATGATATATTATAAACAAAAAGGAAGATATATATATATTATTAGCACATATATATATTTTTATTTATCCTTAGCATATATGTATGCTAAGGCTGATGGGAAAATTCAGGAAAGGGTAGAATTGTTTCTGTATCTTTGACATTGAAAACCTGTTTTTCCTGATTGATCTTGGAGCTTACATTTTTCACTAATCAAGGAGAGAGGGCTTTTTAATACATTTGTTGTTTGCGTTTAACAATAGAACAAAGAACATCAGCAGATTCCCTTGCTTAATAAAACACAACAAAATTTTTCCCTATCATTGAACATTTATCAAAATATACAGATGGACGGACGGTGAGTGTAGGGATATACATAATGGAGCTTGAGGTTTACCAAGGCATTGAAGTCTAGTACTGACTCAGAGAAAAAACTGTTAGAATATCACTAAACTACAGTTATTTTTAGTTATCTTGAGTGTCTACTATGTGCCAGGGATGGTGTCTGAGGCTTTACAGGACTCTTAATAACCCCCAGAAATTGGTACCATTATTGTACTCTCTTATCAATAAGAAAATATAAACTCAAAGATTGTGTAACACCAAAATTACAAAGCAAGTAATTGGCAGAGCCAGAATTTAATCTTAGTTTATATCCACCCCACCTCTCTCAGCACAGGCTCTTATCCATAAAGTCCTACTGTCTTCTACCAAATGATAATTGGTATTTATTTTGCTGAAATACAATAGATCTCATCCATCATGTAATCAGAGCCCTTGGTTCAATGGGGAAAAAAACCATGAAACTCACTCTCATGAAACCTTATATTCATATCCCAGTTGTGACATTGACAAGGTTCAGGACCTTGGACAAGCCATACCTTTTTGAGATTTGATTCTTCATAAAGTAAAGAAATGGAACTGCAATCTCTCTAAGATTTATAAACATTTGTACTGAATCAGATCTCATGCACCACTTCTGCTGTTCTTGGCTACATGCCTCTTGGGCCATATTGTAGTTCTGAGGGTCAACTGGTCACAGAGAGCACAGACCTCAACCCCTGCTTTGGCCATTCCCACACAGCCAGTCTGATCAGTTGCACTCATGGGGTTCTGGTTCCTTCCATCATTTCTACACTGGATGAAATGACATCATCCCTTAGGAGGAGGGATCTGTCATTTTGAACATCCACTAAAGAAGCCAGGTGCTAAACTCAGAAGGGCAGGTTAGTTAGCTTCTAGGGCTTTCATCCAGTAATGGGGGTGGGAGGCATATTTGTGAGTTATACAGTCACCCAAAGAATGAGAAATCCTCACTCCTTTGCCTCTAGGAGCTTTCAGTCTAGTAAGAAATTACAAAAGTAGAACTTACCAAAAGCCATGATAAATATAGCCTTATATTAAACTTAAATAGTTTGTGCTAACCTGTTTTATATTTTCTGGGACAGTTTTTTAAATTATCCATTCACTGGTACTGTGGGAATACTAATCCAGTAGGAGGTTGTTGCATTTGACCCTATTAACTCCAATAGGGATGGCACCACGTTCAGGAGGGTGAAGAAGAGACCTAGAGTCAGCATATAGACAAGGTTTTACTAGTAGGAAACGGACATGCAAAGAAGTCCAGTGGTGGTGAGCTGGGCAGGAGAACCATACCTGCCTGCAAAAAACATGCAGTTTATATAGCATTTTCACTTAGCACCTTTCCCCTAATGACCTCCACCTGGCAACCTTCATTTAACCCAAAACAAAGGGCCTCAATCTTGTGTACTGCCCAGGTTCCATGGGAGGAGCCAGGGGCTCAGAAGTTCCTCATAGATAAACATTGGATATATGAGTTGGCCACACCTGGATTGCCTAGCTCAGAACTCCAAACATACATTCAGGTGCATCTGCCATACAGGGTCATTCTCAGGGTATGCTCAAGTCAAGTTATTGCTATCAAGTCTATCTACCATACAGAGGTAAAAGACAGGGGAAGCCTAGCTAATAAATTATCCCTGTATCCTCCTTACAATAAGCTGCTCCACAATGGGACCTGTCCTACAAAGCCCATTGTATTAGTTCATTTTATACTGCTATAAAGAAAGACCTGAGACTGGATATTTTATAAGAGAAAGAGGTTTAATTGACTCACAGTTATGCATGGCTGAGTAGGCTTCATGAAACTTACAATCATGGCAGAAAGCAAAGTAGAAGCAAGCATGTCTTATATGGTGGCAGGCGAGAGAGAAGAATGAAGAAGGAACTTCCAAACTCTTATAAAACCACAGTCTCATGAGAACTCACTGACTATCATGAGAACAGCCTGAGTGAAACCACCCCCATGATCCAATTACCTCCTTCCCTTGACTCATGGGGATTACAATTCAAGGTGAGATTTGGGTGGAAAAACAGAGCCAAACCATATCATTTCAAAACTAATCATGCCTTCTCAACAGTCCCCCAAAGTCTTAACTCATTTCAGCATTAACTCAAAAGTCCACAGTCCAAAGTCTCACCTGAGACAATGCAAGTCCCTTCCACCTAGGAGCCTGTAAAATTAAAAGCAAGTTGGTTACTTCCAAGATACAATGGGGGTACAGGCATTGGATAAATGCTCCTATTCAGAATGGGATAAATTAGTTCAAAACAAAGGGTCCCATGCAAGTCCAAAATCCAGCAGGGCGTTCACTAAATCTTAAAGCTCTGAAATGATCTTCTTTGACTCCATGTCTCACATCCAGGGCATGCTGATGCAAGCAGTGGGCTCCCACAACCCTGGGCAGCTCCTTCTCAAGCTGGCATTGAGTGCCTGTGGCTTTCCTAGGCACACAGTGTTAACTGTCAGTGGATCTACCATTCTGGGATCTGGAGGACAGTGACCCTCTTCTCACAGCTCCACTAGGCAGTGCCCCAGTGGGGACTCTATGTGGGAGTTGCAACCCCACATTTGCTGTCTGCATTGCCCTAGTAGAGATTCTTCTTGAGGGCTCTGCCCCTGCAGCAGACTTCTGCCTGGACATCTAGGCATTTCCATACATCTTCTGAAATCTAGGCAGAGGCTCCCAAGCTCAACTCTTGTCTTCTGTTCATCCACAGGCCCAATATCACTTGCAAGCTGCTAAGGCTTGGGGCTTACACCCTCTGAAGCAATGGCCTGAGCTGTACCATGGCCCCTTTTAGCCATGGCTGGAGGTGGAGCATATGGGATGCAGGGCACCAAGTTCTGAGACTGCACAGAGCAGGGGGGCCCTGGGCCTGGCCCACAGAATCATTTCTCTCTCCCAGGCCTCCAGACCTGTGATGAGAGGGGCTGATGTGAAGATCTCTGATGTGCCCTGGGGATATTTTCCCCATTGTCTTGGTGGTTAACATTAGACTCCTCATTACTTATGCAAATTTCTGCAGCCAGCCTGAATTTCTTTTTGGAAAGTGTTCCTTTTTATCACATGGTAAGGCTGTAATTTTTCCAAACTTTTGTGCTCTGCTTCAACTTTAAACATAAGTTCCAATTTCAGATAAACTCTATCATGTTCAAAGTTCCACAGATCTCTAAGGCAGGGGTGAAATGCCACTAGTCTCTTTACTAAATCATAGCAAAAGTTACCTTTAATCCAGTTCCCAAAATGTTCTTTATCTCCTTCTGAGGCCACCTCAGCCTGGACTTCATTGTCCTTGTCACCATCAGCATTTTGGTCAAAACCATTCAACAAGTCTCTAGGAAGTTCCAAACTTTCTCACATCTTCCTTTCTTCTTCTGAGCCCTCCAAACTGTTCCAGCCTCTGCCATTACCCAGTTCCAAACTCACCTCCACATTTTCAGATTATTTTTATAGCAGTATCCCATTAGTTTGTTTTCATGCTGCAGTAAAGAGATACCTGAGACTGAGTAATTTATAAAGAAAAAGGATTTAATTGACTCACAGTTCTGCATGACTGAGGAGGCCTCAGGAAACTTACAATTATGGTGGAAGGTGAAGGAGAAACAAGCACATCTTACATGGTGGCAGGTGAGAGAGAAGAATGAAGGAGGAACTTCCAAACACTTATAAAACCATCAGATCTCATGAGAACACACTCACCATCATGAAAAATGTGCCCATGATCCAATCACCCCGTCTTTCAATACATGGGGATTACAATTTGAGATGAGATTTGGGTGGGGACACAGAGCCAAACCATATCACCCATCATCCCAAGATAACCAACAAGAGGAGCAGATCCCCTGCTAAGCAACCTGCTGCACCTCCATGCAGATAATTAAATGCAATGGTCATTATGCTACTGCATGCTTTGCATTGCTTCTATCCTTCTTTCTACCTTTCTGTCCTTGTCCTCAGTGTTACTGCCCTGAGTGTGCAACTTCCAAATATAAAGCATTAATACTTAATCCTAGTCTGTGGCACTTTTTTTCTAGGGAACTCAACAGTAGATAACAGTCATTGATACTATGTTTATATTGAATTCAGTGTCCATCTGGTTATAACAACCCTACTTCTCACTCCCAGTCTGATAGAAATCTTTGGTAAACTCATCCTTCCTTCCACAGTGTGGCTCCATGGGAAAAATAAAGCTAAGTAGTTGGAACATTTTGGTGATACCCCTCATATCTATCAGAGGTCCTTTGAAATATCCCAGTACCAGTGAAATGGAAAATGGCCCTGGAATACACAAAACAGGTCAGTGCAAATTATATGAGTTTAATATAAGGTTACATACATCATGTTTTGTTTTGCTTTACTTGAGACGGGGTATCTCTCTGTTGTCCAGGCTGGAGTGCAGTGGTACAATTATGGCTCACTGCAGCCTCAACCTCCTGGGCTCAAGTGATCCTCCCAACTCAGCCTCCTGAGTACCTGAGACCTCAGGCATGCACCACCATGCCCAGCTAATTTTTGTATCTTTTGTAGAGATGGGGTTTCTCCATGTTGCTCAGGCTGGTATATCATGGTTTATTGCAAGTTCCACTTTATTAATTTCCCACCAGGCTCAAAGCTCCTTGAGAGAATGAACTGAGAATTTCCCATGCTGTGGATGACTATGTAGCTCACAAATATTCTCCTCCACAACTGCATACTAGATGAAATCCCAGTGGCCATGTCTATATCATATAACCCTAAGTCCCAGCCACAGCTTTTTGATCCCAGAGAGAAGATCTAACCCTCTCTCCTGCGAATTTTAAGGTTGGAACAGAAAGAACAAAACTAAAAGGACATTCAAAAATTCTCTCTTTACCAATAACTAATGCAAAGTGTGATTATATAAAACCACTACAAGAGCCATGTGGCAAGACAAGGTCAATGATGTAGAATAGTCAGGTGTTCTCCTAGCAGCTGAATGTCTGCAGACAAGACACAGTCATGATCCCCAGTGAGATCAACAAATATTAATTGAAAGGACAAAAAAGTGAATGAATGAATTGGTGATGGCTTCTATGACATTCTGTTAGAGGCAACTTGCCACCTCCCCTCTGGTTCTCACTCAAGTCTACTTGAGGAATCTGAACTGTTCCTCAGACCCTGAGGATGAAGGTCTCCCTCTAGTCAGTCCTTGATCTGGGTGTTAGACCCTAACTGGCCCTAAAACATGTGGACAGCTCTCAAAATGCACAAGTGAGCTTAGACTCCTTGGTCTTGCGTCGCAGTTTCCTATAGATTTGTCTCCCCTCTCTCTTGCACCCGCCTCCCACCTAATTTCCCACTCCCGTTACACTTGTCATCTTCCCCAACTCAATAAACGACAAGTGCCTGATCATCTGTGGTTAGATATTACCTTATATTGGATTCAGTGCCTGTCTAATGCTCATTCATTCATTCAATAAATACTTATTGAACATCTATTACGTTCCAGGCCACTGCAGATAGAACAGGGAACAAAAAAAATAAAAATTATTTTCCTTTTGGGACTTGCATTCTAGTGTGGGAAGACAGGCAATAAACAAATAACTGTAACAGTTATGAAGAGAAATGAGGCTGGGTAGGTAGAGCTGGTGAGTCATACCCATTCATTCAATAGAGTTGTGAGCACTGACTGCACAGGGACTCAGAAGGAAACGGGAACACATCTGGACTTCAAGAGGCTCAGAGCCTGGGAGGAGCAGAGACCAAGGGCTGCAGGAGATGTTTGTGCCAGTTCAAGTAAAGGTGAAAGAAGGGAGTCGTCACTTCTACCGAGGGGAAGGGGATGGCAAAAGAAGCTAAGGAGGTCTTTGAGAAGCAACGGGTATTTAACCTGAGCCTTGAATTCATTCTCTGAGCAAACAAGGAGGAGGCCTATCTTCCAGTTTGAAGGATATTCTACTTCATAGCCTTGCCACCCAAAGTGTGGTCTGCAGACCAGCTATATCAGCATCACCTGGGAGCTTATTGGAAATTAAGACTCTCAGGCTGACCCCAGGCCCACTGAGTCAGAATCTTTATTTAAATCAGATGCCCAGGTGATGCCTATGCAAACTAAACTTTGAGAAACCCTTTCTCAACTAGTGGCTTTCAAATTTTGTGGTACATTAGAATTGCCTGGGTTGGGGAAGGGGCAGAATTTTAAAAATCCTGATGCCTAGGCTACAGCCCCTACTGATTACACCAGAATATCTGAGAGTGGAAACAGACACAATTAAATTTAAAACTCCTCCTGGGGTGTAAGCACTGCCTGATAAAATTTCTTTCTCACCTCAACCTATGTGCATTGTCCTCAGTAAATACTCAAGGGTCACACAAAGGGACTACTTTGTGAAACAAGAGATCTTAACTCTCACTTGACAAATAGGGCTACATTGGTCATAAACCCCCAGAACGCTTAATCAGAGAAAGAAGAACTTCCAACTGGTAAGTGGGGGAGGATGCGAAAATTTTCACCGAGTGTGAAATGGATTTCCCTGCCTGGTGACAAGCTGGCAGATCCGGCCTCCTGCAGATGGCTGGGCTGCTGCAGACATAGTGCCGCATATCTGACACATACGTGTTGGGCTTAGTGTTCCTTCCTGCGCCAGAGCAGACGGATTTGGAGAGAGAGGACAGCGGTCTTTGGCGGGAAGGAGAGCACGCTGTCCCAAGTCCTCATCAACAACAGGCTCTGTTCTTGAGGAGCAGCCAAAACACGCATTTCTCACCAAAACTGAGTCATACTGAAAAACCAAGAAGTGGAGCCAAGTTGTAAACTTTTCTCAAGAACTTTCTTCCCAGCTCTGCATTGGGTACCACTTGCCTATGTATATCTTTTGAGCCATTCCTCCTCAAACTCTCCTCTCCCAACCCTAAATCTATAGGAAGTGGCCAGAGCTAAAATCATGAGGGAGTGGAATGCTCTGGACTGGAGCATCTGAGACTTTGATGTGAACCTTGGATCTGGCAGTACTTGCCATTACACCTTTAAAAAGTGATGCGAATCTCTGAATCTCTTTCCCTGGAATGCTGTAAAATATAATAGTCCTCATCATTTATACTTTCTGTTCTTTCTCCTGTCCCTTTTACATCACTGTTATCAAGGTTGGGGGCCAGAAATCTACTGGCTCTTCCAAGAATACGACTATTTAAAGGCAAAGTCAGAGGCTATGAATTTCAGAATTCTGGATGGGTTCAGCCATGAGTCAGTCTATCTCCAACTCTCTAGTTGCTGATTTCTGTATTCTTACTCTATGCTAGTTAGCTCATCCACTCTCATGGGTCAATCTATGTCTTCATCCTAGTGGCTCACAAATCTGTGTCTCTGGTCCCAGGCTTAAGCTCCTGATTCGGGCTATCCAATTGCCTCAAATTCAAATGTGCCAAACTAAACACTGTGGTGTCTCTGTTACACACACACACACACACACAGACATCCATGCAAGCAGAGTCACACTCAGCAGAACTTGGGCTTCCTCCAGCATGCCCTTTCAGAGGAAGTCACCACTATTCACCCAGGTACTTGTCAAAACTTGGCTCTCACCCTTGATTCCCTTCCCTTTCTCCCTATAACAAATGGATTACCAGGCCTTATGGATACCACAGCAGAAATGTCCCTCCATTTCTGTACATTCTCCTGTCATGATCCTAACCCAGACCACTGTCCTCTGCCACCCAGAGCACTACCCTAGTCTCCCAGGACTGTCCCAGGCTTGAGTCCCTTCCATCCACTGTTCTCACGGGAGTAGAGTGATAGATCTGGAATGCAAATCTGATTACGACCTTCCTTTCCTAGAGACATTCCTATGGCTTTCCACTGTTCCTAGGATCAAGCCCAAGCTTCTCAGCCTGCCTTCAAGGAAGACCCTTCAGGAACAACAGCAGGTGCCTTTGAAGCCTCAGCTCTCACTACCCCTCCTCACACAGGCTGCTCTCAGCATAGTAAACATCTTTCTGTTTCTCAAATGCTCTTCATACCCTTTCTCATCTCTAAATGTGGGTGCATTCTCCTTTCTCTCAATTCTTTTTCTCCCAGCTAATTTTTCCTGTCTTTCAGGTCTTGGATTTAGTTCTGCTTTGTACAGGAAGTCTATCCACACAGAAACTGGACTGGGTGCCCTGTTAATTGTTCTCATATGCTTCTGTGTCTTCCCTGTCACAGAGCTTAACAGACTGCCACTCTTTACTGACCAAAGCCTGGACATGACAGTAATCTCCAGGAGAAGAGGAGGCTTGTCTGTAGGATGATAGCTCTGTTCTCAGCACCAGAACAGACACTTATCAAATATTTATTAAATGACTGAAAGACCCCTCCTGATCTCTCAATACCACATGAGGACAAAGTCCCATCAACCCTTAGTAGTCTGCAAATCCCACTGCAGCTCAGCTAAGATTCTCATCTTTTAATCAAGCTCCTATCACAAGACCCTCCCCAAATATTTTTCTGTCTTGAGTTTGGCCTGTTTTCTACCCAAGAAGCATCTTTCTGCTTCCATATCTCTTTGATCTTTTCTCTTTCTCAGTTAAAATCTTTCTGTAGATAACCATTGTCTTCAGGATAAAATATAACCACTTCAACATAGCAAACAGACACCTCTGAGACCGGACCCACAGAGTCATCGCCTCAGCTTCATTGTTCATCAGTTTCTACCTTCTTCACATCTCATGTTTAGGTTCCCAGATACTTCAGGGCTGCAGGGCTTTTTTATGCTTTTAAAAATATGGCTCTTTCTGCCTGCAGTGGCCTCTGCCTTTCCTTGTTTTCTCTGTCCTGGCTTGTAAACACCACATTGTCTTCAAAGATTTATCTCACCTATTTATAAAAGTATTTACTGGCCATCTACTAAATGCCAGGGCCTGTACCCACCACCAGGAGCATGTTGTTGAACAAGACTAACATGGGCATTACCCCCGAAAATTTGGAATCTCCTGGGGGAAAACCAGAGGCTTGTGGTTGCCTTCCTAAATGTTACCTTTTCTCCTACCTCTTCCCCTACTTTATGCCCTGCTGTGCTTGTTCACACTTCTATTCTTGTCTCTGTTTACTTGGCTTATGTAAACCAAACTACGCAGATCATGCAGGAAAGGGACCACGCCTGATTCATCTTACAGCCCCCACACTGAGCTCAATGTGGTCGATGTTGAATAAATGTTTGTGAGATGAATAAATAAGAAGTTAATAATTTCTTAGTTTTTACCAGTAATTGAGGCTCTGATGAGACACAAAATTGGTAAATGTGATGAATGAGATGGCATAAAAATGTTGTTCCTCAGAAGAGGGATGGTTCAAGTTGGGCATTCCAGTGGTAATAGCTCTACAGCCAAGGGATAGCAGAAAGGCATTACTCAGTGAAAATGAAGGTTGTGACTGTGGCAGAATGGAGGCCCCTCCATCGAAATCTGTATTTTCCTACTGGACTGTCAATCCACATTCCATCCCCATCTCTTGCATATATGGGCTTGGTTGTTATGAGTTCAGAGCAATACTTTCAGTTTTTATAACCTAATCATGATTTAGCAACCTTGAAATATTAAGATTCGATATGCCTTTGCCACATGACCTATCAATATTTTGGCAGTGTTCTGCTAATGGGAAGCTGAATCTAACTTAAGTGTGTATTACCAAGGAAATGAACTAATATAATATAGTGGATACATCCTTCAAAATTATAATCAGTAGTAAGCAATGAACTCGATGGGCTTACAATAACATGGATGGTCTTAAGAACACAGTAGAGAAGTAGTCAGTTTAATAAAAGGAAAAATAAGATTTACAACACAATACCATTTATATACTTAAAATATATACGCTGAAAATGCTATACATTTTTTGCAAGGATACAAGCATAATTAAAGAACATGTATCACACATTAAGGTGGGTAATTGTAACGTTCAAGGGGAATGAAGAGATTGAGGAACAAGAGGAAAAATAAACTGGAATGGAATCTTAAACTGAATGATGATGTCAATGTAATATGAACTAATATGTTAACTGTCCATAAGGCTTAATTTTAAACATTATTGCAAATGTAAGGGATTTTGACCCACTATCAATGTGATATAAAGTAGCCTCATACTCTAGGTGTTTGTTGAGCTGATCCCTCTGTCCTTCCCTCTACTCCAGCCACAGTCCCAAATTGTTGAAGGGGACAATTATTCTTGGCTTAGACCCAACCTGGCAAAGAAGGTGAATTAAATCTAAAACCTTGCAAGGCTCTATCAGAAGATATAGCATAGATTTTAAAAAGGAGTAAAATCCCCCAGTCCTAGAGGACCAAAGCTTTTAAGCCTGAAATGAGTTACTGTCTCCTCAGGAGCATCTAACCAGATCCCTCGCAATAAAACCTTCTGAGGCACCGTGGAGCTCTCCTCGGTGCTGAAAAAGAAGCCCCTCTGGCGTCTTTCCTGCCATAGATCGTGGTTTTGCTGGCAGAGACCTTCCTGTCTGACCCTACTCTGTGACGGCTCTTAACCACAAGAGTTTGCTAAAGGCTGAGGTTGTATCTTAGAAAGAAATAGGTGGTCAACCTAGTTTTTATATATGACTACAATTGAAAAAAATATGCTAATGATTCTGTCTGGCTCAGCCTACTGCCTACCCCTGTTGTCTAAGTCTTTGTCTCTGAGTCAGGTCTTACGTAATTTGGGTATGTAACAATGTAATGATATCTTGTACATACAGGTTTCCCATGTTAGAATACCTGTGTCTCTTGGGAAAAGAGAAGTGAGAAAATTACAAAAATTGGGCTGAAAGAAAAAAGGTTTAGGGAGTACATAATTTACTCATTTCAGCTTTTCCTAATAAATGTCCTGATTGAGTTTCTAAATAAATAAATTATTAATCTTCTATCTAGAATATGTTTCTCTTTCCTACCCTAAAGGAAATTCACCTAAATGCTCCTACTATACTTTATCTTGGAACTTTTTTCCAAACAATAAAAACAAGTATGGGCAGGCACTCTTAAAAACAGAAGTCTGGGTCAATAAAATGTGGTCCAATTTAAACAAAGCGCACCCTAGAAAAGCAAAAGGTTCTGGTCTGAGGGCAGATATCATATAGGATAACACAGCACCTGAATTCTCATTAGAATAACACAGAAAGGCAGATAATAAACATATATTGAATATGTACCACAGTTTATCCTTAGAAGAACTACAAAAAATAGGTATTTTACTCACATTTTCTAGGTTACAAAACCAAAGTTCAGGAGATTCGGTAGGTTGCACATGCTGAAACAAAATTAATAAACAGAACAAGGATTTGAACCCAAGCCTAGTTAATTCTAAAGGCCCTTTAATTTTCTTTATAACGATAAAATGATTCCTAGTTATTAAGCACTAGCAAGGTTGGCCATGATACTAAACATTTATATGTATGACCTCATTCATTTCTGCCAAAAGCACTAGAAGGTAGACATTGTTATTATTTACATGACACTAAAAAATTTAAGGAAGAGAACAATCAAGCTCTTGTCTAAGGTTACACAGTTGATGAGTGGTAGAGATTGGATTCAAATAAGTTCTAGTTTTATCCAAAACCTCTGCTCTTACCATTCCTCAGTAGTTTTTTAACCAATCTCAAAATAGATAACTCTAAAGTTCTTTCATCTTGAAATTGTCTTGTTTTTTTCACTGTAAGCATGATCCTAGGACTGAATGCCTATCTTTATAGACTCTACTCCAGAAATTCATTCGTGTTTTGTCATTAGTGGATCAATGCCTTCTTTAATAACATTTACCTAGGTGTCTTGGAGTTGAATCAGAGGACACCATTGGAGTTTTTCATCTTAAACTCTTTTCCCATAAGTAGGCCTGCAGGTGACCACAGAAGAGACCAGGAGGAAAAAGTGGAAGCTGTGGTTTCCACTGGTATTGGTGGGGGATGGAGAGAGAGTGACAGGTACATCATTTGATTGATGCAAACTGTAAGCTGCAGATAATAATATCTGGCAAACTACTAGCTTTTAAAGTAATTTCCATACTGTGGAAAATTGAGGAATATTAAAGATGATGTCTCTGAGCATCTTTCCCCCTGGAGGTCACTGACCATGGAAATGATATGGTTGGCTGAATATTTAGATGAGGCAGGTTACCCTACTCAACTGGCAGAGGCTTGATCCAAGACTCCATTTATTCCCACATGCCTTTCCTTGTCCTAACTTCCTTCAGGGACATGAGGATAGTTTAGGGAATGATCTTATACAGAGGCAAAGAAAGTGATTTCCTGACTGATGTGATTTACCCCCTAACTTTCCCCACAGTTGCTCCATGAAGCCTAAAATGTTGTCATTAGAGGCACGACTTTAGTTGGAAAGACAGCATTGTAAAGTGAAAAGATCATGTTATGTCATTAAATGTTCTTTGCAAATACGACATTTAATAAATGCATAATATTCCATTGAATATTTGTATTGTTGAAAATTAAGGTTATTTCCATTTTCTACTACTTTAATGCTACACTAATTTAATAGCTTTATATATACATCTTTATAAAAATCTATTACTTAGAAGCATATTCTAAGAGTGGATTACTCAGTCAAAAGTTCTAAAGCTGGTGGAGATGTGCATTGGTAAAAATTTTTGAATAACTTTTTTCCAACCTCTACAATCTTGAAACTTTTCAAATACTTTGCATATGGGTTGCTGTTAAACCAAGTCCTCCCTACCCCCTACTTGTGCCATTGGTTTTTTGTGCCTGTATTCATTTAGCACATCAGGTTACCCTTATTACCCTTGTTAAATGCACTCTTACCAGTGTGAGCCCATCACCATAATTGCCCTTTAGAGTTTTGCTACAGCCTCAAACATATGATCTCCCCCTCCCAACACTGGGTCAAAACTAAGTATGTCTTCTAAGCCTCTAGCTGGATCATAGTTGAGGCACACCACATGAAGCCTCTTTCTAGGTGGAAATGAATCCATTAATAGAGCACAAATGTTCATCCAGCTCCACATCTATATCAGTACATTGTGAGTAACAGACTGTCTGTAAGGGCGCCCTTGAAAATCATTTCTGACAGCCCCTTGCACACCATTTCAGTGATGGTGTCAGTAATGGAAAATTACCTGACACAGGGGTTTGCATTGGCTCCTGGGAATTAGTATTTCTTTTATGTACATTACCACCACCCCCTCCCCCATGTACACACACAAATCTGCAGAATACTATGTCATAGCACGTTTCTGGGCAGGAAGTGATGTCCACTTAGAGGGTATGATAGTTAAACTTAAGACATGAATAACACGGAGGGTCAGTCACAGGAACATCGTGGGGAGAGCAACGTCGAGGTTGAAAACTCGCAGTCTCCCAGGACCAGGGCAGAGGACACTGCAGGACACTGGGTGATGGGTTTGACAGAGAATGGAAAACAAGGCCCGAAAGCTATGGCAAGAGGAGCCAAGAGAGATACCATCTGGCCAGAGCTGACAAAGGAGGAGAGTGGAAGCAGCAAGCAGTGGGTGGATGCTGTTTTTATGACATTTTCTTCAAGCAGTTTTGAGTTCTGTTCTAAGATTTTGTTCTCCTTCAATCCAGAAACAAATCAGAATTTGTTTTTCTATTACTGATGATGTTACATGTCATATATTTGTTTATTCCTTTTTAGTTTATGCCAGAAGGATTCTTTCCAACTCCAAACATGGGGGAGTATTTGTGTGTACATGCACGTGTTCTTTAAGAACATGTGTATGCCACCCAAGGTCTGGCAGAAAAAGATTTGCAAGTCAATGTTGAAGCATTACAGGAGACCAGGGCTGTCCCTGTCACCTCTCTGTGAAATGGAAGGGTCAAGTGAGGCTTTGCCAAATTTGGCCAAAGGTGCCTCCTATTACTAATGAACAAGAGTTTCGGAGTCAGGAGACAAGGGTTCAAATCCTAGCTCAGCCACTGTGACCTTGACCAGCTTACTCCACCCTCTGCCTCAACTATCAAACAAAAATTCTCTGGAAGAGTCTAATAAACCCACTCCTATGCCATCCTAGTCAATAGAAGTATACTGTCTGCTATAGCAGAAATTTGAGTCATTGTTCTAAAACTCTCCTCCCACTCATATCCCACCCCTATTTTCATCCTGATGAGACCTACTTGAGTCCTTCCCCCTAGTTCTGAGCTCTGGATTTCCTACCCTGTACTGGATGATGCTCTGTCCACCCCAAGGCTCCACTATCATCTTGGTTCTTCCAGGCAGATGCACCAACTCTTAGGAGCTAGGGTGTAGGCACCCCTCTGGCAGAATGCAGCAGGACAAAGGAGACCTGGCTGTGTGCTAGCTATCATTTGAGCAGAAGTCCAGACTGTGTATGCCAGAAAGTTTTTATATGCTTCCTGGACTCTTTCTGTGTCTTTATCTCTTGCCCAACTTACTATTTATTGGAGGTTTGGAAGATTCCACTGTGGCTCAGCTGTGCTCTGAACACAGAAGTGGAGTTCTAGCCAGGCATAAACTAGAGCATTGAAGACAGGACAGTAGTGCCTTGGGACTGGTGGTGGAGGAACATTTGCTCCCATTCTTTGAGTTCTACTTTAGGCATTTCTCTGACCCACCCTAAGCCTCAACCTCCACCTCCACCTTGAGGAAACTCAGGAGAGAAAGCCAAGAATCCAATGAGTGAGATGGGGCGAGGCCACTGAGTTTCTTGGCAGCCTCAGGACACCCACATTTTCTGCAAATCTATGTGATTAATTCAGAAGAGTACCTGACTCTGCCCCTGTGGTGGGAAGGCCTGAAGGTTGGGCTGGCCAAGTTAAATTTGGTGGGAGTGGAAGGAGTAGGAAACTCTGTTTGTCACAGCCACAGAGTCCAAACCCACATGTTCATTTATAGACCTGATATTTTTGTCTTCATTTCTCTGACTCTTGCATGTCACCTCCTGATCTATTCCAAATTCGAAGGATATACAGGTGTTATCTGTCATCCTTCTTAAAGTTCCGCATGTTAAAGATTTGTGTGGAAGCTTCAGAGATAGTCATTGGAATTGTCATTTGGAGCCCCAAATAGTGCAGAGAGACACCGTTTCTAGCACAACCAAGGTGGAGGCTTTGGTGCTTCAGAAAACCTTGGTCTTACAGGATTTTCACTTGTGGTTTGCAGCATTTTCTACCATGGCTTTGTGTGTGACTGTTAAATGACACCAGCCAAAGACTATTGGTGAACCTTGATCCTGGAGTCTTGCTGGCTGATTCTGACTAGAGGAGTACCACTGAGGCAAACATCAACTTATAGGGAGAGGAGACTTTTAGGCTCAGGGAAGGCCTAGCTCAGTGCAGGCAGAGCTTCAGTTTATGGGCTTTTTAGTCTGCGGTGGGAGGAAATATATATATGGTTCTTTTACCATATTTCTTAGCAAGAACTCTAAGCCAGAACTTAAAATTGGAAAAGCTACAAAATTCCACATGGATGACAGAGGCACTAATAGATGAGGATTAGACCTTAAAATGGAAATGCTGAGGCTAAATGAATCAGCTGCCCCACGCATGTTCTGCGAATCAGTTGCACCCTCACACAGATACGTTAGTCCAGGCTGTGATTTGGATTTCAGAGTCCCAGATTGTTGCTCCACCCACTAACCAGTGATGGATCCATCCGTGACAAAAGGAGGAGCAGAGCCCCGTAAGGCATAAGGTTAATGTCAATGTCTCAGGTTGAATTAGAAGACAATGTAATAACAGTTTCACAAATCTGATAGACAATAAAGATACTAAAAAGTTCTGTGTATAGGAGGACCCTTTCCTTCTAAAATCATAGAAGAATTCAACTGTTTGATAATAAACACCAGATTTATTGTCAAGCAGGAAAGAAAAATGAGGATGATCATTTTTCTTTATTGTCAAGCAGGAAAGAAAAATGTGGGTGATGAAAACCCAGGGAAAATGCAGGTGATTTTTGTAGTGTTTGAGATCTGGGTCAAGTCTAGATAGCCAAGAGGGTTAAGTCCCAGAGGACAAGCTGGACAGATGTGAAAGGAGGCAAAGATGTACCTGAGCCCAACATTCTTAAAGATGGAGCCAATGGGAATTAAATGGTTTTGTTGTTACTAGGTCATAGAAAGCAGCAAGGACCAAATAAATCTAATAAAAAAGAGAAAGAGTCAAGAACTGAGAGAGAAAACCAGAGTGACTCTTAGAAAAGGACTCTAGGTCCAATAAAGTGTTTAGAATATAATTCCTTAAGTTCCAGGTACAGACCACAATTGGGGAAATTTCTTGGACTCCAGGATAGCCATGCCAAGTGGTTACACAGGTCAGAGAGGGGTAAACTGAGGCAACTGGCACTATTAAGCTCAGGCGGAAATGGTGTAGAGAAATGTGCCCTGAGGGTGAAAATCAAAATAATTTATGGAATTGGGACCTAGGGAAGAGGTCATCATTATAGGAATACTGGAAAGTGATCAAAAATTACATCAAGTCTTAGGCCACCTGTTGGCCTGATGGAGGAACCTTTTTTAGAAGGGATGCAAAATTCAGGAGGGTGCATCTGGTCAAGAGTTGTTCGAACTATGGATGATTCTGGAAGGCCCAGCTCTCCTTGACTTCATTGTTTTTGCTGTGCTGTACTCACAGGAGAAAATCTAGACGATGCTTGAAAACCAAATTCCCTTGTCAGTAAGACAGCCAATGAAAAGAAAAACGAAAGGAAGAATTTCGGCCAAGAAAGCATAAAAGGAAAGGAATCCATTTAAGATTAAGTATGTTAAAAGTTCAGCCAATCAATTTTGAAGCGAGTTTAGAAACAAAGAGAAAGTGGACCATCAGAGGCACATGCCATGACTGCAGGGAATGCATGAGAGAGGGCATATTTAGCTGCTACTGAAGTCGTACCAATTACCCAGACCTGAACAACTGCAGAGCTAGGGAAAAGCAAAGCTCTGGGCATGAGGCCATGGCAGAGGCACCAAAACTCCCCAGGCCTGTAGGTTCAGAACTTCAGAAGCCTGACCTGCATCTCCAGCTGAGGAATCTGCTAAGTATGCTTCTGCAGCAGCAACCAAGGGATGTCACAGTGGAGGCAGGGTTGCAGCCACTGCAGCTCAAGCCTGGACAGAGCTCACATTCCTTGTGGCAGAGTGGGCCAAGGTTACCCCAGAACTAACAAGAGGGATGAACATGAAGAGTCTGAAAGCAAAGCAGCATGAGAGAGTAGAGAGTCTTAGGAGGTGGCCTGCAAAAGAAAAAGTATAACACACCACAGGAATATCTCAACTTTACAAGCAGACAGAAGTATCTCAGGTGCCACCTTCCGAGAGCAGAGGCAGTGTGTATAGGGGGATACGGTTAACACAGCCCCAAAATTAACCTCCTAATGGGAGAGTTCTTTGCTCACAGCTAAGGAATCTGGGTAACTAGCTTAGACTTGTCAATATCCAGAAACCAAGTGTTTCTTCACTTTCCCTAAGATATCCCTGAGATTTTCCTCTGGTCTTTGACAACAGAGATAATATAGTCTGGATTAGGAACAAGGCCCTGGGAATATCATTTTTCTAGGAATAACTAGTACAGGAGTTAGGATTTTCTAAATTGATTGTGGGGTGGAGGTGGGGAACAGTTAGGGGAGATTGGCACTGTGATGTTGTTGTTTTATTAACTATTTAGACTTCTTAAATGGTAAGACACATTTAAGAAGATAGTTAGGTTTCAATGAACGTGGTGGACTATATGGGCGTATACCCATTCTAGTGAAAAGTTGCCGAGGAGCAAGCCCAGGTAGGCTGGTGCCAGAGGGTTCAGGTGTCCAAGTCACCTCCCTTGCAGGATCTTTATGTCACCATTTAATCTCAGTGCAGAACATCTGGGGCTTTCCATTGGACAAGATGCTGGAGTGAATAACAGAGAGTAAATTTGTTTTGCCTAGAGTTCAGGGAACCTCACTCTGGGTCTTCTGTGGAAAAGGTTAAACTTCCACCAGCAGTCCCAGGAGGAAGAAGAAAGAAGAATTTGGGGGAACCTATAAAGATGGGGGCAGTGCTTTCAGATCTCCTCCTCCAAATGTGAGAGCTGCGGCCCTGTCTGATCATCTCACTGGATCTGGAGGACAAGGAGGTCTTCAGTAACTGTTCAGGGGAAAAGCATTCCCCTTTTGTGTCAAACATGTACTTCCAGCTGCTCTCCAGGTACTCAGTTTGCTGCCCAAGGCAGAAGAGAGATGTAAATTGGGGAGACTGGGTAGAGGCAATGGGCATCTTGTTCCTCTGTCGGGGAACCCTGCCAAGTCAAATGCTGCTCTTGCAATTTGGGATTCTCAAGTTCAGTTCAAGGGGAGATAGATTAAGGAGCCCAGGTATGTTCACACAGCTAATGTCCATTCTTCAATCCTGCTTTTCCATAATAAAACTTTATTTTTAAATCTCTCAATTTGCCAACTATTGTGAAATGAAGTGATGTTATGGATTCTGCTGTCTCAGACCTCAACAGCAACTTAGTGAGTATCAGGGATAGTATCAGAGACTGTGGAGGGACCTCAGGAAAAGTGGAACTCTGGGGATGAGCTAGTGCTGCTTGCATCATGTGCTTCCACACCTCAAGACTACTTTCCTCCTTCCAGCACTCCAGACCCTCTGTGATCTAATATGCTGAGAGGCATTCCCCTTACACAGAATGATATCCCATGATAATTTATCAATATATCAGGTGCAAGGCTACGTGCTTTGTTTGTGCCATCCTACATGAATCCTATGAGGAGGTTCTATTTTTATCCCCATTTTATAGACAAAGAAACTGGCTCAGAAAAGTCACATGACCTGTCCATGGTTACGATAACAGCAGGCAGCAGAGTTGAAGATTCAGCCCTGGCACTGTCTGACACAGGGCTTACACCACTCCATTCTAGGGCCTTTCCTGACACTTCATAGAGGCAAGGACGAGGTCTATACTCTAACTTCCAAAGTAACTTCCACAGGACATTCAACCAACATTGAAAAGGTGACAGTGAAATTAAAAACAATGAAGAAACTCCCATGTTGTCCAGGGCATGGGCAAACAGGAGCTCATATATACTACTGTAGGCATTTAAGCACAATCTTTACAGAACTCAATTTATGATGTGTAGGAATTTGTTCTAGGAAAATAATTATAGCAGTACACAAAGATATATGTGCAAAGCGGTTCTCTAAAACATTATTTGTAACAGCTAAAAAATCCTTTAAACAACCTAAATATCCATCTCCAGGAGGACTGGTTAAATGCATTAGAGCAAATCCATCTGATACACTGCACTATGACCATTTACAACGATAATATAGATCTATATGTATTGACTCAGAAATATGTTAACTGAAAATGGCAAGTTACACAACAGTATGCATAATAGCATCTCGTTTCTCTGAAAAAATAAAAAAGTGTAAGTAAGTCCACATAAAAAAAGACTAAGAGGACCCAGAAATCAAACCTCAGCAATGAGGTAGTCTGCTCAGTGGTAATGAAGGAGGGCTGTAGCCAGGGGATCTAGATCACTCAGTTCTTGCTCATGACCATGGACAAGTTCCTGAACCCTCTCAGCCTCAGTCTCCTCATCTGAAAAGTAGAGATTGCTGTTGCTGTTCTTATCTTTTGCTGTTGACTTAAGGATTAGACGAGATGGTGCATGTCAAGTCTCAGCATAGACTATGGCACATGCTAGATACTTAGCACATGGCAGCAGTCTTGATATTTACGGGGGTACCTGTTCCAGTTATCTAGTGTGGTATAAGTAACTCCCCCAAAACTAAGTGGCTTCAAGCAATAACCACTTCGTTATGTCTCACAAAGTCAATGGGTCCCAAATTTGGGCAGGGCTTGGCTGATTCTTTGCTCTCTGTAGCATTGCTGGGGTTATTTAGAAGTGCTTGGCTGGTGTATGTGCTGGTTGGAGCATCCAGTGTCATTTCACTTCCAAGTCTGACACCTTGGTGTGGATGGCTGGAAGCCTGGGCTCAGCTGGAACTCTTGATTGGAGTACTGATCTTTGGCTTCTCTAGTATGATGGCCTCAGGGTAAATGGACGTTTTACGTGGGGGCTGGCTTCCCTTAAAAATACTGTTGCTGTCATTTTTGGAAAATATAATCTGCCACAGAATCTATATCTTACATCTCAGTGTTTTGCAGATATAAAATATACACATCAATAACATAAAGTGTATCTCTATAGACAGAGCTTTAGGAACAACTTTATATAACTGAACACAAATAGAGACATATATAAAGACAAGTATACGTTCTGTAGCAGAATTGCCTTGGCTGAGGAGGCAGGCCTGTTGCATGTGAAGTCTGAAATGTTTGTGCAGAAAAGCGATGGAAAGAAGAAGGAGACGCTTGCTTGTATATATAGCGTAGGTTTTGCCCTTTACAATAAAATGATGTATTTCACTTTGCTTCCCCTGTTGCTATGGTATCTGTCACTTTATAACTGTGTCTGTTCGGTTGCTTCCATATACTTGAGAAGCTTCTCTGCTCTAAGAAAGAACCACAGCAAGCATGGGGGGTGCACTGGGGTGGGGCGGGGGGTGTGGTCAGGATGTTCTTGCTTATGCTGTTTCTCTGCTCTCCCTGAGTTGCCTCTCCAGTTCCCCACAGCCCTTAGGCAGAGGGGTCTTGCATGCATCCTGCTCTCCCCACAACTGGTCATGCATGTCAGAATTGAGGTCTGCCCTGAGCTCTCTGTTACATCGCTAGCTGTGTGACATTGGGCAAGTTACCCAGTCTCCCTGAGCCTCCCTCTTCTCTTCTGTCTTCCCTTGGTAAAACAAGAAGCCTTGAGCAAAACTTACTAAGGCCTCTTTCCAACCTACCACCCTACATGGTTCTCTCAGTTTCTGGAGAAACGTGATCCCTTTCCACTTGATGGCCTTCACCTACCTGCCTTCCTCTGCCTGTTAGACTCTTCTTCTGCTCCTCATAATTCTTAATGTCACTTCTTCTGAGGAGCCTTCCCTGATCTGCCCATCTGTCGCAGATGCACTCAGTGCTCCACCCTTAGGCACCTATTTCCTTAGATCAGATTCTTGGCAGTCTTTGGCACACTGGCTCCCTGGGTGTATTCACTTTCATCAGCCAGCACCGGAGCCTCTTCAGCCTCAGTCTGCTCTCTGGTTTCCAGAAGCCACCTTGTCTGAATACAAGGGCTTGGGGATGTTTGTTCCCAGGGCTGAAGGGTGCAGAAGTGTACCTGCTTCAGCACCCTCATTCAATCGGGAAAACTCTGCCCTATGCTATATCCAGAGCTCCCCTGTTGATTGACAAGGATTTGGCTTGAATTCACTCACTTACTCGTTTCCTTCCCTTCTCCATTATACCCACCATCCCACTTCCCCACTCACAAGGTTGCCCTGAGAAGACTTCATAACACAGGGCTCTCACTCACAAGCTCTTCTCAGGGTCAGCTTCTGGGAAACCCATCGTGAATCACTCTCTGAACTAGCTGAACTAGGTCCCTCTGCAGCGCTGCCTAACTCTGCATCCTTTTTGTTTCCAGGACGTCAGGCACATAGCCCAATCCATATGCATTTTTTTAACTTTATAAATCTCAGCCCCTCTAGGCTGTGTGTTTTGTGAAGGCAGAGGCTATTTTTATCATGTGTACTATTTTGTGACATGATGTAGTTTTTGGAATAGGAAATGTATGCAACAAATGTGTTAAATGAAAAAAATTAAAGAATAATAGAAGAATTATCTTTTTATGATGCCCACCTGGGCACCTTCATCTTTGTTCTCATTGCTGCCTAAGATATCCTCCCTACCATGCTTCCATCTAAATTCTTTTACTAATTACAACCAGTAAATAGATGCTTGGAAAATGTCCAATGTCACTATTAATTTACAAAAGCAAATTAACATTAAACCAAACATATAAAGAGCTCTTACAGCTCAATAGGAAAAGGACAACCCAATTAAAAATGGGTAAAGGACATAGGTCAACATTTCTCCAAACACATACAAATGGCCCATAACTCTATGAGAAGATGCTCAGCATGACAATAATCTGGAACACTCAAACAAGACCAGGCCTGTAAAGAAGACTCCTGGGATGTGGGCGCATAGGATGTTCTACTCTGTGCTTCCAAATTTTCTGTAATGTTGATATATTCATTTTATACTTTTAAAAATACCCTGTAACTTCTCAAAGCTCAATGCCAGGCCCAACTTCCATTTGACACTCATCCAGAATAATCCCCCATGCTACTTTGCTCTCTCACTTTTCCAAATTTTTAGGTGATTTATGGCTTATATGACATGATCTGGCTTGTGGTTAAAAATGATATTGATACCTATCATTGTTGAGTGCCTTCCAGAAGTCAGACACTTGATATAGAATATCTTACTCAATCTTCTCAATCCCCTAAGTATGTAGGTACTTTTATACTCCATTTCTGGATGAAGCAGTTAAAGATGAGCGAAGTAAAGTAACTCATCCGAGGTCATACATCTGTTCACAGTGGAGCTCTGACATGGTCCTGGGCTCCCTGGACCCTTCCTCTTTAGCAGCCCAGCATGGCAGCTCCAGCATTTCTACAGGACAGACAGTAAGAAAAACCTTTGGGGCCTGTCCATGTGCTATTAGTGCTTGTCTTCCCCATTGGAAACTTTTTGTTCCAAGGGGGTGGGACTTTGGCTGAGGGATTCCTCTGGACTCAGAGCATGGCCCCCCTATGCAGAGGGCAGGCCAGAAGTACAGAGGGTGAAGAATTCCAGGAGAGGCCCTCGACTCGTGTGAATTGGAGTTGGTGGATAAGTACCCCAGCTTCCTCGCCCCTTGGGTGGACTACACCGGAGACATATTCCGCCCGGTCTCCCAGAAGTCCCCATGGGATTGGGCTTTAGTTGCCCACAGCAGTGCTCTGCTCTCGGATGCACCATGTGTTGGCTTCCTTCTCTTTCTTTGGGCCCCTCCTCATGCTGCTTCCTTGTATTCACTTCCAAAAAGAAAAAAAAATGCCTACTTGCATCATATCCTTGTGTCAAGGTCTGTCTAGGGGAACTCAACTTAGACAAGGGCCATGAGGAGGGACTTACATCTGGAAGGAAAGTGGGTCTAGGAGCCTTGCCCTGATGCAGCTTTTTTTTTTTTTGAGAGAGGGAGTCTCGCTCTGTTGCCCAGGCTGGAATGCAGTGGCACAATCTTGGCTCACTGCAACCTCCGCCTCCCGGGTTCCAGCGATTCTCCTGCCTCAGCCTCTCGAGTAGCTGGGATTACAGGCATGTGCCACCACACCCAGCTAATTTTTGTATTTTTAGAAGAGATGGGGTTTCACAATTGTTGGCCAGGATGGTCTCTATTTCTTGACCTTATGATCTGCCTGTCTCAGCCTCCCAAAGTGTTGGGATTACAGGCATGAGCCACCAGGTCCAGCCGCAACTTTTACTTAGTTTTAAATGTTATTATTGGGGGTGGCCTCAGGGGAAGGCTAGTAAAGATTGTGGGTGAGGGGCAAGGCAGCCATAAATCTCTCCTGATTATCTGCTGCAAACCAGCCTCAGATACTCACACTATGTGCACCTGGATAAGTCTCTGTTGTCACCTGCCCCTCAGCACCTGGCACAGTTCTGACCACTTAGGAGTTATTAAACACATGGTTACGGGTTTCACATGTTGACCTTACTTTGTGGAACTGCTGGCTACTTTTAGGATAAGAAAGAAGACTGCAGGTTGAGAAATCACATCTCCAAGTCTCAAGGGGTCCTGCCATGTGGAAATGCAGATCTGCTCTCCCAGCAAGCCTGGGTGGGCATCCTCAATCTTCTGCTTCCAAGCTGTGTGACCTCAGGTCAGTCACTTGGCATCCCTGAGCCTCAGTCGCCAATTGCGTAATGGGAACATAACAGTGCCTAACTGAGGGGGTGAGTCTGGGAACTGAAGGGGAAATTGGCATGAAGGGAGTGCTCAGGATTGGTGTTCACAAGTAAAGATTAGGTAAAGTCTGCTGCTGTGGGTTGCTGAAGTATTCTGCAGCTCTGCCTGCTCTGCCCTGGAGCAGACTCTTGACCCTGAACCCCAGACTCGTGGCTGGGCTCCCCTGGAGCCCACTGGTGTCTGATGCCTCCTTGGGGCCTCTCTCTCTAGGGATACACCTGTCTCCTCCCAGCAGCTGTCCTCCTAGGGTGTGTGCTAGACCTCGGCTGATAATTGGGCTGCTCCAAGATGAAATAATAGTAATAGTAACAATAATTACTATTATTATTTATAAGCTACTCTGTACTGGGTATTGTACATCTATTCTCTCCGGTTCCCTAATTATTATCACTGTTTTACAGATGCATCCAAAGGCAACAAGTGAGCAAGGGGCTGAGCCTACACTGGAGCCCGAGGTCTTCCCAGACCCAGAACGTCACTGCCTCGTGGACTCATGCAGCACATCATCAAGTCAGAAGTAGCTCCAAGAAGCCCTTTGTCAGAAAATGTCAGAAATTGTCAGTTCATCCCGGGTCCACCCTGCATGCTTTCTGTGTTCTGACCCCTGGTATGCACACAGGCTTAGGAGAGGTAGGTGAGACCCTTTGTGCTTTGGAGAAGCCGAGGACCAGAGTGGGTATGCGGCTCCACAAACATAATACTTCCCAGTACCAATTGCTCACATTGGGCAAATGAGGTCTGAAAACAAATACAAACCAGCCTACCCATGTCCTGAATTGCAGCCTTCTCTAGGCACTGCCTCCTGGCTAATTGCTTTTCTTAATAGTAGACAATAAAGTTGTAAAATCCATTAACAGCTCAGGGTCCTGCTGGGCTCCCCATGCCCTGCAGCCTCTTAGGCAAGCCCCAGCACCTTGTGCAGATAATAGAAGGCATGGGATGCTGTGGGCCAGTGTGGGAAGGTGTCCCCAAACCCTACCCTTCAGAGATGGGAGTCCCCTCATTGGAAGGCTCCAGATATGGGGTAAGAGGAGATTGGATGGATACTTGGACAGAGGCTGAGTCCCAGGCAGACTGGGACTGGAACACTGGTCATCGTCATTCACGAGCTGTGACACCTGGTTTGCCTCATCTCTTCCTCCATCCTCATCATAGAATGGGGATAGTACAAGTGCTGCTGTGCATCTTCCTGAGGATCCTGTCTGAAAATCTGAGAATCTCAGGTACAGCACCCAGCACAGTGCCTGGTACGTGGACAAGTTTGGGGCTCCCTGTCCCTCCCTAGCAATAAGCCCTAATTTTGCCTTCAGGCCTAGAGTGAGGACTTTTAAAAGGATGAAGAGAGGGAACTAGACTTGGTAAGGGAGAGCATCACAAAGCAGAACCCCGGGCTGGACCTTCTGGAGCACTCCTCCTTCCCCCTCATCAGTTTCTCCATCAGGAAGCAAGATCCCTGGGACCAGGAGGGCCCATAGCCCTGCCATTGAATGTGGCAGGGATAGGACAGTGATGGAGGCCAATGCTCTGTGCCACCTTGAGAGACAGCAGGACTGAGGAGGGGAGGGGCAGGGAGGGGACAGAGGAAGTAGAATGGGGCTGAGCTGTGGTGCCAAAGAAGGAAGCCAGGAACCTAGGGGCCAGGAATCTTGGGAAACCTAGGTGCTTGACAGTACCAGGTTCCCCAAAACAGAGACCCTTCCAGACAGGACCACCAGAGCCTGGTGCCTCCCACCCAAGGGGATTGGGACTCCATCTCCTGCAGCTAGGAAGCATTTTTTTCACAGATATGAACAAGGGAAGGACAAACAGCCTCACTGGCTCAGAATTCCTTGGGGGCTGTCAGGGAGAGGATGCACCCAGGAACCCCCTGCTCTCAGGACTGTCTCCGCCCACTCTCTCCTTCTTTGCCTGTGAATTTCCCTGCCTTTCCCGATCTGTTTGTGACTGACAGATGCCAGCTTCATCACTTACCGATACGCTCAGAACAGTTCCTGGAGCCATTGGGAGGCAAAGTACTCCAGAGCCTTGTCAGATCAATACACAAGGGTGAGAAATTGTTGGAGGATTATAAGTAGTGGTTTACGCTGAACTCTGCCTACTGCAAAAGGAAAGGCCAAAAGGGAAATAGTTTACTTTCACTCCTGTGTGGCTTTGCCATTTCAAAAGACAACATGAGTTGCTTCTAGCCCATGAGTGGCCCTTGCCTTTCCAACTGTAGATACCTCTTCTAATGGAAAAATTGCACAGATACGGGGTTCCCACCCCTGTTAACTAAAGGGTAGCTGTTGATCCTGGAAGAGTCACTTATCCTCTCCAAAGATCAGGTGCTGCTTCCATAAGACTTTGATTGTATTAATAACCAAATTACATGGAGGATAGCATTTTATTTTTTTTTTATTTTTATTTTACTTTAAGTTCTGATATACATGTGCAGAACGTGCAGGTTTGTTACATAGGCATATATGTGCCTTGGTGGTTTGCTGTACGTATCAACCCATCATCTAGGTTTTAAGCCCCCCATGCATTAGGTATTTGTCCTAATACTCTCCCTCCCCTTGCTCCCCATCTCCTGACAGGCCCTGGTGTGCATTGATTGTTTCCCTCTCTGTGTCCATGTGTTCTCAGTGTTCAACTCCCACTTATGAGTGAGAACATGCGGTGTTTGGTTGTCTGTTCCTGTGTTAGTTTGCTGAGAATGATAGCTTCCAGCTTCATGCATGTCCCTGCAAAGGATGTGATCTCATTCTTTTTTAATATTTCATAGTATTCCATGATGTGTATATGCCACATTTTCTTTATCCAGTCGATGATAGCATTTTAGGACTATTTAGATGTTAATTCCTCATCTGATTTTTCTCTTATGCTCACTGTGAACTTTCTGCTTGTCCAAAGACTTTAATCCCTTAATTATTAGTAATGCCTTTGTTTTCTAAGCTTCCATCTGGAAAAGAATTAACAATATCATTGAGAAATATTTGATGAATAAATAAATAAATGAATGCCTTCACCAGTTAATCATAACCTAAAAAATTGATGATGGGAATCCAGAAGTGGACTAGAAAGCTTCCTTAAAGTTTCAGGACTGCTATGTGCCTGGAGAAACCTTGGCCTTAAATGGAGAGGACGATGAACATGAAGCCCAGAAGGAAAATTTTTAATCTCAACGTAAGCTAAACAGAGAGAGACCTTTCAGAACACAGACAGAGATGGTGCATGAGAAACGGGTTGGGAACAGAGAAAAGGAGTTGGGGGAAAAGGGGAAAGGAGGTGTAAAAGGAAACCAAAGAGCCCAAAGCTAAGGTCCCACACTCAGAGGGGCTGAAGGTGGGTACCAAGGATGGGTTAGGCCATGACAGTGAATTGAAGGGAGGATAATATAGCATCAACTATCTGCATCTGTAATGGTGGTCCAAGCTTTGATCCCATCATCTGACCTGCTGCAGTGGGACCCTAGGGGGAAAGCATTGATGTCTCAAGTCCTTTTTGGAATAAGCTGCGATGGAAAATATTAAAATAAAAGTAATAAACAACAAAGGAGATAGAAGCTCTGATTCTGTAAGGTTGAAATCCATCGTCTGAGCCATGGTAGGCTGTCCTCGGCAGTCCCTGCCTACCCCATTTACTAGATGACAGTAAAGCTCTTAGGCAGAGCTAGGGCCTTCTGTCTGTCTGCAGGTGCCAGGCACCGACAGTGTGAGCACTAGTCCATCCCAGTGAGGGAAACAGGAATAGAAAGCCTGGCCCAGCCCTCACAGGACTTCTGGCCTAACACGGCATCAAACACAGCATGACAGAACAATCCAGAGAGTGTGGGCCCAAGGAAATGCTGTAGGAGTCTCACTCAACAAACATACCAACTGTTTTAGGATTCTGTGCCTGTGCAGAGAATCTCTGCTGCTGCGCTCTCCCCTCCTCTACCAGTGGACAGAGGCTACTCACCCTTCAAGTTCAGATGGCAGAGCCTCCCTCCAGGAACACGCTGTACCCACTCCCCCGATGGAGTAATGTAGTTGCGGTCTTAACCCTCTAGCATGGGGGCTTCCTGAGGACACAAACTGGAGCACATGTGGCTAAATAGTTGTTGGATGAGGCCGGGCGTGGTGGCTCACACCTGTAATCCCAGCACTTTGGGAGGCCGAGGCGGGCGAATCACGAGGTCAGGAGATCGAGACCATCCTGGCTAACACGGTGAAACCCCATCTCTACTAAAAATACAAAAATTACTCAGGCATGGTGGCGGGCGCCTGTAGTCCCAGCTACTCGGGAGGCTGAGGCAGGAGAATGGCATGAACCCGGGAGGCAGAGCTTGCAGTGAGCCAAGACTGTGCCACTGCACTCCAGCCTGGGCGACAGAGTGAGGCTCTGTCTCATAAAATAAAATAAAATAAAATAAAATAAAATAAAATAAAATAATAAAATAAAATAAAATTAGTTGTTGGATGAATGAATAACCGATGGGTTTCAGAGCCAGCAGTTACTAGCCATGAAATGCTCAATGTGGTTGGCCTCTCCTAGTCTGAGTATCCTCATCTATAAAGTAAGAAAGTGGATAGAATTTTTTATTTTTTAACCCTTGCCCCACCAATCACAAAACTTTATCCAGATTTGCTTTTGCTGTGGCTCGTACTGCCCTCCCAAATTATGTTAACTTCATAAATGTAAAGTTATATGATAATATTTAGTATGATTTTATAAACTATAAATTCTACACCCCCACCCTGCCATCCTTCCCCTCTTGAGAATCGCTAGTCACTCATGGCTCCATCCTCTCAATCTGAGGGTGTCTCCAGTTCTCAGGGGCGATTTTCACCAGTTTCCTTAGTCAATACAAGTTCATTAAGTGTCTGTTATGTGCTCTGTGTTGGGATAGTCTGTGAGCAGAATGTCTCTGCTTTCATGGAGCTTACCAGCCAGCAAAGAAGGTAAGCAATGAGCAGGCAGCGAGGAAATGGTTCCACAGCTGTGGCTGTGATGAAACCATCATAGATTGAAAGCTTATGTGAAACCAGGAACCATGCCAAGGGCCCTACGTGCAGCATTTCATTGCAACCTCACAATGGCTGTGCAAAAGCAAGTGCTACCATCATTTCTTGTCTTATTATTATTCAAACTGAGACTCAGAAGGGTCAGGCCATCAGTGTAAGGCAACAGCTAATCAGTGGTGGTCTTGCAGTTAGACCTGGGATTGAACATGTGTGGTCTGTCTTCTGCCTATGTTCTTAACACCTAGACCAGATTGAGTCCTATGTTGGAGAAGTCCAAGAAGCTATGGGAGCCAGAGCAAAAGCAAAAGCCTTTCAATAGCATGTACAATGCCCCAAGGTACAAGAGCAAAGTCTATGTGAGGAAGTTCACTACCACTACAGTGGCAGGGGGGGTCAAGTGCAAGGAGGAGAAAGGCCAGATACTGGACAGGCAGCTCTTCTCTGCTCCTCCTCCTGGGTTGGGGGATCCTCAAGCCCCAGGTAGAGATAAATCTTTTCTGGTCAGGCACAGTGAGTTGGGCCCAGAGCCATCCTAACTAATTGCCTAGAAGTGCTGTTTTCTTTTTACCTCCTGCCTTCTGGTCCCAAGACCACTCTTAGCTTAGCAATTTTCCACTTTTTTTTTTTCATTTTTTATTAACCAGACCTGACAGGCACAAGGATGGAGCCACTACTTGTTTCCGTAATCATTTGATGAGCACATAATGAGAATCGCTTATCAGATAAATATGCTGCAATTAGCTTGGAACCACAATGCCATCTGTGTTTTTCTAACACCCAAATGTGGTTGAAGTTGACGGCAGGAGCTCTTCTGATGATGCAGAGACAGGCAGGATGACACCTGAGGGGGATCCCAGGAAATGACATGGCCAGGTGTTGGAAACAGAAGGCTGAAGAGTCTGGGACCTTTCCTGGTGACTCAGGGCTGTAGGGTCAACCCTGTCTGGGGATCTGAAAAGAAACTGTCACTTCTTAAGGTTCTGAGCTCCAGAGGAGAGAGAGGTGGGCCGAACACATCTGTTCCTTTCTTTCATCACTTTGCTAATTGGCTCGTGAAGGGAATGAGTCTTTCCTGATGGAGAACACAGTGTATTGTTCATAGCAGGCAATGAATAAATATCTTCAGGATTGAACTACATAAAGGTTCCTGTTAAGTCTAGACTGACTCTCTAGAAGTCTTGGGCAAGATGCCCGAGCTCAGAGAGTTCCTCCAAGTTTATCACCTGGAGAGGAGTGGTGGGAAGGATCCACGTGCCAGAAGTAAAACAGATCCAAACTTGGAGAAGCATAGTTTTGTGAGGTTTGCTTTTGAACAATTAACTATGAAATGGGATTGCAAGATTTCTTAGCATCCCTGGGCAAAATTGTGGAGCTGATTAAGTTTGTCCTTCAAGGCACCTGCTCCTCTTACCTTCATCTCCCCTTTCTCCCTTTTTGGGCTCCCAAGGCAATTCCTGGAAAGCTAGTTAACACTGGTCCAAAATGCCAGCCTCTGTTAGGGCTGATGTTTGGCTGCATGAAATAAGAACCCAGCCAGGGTGACACAACCAAATGAGCATCTGAAAAGAAGTACATCCTACTAGACATCAGAGAAATAAAATTAAAGCAACAAGAATCTACTTTTCTCAGTTAGCAGACTAGTAAAACCTAGTATTTGTGAGACTGCGGAGAAAAAAGAACTTTTATACATCACTGGCAGTGACACAAACTAGGAAACCACGTAGGAAAGCAGAAAGATGATATCTGGTGATGTTGAAATAAGTCTGTTCCACTGTCCTGCAACTCCAGTGCTAGCAGTGCCCTGGGGGAACACCACAGGTGTGCCCAAGCTGTCATGCCCAGGGTGGGAAAGCCAGTATTGTCTGTAACAAGTGAAAAAGAAGGAAAGTGAGGGGAGAGAGGGAAGAAAATAGGAAGAAAAGGGAGGGAAGGGGAGGAAGAGGAGGGGAGTGGAGGGAAGACTAAGAAAAGAAAATAAACCTATTTATCAATAGAGAAATGAATAAATTGTGATACAGTTGTAAAATGCAATACCTAGCCATTAATGAGCTAGACATACATCTATCAACATGATATTGAATGAGAAAAGCAAATCACAAGATCCGTAAGTATAAAACCGTAAAAATATATATGTAAATATTTTAACATATACAAAACTATGTATTGCTTCCAGAACCACACATACAGAGTAAAAACATGAAGCCACGGTTCAACAGGAGGGGCACAAGTTTTAGAACCTGATTACCACTAGGGATAAGAGCTGAATGGAGGGGCTTCCATTTTATTTGTCTTTATTTTATCTTTTAGTAGTATATGAAGAAAATATCTGATTGGAGAATTTTTATTTATCATTTTCTGTACCTTTTAGTGTAATTTTATAATTTAGGCAATTAAAGATGAGCAGATGCTTGCATGTGTGGCTGTCAGAGCCTGGGTAATAAGAGGACCCAGTGAAACCACTGGTCCTCAGCTGGCTAGGACAGGAGGTCTCCACCCTTTTCTAAGGAGTGAGGTTTGGCCTCTCCTCCTGGTTCACCATATTTCATTTTCTTGGGTTTCGTCTTTGAGATTTAAAACATTATCAGCACCTCCACATCAAACCCCAGATATTTCTGGCCATCTCTTACCTAATAGATCTAAGATTGTCTCTGGCTTTTAAGGATATTATTTTATTTATTTTTATATACCAGGTAGACTGGATTCTTAGCCAGGACCTTAAAAGGCTATATACAAACAAAATGAGGAAGTACAACAGAGGTGTTCTATAGCAATTTTGTGGAAGATAAAAGAGAAAACAAAGGAAAGTTTTTATGCAAGTATCTGGTCTCCTAAACCTATTCTACCTTTAAATGAAGTCAAATACGGATGAGGAGGAAGAGAGTTCTAAATACTTCCTGCCTATCTGCACAGCTTAATTTATTCTGTTTGAACACTAAACTTTCATAAGCCTAATATCCTCAGGACAGCTGATCTCATATTGCAGATAAACTGATTCACATTAATATTGATAATAACAACTATGGGTAGGGTCCTTCACACTTGCCAGACACTGTGCTAGGCATTATATACATTGTCCCACTTAATCTCCACAACTGCCGTAGGGGAGGGGATGCATGTGCTTGTTCTTATTGCATGTCTGCAAAGAGGTGAAGAAATGTGTCCAAGGGCACATGACTGGTAAGTGGCAGAGCTGGAACTCAACACAACAGCATAGCTTTGTGTGTTTGTGTGTTTATACATTCCTTATTGAATAGTGCCTGTTTATGCTATTCATAAACTGTAACAAATCATATCTGTGGTCCTTTGCACTCCCTCTGCTCTGAACTGCCTACCTACCATCCTCACTGGGATATCTAATACACATGTTGAATTTAATATGGATTCCAGGAGTGTTTTCTTTCACAAACTGTTTCTCCCCAAGTCTTTCCTGTTTCAGTAAATGGCATCAGCATCCACCCAACAACCCAGACCAAAAACTTAGATGATGCCTCAGGTTTTCTCTGTTCCTCAAGCTCCTTCCCATCCATCAGCAAGTCCTGATGTCTTTACCTCCAAATAATGATATGGATCTGGCCATTCACTGCCCCACTACTAGATCCCATTCCAAGCCACCATTGCCTCTTCCTCAGAGGACAGTAACACCCTTCAAGCTGGTCTCCCTGCTTCCATCCCTCCCTATTGCAGCCCCTCCAACCCACTCCTCCAGAGCAGTTGTGATTTAAGTGAAATTACTCATTGTACCCCCTGATTTCTACTCCCCAGTGGTTTCTTACTGCGGAGACTACATGGCAAGTACTGGCTTACCCAGCCCTATACACATCCAGCTTTGCAGGTGTGCAACCTATATAGCCATGCTCAGAAGTGCCCCTTGGTTTAATGCTCTGCTGTCACTGTCCTGGAATTCTTAAAAATATTTGAACAAAGGGGCCTGCATTTTCATTTTGCACTGGGCACTATGAGTCATGTAGCTGGGTCTGTCTACACACTAGTGTGAAAGTTGACATTTTGGGGGGTAGAGCCAAGATGGCCGAACAGGAACAGCTCTGGTCTACAGCTCCCAGCGTGAGCGGCACAGAAGACGGGTGATTTCTGCATTTCCGTTTGACGTACCAGGTTCATCTCACTAGGGAGTGCCAAACAGTGGGTAAAGGACAGTCGATGCAGTGCACTGCGCACGAGCCAAAGCAGGGCAAGGCATTGCCACACTCCGGAAGCGCAAGGGGTCAGGGAGTTCCCTTTCCTAGTCAAAGAAAGGGGCAACAGATGGCACCTGGAAAATCGGGTCAGTCCCACCCTAATACTGCACTTTTCCAACGGGCCTGGAAAATGGCACACCAGGAGATTGTGTCCCGCACCTGGCTCAGAGGGTCCTATGCCCACGGAATCTCGCTGATTGCTAGCACAGCAGTCTGAGATCAAACTGCAAGGCGGCAGCCAGGCTGGGGGAGGGGCGCCCGCCATTGCCCAGGCTTGCTTAGGTAAACAAAGCAGCCAGGAAGCTCAAACTGAGTGGAGCCCACCACAGCTCAAGGAGGCCTGCAAGCCTCTGTAGGCTCTACCTCTGGGGGCAGGGCACAAACAAACAAAAATTCAGCAGGAACCTCTGCAGACTTAAATGTCCCTGAGAGCTTTGAAGAGAGTAGTGGTTCTCCCAGCACGCAGCTGGAGATCTGAGAACAGACAGACTGCCTCCTAAAGTGGGTCCCTGACCCCTGAGCAGCCTAACTGGGAGGCACCCTCCAGTAGGGACAGACTGACACCTCACTTGGCCAGGTACTCCTCTGAGACAAAACTTCCAGAGGAACTATCAGACAGCTGAATTTGTGGTCTCATGAAAATCCACTGTTCTGCAGCCACTGCTGCTGACACTCAGCCAAACAGGGTCTGGAGTGGACGTCTTGCAAACTCCAACAGACCTGCAGCTGAGGGCTTGTCTGGTAGAAGGAAAACTAACAAACAGAAAGGACATCCACACCAAAACCCATCTGTACATCACCATCATCAAAGACCAAAAGTAGATACAACCACAAAGATGGGGAAAAAACAGAGCAGAAAAACCGGAAACTCTAAAAAGCAGAGCACCTCTACTCCTCCAAAGGAACGCAGTTCCTCACCAGCAACGGAACAAAGCTGGATGGAGAATGACTTAGATGAGTTGAGAGAAGAAGGCTTCAGACGATCAAACTACTCCGAGCTATGGGAGGAAATTCAAAACAATAGCAAAGAAGTTAAAAACTTTGAAAAAAAATTAGACAAATGGATAACTAGAATAACCAATGGAGAGAAGGGCTTCAAGGAGATGATGGAGCTGAAAGCCAAGTTTCGAGAACTACGTGAAGATTGCAGAAGCCTCGGGCGCCAATGCGATCAACTGGAAGAAAGGGTATCAGTGATGGAAGATGAGATGAATGAAATGAAGCAAGAAGGGAATTTTACAGAAAAAAGAATAAAAAGAAATGAACAAAGCCTCCAAGAAATTTGGGACAATGTGAAAAGACCAAACCTACGTCTGATTGCTGTACCTGAAAATGACGGGGAGAATGGAACCAAGTTGGAAAACACTCTGCAAGATATTATCCAGGAGAACTTCCCCAATCTAGCAAGGCAGGCCAACATTCAGATTCGGAAAATACAGAGAACGCTACAAAGATACTCCTCGAAAAGAGCAACTCCAAGACACATAATTGTCAGATTCACCAAAGTTGAAATCGAGGAAAAAATGTTAAGGGCGGCCAGAGAGAAAGGTCAGGTTACCCACAAAGGGAAGCCCATCAGACTAACAGCTGATCTCTCGGCAGAAACTCTACAAGCCAGAAGAGAGTGGGGGCTGATATTCAACATTCTTAAAGAAAAGAATTTTCAACCCAGAATTTCATATGCAGCCAAACTAAGCTTTATAAGTGAAGGAGAAATAAAATACTTTACAGACAAGCAAATGCTGAGTTATTTTGTCACCACCAGGCCTGCCTAAAAGAGCTCCTGAAGGAAGCACTAAACATGGAAAGGAACAACCAATACCAGCCCCTGCAAAAACATGCCAAATTGTAAAGACCATCAAGGCTAGGAAGAAACTACATCAACTAATGAGCAAAATAACCAACTAACATCATGACAGGATCAAATTCACACATAACAATATTAACTTTAAATGTAAATGGGCTAAATGCTCCAATTAAAAGACACAGACAGGCAAACTGGATAAGAAGTCAAGACCCATCAGTGTGCTGTATTCAGGAAACCCATCTCACGTGCAGAGACACACATAGACTCAAAATAAAGGGATGGAGGAAGATCTATCAAGCAAATGGAAAACAAAAAAAGGCAGGGGTTGCAATCCTAGTCTCTGATAAAATAGACTTTAAACCAACAAAGATCAAAAGAGACAAAGAAGGCCATTACATAATGGTAAAGGGATCAATTCAACAAGAAGAGCTAACTATCCTAAATATATATGCACCCAACACAGGAGCACCCAGATTCATAAAGCAAGTCCTGAGTGACCTATAAAGGGACTTAAACTCCCACACAATAATAATGGGAGATTTTAACACACCACTGTCAACATTAGACAGATCAACGAGACAGAAAGTTAACAAGGATATCCAGGAATTGAACTCAGCTCTGCACAAAGTGGGCCTAATGGACATCTACAGAACTCTCCACCCCAAATCAACAGGATATACATTTTTTTCAGCACCACACCACACCTATTCCAAAATTGACCACATAGTTGGAAGTAAAGCTCTCCTCAGCAAATGTAAAAGAATAGAAATTATAACAAACTGTCTCTCAGACCACAGTGCAATCAAATTAGAACTCAGGATTAAGAAACTCACTCAAAACCGCTCAACTACATGGAAACTGAACAAACTGCTCCTGAATGACTACTGGGTACATAATGAAATGAAGGCAGAAATAAAGATGTTCTTTGAAACCAACAAGAACAAAGACACAACGTACCAGAATCTCTGGGACACATTCAAAGCAGTGTGTAGAGGGAAATTTATAGCACTGAATGCCCACAAGAGAAAGCAGGAAAGATCCAAAATTGACACCCTAACATCACAATTAAAAGAACTAGAAAAGCAAGAGCAAACACATTCAAAAGCTAGCAGAAGGCTAGAAATAACTAAAATCAGAGCAGAACTGAAGGAAATAGAGACACAAAAACCCTTCAGAAAATTAATGAATCCAGGAGCTGGTTTTTTGAAAAGATCAACAAAATTGATAGACCGCTAGCAAGACTAATAAAGAAGAGAGAAGAATCAAATAGATGCAATAAAAAATGAAAAAGGGGATATCACCACTGATCCCACAGAAATACAATCTACCATCAGAGAATACTACAAACACTTCTATGCAAATAAACTAGAAAATCTAGAAGAAATGGATAAATTCCTCGATAAATACACCCTCCCAAGACTAAACCAGGAAGAAGTTGAATCTCTGAATAGACCAATAACAGGCTCTGAAATTGTAGCAATAATCAATAGCTTACCAACCAAAGAGAGTCCAGGACCTGATGGATTCACAGCCGAATTCTACCAGAGGTACAAGGAGGAACTGGTACCATTCCTTCTGAAACTATTTCAATTGATAGAAAAAGAGGGAATCCTCCCTAACACATTTTATGAGGCCAGCATTGGCCTGACACCAAAGCCTGGCAAAGACATAACCAAAAAACAGAATTTCAGACCAATATCCTTGATGAACATTGATGCAAAAATCCTCAATAAAATACTGGCAAACCGAATCCAGCAGCACATCTAAAAGCTTATCCACCATGATCAAGTGGGCTTCATCCCTGGGATGCAAGGCTGGTTCAACACACGCAAATCAATAAATGTAATCCAGCATATAAACAGAACCAAAGACAAAAACCACATGATTATCTCAATAGATGCAGAAAAGGCCTTTGACAAAATTCAACAACCATTCATGCTAAGAACTCTCAATAAATTAGGTATTGATGGGACGTATCTCTAAATAATCAGAGCTATCTGTGACAAACCCACAGCCAATATCATACTGAATGGGCAAAAACTGGAAGCATTCCCTTTGAAAACTGGCACAAGACAGGGATGCCCTCTCTCACCACTCCTATTCAACATAGTGCTGGAAGTTCTGGCCAGAGCAATCAGGCAGGAGAAGGAAATAAAGGGTATTCAATTAGGAAAAGAGGAAGTCAAATTGTCCCTGTTTGCAGATGACATGATTGTATATCTAGAAAACCCCATTGTCTCAGCCCAAAATTTCCTTAAGCTGATTAGCAACTTCAGCAAAGTCTCAGGATACAAAATCAATGTACAAAAATCACAAGCATTCTTGTACACCAATCACAGACAAACAGAGAGCCAAATCATGAGTGAACTCCCATTCACAATTGCTTCAAAGAGAATAAAATACCTAGGAATCCAACTTACAAGGGATGTGAAGGACCTCTTCAAGGAGAACTACAAACCACTGCTCAATGAAATAAAAGAGGATACAAACAAATGGAAGAACATTCCACGCTCATGGGTTGGAAGAATCAATATCGTGAAAATGGCCATACTGCCCAAGGTAATTTATAGATTCAATGCCATCCCCATCAAGCTACCAATGACTTTCTTCGCAGAATTGGAAAAAACTAGTTTAAAGTTCATATGGAACCAAAAAAGAGCCCGCATCACCAAGTCAATCCTAAGCCAAAAGAACAAAGCTGGAGGCATCACGCTACCTGACTTCAAACTATACTACAAGGCTACAGTAACCAAAACAGCATGGTACTGGTACCACAACAGAGACATAGATCAATGGAACAGAACAGAGCCCTCAGAAATAATGCCGCATATCCACAACTATCTGATCTTTGACAAACCTGACAAAAACAAGAAATGGGGAAAGGATTCCCTATTTAATAAATGGTGCTGGGAAAACTGGCTAGCCATATGTAGAAAGCTGAAACTGGATCCCTTCCTTACACCTTATACAAAAATTAATTCAAGATGGATTAAAGACTTACATGTTAGACCTAAAACCATAAAAACCCTAGAAGAAAGCCTAGGCAATACCATTCAGGACATAGACGTGGGCAAGGACTTCATGTCTAAAACACCAAAAGCAATGGCAACAAAAGCCAAAATTGACAAATGGGATCTAATTAAACTAAAGAGCTTCTGCACAGCAAAAGAAACTACCATCAGAGTGAACAGGCAACCTACAGAATGGGAGAAAATTTTTGCAACCTACTCATCTGACAAAGGGCTAATATCCAGAATCTACAATGAACTCAAACAAATTTACAAGAAAAAAACAAAAAACCCCATCAAAAAGTGGGCGAAGGATATGAACAGACATTTCTCAAAAGAAGACATTTATGCAGCCAAAAAACAGATGAAAAAATGCTCATCATCACTGGCCATCAGAGAAATGCAAATCAAAACCACAGTGAGATACCATCTCACACCAGTTAGAATGGCCATCATTAAAAAGTCAGGAAACAACAGGTGCTGGAGAGGATGTGGAGAAATAGGAACACTTTTACACTGTTGGTGGGACTGTCAACTACTTCAACCATTGTGGAAGTCAGTGTGGCGATTCCTCAGGGATCTAGAACTAGAAATACCATTTGACCCAGCCATTCCATTACTGGGTATATACCCAAAGGACTGTAAATCATGCTGCTATAAAGACATATGCATACGTATGTTTGTTGCGGCACTATTCACAATAGCAAAGACTTGGAACCAACCCAAATGTCCAACAACGATAGACTGGATTAGGAAAATGTGGCACATACACACCATGGAATACTATGCGGCCGTAAAAAATGATGAGTTCATGTCCTTTGTAGGGACATGGATGAAACTGGAAAACATCATTCTCAGTAAACTATCACAAGGACAAAAAACCAAACACCACATGTTCTCACTCATAGGTGGGAATTGAACAATGAGAACTCATGGACACGGGAAGGGGAACATCACACTCTGAGGACTGTTTTGGGTTGGGGAGGTGGGGAGGGACAGCATTAGGAGATATACCTAATGCTAAATGATGAGTTAATGAGTGCAGCAAACCAACACGGCACATGGATACATATGTAACAAACCTGCACATTGTGCACATGTACCCTAAAACCTAAAGTATAATAATTAAAAAAAAGAAGAAAAAAAGAACAGTATAAAAAAAAGGCAAGAAAAAAAAAAGAAAGTTGACATTTTTTTCACTCTCTCTCTAGCTCCATCTGGTCCAGTGACACTGGTCTCCTTGCTGTTCTTCAAACACACCAGGCTTATGCCCTCAGCAGGGCCTTTGTCCTTGCTATTGGTTCATCCCAAAATGCTATTCCTCAAGGTGTGTGTATAGTTCCCTTCTTCCCATCATTCATGCATTGGCCCAAATGCCAGTGCCTCAGAGAGGACTTATCTGATCACCCCAGTGAAGAAAGCCCATTTGTATGCCCAGTTACTCTCTATCCCATTACCCTGTCCTACTTAATGCATAGTACTTACAACTATCTGAAATTGCCATATTTATTGTTTTACATAATTCTTATCTGTCTTCTACTAGAAGCCAGTAGGTGCAAGGGCTTGGTAATTTTAACCAGCACTGAGTAGGTACTTGGTGAATATTGGGGGAGTAAAGAGGGAGGAGAATGGAATGGAACAGCCCAGGCCATTCTGACTCCAGAACCCTCACTCTTGTCCCTTTAGGAGATGTAGAATCTCTTAAAGAACCCTGCTTGCTCACTGCAAACTGGTTCCAGCTTCTGGAGATACAGCATCAGAGTAACAATTTCTGCATTTTGCAGGTCTTCACCAGAACACAAACAAAAAACCCTGCTCTTTCAATGATCCTACTGGGCATTGCACTGTCTTCAGCCCACCTGACTACGAAATTCTACCTGTAATCATTCTTGTAGCCATAGCTCATTCCTCATGTAACAATGTGACAGGATGAGTAACATTCCCCATAGATGCTACAATCCATATGGGTCCCATCGAAAGTTATTAAACCACTAGGAGAACTCCCATTATGCAACACTTTCCCCATTGAATGTGTGTTCTGATTCCTCTCACAAAACTGGCAGATGATGAAGCTTACTGATATCATCCCAGGCAATTCAGCTTGCTTTTCAATAACTATTCAGAGTGTAGCCAAGGCGTAGAACACAGAGTCCAGTAAATGTTTGCTTTGTAAATAAATTAATGACCACCCACTATATGTCAGGCACTATGTTACGTATGGGAAGCATATATTAATGGAACATGGAAAGAGCCAGAATCGAAGTGAGAATTACATTCAGCAGGAGCACAAGAAAGGACTGATTCATTCTTGCCATGAGGAATGTGAATTGGGTCTAAAGGATGTCTAGTTGGTGCCAAGCAGAAGGGCAGACATCTCTGGTAGCAGGAAGGTGCATTTAAAAATCTGAGAGCTCAAACTATTCAAGAATCTCTGCAGGCATTTTCACAAGCCCCTGCAGTTAGTAGCAATTAGAATCATCCCCAGTGTACAGATGAGAACACTGAGACTCAAAGAAGTCAAATAACCTGCTCCAGGCCATGGAACACAGCCTGGTTTGCCATCTTTTCAACAAGGTTTTCTCAGGTCTTTTCCATCTTCTGGAATAGGTCTACACTTGTTCCTTGACCTTTCAGGTCTCTGTTTGGATGTCCAGAGCTTATAGTGAAATGAGCTGAGTTAGAGCGGGTGCTACAGCAGAGAGACTCAACAGCCAGAGTTGTGGAAATGATTCATCTAAATAGTCTGCATCTTTAATTGGAATTTATTGAGGAGTTTAAAATCCTGGTTTGAGCCCTGGTCCTGGCACTAGTTTGCAGAGTAATCTTATGCATACTAATTGCCTGCTGAGCTAGTTTTCTCATATGAAAAATGGGTTTACTCCCATGAGAGAGTTAATCCAATGAATAAATAGGATACTCCATGTGATGGTATTCTGCGTGCTCTAAAGAGCTGTATACATGTTGAATTTATTATTGTATTTTATTATTATATATCATGGTATATATTGTTATAATATGCTAATGTCATATTATATGTATCATTAATAAAAATATTTTCACAAGGAAAATATATTTTAATAGGGGATTGCTTGGGACAAAATACCACAGCTTAGAGGAATTCTTCAAACTTCAGGTCACAATCCAATCACAGGTCCTGAAAACAAGGTGGCATTTTTTTAATGTAAGAGAATACAGTTCCTGATACATAATGAATTGTGACATAAAATTCAGCACTGCTGAAGGGTCTTGAACATAAAACTCTTAAAATCTCTACAATCAGAAGAAAAGCCTAGCAATGTTAGAGGCCAGTGATTAAAACGGACCTTGGAGATGGTCGAATCCCACCACCTCAGTGACTTGATAGCAATCTGAAGCCCAAAGAGAGGGCGTGATTTGATCAAGGTCTTACAGCTGTGAAATGGCAGAGGCAGCTCTCAAAGCCTGGCCTCTGGATAAGGCACTAAACCAGAAAAAGACAAGCTTAGAAATGAGAGCTCTTGCCTTCTAGGAAATGTACTCGAGTATTTAATATTTATTGAGCAGCTACTCTGTGCCTAGACCCATGCCTAACTTCGAAGAGTTGCTTATTTTTTAATGAAAGTTAGAAAAATATTAACAAAAGTAGTACACTGAAAAATAAAACCTATTGCTGTTTGAAATAAATTCAAGGAAGGAAGTAAACAAAGAAAGAGATAAAGAAGAGTGGAGTAGAGTCTACTTGAAGGTGGTCAGGGAAACCTTTATCAACAAGTGACACCGAAGTCGAAAGCTCATGGGTGGTGTCTCTGAGCTTCTCTTGGTCTTTTCTTCATGATCACAGGATGGCTGCTGCATGTGGGGTATTGTGCTCTGTTCAAGTCAGGAAGAATGGGTAGGGGAGGGACAAAGGCGATGCCATGTGCTTATTTATTTTTAATGAGAAAACAATTATTACCAGAGGAGAAATTTCTGATGAATTTTTTAGATTAATACATGTGACCCGGCTTTGCCCAGCTGCAATGGATGCTGAGAAAGAAAGGATCTCATTTTAGCTGATCACTTTGCTTCCAAACGAGAGTGGGCTTTGATCATCAAAGAAGAAAAAGATGGTGTATATTGGGTAGGTGGCTAACAGTGATTGCTACACATATCGTTCTATTACCTATTCCTGTGCATTTGTTCATGGAATTCCTTCTACTCAGCACATGGCTTTTTTTATCTAATGAAAGAAATTAGCCCATGGCAACCCTGTTTTCCCTTCCCTCCCTGGGCATTGCACTGTCCTGAATACTTCCTTGCACTGTCCAGAATACTTCCTGACTCAGAGCACGGCGCCTCATGTTATAGCAGCCATCCTGTGACCTTCCCTCCCCCTTCTTCGTGACACAGAGCACGGCGCCTCACATTATAGCAGCCATCCTGTGACCTTCCGTCCCCCTTCTTCCTGACACAGAGCACAGCGCCTCACATTATAGCAGCCATCCTGTGACCAAGAAGGAAAGACCAAGATACACTCAGAGACTTTCATTCTGATATTGACAAGCAGCTGAACCAATATGGGCAATAGGCAACTTCCAGATGTCTCTTTATATAACAGAAACAAGGTATATACTTGTGTAAGCCACTGTGTCCAGCTCTTACTTTTAGACAAACAGAATCCCAACTTACCTGCGGCAGAGTGAGAAGCGACTTTGTATACCATGCAGGACGCCCGTGAGTTGCCTTCCTTATGTGATGTGCCTTCACTTACCTGTGCACCCTTGGGGAAGGAGGGCTCCACATCTCCCTGGAATTCATTTCTGCACTGGCACTCAGGTGTCCAATGTGAAGTCAGAGCCACCACAGAACCACAGTCTCCAGGACCGATGCCATGCCTGCTGCCCTGCTCGCCTGCCTAGCTGAGAGCCACTGACCTCTGATCTTAATCATCCTGCCCTGTGCGATGTTTGACCCCTCCACAGCTTTTAATCTCAAACCCGTAAGTCTGGAAACCGCCCCCGGAGTCTGTTGTCTTCCATGTCTCATTCCTCATTTACCTTAACTGCCCCAGTCTTGGTTTCCAGCTGCCTTTAAGAAGGACCCTGGAATGATATGACCATGTCTGATCCTACTTTAATCTATACCCTGTAAGATGGTGAACTTTGTTTTTCTAATAAGCAGCACATTTCCTGATTCATAATTGATTATACATTATTAGCCCCAGCTTTTTGTCAGCCTGATTGTTTCACAAATTGCAGGCTCCAACTTTAAATTAATGCTGATTAGGACTTTTCCAGGTGCATTATCTTACACTTATCTATATTAAATCTCATCTCATTTGCTTCCAAAAGCTCCCATTCTTCTCTGTTCTTTTAGTCTCCCTGATGCTTGTTGTTGTTTGGAATTTGGTAGCATCTGAAATGTAATCAACTTTTCTTTCTTTCTAAATCACAAATGAGCTTAGAATAAATGTCTCTAACATGTATAAGAGAAGAACCAGGATTTATTGCCTACTGACTAGGTATCTCAGCTGAGATTCCCCCAAAAGTGCACACTAAGGTGAGAATTTGGCACATGATGTTTATGTGGAAGGTCAGTGAGGGGATGGAGGAAAGGAAGCAAAGAGTATGTAATTGAGGGGGTTATTGAGACTAGCTTCTGGGGCTCAGCCTACTGAAGACCCTCTGGGAGACTTCATAAAGTACTCCTCATGGATTCCTGCTCACCGTGACTTGATGGTTACTTGTGGTGGGGTGTAGCATGGTTACCTCTTTGGCATTTACAACTGAGCTTCAGCCTAGCAAGCTCCTGTAACCAGAAAATGCTTTCAGGCAGAGATGGACATGGATGTTAGAGTAGGAAGGCTCGTCCACAGGGCCGTGGTGGTCTCTGTGCTAAGGATATATGAGCGGCTGCTACAGTTCACCCTTTGCACCACTCAGATCCACTCTTGCTACCCATTAAGAACACTTTTTCTTCCCACTGGCTCTACAAGGAATACTAGATATTCCTTATCTCCCTCCTCTACCATTCATTCAGGATTGTCCTCTGCGTTGGCTGGTACTTCTGCTGGTATAAGTTGTTTTTCCAGTGGGGAACTGAGAGTTTCATCATTGAATATTAGGAGCTCCTGACAGTATGACAATGTGGCAATGTCCTTGTCACATCATGGCTAATGTACTCCCCATTTACAGTTATGTCCACCAGGCATGGAAGCACCAAGAAGCACGCCAGTGAATCTGTTGAACTCCACACTTACTCCTCTCTGCCCCTATTGTAACCAGCAGCCCCAGCTGTTCCTGATAATCAGTCATTTACCTTTGCAAGTACAGGAATGCTCTGTTTTTATTTTTATTTTTTCTTTCTGGTCCACCAGCATGAAGAGTCCAACGTAACCAGGAAGCAACAATAACCTTAGGCTTAGTAGGATTCCTAATGTGTTACTTGGAAGAAACATCCTTGTCCTAGGAAATATGACCTTTAGTCCATCAGGGCCAACTGTTGTGGGTTTGGGAGGTAAAAAAATTTCCCAAGAGATTTACAGGGAGTGATGGTGACAGGCCAACATGACTGATGCTCTTCATGTCCACTCCATGGGTCTATCCACATGCATCTTCCCTAGACTTCCTGGCCTTCAATCCTCCAATCATATGTCTTTAGATTTCATCCAACCAGTGATGCTATTCACCCCTGTGTGTGGCCTTTCCTCAGACCAGTTCTACCTCCACACAAAGCAGAGGCATGCTGAGATGTCCCCTCCCCACCTTCACGGACACTCCTAAGTGGGACTGAGTGTGGCAGCAGACTGTGGTCAGCACACTAGCAAATCTAGGTGGCCCGCCGAATAATTAGGACTGGGATTTTCCTACTCCTTTACTGGTCATAGGAAGCCCCATAGGACAGCACAGGTGTGAATGGTGGGAGAGATTCTGTTGCAACAGAGGATCTGGGTCAGCTGTTCGTGCAATTTATCTGTGCCCTCCAGACCTGCCTGAGCTTGACCAGCATGGGCCATTTTTATCATAGGATGATTGTTGCACACCTGCCCACCTTCATGACCTGGTAGATCTGACAATACCCAGCTCCTGCTGAGCAGCTCCAACTGGGTTGGGAGATCCAGTAACATAGCAGGATCTGCTCTTTGAAGAGTGTATAATTCTCTATGATAGAAACACATCTTTGACCCAGAAACCTAGATGTCTACTCTGAGATTACCCTGTTGAGTTTGTCAGACTCCCCTCACAGTGTCCTTATTTACCTTAGATGGGTCTGGTATCATAAGATCTGCCATATTACGTGGCTTCATGGCAGGGAAACTTGCTGTAGTCTGAACCTGTTGCAGAGCCCTCTCTTTCTTTTGGCCCTAATCAAAACTGGCAGACTTCCAAGGCATCCAATAAACTGTTGGAGCAGTATTCCCAAACATGGTCCATGCACCTTCGAAATTCAAAGAGGCCCACTAAATACTGTGCCCATCTTTTATTTGTAAGAAGCTCAACATGCAATAACTTGACCTGTAGTTTGGAGGGCATGTCCAGATATGCCCCAGATGATTAGACACCTAATTTCACTAATGTGGCAGTCACCAGACTCCCCATGAGTTTGTCTTCCATCCTTTAGCAGTGTTGGGGTGCAGAAAATGATACCTCAAAGTATGGCACTGTGACATGCTAAATGTTTTGAACTGAAGGCTATAGGGAGGGCCTCAGGCACAAGGTCTCTCTGATCTTCCAACCCTCCTTTCTTTCTTCCACACCCTTTTTTTTCCCAAGGGGAATCATAGAAACCAGACTTCTTCCTGTCCCCCAATGCAAGCCATATAGCCTAGAAGCTTACCCTCTGAGCTACCTCCCCTGAAAATGGGTCATATGATCCTCATTATAGGGGGTCCTGCCTCATACCCAGAGTGATATGGTTTGGCTCTGTCCCCACCCAAATCTCTTCTTGAATTGTAGCTCCCATAATTCCCATGTGTTGTGGGAGGGACGTAGTGGGAGATAATGGAATCATGGGGGCAGTTTCCCTCATACTATTCTCATCATAGTGAGTAAGTCTCATGAGATCTGATGGTTTTATAAAGGGGGTATTCCCTGCACAAGCTCTGTTATTCTCTCTTGTCTGCTGCCATGTAAGATGTGCCTTTCACCTTCCACCATGATTGTGAGGCCTCCTCAGCCATGTGGAACTGTGAGTCCATTAAACCTCTTTTTCTTTACAAATTACACAGCCTCAGGTATGTGAAAACAGACTAACACTCAGGGGGAAGGAATGCTACACAAAGAGGCCAAAAAGAATCTAAACAAACAGGGCTTGCTAGGCTCTCCTCCCAAGTGCATTAACATTAGATCCGACCCTTCTTATCCAATCATGTTTCTCCACAACTGTCCACTTCTTTCTTAAGATTTAGCATAAAAATATATCATTTTTCCCTGGCTCTTTGGGTCTTCACATCTGGAGGCTCCTGTGTCACACAAAACTTTGTTAAATAAATTTGCGATGCTTTTCTGTTGCCACACTGTCTTTTGTTATAGGATTGTCAGGCATGACCTTTGTGAGGAAAAGGTATTATCTCTTTGCCCCTACAACAGGCATGTGAGTTTTGGTGAAGACATAGCAATCTCTGGCATGTACATGGATACATGTACATATGTGTATATATATCTGATTGTTTAGATTTGTTAAACAGTTCATCCCAAGCTTTGACAAAGGGAAGCATGAGCAGAAAAGGGAAGAATGAGGATTGTCCTTCTCTTCCGTACAAGCACATTTCACTTCAATTTACCCAGAATTACAATAACATCTGAGTGTTCAATATTATGGATTCACCGAGGTAAGAATCCATTCACTGAAATCCAGAAATTATGTGGAACTGTACAGACTAAACAGACTTCAGCACAATTAATGCAGTTAGTAGATTCACCAACGTTCCAGTTATTTGCCAATTCCATATAGGTATAATAGTATAAAGAATTAAAAGCAACAACAAAAATTAGAAATTGAGGATGACATATGTATTAATATCATAAAAGAGTCAGAGGGAACTTTCTAAGCAAGTTTTAAGCCACTCAGTTTGTGGTGCTTTTTTACAGCAGCCCCAGAAATTATAAGGAAGGAAAAGAATGTGCATAGACCACAGAAGAATTAAATTCTTTTGCATGTCAAGAGAGTATAAATCAAAGTCAAAAGACAAATGATAGATTGGGGGAAATATTTACAACTCTTATGATAGATAAAGGTTGATAGAGAGAGCTCTTACAAATTAACAAGAAAAATGCCAACAACTCAAAGGAAAAAAAAATGGGCCAAGGATAGGAATGGTTAATTCAAAGCAGAGATTATCCAAAATGCCAATAGACTTAACAGCTCCTGGACAGAAACTGATTCATTTCAATATAAAGCATCCTCTTCTGCACACTGGAGAATAATTTCATGCCGAATAGAATGGAAATAAAGTGGCTAAGCCACTTGGAATAGGGACAAAAGGGTGGCAAATGTGAGCTCTCTCTGATTTGAGCTCAGTGGAGCAAAACAGAGCTCCCAAGTGAAGCTACCTGGGAGACTTCCAGACACCAAGAAGTTGCTGGAAGGACTTAGGAAGGCACAGAAAAGCTGTTATCTGTGATTCCCATTTTGGTAAGTAAGTACCCACTTACTCATATGCAGACTCCATCAAGTTTGGAGAATGGAAAAGAGCCAGATCTATATTTGAGCCCATCACTGACATTTAATAGCTAAATGGCCTTGGCAAGTGTTATGGATTGAATTGAGTCCCCAAAAAAGATACAGTGAAGTCTGAACTCCCAGTACTTTAGAGTGCCACTTTATTTGGAAATAGGGTCATTGCAGATGTAATTAGTTAAATCAGGATGAGGTAATAATGGAGTATGGTGGGTCTTTAACCTATGTGACTAGTGGCCTTACAAGAAATGAAAACGAAACATGGAGACACATAGGAAAAAGCTGGCCATAGACAGCAGAGGTGGAAGTTGGAGGGATGCATCTAAAAATCCAAGGAATCGCAGGGATTGCTGGCAAACACTGGAAACAGGAAGAGGCAGGGAGGGATTCTTTTCCCTTATAGGTTTCTGAGGGAGCACAGCTCTCCTAACACCTTGATTTCAGGCTTCTCACCTTCAGAACTGTGAGCCAATAGATTCCTGGGTTTTTGTTGTTGTTGTTGTTTGTTTTGTTTTGTTTTGTTTTACAATTCCAATCCTTATTTATCAGAAAATAAAATCTCTCTCAAGGGTACAAAATAAAATGCAGCTGAGCATGACATACAGACAACATTTTCCATTATTATATAGAGCAGTTTTTTCCTTGGGACCAGAGCATTTCAGAGAGGTGTCTTTCTTATTGTGGTCTCTAAGGTATATTTGCGTAACCGAAGATCTGGCCATGGGCGCATCCCTCTAGTCCCTCAAAGGCAGAGTCTTTCTGTTGTTTTAAGCCACCCAGTTTGTGGTGCTTTGTTACAGCAGCCCCTGGAAACTAATACAGCAAGTGCTGTGAAGGTAGATGCCGTGTTAGGTACAAGTGCCTCCCACATAGTAGCCTCCCCCAAATCTGTGTCTTCTTCAAGTGTTCATGTGTTCAAAAGGAAGACACAATGCTGACCTTCTATTTTCTATTAACAGGTATGTAGAATACATTTTAGAAATTAAAAGTGCTAGAGTGCAGTTGGGCGCGGTGGCTCATGCCTGTAATCCCAGCACTTTGAGAGTCCAAGGTGAGCAGATCACCTGAGGTCAGGAGTTCGAGACCAGCCTTGACAACATGGTGAAACACTATCTCTACTAAAAATACAAAATTAGATGGGTGTGGTGGCACATGTCTGTAATCCCAGCTACTTAGGAGGCTGAGGTGGGAGAATCACTTGAAACTGGAAGGCGGAGTTTGCAGTGAGCTGAGATCACACCATTGCGCTCCAGCCTAGGTGACAAGAGCAAAACTCCATCTTGAAAAAAAAAAAGTGCTAGAGTGATGATTCCCAAATTGAATTTTAAAATAAGAAATTTTAGGCCCTTCTTTCTTCTTTGGGATCCAGGACTTCACATCTTATTTCAAAGGGCCCAGGAGATCTGACGTGCAGTCACATTTTGGGAATCACTGTGAGGAGGTAGAAGCTATATAGACATCTGAGGAGTACCAGTAACAGTGGGATAGACTACACAGCAAGAAGTAGCAGGTTACCATAGAAATAATACTAGATTTGGAGTCAAAAGACCTGGGTTCAAGTCCCATTTCTTCCATTTCCTGGCTGTGTTTCATTAAGACATTTTCATTAGTTTCCAATGTCTGTTGTAACAAATTAGCACAAATTCGGGGGCTTAAGAGAACACACATTTTATTTCTTGTATTTCTAGAGGTCAGAAGTGTGAAACCATTTACTGGGCTGAGATCAAGATGTCAGCAGGGTTGCTCACCTTCTGAAGGCCAGGGAAGAATCTGTTTCTTTGCTTTTTCCAGCTCTAGAACCTCATTCCTTACATTCCTTGGCTCTTGGCTCCTTCTTCTACCTTCTAAGTTGGCAGTGTACCATCTTGCTTCAGTTGTTCCATTGGCTTCTTCTTCTGTGGTCACATTTTCTTCTGATTCTGTCTTATAAGAACACTTATTATTACATTTAGGACCTGACCAAATAATCTAGGATAATCTCCCCATCTCAAAATCTGTAATTACATTTTCAAAGTCCCATTTGCCATGTATGGTAACAATCAGAGGCTTCAGGGATTAGACCTGGATTTCACTGGGCCTACTACAACCTGAACCTCTCTGAGCTTCAGTTTCCTTAAAACTGGGATAATGATGCTTACCTGTTAGGATTGCTGACATGAGTACATCAAGTGATACATTTGAAAGCATCTAGCACAGGGTGTGGAAAATAGAAGCTGAACAGTATATACTAGTTAGCCTCTGGGAATCTTCTTGCATGGCATGTAGGTCAGGGTTGTGTGAACACACACCCTTGGTAAATCTCCTTGCCATGCTGCTCCTTTCATAGCTGGTACATCCCCACCTGCTTCAGCTAGGGAAAGATGCTCTTGGGTTAAGAATAGCATTCAATTTCCAACACACACCCAACAGGACTATGTGACAAACCAGATTCTTCTTTCTCTGAGTCTTGTGTGAAGTGGATCTTGCAGTTTTATTTTATCAAATAGAAATTGCTTTATCTTTTATTGCTCTTTCAACCCTTAGGGAAACATAGTGCTATTTTTTTAATTCTCAAAACCTTTTAAGATGAATCTGCCAGAAGACACCCATGGCTTCAAATAACTCTCCAACACCGGGCCCCTTTCTTTAAACAGTTCCTATTTTTCTCTTTTTCTCTCTGTCATAAATCTTCATTCCCTTTGTTTATTCCTGTTTCATTCAGGTAGACACACTTTTCATACTGCATTCTTGAGCCAGAGTTGTGTTGTTAACCTGTTTTAATTAGATCCCTGCTTAGAAATTTTAGAAGGCACATAAAATCCCAATTTTTTTTTTCCTTTTTAAATTTTATTTTTCTTGCTTTCAGCTGGGATTGCAGCAAATACTCTCTATCTATCAAGGTTGACAGGTCAATTGTGAGAACCTTTCCACCAAGTCTCTGTAAAAATACCATGTGTGAAGACTTTCAAAGAGAATTTCTCAAAACTCAAATCAGCTTGATACACTGGCTAATGCAGCTGGGTAGTGTAGAAGGGGAAAAGGAAGATGCAGCCACAGGGGCCTATGCTTGATCATTCAATGAAGCTGTGTTCAACGGTTGTTCTGCAGTTTCCTAACTAACTGTGTGACCTTGGGCAAGTAACTTAGCCTTTCATTTTCTCAGGTTCCACATCAATAAATGCAGGTAAATTCACTTTCCACAATGTTGTTGTGAAAATTAAACTAAGTAATAGATGTAGAGTACCTGGCATAATTCCAGAGATGCACATGTATGCACATATCTCTCTCTGTGTCATCTGTCCATCTCTTCATCCATCTATCTACCTATCTATCCATCCAACCATTCACCCATCTATCTACCTACCTGCCCATCCATCCATCCATCCACCTACTTGCCCATCCATCCATCCATCCACCTACTTGCCCATCCATCCATCCATCCATCCACCCACCCACCTATCTGCTTATCCATCCATCTATCCATCTACCTACCTGCCTATACACTATCCATCCATTCATCCATCCATCCATCCATCCATCCATCCATCTATTCATCTACCTATTTATACAGATAGATAGATGTAGATATAAATAGCTATGGCTATGGCTATAGGCATAAATGTAGATAAATGTTTTCTTCCACCATAGAAATAGGTAAATCATTACAAGACATATTAATGTACTCATCAATCACTCATTTACTCATTCATTCTCTAAACATTTATTGAGCCTTCATTGTGATCTAGGCTGATGCTCAGGGGTGTAAACAGCACTACAATTTTGGCTCTTCTTTCCTGGCAAGCACTGCTAGTTGCCCACTGTAGCAGATGCTGTTAGTGCCACACCCATATCTCATCCTCCTTATCTTTCCTGTTCATGTCAGCCTCACTTCCAACTGCCAGCATCTGCATCTCTTTTCCAGAGGGATTTTCCTTGCTCCTGGAACCCATTTTGCTGCTGGCATGGCAGGAAAAGCACCAGGGAATTGGCATGCCTCTGGGAGTCATTCTCAACCAATGACTGACAGGAGCTGGTGTATCAATGCCCCAGCTCCCTCAGCACTTGCATGAGATAACTCTGAGGTGCGTATGTTTAACATGACTTCCAGAGTTCTCCAGAGGGATAACTGCATTATGCATAGTGGTAGATGAATAGATAACACAACCTGTAGTGCCTGTCTTTCCTTCCCTGTCTCTCTTCCCTACTTCCCTACTATTGATTTCTTAGCAATCTCATTCTGCCCCAAGGTTGGTGCCTGGCTACCTTCCACTAGTTGACCCCTGGTGATTAAGCTTTAGCCATTCAGATGATGCCAATGTGCTAGGAGAAGAAGAGTCACAGAATGAAAGGAACCTGGGTGCCTGAACGAACTGGGGGCAAGGGCTGCCTGTACCCATGGGCTGCTCATCTCAGAACTGCTATGTGAGAGAGAAACAGAGGTATAGTTCTTTAAGACATATGCCATCAGGTCTGTTTGATACAGCAGCCAATGCTTTTATCTTAATTAGTACATCCTCTAGGAGCTTTCAGTCTAGATGGGGAGAAAAAAAATGATGATAGAAATTGTGCTCAATAAATGCTAAAATAATAGTGTGTATAGATTTTCAGAAAAGCGTATGTTTCTTTCTTTCACACATTATCTCAGATAATCATCCTGTAGCTCTATGGGGTGGCTGATTAGCTCCATTTCACAAATGTCTACTTTCTAAGCCGCTGAGAAACAGAACTTCTTTCTGTCCTTGAATGTGCCATTTCCTTTTGTTTCTAGGCCTTCTGTCTGCCCTGACCTTCTGTGACTACGCTTAACTCCACCCCCTGTGCAGCCTCTAGCTGACCCCATGGATCCTCAGGTCTCCGTATATTTGAACATCTTAAAGAGTCTTTCCTGATCCCAGGAGAGGTCAGCTTTCCTGATTCGGGATTCACAGAGCAGTTTGGTGACATTCATCACACTTGTCTTACCTGTTTGACGAATTGCATCTGTCTTGCTCACTGTTTCTTATAGAATTAGTATTCAAAATTTTTTTTTATTAATTGAGCTCGAGAGGCAAAGAGATTTAATCAAGTTACAAGAGGTAACTTAGAACACCGCCGGGCACACAGGGAGATTGTTAGCTACTATTGTATTTGTTGGTATCATCAAAGCTACACTGCTAGAACAGAGCAGGGCCAGAGCTCAAATTTCATTTCTCTCCTCCTATTGATTCCCAGACTGAGCAGGAGGAAACCCTCCATTCTGCTTCTCCCATCTCCCTTTCCTGACACTGGTCATATCTGCCTCTCGAGGATGCTGTATGTGTCTGTGTCTTAATTCCTCTGTTAAATGTGAGCTCGGAACAGGGGCTGTGTCTTATTTGTCTTTCTATCCCAGGACAGGTGTTCAGTAAATGTGTGTGGAAGGATGAGAGAGGGGAAAGAAATTAGTGGAAATGGAGGAAAAGAAGCAGAGGGAGGTGTTAATGATGGGACATTGGTTCCCGAGGTGCCATTTCTCCAAGTTAATGGAAGTTCTCCTTATAGGATTTTCAAGTCCTTCCCCACTTTAATTCAACAAACTGCAGTGTTGCTGACAGCACGGCAGAGTGAAAAGGGGAAGGCTTTGGAGCTAACAGGCCTGGGTTCAAATCTTAGCTATGCTACTTCCAGCTGTGTGACCTCAACCTCTCTATGCCTCAATCCTCACATAGTGAAATGAATAACCATAGTGTAGTTACGGTAGCTAGATGAAGCATTTTTGTAAAACACGTAGCTTGGAGCCTAGAACACAGGATGTACTCAATAAATGGCCATAATTAGTACGCCAGTATTTTTTTGAGCCCCCACTATGTGAGTGGCACCATGAGGGCTGTAGCATGAACAGGGCTGAGACCCTGGGAGAGCAGGCAAGTGGCAGGTTTGTGCCACATTGCAGTCGTATCCATTTCCTGTTGCTGCTGTAACAAGTGACCACACACTCAGAGCCTTAAAACCACTCAAACTTGGCTGGGCGCAGTGGCTCAAGCCTGTAATCCTAGCACTTTGGGAGGCCGAGGCGGGTGGATCACGAGGTCAGGAGTTCAAAACCAGCCTGGCCAACATGGTGAAACCCCGTCTCTACTAAAAATACAAAAACTAGCCGGGCGTGATGGCACACACCTGTAATCCCAGCTACTCAGGAGGCTGAGGCAGGAGAATTGCTTGAGCCCCGGAGATAGAGGTTGCAGTGAGCCAAGATCATGCCACTGCACTCCAGCCTGGCCGACAAAGCAAGACTCTGTCTCAAACACAAAACAAAACAAAACAAAAACACTCAAACGTGGAGGTTAGAAGCCTGATGTAAGCCTAACTGGGCTAAAATCAGGGTGTCAGCAGAGTTGAGTTCCTTTCCAGAGGCTCTAGGGGACAATCTGTTTCCCTGCCTATTCCAGCTTCTAGAGGGAACCCAAATCCCACAGTCAAGCCCAGCAACCCTGCTGCAGCTCTCTATGCCCTTCTAATGCAGCCACACTCTCTCCTATTCTCCTGTCCTATCTCTCTCTGCCACTTTTCAGGACTTTCATGGCTACATTGAACCTGCTCTGATAATTTAGGATAATTTCTATATTTAAAGGCAGGCTGATTAATAACCTTAATTCTATCTGGAACCCTAATTCTCTGTTGCCATGTAAGGTATAATAACATACTCGCATGTTCTAGAGATTAGGATGTGGACATCTTTGAAAGCCTTTTTTTTGCATATTAGCACATTACAGTGGTTAAAAGTACTAGCTCTGGAGTAACATGGAAATTGGTTCTGATTCCAACACTGTCACTTGCCAGCTCTGTGACATACTGCATCAGCAATCACTTTAACACTAACACATTTAGAGTCTTCATTTATCAAATGAGTCTAATAACAACCAGAACTGAGTTATTATTAGAAACAAATTAGATAATGCCCGGTATCAGGTTTTGCAGTATGACAAACCACACACAATTGAATGGTTTAAAACAACATCCATTTATTTATTTCTCAATCATGCCAGACAGTTCTTTTACCTCAAGGTTGTTAATAGGATTACATGAAATAATGTAAGTCATATGATATAAGACTTTGCAAAAAGTAAATTCTGCATTGTATAGACTGTAGCTATTGAGATGATAACAGAATGAGCCCTAGACTAAGAGTCCAGTCTCTGACACTTATAAGCAGTGTGACCTGGGGCAAATTACATCAGCGCTCTGTGTCTTAGTTGCCTCATAAGTTGAGTGTGAATGAGAAAGGGATACCTGTCTCACAGGGGTGGGAGACTTAAAAGAGGCAGTGTAAGCAAATGACAACATGATACCAAAGCTTCCATGGTTACAAGGAGAGGCCCAGAGTGGGTGTGAGGAGCCTTGTGTTGGATGCTCTGTCTGCCATAATAAGCTGGTTCACCCTGGGGAAAGCCTTTCTTTTAGAGCTTCAGGGGCCTCTAACAAAACAAGAAAGTTGGACTCAGTGGTCTCTAAATGAACTCGAGATACTCCCCCCACGGAGTTGGCCTCACTGTAACCTGCAATGAGAGTGCCTTTGGTCCCATCCCATCTCCACCCTCTTCCCACTTCTCAAGGGTGAGATGTTATAGTCTTTCTTTGGCAGGGTGACCAACTTGTCTCTCTCTGCCCAAGGCTTTCCTGGTTTTAGTATTGAAAAGTCCCGTATCCTGGGAAACCCCTAGTTCCCAGGCTCCTGGAGTCTGAGGGCATGGAGAGCAAGCAGTCCGCTTGGAGATGCCTGTCCAATTCTGAATCAATGAGGGAAGACTGAGGGAGACATGAGGCCGGAGCCTGTTCAATGGAGTATGACCCAGGCTGATTCCGAACTTCATAAGGAACACAGTGGGGAGACTACTGGGCTGAGTCAGCTAGGTACATCCTACTTAGAAGCAACTTCCTGAGACACAGTGCTATGCTCTGTAAAAAGCCCAAAGTTGGAGTCAGCCAGACCCATGCCCAGGTTAAAAGGGTATTTGTGTGACCCCAGAAGAATCATAAAACCTCTCTATAAATCAAGAATAATGACTTGCCTCTGCCTGCCTTTCTTGGAGGTTGATATATGAGAATCAAATGCACAGGAAAATGCTTTGCAAACTGCAAAGAATGCAGAAATGATAATACTGACTTATTTTGTAGATAACTCAGGAAACATGTTTAAGTGGGAGTTGGGTGAGAGGTTTCAGAGCTGTTTGTTTGTTACACTATCGACTTTAGTTTAGAAAACATAAACTAAGCCACATAAGATCAATCAGGAGACAATAGAAGCCTGGTGACAAGAGAGATCCTAATCCCAGAGAGAGGAAAAATCTAAATCCAAATGAGAAACAAATTCCAGTTAATGAAAAGGCTGCCAGTTATTTACTCAGGCTGTCAATGTAGCTCATGCAAGAACGAGGACCAGATATACCTTAGAACAAGGGTACAGGCATTGCGGTGAAACACACTTAAAAACACCTTTGCTATTTATTTACATGGCCAATAAGCAGCAGAGAAATCAATTTTACTCCAACCTGCAAGGACTCACTGATGTTATCTTAGAGTCTTCACAGAGTGAAATCTGAACAGGCCCTTGGAGATCACCCAGGGCAGGTGTGTGCTGCCATTACCCCGTCCTGTGCCATACACAGGATATTTCTGGCCTGCATTGTCTAGACCCAGCCTCAGAATCCTTCTTAACACACCCAAACTTTCATTTTTTCACATAAGCAAACAGGCCCAGCAAACTTATATGACTTAATCAAGCACTGTTTTCTCTCATGTAAGCTATGAGAAGAAAAGGATCAAAGGAAAACATTAAAAATAACACAATATAGATTTATTTAATTATACTCTACAGTTAGTTTAATTAAAACAATTCTGTCACAAAAGAGTTAACTTTCCATCACTCTTTATAAACATATGAATTTACATTCATGGGACCTAGTTTAATCAGACTACATTCTATTTTCCCTTCTGCTCACTTTACTCACCATCATTCAATGCATGCAATTGTGTAGTTACTCTAGAGAATTTGTATTTTGACAGCTGACTATGAGTTCATTACCTTGAGATATCAGACTTCGCTCTACGGTCATCCTCTTCAAAGTCGGTGACTGTAAACTGCATAGCTTGTGAGCAACTTTGTACAAATGGCTTCTATATTAGTTTGCTCAGGCTGCCAAAACAAAGTCCTACAGACAGAGGTGACCTAAACAACAGAAATTTATTTTCTCACCATCTTAGAGGCCAGAAGTTTGTGACCCACATGTCAGCAGGGTAGGTTTTCTCAGAAGTGTTTCTGCTTAGCTTGTAGGTGGCCATCGGTTCCCTGTGTCTTCAGGTAACCTTTCCCCTATACTTACCTGTGTCCAAGTCTCCTCTTCTTATAAGAACAGCAGTCATATCGGGTTAGCACCCACCCATATAGCCTCACTTTGGCTTAATTGCCTTTTTAGAGACTATCTCCAGATAAGATCACATTCTGAGGTACTGGAGGTCAGGACCTCAATGCATGCATTAGGGATGGGGACAGAATTCCACCTGGAACAGCTTCTTTTCCATCTGTGCTTCACCTCTGGGTTTCTAGACCTGGAGCAGGCCTCATCTGCTTCCTGCCTGTAGCCTCTTGCTCTCTGCCTGTTGGCACCTCTGTGACATGACCTAGAGATGCATATATCCAGTGGCTAACCCCTGCCCAGGGAGCTATGGGAAACAATGGGAAAGTGCCTGTAGAGAAATCTCTTCCTTCCCACTGCAGTAGACCATTCCAAGACACAGTGTCCAGGCACATCCCACACAGCCAAGAATCCCGCTGCATATTTTTGGGAAACTATAACTACCTCAGTAATGGGCCACTTTGTACCTTCCTATCTTCCTTCCCTACCTCACTGCCCTCTTTCCTGCTGTATTGACCGTGTGTTTCTAATGCTTTGAAATCTGGGGTTTTACTGACCCTGGAGAGGCTGCCCCTCCCAGGACTTCTCAATTCTTAGAGGAAGCAAGTGACTCACCTGCAAGGTGCCCTTTCCCATGCAAACCATCCAATCCAGAGCCCACACCCACCACCCCTTCTAATGAGTTTTTACCATTCAGGCTGTTATTCATTCACCTTGCCCTAATTACCCTAAGGCCCGGTATCAGACCATTAGAGAGCCCCTACGCTCCAGAGCCTGCTGAAATCATTCAAACCAGCCAATCCTAAACCTGTTTACCTTGCTTCACTCATTCCACTCCTTCTCATAGAATCTACAATAAAGGCATGTGTCCCCCAACCTTCCCCCAACACCAACTTCCTGACCAACCCTGCTGCTTCCCTGTGTGGCCCTCTATGGCATGGCCTGTACCCTCTTCTTGGGACCTGTAACAATCTCTTCAATGACAGTCATTTTCTGATCTGTTGGCCTCACTATACCTGAATAATAATCAAACCTACATTGTAAAACAACTACCTCTTACTATCCTAGGATTTTATCTCCAAGTAAATATTAACACTCCAGTTGTGCCTCAGGCTCTATTTTTCTAGGATGACTGGGCTAAGGTATTATCCAAAGGGAAAAGCTTCCTTGCTGGCCTGCAAAGTTCCAGCCAATGTACTCAGACCATCGTTTATTTAATTTCATTTGAAGTAATCCAAAGTAATTTACAAGTCAAAAAGAAATAGTTTTATAGGTGTTGTTGCCTATTGCCTTTCTCCAGAAAGATCAAGCAATGTGAAACTCATGTTTCTTTCTATCCCTGACAACATTTGTTTGCTGTTGTTTATTCAATAGAAGTTCACTAGAAAATTAGAAGTGGCTTTTATTTAGTGTGACTTTAATTGCTAATGAAACTATGCATTTTACATAAGCGTTTTTCATTGTTGTTGTTTTACTACAAAGCAATACATTGGGTATAAACTCCCAACTGGTGGTTTGGTGACACAGCAGACTTACAGGGACTTACCTAGCTGTTGTAGTGGAGTCAGTACTGAGAACTTACTGACCCCAGAGAGACTGCCCCTCAGAGGACTTCTCAATTCCTAGAGGAAGGACGTGACTTACCTGCAAGGGGACCTTTCCCATGCAAACCATCCAATCCAGAGCCCACATTCACAACCCCTTCCAATGAGTTCTTACAATTTGGCTGAGAACTGGTCTCAGTCAGAAAAGAGTTAACTTTCCATCACTCTTTATAAACACACTATCTCCACTAGAGATAGTGGAGGCCCAAATTCCTGACCTTCTTGAAAGGGGATATATCAGGCTGTGAGACACTCTGATTTGGAGGCTGTACACCCAGCTACCAGGCCCCTTGGTGTGGCAAAGCTGCTGCAATCTTACCACTTCTCCTCCCGAGCTGCATGTCTGGACCGGGGCCTCCTTTAACCATGCTGACTTTACACACAACCTGGGACGTCAATCCAACTGGGGGCCTTTGAACCTCCCCTTTAGAAAAATAATGCTTGTTGGTAAAGCACCTTGAGATTCTTCCAAGAAACCCAGATTCTTGGGACAAGGTGTTATTATTTAGTTGATGAGAAACAAATACCCACCTAATAACCATAATTATATTGTCAAAACTGTTTAAAATATTCACCCTGCTGAGATGACAGTGATGTCAGGGAGTTTTGTGACTAGTAAATTGGAACATTATCATGAAATTAAAAAAGAAAAGTTACATTACCAAGTAATTCATTGGAATGATTTGATATTTCAAGGATAACCACCAAGCAATTTCAGGAACATGTAATTATTTTTTCACTTGCTATTTTATGATGCATTACTCAGTAGCTGTGTGGTTGACTGTGCCTTATAAAATAGAAGAATAAGAAACAACAAGTCATTAACAGATCAAAGTCTAGGTGGGAATACAGCTTGAATTTTCTTGAGCTTCTCCTCCTTTTGGAACTGGGAAACACATGTGGTGACAGCATTCTGTAATCTCTCATACCAGAAGCACATGGAACATGGCCGCACATAGCCAGGCTCGGTAGACACTGACGTGCTAGTGGTGTCCTCATTATGTGGTGTATTCGCTAGTCTCTGTGCTGTTGCATGTGCTACTTTTGTTGCTGAAATCCCACTTTTCCCTCTGACAAACACTTAATTACTTGATACTCTTCCAAGCTTTATGCCATCTGCAAATTTAATTTCTATCATCTATGTCTTCATCAAAGTCAGCCTTGGTACAGTCACTTCTATTCTCTTTCTGTCTATACTGTCAACACCTCCTTGTTGTCCAAGGATTAACAATCCAAAGAAAATCTCCTCTGCAAAGACTTCTCTGACTTTCTTGGGTTGATTTAGGTATTCTTTCCGTGGTATATCACTGTCCCATATACACACTCCCATTTTAGATTTACCGCATTGAATAGAAATGGTCTATTCCCCTACCTTATAGCAAGTTCCTTGAGGGAAGTGGTTGCCTGCCTTCCTGCCTGACTGCCATGAACAGAAATTGACTAAGCCCCCATATAGGTTGGGCACTGTGCTAGGCACTGGGGATACAGTGGAGATAAAGCTAGATATAGCTCCTGCCCTCAGGGAGCTTCTGATTTCATGACATTTTATTTGACATTGCAGTCTGAGCTTCTGGAATAAAGCCTTTTTAATAAATGTTCAAGGAACAAATGACAAAAAGATGAAAGAAAGGAAGATGGAGGGAGGAGAGGAAGAGGGAAGAGCTTAGAAGGATCTTCACAGGAAGGGTATCAGTAGAATATGAAATGTGACTTCACGTTCTGAAGAAGAATGGCCATATAGAAGACCATCTCTACTTCTATTGCTCAGGTGGCAGAATGTAGAAGACCATCTCTACTGCAGTAGCTCAGGTGGCAAAACTAGGGCCAAGAGCTGGAAGTTACAGAGGAACAGAATAATCCTGTCAAATACCAAGGGACATAGAAGGAAGACGCTAGTGTGTCCTCTCAGAGATGCTGTAAATGCCAGAAGATTGCCTAGCCCAATGCCTCTACATAGTAGGTTTTGGTAGAAAGGAAAATATGGATAAAAGAAAAGAACAGGTCTCCTACCTAAAATGAGCTCACTCTTGTGAAACTGCTCAGAGCTGACTGGAATAACTTAGCTCCGCTAGGGTGAACAAAAGTAGTTCTATGGCCATGGATCCAAGGTCAACAAAGAATATGATCACCCACAGTCATTGTCATCCTTTGTTCCAGACCACTCCTGCATCCACAGAGCTGTGTTAGAGTTGTGTCTTCTGGTGGCAGAGTTCCATTGCAGCAGGATCACTTTAGGTGATGTAATGGAGTAGGTGAACCAACATGGTCACTAAACTACATTGGAGGGTGAATGCATAGATGGATAGATTCTTACGGACAATATAGGCATTCATTGACATTGAGGGTAAGCCTTAAAGACACATCTCAGCCACCTCTGAGAAGCCCACCGTGGTATCCCACACAAAATCTTCATTGTGTTTCCTTTACCTCACTTTGATTATAACCAGTGTTATATTTTTAAATGTAGAATAATACAATTCTAGTTCTGATACCTTAAAACGTAGAATAATTTTTGATATTATTATTTTCCCCATAATTCACACAAAAGTAACAAATCTCATCATTTTTTTCAGAACATCTCTGCAAAGCAGGACAAGGGTATGCAAACAACTCCAAATTACAACTGCCTATATATGATCAGACAACCTGACCCTGTGCACATGACATTTGTCTCCAACTCCGAACCCAAAACCTCAGACTTCCCAAGGAGAGACCTGGTAGCCATTGGAACAGACTGAAGGCAGTTATGGAGGAGGAATTAGGGATTAGTGAAAACCCAGGGGGGTAGTGACAGTATAGTTAGAAAGAGAACAGAAGTTACTGTACCCGGGCTGACTTTGATGAAGACATATATGATAGAAATTAAATTTGCAGATGACATAAAGCTTGGAAGAGTATCAAGTAATTTGAGTGACAAAATTGACATTCTAGGAGAGTAGGTGGCCTGGCATACAATCAAGATATAACAGAGTAATGGATAAAGGAAGGAGAGAAGATTCAACTGAAGCAAGGAGAAGAGAGGCTAAGTCCAGCTGGCTGTGATAGGTTTAGACAAGAGAGCAGATCACTTCAAAGGCCAGGCAGGACACACAGTAAGTCTCTAGAGATTGCATGTCTAGTACCAGAATAGGGCCCTTTGGAAATCTGCTCTCTGCTCCCAGGTCTCCTCCTTCCTGACTGTTTACCTGAACTTGAGACCCTCAGTTACCTTATTGCATTATGACGTTGGCAATGTACAATAATAATAGTCATTGTCACTTACATCATCTCATTTAATCCCCTCTACAACCTTGAGAAGAAAGTCTTCTAACCTTAATTTTCATGTTAGAAAGCCAAGTGCAAGAATATTTAAATGACTTGACCAAGGTCATACAGCTTGGAATTGATAAAGAACATCATTTTCAAGTCATGGGCCAAATATGACAATATGAACTCAAATGAGACAAATGTAAGGTCTTGATTGGGAGCCCCACAATTATGTAAGCCCAAGGGAGATATAACTTAGCAAAAGTACATGGGGAGACAACTCTAGGTTTTAGTTTATTGCATGTTTAATCAGGAGGGAAATCAACTCAACTGGCAAAGGCATGTGTGTGATCTCAGGCTGCATTGATAGATGTTCTCTCTACTGTCAAGGTGGATGGCATGACTGACTATACTGAAATCATGAGTGTCTTACAAGTACAACAGTTGACTAAAAAGTAAAAAGACTAAAAGAGATTGTCAAGTCAACATTGGAAACTTGCTGACTTTGAGGCTGAACCTCCTTCCACAACTGATGCCCTGGTTCCCAGACTGTGGGAGAATACTGCAGGGTGAACCAGCATTAAACAAGCCCACTGTCCAGATACCTGCCTGTTGATTAAGACATCCTGAGTTGTTCCTTTTATAGTTAGATTTGTATTATCACGTAAACTTGTCTTTTCAGAAACATCCTGATTCTAGTTCAGACAGAGCAGTAATCCTTTTACACATTTTGCCCATCTCAACTTCAACACACATGCTGTATGGCTCTGCAATGGGCTATATTGTGTCTCTCCAAAATTCCTGTGTTGAAATCCTAACCCCCAGTGCCTCAGATTGTAATTGTATTTGGAGATAAGGTCTTTAAAGAAGTAATTAAGGTTAAATGAGGGCATATGGATGGACCCTAAGCCAACATGACTGGTGTCCTTATAAGAAGAGGAAGTTTGGACACAGTGACACATAGAGGAAAGGCCATGTGAGGACACGGGGGAAAGATGGTCAGCCCCAAGCCCAGGAGAGATGGCCCAGAAGAAACTAAGCAAACCAATACTTTGATCTTGGAATTCTAGCCCCCAGAACTGTGATAACATAAATTTCTCTGGTTTAAGCTGCCTAGTCTGTAATGTTCTGTTATGGTAGCCCTGGGAGACTGTTATAGGCTCCGACACTGCAGAACATGCTTAGTCATCTAGCATAAGTAGTTCTCTTGTTATCGACTTCATTGGAAATCCCTCAGTAATTGATTTTTATTAATGACTTCATTTGAAAATACCACAACTTCCTGCCAAGGGCTGTACTGGGAATCAGATATGACCAACTCCCAAGAGAAATGCAGTTCCTAGAAAATGAAAGGAGGTGTTGTGTTCTGCTTTGGTCTGCTCAGATCCTGCTTGTCTCATAATATTTCTTTCTTATGCTCAAAAATGTATATGAATGTATCTATTCTTCTGCCCCATTAGACCATGAGCAGCTTCAGGGTAGCTGTTCTCTTAGCCATTGTTGTAAGGTAAGTGCTAGTCTCCTTACCTACGAATGTGCACACACACACACACACACACACGCACACACACACCCCACAACATACAGAGTTTCTGCTTCAATGGACATTAGTTGGGTAGATGAATAAAGCCCAACAAGGAAATTCCTGAGAATAATTCTATTTCCTGTGATCTTCCTCATGTAGAGAAAATACAAAGGCCAAGATCCACAAATCCCCTTGTAATTTAGGCCTCTGAACAGGAAGCATGCTTTCTCATTATAACTTAATCTATTGGTCTGCGTTTATCTATCACTGTGATTGGTTCAGAAAGCATCAGTCCCCCTAAGAATGCATGAGCTCTGTGTAAACTTTTAGGATGGAGTCCCTGAAAAGCTAAAGAATGGAACTGAGCTTAGCTCAGACTTTGATGGGTGGTGGCCTCTGCTCAGATAGCATCTCTGCCTCAGGCCTCACCAAACCAGCCTCTCCCTTCTCTATTTCTTTTGTGGCCATAATTACCATGATCTTCCTGGGCTGGACACCAAAGGCAGGCACTTCCTCCAGCTCAGTTCAGAGAGCTCCTGTAGGCACATCTGTGCCAGCTTAAAACCCTCAAAGGTTCTCTGTGGCCTCTAACAAGTAGTTTTTCAAAACTGTCTGAGAAAACAAAACCATGCTTCACACTATTGTTTCACTATTTTGGTGACAATTCAGAACTTATCTTGCAATTTTCAACAGTGTTAAAGAAGATATGTTACTTTAATGTCTGTGGAATAAGGAAGGTAAAACTTTGTTAAAAGTCCACATTCCTTCTGATGTCTCACAAGCACGACCTGGCTCCTACTTTCTGTCTCTCAGCCTCACTGGCCCCTTTTTTCTACTAGTCTCAAAATTCTGAAGGCGGCTAGACACTTGTGTATCCCATGGCATTGCACACTGTCTCCTCCCCCTGGAACTCTCTTCCTTGGTCGATCCTGCTTATTTCCCGAGACACAGTCCTCATCACCCAAGAGAAGCTGCCCTAGTTTCCCTGCCAGCATCTTGATTGTGCCCATGTGATGGAATTTGGGCTAGTCTTTGTTTTGGAGCCTTTCTCCCATTAGAGACAGACAGTGGTTCTCCCAAACGTGCACCTCCATGCACAGGACAGTATCAGAGACAAGGTGAGTGTTCATGGATGTTTGGTGTAGGAAGGAATGAGAGCCAGAGAGAATAGGAAACACATTGGAGAGGGAACTCCCAACTCACACTCCACCATGCAGCTCCACCTGCCTCTTAAGTCTTCTGAGGCCTCTGGGGGGTCCCTAATCCATGTTACATCTTACAATTGTGATGGGTCCATGACAGAGTCTTGAGGCATCTGCCTAATTCACTTATGTTAACTCAATTTGCTTCCCTGGGCTCGCTCCCCTCACCAGGCTGTTGTGCTTGGTGTTTGTTCACCAAGTCTGTCAGCAATGTTGGAAATTTAATCAAGATGTATGAACTAAAAGAGAATGTACAGTATTAGTACATGTGTATGTTGGGGTCAGAGCTAGAGATATCAATCATGCCTGAAAACTTGTCAACAAGGTGAAATAGCCAGATGCCTTATTCTCACAATTTTGTAATTCTCTTTGAACAATAACAACAAATACGCCATCCAGAAAACAGTTTTTTGTTCTAATAGATGTCACCTCCAACTACAACTGTCTACATTAAAATAAAATGTTCTAGGTACCCTCTAACTCTTCTTGCTCAGATCTGATTTAGACCCAAACCATGGGACTTGGGAAAATAGAAAGAGGGAGATGAAAGTAAAGTTCTTAATGGAACCAAGAATGACAAAATAGTGAAATAGAAAGCACCATTTATCACATGAAAAAAGGATACATCATAGCTGCATACTTCATGTATTCAGTAAGGCTACATGTTGTCTTATCTTTAGCTCTTATTCCCAGAGACTCCACTGTTGGGACTCCTTTCAACATGAACAGCTTCTAAAGGGGACAGTAAACATAGTAGATAAAGAGACATGGTTTAGAGTCAGAAACAACTTTGGATGAGGGACTTAAACACACTGAACTTCAGTTTTCTTTTCTGCTAATTTTGGTCAATAATAGTATTTATATCTTTCCATGGAAATCAAAAAGGGCCATTCAGGAAAAAACACTAATCAAAGTATCTGGTACCCAGTAATCACATTATGATTAGAATACACAAGTCTGAAATACAAAATATGCAATGTAACAATGGCATTTAGTAGGAGAAAAATCAACAGTGCCATATGGTTCTCAGTAATGATGAAACTCTGTCTAGTAAAATTTTTGAAAATAGGCTTTCTGGATAAAAAGCAGAAAATGCATGACTCTGTGGACACACAGACCTGAGTTTGAGTCCCAAACACTCTACATTTTATTTTGTAAACTTTTTCCTATCTTTATACTCAGCCTTTAAAATGGGTTTAATAAAAGCCTCCTTATGGAGTTAATGTGAGAATTAAAGTATAACACGCAGCAAGTGTCAGGGTTTGAGCCTGGCATGTGTTCAGTAAAGGGCAGTCATGATTATTAACATCAATCCTGTTGGGTTTCCACCAAAGGTACAATAAGAAGAGCACACTGTACTAAAAGAGGAATCCTGAGTTAAGCCCTGGTTCTTTTACCAGGAGGGGTTGGATATGTATTCTTTTAGAGGCCTCAGTTTCCTCATCTGAAAAATGAAGTCAACTATATCATTTAGCTTATTGCTGTATAGTTACCCCCAAATTTAGTGGCTTAACACAGCAGTTATTTATTTAGCATATGTTGCTGTGGATCAGCAATTTAGGCTGGGCTGAGTTGGGTGGTTCTTCTGGTCTGGGCCAGACTCCTTCATGTGTCTGTGGTCAGCTTTAGGCTGGTGAAGCAGCTCTGTCTTTCTTCCAGCTGGAGCTCTCCCTCTGTGTCTTCTATCATCCAGCAGGCTAGCCTGGGCTGGTTCACAGGACAGTGGTAGGTTCCAAGAAAGCAAGAAGCAGCACATGTGGCCTCTTGAGGTTTAGAGTTGGAATGGTCAGAGATCACGTTGTGTTAGCCACAGTAAGTCATGAAACCAATCAGATCCAAGGATTGAGAAAGCAAACTCCATTTCTGATTATTTGAAGAGCTATATAAAGTCACATTGCAAACAAAGTGTGTGGATACAGGAATGTTATTAATTTGGGTAATCAGTATAACCTGCCACATCTCCCCTCACTACTGTGACTCAGAAATATCTCCTTCTTTCAGTTCCCTTAGCTTTTACCTTAATTCAAACCCTTACCACTTTTAATGTGGACAATAATAATAACCACCTATGTGGTCTCCCTCTCTCATAAAATGTACCCCTTTGATCTACACTTTTACAATAGATAGCAAATCATGACACAGTACTACGTCAAAATTTTAATGACTTAGAGATGGAACCCGCATTGCTTCCTGTGGCATTCAGGGTCCTTCACTGTCTTCTTTTCCATTCATGTTTTCAATCAATTTCACACACCCTCATATCCTTCATTGCAGCTCACCTGTGGCTTCTAATCACACCTCAGGTAAGCTGAGATGAGTACCTTCAGATCATCTGCCCATAACCCCTTTCCTAGGAAGTGGCTCACCTATTCCAGCAGGGATTATAAGAAGAACTGTGTTGATGCAACTTGGACCAAGCCCTCTGGCCACAGCTGATGTGTTCAAAGATAAACACATATATCAAGACAGCCCAATGAGAGTCAGAGTCCCTTCCTTGAAATTTTTGGAATTTGGGCCATAGGAATAATTAAGTGAGTCTGTAGTTTAGGCTGTAAACTGAGGGGCACTCTTACCATTGGTGTCTTTTGTTCAACCAAGCCTGGAGCAGTTTCCCTGGCTTGGTTAGTAAACCATAATATTTTGGATTTTGTGAGACAATTTTTTCCTTCTTTATTTAACTTTATTTTTCCCTTTTTGGTCACTTGTAATCAGAAGAGTACTGAGTGGTACCAAGGTCCTGTATTTTTGCCCTCTATGCTTTTTTTTTTTGGTTTTTTTTTTGAGACAGGGTCTCAAGCTGTCACCCAGGCTGGAGTGCAACAGTGCGATCTTGGCTCACTGCAATCTCTGCCTCCCAGTTTCAAGTGATTCTCATGCCTCAGCCTCCCGAGTAGCTGGGATTACAGGCATGCACCACCATGCCCCACTAATTTTTGTATTTTTACTAGAGATGAGGTTTTGCCATATTGGCCAGGCTGGTCTTGAACTCCTGGCCTCATGTGATCTACCTTCCTGGGCCTCCTGAAGTGCTGTTTAATAAAATCCTCCTTGTGGAGTTCATGTGAGAATTAAAGAAATAACACACAGAAAGTGTTACAGGCGTGAGCTACTGCTCCCGACCCCTCTATGCCTTTATTCAACTAAAAGAGGCTCCCTTCTCCTACCCTGCTGGTCTCACTCACTCTTCAGGGTTTGGCGCAGATGGCAGCTCCTCCATGACAACTCCCTTCTTTCCTAGCACAGCTGCACCATTGCTCCCTCTGCGAGACTCCAGAACACTGCTGCTTCTGTTAGGGTGCTTCCCACTGTTTGGGTATAGAGTCTTAGCTGTGTCCTTCTCTTCATTGAATTATGTCACCCATTTATTACTTATTATACATCTTAGCTTAAGTTCCCACAGAAGGGAGAACCAAGACAAGGACCCTGTTCTGGTAAATTTTTGGAAGGGAATCAGGCGGGAGGAAACACAAGAGTGAGAAAGGAGGAAAAGCTGACATAGGATGTGTGGATGTGGGCACCACTGTGGGAAATAGATTGGATCTGTCTGCGGCCCCCGGAGGAGCAGGCAGACTACCTCTAGGAATTGTACCCCCGAGGTGGAGTGGGAGAAATGCTTATCTAGGTGCGTCTATATCCTGTTTGTGCCTTTGTACCTGTCAGTGAGTTTTTTCCACTATGCGCAGCACCAGAGAAATCCTGAAGTAGCAAATGAAAGAAATACTGTGCATTCTTGGGATATGAGTTATCAGTCTGAAGTGAGTAGAAGCTTGCAGCAAACTGTACACTGCCATCAAAGCAGAAAGGAGAGGCTGAGAGGATGTGGGTCAAGGCCTGAGCACTGTCCGGTACAGTCCACCTCATACGGCACTCAGATCTGTTTGTTTACTATGTTAAATCTAGTCCATGACTGAGCCTGCAAGGTGACAGTCAGCTACGATCTTAGGAAAAGTCTTTGTACACCAACCTTAGTTGAACAAGCTAAAGGCCCCACTGCCAATGCTGGGTCTGAAGCCATAATTGATTTCTATTTTCTCCCCCATCTGCCACACATTACAGGCGCACTTTCAAATTCACCATTTCTGTTGCATGATGGGTGGCTACTACTCCTGCTTACCTTAAGGCTTTCTGAATTTGACAATCCTGCCTCATGATGGGCAGCTCCACTCACATGGTCACTTAAGTCCTGTGGTTAGTTTCTCAACCTCTAATAGGTCCTAGTAGCACATCAGGAACTGGTTTTTCCAATGGCAAATAGTTTCTTGACACAGGAGGCATGGTCTTGTTTAAGAACCTTAGTGGTCTGAGCTATGATTCTTGAACTGGGGCTTCCAAGAGACTTCAAATTATATGCCCTGGAAACGTCTAGTACCATTGAGTCTGCTGGATCACATGATCTAATAGGAAATCTTACTCAATAACCTGGAACTGTTACACCACTTGAAACTAGGTACCTCTGAGCTGGGCAATAAACGAGGCATTGCGGTCCTCACAAGTGTGGTCACTGCTGCCTCCCAGTTTCATAGGCTGGGCTCCATAGGCTGGGTTTTGCTCTTAGTGGTTGTAGTACAAGAAGAACATATTGCCTTGTCTTAGAGAGGATGTGCTGGAATACCGCAGACCACTGACTCCCAGAAAACTTCACCAATATGGCAGACCCCTGAAACTTGGTAGGTTTACCTCCCACCATCTGTGGATTTGATTTGCATTTCTCTAATGATCAGTGATATTGAGCTTTTGGGGGTATGCTTGTTGGTCGCATGTATGTCTTCTTTTGAAAAGTGTCTGTTCATGTTCTTTGCCTACTTTTTAATGGAGTTGTTCTCGTAAATGTGTTTAAGTCCTAAGAAATGCTACATATGAGACCTTTGTCTGATGCATAGTTTGCACAAATTTTCTCCCATTATGTAGTTGTCTGTTTGCTCTTTGATAGTTCCCTTTGCTATGCAGAAGCTCTTAAGTTTAATTAGATCCTATTTGTCAATTTTTGCTTTTGTTTTGACTTTATTGTGTTGTGATTTTGTTGTGAATGGTAGATTGAATAAAGAAAATGTGGTACATGTACACCATGGAATATTACACAGTCATAAAAAAGGAATAAGATCATGTCCTTGGCAGTCTTCATCATTAAATCTTTGTCAGTTCCTATGTCCAGAGTTCCTATGTCCAGAATGGTATTGCCTAGGTTGTCTTCCAGAGTTTTTATAGTTTTGGGTTTTAAGTCTTTATCTATCCTGAATTGATTTTTGTATATGGTGTAAGGAAGGGCTCTAGTTTCAATCTTCTGCATATGGCTAGTCAGTTATCCCAGCACCATTTATTTAATAGGGAGTCCTTTCCTCATTGCTTGCTTTTGTCAGCTTTTTCAAGGATAAGATGATTATAGGTCTGTGTCCTAATTTCTGGGTTCTCATTTCTGTTCCATTGGTCTGTGTGCCTGTTTTGGTACCAGTATCGTGCTGTTTTGTTTACTGTAGCCCTGTAGTATAGTGTGCAGTTGGGTAACATGATGTCTCGTTTTTTTGTTATTGTTTTTGCTTAGGATTGCCTGGGCTATTTGGGCTTTTTTTTGGGGGGGTTCCACATAAATTTTTAAAAAACTTTTTCTAGTTCTGTGAAGAATGTCATTGGTAGTTTGATAGGAATAGCATTGAATCTATAAATTGCTTTGGGCAGTATGACCATTTTAATTATATTGATTCTTCCTATCTATGAACATGGAATGTATTTTCATTCATTTGTGTCATCTCTGATTTCTTTGAGCAGTGTTTTGTCATTCTCATTGTAGAGGTCGCTCACCTCCCTGGTTGGAAGTATTCCTAGGTATTTTATGCTTCTGTGGTAATTGTGAGTAAGATTGCATTGCTGATTTAGTTCTCAACTTGGCTGCTGTTGTTGTCTAGGAATGCTAGTAATTTTTATACATTGATTTTGTATCCTGAAACTTTGCTGAAGTTGTTCATCAGCTGAAGGAGGTTTTGGGCCAATACTATGGGGTTTTCTAGATATAGAATCATATTGTCTGCAAACGGGGATAGTTTAACTTCCTGCCTTCTTATTTGGATCTCTTTTATTTCTTTCCCTTGCCTTACTGTGGCACATAATTGTGGATTGACTGAAATGTTTGAACCAAAATATTCCCTTCCAGTTCTATAAATTTGATTTGGCTTACCCTGAGTTGGTACAACAACAACTACAACAACAACAAAAACAGGTGTTGAGTGAAAATGTCTTTCAATCAACTATGTGATGGCAAATTTCTAAAAACATCTGGATGCTTAGTAAAATTTATATTCGGTTTGCTCTTCTGTTCACACATACACACATACATACATATGGAGAGAGAAAAGAGGGGGAAAAATATACAGAGAGAGAGAGAGGAAGCCATAGCCTCTGAGCATCAGAAACAAAGGGGGAAGTGCAGCCTCCTCCTGATCTCATCCTACTTCTCATGCTTGAACTCACACCTATAGGCCACTGCTTGGGAGGAGGTTCCATTTTGCAGAGACTATGATATAGGGGTAGGGACAAGAGGTATCTATATATTGAGCTTTGACTACATCATTATCCTAAGGAATTCTCTCATTTCAAAGTTTGGTAAATTATTTTTTACCAGAAGTGAACAATTGAATTCACCTTTGGAGCAGACCATTGTTTGTTGTAGGAAAACTACCTTGCAGATGGGAAAAGAGGAGCATTGCCCCTCAAACTTGCCCTTCCTTGCTGCTCATAGCTATGCGTACATAGAGCAAAGGTCCCCTCTCAAGCGAAGAGTTTGAGATGCTCTGGATCCTAGCAGCTAACTAAATCTGTATGAAAAGGCACTAGTATCGAGGGCAGAGCTGAATGTCTACAACGTGTGTTTCCTGGAGAGAATGTTCTTCTCTATATGGCTTTTAGAATTGAATTTTCTAATTTGTTCCTAGTGGGGTGTGTGTGTCTGTGTGTAATCTTTTCTCCATGGACATAAGGAACTGAGCCCCTGAAGATGCAGGAATGGCACGAGTGCCTGACCAGCATCTCCAGGTGTAGCAGAATCTGAAATTTACCCATATTAGGTTGCCGATGCCCTATATGTGGTAAAATAGAGTCAGGCAATTCCAAGATGAAGATCACCAGCTAGGAGCCTTGTACTGCTTTGGGACAACTGGATTCTGACAGGACTATTCTGCTGGAAGACGCAGCACAAGGCCAACCCACATGAGGAGGGGGATGTAGGGCTTCCAAGTGGCAGTGAGCTTTCTCTGGAAAGAGCAAATCTGAAAACAGGGGAGATGTGTCTGTCGGCAGATCTTACAGCAGGAAAAAGAGAGAACTTGACCCCATGGAGGGACAGAGATGTTCTCAATGTCTCACTGAGATAATGTGGGGAAAAGCCTGACTTCTGCTTAGTGAGATGGCCCAGGAGTGGTCATAAGGCACTAAATACACGACCAGCCCCTGGGGAGAGGCTCTGACAGCAGAATATGAAAGTGGCTTTATCCGGTGTAAGTGCCTCTGAATTGCAATTCCTTTGTGTTATGCTCAAGCCTGCAGGCAGGTTCTGCTAAACCTCTCAGAACCACAGACTTGGGATGGTGGCAGAAAGAACATCCTTCCTTCTCCCCAAGAGGCACTGACCAAGCAATGAGGGTGCGTCTGGAACTGCAATGTCCTATAGAGATGAGCAATGAGGGCGCATCCAGAACTGCAGTGTCCTATAGAGACAAGAAATGAGGGTGCATCCGGAACTGCAGTGTCCTATAGAGGCGAGCAATGAGGGTGAGTCCGGAACTGCAGTGTCCTACAGAGAGGAGCAATGAGGGTGCGTCCGGAACTGCAGTGTCCTACAGAAAAAAGCAATGAGGGTGCTTCTGGAACTGCAGTGTCCTATAGAGATGAGCAATGAGGGTGAGTCCGGAACTGCAGTGTCCTATAGAGATGAGAAATGTGGGTGCTTCCGGAACTGCAGTGTCCTATAGAGACGAGCAATGAGGCTGCGTCTGGAACCGCAGTGTCCTATAGAGACGAGCAATGAAGGTGCTTCCGGAACTGCAGTGTCCTACAGAGACGAGCAATGAGGGTGCTTCCGGAACTGCAGTGTCCTATAGAGAGGAGAAATGAGGGTGCTTCTGGAACTGCAGTGTCCTATAGAGACGAGCAATGAGGGTGTGTCTGGAACTACAGTGTCCTATAGAGACGAGCATTGAAGGTGTGTTTGGAACTGCAGTGTTCTATAGAGATGCCATCACAATACCAGTGAGTGAGAGATGCTCACCCCAGCTGGGAATGAGATAGAGCTAAACACCGAGGAACCCTCAGACATACAGGAGGGAATGACTCTGAAAAAAGGGGATAGGGCAGGAAGGAATTCCTCCATCCTCTAGTGGGGCCACGGAGCTGCAGGGTTTGGATTTTCTTCTTTTCCCTTCGAAGTATGTAATAGTCCAACTCAATTCATTACGAGGCTGATCTCTCCTTTTAAGTCACCTGAAACACAGAGAGCCAGAAAATTCCTCCAGAGCTATCTGATGTGTGCTGTTACCATCTTTAGGTTGAAAAAGGAATAATGGTAACCCATATCTTCAGAAACTTAAGTCATACTTTTCACCCTTTCCATCTCCCTTTACCCTATTTAATAGAGAAATTGAATCTGAGCTGAGATTTTAATTAAAAATCTCATAATAACATAAAAAATCCAGAAGATAAGGAAATTGAATTTTAAATATGGATTTTTTTTTCTTTTCTCTTCCTTTCCACATTTCCTGTTGTTTGGCATGTACAAAGTTTACTAGAACAAAAGGAGACAGAAAAACTTTTGGCATAAAAATGAACGATGCTGCAGAAGGTTTATTTTGGGGTTGGGAATCTCATTACCTTTAATTCAGCAACCCAGACCCAGACCAAGGGCTGGGTATCCCCTCCTAAACCTGGGAGTCTGGAGACCTCCAGACCACTCACAGCTTGCTAAATAAATGACAGTCCATGCCAGAAGTTGAATACCTCAGAGGATCAGGGAGGGTAGGGGTGTGACATGGGGGTTAAATGGACTGAAGTCTTTAATAGAGGGGCAAAGATTGATTCCAGGGAAGAGAAGCTCTTCTGACAAGTAAGAATTTTCCTGCATTCACCTTATATCTGACAGACTAACAGTAACATTGTTTAATTATGGGATATACAACCCCTTTCTTTCATGATAGGGAGTTTAAGACTGCAGTTGCAGAAGAAAGAATAAAAATAAATCTCCCATAATCCCAGCACTTTGGGAGGCCAAGGCAGGAAGATTGCTTGGAGCCAGGACTTTGAGACCAGCCTGGGCAATAAATGGAGACCTTCTCTCTCTCAAAAAAATAAATAATAATTAAAAGTGGCCAAGCATGGAAGCATGTGCCTGTAGCTCCAGCTACTTGGGAGGCTAAGGAGAGAGGTTCACTTGAGCCCAGGAGTTTGAGGCTGCAGTGAGCTATGATCATGCCACTGTGCTTGCTCCAGCCTTGGTAACAGAGCAAGACACCATCTCTTAAAAAAAATTTAAATGTTTAATGTTTATAAATGATGTTCATTACTTTGGTTACACAAAAATTTTTAAAAAGCAAAAATGGCACTATCAGTTTCGTAGAGAATTCCAATATATTATCAGATTATTGATGAATAAAAGACTCTTAGTCCCTTATTTTACATCCATAGCTCAATAATTCCTTCAGGTATCTGGGACAATAAGCCTTAGAAGTTGGGAACACTGACCTCCTGTTGACATTTTCTGGTGTTGTCATAAGCCAATTCATGGATGGTATCATCACAAGATTTTAAAATCTACAGTGGCAATCCCTGATATAAAGAACCATCTGGAATGACAAGGGTAGTATAAAAGAAAAAAATTATTCAATAACACTTTATTAAAGCATGGTAAGGTCGACTTTATTCAGGACCATCGCCGTTAATATAGGGGCCACCGCAGTGGGATCTTGCAGTGAGGGATCTTGCAGTGGCTCAACCCTGAATACAGCAAAAGCAAGTAGGAAATTATAGCAAAGGAACACTGTAGGGGCCAGTGGATAAAAAATTACTAAAAGGAAACATCAGGATACAGGGATTCTGGCTAAACTGGATTCTTACTGAAGACAGGTCAGAGTTTTCAGGTATCACCTGGGGGATGGAGGAGGATAAGGAACCTGATCAGATATTGAGGATGATCACATATCAAGGACTGGGGTTGGGGTGGCAGATTCCTGCTAAATTAAACAGAGTTCTCTGCTAAAACTTGATTTTACAAGAAAATGGACAGATAGGCGTAGGAGAAGATTCAAAACCTGACTAATGTTTGGCCAAAGAATCTTTATCAGTACATTAGCGTTTCCCTGGGGGATTGAGAGGAAATAATCATAAGAAAAGCTGACATTTTAAAGCTTGATATTGTGAATTCAGAAGGATGTGTTGGTGTGTGTTTACCTAAACCCAACCTCATTATGAAAATAATTTGAGGAAGTTCTTACACATAACACAGCAAGACAGAGAATAAAAATACATTTTAAAAACTGAGGCAAAGAGAAAATAAGCTGGAAGAAGAAGATGAAAACAAAATTTTAAAATGTCATCAAGCAGAAAAGCATGCTGTGAGATTCTACATGATTATTCCAGTTGGGCCACAAACTTACTTTTTAGCAGGATGCACTAATTTCGGGAAGGAACATAGGCCAGGCTTAAAATTAGCTTTTGGGTTCATTTCCATGCAATGGGTAAAGCTAGATGAAAACTTTATTCATTTGAGGAGCGATCTGTCCCTGGGAGAAAGAGACACATATGTTTTTCCTTAAAATTTATTTTTAAACTTTAGTTTTTATTTGATCTAGGGGGTATCCATGAAAAAACTTCTAAGCCAGTTTGATGTATTGTAGATGGAGCATTCATCACCCATTCAACAATGATGTGTTGAGCACCTATTATTTCCCAAGATCCGGGTCAGGTGCTGGGGATAAAGGAACAAATAGCCAAGCTCACTATCCACATCAAGCTAGGGGAGCCAGACAAGCAAAAGGCTGATGACTCAGCAGGGTATTTCCCTACAGTCTGGTATGGGTGTGCAGAGTTGGGGCACCCTATAACGTGGGGAGGGGGATGTCTCCCTGCAGTGTGGTGTGGGTGTGCAGAGTTGGGGCACCCTATAGTGTGAAGAGGGGTGGCAGGGAAAGGGCAGTCCCAAAGAGGTAGAAACTGATATTCCTTTGGCCTCTGTGGATTTACTTCATTCATTCATTCAACAACACCAGAGAGTGACAGAGCCACAGTTCCCTGAATCTCACGGTCAATTGACACATCTTGGCTCTTCATGCCTTTCTAACTCTCTTACGTCCTCATTCCTACTACACCTGCAATCACAAAGAAGTTCGTAGTCTTACATATTTCCATTCTAAGAGTTATTTTTATTATATAATTTTTATTCCTCTAACAAAAGCAGTTTTGCCTCTGTCCCACTATCTGCTATTGTGGCATTACCATACACCATAAAAGGGAAAAATGTCAGATTGGAAAATGTCCTGGAACCTGGGAGCAGAGAATCTTCATTCAGGTCTTCCCTGAGATATTTTTACTTGTGTGACCTTGAGCAAGTCAGCTGGCCAGGCTCTCTGAGCCTCAACGTCTCACCTGTCAAATGGGGATTAAACACTACCTGCCTCACAGAATGAGAATTAAATGAAGTAATGGATACATAATGCTTAGTATCCAGAGAGTGTTTGAGAAATATGTTTCTTCTTAGGCTAGAAGGTGTCTTGGAGAAATGTTTCTGTAATCAATTCTGTTTCTCAACAAACATTCATTTTCACTGTATGTCAAGCAGAGCAAGGAGAATAAGAAGAAATATATAATCCTGCCTATTGGAGACGTGTCTAAATGTCCACTGGTTCAATTGCACCCGCCTCTGTGCTCATAGGATTCCAGGGCCTCATTCCCAACCCCTACATGAAAATTGTTTCTCATGTAAAATATATATTTTTTCCCAAACCAGTCTGCCAGACACATTCATGATGCAGTATAATAGTAAGTCTCCAAATACGGCCCACAGTGATCACCACCTCTTAATAATTTTGCCCTTGTGTAAATCCCCTTCAAAATTAAATCTGAGCTTGCATTGTGACTCGGTTTGACCATTACAATGTGGTGGAAGTGATGCTGTCTTACTTCCCATGCTGGGCATTACAATACCTCCAGGTTCCCTCTTATCTCCTAGAATATTCTCTCTTGGAACCCAGCCACTATGCTGTGAGAAGCCCAAGCCACATGCAAGGCCACATGGAAGGGAACCTAGGCCCTCCAATCATCAGCCCCCACTGAGCCCCCAGCTAACAGCCACACGCTCTGCTAAACATGTGAGTTGGCTGTCTTGGATATTCTAGCCTGTTTGAACCCTCTTGTGATGGCAGCCCCAGCTGGCACCATGGAGAAAGACCATCTTGTTGAGTTCAGTCACACCACGGAATGTAGAGAGATAATGAAATGGTTGTTTTAAGCCTCTGTGTTTTGGGGTGGTTACATCACACTAGATCGCTGAAATAACTAGAGTTTGCCATGTTCTTTGTCTCCCACTTGTCCTTGTATAATGCTGGCAAAGACATCCAGAGAAGTCCCATTGACCCTCCTAAGGACTTGAATGTCCATAGCAAGGGTTGGGTGCTGAGGATCCCAATCCTTCCAATGTTCTGCCCTCTGTGCAGAAGTAGAGGAAATGCTACTGCCTTTGACACTGGGGCTCCATGGTAATTCTGCATTAGCCCAGAGTCTCACAAAGTCAGTCTTATTCAGAGACTACTTTCAACTCTCTCTCCAACAGGACCCAAAATTAGTCCAAGGGGATTGTAGTGGGTGCTGTCTGTGCCCTGCTGAATGCGTTGTGGCACATAAGGCAACTTCCAACTGCCAATATGTGGGCAGATGGATTTTTCTAGGACTTTGGAAGGCTGCTCTGCCCAGTGCTTATTGGGGTTTGGTGCATAAATATCCCAGTTCCCTCTCCGCTAGAGCAAAATAATGCAGAAGCATATGTTCTATATCATTTTCCAGAGCTTGCCTATGAGATTAAGCTCCAGTGCCTGCTCTGGTATTTGGCTTTAAAATTCACCCTTTAGTGGCTTACTTCTCTGTGGAAACTCAAAGAAAATCCTTCATGCAAGACAGATGCCATTCTGTTTCTGTCTAAAGCTTCTCCACACCTTAGTACACATAAATTGATTTAACTTTAAATAAGCTAATAGATACTTATCTAAAGATACTTACCAGCTCAGTAAATTCAGTGACTGAATTCCAATTTCTTCATTTGTATAATGGATGTCTAAAGATATTCACCAGCTCCATAAAGCCTCTGTGTTTTGGGGTGGTTACACAGCAACAGATTATTGAAATAACTAGAGTTTATTAACAGCTATTATGCAAGCTATTCCGAGGTTACTTGTAAGCCTCCATTAAAGCCCCTAACACTCTCTCCACCATGTACCAGGTGTTCAAGGACAGGACTGTACATAGATTGAGTACTTACTATAGTACTAATGCATTGTAAGCATTATACACACATTAAGTCATCATCTTTACAACAGCCCTCCCAGGTAGACTTTTTTTTTTTTTTTTTTTGAGACAGCATCTTGCCTTGGCACCCAGGCTGCGGTGCGGTGGCACAATCATGGCTCACTGCAGCCTCGACCTCCCAGGCTCAAGCAATTCTCCCAACTAGCCTCCCAAGTAGCTGGGACTACAGGCACATGCCACTATGCCCAGCTAAATATATATATTTTTTTGTAGAGATGGGTTTTTGCCATGTTGACCAGGGTGATCTTGAACACCTGGGCTCAAGTGGTCTGCTTGCTTTGGCCTCCAAAGTGCTGGGATTACAGGTGTAAGCCATTGCACCTGGATTAAGGTAGCTATTATTATCATCTCCGTTCCATACATGAAGAAGAGGAGGCTAAGAGAGGCGATGTATCACCCCATGGCCACACAGCGAAAGGTACAGCTGGGATTTGAGCCCAGGTTATATGACTCCAGCGCCCATCCAGGTAAGCACAGTGCCATGCTACTTCTCACCACGGTATAACTATTAGCTATTAAAAGAAATAAATTGACCCTAGGCTTTAAATGCACCTTAGATGCAGTCAAAATATTAAAATTCAAATGTAAAAGGACAAACCTACTGTTTTGTTAAATTGATCTATTATTTAGCTATCTAGCTACGTAAACTCATCCCAAAAATGACTTAGACTCTTTTCTGAGCAAGCCCAAAAGCCAAGGATAGAAAGTATGGAACGACAAACCTTGGGTCATTATATAGAAAAGCTTTCTAATGGTCAAAAATGTTCAACAATAAGACAAACTGCTTGAGCAATTTCTGGATCCTTAAGAGCATTCAAGCTGATGTTACAATCACTTCTCCTGATGTTGTGCAGGGGTTTTACGCATCCAATCATGGTTAAACTAGGAGACATTTAAGGCCGTTCCCCGAGATTCAACAAGTCAAATTAGTTGGTGCTTATTACTTTAGAGTAGGAAAGTGTTTATTGTGTGTTTTCGTGAGACACTACCATCTCTAATGTGGATCTTATTTTTCTGCACATCTTCCTTCCATCCTCCCTTCCTTGCATGATTGTTACAAATAAGAAATGCTGCCTATAATAGGCAAGTGTGGTGGGGCTAGCAGAGGGCGGCTGTTAGGATGAAACATGGATGCTCAGTTCTATGTATTCACCACATAGTGGCCGATGCTGTGCTAAACCTTTGATGAATGATCCCTTTTTCTTTCTCCCAAGAGCCCCCTGAGGTAGGACTCTTATCCCTATGAGGTAAGAGCATTGAGGCCGAGAGAGATGCCCAAAGTTGTGTCAATGGTGGTGCCACATCTGCCCGATTTCAGAGCCCTTTCTCCTCCCTCTAGGAAGCCTCTCTCCACAGAGAACCGTTAGGCAGCATGAATTGATTGTTATCCACTGCTCACCACGACGCTGCACCTATTCTAAAATAATCTCTCCTTAGTTTTTCTAAGAACAACAGGAGTGACTTAATTGAAAGGAAGGGCATTTTGAGGTTAGAGAAGGTTGCCATTTTGTTCTTTGATTGTCAGCTCCTAAAACATACACACAATTAGTGAACTCACTAAAAGCATTGCTTCTGATTGTTTTTTCCTTGATCCCACTGAAATTGTGATTGTTTTACAATAACTGCCACTGTGACACAAATTACCTTTAGCAAACATCACACATGCTTAATACTTTCACCAAGTGGAGGGGCTGCCTGTAGAACACCCCAGCCAGGGGGAGGTTGCCAGTCACAGCATGGGCTTCAAAAGTGAAGCAAGCACTACCTTTGAGCATCAAGTACAGACTTAGCCAGGTGAGCTTCTCTTGAAATCAAACTTATGGATTGACATGCAACTTACAAATATTAGCTGGACAGGCTTTTTAAAGTTTTTTTGTTTGTTTGTTTCATTTTTGTGAGGGTTGTTTTTGGTTTTGTTTTGTTTTATTTTGTTTATTTGTGTTTTGCCAAAGAGGTCTTTGCTTTGTAAATGATTTTGCTTAATGTTCTTCAAATTGCAGCCCTGCAAAACAGTGTGAAAACTCTAGACTGAGATGTAGCAACACTAGTTGCCAAAGCTAACCTTGTGCAAGTCATTTAACTTATTTGGACCTCATTTCTGAAGGAAAAAGGGGAGGAGGGGGAGAAGAGGAAGACAAGTGAAGAAGAGAGAGGAGTAAAGGAAGATGGAGACAAGGATATGAGTGGGGGAGGAAGACGAAAAAGAAAGAGAAGGACAAGGAAGAGGAGAGAAAGAAGTGGAAGGTAAAAGGAAAAAAACACCAAGGGATTGACTATACACCTCAGGCCATCCTGGATCCAGAGGTCTGTGATTCTCTAATAGCATACAAGATTTATTTCCTGTATCTGATTGACACACACAGTTTTAGGTGCCACATCTGTCATTGAACACAGGGTCATGCAAATGAGCCACATGGTAATACGGCCATCAACCTCAAAACTTGCTCCGATGTGGACCACAGCAGATCTATAATATCTGACCTAGAATTGTGGTAGCTGGAAACAGTTGCATAGTATGTAAAACCAATGTAAAAACCTCCCATTGCAAGGGCATCAGGCTTGGCCATGCGCTTGGCTGTGGCCAGTGGGACATAGATGCAAGTGATGTCCACCACTTCTTTCAGAACCTCCTGTGCCTTGGCACCTGCTCCTTTCCTGTTGTCCAGGAATGACTGTCCCTTCATTCTGGTCCCAGGGCAAAGACGTAAGTAAGAGAGCAGCAGCCAGAACAAGGTCTGAACCGACCCAGAAGGGACGGACTTCAGGAGTGAGAAACCTTATTGTTGTAAGCCACTCGGAGTGGGGCTTGTTTGTTTCTACAGACTTATTGTGTTATTCCAGGAACTACTAGTCACAGGGAACCTCAGGGCTGGGGGCAAGTGTGGAGAAATCACATGCTGTATGAAGTGGCAGGATCCAACACTCCTCCAAACTCACTTCAACTGATGCCCAGCTTAGAGCTTCTGACTCCCACTGAGCTAGTTCCTGCCTGCATATTCTTGCTCTAGGTGTCTCTCTCTCTCTCTCTCTCTTTCTCTTTCTCTCTCTCTTTTTCTAAATAAGCTTGCCCAGCCTCCGCTTAGTTTCTGATCCTGCCAGCAGGGAGAAGCCAAACCGCGCTTTCTCCCAGTGGCTCTGTTCTCAGTCCTAGACCTCTAAAGAATATAGGGGAGAACTTTCAGGTTGAAACGTGAACTGCTCTGTGGCAGAGGACTTGCCTGAGCATTGTGCTGAGAGACTCAACTAAATTCCAGGCTGGCTTCCATGTACACTAAACCTAGACCGGGTCTTAAAGGTTTCGATTTCAACCTAGGTTTCTGGCCATGCCAAGTCTTTAACTCAGGAAAACGCAAAGCAGCCAAACCACAAGATGTATGTTGTCCCAAAGCACATTGCCACACCATTTCCAGTATTTTTTCCACTTACCCTCCTTCTATAATCTTCTATTTACCCATAGCCTCAAATCCCTTTTTGGCTTCCCCCCTGGCTTTTTTTTTTTTTCTTGAGACAGAGTCTCACTCTGTCGCCCATGCTGGAGTGCAGTAGCGTGATCTCGGCTCACTGCAACCTCCGCCTCTGGGGTTCAGGTGATTCTCCTGCCTCAGCTTCCTGAGTAGCTGGGATTACAGGCACCTGCCACCACGCCCAGTGAATTTTTGTATTTTTAGTAGAGATGGGGTTTCACCATTTTGGCCAGGCTGGTCTCGAACTCCCGACCTCAGGTGATCCACCCACCTCAGCCTCCAAAGTGCTGGGATTACAGGCGTGAGCCACCATATCCGGCTGATTCCCCCTATTTTACTTTCCATAGCTCCTTTTTGTTCTCCATTTACAAAGCTCAGCCACCTTTGTCTTAGTTGGAGTTGAGCTCAGTTTATAGTAGTCTGTCTCTCCTACTGCAGTCATTTAAATAAAACCTGTCTTTCCACCTTTAACAGGTGTCAGTGTGTTTCTCTTTGACATCAAAGACCCCTGATGGGTACTGCCATCGAGTATCTTCCATTTCTAGGAACTCACACTGGAAGTTTCCATTTCTTCTCCGAAAGTATCTTGTTTCCATCAATATACACCCGGCATGTGAACTCCTTCATAAACCGGTCCCTCTGCTGGCCTTCCTGACTCATTCCAACTGCCTGCCTTTGCATCTGGCATGTTCTCTGCCTATGGGACCCCTGTAGATGTTGGGCATCTAACCTAGCCTTGGAATTAAGGGTGTTAACCTGGGGAAGGAAACAACCAAGCTGATCATTAACACCTGACAAGGAACTAACTGTGGAGTAGGTCAATGCAAGGAGATGCACGTATCCCAGGCAGAAGCAACAGCTGGAAGAAGGTCAAGAGGCAAGAAAACAATGCATGCAAGCAGGAAAATGTTAAGACATTTTAAGAGAGGCCAGGGAGGAAATGAGACTGCAGGGTTGAGCTAGGCCAGAGCCACAGGAGGTCTTTAAGCAGGGAAAAGTCAAAGGAGAGGTTTGGAAAGATCAAAGGGCAGTGGAGAGGGAAATATTCATCTTATTTACTTCTCACCACCCAGCACTTAGCAGAGTTCTTTTCCAGTTATTCCTTAGCTTATTAGCAAATGTCTGAACACTAACATTTAACCAGGGGCTTAGTCCGTGCCTCATACGTTGCTAAGTGCTCCATGAACACCTCATTTTATGTTCAAAATGAGCCTAAGGGAGAGGCATTGTCCTTATCTTCATTCCACAGAGGAAAAGCTAATGCATAACTTGGTCCCCTAATCTATACGAGGTTGAAGAGTAAGAAAGTAGTAAAGCTGGGGTCAGACTAGCTGAGGTCGTGTTTAAAGCATGCACAGTCCCAAACACTGTTAGGAGTCTCCACGCTCCCTGATAAAAGTCACCTGGGGGCTTTGTTAAATTTACAGATTACCAGGAGGTCTCAGCTGAGTTCCCAGCAGTCTGCCACTTTGTACTGGTCTGTTAGTTATTGCAAGAGAATAACAAGAATTGCAAGAATCCAGGTGATTCTTGTTTACAGGGAAGTTTGGAAAACATCGGGTAATAATATTTGTTGAAGTGAAACACCTGGATGAGAAATGACAGCGCAGAAAAGGATTGAGGAGATGTGTGAGTCCTGGCAGAGGGCAAGAGGAGAGCAGAGGGGAATTCGGCCCTCTCTGAGTGTTGATGCAACCTCCCAGGCCCCTCCAGGATCTAAGGCAGACAAGAGCCATCACGCCCAAGTCATCACCGCAAACATCCAGAACCTCAGAAAGATGCAGTAAGACCTGGGTACCTCTCAGCAGCAAGGAGCCTTCTGAGATCCTTCCCTGGTGTCAGACCCCGTGTAAGCTGAGCCAGTTCTGCTGAGGATGCACTCCTAAGTTCTTCCTGGCACAATCAAGCTCACCACCCACACCTATTAGGGGTGTTTCTCACATCTGGCCCGACCTTCTCCTTAAGGCAGCCCCATACTTCCCCCAGTGTATCATCCCTGGACATCAAAAAGGACCCTGAGGTTGCTGGGAATTGGCTGACTTCCAACCCAACCTCCAGCCCCCAACTCACCTGTGCTAGCAGCCCATCCTGCTTATTATTTCCAATAGTAACTACCACCTACATAGCAATCATCTGCATCTCCTCACTGAACACAGAGCTCTCTGATGGCAGGAGCTGGATCTTCTAGCTTTCTCTTCCCAGCCACTGGTACATTTCATACGAAGCTTTCAATTGGCACGTGCGGCATGAATTCATGCAATGAATGAACACAACCTATCCAGGTAGATAAAATTAAGTGTATCAAAGACCTACAGCAGGAGTTGGCAAACTTGTACTGTGAGCAGCCAAATAGCAAATATTTTAGGCTTTGCCAGCCATATGGTCTCTGTCACAACCATTCAATTCTTCTGTTGTAATATGAAAGCAGCCGTAAAGGATACACAGATGAATGAGTGTGTCAGGGTTGCAACAATATTTACAAAACAGGCTGTGGGCTGGATCTGGTCCAGGGGCCATAGTTTGCCAACCCACTGGCCTAACAATTGTCTTGTTAATTTGAACAAATTACCAACTTGTATGTTTTTTTGCAGTGTCCATCGGTTATTTTACTGGCTTTATCAGACCTATAAGAATTACTGGATAGAGGATTAAGTTAATTATCTCTAAAACAGGGACAAGGCCCATCCACTTCTACCTCTTAATTCAGCTTATGACACTCTTGCCTAAAAGAAAGTGGTATCGCTCTGTGCTTAACCAACATTGAGACTTCCGCCTTTCCCGCGGACTCGGCCTTGGTTCACCGTTGCAGCTCTTAGCTTTCCTCTCGACTCAGAAAAAAACCTTAGCCCAAGGCCTCAGCTCCAAGAACCAAATCCCCTTTTCAATTCTATCCCAGGCCCAGCCTACTCTCCATCACCATCAAAGGGGGGAGCTCAGGTGAATGTTGTCAAGAGGGGCAGACAGCAAATCTAAAGCACGGGTAGGGTGCCTGACGCTGAAGGCACTCTGTTAATTTTCCCTTCTCTCCTTCTTTCTCCCACTGTCAGTGGGAGGAACATGTCACCTGCCGAGATGATGGGCTGACTGTAGAGCAGCAGTGGCTGTTAGGCAAGGGCTCTTGGCATCCCTGGGAGAGTGACAAGAAATGTAACAAGCTCCAGATCGCACCTCCTTGTCCAACTGTTCCCACCAGATTGGCTTCTCACTTTGAAAGATTCCCCAGGCAGGCGGCTCAGGACAAAGAGACACCTTTGCGTTTTACTGCAATCAGCTTCGGTCCTTGTCCTGCATTCTCATCTAACACTTGACACTTCACACATTTTTCCTGGAGCCCTTTGACCTCTTCCAGTGTTTCCCAGATCCAGACCAGTGCAGATCTGTGATGTTTCCACCAGTCCAAGGCGAAATGAAGGAAATAAAAGGCCTGAGAGCCCTTTCCTGTTGCCTTCTCCATTTAGTATATTCAATTCTAATTTTTGTCCTTCCAAGGACTTATCAGAACCTTTAATTATATATTTATATTAATAGCTGTCTCCCTAGCAGTCTGTATTCTTCATGAAGAAAAGACCATGTTTGTTTTCATTTCTGAATGTTGAGTGTGAAGTGTGATTTTCACAGTATATCCCAGCTGGCATGGCATGGCACGTCCTGATGATGGGGCATCACCATCATGGTCAGCACTCTGTACTGGTGGGTTCCAGCTGACTGTCAGCCCTGCCCAAAGCCAGCTATTGTGCTTGCTGTATACTAAGTGTAAAGTATTTATGTATACTAAATATCAGCATCTTGGAGATGAATAAATGAATGTAGAAAGTTTTTCATAAAGCTAAGTTTAGTCAATTTAAATAACTTTAAGACAATGTCCTTTCCACTTTCTGATGTTAAACTACTTTTCCTTTTAAAAATCGTGGTGGTAATAGTAAGTTACTCTTTTAATATCCTATTTAGTAGAATAAAATTATCGGCAAACCATGTTGGTCCTAAAATCATTTTCATTCATTAGAAGTTCATCAAATCAAGGATTCGGGGAGCTTCTGCCTGACAATAGCTTTCATTATCATTACTATAAAGCTACAATTCACATACCATATATTCAAAGAGTTACACAGTCATCACCATTTTTTAAATCTGGAACATTTACATCACCCCAGAAGAAACCTGGTACTATTAGCGGTCAGTCCTGATTTCTACCCCAACCCCTTCCCCTGACAACCACTAGTCTGTTTTCTCTCTCTTTAGATTTGTTTATTCTGGATATTTTATATAAATTGAATTATGTACTACGTGACCTTTGTGTCTGGATTCCTTCAATTAGCCATATAAGTTTAAGGATCATTCATGTTATATCATGTACCAGTACTTTATTCCTTTTTACGGCTGGAAACTATTCCTTTTGTATGGATATATCACATTTGTTTATCAATTGGGTTGTTTCAACCTTTTGGCTGTTATGAATAATATTCTTGTGAACATTTATGCACAAGTTTTTATTAGAAGACCTGTTCTAAATTCTTTTGAGTATATACCTAGAAATAGAATTGTTAGGTTATATGGTAACTGTATATTTAACAATTTGAAGAACTACCAAACTGTTTTCCAAAGTGGGTGCCCCATTTTACATTCCCACTAGCAATTAGGGAGTTCCAATTTCCCTACATTTTCACTAGTACTTGTTATTATCTGCCTATTTAGCCATCCCAGTGGGTGTGGTGTGTTATCGCTGTGGTTTTGATTTACATTTCCCTAGTGGCTGCTGTTGTTAAGCATCTTTTCACATGCTTGTTGACCATCTGTATATTTTCTTTGAAAAAAAAAGTCTACTTAAATCATTTGCCCATTTTTAAACTGGGCTATTTGTCTTTCAGTTGTTGAGTTGTAAGAGTACTTTATGTATTCTGGATATTAGTCCCTTACCAAATATGTGATTTGCAAATATCTTATTCCTTCCTATGGGTTATTTTTTAACCTTCTTGACAGTGTCCTTTGCACAAAAGTTTTTATGAAATCTAATTTACTGATTTTTTTCTTTTTTCACTGTGCTTTTGGTACCATATCTAAAAACCATTGCCTAATCTAAGATCACAAAGATTTGCACCTATGTCTTCATCTAAAAGCTTTATAGTTTTAGTCTTATATTTTGATCTGTGATTCATATTCAGTCTATAATCCATTTTGAGTTAATTTTTATAAACGATGTGAGGTAGGAATTAAAATTTATTATTTTGTATATAGATATTTAGTTATCCCTGCATCATTCGTTTTTTGAAAAGACTATCATTTCCCCTATTGAATTATTTTGGCATTCTTGTCAAAAATTAACTGACCAGAGATATGTAGGTTTATTGACATACTCTCAATTCTATTCCATTGATCTGTGTCTATTCTCATGCTGGGAAGGACCACGCAGTAGTAACTACTATAGATTCATGGTAAGTTTTAAAGTCAGAAAGTCTAAGTCCTTCAACTTTGTTTCTTTTCAAGATTGTTTTGGCTATTCTGGGAACATTGCATATCTTTGTGAATTTTAGGGTCAGCTCATCAATTTCTGAGATGATTTAGGCCATGATCTGTAGCAGTGTGTGAGGTAGCCTGACCAGAAGCCTGAGCTTGTCCCAATGCCAGCTCATCTCTGGGAAAACTACAGGCAGGCTGGGGAAGCCTTAGTGAATGGAACCCCAGATGGATAACATGGGGCTTCTAATCTTGAATTCCACTTTTTACAGAGCTTCTGATCCTTACATTTCCAGGGTTTCTACCTTTCCTGTGTCTTTGACCAAGGGAAAAATACCAGTGATTGTTAAAAAACCTTGCTACCATGGATGCCCAGAGCACACCGTGGTTGCCTATCATGGCCCTCATTGTGCTATTATCACTGATTAGTCTTTTTCTCTTTTGGGAAACATGGCATTGATAGAAACAAAGCCCTTTGTGGTGGTCATGACTGTTCTTCCCAAACTATGTTCTTCTCTGGGCTCTGGTAAATAGAAGTCACTCTGAACCTATGGTTGCATCCTCCCAAGGTCCCTGGATGCTTGTCTTCCTTCCAGGAGAATGCAAGACAGTTATGGCGAGGCTGGGGGGTAGGGTTGGGGGTATCATAAATTCACAGAACATCAGCATTCAAAGATATCCTAAAAACTAGCCAGCTTGGGATTATAAATTGGGACAACCTAGACAGCCATTAACAATCTCTAATAAAGCATATGCATAAGCAATTCCTAGACATCCACTTGTTAGTATACTTCCTGGAAAAATGCTCCAATATAGACATAGAAGACACACACACAGAAGTTTATGGCTACAGGTTTTGTGAGAATACACACGAGAAGCTCCCTAACTGTTCTTCTATAAGGAAATGTATCAGTGCCTTGTGGTCTTATAGTGCAATGGAATACTACACAGAAGATAAAACAAATGCACTGATAGCAAGTCAAGGCACAAGTATATTGAAGATGTACTGTTAAGAGAAAAATAGTAGGTTACAGAAAAACACAAAAGAGGCTGTGCTGCTCACTTAGTTAGCTCAGCCTGCCCTGACAAAATACCATAGACTGGGTGACTTACACGGTAGAGATTTACTTTTTTCACCATTCAGGAAGCTGGAAGTGTGAGTTCAGGGTGCCAGCATGGTCAGGTTCTGGTGAGGGCTGCCTTTCAGGCTTCCAGACAGCTGCCTTCTCACTGTGGGCTTACTTGGTCTTTCCTCAGTGTGTGTATACAGGAAGAGAGAGAGAGAGATATCAAAGTCTCTGGTGTCTATTCTTATCAAGGCACTGATCCCACTCATGAGGGTTCCACCCTCATGACTCAATCACCTCACAAAGGCCCCACCTCCTAATGCCATCACGTTGGGAATTTGGGCTTCAACATATGAATTTGGGGGGAACATGAAATCCATAACAATTGCCAATTCTGGCCCCCCACTAGGCAGAATGGAACCATGTGGGACTAAGGCACAGAGAAGGCCATTAGCTTTCCTATGGCCCCCAGCCAGCCTTTTCAGCCCAGCCCAGTGCCTTCTCTGCCATGCCATGTTGGTCTTCGCAGCCACATCCATTCCTGTCTGCCTCCATGATTACACTTACAAGAATCTGTGCTATTATCATTACTTTCTTCCATAGTGCCACCCTCTACTCTCCCCACCCCAATTCTACTTGCCTTGGATTCCACCAGGACTTCTTTTACTCTTCACCTTCTCTCCTATCCTCAGCAAGGAGACTTTCTTGGTCCTTGGATTGCCTTTGAGTCCTTGTGTCTTCTCCCAAGAGCTATTTGCCCACATGTATTTATTTAGTCCACCAATGTGTGTTGAATACCTACTACATGACAGATCCTCTGCCAGCTCTGGGCATTCATAAATAAGATGTGGTCTCAGCTCTAACAGTGTTTGAGGTTTAGTGGCAAATAGATGTAAAACCCTTCCTATATGCCAGACATTGCTATAAGTGCTTTCCAGAAACAAATTCAATTAATACATTATCAGTCCCATTTTATAGATAAAGCAACCAAGGCAAACAAGTTTAGGTAAACTCCTTGAGGTCACACAGCTACAAGTGGTACACCCAGGATTTGAACACATGGAAGGTAGTGCCAGGGTCTAGCCATGAAGAAAATAGGCATGTAAGCAAACAAAGACAGGTCAGTGTGATGAAGATTGTGAGACCCACAGCTCAGCGGGCTTTGGGAACCCAGAGAGGGAGAAAGTTCAGGGAAGACTGCCTAGAGGAAGGGACCTTTGAGCTGAGTCATGAGGATGGTTAGAACTTAGCCAGGTGAATTAGACATGTGTTTTCCAGACAAAAGAAAAACCACATGAAAATGTCACGGGATCTCTGGGGTGTTGCTCTTCCAGCTAGAAGCTTCTGTGGCCGGTGGTGCCTTTGCCCAAGTTTTGCTCAGGCCTGTTGGACTCGAGCCTGGCAGGCCCTGCTCAGCTTGTGCTACCACCCCAGATCCCACACATGCCAAGGACACAGAGCGGCAAGGGGTGCATGAGCAAGTGAGTGCAGGGTCCAGCTACTGTGCACAGCCAGGTATGCTGGCTGCTGTGGTGGGGCAGGCAGCTCCAGGCACCAGCACAGGCGCTGGCTCCATGCAAGCCTGCGGCTGGACTAGGTGTACCAAAAATGGCTTATACTTCAGGCTCCAGGGAATGTGGTGGCACCCAAAAGCTTGAAGACATCAGGAACTGCAGAGCTCCAAAGCAGATGTCACAGCTCTAGCTTGGGGAGACCCTAGGTCTGGGTTCCCAAAAGGGCCACAGTTCTCCTCTCCTTCTTGTTGCCTGTAACACGGTGAGCAGGGAGGCATGTTTCAGCCCTATTTGTGTTATAGCTCTTTCAGTCCTGCCATTTGGCAGGTCCTAAGTTCTTGTCCCACATCCAGGAATAATGAGGTACATGGACAATTGGAGGGTGAACAAGGTGCAGAGATGCTGTATTGAGTGATAGAACAGCTCTCAGGAGATCTGAAGTGGGTAGCTCTTTTCCACAGGCAGGTCATCCAGTGCAGCCTGCAGCCCTCAACAGAGAGGAGACCTGGAGTGGGTAGCTTCTATCACAGGCAGGTCATCTTGACTTCTCTGTAGCCCTCAGCAGACAGGAGACCTGGAGTGGGTAGCTTCTATCACAGGCAGGTCATCCTGACTTCTCTGCAGCCCTCAGCAGACAGGAGACCTGGAGTGGGTAGCTTCTATCACAGGCAGGTCATCCTGACTTCTCTGCAGCCCTCAACAGAGAGGAGACCTGGAATGGGTAGCTTCTATCACAGGCAGGTTGTCCTGACTTCTCTGCTGCCCTCAGCAGACAGGAGACCTGGAGTGGGTGGCTCCTATCTGCTGGCAGGTCATCCTGATGAGTGTACAGCTCTCAGCAGGGAGGAGACCCACCATGGGTAGCTCCTTTCTACAGGTTGTCCTGTCATCTGTCCAAGGCTGGCTGAGTCCAGGGCTTTTGTGGGCTTCAGAAGGTAGGAAGTGCATGTTGATTTGTCCATGAGCAGCCATGGGCAGGCCGGAAAATAGCACCATAAGTTCTCACTCCAGTCCGCGGAACTGACAACCCAGCCCCCAGGCTTCAGGCTTGAAGTGGGGCTTCACTGGGGACCCACTCCTTTCTGCCCAGAAGCCTGTCTGCCTCCTGCCACCATCAACCTGCTGCCCATGGAGCCCAGGCTCTTCGTACAGAGAGGCACCTGCAGGCCTGCACCGAACTGCCCTCAGCCCCCCTCAGCCTCCCTCCCATGCTCATCAGTGCCAAAGTCCAGAAGGGCTGAGACAGCAGGGGGCTGGCATGTCAGTGCTGCCCTGAGTGCACGCACACCCAACCGGGTCATGACAGTGCCTGGGCTTGGCCTCAACTTTGCTCCAAAATTAGAACAGGTGCCAGAGCGGAGAGATGCCAGGCGGTGAGAGCAGGCACTTACAAGCTTGCTGGGAGAGGTGGGGTTCCTGGGCCCCTGAGAGCACAGGGATGCCTGGGTCTGCAGCTGCAGCTGGGAGCATGCAGCTGCACCTGGTAGGGTGGGGCTCTTGACCCTTCAACTTGGAGGGGGTGTGGCTCTCACCTGTTCCAGGCTTCCACCAGCTCCATGGAGTGTGCAGCCCTGGCCATGCAGGAACTGGAGTTCCTGCTGCAACTGGAGTCCTCATGAAGGCCACTCCAGACAGGCTGCCACTGCCATCACAGAGAACCAGAGTACCAAGGAGTAAGCATGTCGGCATCCTGTGAGATGTTTGGTGAGGCAAGACCAGAAGGATTGAGAGAAGAAACTAGTGGAGGGCAGACAGAAACCCAACATGCAGTTGGTCCATTTCATATCCTTGCCCTTTCTTTTTAAGGCAACATAATGTAGCTTAATGGCTAAGTGCCCAGGTTTTGAATCCAGAGATTGCTTGGGTTCAGATCTCAGCTCTAAAGCTTCTTAGCTGTATGAATTTGGAGCTCATCATATCTCATTTCCTCATCTGTAAAATGAGAATAATGTTGTGCCTGCCTCACAGGATTGAGCTAAGAATTGAATAAGTTTATACATATAAGTTAATGCACTGTCTTACAGCAGTGTTTTGGACCTGGCACGTGTTCTTTATCATCATCCTCATCATCATTATTTGTTCATTTATTTGTGGAGCACACTTATTGTGTTACAGGATCATGCAATTGGAGGATGGAGCTATGGGGGTAAGTCTTTAAGCTCATGCTTTCAGCTATTCTTGCCAGAAAGTGAACTCAAGGCTAGTGAGGGGGGATATGCTTCCAGCTTGTCACTTGGAGTAATGCGAAATGTCCCTACATGTCCCTTCCTGATGACAGCAGGCAAGGCCACTGCTGAAAGACAAGGACTTCTATTAACAAGAAGCACAAAGGAACTCAGCATATTAACATTTGACTTTGCAGAAGGAAAGGCAAGGGCATTGAGTGGGTCTCGGAGGCAGATACGACCTCAGAGGACCCTAGTGGGATCACAGCCAGTAGAGAGATGCTCTCCAGGGGCCTCTGGCAGAGGGCGACCCTGAAGCCCACAGAAAAGACCCCAATGGTAATGATCACAACATTATTATTATTACTGTTTTTGACAATTTGGTCCTAACTTACATACTTAGGATGTTTTACATTCAATTAGCACTTACATCTATTAGTTTATTTGAACATCACCATACCCATGCAAGTGAGCGGAAGCTGGTCTTATTTTTCCTATTTTATTGATTTGTAAACAGAGGGCCAGTTAAGTGAGGTGCTTAGTGGCAAACCTGGAATCCTAATCAAAACTCTCCACCTCTCAGGTCAAAGGCTGTTTTACTATAAATATATCCCTCCTCCTCACTGATTGTTCCTGAAGAACCAGGCTAGTTTGGAGCCAACTTAAAGAGGAGAATTCACCATCCATGCCATTGACATGAGCTGGCAGTGGCGTGGCTGCTGCAGCCTGAGCACTCTCTCCTTGAGATGCTGTATGGAACAAGAAGTCCTACACACCACCCACAGGAGGCTGCGTTAGGTCAAGGGTTCCCAGACTTTGGAATCTGATGGATCAGTACAGTTTCAAAGAATATTCGTAAGGTTCCCAGTTTTGTGTTTTGTAAAGTGAGAACACACACACACAAAAACAAATACTAAGAAAAACTCCACCATATCATATCCCAAAGAAAGAACATGTCAGCATTTCCTCCAAACCCCCCATAAAGGAGAAATAATTCAATATGAGATAAAGGATATTCCCTGCAAGATAGCAAAGTGAGGACCTTACCCGTTCAGGCCTGCTGTGTATGTTTGTACAGGTTGTGTACTGCACAACTCCAGTGTTGGGGGTGCCATTCACTAGAATTGTCCCTATTTTGCCCTTTTTTTCTCATTTTCCCATAGACCAGCAGCAACTCTTTTTTTTTTTTTTTTTTTTTTTTTTTTTTTTGAGAGATGGAGTCTCGCTCTGTCACCCAGGCAGGAGTGCAGTGGTGTGATCTCGGCTCACTGCAACCTCCGCCTCCTAGGTTCAAACAATTCTCCTACCTCAGCCTCCTGAGTAGTTGGGACTACAGGTGCATGCCACTATGCCTGGCTAATTTCTTTTGTATCTTAGTAGAGACGGGGTTTCACCGTGTTGCCCAGGCTGGTCTCGAAGTCCTGAGCTCAGGCAATCCGTCCAACTTGGCCTCCCAAAGTGCTGGGATTACAAGTGTGAGCCACCAAGCCTGGCCTGGAAATTCTTTTCAAGAGGTAAACTGTCAGGTTGGAATACCTTCTACCATGTCAATTCTATAATCTGCTGTACTCCAAGGGAATATAGAAATCATCTGGTCCAGAAACTTCAAGTTGTGCTTCAAGAATCACAAGGGAATCCACCAGGTCTTTTCAAGGGCCACTTACACTAAGCAGAGCACTAGTCCTTTTTGTCCAATAGCCTTGCATGCAAGCATTTGTTGAATACAGTATTTTGCAATAACACATTATTATTAACTAAAGTCCACATTTCACTCAATTTCCTTAGTTTTTACTTAATGACTTTTTATCTTCCAGCATCCCCCCAACATCCTACCCCAGCCACATTTTTGTTGTCATGTCTCTTTATGCTCCTCTTGGCAGGACAGCTTCTTAGACTTTCCCTGTTTATAATGACCATGACAGTTTTGAAGAGTACTGGTCAGGCATTTTGTTCTTCAACTGGGATTTGTCTGATATTTTCCTCATGATTAGGCTGGCATTATGGGTTTTGAGGAAGAAGACTACAGAGGTAAACTGCCATTTTCACCATATGTCAGGGGTGTATACTATCAACATGACATCACTGTTAATGTTGACCTTGATCACCTTGCTAAGGTAGTATTTGCCAGCTTTTTCCACTCTGGTCACTCTTTTTCCACACTTTCTTATTATACTGTTTGAAAGAAAGTCACTATGTATAGTCTACACTTCAGAAGTGGGGTGTTATGCTCCACTTCCTTGAGGGCGGAATATCAATATAAATTACTTAGAATTCTCCTGCACTGAAGGTTTTTCTATTCTCCCCCATTTATTTATGTATTGATTTAATCATTTATTTTTATCAGTATGGCCTCATGAATATTTACTTTATACTTTGGGTTATAATCCAGTAGTTTCTTCCTCCCTCCCTTCCTCCCCTCCTTCCTTTGCTTAAATTCTTCCAGCTTTGGTCACTGGGAGCTCTTTCAGTGGGTTCCTGTGTCCCTTTGATAGATCCTCATCATTATGAACTCTTTTTTAACACTTTCTTGCTTTTTGTCATTACAAAGTTTACTTTGTATATTCACTGCCCAGTTGTGAATCAGCTGTTTCTCCAAGGAGCTCTGATTCCTTTTAGTGGAGAATGGTATTAGCAACCAAGATCTGGGCACTAGGTATGCTGTTGCTACCAGAGTGTTATTGCTTTTAGATCCTCTCAACTGACAACAGAAGGAATATATGTGTATATACATGTATATACATATATGTGTATATACATGTATATACATATATATGTATATGTGTATGTATACTGACCAATCTATATACACATATCCATAAATATTTCTAATATAACCGCCCGTATCTATATAAACTAAACATGAGTTCATATGGATGTCTCCAACTCTAATTCATCACTGCATCATTCTAGCCTTCTGCTCTAGTAATCTGTAACCCCCACATCAACGGTGAAAAACTTGACTCCCTTTGCTCACCAGTCATTTACTTAATTGTTACATTCCAGTATTCATGATGGTGGTATCAGAATTGTTGACCTGTAACCTCATAGGAAGCAACTTTATCAACTAGAATACAATGTTTATGTGTAGTTTTTTTGCCTTTGGTCTTAACAGATTCCACTCATTTTTAAAGCATATTAGGTCACTAACTGTTTTCCCTGTCTCCTTCAGTGAGGTTGTCTCATATATTTGTGATACAGTTAGACTGTTTTGTCACGTTCTTCATTCCATCCTGTCATCTACTGACCTCCTGTTACTTGTATATATTAACGTTCACTTTTTGTGCGTTAAGTTCTATGCGTTTTGACGAATGCATAGTGTCATGTATTCATCATTAACATATCATACAGAATAGTTCCACCAACCTAAAAAAAATTCTCTGCTTTACCTATGCAACTCTCCCTTTTCCCTACCTTCCAAAACCTCAGTCAATCACTGATTGTTTAGCCTTCTCTGTAGATTTTCCTTTCCCAGAATGTCATGTAATTGGAATCATAGAATATATAGCCTTTCGGGCTGGCTTCACTCACAATATACATTTAAGCTTCCTCCATGTCTTTTGTGCCTTGATGGTCTGTTTCTTTTTATTACTAAATAATATGCCATTGTATGGCTGTGTCACAGTTTGCTTATTCATCAACAAATATCATTCTATTGAGGAACAAGTTGCCTGTTTCTAGCTTTTGTCAATCATTAATGAAGCTTCTACAAACTTTCACATGCAGGTTTTTTAATGTGGACATATGTTTCCAGATCAATCGGGTTATTTACCTAGGAGCACAATTGCTAGAACAAATGGTAAGACTGATCTTCACTTTGTAAGAAACTGCCACAGTGGCTGTATCATTTTATATTCTCACTGGCAATGAATGAGCCTTCTTGGTGCTACACACCTTTGCCAGCAATTGGTATTGCCAGCGTTTCTGGATTTTAAATAGATGTGTAGAGCTCTCCATTGTTTGAATGTGTAATTCTCCAATGGTCAAAGATGTTAAGCATCTTTTCATATGCTTCATTGCCATTTGTGTATCTTTTTTGATGAGGTGTATGTTTAGATCTTTTGCTTACTTTTTATTGTGGCAAAATATGTAACAAAATTATAATTTTAATCATTTAAATGTACAGTTCACTAGCATTAAGTACATTCATAAAATTGTGCAACCATCACTAACATCCATCTCTAGTAATTTTTTAATCTTCTAAAACTAAAACTGTATACTCATTTCACAATAACTCCCCATGCTCTCCTCACCATAGCATCTAGTAACCACGATTCTTCTTTCTCTATGAATTTGACGACTCTATGAATTTCATGTAAGTGGAATAATAAAATAATCTGTCACTTTGTGTCTGGCTTATTTCACTTAGCATATTTTCTTCAAAGTTCATGTTGTAGCACATGTCAGAATTTTCTTCCTTTTAAAGGCTTAATATTTAGTTATATGCATAGAGCACATTTTGCTTATTCACTAATTGTTCATGAACACTTGGGCTGCTTCTACATATTGACTGTTGCAAATAATGCTACTATGAACCTGGGCATACGAATACTTCTTTGAGTGCCTGCTTTTAAATATTTTGAGTATATATCTAGAAGTGGAATTGCTGGATGATATGGTAATTCTAAATTTAGTATTTTCGAGGAAGCATTATCCTGAATTCCATAGTGGCTGTACCATTTTATATTCTCACCAATAGTATACAAGGTTTTTAATTTCTTCACATCCTTGCCAACACTTGTTATTTTCTGGTTTTATGGTTAGTAACCATCCTAATAGATGTGAGATAGTATCTCACTGTGGTTTTAATTTGAGTTTTTCTAATGATTAGTGATGCTGAGCATTTTTTCTTGTGCTTGTTAGCCAATTGTATACTTTCTTTGAAGAAATGTCTGTTTAAGTTCCTTACCTATGTTTAGCTGGGTTGGTTGGTTGTTGTTGAATTGATTGCATATTTTTTAAAAGTGAGTTGTTTTTATAATGGTGGCTTATAGGGTTCTTTGTATGTTTTGGATATAAGTCATTTATTAGATAGTGTTTTGTAAGTATTTTCTCCCATTCTATGACTTGGCTTTGGAATCTCTTAACAATAACTAACACAGAGCAGAATTATTTAATTTTAATAAAGTCCACTTATCAGTTTATGTTCATGCACGTTTCTTTTTGTATTGTATCTAAGAACTCATCAGCAAACCCAAAGAAATATAAATTTTCTCCAATGTTTTCTTCTAGAAATTTTAGTTTTGCATTTATACTTCATTTTATTCTCCATTTTGAGTTTATTTTAGCGAAAGGTGTAACATATGTCTAGGTTTATTTTTTATTTACTTGATATGAATACTCAATTTTTCCAGCACCATTGTTTGAAAAGACTATCTTCTCTTCATTGAATTGCCTCTACTCCTTTGTTGAAGATCAGTTGATATATTTGTGTGGTGCATTTCTGGACTTTATTCCTCTCTGTTGACTGATGTATCTATTCTTTCACCATTACCATGTTGATTGATTACTGTCATGCTATAGTATGTCTTGAAATTGGATTTTATTAGTTCTCTAGCATTTTTTTCTTTTTTGTTATTTTGTTGACTATACTTGGTCATTGGCTTTCCATATATAGTTTAGAATCATTTTGTTGTTGTCTACAAAATACTTTGTTGGGATTTTGATTAGATTTGAATTTATAGAACAAGTTGGGAAGAACTGACAACTTAACAATATTGAATATTCCAATCTGGGAACACAAAATATCTCTCCATTTATATAGACATTTTTATTTCTTTCATAAATGTTTTGTCATTTTCCACACAGAGGTCTGGTACATATTTTGTTGGATTTATACCTAACTATTTTAGTTTTGGGATGCTACTACAAATCATATTAATTTTTAAATTTCAAAGTTCAATTGTTCACTATTGGTATATAAAAAAGCAGTGGACTTCTTGTGTTAATCGGTTTTCCAGCAACTTTGCTATAATCACTTACTGTTTCTTGGAAACTTTGGCCATCCTTTAGGATTTTTTTTACATACACAAACATGTTGTCTATGAATGAAAACAGTTTTATTTCTTCCCAATCTGCTTGTATTTTTTATTTCTTTTCTTTTTTTCTTTGTTTTTAATTTCTTTGTTTGTTTTTCTTTGTCTTATTGCACTAGCTAGGATTTTTTGATGTGATGTTGAGTAGAAGTGGTGAGAGAGGACATCTTTGCCTGGTTCCTGAGCTTAGGAGAAAACATCATTTCACTTCATTAAGTATGACATTAGTTGTAGGTGTTTTGTGTGTTTCTTATTAAGTTGAAGAAGTTTCCCTTTATTTCCCGTTTGCTGAGAGTATTATCATGAATGTGTATTGTCAAAAGCTTTTCCTGCATCAATTGATATGATCATATTTTTCTTCTTTTACCTATTGATATAGTGATTATTTTGACTACTTTCAAATGTAGAGCCAGCTTTGCATATCTGGAATAAACATCACTTGGTCATGGTGTATAATTCTGTTTATCCATTGTTGCATTTTATTTGCTAATATTTTGTTGAGAATTTTGGCATCTATGTTCATGAGAAATGTTAGTCTGTACTTCCCTTTTGTTGTACTTTCTTATTCTGGTTTTGGTATTAGGGCAATACCAACCTTATAGAATGAATTAGAAAGTTTCTTTCTGCTTCTATTTTCTAGAAAATATCGTGGATAATTGGTATCATTTTTTCCTTAAACATTTATAGAAGTCACTGGTGAAATCATCCAACCCTGGTGCTTTCTTTTTTGAAAGTGTATTAATTATTGACCCAAATTATCTAATAGATAAATATAGGCCTAGTCAGACTACCTATTTCTCTTTTGGTAGCTTATGTCTTTTCAAGAAATTGGTCTATTTCATCTAAATCATCAAAAAAAGATTCATAATATTTGTTATCCTTTAGCATCAGATTAGTAGTGATGACTTTTCTTTCTTTCTGATATTGGTGATTTGTGTCTTCTCTCTTTTTTAAAAAACTTGGTTAACCTGGAGAGAGGTTGATCAATTTTATTGATATTTTCAAATAACCAGCATTTTTTCTATTGTTTTCCTGCTTTCAATTTTATTGATTTTTGTTCTAATTTTTATTATTTATTTCCTTCTACTTTAAGCTTAAATTGCTCTTCTTTCTCTAGTTTCTTATGGTGGAGACTTAGATTTTTTTAATCTTAAATCTCTCTTATTTTCTAACATATGCATATAATGCTATAAATTTCTCTTGCAGCACTGCTTTTACTGCACCAATTTCTGATAAGTTGTATTTTCATTTTTATTTAGTTTAACATATTCCTTTAAAATTTTTCTTCAGATTAGGAGAGCTCTCAAGGTGAGGGCATTCTAGGTTATGGGCACAGCCTGGTAAGGAGAAGTGAGAGAACATGCCATGTTTATGACACACAAATTTATTTCATATGACAACAATAAAATATGGGAGTGGTGCCCAACAAGGAGAAAGACTTAAGAAGTGAGAAGACAGATCGTGAACACCCTCATATGTCATGATATAAAGTTCAGATTTTATCTCAGAAGTAATGGAGAACCAAACATTCTACTTATTAGTTTTCAATGTTGACACTACACTTCTATCAGAGCTCTATGTTGTTATGTATAAGTTTTATCACCCAGCATCTAATCAGTGTAGCTTACGAAGGACAATGGTCACAGTACCCTCGTGTCAGGGAAACGTGGAATGCTAGTCCCTCATATACTACAGAAACCTAAGCAAAGGAAACAGGATAATGTTCCTCCTCCCCTAGACTATACCAGGTTGTCCAGCTCTACACACTCAGTCTACTCCAGAATTTCCCCTTACATAATGTGCGTCAGCATTTTTTACATCTGTCTTCCCTCACTGAGAGTTTGGATGAGAGTGCAGTGGGTCCTGACTTTTCTTCTTTAGCATTTCCAATGACGAAGCAAAATTCTAATTGCCTGTATTAAATCCCTTCCTGCTCAGAATTCCTGGAGGGATTTATCTTTTCCTGAAACACATCTGGTTTCAGCATTTGATATAGCATTTGGCTCCAAGAAACAGGACATCTGATGTGGGTTAGATTTGAAGGTGGTAATGGCCCCATCTCCAGTGGAAAATCAAATGTTGGGAGTGCTTGGCTAATATTGGCTGGTTGACAAAGCATTACAAAAACAAATTGTGCTCAGGGGACCATTAGCTGGTTTATAAGCAAAAATAAAAGGGATAGAATCCAGAAATATGGGACCTTGAAGGATCAGAAAACCTGATTGATTCTAAACAGGAATCAAATGGCAGAAAATACGATTGAGAAAATCTTTGATCTACATAGGCAAAAAAGCAAACAAACCAAACTTTGCAAGAAAAATCAGATTAAGAATGTGGCCTGTTCACATAACTCTGATAGTCTCAGTGAACTATGAAGTTGAGAGAGAAAGGCATGGGGAGGAGCAAGCAAAGAAATAAGGTAGGCTTGAAAAATACATCCAGGAAAGATCTTTGGATGTGATGATTGGCACTTGGAACTGATCGGAAGCAAAAAGTTTAGAAGTTGACTAAGATTTTGGGAGGATTGTATTATCAAAGAAAACACAAGTCTAGACAAAAAAACATCCTTAACAATGTGATAATTTAACAACCATTAAAAGAAACCATTGAACCTCCAACCTTCTATAAGCAAAGAGGAAGCTCCAAAAATTATACAACCCCCAAGAAGAGCTTCTTCTCAACAGCTACCTCAAATGTGGTCCTGGAAGATAGGAAGCAAGGAAAAAGCTCCCAGAGAGTTAAGTCAGGGCCATTGAGGAAAACAAACACGGTAGTTCTACTGAAGGAGCAGAATAAAAGTCTAGGGAATTCACCCTCTGCTAGGGCAAGAAAGCTTCACAATGTCTGCACTGCACCACAGGATTTCCACTTTGGTATGTTCCAGCAACTGTTGTATGCCTTCTTTTCTCTCCTTTTATGAATGGGAGACTTCACTGTGTAATTTCTATCTCTGTGGCACCATTGTACATGAGGAGAAAGAAATAATTAGTAATTTTAGTTTGTAAGTCCCCAGATCTTGGAGATCTTCTGTGTGGTCTTCCATGCCACCTGTCTCTTTCCTACCTGCAGGCTGGAAGTTAACACCCGGGATGACCTTGAGAATCTCGCACTGGGTGTGGCAGTGCCTATTAACCTGGGTCCCTGAATGACCATGTGGAACAAAGCCTTCTGCTGATCCACATTATATGGTGATATGAGAGAGGAATAAATATTTATTGTTTTAGGATATAAAAATTATGAAGTTGTTTCTTACAGCAACTAGGGTTAATTATCCTGACTAATAAATACATTGAGCAACTATCTAAAGCCATGCAACAACTCAGAAAAAAATAAGCCCTGAGCCCAGGTCTCTTGATCCTAGTCCACTAAGTTTTCCACTCTTGGACTATGTCTTGTGCTGAATCTAAAATGACAGGGAACTCATTCCCTCTAGGCCCATCTTTATTCACTAGAATAATGGCATGGTCCTGTTGTTTTTCAGCTGACCAATCTTGTCTAGGTTAGTGAGCATGATGGAGGCATCGTCTGCTGACCCAATTTCTTTCCCTCTCCTGTGTTGAAAGATTTTATGAAGGACTGTAACTACACAATCATCCTCCTCCTTTATGAGCTTAGACAACATTTCCCCCTTTTTTATTACATTTACTGTCCTTGCTTGCCAAGGCACTTTTATGACTGTGGGAGTGATTGCCTCACTCTTGAGAAATTCAGGACTATCCCTCAGTGCTTCATATACCTTGTCACAATATTTTTAACATCAATTCTTCTTGTGTTTCTCTGTGAGAACCTCTCAACAGCATCTCCCCTGATGACACTGTGAGGGGCTGGAGGGCTCTGGCAGCCAGCATTGCCATTCTTGCAGCAGCAGCAGCAATAGCTATTTCCCAGGGCTACATCCATACCCAGCCTCTCTGCTGTCTTAAACTTGCCACCCATGGTCTCCTCCTGAATGTAAAGGCTTGAGGTTGGGGTTTGGGGCTTTCTTTGCATGGGAAGGGAAAAGAAATGCATCATCCTGAAATAGAATATGAGGTTCAGAGGAGCAAGAGCAAATGCACATCCTTATATGGAAGTTACTAGCAGCCATTATATTAACAGCAAGCATTTGTTTACAAAGTACTTTCATATGTAATCGATTTCTACCTGGTACAACGTCTGGGGATGGGGACATTATAATTTGGTGCATGATCTTCAAGATTCAGACCTTACTGGTCACCCAGGGAAGACTCTGCCACCTCCACCATCATCCCCACTTTATTTAGATGCCTTTGTCTTGCCTATGTTCTCCCGTAATACCCAATGCTTATCTCTCTTACAATATGTATCTGTTTTGAGAACAAAGAAGCCATTCATCTCTAAATCTCAAACACCTTAACCAGTGTCCAACACATAGAGAGCAATCAATATTCATTAATCCAACATCGATTGAGCACCTACTATATTCCAGGTTCTGAACTAGCTACGGATGATACAGGGTGAATAACACACACAAAGCACATGGTCTCAGGGAGATTTAATTCATGGGGGAAGATATACAAGAAAGATGTTTAAAAAAGTAAACAAGAAGGAGCATGTCTAGGAGTGACAACTGTCGTGGAGACAATATGGCGGTAATGGTCAATGGTGAATGGGCAAGGAGGGGAAACTTGGTGGCTAAGGACCCTCTTTAAGGGAAGATGTGTGAACTGAAAACTGAAGGAAGGGAAAGAGGGAGCAGGAAAGATGTGAGTAAAGAAAAGTCCAGACAGAGGGAACAGCCAAAGTCCTTGCTGCATTAGAGGAATAGTATGGACAATGTTGCCAGGTTGGAATGAGCCTCAGTAGATGAAGCTAGACAAGCAACTGGGGACCAGGCCATGCCAGGAGCCATGAGCCATCATTCTGAGAACAAAAGGAAGCCATTGCAGGGTTCAAGCAGGGGAGCATCACGATTTGGCTCGTGTTTTTAGAATGATCCCTCTAGACTGCTAGGTGGGGAGTGGAGGGCAGTGTTAAGAGTGGCCACAGGAACACCAGAGAAGAGTCTGTGGCTCCCAGCAGGTGCTGAGGGTTTGGATGAAGGCATGGGGTGGGACTGAGATGTGTTTTCAAGGCAGAGCTTCCCAGAGCACAGTATCCTGCTGAGATGGAGATAATCCAACCCCAAACACTCGATGACATTTGTAAAGCATCTACCACACAGCAAATGCTTCATATTTGTTATTTCATCCTTGCATTTATGTAACATTTATGGATCATCCTAGAGGTCAGGCCCTAGGAGGTAGAAATTATTGTCTCCATTTCAACACTTGGGAAATTCCGTGTCAGGAAGAGATGTAGCCAAAGCCCCTGAACTGGAAACAGGATACAGGTCTAGCTCCAATGTGCATGCCATTTCAATTACACGAAACTGTATTCCCTCCTACGGTTCTCAGTGAGGTAGAAACTCCTGGGGACTTATCTCCTTCCTAAAATCACTGTAACTATGAAGAGTAATCCTACATGACATTCCCTGAACAATTACTATGTACTGGGCTGTGAGCCCGGAGAATGATGTACATCATCTCATTTAACTCTTGACAAGCCTGTGCCGAGAGGATGGAACTGAGGATCAGAGAGCTAATTAATTTGTCCAAGGTCACTCAGAAGTGACCTTGCAGAATAGTAACAATGCAGAATATTTGCTAGTAATAGGGAAAATTACTTAGTAGTAGAAACAGATTTTAAAACCCAGCTCTGTTGGGCTCTTTGCCATCATGATTTTCCGTCTCCAGTGATACACAATTAGCATTTGTATTGCTCCCTGCTCTGTGGTGCTTCTCAGAAATCACAGCAACTCTTGTAGGAGTTATTAAGGTTGGTGCAAAAGTCATTGCGCTTTTTGCCATGACTTTTAATAGGCTGTGGGCCAGCTCAGGCTCAGGTAACCAAGGGACCTAGAGACAAGGGGAGGCAGGGCTGACGCGGATGCCCGCCTAGGTTCCTGCTTGTCCCACTGTCTTGTTTTTCGGAAGTAAAGCAGAAACACAGCCCAGTGTTTACCCATGTGGGTCAACTTTCAATACGCACATCAAAGCACCCGAAAATATATCCCAGACAGATCTTTTCAGGCTTACATAGGAGAACCACCCCTGAAAATATTGAAAACATTGCCAATGAAAGTGTTGAGCCACTTTTGCAAGTGACCCAAGACGAAAACTTTTTTTCTTCTTTGCCTAGAACGGCGTCCCCTTCATCTGTCTTACATTGTAATCAGATACAACCTTGATAGAATGAAAGCAGAGGTCACACTGAACAAACTGCTACTTTACGTGCTCGGAAAAAGGCTTCTTTGTAACAGGGAAATTACAGCATTTCTATAGAGGGATTTTTCTTAAAAAGACAGGCTGCTTTGTTCAAATGGTGCTGATTTCAGCACTCTGAGGAGATGGCCCTCTCAGACTATCGACCTGCTGAAATTTGTGGGGTTCCTTTTGTTTGTAGAAACTTGCATATATTATAGGCAGTGTATTAAAATAGAAATTGTAAATCATTGTTAGGCAATGTTTTGACTGTCCAAAAAAAGTCAGATGAAATATAAACCGGTTCCCACTTTATAGTTTGCTTGGTGTCAGACATCATATGGGCATGTATAAAATAGAGATCAACAGATCTCTGTTGGTTCGGAGTTACACTATCTGTATGCAATCATGTTGATCCTCTTAAAAAGAGAGTCAATATTTTTAAGCAATGGTATTTTAGATCATGGTATTAGACGTATTAGACTTACATTTAAATGGAAAACAACAGGGTATATGCCCCAAAGAAAGGAAATCAGTATGTCAAAGAAATAGCTACACGCCTGTGTTTGTTGCTGCACTGTTTACAATAGCTAAGATTTGGAAGCAACAGAAGTATCCATTAACAGATAATTGGACGAAAGAAATGCGGTACACATGCACAGTGGAGAACTATCTAGTCACCAAAAAGAATGAGATCCAGCCCTTTGTAACAACATGTATGGAACTGGAGATCATTATGTTAAGTGTGATAAGCCAGGCACAGAAAGACAAGCATCACATGTTCTCACTTATTTGTGTGATCTAAAAATCAAAACTATTAGAGTTCATGAACATAGACAGTAGAAGGATGGTTTCCAGAGGTTGAGAAGGGTAGTGGGAGGCTGCAGGGGAGGTGGGGATGGTTAACGAGCACCAAAAAAAATAGAAGAAAATGAATAAGACGTACTATTTAATAGCACGACAGGGTGACTAAAGTCAATAATAACTTAATTTCACCTTTTAAAATAACTTAAAGAGTGTAATTGGATTGTTTGTAACTCAAAGGATAAATGCTTGAGGAGATGGACACCCCATTCTCCATGATGTACCTATGTCACACTGCATGCCTGTATCAAAACATGTCAGGTACCCCATAAATATATACACCTGCTATGTACCCAGGAAAATTATAAATTAAAAACAGAAATTAACAAATGGTAAATAAGAACATTTAAAACAATAACAATAACAACATAAGCAAACTCCTGGGTAATATAACGCTTCCTATTATGTACAGGAAGAAGGGAAATGTAACTTAGAACTGTGGTGCTTTGCAGTCAGCTGGAGCCAGGCCAAAATTTGTGAAATCATATTGCAAATCCAAGTGTGAAAATATGAGATGTGTTTGAGCGAAGAAACAAGGCTTTGTGTCAATCGAAATGCCACACATGTCATGTCTCAACATGTAACGCTATCAAAAATTAAGCAAAGTGTTTCATTTTCCCGGTGTCAATTTTAACACCTAAAAATATTTTTGGCATTGTAATTACTGTTTTCATTCCATTAGGCCTTCTGTGAGTAGGAATGTTTTGTCTACAATTCTAATAATCACTTATACTTTTCATGAGCAGATTTATTGCTTCATTAAACCTAATTGTTTATAGCTAATTATAAAAGTTTTACCAAACCTAGTAAACCTCACAATTTGTGCTTCAAAAGTGTTTGTTTCTCACCCCCTTAATATGTTATGAATGAAATCAGTATTGTCATTTTTCACAGATCGACTATATGTCATCGTGATTTTCTGTCTCCAGACAGAAAAGTCTCATTTTAGGTAAAATAAGAGTTCTAATCTTCTCTTGCAGGTATTAAAAAAGAGGGAATTCAAGTATAATATTCTTTAATTTGATCTGCAGTGCAGAATGTTTTGTAATGCAAGGTGAGGAGGAGCTGCACTCTTTAGTTTCATTAGTCCATTGTATTACTTGCTAAGAAACAGGGTAAAAGTTTCATTAATAGAAAAATTATGAATGTCTTCTGTGCACCAGACCATAGTAAAGAGGAAAGATTCAATCCTGGAGGTAGCAAGATGAGTTTGATCTCAGATATACTAGGAAAGACCTACCTACAGCCAAGAGAAAGATCACCCTTACTACATCCATATTGCAATGCAGCCTGGATTTGCATGACCAATAAACTTGCATCATGTTAAGCCATTGAGCTTTCTGGGTTTATGCATTACTGCAGCAGATCCTAGCCTGTTCTGAGAGATACTTACTTCTCCAGGTTGTCATGTGTATCAAATGAGATATGCATGTAGAATGTCTAGGGCACTGCCCAACATCTTGTATGTGCTCCTCAAATGATTCTCCCCCTCATCTAACCCATACCTAAGTTGGGTCATAAAAATCAATGAAGATAGAAAGGCTCAACCATGGCCCAAGTGGCATGTTACTTTTGCCTCGCCTCTCTGAATGTCATGACAGCCCAGAAAATGTTATAGAGCCTACGTGGCCATATGCAAATGACATGAGACTGCCAGGTTTACAGCAAATTATAATAGAGCTCTTGGGCTAACAAACGCAGCCCTGGTCTGAACGGTTGTAGAGCATTTTGATAAATATATATGAAGAGATGTTTTTTCTCTCCCTGTCAGGCCTTCTGCAGCTGAGATAATAAACATTTGAAGCTGCCTGGGCCATTAATCAGATATGACATTCAATGGAGTTGGGATCACAGGTCAGCTTGGTGCTGGCCGTGGGCAGAGACAGTCCATGAGTTCCTACCAGACCACTTGCTCAGAGTGAGGAACTAATTCCAATTACCCCAGGAGGAAATAGATTGTTTCTTTCTGGATACTAAGGGTAGAGTGCTGGGTTCAATTTCCTTTTCTGCCTTAACCGGCTGTGTCCTTTGGGAGGATCAGCTCTCTTTAGGACTCGCTTTCCTCCCTGGTACATGGGTGGATGGGAACAGAGAGCACTTTGTACATTTCATGCAGCAACGGCAGAATCCACTTTTCAAGCAAAATCATTATGCATAAATTTAACATAACAAATGTAAAAGTAGAAATGTTTTGGTTGAAATAGGAATTAGGACGGGGAAGACACTCCCAACAGCCACCTCAACAGCCCCCAGGCAGCTCCACAGCAGCCCTTGCTCTGCAGGATTCGGTTTGAAAACCTCAGGTATGGATCATGTGTTGGGTTTTTTTGAGCTCTGCTACTCTGTGACTTTCACTGTTTTTTTCCACAACATTTACTGCGAGATTTCTGCCCACAGTGGGGGCCCTATGCGGCCTGTTCACGTGCTTCTCGCTTTGCAACAGTCTGTCTTGGGTTTTTCTCAAACAAAGATGGGTTCCTTTTCTTTATGGTTGTTTTTTTTTGTTGTTGTTGTTTGTTTTTTTTTGTCTTTTTTTTCTGACAGAGTCTCGCTCTGTCACCCAGGCTGGGGTGCAGTAGCACGATCCTGGCTCACTGCAACCTCCGCCTCCTGGGTTCAGGCAATTCTCCCGCCTCAGCCTCCCTAGTAGCTGGGACTACAGGTGCCTGCCACCACGCCCACCTCATTTTTGTATTTTTAGTAGAGATGGGGTTTCATCTTGTTGGCCAGGCTGGTCTCAAACTCCTGACCTCAGGTGATCTGCCCGACTCAGCCTCCCAAGGGTTCCTTTTCTTTTAAGGAACTAGAAAGAGGTCGTTCTACAACTGTAAATCTGCATGTACCCCTGAGGCTCTCCCCTTCTTTCTTTCCCTACCTTGGAGAAACAAAGAAGATAATAATATGAACCATTTCCTGTGTGTTTATAGGACTGTGTTTTACATAAGTAATTTTAAAGCCTTTACTCAGCTTAAGGGAAATATAAAAAAGAATGAGTGCAGGTGAGCCCACCCCTCTTCACCTGCAAGAGGGTCCCCAGACAACCCCCAGAGTGAACTCCCTCCAGATGTCATCGCCAGCCTTTCTCTCTGAGCCCTCTCACCGGCATCCTGCCTGCATCCCGACTTCTCTCTCCTGCTGCTCCAAATCTGACTGCCTCCCTCTGGATGTTGCTTTAGCTGTAGTTGGCTTTACTCTCACTTCCCACTTTGCTCTTCCAACACTGGCTCTGCTCTGTATGGGGTAATTCTACCCCACGCCTGCAGAAAGCAGGCCGAACCCGGTGCCCTGCTCCTCCTTGACACATTAGGAGAGCGCGCCCCCACTCCAAACTCATCCTGGGCATGACATCAGTTGAGTATTCTTGTAGCACAGCCTCCAGGCCCCAAAACTCCATGCTGCTCTGAGATCTGCCAGCTACAGAGCTGCCCCATCCTTCCTGTCTGGTAGGACATACATGCAGTCTCCACCTCTCCAACTTTGAACTCTGCATACAGTCAGTCTTTCTCATCCTCCCCCTCTGATGATAAGCCTTTGAAAGTGTCTGATAACCCCCTCCAATTTCATCTGTGATACCTGAGGTGAAGCCCTTGCCTGGCTCTCCTTGATTCTGTCTAGAAGAAAGTGGGAGAATAGAAGGAAGAAGAGAAGGTGGAAAATGTGGCTTTAAAGTGCCCTGTAGCCCTTGAGATGTGAATCTTATACCCTCCTATTCCCCTAAAGGGAAATGGGAACAATGAAGAGGATAAGTTGGTGGGTAAATAAAACAACAACAATTCTAATAATTGCTAAAACATATAGTGTTTATTTCATGCCAAACATTCTAGTCTCACTTGTTTGCCATTGGATCCTTACGACATTGCAGAAAGCACTGCTGTTATTCCCAAAGGCGTTATTTTTTCAACCTGATGTAGTGAGGTCTAGTGTAAGACAAACATAGATTCAAATTCAGCTCTGTCATATTTTAGTCTTTTCACTTAAACAAGTCATTTCATTTCTCTAAGCCTCAGTTTTCTCACATGTACAACGGTAATGAGAATGCCACGTGTCTCATAGGATAGCATGAGGGCTAAAGGAGATTTGCCCATTAATGCTCAGCACAGGACAGGACATAATCCCACCACACTGGCTTTTTCTTTATTCGGAAGGTATTCAAAGTGAGCATTACAGAAATTAACACACTTAAGTGACAGGGTTAAAATATAGGAGTTAAATGAAAAGCTCAGTATTTCCTCCAAGCTATGTGGATCCCAATTCATTCGTTCATGCATTCATTCATTGTATAAATACTTTTTGGGCATCATCTGTGGTTTAAGCACTGTTTTAGGTAGGTGCTAGGAATACAATAATGAACAACACAGGCAAGCCCCTACTTTTACCGTGCTTATATCTAGTAAGGTAAACTGATAACAAACAAGTAAAAAGAATATGTTAAGCATTTTGAAGTAGATACAGCAGGGACAATTTAATGTATCTCCATATGCCAATACACACATGAGCATACATATAAATGCACACATATGCACATAACACATGTGCATGCCCAATCACAGGCACACTTGGATGCAAACTCACACCCACACACCTTTGCTTGTGTGCTCTTTCAGTGTCTCCTTTTACAATCATCTTTACCCTACTCAGCCAGAGAAATCCATTGCCTTAGGGAGGATTAGGAGACTTATAGTAGTAGTACTGAGAAAGCATCTATATGGAACTTTTGATTTCCAAAATAGTCACCCAGAGTATGCAGAGACTGGAGATGTCAGGCAAGACTTCTCCTGCCAGAGAAGAAGTGGGATACTTTCTGTGGAGAAAAAGTGGGATACTTTCTGTAGCAGAAGAAGGCAGAGTGCTCTGTGGGTCCTCATCCAGGATGGAGATGCTGCCTGGGTCTCTGAAAATCACCCCCAACACTCAATGCTGGAGCCTCAGCCATAAGATGGGATGATGCTGCATAATCCCTGTGTAGGTGAGGGCTCCTTTTCTCCACCATGCTCACGTTAAAGCTGGATTGGTAAGCAGCAGGAAAAGAGTGAAGCGTGTGGAGGGGTGGCCTTGAGATGCTGCTCCAATCTTCCCATTTCTAGGAGATGCAGAAGCTTCCATACACCCTGGTGGAGGGACTGGACAATGAGGTCCTGAGTGGACAGTGGACAGTCAGAGGCCTGAAGCTGGAAGGGGAGCCACTGACAGCTGGGATATCATGGCTGGAGTAAAGGGTGGTCTCTACCTAGAGTGGAAAGTCACTGAAAGGTTCCAGTAAGAAAATTATATGATCCAATGCATATTTTTAAAAAGTTGCCTCTGGCGATGTGTAAATAATACTGTAGGGGAACAAGAGTGGAGTGGAGATTTGTCAGAAGGCACACCCCATGAAAGGGGCATGGCCATAGCCACACAGCTAACAGCTGAGGCTGGAGCAGCTGGAACCCTTCGAGTGTCTCTGGTGCTGTGGAGTCTCTCCATATGTCTTTTCCAGCATGACAGCTCCAGGGTCACCCGGCATGTGCGTAACAGTCTAGTACTCCAGTTTGTGCCATAAGAGAGTAAGTCAGGTGGAAGTTGCATCACTTTTCTAACCTAGCCCTGGAAGCATCACTTCTATTCTTCAGAAGCAAAGTACTAAGGCCAGCCCATATTCAAAGGGAGTGTCTTCATCCATTTGTGCTGCTATAACAAAATAGCTTAGACTGGGTAATTTTTAAGCAATATAAATGTATTTCTTCCAGTTCTGGAAGCTGGGAAGTCCAAGATCAAGGCGCTGGCACTGGCAGTGTCTGGTGAGGGCTTGTTCTCTGCTTCCAAGATAGTGCCTCTTGCTGCATTCTCACATGGCCGAAGGGGCAATGCTGTGTCCTCCTGTGGCAGAAGGGCAGAAGGGCAAAAGGAGGTCTCGCTAGTTCTCTCCAGCCCTTTCGTAATGTCCCTAACTCCATCCATAAGGACTGAGTCCTCGTGGTCTCATCTCCTCCCAAAGGCTTCACCTCTTAATACTGTTGCATTGGGGTTAAGCCTCAACATGAACTTTGGAGGGGCACAAACATTCATAGCACGGAGACACCACCTCTTGTGAAGTCTATATAAGAAGCACATAGATATGGCCAGGTGAGAACTTGGCTACCTTAAGACGGCCACGCTGGAGAGGCCATGTATCGATGCTCCAGTGAAGAGGCTAGGTGAGCCCAGCTTCCAGCCATCCCACTGAGGCACCAGATGTGTGAACCCCCAACCATCCTGGACCCTCTAGAACAGCCTGTCTACCAACGGAATGCCATCTGGTGGACCTCCACCAAAGCCTCGTGGAAGAGTTATCAGCTGAGTCCTGCTCAAATTCCTGGTCCACAAAATTATAAAATATAATTAAATGATGGTTGTTTTAAGTCATTAAGGTTTTGAATAGTCTGTTACACAACAAGAGATAACTGTAGTTTTGGGGAAAATCCGTTATTTGGAGGCAACGCAAGGTTGGGAAGAGAGAATCAAGAGTTGATTTGTAAACCTGTTAGGCTTGAAGTTAATGATGTTGTCAACAAGGCAGTTGAAGAGGTGAGGCTGGAGCTGCAGGGAAAGGCTGTGTGGGACCCATGGGCTGTATAAGTGTCAGGGGCGGCTATGATTCACCAGGGAAGCACTGACTTGCACACTCAATAGAAATTCTTGGATCCAGTTCAGCCACTCATTCATACATTCATTCATGGTGTAGGCCTGGGTAAGGTATTTCACCTTTCTCATCCTCACTTTCTTCATTTAGAAAATGAAGAGTTCTTGTGCACATGTGAACCAACACTACCTGCGTAAAATCACCCAATAGACCAGGTACAGTGACTCATGACTGGAATCTCAGCACTTCAGAGACCAAGGAGGGAGGATTGTTTGAGGTCAGGAGTTCAAGACCAGCCTTGGCAACATCACAAGACCACCTCCCCCACCACCACCATGACCCCATCTCTTCAAAAAATTAAAAAATAGCCTGTCATCCCAGCTTCCTGTGAGGCTGAGGTGGGAAAATCACTTGAACCCAAGAGGAGAGGTTGCAGTGAGCCAAGATCATGCCGCTGCACTCCAGCCTGGCGATAGAGTTAGACTCCTTCTCAAAAAAAAAAAAAAACAAAAATTAGGCATGGTGGTGACACATGCCTGTAGTCCCAGCTACTCAGGAGGCTGAGGCAGGAGGAACACTTGGACTCAGGAGGTTGAGGCTACAGTGACCTATGATGACACCCACTGCACTCCAGCCTGGATGACAAAGTGAGGCCTTGTCTCTAGAACAAACAAAGAAAAAGCACCCAGAAGAGCCTCTTTCCCTATGCCTTCCCTCTAAGACACAAGAAACAGCCTAAACCAAAGCCCAATATGAGGATGGAAACCCTCATATCTGCCTGTGGTATTAATGAAGTAGGAAATATGGCTATTTATATTGTCATTGTCCAGGATAATACCTTGAAAAGGACAATGTCTTAAAATAAAATGTAATTTCTAAATTAAAAAAAATTTTAAACATCCAGGTCTCCGGTGACTCTCCCATCTTGTGGAAACAAGCAGGAAGCCCACGTTATTATTTTCTTCTTTACTCAAAACATTGAGGAAAAAGAAATCTTCTTTTCCCTTTTTAGTCCTGAACCACATTCACATCCCTGCCTCCCGTGGAGACTTTTCTTCAGCTGCAATTTACAAATGTGAAAAGCTCCCCTCCAACCCCCACCCGAGACACACTTTATTTAGGAATAAGAAGGAAGGAGGGCCCTGCTGTGTCCTCCTTTTGTCTGCATCTTCTTTCTTCTCACATGGGTGACACAGAAAGAAAAGGAAAATTACGCATCGAGGAAGGCCCTGAATGAAAGACTAAACAAACACGCTACAACCAAAACTGGGGTCAGAGGCCTGCTTTCCAAACTAGGTCTTGGGGGTGGGTGGAAATGGAGGGAGCTGCTCTATTGAAATTTTCTCTGGCTTCTGGGAGCCACATATCCTGTCGAACATCCCCGCCCCGCACAACCCCCCACCACCAGATAAAAGAATTTCTCCTGTAGAAAAACAAGATCAGAAGACCATAATTGTTTGATTTGTTGTTGTTGTTTTCCCTAAGTAAAACATGGCAAGTGTATGTTAATGTATTTGGGGAAAGGGAGATTTGGCTGGAGGGCGCAGGAGGCTGGAGGTGTATGCTGATTGCGTGTTCTCTATTAAATCCTCCAGGTCCCTAAAGCTCCCTCCTCCCTGGCACAACATCACAGAGGTCTCAGAGGCTGCTTTGAGGCTTTTGCAGAGGCCAGAAGACAACCCTTTGGAGTTTAGGTATGATGATGACTGAGTTTTATTCTGGCCCCACGGTGATGGGCTATGCCACTGAGCCTGCCTTCTCCTGGAGAGAAAGGTGCTGATTACAGGCGGCAGGGTGGGGACAGCACGACAGGCCAGCCAGAAGCTCTGGCCCGAGCTAGATTTGGACCTAGAGGGCTGCTCACAAATGAGCTCAAGCCTTGCACGTGCCCCTCAGCCACCGGCATGGACTGTTAGGGGCTTTTTGAAGTAAGACAAATATATCTCCCAGCAGCCTGGGATGGAGGAGACAAAGGAACAAAGATTGAAGTGACAAGGCACAAAGTGAACAGCTGCTCCTGCTGGTTTGGCAAAAGGAAGGGTGGAGAGGTTTAGGGAAAGATACACCCTGAGCCTTAAAGAGCATCAGGGAGCGTGGCCTTCCCACGGCCACAGTTCACTGAGGTATGGCAGTGTAGGGTTGAAGGGACCTTCCAGGGAGCTTGCACAAGCCTCTCCTCCTCCAAGGATGGAATCTCCCTGCCACCCACACTGCCACGTCTCTGCCCGATTCCTTCATGAAGGGCAGCAATGCCTCCCGGACACACACCCCGTATTTCCAAGGCTCTGACAGCTTCGTTCTCCTCATGCAGCCTTCAGACAGGCGCCCTCCCCGTCTTCCTCCCGGCACTCCGTTGCTCCCGCTGACCACCATCATGCTATACCATGCTGGGTTTTGAGAGGTGAGCTGCTAATGGGAATGAGTGTGGCTTGTATCATGTTTAGGAGGAAAGCATCCCCATCTGGTATCCAGAGGCTGGGGTTTAGCTCAGCTCCCCTCTGGCTCTGCAGCTATGGTGAAGTTGCTCCTCTGCTTTCAATCTGTTATCCATCTGTAATGATGCGATGACCTGGGTGATCTTTGAGTGCCCTTGTCCCTCCAGCTCCAGTGATTCTGTCTCTCTGGTACCATGATCACAAACTGGATATTGAGCTGATGGGTTTGACCCAGCATGGCTCCTCTGATGCCGGTAGGCTTGGTGTTTAAGGCAAATTTTAATTATTACTCTACGAGGGTGCAGCACACATCAAAGCACATCACAGAGAAAATAGGAAGTAATTCATCAGAAAACAAAAGCTGTGAGCTCTGGAGACAGAGAGTAAGGGCTGTGTTAGTTTCCTCTTGCTGCTGTGACAAATAACCACAAACTTAGTCGCCTAAAACAACAAGCATTTACTCTCTTACAATTCTGGAGGTCAAAAGTCCAAAACAGGTCTCACTGGCCAAAGTCAAGCTGTTGGCAGGATTGTGTTCCTTCAGAGGGTTCAAGGGGAGCGACCATCTCATCCTTCCAGCTTCTCAAGAGGCCTCCTGCATACCTTGGCTCATACAGCTTCCCTCATCTTCAAACCAGCAGCGTAGCACCTTCCAGACCTCCCTCTCTACATTTAAAGGATCCTTGTGATTACATTGGGCCCTCCCAGATAACCCAAGATAACTTATTTATTTTAAGTTCAGCTGATTAGCAATCATGACTCACCAAGCCTCCATAATTGCATGAGCCAATTCCTTAAATCTCTAGACATATAAATAGATAGATAAACACGTAGATAGGTAGACAGATAAATAGATAGACAGATACACACACACACACACACACACACACACACACACACACACACACACACCCTATTGGTTCTGCCTCTCTGGAGAACACTGACTAATAGAAACTCCCCCAAATGTATTATAATTCATTGTCTAATACCCGTATGCCTCATTAGATTGTAACTTCCATGTGGCAGAAAACAGGGTCTATTTTGCTCAATCTGAAGCACACATGGTACCAGTCAGCATCTGCCGAGACTCACAGCTCCGTGAGTTATGATGCTTTCTTAGATGCTGCAGGTTGGATGCAGGTTCACTCTTATATGTGTTTTCACATTTAAAGATCCATCCAATGGCAGAAATGTATAATCCTCTTACAGGGGAAAAAGCAAGTAATTGAGAAAAATACAATCTACACTATGTAGGATAGTGCCTGACATAAATATTATTTATCGAATAGTGGTATAGATGAGCTGCCTCTATAAAAGAGGAAAGAGTTGGGAAGGATTGGGTAGGCCCTGTACATTGCCATCACTTTTAATCTTCATAACAAGTTTTCCAATAAGGACTTGTAATTTCTATTTTGCAAACGAAGCAATTGTGGGCTAGAGTGAAAATTAAATCCAGTTCTCTCTGGCTCTAGCGTCCAGACTCTTCATCTAATCTTTTTACCCTGAAGAATTATTGGAAGGATAAAGCATGGCAAAATGTTGTCTTAAAGGATTGACATTTACTATATAAGCACAAATTATCATTAGCAGCGGGAAGTTGATTAATATGAATATGGACTACAAAAACAGTAAAAAGCTGATTGATTAAAACTCTCGGGCCCCTTATATCTTATGAATGTAAAGAAATGCTTGAAGTGAGAGCTAGAATCCAGGTTTCTCCTCCATCCAGGTCCTTTCCTACCACATCTCTCTAGGCCAAAGCTTCTTTTTCCTATGGCAACATGGAGTAGTTGACATGTAACTGGTGAAAATTGCATTTGCTTTTCACTGTCTACTAGGATAAGAGAGGCAATGATCCAGTAATCCAATTGCCAAGTGTCAATTTCATTTGAGATAATTGCTGAAAAAATCAGAAAGAAAACTTCAGCAAATCTGAAAACAGATTATGGCAGAATTCAGTGGCACAATGGGCTGATATTAAATATTGTTTCAGTGCTTGGGATCAGACTTCATATTGACTCTAGATGAACACTGGGCCACGGGATTTGGATTAAAGCCAGGCAAAGCCAGGTCTCCTGTTATTTATGGTACTTGAATTCTGAGTTGGAAGCAGATTCCTAAAGCAACCTTACCTGTTTTCACCTCAAGCTCACAACCACTACAGATTTGGATTCAAGAATAGCTTGACCTGAAATTGCAGTAATCTCACTGTCTGTGCCACTTACGTACTCCTGCCATCACTCCTAGCCTCACGTCCTAGGAGGTGGATATTGTTTTCTTCATATAACTGCTGAGAATTTGATTCTTGCTCAAGTTCACATTGATAATAAGGGACAGAGCTAGAATTCAAACCTAGGTGGTTTCTTTTAAGGGACTTGATCTCCCTATTGGGCCACACTGCCTCTTAATATGTTCTGAATGATGGTAGCCATATCATATAATTGAGGGTCAAAATCTACCTTGGATAATCCTATTTAGCTTTCTACTATGATTAGTTTAATTTTATTACTGCCACACTCCGCTTCATAAATGCAGCACAGAAAAAGCCGAATGTAATTAAAATAACTAACTGTTGAAACAGATGTGCATCTTCAAAGCTGAGCGCAAATTGAATTTTTAAGCAACATATCGTATTTTATATGCAAAAACATCTCCATTAATTTGTTCATTCAGCAAACATTTATTAGTGCCTTGATGCCAGCAGTCACTTTAATAGACCCTGGGAACACAGAGATGAATGTGACTCTGTATCTGTTTTGAGAAGCAGAGACTTTAGTGAAGGGTGATGACCAAAGAAATCATGTGATGACAAGCCTCCTCCTTAGTCACCCCTCTCCTTTCCACCCAAGACCACCTCTCTCACAAGGCTTCTATCCCAGGGCCATCTGCAGTTCTTTCCTGCTCTCTGGCTGTGCCCATCCACACTGTCCTGAGACTGTGGCTCTGTGAGCTCATCCTTGTCTGCTCTGCAAGGGTCCAGGTTAATTCTGAGCATCAGTACTGGCTTCTCTACTCACGTGACCCAGAGAGACCTGGATGCAATAGAGTCAGACATATTTCTGCTGCTTGCCTTGCCTCATGGAAATCTAGCACTTGCCTATGCAATTTCTGCTAAGTCTAAGAGGCTCATTTTTTCAGAGCTTCTTCAGCCTCTTATGCTCTTATTTTGTGTGCTGTTTCTGTCCTACATCATGCTGACCTCAACATGAAAGCAAGCTCGTTCCTAATTTCTGCATGCATGCACACACATGCACGCATGTATGCACACAAAATGCACACGTGTACACACAGCATACATATGCTCGCATTTGCACAAATACACGTACACACAAGCACACATACTATGATGGATACTTTTATGTGTCAACTTGACTGGGCTAAAGGGTGCCCAGATAGTTGGTAAAACATTATTTCTGGGTATGTCTGAGGGAGTGTTTCTTAAAAAGATTAGCATTTGAATCAGTAGAGTGAGTAAAGAAGGTCTGCCCTCGATAATGTGGGTGGGCAACATGTAATTCATGGAGGCCACAGATAGAACAAAAAGGCAGAGGAATGACAAATTACCTTTCTCTTGCCTTGTGCTGGGACAATCACATTGTCCTACCATTGGACACCGGAGCTCTTCAGGACTTCGGACTCTGAGACTTCCACCAGTGGCCACCAGGTTCTCAGGCCTTTGGCTTCAGACTGAATTACACCATCAGCTTGCCTGGGTTTCCAGCTTACAAATGGCATACATGGGACTTTCTGACCTCCATAATTGTGTAAGCCAATTCCCGTTATATCTTCTCTTCTATATCTCTCTGATACATTCTGTTGGTTCTGTTTCTCACTGAACCCACACTAATAAACGCGCGCACACACACACACACACACCACTTACAATAAGCATTCATGAGTTTGGTAAACTTTACTGAAGATTTGGTGCTGCAGGTGCAGGGGGTGGGGATAGCATCACACACCACACAGCTCCCAGGTATCTTATTTTCCCACCTGTCCTCTTTCCTGCCATCCCTGCTCCCTACTATTCCCCCCAGGATTGTCCTGGGATACTGTGGATTCTTCTTTCCTTTACACAGAATAATTCAGCTCCCACCCCCTGCATGTCCTCACATACCTATCCTGCCAAACCCGACAAGCAGAGCAAAAGGCCTTCCACATAATGCTTCCACCTTCTATACACAGGCATTGTAATTTTCGCTTAAAACACTTGTTTTTCTACATGCTGCACTTGTGGATTCATTCACTTAGTAAATTCACTGAGCACTTACCCTGTGCTAGCACTGTGCAGGGGCAGTGAGATGCAGCAGTCAGCGGGACACTCAGCCCCTGTTTGCTCTCAAGGACCCCATCACCTGGCAATTACAGCACTCAACTGCCTTGGTTAGTTTATCACAGAAAGGGGCATCAGGTATCCCAGAACTTTCCACAGCCAAGGTGTTGCTCTCATCACAGCCTGACCTTCAGCACAGCTTTCCCCCTACTCTGCCTCTTTCTGCTTCCAGATGAAGGAGTCCTTGGGGTCCTCAGAGTGGCTGGCAGGTGCTCCAGATGTCCACTGAGCAGGCTGAAGGTGGGGGCCAGAGGAAAAAAGAAGCAGACAAGTGTTGGTGTCCAGAGGTTCTTGCATAGACAGTGAGACAGATTGGTGGAGAGAGTGACAGGGTATCCTGGAGGAGGCAGGGAGGCAGGCAGCCTCAGGAAACCCATTACCAAGAAGCAGGCCAAAGGCCACAGTGGAAGCACCAGGCAGCCCAGCCTTGGGAGAGGGAGGGAGGCAGAGGAGCAGGGGCCACTGGCTGGGTAAGGCCGAGCCACAAATCTGTGCACCTTCCCTCTGCATAGCATACAGGGCCTCTCCCAGCATTCATGCTCATTCTTGGAACAGAGGAAGACTGCAGATGGCATTTTGTGGTTTTAAGGATACTTTGGGGAACCATTTGGAAAATAAATTAAGCATTGGCAATAGGAAAAATCACTCCAGAAGCGATTCGGATTTGGGCCTTCCTAGAATGGACTTCTGAAAGTAGGGCCTAAAGATTCTTTCTAAGAGGACAAAGCTGCTGTTTGTGAAGACAGAAAACTTTAGGAAATTTCTAGGAGAGCCAGGTAGGAAGCAAGTGATGGTTTCTGGGCCCGGGAAGGAGAAAGCAGACTGAGTCAGTGTCTTCCAGGAAGATGTAAACATGCACACACTGATCCCTGCATGTAGGGATGGAGAGCAATGTTAAGGGCCAACTTAACGACTGGTAGCACACGTCCTGTGAATTAACCCATTTCATACCCACAGCAACCTAGGAGACAGGCCTGGGGTCACAGTCCAAAGGGAGACCCTTACCTCGTCTTCATCCTTAGTCTGTCTCTTATCACAAGGAGGCAGACATTCAATGTATGGACTGTCCGGTCACAAGTTGAAGTTCAGTACAGAAACCTGTTGCAATCAGCAGCCCCTTGGACACCCTGCAGGCCTAGGAGTGTCATGGCACTGTCTGCCCTGAGAAGCACAGGCCAGGGAAGAAGCCATGTGGGCCCTGCAAGGCCATGGGTTAGAGGCTACTTAGGCCAGGAATTCCCAAGCTCCTCACACCTAGAACGTGGTGTGGCAGTGGGTATGGAGAATCCTGGTGAAATGTGCTCCCAGTCCCCAGAGAAGGGTGTGGCTGGAGGAGGCCAGAACAAAGCTCTCCAGAACATGACCTAGGCTGCCCTGATCTAAGGCAGTACAGCTTGTTATCATTGGCTCCATTCTCACAGATGAGGAAACCCAGGCCCCAGAAGGTCAAGTAACTTGTGCAAGGTGAGGGAGCTAAGAGGAGGCAGAGGTAGGATTTGAATGCAGGTGGTCTGACTGGCTCTTACAGATGGCTCCCCCTGCCTCCCAAAACCTCAAGGCTCAAGATGAGAGTGTGTGTGTGTGTGGGGGGGGGGGGGGGGGGAGGGGTTGTTAAGCAATTACTTAAAAAAAATTCTGTTTATTAATTTTGGGGGTTACATAGATGTGTATATTTATGGGGTACATGAGATATTTTGATACAGGCTTTCAATGCGTAATAATCACATCAAGGTAAATGGAATATCCATTACCTCAGGCATTTATCCTTTCTTTGGGTTAAAAGCAATCAATTAGACTCTTTTAGTTATTTTTAAATGTACAAGAAATTATTGTTGACGGTAGCCACCCAGTTGTGCTATCAAATAGTAGGTCTTATTCACTCTTTCTAACTAGATTTTTGTACCTATTAACTATCCCCTCCTCCCCCCACCCCACTATCCTTCCCAGCCTCTAATAACCATCCTTCTACTCTCTATATCCATGAGTTCAATTGCTTTAATTTTTACCTCCCACAAATAAGTGAGAACACAAGAAATTTGTCTTTCTCTGCCTGGCTTATTTTACTTAACGTAATGATCTCCAGTTTTATCCAGGTTGTTGCAAATTACAGAATCTCATTTTATTTGTATATATATATGTATATACACACACACACATATATATATATATATATTTTTTTTTTTTTTTTGAGACAGTCTCACTCTGTCGCCCAGGCTGGAGTGCAGTGGTGTGATCTTGGCTCACTGCAACCTCCGCCTCCTGGGTTCAAGCAATTCTCCTGCCTCAGCCCCCTGAGTAGTTGGGATTACAGGTGTCTGCCACCGTGCCCAGCTAATTTTTGTATTTTTAGTAGAGACGGGATTTCACCATGCTGGTCAGGCTGGTCTCGTACCCCTGACCTCGTGATCCACCCGCCTTGGCCTCCCAAAATGCTGGGATTACAGGCGTGAGCCACCGTGCCCAGCCAGAATCTCATTGTGTTTATGGCTGCATAGTTCTCCATTGTGTATCTATACCACGTTTTATTTATCCATTCACCTGTTGATGGACACTTAGATCGCTTCCAAATCTTGGCTATTGTGAATAGTGCTGCAATAAGCATGGGAGTACAGATATCTCTTTAATATATTGATTTTGCATCTTTTGGGTATATACTTAGTAGTGTGATTGCTGAATCTTATTTTTAGTTTTTTGAGGAACCTCCAGCTGTTCTCCGTAGGGGTTACACTCACTTACATTCCCACCAACAGTGTATGAGGGTTCCCTTTTCTCCACATTCTGGCCAGCATTTGTTATTGCCTGACTTTTGGATGAAAGCCACTTTAACTGGGGTGAGATGATATGCCATGGTAGTTTTGATTTACATTTCTCTGATGATCAGTGATGTTAAGCACCTTCTCATATACCTGTTTGCCATTTGTATGTCTTCTTTTGAGAAATGTCTCAACCAAAACAACCCACTAAAGTGAAAAATGTGTTTGAAATGTCAAGTTTTATTTTAAAAATGTAAGGTGTGCACACTAGACCAAAATATCCCAGTGTTTGCTTTAACTTAACAATTATGCTAAATTCACTAATATTAAACACAACCCATACTCCAGGAGGGCTTTCTGTGTTGTGCTGTGTCCTGCTCAACATGCTACTAAGCTCTCCCAGTTGAGAGCATCACAATGAGTGATGGAGGTCCACTGAGGGTGTAGGGCAACTTGATTAGATGTCTCTTTTGAATTAAAATTTTTTTCTCTTCAGTTATCTACACTGATAAAATTAGCCATCAACTTCCTCTGTTTTGAGGAGCATACACCAACTGACTTCTGCTCACAAATTTTTATTCTTCATTCCTATATGAGGCCACCTCAATGAGCTATGGCATGAAACATTTGAGCATCAAGCTTTCCTGGGAGATCACTGTATTTGTTTGACTCTATCCCTTATCACTTTACCAACTAATGGGAGTAAAGCCTAAGGCAGGGGACCTGCAGGCCTAGGAACCCAGTCCTCTCCTGTCTCTGATATTCATGGTGACCTCAATCTCAGTCCATTTCCTCTCATGCCCTTCCTTGACCCACTTCCTTAACCTAGAGCTGAGACATATTTCCATCTAGAATCCCGAATCTCCAATGTTACCCCTCTCCCTGGGTTTTAGGACCTACTCTGTGCCAGGACACCTTTCCTGATTTCTTTGTCAATCCAGAAACCGCTGCTGTTGTGGATGGTCTTCAGGACAATCTCCATCAGTGTCCTTCCCTCATATGTGCGTGCAGCTTCTCACATCAAGGGATGCTGTTTCATACCCATCTTCTTGAATGTAGCCAAGCCTTGGAGACTTGTTTGGATAATAGAATGTAGTGAAAGTGATATTCTGGGACTTCTGTGGTGGGATCAGAAGCAGCCTTTCAGCTCCCACCCAGACCTCTTGGGATGCTTATTGTTAGAACCAAGTTATCCTGCTGGAGAACCAAAAGCCAAATGGTGAAGCCATGTGGAGGTGCCCCATTTGGCAATCTCAGATGAGACACCAGCCAACAGCCACCATCATCTGACAGCCACGTGAGTGAGCCGGCCTGGACACCTGGCCTTGGTGAGCCCTCAGGTGACTGCAGCCCCAGCTGACATCTGACTGTGCCCATAGTGGAAACCCCAATAAAGAACTCCTCAGCAGGGGCCGGGCGCGGTGGCTCACGCTTGTAATCCCAGCACTTTGGGAGGCCGAGGCGGGCGGATCACGAGGTCAGGAGATCGAGACCACGGTGAAACCCCGTCTCTACTAAAAATACAAAAAAATTAGCCGGGCGCGGTGGCGGGCGCCTGTAGTCCCAGCTACTCGGAGAGGCTGAGGCAGGAGAATGGCGTGAACCCAGGAGGCGGAGCTTGCAGTGAGCCGAGATTGTGCCACTGCACTCCAGCCTGGGTGACAGAGCGAGACTCCGTCTCAAAAAAAAAAAAAAAAAAAGAACTCCTCAGCAGAGCCCAGTCAATCTGCAGAACCAAGAAGGAAAATGGAAAGTTTTGGAGTAGTATGCTGTATGACAATAGCTCCTTGAACATGATTTTAGCCAGTAACCTTGTTCAAGGCAGTTTGAATGAAGTTCATGTGTTATCTAAAGTTCCTCCTACAAACTTAGGCAAAGGGGCTAGAAGAGAACTAGATCTTGCATTAATACATCATTCTGAATACAGTTCTTCTGCAGGGATGTGGGGGCTCTGGGGACTGTGGATAGCAAAGGACTGTGTGAAAGTGCCAATTAATGGGGAGTTTTTGTGTTTTTTTCCAATGGTGGTAAATACATTTAACATAAAACTTACCATTTTTATGTGTATCATTTAGTGTCATTCAGTGCATTCACAGTGTTGTGCAGCCATCACCAACGTCCAGAACTTCGTCATCTTGCCCAACTGAAAGTCCATTCCCATTAAAGACAAACTCCCTGTCTTCTTCCTCCCAGCCCCTGGCAGCCACCATCCTACCTTCTGTCTCTATGAATGAGACTGCCCTAGAACCTCATCTAAGTGAAGTCAACCAGTGTTTGTCCTTTCGTGTCTGGCTTATTTCACTTAGCACAGTGTCTTCGAGGCTCATCTATGGTTCAGCAGATGTCAGAATTTCCTTCTTTTTTAAGGCTAAATTATATTCCATTGGACTTACCACATTTTGTTTATCCACATAAACAAATTATATTATATTCCATTGGAGGTACCACGTTTGGGTTTTTTTTTTCACCTTTTGGCTATTTTGAGTGGTGCTGCCATGAACATGGGTGCATAATACCTGTTAGAGTCCCTGCTTTCAACTCTTGGGGGTATTACTCAGAGGTAGAATTGCTGGATCATATGTTACTGACATGTTGTTTCTATAAGAAATTAAAAAGAGTAATAATGTAGTCAATCATTTTGAATATAGTCCTTCCACAGGACTGAGAGGCTGGAGCAGGGGCTTGACTATCATCAGCCAGTGAAGGTCCCTCTCCTGTCCAAGGAAGTCCCTGATCCCTTAGGATGGATAGTAGACAGGTATTACGTACAATGTTTACATAATCTTTAGTGACACAGAAAATGGTTCTTATCCATAAATTATAAAAAACAATAAAAACTGTATGCATTTGGCCTGAGTGGGACAGGAATCTCTCTCATGCCCACCAATCTTTCAGGGAGGGGGTCCCACTCATTGAATTGGTCAGATTCCAGGCAGGTGATTCACTGTACTTTGCAGGTCAGGACATGAGTGTGACCCTGTTTCCTCTCTCTCTCTCTTTCTCTCTCTCTAAATGGGTTATCACTCCCTCTCCTCTTTTACACCCATAGTAGAAGTAGTAAGAGGTGCTCTTTCCTGGACTTACAGGTGATGGTCAAGAGGTGATAAGATTGGCAGTCTGGTTTCGGGGTGCTGTAGTAGAAACCCCTTGGACTCCTACTTGAGGCCACCTGGCTTAGCTCATTTTATCAGAGTGCTTTGCTTTGGGGGCTGGAGCCCACATCACTAGGCAATCAAATCTCACATTTAGTTTTGCCTCATACTGTTTCCTGTGTGTAAGTCTCCCTGTGGATTTCGTGCGTATGTCTTGTGTTTCTCGTGTGTATGTCTCCCCGTGGATCCCACTGGAAGGATGTCTCTGGCTTGGACTAAGATTCCGATGTGCCTGTACTCCTCAGCTATAATATCATCTTAGTGCCTTGGAAAAGCATCCCAAGCCCAGCCTTATTCCTTTATTCAGAACATGTGTATCGAGCACTTACCATGTGACAGGCGCTGGGAATACATCAGAGAATGAAGGTGAAAACTGCTAGCTTCATTTTAGGGGAGAGGGGTGACACTTGATGGCAAGATGAAAAGGTAAATTATATATTATGTTATAAGGTGAAAAATGCTAGTAGGTGTGATGAAATTAAAGCAGGGCAAGGGGACAGGGTCCAGTTTTAACTGGAGTACTCAGGAATGGCATGACCTGGAAGATGACATTTAAGCAAAGTTTCAAAAGAGGTGAGCCCAGGCCAAGTGAGCTGTGGTTAAGAATCCTTGAGGACAGAAGGCAGGTTCTGTGCAAATGCTGGAGGCAGGACAGGGCCGGATGTCTGGGTCAGGAAGAGAATGGAGGGCCAGGCCAGGAAGGGCCTGCAGGTTTTTTCAGGACTGTGGCCTTGACTTGGTTCCCGGTGAGGTGGAACCCATTGGAGGTGAACACAGTCTGAGGTCTGTTTGCAAAGGTGTCCCTTGGATTGCAGAGTTGAGGAAACAATCTGGGGAGCAAGGTGAAAAGCAGAACAATTCAGAGACCAGCAATTCCTGAGAGTCTACAGTGAAGTCATGAGGCATGGTTGATTCTAGATTAATTTTGAAAGTAAAGGCAACATGGTTTTTTGATGCATTGGGTGTGGAGTATGAGACAAAAAGGGTTTTCAGCCCGTGCAATGGAAAACAGGACTCATCCTTGAGCTGAGATGGAAAAAATTGTGAAGGCTCGGGTTTGGATGGCAATTCCGTCATACTTCATCCTAAATAACATAATTGTTATTTACGGGGGTACTGTTTTGGAATCGGAATTGGGCTCTGCCTGTTAGTAATGGTACAAACATGGTCAAATCATTTAACCTCTTGAGGCTCCATTTCCTCACCTCTCACCAGTACAATGGGAATAATACCTTACAGGTTTGTTATGCAGACTGGCCGTGACTTGGTAAAGTGCCTTGTATGGTGCCTAATACATAGGGGATGTTTTCTTCACGTTAGCTTAGTGAATGTTTGAATAAAAGAATGAGTGAATGAGTGAAATGCCTGTGGACATGCCAAGTAAGGAAAGGCCAGAATGTGAAAATTAAGCAGGAAAGGCCAGAATTATGTACACTGTGTGTTCATTCATTCCTTTTTCTACTGTGCATTTAAACACATAGGAAATTTGTAGGCAGCTGTGATTCCTAGTTCAGCCAACATTCTGCAAAAAGGTACACTGCTTTGGTGGCAGATTTTAAACCTGTAAGAAAATGGGAAAGCAGTTGGTGACTTTCTTGTCCTACCTTGTTTGGCGATGAGCCAGGAAGACAAGGCAGCAATTGTTTTTTATTTCTTAACCAGTGTTCCAGACAGAGAAAGCAGGCTGTTGGATTAAAGTGTTTTACTCTTCTTCTCATTGGCATCCTGGGCAGTCTGCGGCTGGTCCAGTTTGTTACCAAATAATGAGACGGATTAAATTATCTACTGGAACATAATGGGTTACTTGCTTAAGGGATAGAGCCCTGTTTTTAGCTTTTTCTTCTATCCTGCATAGCGGCAAATCTGAGCAGGTAGAGTAGGTCCTTAACAAATACACGCATGGAATTTGGTTCATTTAGCAACCACGTGTCAGGGAACAATGCCAAGCCTTGGAGTTATAACTCAGAATGTCACCCTCCAGGTGATGGAGGTGCTAATGTTCTTACTGATTGTAAACAGGTAATGGGCACTTGTTATGTGTCAGATCCTACAGGAGACCTGATTATGATGTCATCTGAAACCTTCACAGCAATCCAATGAAGTATTATTATATTTTTAGGATGAAGACACAGAGGCTATGAGAATTAGATCATTTGCCCACAGTCCCACCATTGCTATGAATCTAAGTCAGTATATGAACTTATGTCAGCCTGACAATTTTCATTACATCATGAAAAGAAAAGCCTTATTCCCACTTGAATAAATATTTCCTCACCAGACTGATGAGTACAGTGGGACCAGACTCAAATTCCATAGTTCTCACCTAGCAAGTCTGGGTTTAATTCAGTTCAATTGGCTTTCTTACTTAAGCAAATAGAGGGCATCAGGAGCTGTTCCATGCACTGTGCAGAGACGAGGAAGAGACTAAGCCCTATCTATGGCTAACATCGTGTCTGGGTGAGTGGGAACCCCAGTGTCATCCTGAGTCCTGCAGGGGCTCTGCCAGCTCTGAGAGGATACACAACAGAAAAAGGTGGCAATGGTTTATCAAGCTCCCTATTCCCATTTCCACCAAAAATATTGAGATGTTTTGATATTTTGAGTGAGAGGGAAATGGATAGAAAAATGAAGAGACAGAGGGAAAGAAAGAAGAAAAGAAACAATAAAAGGAAGGAAGGAAGAAGAGAAGGAAAGAAGGAAGGAAGGAAGGAAGGAAGGAAGGAAGGAAGGAAGGGAGAAGGGAAGGAAAGAAGGAAGGAAGGAAGGCAGGAAGGAAGGAGGGAAAGGAAGGAAAGAAGGAAGGAAGGAAGGGAGAGGGAGGGAGGGAGCAAGGAAGGAAGAAAGGAAGGACAGAAGGAAGGAAGGAAGGAAAGAAAGAACAAAGGAAAGAGAAGGAAGAAGGTAAGGAAAGAAGGAACAAAGGAAAGAAGGAAACAAGGAAGGAAGGAGGGAAGGAAAGAAAGAACAAAGGAAAGAGAAGGAAGAAGGTAAGGAAAGAAGGAACAAAGGAAACAAGCAAAAAAGGAAGGAAGGAGGGAAGGAAAGAAAGAACAAAGGAAAGGAAGGAAGGAAGGAAGGAAGGAAGGAAGGAAGGAAACATGTGAGTTACTTCTATCAGAGAATGTCTGTTCAATTTAAAACAAAGCCTTAGGGACAAAGAGCAAAACCACCACGGTGAACACTCAGAGAACAGTTAGCAGAAGAAGACCATATTCAGGGATTTGAGACACATTCCAGAGATAACTAAAATTATGTTACGAGGACCCTGCCTATTTTAAAAATTTATTCGCAGCCATGTACCATAGAGGGGAAAAAAAGAGGGATCAGATGCAGGATGGGAAAGCACTTTGTATTAGAAAAATAATGGTGTTGATAGCCTTCAACAGAACTTTAAGCAGTTTTTTCCTTTGCTTAATTAATTGTAGGTTGAGAGAACTCATTCTGTGACAAGACTCTGTTCAATTGACATGACTACCTAATGAAATATAGATTATGTTATACTATTTCAGAAATATCATCTACTAGATGTTGATTATATAGATATTAAAACAAGCGTGGGTTATTTGGCCATATTTTTCTTTCCTTGAAATTTTATCCTCATAGGTCTTCAATCAATTGTTTTGTTCTGTGTTTCTTCCTGTTAACAAAAAACTCCTTTTCAAAGTTAAATTATGCTGTGGAAGAAGAATGCAGTTTTCAAATATTATAACAAAACATATATGAGATAAATAAATATCTATGTATTTAGCATAAAAATAATTCCCAATTATTTGGGGGATGGTAAATGAAATCACCATCATTGTTTTTTGTCAATGATTCATAATGGAATCAGAATAAAGGAAAATATTCAGAGGGTGTCTATTTCAATAGATTTAATAAAATAAGTTCATAGACTGTTGGAGGTAGGAAGATCTTAGGAATAGCCTTGTTCCATATTCCATCGTTTTGAAGATGAAGCAATTAAGCAAGAGAGGCCTATGACAATGAGGCACAAGCTCTTAAGCCTCCAGTGAGGTAGGTGGAGGACTCATGACAAAGGGTTCTCCCTCTAGCCCGTCCCTTTCCTGAGCATCTGAGTTAAATGGGCCACCCACTGTTCTTCATTCAGAGCATTTATCACCACTTCTCATTTCTATATTGATGTGTGAGCTTATTTGTTTCATCTATGTCTTCCTCAGAGAGAAGCACCGGGAGGATTCCATGAAGCCACAGCCACCTCCCTGTTGCTCCTCAGGCCAGGCACATGGTGCTCAATGATTGCTGAATAGATAAATGAATGAATGACTGAGATACATTCTGATCATAGTAGAGGTAGAGATGATAACCTGAATTTTCTGAATACCAGTTACAGGAGGAAGAAACATAACACCTTTTTTGGCTCACATGGATTTCACTTTTATTCAGATGGATGTGATTTTTTTTTTTTTTTTTTACATAATTGGCTTTCTAGATCTGATATATAACAAACTATTAAGTAATTTCACATTCTCTTTCACACTTGGAGCTGCAAAAGCCCTGAAACTTGATGCTTCTCGTGAGTACTGGAAAGTATGCCATGTATTTAAAGCCCTCCCCACCTCCACCACCTTAAAAATTCCCCAGATAATAGCTATAGGCATTTTTTTCTAAATGCTGAAACTGATTATTCATAACTAGTTTTCCTTTTCTTTTGTATTTTAAACTACCACAGCTCAGAACAAATCAGCCCAGTATGAATTTGTTGGATATGAAATGTAGGCAGATGGCTTAAGTCACTTACATTAAAATGTATTTTTTGAACCTATTAATGGAAATACTTGCCACAAATTCAGGGCTACAACAGTGAGTCATTTGATCATCTGTTCAGCTAACATTTACTGAGAACCTCTGGGCTCTGGCCTCCAGGAAAGCACAGCCCAGTAAAGGGGATGGATGAGTGAGCAGCAGGCGGCCATGCCATGAGGAAGCCCAAAGCTCTGGCAGCCCATTGGAGGGGCACTGCCTCCAGGAAGGGCATGGCAACAAGATGAGTTGTGAAGGAACAAGTACAAGTGTGAGGGAGCCACAGGAAGAAGGAGGGGAGTGTGGTGTCAGTTGGGGGACAGGAAAAATAATCCTTTAGAAGGGAGAACAAGGGCAGAAAAATGTGGCTGTCCCAGACCTTGGAGTACAAGCATGAAGCAGACAAGCTATAAATACGGCTATATTAGTCTGTTTTCATGCTGCTGATAAAGACATACCCGAGACTGGGTACTTTATAAAGAAAAAGAGGTTTAATGGACTCACAATTTCACATGACTGGGGAGGCCTCACAATCACAGTGGAAGGCAAAGGAAGAACAAAGACACATCTTACATGGCAGCAGGCAAAGAGAGAATGAGACCCAAGAGAAAGGGGAAACCCCTTATAAGATCATCAGATCTCATGAGACTTATTCACTACCACAACAACAGTATGGGGGAACTGCCCCCATGATTCAATGATCTCCAACCAGGTCCCACTCACAACAAGTGGGAATTGTGGGAGCTACAATCCAAGATGAGATTTGGGTGGGGATGCAACCAAACCATATCAGTGGCTCACAGTCCAGGAGCTAAGAGACAAGTCAACAGAAAATTACATTATAATAAGATGAATGCTTTGTCTGGGGAACTTCAGGGAATTAGCCCATACCTACGAGGGGCTCCATGGAGCGACGAGGAGAGGTCAAGGTCATACAGAGACCCTGCTCAAATGAGCAGTTACGTGAGCTCAGGAAGTCTTATGATGGGCCTGGGAAGACAGGCTATGAATACATATAGGGGTAATTCTCAAGGAAAAGTTTCACCATTTAGTGCAATGCCTCATCGACTGAGAAGCTGAATAACCTTTGGCCTCAATTTCTTTATCTGTGAAACAGGGATGATAATATCCTTTGATAGAAGCTACACAAAAATCTAATTTCAAGTACTGCCCCAGCCCCCAGCCCAACCTCAACATTCCCAATGTTTTGGCCTCTTGACATCTTCTCAGCTTCCTTCTCAGAAATGTGTCTTAATTATTGTTTCAGAAAATGTGGCTTCTTCAGGAAAAGTACTGTTTTAGCTCAGAGACTATTCAGACATTACTTCCAGCTGTGAGGAATCAGTGCAATGCACTCATGCTGGAATCACTGGAATTGTATCTCCACCTCTCCTTTGCCTCTCATGCAATGTCATCAGAACTTGACAATTTACCAAGTCCCCAGACCTGTACAATGCACAAAGGGAGATAAAGGAAAAAAGAATAAAAGAGGAGGGAAAAAGGAAAAGGACAGGAGGGAAGGGAGGGAGGGAGGCAGGGGCAATTTCAGCCCCTTGAAAAGGTAAATCTTTCATAAGTTAACAAAAAGAGATCTAAGGCTAAGTGTGACTAAGGTCCTGGCTTATTCAGATCACTTCAGATCTCTGTGGCCTGGAGCAATCCAGTACTTTCCTGAAAGAAGTGAACACTAATCAAGAATAAGACTGAGCACAATAGGTGTAGGAGACTGAGCACATAGGAGAATGCCCTCTCCTGAAGGAAGTCCACGCATGGGCCAGGGACACAGGAAACAGGCTGGGACACCCTGGGCAACCAACTCATCAGGGATGCATGGGAAGCCCCATCACTAAACAAATTAGCACAGCCTCAGTTCTCAGAAAAGAACAGAATGGGGAAAAATAGAATCCTCTTTACTGAGATATTGTGAGGAGTAAAGAGAACATTCACGAAAAAGGCCTGGGTTAGCTACTGTGATGATTCTGGATTTGACTGGGGAAGCGGGCAGGACTCAGGGTTTGGAGATAGACCTGCTTGGCTCTGAAGCCCCCTGACTTACTGGTTATGTGTGTGATATCTGGACAGAATCATTAATTTTGGAGGATGCTTAGCATAGAAGAGCAGAGGGACAGATAGAGGGCACCCCGTGATTTGTTAAATGCCTACTGTGTGAGATACTCTGTGCTTACTGACTTCTATGAGTTATTTTATTTAAAATCTTCTACATTGATAATGTTCTCTCTGTTATTGCTATCCCTCATTTTTATATAATGAACATTGTAGTTTTCATTTTGTAGATGAGGAAACTGAGCCTCAGAGAGGTGACATGACTGGCTGGAGGACACACAGCCGGAGAGCTGCAGAGAAGGTGTTGGAACCACAATTGTCTGTCCCGGAGACCCAACTTTGCTCTGCTGCATCTTATACTTGACCCTCGGCCTCTGCTGGCCATCATGGTCAATTCCTTCACATCTTAATGATTCCCTCGTCAGAGGGCCTTTCTCTCAGCACTCCACCTAATTTTGAGATGTTCCCTGAATCATCTTTTTCATTGCACTTGGTCTTTCCCTTTCAGATAACTTATAACAATCAGCAACTACATTCCTTTGTTACCATAATAAAAATATGAAACTAGTGTTTATTAAAGATGGATATCATCCTAATATTATTCTAAGCACTTTTCTTGTATTATCTCCTTATATTTCACATCAGTCTTAGGAGGCCAGCTCTTAGCAACTGACATGTTAGTTTATTTCATTCCATAACAATGCTGTGAAGATGACACTGGTATTTTCATTTCTTAGATAATGGACCTGGGACACAAGAGGCTAAGTATCTCCCTCAAGGCCATGAAGCTAGTAAGTAGAATATATGCCCCTCCACTAGACTCTATGCTTTTTGAGGGCAGGGAACTTGTTCCACAGCCTGAAATAGTAGCAGGCACATCATAGACAGTCAGTAAACACTGGAGTCAATAGAGAGATGAGTACCAAGGGAAAAGAACACAAAGGAGTTATGATGCTAGCGATGAGATTTGTTCTGTGCTCAGAAACAGTTGCTGTATCTCTGATTGCACTGATTTATTGCACTGATTTACTGAGCTTTGTAAGTGCCCAGGTGCTGGGTTAGGTGCTGCAATCTGGGGAGCAGTGTGGGTGTGTGTACTTGTGTGCATGTGCACATGTGCTTATGTATGTGCATCTGTGTGTAAGTGCATGCGTGCATGCATGTGCATGTGTGATGGGCTGATAGGTTAAGGTTGTGGAATATCTGTTGACCCTTAGTTCACCATTATGAAGTTCTGGCAAAGAGACCAGAACTTGAAAGTATATATGCCTATGCTGCCCCCAGGGAGAGAGACCAGCCACAGAAGAACTGTTTTCTTGGTGCAAAGAAGAGAGTTATGCAGTAGAAGGAAATGATGGAAATGGGTTAATAGCCAGAGTCAGAGGAATATTAAATTTTAATGCTATGAGCAGAAGGGAGCCATTCCAGGCTATGGAGCATCCATTCAAATCATTTATGATACATTCCCCAAAACCCAAAGATCTATGTGGCTGGAGTAATATTAGAAGAAATTGTCAAAGTAGGTACAACCAAATCGCACAGGACCTTCCTGGCTCAATAAAGAATTCGGTCTTCATCTAAACCAACAGCACTGGAGACCCCTGAAGGGTTTTAAGTGAGGATGAAATAACCAGACTTGCATTTTTAAAGATCAGTCTTGGTACAGTGTAGATAATGGACAAGAGGGAGGCCAGAGGCCATGAGACCAGTGAGACGACTGTGGAGAAGAGAGAGTAGGGAGAGAGAAGTGCAATGAATCCAGAAATATTTAGAAGGAAAAGCAACAGGAAATGCTGGCAGTCGCCGTGGGGGTGAAGGGGAGGGGTTGGCATTCAGGTTTCTTGAATAATGGAGGGGCCATTCATTGAGACAAAGAACACTGAAAGAGAATAAAAGTTGGAGACTAGGGGAAGAAGAATAAAATAAAAGCTATTTGTAAGAGGATGGACAACTATTTTATGAAAGGTAGAGATACAAAGGCAAAAACAAGACCACAGTAATCCTTTAATCAAGGATTTTGTTTGTTCTAAGGGTCTTAGGCTAAATGGAGGGGCCTGTTATAAGAGTAAACTTGACATCTTGGAGAAACTACTCAATGACTGACCGTGACAGCTCTCCCCACACAGCCTCAGGTTCTCGGCTAATTTTAAAGGCCTGTCTAGAAGCAAATTTTCCAGCACTAGGTGTGTCTCTGTGGCCGATGCTTGAAGTAAATTGTTCTCATGTCATTAAAACTTAACAGCTTCTTCAACAGAAGTGGCATTATTTCTTTGGAACATAATGTTTTATTCCTCCCTATGTTTTAGAAAATCTAGAAAATAAATCAGTACAAGAGCAATTTCTGGAGATTTTTTCTTTATCTACTTTATACAGTCTGTTTGATTTGATGAGAAGCTTAATTTTATTCAAGGGTACATGAGCTTACTATGATGATTATCATTTACTGCACCCATACAGTGTGCAAGCAATGTATGTATAAAGTATTACTTAATCAATCCCAATATTTTTATAAAATCGATATTTACCATTGAGGAAACCTAGGCTTAGAAAAGTGGTCACTTGCTAAAGGTTATCACATGACTTGGCATTGAACAGCTGAGCTCCAAAGTCTGCATTTCCTGCTATGCCTCCGAGGAAGTGGCGCTTTTGCTCAAGGTAGAACAGTAGAGACTTCTTTCTGATTAGCACAGGAAGGAAACATTGCTGCACATTGCTTGCTTAGGAAAACAAACAAACCCTGATGGACATTTGGCTTCAAACTTTTTGATGCTTGACTAACTGATGACTTCTGTGAAATTTAGTCTCCAAAATTAGATTTTTTTTAGACTTTCTCCATATTCATAGACATTCAAAAATGAAAGGTAGAAGGAAACCACTCCCATTTACTAAGCAAATGCTATATGCTTAGTAATATTGGACATAGGAATTATTATCCCCATTTTATAGATGAGAAAATGGAGGCTCAAAGAAAGGTGAAATAACTTGACCAAGTCATACAAACAAGCCAGTAAAGAGGGAGCAAGAATTTCATTCCAGTTGGCTAATTCTCTTATCCCTTGATCAGAAAATATTGCCAAGGCTTTGTTTTGTCTATGAGAGTTTAAAAAAATCAAATTATTTTCAGGCTATAGAATGCTAAACAGTGGATTTGAGTGACTTGTATCAATGTATGGCCTCTTGATTTTGCTGACTTAAGCATTTTCTATCTTTATCCTGGACAGACAAGCACAGTTTTTGTTTGATCTCAGCACCCAAGAGAGGACAGTAATCAGACCAGTACTGAATACTAGGGAAATCAATTGGGCAAAATTTGTTTACTGAACTGAGATTTTTCTATTCATTTAAGAAATCTTCATAAAGCATTTACTATATGTCTTGCCTCGTTCTGAGCACTATCAAATATACTAATTTCATCTTCAGTGAGGATGAGGTAGGTGCCATTGTAATCCTCTTTGTACAGGTGAGGAAACTGAGGCACAGAGATGTTAAGTAACTAGCTCAAAATCACACTGCTAGAGTGAAGCTGGCTCCTTGGTTAGGATCTTAACTGCTATGCTAGGCAGCCCTATACTTGGACGAAATCCAGTTATTTCTTGGGCAGAGGCATCGGGTCTGTGGCTCTTGTGCTTTCCTTCACCTGAGGACTGTGAGCCATCATCCATGGGCCCTACTGTATCCTTTGTTCCTGCTCCAATGCCCCAAACACTTGCTTGTCTTGGATCTAACAGGGCAAAGGAAGAAGTTCTGACTCTCAGAGCTCAGCAGGGTGCTGTCCATGTGCCCAGTGCTGATCAGGCCTCATGCTTCCCTTGAAGGAAAGAAGAAGGGAGTTCAACAGGTATTGAGCACACACTGCGTGCAGCTCAGTGCTTTACATATAACTGGGGACATTGAGTGTTGGCAAGTGCCACATGCTGTCCCAATTACTTTTCATGTCATTGAACATTTAATTCTCACAATCACATTATATGGTGGGGACAATTTCTCTCTGTTTTGTGGATAAGGAAACTGAGAAACTAAAAGATTAAGTAGTTAGCCCAAGGACGCAGAGCCTAAAAATGGCAGAGATGGGATTTGAACCCACAAATGCTACCTTGAGAACCTGAGCTCCTAGCCATTGTGTCTACAGCTTCCACAGCATAGCAGAAGCATAGAAAACACCCCACTTTAATGTTCACGAGTACCTAGCAAGGTGACCACTTTTCCTCCCATGATACTGATCAGAGAGTTTGGCTCAGAGTGGCCTGTTAACTTGTCCTAGCTCACATGATGAGTCAATGAGAGAGGCATGGAGTGAAATTCTCGGAAAGCCCGGAACCTGTGGTCTGTCTGTGGCACCAGGATGCCTCTCTGTCTCTGGCTTCTCAACCAGAAGCCACGTGTATGCATAACCTGAGTGATGATATCAAACACTGCTGGGAGAAAACAGAATTAACCAGAGTAGAAACCCAGTAAGCCAGTGCCAGATATTTCGGGTAAAATTATTTACTACAGCACATTGCAAAAGGGTTTGGTCTTCTTTGCCTCCTCTAGATCTACTCTCCACCTTTTTCAGCCTCAGTCTCTACCCTCAGAGGTTTACCTTTATGGAATACATCAGTTGGGCTCCCTTGATCCCTGACTTCGGTTCCAACTCAGCCAGTGGGAGGCATTCGCAGGAGATCAGAGGGTGGAAGAGTGAGGTCAGGGTGTTTAGTGCCTTGGTTCCTTCCTGGACCCGCCCTTGTTCACCAGGGCTGGTGTCTTCTATATTCAGCCACAGCTCCTGCTGGAGGCCTGCTCCCACCTCCACAGCTCTCTAAGGTTCTGACATCTGCTCTTTCCTGGCCTCTTTAGGCACAGGATGAGAAGATCTCCTGCTGGTGGCCTAGACGGCCAAACTCTTCCCTTTGTATCTCTTTGCCCTACCCACACCTTATAAATGGCTGTTTATGAAACTCTCTTTAGTGACTCCTTTTGAGTGCACCATTTGTTTCCTGCCAAGATTCTGACCAATATATGAAATAATAGGATACAGGAAAGAAAACACAAAACTCACTGTAGCATGATAAGAAAAAACTCAGAGGCCAGGCGCGGTGTCTCACACCTGTAATCCCAGCACTTTGGGAGGCTGAGGCAGGCAGATCATGAGGTCAGGAGGTTGAGACCATCCTGGCCAACATGGTGAAATCCTGTCTCTACTAAAAATACAAAAATTAGCTGGGTGTGGTGGCCTGCGCCTGTAGCCCCAGCAACTGGGGAGGCTGGGGCAGGAGAATCACTTGAACCCAGGAGGTGGAGGTTGCAGTGAGCCGAGATCCCGCCACTGCACTCCAGCCTGGTGACTGAGCAAGATTCCATCTCAAAAAAAAAAAGAAAAGGTTCAGAATAGTTTTTTTGGAAACTATGTGCTGGGGGAAACTAAGCATTTTTTGTGCATTATTTCATCTCACCCTCACAACTGGCCTATGAAATGGTCATAGTATTGATCCCACTGTGAGGCTTAGGTTTTCAGTAACTCTCCAAGAGGAAACAAGACCATATCTAGGTGATGCTGAGGTTCACAGTGCATCTGTTCCTGCTCAACAATGAGCAGAGGCATAGTGGGGAGATGAGAGCAGAGGGAGTCAGCATCTCAAGAAAGACCTCCAAGCTACAGCTGAGCCCATGGAAACATCTTTGGTGCCTGTAAGACAGAAAGGGCCACAACAGGGGGCGCACACCTGCCTTCCATCTAGTCTCCCTCCTGGTTGCTTACAGCTAGTCCCCATCCAGCACTAACTTGAGCCACAGCTTCTCCGTCAGCCCCAAAAAGGAGGGACTTCCTGCTCATGCCCACACCTTGTTCTGCCTAGAAGACTCTACTTCTTCCTAGTATCCAGAGTCCACTCAGAAAGGCAGTCCCGTCCTCCTGCCCTCCCTTTCCTGTATGTTCTGATTCCCTGGGTCATACCTGGCTGAATTATAAGATGCAATGCAGGAAAGGGAGTTTTGTTTTCTTGAACCAGCAAAAAATGCACAACCCTATTGTTTTATTTCTTTAAAGATTGTGAGTGCCTCCTCCAGATCATCTGAGAATTTGATGGTAGTTGTACAGTAATAGAGCCAGGAGTTGAAGTGGTCATGATAATTGCAGATGCCACCTGGGATAGAGGCTGTCAGTTTCTTCCTAAACATCAATTGTCCTCTATTCCTTACTGAGGAACTCTGCTTTTGTTGGAGGATGCGATGTGCCCTGGGAAAACACTATAGTTACCAGTTCTGCCCCTTGCAAATAAGGGTATCCATGTGTGATACAGTTTGGTTAATGATACTTAAGCAAAAGCCATTTGATGAGGCTTCCAACAAGGCGTCCTATCAGCTACACAGACTCAACAGGTGCTGAGAATTTTCCCTTTAGCTCTTTCCCTTTTCCTTACTCCTGCCTGGAATCAGGTCATGATGCCCAGGGCGGAATGAAGACAGCCCATTTTGGCCCCCTAAGGTTGATGAAGCAGAAAGATCGCAGGGGCGTGGCACACTAAGGACATCTTGTAGCTGCTGCCCTGGGCCTGGGCAGCCTAATCTGGGACTTCACAGAGAGGAGGGTAAGACAAGGGTGGGCCTATTTTGTTAAGCACTTACAGGTGGGTTTTCTAATCCACATCCCAGAATATCTTCTTCTGACTCTGTACTGCCCAGTACCACAGCCACCAGCCACATGTGGCTAATGAGCATTTGAATTGGGGCTCTCATTAGCGAATAACTGGTTTTAATGTTATTTTAATTAATTAAAGTTCAATTTTAAAATGGAAGCAGTGGAAGATTTTTTTTTTCATTAAACACAATTTTATAGTTTGGATAGAACCACATTTTGCCTTAGGTGTTGAAATTTTACATTGGATTGACATGTACTGTAGGTGCAAACTACACATCAGATTTCAAAGACTTAGTCAAAATAAACAAGAATGTAAAATATCAATTTTGAAATTATTGATTACATATTGAAACAGTATTCTGGATATATTGGATTAAATAAATAATCTTACTGAAACCATCTTCATCTGTTTCTTTTCACATTGTAAACTGGCTTCTAGAAAATTTAAAACTAAACATGTGGCTCACATTATCCTTGGACAGTGCCACTCTACTGATGCTGCACCCATTCTGTGCCCCTGGAGTGTCAGGCTCTGTGATAAACACTTTAAATACATTCAGCTCATGGAGGTCCTAAAGTAACAGTTTGCAGGGGAAGGGGTAATATTGCCTTCATTTTGCAAGTGCAGAGAGAGGCCCAAAGAGGCTGCCTTGCCTCAAAGCTTCCAGATTATTAGGGGCAGGCCCACAGCGGCATCAGACTCCTTAACTTGTGGCCTCAACCGCCATATGCTCAAGGGTAACTTACCTTGAACTGTGCACAGATCATGATAGTCTGTATATCTAAGTTGTTAATGCTTGCAGACCGACAAGTATGGCTACGAAGACTGAGAGAGAATTTGCTCTCAGGATAACATTTGCCAGAGGAAGCTGGAGTGTTCCACATGCCAGCTGTCATCAGAGGCATGATAAAGTTGATCGAGGTTGCCCAGGTATAACCGGTAACCCCTGTCTCTCCATTAACGACAAGCAATGGATTTTGAGGCATTCTGTCTCCCCTCGGCATAAATCCAGACATGGTGGTGAAGAGGGCTGATATTAGTGAGAAGGCTAGTGCTATGCTAGAGAGACGCCAAAGAATGAAATTCACAGAGACATTCAGTGAGTTTGCAGTTGAGTCACCAACAAAAGTCGACTTTAATTTTGAGAAAAAATGTTTCTCTTGTAATTCAACGATCTAACTTAAGTCCACAATCTCAGCTTTATGTCCATTCTTTTTCCACAGCCATTTTTGTTAGGTTTGTTTCTTCCTTTCTTAACTAAAGAAAAACACAAGCCCAAGCTGGCATTTTTCTATGAGACCTGGATGTGTTCACATTTGCAGTGGACACTGAACACTTTATCACCCCCTTGGTAGCTGTTCGGACACTAAGGGTAACTTGACACTGACAGAAATATTTTGTTTCTGATTATTTTGCCAAACTCAGATATGTGCAGTTTTGCTGTAAAGCATTCTACTAATGTGTACAGAATTGTTTCGTGTGTATCTCTATGCATCCTGACAAGAAATAGTGGGCTAGGAGATGGACACATATATTTTTACTACTGTGGCAATAATGTTTTACATTTCGACAGTGCTTTCCAAATCACAGCATCTTCCAAAGCACCAGAGGTGGTGATAACTTGATGCATTGTTGAAATACAGCAAGTACTTTGGCACTCCAGCATCACATATAACCTTTTAGACCAGGAAGCAAAGGATGGAGGGTTTTTGCTGCATTGAGAAAAATACTAAAACACATTTCTGTGATGGTTATGTCCAAGAGCTTAGAGCACTTTTCAGGGTTTTCTCTGCAAATCTTTATTGTTCTCATCAGACCTCAATAAAATAAATAGGAAAGAACAACTGCTATTAGCTACCCTTTACAAGCTCAGAAATAGGGACAGAGAAAGCTTTGGATTCTGAAAATATTACCAAGTCAGGCAGTGATGGGGTCAGATACAGGCCCTGTCCCCTCTCGTCCTTGGCTCGTCTGTCCCCACCTGCCTGTGTACAGGATGGCCAGCTGACCCTGGACACACCAATTCGTGTTATTTTCCATTACTACTTTTTGTGCTTATATTTGAAATAGCAAAAGACTTCACACTGAGAAACATCCCTCCTTTAAGCTTGCCTTATTTTTTTTCTCTCCCTCCTCCTATTTTATGTATCTTTCTTTAGTCTTCCTTTGGTTCTCCTGCCTTCTTTTTCTCCATCACATTTTTCTTTCTCCTCTCCTTTTCTTTGTCTTTTTCCTTTTTCACTGTCTTCCACAGAACATCATCTTTCACCATCCTCCTTCCTAAGATGGAGTTGCAATCCTATCTGGGGTTTCCTTCTCAAACCCAAGGGGTTATCAATCCCAACGCAAACTTCGTGGGGCATGTGTTTCCACATGTGTCCACTAGGGGGTGTGTGCACAATATCTGTGTGTGTGGTTTTTTAATTTTAATTTTTTTTTTTTTTTAAGCTGCAGAAAGAGCCAGGATGGCTCGATTCTCTTGTCAAAGAAGAGAGCTGACGAGAGAAACTGAGGTTTCCATCCACCAAATACTGAGAGGAGGGTATGGATTTGCAGGGCAGATGGATACAGAGACAGAAAGACAGGTGTGTCCAGGTATGTGAGTGACTGGGATTGAAGGTCTGATTCTATCCATCCTCACATTGGGTGGAGTGACACCTCATATTGGGTGTTTGTGTGTGTGAGTGCGCGCGCGTGCGTGTGCATGTGTATGTGTGTGTGTGTATGCATGCAAGCATGTGTCCAATTCTCCACTTACTATCTCTGAGTCACTTAAACCTTCTGAGCAACAGTTTCCTCATCTCTAAAAAGTGGTGGCTTGTGACTACCTGAATGAGGGAGTTTTTTGGAGCTTGTTTGACTAAAATACAAGAGAGCCACTCACAGACCAAATACTCCTTGGTGAAGGCACTCCGGATCTACACTGGGCTTTGAACTGTGTGAAGCCTCCTAACTTTGAAGAGTTGCTTTGTGTCCTCCCCTTCTTGTGTCAAGTCTTTTCAGCCACAGTTACAAGTTTTGAAAAAGTATTTCCTGCTGTAACTGACTGGAGTCAAGGATCAGAGTGAACACTCTTGGTGTCTTCCTCCCTGACACATAAATGACTGATTTCTAGGTAAGGATATGCCATCTTTTGGTGCCTGCCTTACATGACAAATGCATTGGCCTCAGATGGCTGAGTAGCATTGCTGTTCTGGGACTGCATTTTAGGAGACACAGATCCAGAATGAATGCTGAGTGCTTGCTGTGAACTGACCTCTGGACCAAGCACTGGGGCTGGGCAGCTGAGCAGGCTCTGAGGACAGTGTGAAGGCAAAGGGGTCCACAGATGACGAGGACCAGATGTTAAGTGTGAACATGAGCACAAACAATGCTGGTGGAGAGGACGGAGAGTGGAAAAGCTTTAAAATGCACGTGGTGCCTATGTGAGCTTAATGCTTCAGTTCCAACCTCAAAATGATCCTGTGAGGAGGATAGTAAGCAAAGCAGCTGGGGCCAAGCCGAGGTCTCTCTGGCCTTTGGTACAGTCAGATTAGGACTTCACAGTATGGCACTGCAGAGTTTTGGAGTAACTGGGATAGGATTCACCTTTCTTAAACAAAAGGAAGAGGAAGCTTGTAGTGTGAGCAGCAGTGAGAAGCTTGTAGTGTGAGCAGCAAATATGAAAACTTCCTCATAGACACACTCCCTACATTTTGTGTCTCCTCTGATGACATTGAGTTGCTGCAGCTGTGTCTGACTTAGTGCAGTTAGTGTCATAAAGGCCAGGGACTTGTCTTTCTCTCCCCGGGAGTCAGTAGGTGGGGGAAGAGGAGGCAGGTGTGGATTCTGGCAGACAGTGCCATGGTGGTGGGCTGGGGCCACAGGGACTTGCTGTGTTTTCTGAGATGGCCCATTGTCACTGGGTGGGGTGGGTTTGGGAAGTACCCTTTTGTCTCTGGGGCTGAGAAGCTAGTCCCAGACCCAGATGTGAGAAGAAAGAGCAGCCACAGTTCTTTATTGCAGTGCGGGGCTTCCCGTCCAGACCTGAGCATCTGGTCAGTCTAACCACAAACTCTGCAGATGGAGTAAGCAGCCCCAGTACCCTGGCCTTAAGGGCCTTTGGAGAAGTCTGTTCTGTCCATGGCTATGTCCCCTGTACCCAGAGCAGTCTCTGCACAGAGTATGTGCTCAGAGATTACTGGTGTTTTCTAGGGAGACCTCTGTTGGCCTGGAAGCCGAAAGACCTGAGTATGAGTACTACCTGCAGCTGCTTGTGGGAAAATCACCACCTTTCCCAAGACCTGATTTCTCCTTTTCAAAAGAATCAGAGGGTTAGCGCCTGCAGGACAGTGATCTCATGAAGATCGGCAGAGTGTGCAGCATGGCATGGAGGTGCCCCACAGCCAACAGCCCAGCCAGGTTGGTGGGTGGGGACAATTTCCTGAGCATCTCACAGAGACATTCATCTCCCTCCTCCCTGGAGGACCCTGCATGAGCACTCACAGCGCTTGGCACCTGCCCTCTTGGGAGGTTCTCGGAGAAGGAGGGTCTGGAGCAGAAGATTCAGTGCCCTTGCTGTCAGTTTCCCAGTGCACAGCCCTCCTCCACAGCTGCTGGTGGACTGACTCTGCCAGCTCAGATCAGGGAGGGATGAAGAGCCAGTCAGGAGTGTCCCAGATTGCTACCTGGGAAGGCAGAACCAGGAAGGGAGAGAAAGAAGGGTCAGAGAGTCTCGTGGGCCTGGGATCCCCGTCAACAGCTGTGGAGCCTTAAGCAAGGTGGTATTAAACTGCCCTGGGCCTCAGTTTCCTTCTTTGTAAGTGGTGATCAATAGAGTTTTCCTTACAGGGTGTTGTGAGAACCATAGTGAATCTGAAGTCGTAAACATAGGGCTGGCACTTAATAAAAATAGTGATTCCTCAAGGTCTGGACTGTCACCGGGGCAGATGGTCTGAATGGAAGACACAGAGGGAGAAGAGCTGTTAGAAAAGAGAGAGTCTAAGTGTTCTGATGAAGCCGCTGGGCATCCAGGCCCCACTCTCCTAGCCTCATCCCAGACATTCTCTGTCTCCCTTTCCCCCTTTACAAGCAGCTGTCAGGGAACCCTACCATAGAATGTAAGTCCTGTGACACAGAGGTGTATGCTTCCCTTCCGTTGTAAAAGGAAAAGACATTGTCCTATGAGTCCCTCCTGTTGCCCCGCAGGACTACTGGCATAACCCTGGTTTTGGGGGTGTGGACTGGGAAGTTCAGGCTCTAAGTTAATTAACAAAGCGGCATAGTGAGACATGTAGCAGCCAGGATGCAGCCATCCACACTCCTGCCCTTCTGGGTCAGGGTGGTTTTGGAAGTGCCCTTTTTGTTTCTGGGGCTGAGAGGCCAGTCATAGACCTGGAATTGAGAAGAGTAGCCACAAGCAGCCTACAAGCCTGACGCTGGGCCCAGGTCAGAAACAGAGGTGCGATGGTCACAGGTCCTTCACTCAGTTGGCTGGGCCGGGGCGAAGCACCATGTCCAGCAGTGAGGAGTCCACAGATGGGTGTTTGCCCAGCATCCCTGGAGTTACAGCTGAAGGGAAGGCGAGGGAGGCTCAGAAGGCCCAGAGGACAGCCTTGCAGCCGGAAAAAACCCAAAGCAAAGATCAGCTCAGCATTTCCGATAGGCGGAATGCTGTTTTGGGTATTTCATATTTATTCTCATGAACTTCTTATGAAATAGGTTCGGTTGTCATCTCCACTTGACAGATGAGGACCCTGAGGTGAAGAAATTTGCCCAAGGTCACAGCTAGTGTGCAGCAGACCCATGATTCCAAATCCAGGCTGTTTAACCCCAGAGGCTTTGCTTTTAACTGTGCCATTTTTTCTGCTTCTTGCAAGTTTAGACTGAAGAGAGCCATGAGGAAGACTCTTTTTTTTTTTTTTGGAGACGGAGTCTTGCTCCGTCACCCAGGCTGGAGTGCAGTGGCACGATCTCAGCTCACTGCAAGCTCTGCCTCCCGGATTCACACCATTCTCCTGCCTCAGCCTCTCTGAGTAGCTGGGACTACAGGCGCCCGCCACCACGCCCGGCTAATTTTTTTTTGTATTTTTAGTAGAGACAGGGTTTCACCATGGTCTCGATCTCCAGCGTGAGCCACCGTGCCCGGCCGAGGAAGACTCTTACTGGGGACTCTGAAATGGCACCTTACCCCGGGGAGGAGTGGAGCCTTGAGAGTGAGGGCAGTTGAGTACTCGGGTCTGGGACTTAAAGCTTCCAAGATTTCTACCACCTCCCACTCCCCTCGGGTTTGTAAAGCTGCCTCCATTTGCATTGGGAGTGCGGGGGCTGCCTGGGGGACTGTGGGGATTGTCCTCAAACTATTGGCTGAGAGTGGCATGCCACTGACTTACTCCTCCAAGAGACATTTCCAGTACCCTCCATCCCTGCCCTCTGTACTACACGCTGGTGACCTTCCCCCTCAAAAACAAAACTCAAGCTCTGTCCCTGATGCTCATGGTCTACTGAAAACAGAATTACGGCTGTCTGTGAATGACCTCTGACCAAGCTGGGGGGACAAGAGAAGTGACTTGTGACTTGCTTTGCCAGGGAGGTCCTGAGAGGCTGTCCAGGGAAGGTGACATTGAGGCCGGGACTTGAGCTGGGTGTTTGAAGGCAGGAAAAACGGCAGGGAAAGGACTGGAGTCCTTGGCCTTCCTGGGGGACGTTTATTCCACATGCCTCGGGAAATCTGAAATGGCCTTGGACAGCATTTGCTGGGGGTTGGGGGTGGGCGGAAGGGGACAGAGGGCATTGCCACCGACAGGCGGGGCGTCCCAGGGCCTCTCCCCAGGAGCGGATGAGCTCAGACGCGGCTCATTCAGCTGTGTCCAGGCACAGCCGGTTTATGACCTAAGAGAATGACAACTCAGGAGCAAGTCGGGATGACAAAGACGCCCAGAAGGGCACGCGCTTTTATGTAACCAACCTCTGAGCTGGAGGATCTCAGGAGGTTGGTGCTCTGAGCTCAGGCGCGGAGAAAGGACGGCGCCCCTGCCTTACTCTCTTATAAATACGAGGGGACAGCAACGCGACATAACTTAGAGAAGGCCAGGGAGCTTTACAGAGCAGGGCGGTCCGGCTGCTTTTCCCCAGAGCGCGGCTGGGGCGAACTGGGGCGCCCTTCCCAGCTCCAGCTCGGCCCTTGTCCCCTCTTCCCAGGATCACTCGCTGGGTGACCTTGGGCGAGCCACTTGACCTCTCTGAGCCCCAGTTTCCCAGTCCGTGCATCTGAAAGGCTGTAAGAGCGTTGTGAGGCTCCCCACTCGACCCTCAGGGCCAAAGGTGGGCGCCGGGCACGCGGGAGGGGCCCTCGGACGCACCGCTTCTCGCAAAAGCCCGATTAGTCCAGGCAGACTCGCAGCGGAGAGCGGCCCCAGGAGGCGGCGCACGGCGGGGCGGTGGGCGACAGTGCGCAGGCGCAGAGCGGCAGGGCGGGGCGCCGGGCGCGGGGCGGGGCGGGGCCGGGCGGGGCGGAGCCGGGCGGGGCGGGGCGGGGCGGGGCCGGCGGCAGGCGCTGGGCGCTCGGCGCGGTGGCTCAGAGTGCGCGGGGCGGCGCGCGGCGTGCAGGTCGCATCTGTGGCTCGGGTGCCGGCAGGTGCTGGCGGGACTGGCGGGGATCGCCGTGGACTGCCTCAGGGGCGCCGCCGCCCGCCTGGCCCGAGGGCCCGCCTAACCGCGCCGCCCGCGCCCGCTCCTCGTCGGCCCGCGCCCGGAGCGCGGGGGCTGCCGGCGCTGGGCACTCGGCGGCCACCGGGGATCGGGGCTGAGGGGCCAGTTCCCGCCTCCCTGCCGCCGCCGCCGCCGCCGCCGCCTCCCAGCCGACCGCCCGGCTTGGCGGCCGCCGCCGCCGCGTCTGGCCCCCGGGTCCGCGCCGCTGGGGGCGCGGGCGGGGTCGGGGGTTGCCGGGCGCCGCCGCCCGTGCGCCTGGAGTCCACGTCCCGGGCCCGGCGGCCGGCGAGCATGGAGGAGAAGTACCTGCCCGAGCTGATGGCGGAGAAGGACTCCCTGGACCCCTCCTTCACGCACGCCCTGCGCCTGGTGAACCAAGGTGAGGCGCCGGCCGTTAACTGCCGGCCGGCGGCGGTTGGGGCCAGGTGGAAACGCGGGGGCCCGGGGGGCGCTTCCGTGCGCTCTGCTGTCAGCGGACGCGGCGGAGACGGAGGCCCGGGTGGCCCCCGGGGTCGTTTGCACGGGGACCTGGGAGGCTGTGGGACACCTAGGGGAAGACCCTGATGTGAATTTTGGGGACTTGGAAAGGAAGGACAAGGCTGGGGCGCATGGATGAGACTTGAAGGAAATCTTTGGGGACTCGGGGACCCCCAGGGCAAACTTCTGGGTGGGGGACAGCGACCATCTGGGTCTTCGTTGGGGACGAGGTTGAATTATGTCATGGAAGGGGAGAGTATTGGACTCGGGGAAGTAGGGCGTTTGGTTCGTCTAAGGTACTGGAGAAAAAGCTGGAGGAAAATGGAAGGACTTGAGGGACGCAAATGCAGAAGAGGCGAAGGGAACAGGCGCTTGCGTTGTTAGCGAAGTTTGGGGACCTTAGAAGAGGGTTGGGGTCAGACCCCAGCACCTGAGAGGAGAGGAGCTCCGTGGTCCCAGGGGAGGAGCCCAGTTCCCCCTCCCAGCCCTTTGTCTCTTCTGTATCCAGGCTCCAGCAGCCCTGGCGGGGCAGTCAGCCCTCCCCGGGGGTGGGCAGCCCATGCCAAGCCTTGCAGGCTGGCCCTTGGAGAAGTCAGTAGGGGAGAAGAGGCCGGCAAAAGAGCACCGTTCCGGAGGGCGTTGGGTTGGGTGACCCTCATTGGTGGCTGGCTTGAGGTTCGGAACAGTGGTGAAGGGAGTCCTTGCCATTTTCACAGGACTCCAGCCAGCTCAGGGTGTGAAAGGTCTTAGGAAGTACTGCGGGACAGGGATACAGAGGTTTCTGGAGGCACGCCTACCCGGGACAGTGTTCCCCTGGCTTTCTCCTCCTGTGGCTTCCTGAATCATCTGCTGGGATGCACGGTAAATTAAGCCTTCCTTCCCGGGAGCGGTCTCCTACTTTTCCTGTAATATGCGTTTCAGATGAAGATGGGTGTGGGTGCCACTGGTCTGTCTTTTCTCTGGGAAATGGCAGCAACGTGATCTGGTCAGATCTGCTGGCTTTTGCAGGAATTACTGTGCACTGACAGTCTGTGGTTCCCTAGATGAATCGGATCTGCTGCTCTTAGTGCTCGCCCTGGCTCTTTTATTGTTGGAAGTGAAAGATGAGGCAGACATATTCTATTTGTATATAGATACCTATATTTTAAAACAGTGACCTCCAGTTTTTGCCTGTTTCAACCAGTTCTTCAGAGTAGAGTGTGTGTGTGGTCGACCGATGGTGGTGGAGAGACTCTTTACTGTCTCCAAGAATTTAAGAATATTTGAATTGTTGAACAGAAATAGACTTATGGAGCTCCCTCATTTTATTTTAATTGCAGGCTTATTTTTATTTCTTTAATAAAATGGGCTTGTGAAAAAGTGAATGGGCATGCATTCCTAAATAAAAGAAAAAATCTGAGTTTTATTTCTATGCCCTCTGAACAGTTCTGCAGTTGAGTTTGTACTCCTTGTGCCTGATGATTTACATATATCTTTTATTGCCTGCTGGGCTGTCATCTCTGTGAAAGAAATTTCTTGTACATTGCATGAGATCGGTGGCATTGGAAATATTCTGGATTGTGGACTGAAGTGTATTTTTCCTAATAAAGAAGCTGAATCAAAGTTAGGTTGTACTCAATTAAGGAACAGTTAAACTGAAAGTATAGTGCGTTATCTTATTTTAAAAGTCAGAATTATTTTCTCTGCCATGTTGCCATAGTATTGTGTTGCTAAAACGTCCAAAATTCTTTTGGATTCTGTGTTTTTACTAGTGTTAATGCCTTCCAGTTACTTGAAACAGACATTTACTGGGGAAATGTTGCCATTTAGTGTTTTTTAGGTATTAAACTTGACAAACTTACTTTTCATAAAAGTAATTCTTATAAGAAGTATATTTCTCACATGTGAAGGAAGGAGGAGGTGCTGCTCAGAATCTTGTCTTACTGTTAATTTAGATTACTTCAGATTGAAACATTTTTCTCTTAAATCACAGGCTGATATTCGGAATGCAGAGCTTTATCATTTAAAATATTAATTACACTCTTATGTAACTCCAAAATTACAAGTGTTTTAAATCTGAAGCTACATGATTGTGAGGAAGCTTTGATTTTAAATCCAACCATCTTGTTATGGGCTATTTTTTCTTATTTAGTTATATTTGTGTTTGCCTCTAATGCAACTGTGTTATTCACATTGGAGTTGGTATTTCGGCACTAGATTGTAGAATGGGCCAGCATGGCAAACCTTAGCGTTCCATGTAATAGATATGTTTTATGGTATCTCTAAACTCTAACAAGGCCTTATGTTTGCATAGTATTTTAAAGTTTCCAAGGCGCTAGTTTCGTCCTCACACTTGCATTCCGGTAAGGCAGATGTTCATGTCTTCTCTTTTCAGGGAGGGAGATGAGGATCCCAGCTATCTAAGCTTGTGGGCAACTGAGATTTAATTTGAACTCTCAGATCTTCTGTCTCTGAAGACGTTGTTCTTTCTTATTTTGCCTTCCTAAAATGTTGGAATGAAATACTTCTCACTTGCTAACTTCAAACCCTGCAGAAATCAATATAATTAGTATGATTGTTTCCAACTGACTTAAATGTGTGGGAAATAATATATATCCTTTAGGAAGTTTATCCTGATTTTCACAAAAAGTTTCTGTCTGCACTTGTCTTCTTTGAAGAAGCAAACATTCATGGTAGATTTATCTTCCAGGATTTTGATGCTGAGGCCAAGAGGCACTTTTGAATTAAAGCCCTCCTGTGACCAGTATATTAGTTTAATAATCAATGCATTATGATAATGAAATAGTTTATAGATGAGGTGTAGTTCTTTAAAAATTCAGTGTTCGTAAAGATTGATCAACTTCCTAACTGAATTACTCTTTTTCTTTCTTGAGCTAGAATGACAATAAGAGATATACTCCTGTCTGGTATACATTGGCTTTTATATTTTTCCAGACTTGTGTTTCATCGTGGGCATTGATTGCTGATTTTATTTTCATTTTACCAGAATAACTGGTTCTCCTCCTCCACCTCCTAAATGAATTTGTTTCCCGAATATTTATTTATTTATTTTTTTGATACGAAGTTGCCCAGGCTCTGTTGCCCAGGCTGGAGTGCAGTGACACAATCTAGGCTTACCGTAACCTCCGCCTCCCGGGTTCACGCGATTCTCCTGCCTCTGCCTCCTGAGTAGCTGGGACTGCAGGTGTGCGCCACCGTGCCTGGTTAATTTTTGTATTTTTAGTAGAGACAGGGTTTCACTGTGTTGGCCAGGCTGGTCTCAAACTCCTGACCTCGTGGTCTGCCTACCTCAGCCTCCCAAAGTGCTGGGATTACAGACGTGAGCCACCATGTCGGGCCTCTGAATTTGTTTCTCTAACAAAATTAGTGGTTAATGTTTATTTGATGTTAAAACTCAGTCAAAGAAAATAGGCTTTGGGATCCCACTCCAGACCCCCCCTTGGTGCCTGTAGGGTGAATTGACATTGCAGTTCTTGCCAAGGAGAGGTTAATTGGAGATGAAAGTAGTGTTGCATGTTTTACATTTGCTAGTAGGGGATGTGCTGACTCTTACTAAAAAACATCTTTAGAAATGTCTTATGCATTATAATTTAATCCAAGTCTCTGATATTGGTTTGGATGCTTTTCAATACAAGCCAAGTAACCATTAAATAAGATTACATAACACTGTATTTTTAATTATCTGATATGATGTATGGATTGGTGGCTGGCTCACTGCCAAGTTACATTTAGTTGTCGTTGATTACAAGAGAAAGTGGAGCAGAGGATTCAAGATTAAGGTGGTCCAGATTTGTGTCTAGGTTGATAAAAGTTTTTTGTTGGTATATCAAAATGGTTTTTATATCAGTTTCTCAAATATTACAACTCTTAGCATTACTTAGAATAAATATGGGGGATAAAATATATTAAGGAAGGATTATTTACTTTATGTACATCTCTTTGTAATCCACAAAACCCGGGGGCTTAAAACTTGATTTTTGGGGACCCCTTTTGGAAAACATGTAGGATTTGCTTGAATGTCACAGACTTGTAAAGTAGAGAATGAGAATTGCAGAATTGTATTTAGGTATGGTGCCTTCATGCTATAGTTTGTGATTTTCTGTTTCATCCAAAGGAGGATGTGATTATTTAGTTTTTAGTTTTTTATTATTTTTCTTTGTGTTATCAGTTTTTTTCGTTTTGTTTTTTAAGAAAATGCGATCACTCACAGTTTTAGATATGCCATTTCTGAGTTTTATACAGTGTATTATGATTAAAAGTGACCCAGTGATTGTGAGTTACAGGGTTTGGTATTGGACATTAGTAACAGGCTTATAGAGAATCTGCCATGCCGGTTCTCTGTGTTGGGTCCTAGGGGTAGGGAGGAAAAACAGTCTGCACCGGTGAGAAGCTCCTGCTCTCCTCTGTGTGCGTTTGAGAATGAATTTTCGGTTTGTAGATGCCCTCTTTCCTAAGGAACGTCTTAGTCCTTCAACTATGCTGAAATATTTAGTGGTTGGATGGCTTAGATTTACTATTAATAAATCAGCCTGTGGACATTTTTGAGGCACTTGTTGGTACTGGGTCATGTTTGTAATCGTGATACTAGTAACAGCTAGAGATGGAGAGGTTATTAGCCCAGTTTTTCAGTTGTAGAAACCAAGATTCTGACAGCTAAAGTGACTTGCCCATGGTGACATGCTTATAATAAAATGGCAGAGTGAAGGGTCAAGCTTTGTTCTTTTACAGGTCCATTGTTCTTTTTACCATGTCCTACTGACTCTCAGTAACACTGAGAGTCTAAAGGGCTAAGTTACTGGTCAACCTGTGATGGTATAATTAGTGAATGATAGAAGGAGAATGAAAACCCTGGCTTTTTTATGTGCAGTTTGTTTTTCCTCTAGCCTGTGCTGAATTGAAAGATAAATTATATAGCATCCATTTTCATACTTCATTCTTCACATTTCTGCCCTAAGTCCTCTGACCTTTTTCAAAATGGGTTGGATTGCCTATTTTCTGGTGTCACACAACACCTGGTGCTCTTACGGTGTGATCCTCGTCACACTGCTTTGTTTGGATCTCTTTGTCTTTCCTGGTAAAGAGTGAGGTCCTCTGAAGACAGGGCCTGGTCTTTCCTCTGTATCTTCAGCACCTAGCATACGTCTCAGCACAGGGCCCTTGGGAACTCCTGTCTTCATTTCATGTTGCGTGTTAATTATCATTAAGGGTAGCAGAATCAGAAAGTATATTTGGAATTTAGCAGTCAGTAAAGAGCTTTGCTTCTTAGGGCTTTAGAGGACCTGAATTGGAGGTGGGGATGAAGTCAACAGTTCTGCCCGTATCAATGAAAGAAGGTTCTAAGTGAAATGCAGGGTTGAAGAAGCAGAAAAACATCCCAATGCTCTTTAAATGTGGTTGCACAGTAGGGATCCTTCTCTAGGAGATAATGAGAAGATGTTGTCAGATCTGCTTTGAATCAGATGTTTATTTACTTTTATTCTTTCTTAAGGAATTTATGAAATCACTGCACTCTCATCAATTTGCTCTCCTTCTCTAAACTCCTAATGATATTTCTCATGACAGATTAAAAACAGAACTTTGGAAGCCCTAGTCACATGCCAAATAAGGTTTCTTACCTGAGAGAGTTATCCACAGTTTCAGATGCCAAAGGGAAACTCAGAAAGCCAGAAGAGCGATTGAAACTGCAAATTGAATGCCAACAGCAACTTTGATATCAGAAGCCCCATTTGCCTGTTGTCACCAGTCCCACTGAGTGAAGATAGAATGACTTATATCTTCTACCAAAACAATAGAAGGAGAGTGTTCCTTGGCGTTGGGGATGATGATTATAAAAGCCACCAATTTAAAGGCTCTTCTGTGCCAGCTGCTTTTTGTGCATTATCTCGCATCCCCACAAGATCTTGCAAGGTAGGAGGTTTTATTCCCTGCATGCCTCCTTTATTTTTTTCAAATGAGGCCTCTAAGGCTCGGAAACACTAAGTAACTTGCCCAGTCAAGGTACATAGCTTGTAAGTAGTCAGGCTGAAATTTTAAATCAAGTCTGCAGTGTTTAGGTAAGATACTTTAAGAAAAGAGATAAAAGGACAGAATTCAACATTGTTGTTTTTAAATAAAAGTTTCATTATAGCAGAAGCCTCTTAGGAATTGCCATTGGAGATGAATTTTTAAAAGGGGTTACTGAAAATGTGTTTTACCAAAAAGGCAAGCTCACTTTTTTTCTCCTGTGCTCTCTGGCAGTGTTTTTCAGTCTTCAGTAGGCATTCAAAGTAAGGATTTGTAAATATGTATATATTTCAGTGACCAAATAGAAAAATATTCCATATAGAAAGCCAGTGAAATTCTTGCTAAAGTTTTGTCTCTTGAGGGATCCTCCTAGAGGTGCAGTGCTCTTTGTATTTTAACACTTTGTTTATCACAAAATCAGTCGAGAGTACGATATCAGGGATTTATAGTCAGTTTATGGTATATTTGTGAATTCTTCATTCTCTAAAAATAGGTTCACAAAAGAAAAAAAAGTATTCCCACAGATAATGCTTTTGACTTTCTGGAAGGGGGGAATATGTTTAAATATTCTTGCCCTGCAGTTGCTAATGATAGTAGCTACCATTTATCAAGAGCCTTTTCTGGTTTGCATGCTTTATGTATGTTACTTCATTGAATTAGTTTAACAGTCTTAAAAGAGTAAGTCATTTTACCTTATTTTATAGATGAGAAAACCGAGGTCAGGAAGGTCATATAATTTGCCTAAGAACACATAGCTAGTAACTGGTGAATCAGGATTCAGATCCTTGTCTGCCCAACACTATGACACTATGTAGGGCACCTGTTAGCACCAGATAGAGGTGGAATCTTTGAGTGTGTCTTGTTTTTCATGTTTTACTTTTGTGGGGAATTTGGATTACGCAGCTCTTCAAATTAAATACCTAGTATTGGACTGGGTGAGCAGGGCAGGTTGCTTACTGTACAGAGGGCACACAGGGGCATGGCAAAACGGCATAGGGACTTTGTAACCAGTGGCAACATCTGGTGGGTAGCTTTTACTTGGGAAACAGTGTTACTCAACAAGGAATGAGCTGGTGCAGAAAGAGCCATGTGATTAGAGGTGACATCTTTCTAGTCTGTAATCCCCTGCAAGTTACTTTATTTCTCAGAGTCTCAGTTTCCCCATCTGTGAAATTGGGAACCTTATGCCTTCTTTGTAGGGTTGCCGTTTTAGATGTAAGTACAGTGTCTAACACATAGTAGGTGTTTAATAAACATCACCTGCAATTTTTATAAAATGTTCTAAGACAGATGTGTAAGTATTGGCATCACTTTTCAGATATAATGTATATAATAAAAATTCAACACATAAATCATCTACTTTCATTTCTTAGGGTAATTTTATGTTGTTAGAATTATTTTAGTTTTCCAATCCAGGAAATATTGAAGGAGAAATTCAGTCTTTAGGAAGCTTCTTTCATTAATATCATGCACAAAATTAGCAGCAGCTCTGATTGATTTTTATTATGCTATTCAAGACACAGCACCTGAAGCTTAAATTAACAAATGAAGCTTCCATAAACAGTTTTATGACTGCATATCTTAAAACATGTCTGGACACCCAGCAGCCTCTCTCCACAAGCACAAGATACCTTACTCTGAATTGGTAAGCTGTAAATTTCCATAATTTTTTACATTTCCATAATTTTTCACCAATCAGCCCCTGCTGCTATTTTAAGAATTTTAAAAGGTATTCCTAGCATACTATTGATGTTCTTCCTTGGTATGATAAAGGGCAAGCGTATGTGAGGGCACCCTTTTAAATGTCTCTTTTCGATATATATCTTACACTTGGGGTCACTGTTGATTCGAGCTCCCATGGGAGAAAATATAGAAATTATGATGAAGATAAGGGGCAGTTTTCATTTTCATCATTTTTCCTTGTTCTTTCTCTGCTACGTTTGTGCCGTTTGTACTCTGCTTTTCTTCCACTAGATGGCGCTCCACATGGCTAGGTTACCTTCTTTCTTTCACACTGGTAGCTATTTCTGAACTGAGTCTTGATCGATAAACGTGCATTGCTTTTGATTTTCATGCATTGGTATTTTTCATATTATTAATATCTTAGGAGGCATACTTGCTAGTCAATATTTGCAGAACGCCATGCCTTTTTTTGTAGCCACCATTGCTCAAGTGCCTAAGGTATGCCTGGCACTGTAGCTAGGTTCTTCACACATTTCTTCATTTAATCCATGACTTTCATGTGAATTTAGTTTTGTTGTTCTCATTTTACAGGTAAGAAATGGAGGTTAGAGGGATTTATAACTTGTTCAAGGTCACAAAGCTAACTTATATTATAGGGATCAGTGTGCCCTAAAGAAAAGTATACTCCAAAAACATTAAATTGAAAGCTTTTGTCAAATAACTTGTTAGGATAGTCTGACTTATGGTTACTGGCCATGGTAATATGTTTATTTTGGGGGAAAATTATACTCCTCACAGTTAATTTGCTTTGGAGTATATAAATCAAATTCCCACATCTGCTTTGTATAAGAAAGCACACAACAGTAACAAAAGATTTGTCAGTTGGTGTGGAAATTTCTGCTTCCTCTTGCCTTCTGTTTACTGACTTGAGTGGGCTGAGACTTGATGAGTACTAGGTATAAAATGTGGGAAGAATTTTGGACAAAGCCAGGCTTCCTGTTTTAGTAACTTTTAGCGGGCTGAATGCTGTTAACGAGTCCCCAGGACTTAAAAAATTTATCCTTTCATTTTATTCATTTATTCAACATATATTTGTTGAATTGCTAAGTTGACCTGTGTGTTCTGGACCATGACTTTACCTCACCGAGCCTCTATTCCCTCATCTGCACATGGCAGGCAGGATGCCACCTCAGTGGTTGTCATACATTTTAAAATAACTGAAAGAGTATAATTGGATTGTTTGTAACAGAAAGGATAAATGCTTGAGATGAGGGATGCCCATTTCCCTGATGTGATTATTATGCATTGCATGCCTGTATCAAAATATCTCATGTAACCCATAAATATGTATACCTACTGTGTACCCCCACAATTAAAAATAAAAATTAAAAAAGATTAAATGACAGTGGTTTCGTATTTGTTTAATTTCACTATAAATTTTTAACATGGAATATATTTGTTGTATCTAAGATGAGATTATTACGCATATATTTCTGTTCCTCATATATCATCTTTTACAAATGAATACTTAAATACCTTGGCGTGTATTTATTAAAAATAAGGGCCTTCCCTTTCATAACTGTCATACAATGATCCAAATTAGGAAGTTTAACAACCACGCAGTACTGTTATCTCATCTACAGTTCACATGCTGATGGCACCAGTTGTTCTGTTTTTGTCTTTTACAGGACCCAAGTCAAGATCACACATTTCGTGTAGTGTCAGGCCTCTTTAGGGTTTCAGTTTGCAGTAGCTGCTTTGTCCGCCTTTGCCTTTCATGATAGGCATTTTGGAAAACTATACAAAAACTATACAAGGCCAATTTTTTGTAGAATGCCTCTCCATTTAGGTTGTCTGATGTTTCCTTAAAATTAGATTTGTGTCACACACTGTCTTGGCAGGAATGCCACCGAGGTGATGGTAGGTCCTTCTTAGCCCCTCGTACCCGGGCACGCAACGTCTGTGTCGTCATTGGTGAAAAGTTCGATTACTTGGTTAAGGTGGTGCCAGTTTTCTCCTCTGTAAAGTTACTACTTTCCTTTGGTAATTAATTAATACTTCTGTGAGGAGATACTTTGAGACTATGTAAATAAATATCCTGCTCCTCATTAAACTCTCCCTCACATATTTTAGATCCATTAACATTTCTTACCTGAATTATTACTATGATGGTTGTAAAATGGTAATTTTCTAACAGTCATTCCATCTACATTTATTGGTTGATATTCTACTGAAAAGGAATCTTTTCTACTCCTTCTTTCTCCCTTTTTCTCTTTTTCAATCCCTCTCTCCCTCTTATTCAGTCGTATCTGTCTTCTAAATTCATGCATTTTTCTTTAATTCAGTGGGTTATAATCCTTACTATCACTGTGTAAATTGAAGCTCAAATTGTTTAAGATTTGGCCATTGAGAGCCGTTTGCTCTGGCTCCTGGGTCCATTTGAGAGGCTCATCCCCTAAGTTGGCTTAGTATTTTTTTAATCTCTCTAACAGCAACTTGTTCCATGCTCATCTTGTTCTTGCTCTGCCCTAGCCCTCAAATGAGCCATTTTCCCCAAAGGTGCCCTGGTTTCTTTTAGTGTGGAATGTTGTTTAGAAGCCAAGATCTGGAGTGCTGGTGGTCATTGCTTTCAGGCTCTTTCACCAGACAGCTGGGAAGTAGATACCTATCTGTGGCTGTACCTTCATTGTCTTTATGCTAAACTCTACGCCTAGGGCCAGCAAACTTTTTCTGTAAAGGCTAAAGAGTAAATAGTTTGTGGGCTGTGCATTCTACTCAACCTCTGCTGTGGTAGCAGAAAAGCAGCCACAGACAGTATGTAAATGAATGAGAATAGTTGTGTTCTGATAAAACTTTATTTATAAAAACAGGCAGTGTGCCGTGGGCTGTGGTCTGCGGTCTGCTTACCCTTCCCTGCTCTCAGCAGAGAAACTAGGGGCCCAGGCCTTATTACCAAATTTGGTAAAATTCATTTGTACCCATGCATTCCAAAATAGGGGCACAATAAAAGTTATTTGCATGAATGAATTAATGATAATTGTGGGCTCTTTCTATGGCAGACCTCTCATGGTTCTTTTGGACATCAGTCTCTTATGATTTGTCAGTTTGTTTAGGTCCTTATTTAAAGATGAGAGGCTTTTAGAAACATAATGTGCACAATATGCAAAATAATACTGAGAAAAATGATCTTATAAACTCATGAGGGTATTTTTCTTGTCATGATGAAATAGTTACCTTTCCTTAATAAGAGCATATCTCAAGGCGTAGCCATGCTGCAGGCAGAGCACACGGCCCCTGCTTTGCTCTGGTGTCACTGCATTTTGCGTAGGCTCAGCTGAGAGGCAAGACTCCACCACCAGTCAATTGGGTGAAAATTTTCAAAATTATACCCCTTTTATTGTCTCAGAATAGATTTGTTTCTTCACAATTTTCTTTATGTAATTTATTGCTCTAATTCATTCAAAAAAGGATTTTATTACATCAGTGACAAATCAGGGAGTGATCCCATTCTCAGAGAAGAGTATGCCAATAGGAAGGACCACCTTTTTTTTTTTTTTTTTGAGACAGAGTCTCATTCTGTCGCCCAGGCTGGAGTGCAGTGGCATGATCTTGGCTCACTGCAGGCTCCGCCTCCCAGGTTCAAGCAATTCTCCCGCCTCAGCCTCCCCAGTAGCTGGGATTACAGGCATGTGCCACCATTCCCGGCTAATTGTTGTATTTTTAGTAGAGACAGGGTTTCACCCTGTTGGCCACGCTGGTCTCAAACTCCTGACCTCGTGATCCACCCGCCTTGGCCTCCCAAAGTGCTGGGATTACAGGCGTGAGCCACTGTGCCTGGGCAGAACCACCTATTGTTAATGCACAGAGACTGCCATCAAGGTGATGTCTGACGCTGGAAAGAAACCAAGCGCTAGAGTACATGGCAGCCGATGCCAGCAGCTTGAGCGTAAAGATGGAGGTTCATTCAATTTAAAGTGTCTCTGATGACTCTAAAATAAATTAGGCTTTAATTACTGCTTAAATTTTTATTTAATTTCAAAAATTCGAAAGTCGATTTTAAACCTGTTGGTGCATAGCTTCTTTGGTGTTCAGCAGGCCATTCGTCTTACTCTGTGTGAGAAGCAGCATGAGGTTCTGCTTGCTCCTTTCTCTGGAATCCAGAGGAGTGGTTTAACGTTCTGGGTCACAAAACAATCCTTGGATCTGTGGAGCGTCCTGGCATGCTGATAAAGGAAACCAAGCAGGCTTCTTTCCTCCCCTGGCTTTTATCTTCTGGGTCTTGAAGTGCCTTATAAGATTTTGATTTAACAAGTTTTACTGTTTTTTTGTTTTAATGTGAGAAATACTAAAGTGTCTCTCTCTTAGACTCAGGAGGCATGTCTCCTTTTTGACATGCTGCCCATCGTTTGGTGTACCACCAATTCAGAACCAACAGCGATAATCCCCTGCCCTGTGTTTTATGGTTTCTAATAGCTTCAGAGAATAAAGAGACAAAGAAAGAAAGTCATGCCATTAACAGTCGATTGATTGTATTCTGGATTGTATTTTTCTCATCTCTTTTTCCCCGTTGGTCAGGGTTTTGCTGCTGCTGCTGCTGCTTCTTTTTTTCTTTTTTCCCCCTGAGACAGAATCTTGCTCTGTCACCCAGGCTGGAGTGCAATGACATGATCTCGGCTCACTGCAACCTCTGCCTCCCAGGTTCAAGCGATTATCCTGCCTCAGCCTCTCAAGTAGCTGGGATTACAGGTGTCCGCCAGCACGACCAGCTAATTTTTGTAGTTTTAGTGGAGACGAAGTTTCACCATGTTGGCCAGGCTGGTCTTGAACTCCTGAGCTCAGGTGATCTGCTTGCCTTGGTCTCTGAAAGTGCTGGGATTACAGGCGTGAGCCACCCCGCCCAGCTGGGTTTTGCTTCTTAAATGGGTAAAGGATGTGTTGCTACCTTTGGAAATAGTAAGCTTGAATAGCTGCAGTTTCTTCATCTATGAAATAGTCATGAGAGAATCTGTGTAGCATGTCTGGTGTATCTGTAAGGAATCAAAAGTTAATTAGGCAAGCAGGACAAGTTTTCTTGCTTTCCTCCTTCATGGAACCCAGCATGGAATACTAGACACAGAACTGATACTCGTTGTATACTCCTTGAAATGTTAACTTAGAAGAATGAGGTGAATTGGCTCACCTGTCTTAGGTAGGGCACCATGTTACTTCCAATAAAAGGTCCGTGGCAGAAAGTAGTCTTTTAGGTTTGGAGAGTGAACATTAAGGCAAAAGAGTAGCATAATCGATTCAGGCCTCAGACTTTTAGACCCTTTCAGGAAATCACTATTTAGACTTCTGGGGGAAACACCCCTAAGAGGAGACTGGTTGGGTGTCTGTTTCTCCACAGTCTTTCCCACTGGATTGGAGGAGTTGCTGTTATTTCTCCCCTTATTCAGTAAGGATCACATGCTTAGGCTGGGCTAAGTGCTGGGATGCAGAGCAAGGTAATACTTTATCCCTGCTTAAAGAGTGTTCAGCTCAGTGGGGAAGTGGCCAAATTAAAAGACATTTATATTGTGGGGTGGAAGGGCTGTAATAAAGACAAATGCACATGGCACTATGGTGCTGCATGGAGCTTTGTTACTCCGATTTGGTGAGGGAGTGGGGACTTGTGTGTGTGACTCCTCACGTAGTGGTAGAAACATCCCGGGCTCCAGAGTGTGATGGAACTAATGCAAGTTCACTTCTCAGAGTCTTTCTGCTTAGTATTAAGCTATGGCGTCTCTGAGCTCGTAGGGCTCCCTGTCTGGCTTACAGTGTGCAGTGAATGCGTTCCTGTTCTCTTCGCTCGCTCTCTGTGTGCCAGCTCCTAGTGTAGTACCATCCTCTGTGCATGCAACATTGCATTTATCACACTATGATCATGATGATTGGGTGGGAGTTCTTTCTCCCCTGAGAATCCAACTGCCTTACAAGCAGGGAATCTGACTCATTACCTTTGATTCCTTCTCCAGTGCTCACCGTGGTGCCTGGGAGATAGTGGGCACTCAGTAAGTGTGTGTAGAATGAATAGCCAGTTAGTCTCAGGTTCCTCATTATGGATGACAGCAATGAATTCATTCTTTCAGAATGCAAGTGAAAGAAGATTGAAAAAGTGTTTTCTCTTTATTAGAACTTCCGGATACTGATTGTGAGGAGAGATCTGCCATTTTTCAGATAGGTCTACCAGGAGTGTTCACTCCATGGCAGTGTGGACACTAGCCTCAGCTCTGGTACTCAGACTCAATTGGAGGTACCCCTCTGTCACGGAAGAGTTATTGGGCCCAGGTACATACCTCCACTGCTCTAAACTCCAGGTTTTCACTTTGTAAAACAGGCACAACACTACCTCCCAGACACCAGACACACGGTGAGGATTCAGTGACCTGCATCAAGATGGTGCCTCCTAGACTCCAGGCTCTAGAGAGCTGGGGCATTTATCCTTGCTGGGTCTGCAGTGCCCAGAGCTATGTCTGAAATGCAATAGACACACTGTGTTTTTTGAATGAATGACGTATGTGAAAGCTCTTCCTAGCAGTCTTATTTGGAGAATAAGGCAAATGCAGGAATGTGTGGAGAAATGGGAGGAGAGGATTAGACGGGGACTAGGATGAAGGGCCTCACGCATGGCTAAGGAGTATGAATGTGTTTTAAGGTTCTGGATCACAGTTGAAGGATGTCATGCAGGAGAATGGCATGCTCAGCTCTGTTTTAGACGGATCGCTTGTGGGTACTGAACAGGGAGGTTGAAACGTTTTGTATTACGTGAGTTTAGAATTACATGTAGTCTTTCTAGACACCAGCCTTACTAAAATGCATTGCCCTGCCTTTGAAGTTGTGGCTGAGGATGAGATCACTCAGGGAGTGTGTGGAATCAAAAGGGAAAGGACAGGAGAGGGATCATTGTGGCTCTATCACCATTGAAAGGTTGTGCAAAGGAAAAGAATCCCTCAGTTCTTCCTTTCCTTGCTTACTTAGCATGACTAACTTAATAAAAAGTTTACCGAATTCTGTAAATTACACCTAAAACTGTTTATTTGAAAAGCTTTTTTTTTTTTGTTATGCGTTTTTTAAGTAGGAATCTTAAAACTCATTACTTCCAGTGATGCTTACCTGTATGCTTCTTGAGCCCTAAGCTGATGAGAATTTGGAGGAGAGACCTTTGGTACAGAGAGCTCAGCAAGTATAGTGGAGTAGCTGGGGTGTCACAGGCTCCTCCGTCCGGAAAGCTTCCTGGCTCTTCAGAGCTTCTCTTCATTAGTGACCACGTGGCTTCCAAATTGACTTGAACTTGGTTCACACTTTCCATTTAGATGATGCACTTTGTGGCTTCCCATCTGCACCAGCATATACATGCTGAAATTGCTGCTTTTGTTCTGAGTGTTTTTGGTTAGTGTTGCTACTTCTTCTGGTAGTGGTTGGACTTAGATCTTCATGTCCTGAATATGAATCCTGTTGCTTGATGAGGGTCTAGGTCATGCCTCGGGGATACTCTGAGGATATATGTGGATTGCAGAGACAACATTCTGGACAGATATACACTTTTTATTATTAACAAACTTTGGCCACAACCTTTGATGTATAAACTGCCGGATTTCCCCAGCTCCTTTCATTGTGGCTTTGGACAGGAGCAGGCTCGCCTGTCTGCTTCAGGCTGTCTTTCTCTTGGGTTGCACCTCAGTTCTTATTTATTTATTTATTTTGAGTGGAGCATAGGGGCCTCTTCCAAAATGGGTAGAGCTCAGGGGCTTTCTTATTGAAATGGCCACATGATGAAAACGGGCTGAAAAAGGAGAGTTCCAGGAGAAAAGCCCAGAAAAGGGCCCCTCCTCAGAAGACAGGCTTTAAGCCTCTTGCTTACTGCATGGAAGCTCCACCTTCTAGCACTCAGGCCCGGCCTGATCTTCTAGAGGAGTCAGAGGAGTCCAGGAGAATGGCCACCGTTCTTGCTGCTGCTGCTGATGTTGCAGTTTTGAGAGAACAGCAGGATCCTTGTTGTCCTCTAGAGACTTGAGTCTATCACTGACATTTTTTCAGTTCCTTTGCTCAAAGACCATACCAGGAATTAGTGATATGTCAGTTGAGAGTTCACAGTCTTATAGTTCATTTAATTCACTTTAAAGTCGTCAATTTCTGTGTGAGTAACCTGTAAAAGACACCTTTCCAGAAAAGTTTTGCCGTCTGTTTGAAAAAGAAAACTTTTTAAACTTTCCTAAGTATCTGGATTTGGATTCCTTATTTGAAGAGAAAATGTTGGCCCCAGCTCACATCACATTTACCTAAATAAAGCAGTATTTTTTCTGATTAAACCAAATCCCAGTATTCAAGAGATTTCATACCACAAACTTTGCCTTGAAGCCTGACACATGCAGTGTGCATGAATCGAACCAGATGCCCAGTAGAAGTATACAGTATGTCTTGTTTAGTTTCTAAGAATTCGGACTTCATTTGAGTTGGCTGATTCTCCTAAACTCAGGTACTTCTGTGCTATGTGTTATCTCTTATTTAGCACCATTGGCCCAAAATGTTAATGAGCCAGTTTATATTGTTTAATAGTCTCTAAATTCTTTATGGCAAGTCCTTGAAATCAAGCACTATTAAGAAGATCACTCAATTTAGTTTAATAAGAAGTTATATTCTTAAGAGATTTTATTTTAGGATGAGGTGTATCTGTGTAGAAAAAAATGCTTTTTCTTTTTTCAAGTTTCAGATTCAAATGTTCTCTGAGACCTATTTGAAATAAGATGGAAAAACAAAGTGAGAGTATGTTGGTTTTCTATGGCTGCCATAACAAATTGCTACAAATTTGGTGGCTTTATGACCGTAGGGTCCTGGAGCTCAGAAGTCCGCATGGCTCCCACTGGGCTCATGTTAAGGTGTGGGCACTGCTGCTCTCCTTTCTGGAGGCTTCAGGGGAGAGTCTGTGCCTGAGCTTTCCAGCTCTGGAGGCTGCTCACATTCCTCGGCTTGTGGCCCCTTCCTCTGACTTCACAGCCAGCAACTCCAGGCTGAATGTTTTCGCCCTGCCATCTCTCCACTCCTCTCTCTTCCACCTTTCTTTTCCATTTGTAAGGTCCTTTGTGCTGACATCGGGCTCGCCTGGATAATCCTGGATAGTCTCCCTATCTTAAGGCTAGGTGGTTACTAACCTTAGTTCCATCTGTAGCCCTAATTCCCCTTTGCCGTGCGACTTAACATTTACAGATTCTGGAGGTTAGTATGTGGATGTCTTTAGGGGAGCCATTATTTTGCCTACCACAGAGGTATGACTGTGTGTGGCAGAAAACTTTATCAAGTACCTAGTGTATCTTCAGCCTGTTTTGTTTTGTTTTTTGAGACAGAGTTTCGCTCTTTTGCCCAGGCTGGAATGAAGTGGTGTGATCTAGGCTCACTGCAACTTCCACCCTCCGGGTTCTAGCAATTCTCCTGCCTCAGCCTCCTGAGTAACTGGGATTACAGGAGCCTACCACCATGCCCAGATAATTTTTGTGTTTTTAGTAGAGACGGGGTTTCACTATGTTGGCCAGGCTGATCTCGAACTCCTGACCTCAAGTGATCCATCCTCCTCAGGCTCCCAAAGTGCTAGGATTACAGGCATGAGCCACCACGCCCAGCCTTCAGCCTGGTTTTAAATCTCAAATTATACATTAAGGGTCCTAGAGACATTAAGTGACTTGTCATTGTCACATAATTTTTAATAATAATGATCTGTGATTTGTTGAATTCTTGCTAAGTTTCAGATACCGTGCCAGGAGATTTACAGGCCATATTTTTCCCAACCTTAATATACCCCTCTTAGATGCATGACGTAAATTCCGTTTTACAAGTGAAAACACAGGCTCTTCTGGAAGTTGTGACTGATGCAGTGTCACATGGCTAGCTGATAACTGAATGCTTTGGACTCCATCAGTCTGATTCCCAAACCCATGCTGTTTCTACTAAATTACAGTAGGTTCAAATGGAAGGGCTTTATGGAGTTACTTTGTCTTGCCTTCCACATCACAGTGCAGTCTTATCTGGATGATCTGTGTAGTATTCAGAGTGCCTGTCTGGGTATTTGTCAGATTATTTGGTATCATATGTCAAAATGACCAGGTAGTTAATTAATTGATTTGACAAATTTTCTTTGTTTTTCTTCCATCCTCCAACTTTTTTTTTTTTTTTTTTGAGACAGAGTCTCGCTCTGTCACCCAGGCTATAGTGTAGTGGTGTGATCTCGGCTCACTGCAACCTCTGCCTCCCAGGTTCAAGCGATTCTCCTGAGTAGCTGGGATTACAGGTGCGCGCCATCACGCCCAGCTAATTTTTGTATTTTCAGTAGAGTTGGGGTTTCACCATGTTGGTCAAGCTGGTCTTGAACTCCTGACCTCGTGATCCACCCGCCTCGGCCTCCCGAAGTGCTGGGATTACAGGCATGAGCCGCGACGCCTGGCCTCCGTTTTTATTAATAAGAATGTATTGTGCTCCTCTTTAACTGCTGCATTTGTTTTTCCCCCAAACAGTGTCTTCTTATCTTAATACACTGCAGTTTGGGAAATGGAAATCAGTGTCTTTGCGCTTGCTTTTCCCTCTGCCTTTTCGTGCTAGGTGCATTGTATTATCTAATGCTCCTTTTAGGTAATAACACTGTTACCATTGAGTAGATGGGGAAACTGAGCATCAGAAAGGCTGACTAACTCTCAAGGTTATGTAGTTTGTGGTAGAGCAAGAACTTCAATTTGTGTCCATTTGGTTTCAAGGCTCTATAGCTCATGGCCTCAGAAACTTTTCACATTAGGTGGGTAAAAAATATATAAAAATATCGAGTAAGGATAAAAAAGGTAAATGACATTGAAAGATGGGAATAGAGGAAATGTTGAAAGTATAGTAATTATTTGCCAAGTGAATTGTACCAGAAATTGATATAGTAGAAGTTCAGAAGAGAAAGATTATTGTAGGCTCTGGTCATTGTTGATGGCTTATGAAAGAGAAGAGATTATTATTTAATTTCCATAAAATTTATCCGGGGATATTCATAATCAGAAAATATGTAATAATGACAGTGGTAACTACTATTTATTGCACATGCAATTCTAGGATCTGTTTTCCAGATCTTTTCATATATTACTTAATCTTTGCAATAATGTATATAGGTTACATATACAGATAGATATATACAGCCATATATAGATAGATAATAATTATCTTATAGATATTGTTTTATAGATAATGAAACTAACCCTGAGAAGTTAAACCTTAGTGTTTACTAATATGTAGCAGGGCACTATTAAAACTGAGCTCTGTTTTGACTTCAAAACCTGTGCTTTTTTTGCTGTGCTTTAAAAGGTGTATCTTATTCACAGATTTTTGCGTCAGTCTGCATATTCAACATGGTCACTTGAAATGATTTCATAAAATGTTGGAAAAATATAGAGAAACTAAAAGTTTCTGACATAATAAGTAAACAGATGCAAAGAATACTCAGAGAACACAAATATACATATTTAAAAGTAAGGCTAAAATGTGCTTGACTTATATTGACCCTGATGAGCTCAGTGACATGAAACAAACTAGGACTTGATTCAGTGATTTGTTTCCATTGCTGTCTGCAGTAGGTTGAATTATGGCCCCTAAACATGTCCTTATCCATTCCCCACAGTTTGTGAATGTTACCTTATACGGTAAAAGGTGCTTTGCAGAAATGATGAAAAATCTTGAGATGAAGAGATTATCCTGGATCATTTGGGTGGACCTGTTATCACCGTGGTCTTTATAAGAAGGATGTGCAGGAGTCAGAGTCAGATAGAAGGAGTATCACAACAAAACTGGATTGGAGTGATATGGCCATAAGCCATGGATGCTGCAGTTTTCAGAGTAGGGATACCCTGTTCAGATGTGTCCTCAGTATCTGTCCATGGCTTGTAAAGAACCAGGTGCACAGCAGGAGGTGAGCGGCTGGTGAGCGAGCATTACCACCTGAGCTCTGCCTCCTGTCAGATGAGTACCGGCATTAGAGTCTCATAGGAGTACAAACCCTGTTGTGAAGTGCACATGTGAGGGATCTAGGTTGCATGCTCCTTAGGAGAATCCAATCCCGCCGCACTCCTGTCTATGGAAAAATTTTCTTCCATAAAACTGGTCCCTGCCACCAAAAAGGTCGGGAACTGCTGTTCTAGAAGATGGGAAGGACAAGGAAAAGGATCAGAGCCTCTAGAAGGAATGCTGCCTTACATACCCATTTTAGATTTCTGGCCTCCAGAACTGTAAGATAATAAATACATTTTTGTTATTGTGTTAAACCACCAAGTTTGTAATAATTTGTTACAGTGACAACAGGAAACTAACACAATGGCCTTAAATAATTATGAACTTTTTAATAATAATAGTTGGAGACTTTAATACTCCACTTTGAATAATGTATACAACAAGTAGGTAGAAAATTAGTAAGGAAATAGTAGATTCGAACAACATTGTAAGCCAACTAGTTTCAACAGACATCTGTAGAATCTGACCCCCGTTACCATAGGAAATGCATTTTTCTCAAGTGCACATGAGGTGTTCTCCAGGATAGACCACATGCCAGTTCATAGGACAAGCCTCAGTGAGTTTTAAAAGATTGAAATTATGCAAAAGATATTTTCCAACCACAGTAGAATGGGATTAAGAATCAATAACAGAAAGAAATTTGGGAAATTCAAAAATATGTGGAAATTAACAAACTCCAAAATAACCAATGAGCCAAAAAAGAACTCACAAGTGAAATTAGAAAATATTTTGATGTAAATGAAAATGAAGACACTACATGTCAAAACTTAAGAGATGCAGCAAAGCAGTACTTAGAGGAAAAGCCCTATATTAAAAATAAAGGTAAATCTCAAATCAGTTACCTAACCTTCCATCTTAAGACACTGGAGAGCAAATCTGAAGTAAGCAGAATGAAGGAAATAACACAGGTTGGAATGGAAATTAATCAAATAAGAAAATAGAAAATTAATAGAAAAGTCAACAAACCGAAAGGTGATTCTTTGAAAAGATCAACAAAATTAACAAAACTTTAGCTACATTGACTAAAAAGAAAAGAGAGAAGACTTATGTTCTGTAGATGTCTGTTAGGTGTAAAATTAGGAATGAAAACAGAGGACGTTCCTACTGACCTGATGGATACAGAAAGGATTATAGGGAATACTATGAACAACTGTATGCTAATAAATTAGATACCTTAGATGAAATGGACAAATTTCTTGAAAGACACAAATAACTGAAACTTCAAAATCTGAATATACTGGTTTATAAATTGTTAAACAACAATAAAAAACCTACTCACTAAGAAAAGCCCAGGTCCAGGTGGCTTCACTGGTAAATCCTAGCAAACAGGTAAGGAAAAATTCTTAACTCTTCACAAACTCTTTCAAAAATCAGAAGACGAGGGATTGCTTCTGTCTTAGTCCTTTGGCATGCTATAACAAAATTTCTTAGACTGAGTAATTCATAAGCAACAAAAATGTATTGCTCAGAGTTCTGGAGGGCGGAAAGTCCAAGATTAAGGTGCTGAGAAATTCCGTGTCTGGGGAGTGCCTGTTCCTCATGAATAGCACCTTCTGTGTGTCCTCACATGGTAGAAGAGTGAAAGGGCAAACAGGCTTTCGCAAGCCTCTGTTGGCGCTAATCCCATTATTCATGAGGGCAGAACCCTTCTGACTTAATCACCTCTGAAAGGCCCTACCTCTTTATACCATCACCTTGCAAGTCAAGTTTCAACGTATGAATTTTGGGGGGGACACAAACGTTTAGACCATAGAAGCTTCCCAACTCATTCTTTGGGGCCATTATAACCCTGGGTCCCAAGTCAGAAAAAGACATCACAAGAAAACTACACATCAGTATCTCTTATGAATTTAGATGAAATCATCTTCAACAAAATATGAGCAAACCAAATCTCAGAACATATAAAAAGGGAGGATTATGCACCATGACCATATGAGATTTATCCTAGGAATGCAAGGTTGGGTTAGTATTCCAAAATCAAGTAATAGAATACCTCATGTCAAAAGAATAAAGGACACAAACCTCATAATCATTTCAGTGGATAAAGAAAAAAGCTTTTAACAAATTCTGACCCCTTTCATGAGAAAAAACACCCAACAAATTAGTAATAGAAAGGAACTTCTAAAAGCTGATAAAGTACAATATATGAAAAGCCACAGGTAATATTATATTTGTGAAAGGATCAGGAAGAAAGCAAAGATGTTGTCTTTACCACTTCTATTCCACCTTGTCTTGGAGAGTCTAGTCAGGGCAGTTGGGCAAGAAAATAAAAGGCATACAGATTGGAAAGGAAGAGGTACAACTAAGTATTTGTAGGTGGTAATCTTGTGTGTAGAAAACAAGGAATCCACTAAGAAACTACTAAAACTAATTAATTGTAGGACATTTCTCCTTCCCCCTCCACTTTGTATTTAAATTTAAAATGGAATATTTCTTCTGATAATAAATGTAGTATATACTTTACTGGATTATAAGTTTCCAAGATTCTTGTCTGTTTTGTAGAACCCTGTATAAATACCACCTATACAAATGCCTAGTACATAGAAGGCACTCTTTACATACTTGAATTAATGCTTATTACAGAAAAAAAGTGGAAGATGTAAAAAAAAAGTAGAAAGGAAAAAAAGAGAAATGTGCTTTCCATAAAGCAATCACTTTGAAATAACTATTGGTTATATTTTAGACAATTTTCTTCAATTTCATTCTCCATATGAAATTTTATATTATTTTAAGTTTAATATTCTGTCACAGTCATTTTCTTAAGTCCTCAGAAAGTTGTGAATACAGTTTTTCATAGCTGTGTAGTACTCCATGTTACATATGTCATCATATTGTTAACTGATTCTTCACTAATGAGCATTTCCAGTTTGGGAATGAGTAATAATCCTGATTTGTCTGTCCTGTCTTTACACTCTGTCCATCTCTGTTCTTACCTTGATTGGCTTCCTAACCACCAGCATTATTCTTCTCCCTGTTTAGGTTTGCAATTTGAAAGGTAGCAATGCAACAAGCAAATCCAATGAAGTCATTCTTTTGTTTAAAAATTTTTCATTAGTTATCAGATTAGATCTTCAAGATTGTTTTAGGATGGTATTCACTGCCCTGCTTACCTGTCCAGTCTTATTTCTCCCACTCCTCTCTTTGACCCTGAAGTTACAATCATGCTGGATTTCTTGTGTGATTCATGAAAGCCACGATATGTATATATACACACACACACACACACACACGTATTTAATATAAGCCTTCTGTGTACTGTTTGTTTTTTTTTTAAATCACAGGTGCTTTTTTATCTTACGTGCATATCAACTCATATATTCTTATGGACTCAGTTCAGGTGTCATCACCTACAGGAAACTGCTTTGTCACACACTTTAAATTATAGCTTGAGTACCCACTTCTGATCTCTTAGAGCATGCTGCATACCTCTGTCATAGCCTCTGTCACACTGGATTGGAATCTTCTTTATGTCTCCCCTGTAGAGGGTATGCTTTGTGAAGGCAGGGACTGTGTATCCACGGTGCTTGAAACAAAATAGGTCTTCCATAAACGTTCATTCAGTAAATTCTGCAGCGAAGCTCTTTGTACACAAGTCTACCAGCCAAATAATTTCTTTAGGAGAGCTTTTTAGAAGTTGAATAACTAGGTCAGAGTTATGACTTACATCGTCGACTAACGTTGTCAAATTGATTCATAGATGAGTTGTATTAGTTACACTCTGCCGTCATTGCATGTGAGCACTTAAGTGGGGCCTTCTAGATCATCTTTTATAGTAAGATCTGTTAAGGTAATTGGTGCTGTCCCTGCTTGGGCCATGGCTGTTTAGGAAGATATCAAGTAGAAAGCATTTATTTGGCAGGCTTGCAGCCTGTCACCGTTTATGAGTGCTTGATAATGGGAACAAAATGTGCCAAACTAGAAAACTGAAGGTTTGGTTCTCCATTTCCCATCCTGGTGTTTGGTTGCCTTTCAAATAGAATTTGTTGTTCCTTGATACTGTTAAATGGTCAGAGAGCTTTCTTTGGCACTCAGCATAATGATCTAAACGGTAATAGGCACACTGCCAGAATAAATGCTTTTCAGAATTTGGAAAAGCTGTTGGAGAAGCACTTCTTTCCGGTTTTCTTCTGGGGTTTGCGAAGTTAATAAAAGATGTCATTAATGTCACTGGACATTACGTTAATGTATAACCTCAGAGTTGCTGATTGGGCTGATGAACTTATTATAGTGGCTAAAGTTGTCCATAAGCCGAAAGAAAAATAATTAACAATAATGTATGCAGTCTTTGGATTTGCACTTGATAAAACCTGGAGTAGGATTACAGAGCATTTCCCAGTGTTGCCCTGGGAAATGGTAAATGGTCAGATTTTTCTTTTTTAAGCCTTAGTACGTAAGAAAACAGGGGGAGGGTAGAATGAGCTCTTGGTTGCCAGACTGGTTTCTGGAAGAAACCTCATGTCCTCTGACATAATTCTTTATCAGTTACATGCTCAGATTGTCCTTATGCTTCTGCAGACCGAAATGTACCTACGTGTCATCTTTTTTTCCCAATCTCCATTTACTTCTTTGAGTTTTTGAATGTGTGTGTATGCTGGGGTGGGTGAGAGGTGGCATTAGAGACTGGAAGCTTGCTGTTTGAGATTATGATTTCATTGTTTGGACAAGGGGTCTGATAGAGTGGATATAAAATGGGCTCTGCAGCTATTAGCTGTGAGGATTGGGGCAAGTTAGTCTACCTCTGCAGCACTTTGCACCTCTGAAAAGTTGACTAACACCACCTAGTAGGTAGCAGGGATGTTGGGAGGTGTGTGTGAATGTCAGTGGCAGTAAATGAAGTATGTGTGAAGCACCTTATTAAATTAGTGCCTGGCCAGTAGTAGGTGCCCAACAAATGTTAATTCCTTTTTCATAAGGCTGTTTCCATCAGAACATCTAGGAAAGAACGATGTGTGTTAAATAACAGGTAGTGCTTTGTTGTTCTCATGCTTATTCCTGGAGACAATATCATTATTTGTTTTTTTGTTTCTCAGCATTTCTAGACATCAAGTATCTTTCTCCTCCACCCCACTGGCCCTGTATCTCTTTTGCATTAAAAAGAAAGGTCAAAACTGAAGGGTTTTCTCTATCGAATTGTATTTATTAATTAAATACTCTTTGCAACTGGCTGATATTTGAAAGTTGCTGATTATATTTATGGACTCTTTTCTTTTACATTAAACATGTGGCACAATGGTCTGACCTGTCTGAAAATATCTTCTTCTCAAACCAGTAATTATTACAGTTGCATTGTACAGCACTGAACCCAAAGCATGATGGATTGTGGCAAGTAAACACATTCTGCTGCCATTAGTGGTTTGTTGTGGTTTGTAACTGCCCATGCTGGCTGTCATTGCCATCAGATTGGGGTGTAGTAAGATGTTGTCATGGTGGCTATGGGAGAAAATGGAGGGAATTTTCTCCCCTTCGGAATCTGAAGCTAATTAGTCTTTGGAACTAAATAGTATAAAGCATAGACTTCAGATTCGTACTCTGAGTTTGCATTATTCGTTACTTTTCCTTTATGAACAGAGGAGGATGTTCATGTCATGAGGGTATCATATCCTTATGATAGAGGATATTTGTGTGATGAGGGCATCAGCCTTAGGTGCCTGGTTCCGTCCCCTGCCTGGCTTCCTCCTGCCCATCTGCTGTCTCTTGCAGGGCTGAACTTACTCTTCCGGATTTGGAGATAGTTGGAGTGTTTGATGCTTGAATCCTGTCGTGACCTGCTCATTCTCTCTCCCTATCTAGGGCTGTTGGGACTGTCTGTTTCTGGGCCTGGACAGGACATTTTTAGATATGTTTAAAGCATAAATGAAGAATTCCCATTGGTTTTGATGTAAGATGACTTTGAATGTTCACTATTTTTGGAAGACAGGATAGCACGGTGATGAAGATGAGGCCTCTGGAATTGGACCGCTTAGGTTTGGGTCTGTCTTATCCCTGTGGCTTACTAGCTGTATGTCCTGGGGGAAGTAATTTAACCTCTCGCTACCTACATTTCCTCAGTAAATTAGAGGTAAAATGTGGAATAGGTAAAAATAACCACCACAAAGAGTTAATATGAAGTAATATGCTAACGTATGTAAAGCATTGAGAAATGAAAATAAAATCCTAAGCCACCCAACTGACTGGGCAGACCCCTCTTGGCCAAGGGGACCCTAGAAAAACTTTAAAAACTAAGTTTCCCAGCCAAGATAAGATGGAAGGCCGATCACGCCTTAGTACACTCCCTTCCCCACCGTCGCTAGACCTTCTTCCCTGAGAGTTAAACAGCAACCAGCCCTGGAAAATGAAGAATGGAAGACTTTGGCTGACCCACTGCCTGACACCTGGGCTAGGCCCCTCCTCTCCGCTGGCTGCGCCTGGCAGCCACCTGGTTGTGGTTACAGAGCTTCCCTCCTGAGACCATGAACTGGCTCTGGCCAGTTTCCAGAGGTTGTGCACAACCCGCCTCTGTGTCTAAAACTTCACCTTTGGACATTTAGAGCCTAATTTCACTGCATTTTAATGTGAAGTCTCTACCGCAAAGTGAACATGGCATTTATGTGACATGTATGTTAGCTCATTACACATATGTGACTCCCCTTTCATGAATATTCACAGCTCCTCCTATAAGCTGTTAAATATGTATGTTTGGCCAACTTGCTTGGCGTAAAACTTCTGTTCTCCCCTTTCTTCCTCAAAGTCCTACTTTAGATTTCAGCCAGAGGCTCAGCCTGCCGGTTGCAACCCTTAGAAAGTTCTCCTTTCCAAATTTATATATTTTAAGTTGACAATATTTATTGCCTGGGAGGTAGTAACATTTATTAAATGCTAGCTATTATTAGTATTATTTTATAGATGCTATTTTTCGAGTGCTGTGCCAATTGTGGAGCACACGAAGATAAATAGCTCCTGACATCAGAAACTGCAGTTGACCAGGATGTGTACAGTGGCACTGTATACAGTGTGATAAATGCTGTGTACAGAAAACACCCTCTCTCTCCATCTCACTTATCCTTCTTACTCACTTCAGTTTTCTTCAGTGCGCTCCTTTGCCATCTGACACATGATGCATTTATCATGTCTGTCCCCACTACAATACCAACTCTGTGTAAAGAGCACTTTGTCTGTTTATTGCTATATCCCAGCACCTACAGCAGTGACTGACATGAAAGAGACATTCAATAAAAGATATTGAATGAATGAATATTGAAAGTGCTCTGGGAAGAAAAATTACAGAGAATGGTAGTTTTTAAGTTGGGCCTTACAGGATGAGTAAGAGTTTGCCAGGTATCTACACGGTGGAGAAGGACATTTCAGCCAGAAGAGCCAAGGTTTAGAGATAAAGTATGACAGTCTATGGCATGAGTGAGGGGAACGGGTCACACATGTTGTCACATCAGATCATTTGAGGGCTCGTTTTCCTGGATATTCATTTTTCTATTTGATTACTTTTTGTCAATCCCACGTTCTCATCTAAGTTCTTGCTTATTGCAGGAATTTTTTTTTTATATGATAGGTTTATTTTTCTGTGTGAAGTTAATTTGCAAAATACCAGCTATCCCTCAGTGATATATAATCAAGCACAAATAGGACTAAATAATGATGATAAAGATAAGGGTGATGACAATGATGATGGCGTTTGCAGAGTCCTTCACAGTGCCTTCACCCAAGCATTTTCACCTGTTGCTTCGAGCATCCTAGTAACACTATGAAGTATGCAGGATTGCTTGGCATTTCAAGTTTATTTATATATATAAATATATATATATTTTTTTTATTTTTCTAGAACCTCAAAATATAATGTTTACAAAGATACACCAGGCAAGAATCCTTTTAATACAACCAAGGGCCTTAGCTCCCGTCTGGTGTCTTTGTTGTTGACTTGTGTTAGGCAGTAAAGCAGTCTGGACCAGAGGGCGCAGAGCAGCGTGCCAGAGACTCCATTTGGGTTCCCACTCAGCTTTCTGAGAGTGGCCGTATGCCCAGTCATGAGGCACTCCTGGACTCATCCTCTTCATGTGGTCTAATGGTTTGAGAAGCAAAGTAGAAGAGGTCAGTGAGACAGGAGCTGATTAGGTGAGTCTCGCTCCAGTACATTTCTAATCACTTATTTTTATCTTTAAAGGTACCATTTTCTTCTCTAGAATGGAAGCTCTATGAAGGAAAGGTTTTTGTATTACTCACTTTTGATTCCAGATAGTCAAAACAGTACTTGACATGTAGAAAATAGCAAACATTTTGGATGAATGGATGCTAAATAGGTGGTAGCTCAGTTTGTCTACAAGTAGTAGTACATTTTGCCCTAGGGCTCATCTGAGCTCCAGTTCTTGGATAAAGGGGAGAGGAGGGAAATTTACACACAGCCCGGAGATTAGAGGTTTGCTAGTAGGAAAGGCAGGTGCTATCTTCATTTTCTAAGTGAAAAGACTGAGACTTAGGGAGGTTAAATAACTTGCCCAGGATTATATGACAGGTTAAGTGGAAGAACTATTTTCAATCCCAGGTGTCTGATACCCAGTTGAATGGCTTCCGCAGCTTCATTAGAAAGGATTACTAATATTTGTTTATATGGAATCTATGTATATTTAGATGTGTGTGTCTTGTGTTTTGTCTCCCAGATGTGTTCAGCATATTAACAGTTTGAATATTCCTTGGTGTTGTGTACATTCATTAAAAATTGACATGCTTAATTGTGACAGAAAATGATGTGGAGAAATACTGTTATCAGATAAGATCAAACATGAAGCATACTGCACACAAATACTTATTTTAAAAAATATATCTGATGAAAGATACATGTTTAAAAGACTCTTTTCTTAAAGAGGATGGTTTGAGCTAATGTTTGGACAAAATTATTTTTCTCTTCTATCAGGTATTTTGACCATAAACCTTTAGACCTATTTAAAACAAATTTTCTTCCTTTATTCTTTCTTTATATTTCTTTAATTTTTCTCAGCATTTTATATCTTTTAAATGTCATATATTCATTGTCTAAGTACCTTTGTTATTTGACATCATTTGTATTTAACATTACATGTAACACATGCTTCTTATGTTTGCTAGGCTGTAGTATTTGTTCGCAAAAAGAAAGGTATTTTAACAGCTCAATAAATGAAAGAAACGTGGTTCCTCCTGCAACCTATCATGTATACCTGGTAAAGCTACTTATTTAGTAAGTAGCTTAGAGGTGCTGCTGGTTCCCAGGAGGGCCATTTTTGTGTCTCTTTCTGCTCATTGTTGGTTTCCTAGCACATGGTGGGCTTTAAATGTTTGTGAAATAAGTGAATTTATTAAATACCTACCGTAGTAGATACTGTTCTAGGCTAGAGGAGAGGAGGGGAATAAAGATGATATTCTGCTTTAAGATGTACATAGACATGAAAAATACATTAAGAGAATAAAGTGTTACCATGGTGATCCTATCATGGTGGAAGCGTGGCCCAAGCATGGGGAGAGCCCTTGGAGAGCACAACTCATGGATATGTTTAGAGAGAGTTTTCACAGGAATGGTACATTTGAGATTGTGTTTTAAAGTGTAAATGGGATGGAAGGAGAAAAGGGAGACAGGATAATAGCACATACAAAGTCATGGAGCCTTGATAGTCCATGGTGGATTTCAGAATGGTGAAGAGTTATGGGTGGATGGCTGCTGTAAGGAAGGGACAGAGGATGAGCGAGAATGTTCAGTGTGACTAATTCCACCTGGGTATCTGTACTGATTAATGGAATGTGGACATTGCTCTAAAAGCAAGCAGAGTAATCTTTGTAGCTCTGTTGGATTTAAAGGATTGTTTATAAGATGATTAGATCTTGTTATACAGAAGTGCTTCAAAAATTATATCGAATCATGGTTAAAAATTTTAATTTTAATGTGTTTTATTGTTTTCACAAATTGGTGCTGTGTGTGCATGTGCATAGGTGCATATGTCTGTATATACATGTGTATGTGTAAGTGTGTATGTGGGACATCAGTATTCAGAAAGCATCTCTATATAGTATATAAATATGTTTATATGTAAAATTGCATATATAGTTCTATGGAAAATTATGTATTTTATATAGTTAGATATATATTTGATTTTAACTGGTACGTGTGCTGATACTGATCATGCTTTGCTTAAAGGCAGATTACTACCATATTGATTTCAGAAACAGAACTAAGCAGGGAATGAATATTTTAGGTCTTTGGGTTGTTATTGCCAAATTATTGAATAAGTAGCATTGTCAGGTATACGTGATAAGTTGCAGGAGGAACCATATTTATTTCATTTCCTGGGTTGTTAAAATAACTGTCTTATTGTGAATAGATACTGCAGCCCGGAGAGACAAAAAGTTTGCAGACCGACTTCAGATTCAGCTTATTAGGAGAAACACTTTAAAAAAAAAAAGAATTTATGCTCTTATGTGTACTGGTGTTTCTATTCAGCATCTGGAGATTAAAGAAAGTTAAGGATAACAATTCTCATTGGAGTTCCAGGCATCCTTTTGAAAAATTATGTCATCCTTAACAACAGAGTGGGTTGAGAAATAGACCAAGATGAGGAAGCAAGCCTACTGATATTCATAGTATAGATTTCATATTTGATCAGGAGTCTGGCTGTTACCAGAAGCATAGAAAGAGTAGATGTACAATTTGCAGCTACTAAACAGTATCCATGATTTGAATACTGTGTGGCATCGTAACTTAAGGAAAAGTGGCTTGATTCTTACTGTAGTCAGCATCAAGGTAGTTCCTGCCTTGCTTAATAAGTGATGCTTATGCTTAATAAGTATTTTCTGAATGGCTGTTAAATGTTTGTTCCCAGCTAAGCCTGGGTTCTTAACCCAGCACTGCTAATTATTAGTTGTGCAATGTTGGTTACTTTTTTGAGCCTTCTGTATTTTTCTGAAAAATAAAGGAACTATTGTGTGTAAAAGCCCAGTAATGTACCTGCTGGTAGTGAATGACCACCCAGTAAATGGCAGCAGCTGTTAGTGTGATTAATATTTTTAAATTATTGTCAAATTTTAGCTAGTAATAGAGAATTTCTTTTTTCCTTTTTGGTAATTCTGTCCAACCCCTTCCCCAACTCCTTTCAAAGTTTGCCTCACTAGCTAGACAGCTAGACTCTAAACCCCAAGAGGACAGGGCCTGTTTTTTTGTTTGGTTTTGTTTTAAATTTACCACCATGTCTGTCGTGGTGCTGGACAGATAATGTGTGTGTGGTAAGATAATGTGTGTCTGGCCTAGACTTAATATGTGTGTAGTTCTACTAGTTTTTAACAAAAATAGTTTAAAAAGTAAAGCTATTGGCCAGGCACAGTGGCTCACGCCTGTAATCCCAGCACTTTGGGAGGCCGAGGCGGGTGGATCACGAGGTCAAGAGATCGAGACCTTCCTGGCCAATATAGTGAAACCCTGTGTCTACTAAAAATACAAAAATTAGCTGGGAGTGGTGGCACGCAGCTGTAGTCCCAGCTACTCAGGAGGCTGAGGCAGGAGAATCGCTTGAACCCAAAAGGTGGAGGTTGCAGTGAGCCAAGATTGTGCCACTGCACTCTAGCCTGGCGACAGAGCGAGACTCCATCTCAAAAAAAAAAAAAAAGTAAAATTAGAGTCAAAAAGTTAAAAAACAAAAGTTTATAAAGTAAAAAAGTTATAGTAAGGTTATAGTTATAGTAACTAAGGTAAAAAAGTTAAAGGTTATATACTTTTTTATATATATATACTTTTTATATATAAAAAAGTTATATAATTCATAAAATAATACGAATTATTTATTGAAGAAAGAAAAATATTTGTTAATATTTGAGTGTAGCCTAAGTATACAGTGTTTGATAAAGTCTGCAGTAGTATATAGTGATGTCCTAGGCCTTCACACTCACTCACTCTTCAGAGCAACTTCCGCTCCTACAAGCTGCATTCATGGTAAGTGCCTTATACAGGTGTTCGGTTTTTTATCTTTTATACCATATTTTTACTGTTCCTTTTCTGTGTTTCGCTAGATTTAGATACACAAATACCATTGTGTTACAGTTGTCTGCAGCATTCAGTACAGTAACATGCCATACAGTTTTGTAGTTTAGGAATAATAGCCTACACCATATAGCCTAGGTGTGCAGTGGACTGTACCCCTAGGTGTGTGTAAGTGCACTCCATGGTGTTCCCACAGAAGCAAAATTGCCTAATGATGCATTTCTCAGGACAGATCCCCATCACGAAGTGACACATGACTGTTTGTGTTACCAGTGTGGATCTTTCCTTGCCTCCCCTTCCTCTCTAGTGGCTTTTAGAAGAGAATCGCTTGCTTTTCACAATACTCTAGTGATGAGAAGTGATTTATCCCTAGTTCCTGGTCCTCAGCCTAAGAGCACATCCGCTTTTTTCTCCTGTCTACCTACCTCTTACCTGGCAGGGAGAAGCTCCTGCCTTTCCTGTCTTAACAGTGTCAAAGTAACTTTTTTAGGTTTATAGGCTGCCTGTACATATTGAAGGTTAGAGCCAGTTTTTGTCCTCAAGTTTAAAATTCAGTAGGGACTAAAGTGTGGACAGTTGGTTATCAATATTAATACCTGTATCTTCAGAGTTAATATACCTTTTCAGGTAATAGTAATAAATGAAAAAAATGACTTACTAAAAATCAAATGGGAAGTTTCTCTTTTTGTTTTAACCAAAGTTGTGTTTGTTTCTGAAGCTCCCATCTGTAGGTAGCATAGAATATGAATCACAAGACCAATTTCTGATTTTTTATGATTAAAGGGATAAGACAAAGCTTAGATAATACAGAAGAGAGGATAATAGCTTGAATATGGAGTCAGTGGGCAACATGCTGTTAAAGTGTTCCTGGCCAGATGAACCTGCTCTGTGGGAAGCATTTGTACTCTGTATTGTGTGCTCCATTTAAAAATTGGTAATACATGTAATTCAGAAATCAGGAATTTTTATGTTGGCATTATTAAACATTACTTGTCAGAGATACAGGTGTTTCTTTGCGTTTCTTTGGTAGTCACAGACTTAGGTATCTGTTTCATTCTGTTGCTGAAAATGTGACTTCAGTCTTAATTTATGTATATTTTTCTCCTTTAATTTTAAGAATGCTTTTTCTGCATTGATGCTTTATTATCTTGTACTGATGGTATTGCTTTCCTCTACCTCATTTCTCCAAATAATTGTGAGCTTTAGAGTTGGGGGTTTTTGTATGTGTTTCTATGCCTGTCTGTATCTCTTTCACCTTTCCTGAGAGGAAGATGGATAGAAAGATACAATGTTTTCAGTTACTTTTCATATCCCTAGATAATTGTGAGGTATCTATTTTTGTGTATGTGGCACTTTACTTCTCAAACCACTGTTAGGTACCTAAGGAGGGAAATTCTTTAGGTTTTAGGAAAAACCAAAACAGTTCCCCCCCTCCCCTCCGCCAAAAAAAAAAAAAAAAAAAAAAAAAAATGAACTGGAACTCATGCATTCAGTTAGCTTTATTCCATTTAGGTAAATACTTAGGGCTGGATAAAGGTAAACAGTTCTACTGTGTGTTTGTATGTGTGTATACATTTAATTTTAAACTCGATGCAAGAAAACTGCCCTGGTTTACAAAGCTAAGGACCAGAGAGCCCCAAGAGAGAAGAAGGGGCAGTGGTTTTCTTGGTTGGAGAAGAGAGTTGACATTCATATTCATAGATTAGCGCAGTGGTTCTCAGTGTGTCATTCATGAAGCCCTGGAGGTTCCTGAGACTCTCACAGGGGGTCTTCAAGGTCCAAATGATGTTTTTATAATAAGACAACGTTGTTTTAGCCTTTTGTACTATGTTAACATTTTTACTTATAATTCGGAAGCAATGGTAGGTAAAACCTAAGCCCCTTAGCAGAAATTAAGGCAGTGGCAAATTAAGGCAGTGGCACCAAACAGTACTGGTAGTAATTTTCTTTTTCACTGCCTGGTGCCAACTTCTTTTTTTTTTTTTTAAGCCAATTTTACTTAAGAGTGTTCCTTGATGGAGCAATAGAAATTATTAATGTTATTTAATGTTGTTCTTTGAGTACCTTTTTAAAGAAAAATATTTGTTTGTGACAAAAAGAGAAGTCCATATGCATTACTTCTTGTGGATACCATAGTACTAGATAGTTGTCTCAAGAAAGGTATCAAATAGAATGCTGATAATTGTTTGGCAAAATTCAGGGATCCCTATGATCCAGTAATATGAGATAATGGATATGAAAGTACTTTAGGTAGTAGATTATTAGGATTATTAGCACTAGATACGTGGATTGTAGTACTTTGCTTTGTATTTTTTTTAGCTGAACTTTGTGTATCTTAAAATGCATTTCACATTTACTTTATGACAGTAATTCAAATACTTGTATATCTGTGGAACTAATCAAGATAGAGACAGCTTTATGTCTGGAGAAAGATGTAAGATATATTAAAGAAACTGGGAAGCATAAAAGGAATATTGAGATATGTGTTCTACTTCCAAATTAATCTGCATATGGTGAGGATCAAAATTCATTAGTTTACATATATATATATATTTCCTCTAAAACCATTTGTTAAATGAATGTATTTTCTCCACTGAATGCTTCTCTGTCAAAAATGGATTGACCATATGTGTGTGGGTCTAATTCTGAACACCATTCTGTTCTGTTCGTCTGTTTGTTTTTCCTTAAGCCAGTACCAAGTTATATTGACTATTAGAGCATCTTAGTAAGTTCTTGAAATCAAGTAGTGCAAGTTCTTCAACTTGTTTTTGTTTTTCATAATTTTCCTCCCTGTTTACATAAGGACCTTGTATGCAAGATCCTTTTGCACATGTATATGTGTTTTAGGATCAGCTTACTGATTTCTGCAAAAACAGTCTACTGTGCTTTTGATAGGGATTGCATTAAATTTATAAATCAGTTTTGGAAGAAATGATATCTTAACAGCATTGAGTCTTCTGATCCATGGACATGGTATATATCTTTATTATTTACATCTTTTTAAATTTCTACCAGCAATGTTTTGAGGTTTTCAATGTATAGGTCTTACACACATTTTATTAAATTTATCCCTATTTCATATTTTTTGATGCTATTGGAATTTTTTTTTTTTTTTTTTTTTTTGAGACGGAGTCTCACTCTGTCACCCAGGCTGGAGTGCAGTGGCGCCATCTCAGCTCACTGCAAGCTCCGCCTCCCAGGTTCACACCATTCTCCTGCCTCAGCCTCCTGAGTAGCTGGGACTGTGGGTTTGTTGTAGACTCTTTGGGATTTTCTAGATAATTTTGTCTGTGAATAAAGACAGGTTTTTTTTTTTCTCTCAAATCTGAATTACTTTTATATTTCTCTTTCTTCTCTTATCATACTGGCTAGGACCCCACTACAGTGTAGAGTAGATATGGTAAAAGAGGACATTCTTCCTTTTTTTCTGATCATAGGGAAAAATCATCCAATCTTTCATCATTAATTGTGATATGATGTGTAGGTTTTTCATAGATGTTCTTTATTAGGTTAAAGAAGTTTCTTTTTATTCCTGTTTTGCTGCAAGTTTTTATTATAATAGTTGTTTAATATTTTAAAATACTTTTCTGCATCTCTTCAGTTGATGATACAGTTTTATTGGCCTGTTAATGTAGTGAATTACATTGAATATTCTCCAGTGTTAAGCCAGTCACCTACTTGGGGTGAGCCACACTAGGTGATCATTTATTATCCTGTTTAAATATTGCTAGATTTCAGTTTGTTAAAAACTTGGTAATAACTTTTTCATCTTTCTTTATGAGGAATGTTGGTATGTAGTTTTCTTTTTCTCGTAAAACTTTTGTGATTTTGGTATTAGGCTAATAAAATGAATTGGGAAGTATTCCCTCTTTATTCTGGAAGAATTTGTGTACAGTTGTTATCATTCTACCTTACATGTGTGATAGAGTTCACCAGTGAAGCCATTGGGCCTAGAGTTTTCTTTGAGAAAAGCTTTTAAACTATGAATTTAGTTTCTCGTATATAGAAGGCCTATTCATACTATCTTTACCTTTTTGAGTGAGCTTTGGTAGTTTAAGGAAATAATCTCATCTGAATTATCAAATTCATTGGTGCATAACTGTTAATATTCTCTTATTCTTATAGTGAATGTAGGATCTGTGGTGGTGTCACTGTTATCCCTGATACTATTAATTCTTTACTGTTTTTTTCCTTAATCAGTCTGGCCAGAGGCTTATCAATTTTACTGAGCTTTTCAAAGCATCAACTTTTGGTTTTATTATTTTTTCCAATATTTTGTATTTGTAATTTCATTGGTATCTGCTCGTTATTTTTTCCTCTTCTGTTTCTCTTTTTTTTTTTTTTTTTTTTTTTGAGACAGAGTCTCACTCTGTCGCCCAGGCTGGAGTGCAGTGGCGTGATCTCAGCTCACTGCAAGCTCCGCCTTCTGGGTTCACTCCATTCTCCTGCCTCAGCCTCCTGAGTACCTGGGACTACAGGCGCCCGCCACCATGCCTGGCTAATTTTTTGTATTTTTAGTAGAGACGGGGTTTCACCATGTTAGCCAGGATGGTCTCAATCTCCTGACCTCTTGATCCACCCGCCTCAGCCTCCTAAAGTGCTGGAATTACAGGCATGAGCCACCGCGCCCGGCCCTTCTCCTTTTGTTTCTTGAGCTTGATTTACTAGTTTCTTCAGTTGTCAGCTTAGATCATTGAACTGAACCATTTGTATCAATGCAGGATCCTGAGCAAGCTGGTTTTCTGCCCTTCCTCCAGAGGCAGACAACCTTTAGTGTTGGTGCTGTATGTGTGTGTAGGCTAAGTTTTTAAATCTCCCACAGTGGGTTCAAGACTATGTCTTCTCAGCCCCTACACCATCACTATTCTCTCACCCAGGTGACCTATGGCTTTGGTTCCAACCCTTTGGCTGGAACCTGTGGGGAACCTGTGGAGGTGGAGGAAGGCATTGATTGTGAGGGTTACTTACCTTGCCCTGGGGGTAGATGGTTTTTGCTTTGATTGAGAGTCTGTGATAATGCAAGCAGAGTTTGTTATTGTTTTTTTTCTAATCTCCACTTTTACCACCTAGAGGAGCTCTCTTAAGTCCGTTTCTCCTCCCCTAGTCTTGCTTGTGAGCATCTAAATGGAATTCTGTGGAAAATGTTGGAGAATGAGTGTTTTCTCCCAGGTGTTTTAAACTATTACAGGAGCCCACATTTAGCCTCTGAGGATTTGATAAAATTTTGATTGTTTTCTTCCTGCTTTCTTTTGTAGCTGCCACTTCTGTGCTCTGCCAAAGGTGAAGCATTTCTTGGGTCTCATCTCTCTTTGGAGGGGCTTTAGAATTCAACTCACCTGTTTTTGTGCCTGTAACTCTCTGATGAGCTCAAAAATTATTTTGTCAATTATCCAACTTTTTGTCATTATTATGGGGCAAGCTGTGTTCTCTTGCTGTTTTCTAAATCCTAAGTAGAAGTTGAATCTCAGCCTTCTAGGCTTTTAAATGCAAGCAGTTAATTACCTTTAGGACTCAGAGGAATAGCTGAATTAGAGGTAGAGGAAATACATCATGACAAGAATTAATTATATCAGGCAGAACATGATATCAGTGAGAAGATGATATTTTCTTCTTTCTGAATTTGTGCCAGTAAACAGCACTTTTACTCTCACTTCACCCTAGTGTCTGTTGGTCCTTTGCAACTTCTTATTTCACTTATTATATTCCACCATGATTTTTTTCTTTACAAGTTTGTTGAAGCTACCAAAATCTGAATTCCTAAAGGTTAGGGGCTTGTTTTAATCATTGTTTCTCTAGCTGCAGTTTAGTGCCAGGTCTATGGGCCATCACCGGATGGATAGGTAGATGATTGGAGTGAGAAGAGTGGTGAAGAGTGGAGAAGAGTTGTGTAGGAAGAGCTGATCTTGGCCTCTCTGGAGGTGATTAGAGAATTGGGGGAATGAATCTCTGAGATGGAAGTAGTTACTTGGGTTTTTAGTGTAGATATGTTGCATTTTTAGTATTTTAGAAAGTGTAGTTTAAGCAAGTAAATATTCCTTTTGAAATGTAAATATGTGCTACAGAGAGATGTATTCCCTTCTAGGGAAGTAAAAGTAGACTCTGCAGATGAGCCAAGGGCTGTGTTGGAGATAGAGCACACTGAATCCTTGAGCTGAGGGGTGCATTTAATTACAGCTAGAGAGATATGGGCTTGGATCTAGTATGAGAAAGCAGAAGTAGGAAGGAAAACTGTAGAGAGAGGGAAAGGTCATGCAAAAAAAAAAATAGCAAAAGATCATCAGTGACTTGAAGAAAACTCTTCAGAAGCATTTTTTTTTTCTGAGACGGAGTCTTGCTGTGACGCCCAGGCTGGAGTGCAGTGGTGTGATCTCAGCTCACTGCAGCCTCTGCCTCCTGGGTTCAAGCAATTCTTCTGTCTCGACCTCCCAAGTAGCTGGGATTACAGGCATATGCCATCTCACCCGGCTAATTTTTGTATTTTTAGTAGAGATGGGTTTTCGCCATTTTGGCCAGGCTGGTCTCGAACTCCTGACCTCAGGTGACCCTCCCACCTTGGCCTCCCAAAGTGCTGGGATTACAGGTATGAGCCACCATACCTGGCACGAGCATTTGTTAAAACAGGTAACAGGGGTTTGAAAAAAAAATCTGTAAATATCCACTAGGCTGAACATGAAGGAGGCTACTTAATAGGCAGGTGGCTGCCTTGGCAATTTCTTAACTTAAATTTCCATGTCTTGATGTATATATTTTATTTATTGCTATGTGATCAACTACCTCAAACAAAGTGGTTTTAAACAGTGTGGTGTTAACCCAACTGGGCCAGACACTCAGCATGGCTCATCCCATGGCTGCTCGTCGGCTGGTGGTCAGTGTCTGGGAACTCAGCTGGGAGCTCAGCTGGAGTTCTTGGCCAACTAGCTTGCCTATTGCTTGCCCTAGCTTGCCCATAGCCTTATCATGGCTTGGGCTTCTTAGAGCACAGGGGCACAGTTCACAGAGGGACTGTTCCAAGGGTGAGCAATCAAGAGGCTAAGACAGGATCGAAATGCATCCTATGACCTAGACAAGGAAGCCCCAGAATGCTACTTCTGCCACATTCTTTTGGTTCAGTCAGTCAGTAAAGTGAGCCCAGACTGAAGAGGAAGTGAATTAGACACCTCTGTCCTTGGAAGGAGTAACAGAGGGAAGTTGGGACCATCCTCATCGTTTGAATGGTGATGAGCACAAACAAGGCTTCACTCTTTTACAAGGCATACTAGCCTTTAGAGCCCTTGGTATTGTCCAGTTTGAATATCCCCACTTTATTCCTGGACTGCTCTGAGTGCCAGTTGAGTCAGAAAGTCAGCTATGCTGTTAACAGTGGGTATGTCGGAAATGCTCCGGCGGTCCTAAAGGCAGGTTTAGAGAAGTATTTCTGTTGAGCAGATTGTGTCTTATGACCTCAGCAGCCCCTGCTTGCATGTCTTTTTTGCCTCTTCATCGCTACATTTTAATGGCTGTTTTCAAGGCCTTTAGGGTTTGTAAATGTTTCTTTTCTGCATGAATTCAGCCTTATTACCTTTTATCACAAGCATCACAAGCATCTCTTGTGGTCTCTTACTAATAGGAAGTGACATACCAGAACACTCTTTTCTTGGATGTGAAGGGGGAGTCACAGGCACAAATTATAAGGTTATTAGGACAAAAAAAGTAATGTATCAAAATAAATTGATAATGTTTTACTATAAATGCCTAAAACAGCAGACATTTATTAATGTCTTCCAAATATCAAGCACTGTGCTTAGGAGATGCTCTTTATGCACTGAGGTTATTTAATTTTTTTCAGTAACCATGGTATGTAAATAATATTTTCCTCCCTTTTACAAATGAATAAAGTGTTAACCAAGTGAGTAAGTTACCTGAGGTCATAAAAAGCTAGAAATTGGACATTCTGTTTGTATTATTCCATTTGACTTCTCAAAAATACATTCTTATTCTGTTAATAATTGAGCCACTTTTAGAGGATTTACATGTGATAATAGGAAGCAGTGCTGTCCTTTTGCACTCAATTACCATGGCATGATTGTGCCTTCCTTCCTTGATGCTGCCCTGTGAACCTAGGTTGGTGGCTGGATTCTTAAGCTAATGTGTTCATTAAAGGATGATGCATGGCTCTGTATGAAGGGGATGAATGGGTTAGAAGACATCCTCAACCTCAGAGATGAAAAAAAATACAGTTCTATCTATATTGCACTGCTCCAAGGAATTGACGCTTTAATACATAAAACACACTTTCCTTGGGGATTCTTTCGGGGAGGACAAATAAGAGAGCTTTTTAGTTTTAATTAAGGAATGCCTCAGCAGCAGTCTTCTAAGTGGTTCGGCCACCGTACTGCATTACTTTTCACGAAGCAAGCCATCCTCCCTAGGGTGGCCAGAATGATCTTTTATCAACCAGACCTGATCACATAATTCTTGTGTTGAGAACTTTTCGAGAGATCTTAGTTTACATGTCCTTTCTTTGATCTGAAGTGGACTGGATTGGGCCCGTCTGCTGATAGATTTCATAGCCCTGCCTACACACCTGTTCAGAACATTCATTAACCTTTGCTGTAATTGTCCCCTAATGGCTTCCTTCCCTGCCTGCTTTGTTTCTTGAGCATCAAAACTTTGTTTTTCTTGTTTCTGGAAGAATTCTGCAGCCAGCATATAGTCTCCAAAATGTTAGAGGCATTCAATAAATCAGTGAATGAAAATGATTTCAAGTAATGGTGAAAAGTTGCTTTTTCTTCTTTTTTAAAAAATGTCATTACGTGTGCATAGATTAATCATTCATTTAGTCATCTAAAATATGTTAAATATGTACTCTGAAATACGGAGGGTGCAGAATTAAGAAAGCCCTTGATCTGGCGCCCATGTGCACAATCAAGTGTGGAGACAGCACTAATACCTGTGATAAGCGTCGTGGAAGCACTGCACAAATGTACCTGTCATGGACAGGACTGGGTATTGTTTTAAATAAATCTGCATTACTGTACATTTGAGTTAGATCCATTTTAGAGTGGTTTTGCTCATTTTATATACTCTTAGAATTGACTGACTTAATATTTCTCATTCTCTACAACCACAGATCAGTTTTGGTGCCTATTCTAGTGGGCAGGCACCTGATTATACAGGTAAAGAGGTGGAACATGGCAAAGAACACGAGAGTGCAGTTGTGGTTGGGAAGGGTAGGTATTTTCAGTGTCTTTTTCTGGTGCCATTGTGATGTGCATACGGGAAATATAATGACAATACATATAGGTAATACCAGTATCTTCTATCAGGCATTGTTTATATTTGTTTTCTGTTTTAGCTCCTTACAACAGTCCTGCATATTAAGCATATTATTATGTATATTTTGCCAGTAAAGAAACAGAATGTCAGAAATTAATTTTGCTAAAGTTATGCGGCTGCTAAGTGGTGGAGCTGTAATTTAAATCCACTTCTGCCTATTCTTGAGTCAATCTTTCTCCTAATCCACCTTAATGCTATTAAAACTCCTGATAGACTTGGCTACATGTGTGTATGTTCTTTTATCTATACAAAATGCAAATTGCAACCCTTTTCTTATCTGGAACTTGGTCTTTCATTTTAATTTCCTCTTTTTGGAGATAGAAAATCTTAGATACGGGATATAGCCAGCAGGCAGCATTTTTGTATGACACATTATCTACACATCTCAGTTTGTTCTTTCATTGCATTTTTTAAGTTATTCATTTTCACTCTAGAAGCATCAGAATGTTTTAAAGGCATTTATCTTATTTACTTTCTCTTCCTGAGTTTTTAACCCTGCCAGGAGGGAGGAGATTGCTCAGAATTTTTGTTTGATCAAAGAGACTTTTTACATCATGTGACAATGAAAACTATTTTTAAGCAATTCCATTTTTTCTTTATCTGATCATTCCCGTGCTAGAGTTCTTACCCTCTTCTAACCCCACAAAATTAAAAATAAAATATAAAGTTGTTTTGTGACATTTAAAATTAAGTTTCCAGTTGTTAGCCTATAACAGTTACAGTTACAGTTTACAGTTGCAAGTTTACAGGAGTTAAAACTATATAATGGCTATAATTACCTTCAGGACTTTAAAATGGAAAATCATGTTCTCCTATTTAGTGATTTTTTCATCTCATTAATTGAAGAAAGTATATCACTCATCCCAGAAAATCACTGCAGCTGCTGATAGACTTAGCCCCCAAAACATGGATTTCAAGAGGAGATGAAAGTTTAGCACAGAGGTCAGTGAGAAAAAATTCAGTTCATTGTGAGGTACCATAAGCCAGGATTTGGTAGTTTGGTTCTTTTTTTTTTTTTTTTTTTTTTTTTAACTAAAGGGGTTAGAAGTAGTAGAGTGGAGCACATACTGTGCTTCATATTGTTTCTCTTAAAGTTTTTTGTTTCCAAAGAATAGAAACTGACTTTGGCAAACAACAAAACAAATTTATCAGAAGGATTTGAGGAACTCCCAGGGCTGATGGAAAACTATGGAAGTAGGTTTTTAAATGCAAGAACGGAGGCTACTCTGAAGAGGAATTATCTGGAAAAGAAGCAGAAGTTCACCTTACTCTCTTCACGGAAGGCAATTAGCTCTTAACTATGGGCCTTGGCTGGGCTGGGTAGGAAGAGGCAGGGAGCTCTGAAGATATTTCCTAGAAGAAATGAGAAATAAAGCTCAGAAAACCTGTGGTTTAGTTAAGGTCACTCAACTAGTTTATGACAAAGACCAAAAGAGATCTCACATCTGCTGATGGTTTAAGATTCTTTGATGTATTCATTTCTTCATCCAGTACTTGCCATGCTCCTGGCGCTCTGCTGAGGGCTGGCATTTAGCCACGAGTGAGACGGATCTAAACAATTTATGGTAAATGCTACAAAGTAGTATAGGGTGAATGCTTGTGAAAGATGAGTAAAATGATTAACTAGGAATTAGTGGAACCTTATATTAAGTATATTGTGCTTGAATTAAATATTCTCACTAAAGAATGTGGTGACCATTGCTTTAGCCAAAAAACATGGACCTTTTCTCAGATACAGATTCAGTACCTACTTGCTCCACTTAACTTGATAGGGAAAAAAAAAGACCCTCCTGGATTTGTTTCCCTCCTTCGAAGATTAATTAAGATGGTGTATTGAAAAGTGCCTCAACTGTTTGCTGTTTGGTAGGCTTTCAATAAATGCTGGTTGCCATCTCCTCCTGTCTTTAAACCATAGCTAGAACAGTTTATGGTTGAAAGATATTTAACTTATAAAACAGAAGCAAAATAGCTGAATTCTGAGCTCTTTTTCTTTATTCTGTTATGTTTTCTTAGAATTTAAGGTCTTTGAACGTATCCAGTTGGTGACCCTTCAGCGTACATAAAGGCAGGATGCATTGGCCTTCAGACTTTTAAAAGGCTACATAAAATACCAGTCATCATATGGTTCATGTTTTAGACAAAGTTTTTTTCTTTTAGCATATTGTTTCTATGAGTTGCAAAAATTATTTCCTGAAGAATCAAATGTAGCTATTTGTCTGACAAACAAGAAACTTAAAAGGTATCAAAGAATGCTTAAGATACCTGAATACATTTGAAAGAACACGAATTAATTCAACAGATTTAAGTTGGAAGTAAGATTAGAGGAAAAGAAATATAAAGTCATACTATATTTTTTACCCATTCTTTAGTAAGATTTATAACTTTTACTAGTTATCCACAAATGTAGCTTATCAATTTTTTTCTCTATCTTGCAGAAAAGTTTGAGTGTAGGGATTTTTTGTTCTTCTTCTTTCATAGATACCATATAGTAGAATTTTCTTTAATGTCTTACATTTAGTCTCAGAGAATTCTTGTCCTTGCAAAATGACCTTGTAATCACAAGACATTTTCAGATGCTGTTGCATAGTAATTCTCACTTTTTACACTCTTCAGTCCTTGGCCTTATAACGTATGAATTCTTTCACTGAATTCACACTGTCACATCTTGCACTTTTTGCATGCATTATTGAAGCTTTTTAATTTGCTTCAGTCTAACATAGGTAGTTGCAAGACCTGTAGAGGATTTTAAAACCACTTTAAAAAATACATATATTTTTATTCCTGAACAGTCTTGTTGAGATATTGTTGTTTGTTAGTTGTTAAACCTTAATAATATTAATAGCATTTGACACTAAGTCATCAGAACAGAACAGTCACAGGGCATTGCCATTAGGTGCAGTTCTGTCTCTTTCCGAGCTATGACTCTTCCTGCTACTGCCCTATATAAATGTCTCCCTAGACTTCCCAGTCCTGTCATAAAGGAACTTAGCATAGCATTGGAAGTCCTTCCCAATCTATCTGCCTTTTCAGCTTTATCACCAGATACTCTCCCCTTGTACCTTTATGCTTTTGTCTCACTGCTGCTCTTTATTCTTTGAGAACATGGATGTATCTATGAAGTTTTGCCAGTGCTTTTCCCTATGCACAGGATACCCCTCCACATATCCAAGCACATTTGTTTGGGCTCTGCTAAAATACTACTCATTCTGAAGTTTCCCTTGATTTTTTGACCTAGAAGTGTTTGTCTTCTATATATATTGTAATATTTTATTTGTGCTTTTTATAAAAGTACTTACAATTTATACTTTACATTGTGAGTATCCACATGTAGTCTTTATTAAATCTATGTTTCTTGAGAATAGGGTCAGCATCATATTACACAGTAACATAACTACAATTTATTGAGCTCGGGGATGCCTGTCTCCAAAGTCCATGTGTGCTTTTTCCATCCCATCGAGCTGCTGCTTAGAATTATTATGTATTAGGGAACATGGAGAGCACGTTGTAGGCACTCAGTAAATTCTGTTCAATGAAAGAATAAATGTCTCAATTTCAGTGGCATCTCTTTCTGCTGGTCACCTCTTTTTCACTTCCTTTTTGGTTTTTAGGTGTATTCTAGATGTGTTCTGTAGTAACCTCTAGCCACATGAGGCAATTTAAATTTAAATTAATCAGAGTGAAATAAAACTAAGAATTCAGATCTTCGGTCACACTAACCACCTTTCAAGTGCTCACTAGCCACGCATGTGGCCAGTGGCTGCTCTATTTGACTGCACAGACATAGAGCATTTTTGTGATCATAGAAAGTTATCTTGGGCAGTGCTGATCTTCATGTTTTGATTGCCATCAAGGTCATCACCACACATCTGTGGTATGACTGTGTGATGTACTTTTAGGACAGGAATAACACAGTAGACAAAAACGTCATACAGAAATATACCTGTGTATAATATAATAAAACAGTTTTCAGTGTTAGGTAGTTCCAGAAGTATATTTATGTGTAGACCTTAGGCACATGCACAGTTCTCTTAACTGCTTTAGGGAAACTGCTTTATCCAGTTGCTACTGTCATGGCACTATGGAGGGAAGCCAACATATTTTTTCCCTGAAGCTTTGAGCTTAAGCGAGCTAGTCAGGCTACAAAAGGCCTAACTCTGTAGCCCTGGTTTAGTTGGAAAGGTTCCCTGTAATGACCCTCGTTCTGTAACTTACATCTGGGGATTAGTCGTGGCCTCCTGGGTTGGAATTGCTTTGGGACCCTTGAAATGGTCACACTGATATAGGAGTAGCTCTTTCAGGTTCTGAAAGTTGTTTTTTTTTTTTTTTTTCTCATGAACTCATTTAGTTCCACGTCAGCTAGTGAGGTAGTAGGTGATCTTCATGTTACAGATGCGAAACTGAGTCTCAGAGAGGTTAAGTAACTCACCCAAATAAACCCAAATGTAAGTTATGATAGAAGAGTTCTGGAACCTCCAACTTCAAGTTCAAACTTCTTGTAATTTTACCATGTCCATACCCTTGTCAATGGTAGGACTGCCACAATTGATCGGTTTTCTGAGTCAAGAGAATTTGGAGTTACTATAATGATACTTTAATCTTTTTTTGTGATCAGCGTATTTAATTCTAGTTATATTCATATTTAAATTTTTATTACCTCTTATTGGCTCTCATAAATATGCAGAAGTGTAGGGTGCAGTAAGTTAGAGTTTGTTTATGTGTGGTTTCCAGACATGACACTTGAGGTGTGCTGTTAATCACAACTCTAGAGGTAGACCTCAGCCTGCCTAAGCGATTGTCAAGAGGACCGAGAGCCTTCTGACTTGCTTTTTGCTTTTTTCTCAGTGTCATACTGTAAGTAAGTGCTGGCCTGTGATTTGAACTTATGTTCTTATTAGTTTTTATTACTTCATGTCTCACTAAATTAAGCTCCTCTTTCCATATCATTATTAATTTCGACTCTCTTACTGTGGGTGTCAAAAAGCTAGACAGTTGTGCTTGTCTGGAGGCTGTAGGTTAATATGCTGTTCTGGGAGTGCCAAAGCAAAAACAGGTGACAAAATAGCTCGATTAAACGGTCACTTAGGCTATTTTTGCATTTTCCTCTAAGGAACTTAATTTTACATTCATTTTATGCCTCCTGTTTTGGCTTCATTTGTTCCCAAGCTTGAAATCATGGAATTTAAAGAATTTGGCTGGTTGTAGCATTTGTATGTAATACCTGTAATACAGTTTCTTTGTCAGAGGCATAATTAACAATATGATTCGTACATCTACTGCTTTCTGATATTCACAACACAGTTTGTAAACTTAATTAGTTCTTGGAATAGCAAATGTTTTGAAGATGATAAACACTTTTCCTCTGAATAATGTGTTGAATGGATATATATTCATAGAAATTTACTCTATGCTACTCAAATCAGAATGCTGATAGGTATGCTTCTCAAGGTAAACATCACCTGCAGTTGCATATTCCCAGATTATATTGTCTTCCTGTGCTTTTCACAGGGGAAATCAGACATTTAGCTCAGATAATTTAGCCTCCAGGAATATTCATTATGGCTTCATTGTATAGAGAACATCTATGCTAATGTCATTACATAGATGCCATTTTCTCAAACTTTGATGATGATCATGATGATATATAGTAGGAGAGGAGTGGGTAATAACCAGGCACACCACTATAGCAATACTTCACTTATTCTCTGCTCTCAGCTCTTCAAGATGTAGTCGAGACCAAAGAAGTAGCAAGAAAGCACTCTCAGCAGCTCAAAGAGATGCTGCAAAAAAATATGCTGATGCCAGGACAGCTTGTCTTGCCTTTTCTTTAGGGCCTTATTAACCATCAGTACATCACAGTTCTTAAAAAGTTTAGCTATTTGGTTTTCCGAAAAGCAATATTGAAGTAGAGGGAACAAATTAGAAAGACCTCAATGCCATTAGATTAGTGATTTTCAACCCTAGGAGTTGGGGATGGGTCATACATGCCTGTGTTTTCCTCCATTTTTATGCATGGAGAAACTAGAGCTCAGTGAGGCCACGTGATTGCCAGAGGTTCTGTAGTGCTGAGGCTTGGTCTGTCCTCCAAAACCTTGGCCTGTCTACCACTTCCCTGCCCTGCTTGTGGTCCCTTGGGACCCTTGAGGGATCTCCTTCAGGGCTAGCATAGTATCTGGCATATTATACTTGAGACCTCCCGCCTGCTGATTCCCAGGTACTTTCTACTATACTTCAGGAATTTACCAAGAGGGTGTATCAATCAGGTAAACAGAAATCATGCCAGATATTTTAGCAGAAAGGATTGAATAGTAGGAATTGGTTAGACAGGTGCTGGTTGACCCAAAAAGCAAATGGGGAGTACTGAAGCGATACAGAAATAGTAACGAAAGGTTAGCAGCAAGCCATCACCCTCAAGGCTGGAAGAGCAAAAGAAGTAATTTAGAGGAAGTGGGACCAAGACCCCGTTAGTATTGTTACCTCAGGAGCTTGAAGAGGGTCCTCACAGGGCTGGGACTTAGACCTCCAAGAAATGGGTCCTGGCTTGCTGAGGAGGTATGGTGAGCATGGTTCTGGGAATGTAGGGTAAAAAAATCACTGTAACTGCTAGAATTTAGTACCATCACTCTGGTCTGCTGCCAGGAACTGGAAACACAGTGGGAAGGAACAGGCCCCCTGCTTCACATTCCCAATTGGCAGAACCTCATAGGGAACCACTGGCAGAGGAGAAATGAGGTTTTCCGAATCTCTACCCAGCATTCCAGGACAGCTGTATAGGCGGATAGGTGTGGAGCTAAGAGACTACAGCTTAATAACTGGCATAGATGGCTTTTTTGTGGAAATGAAAGATGACTTCCACTTTTGTTAATTCAAACCTTGGGTATTCTTAAATGTTCATCAAGTCTCACCATGCTTTTTCATGAAGAATATCATCATTTATTCACTTGTATTCACTCAACAAAAATTTCTGAATGTGTGTTCTATTCAAGGTGCAAAACTAGTGACTGGGGATAAGATGATGAGTCACACAGTTTTACCTGTCTAAGCTAGTCAGCAGGACAGGTGATAAAAATGTGTGTAACTCTCAGGGTTGAAAGAAACCTCCAAGTCCATCCTTCCATCAGATGATTGGATCCTTCCTTCTGTAACATTCCTCTTTTTTTTTTTTTTTTTTTGAGATGGAGTCTTGCTCTATCGCCCAGGCTGGAGTGTAGTGGCACTGTCTCGGCTCACTGCAACCTCTGCCTCCTGGGTTCAAGCAATTCTCCTGCCTCAGCCACCCAAGTAGGTGGGACTACAGGTGCCCACCATCACACCCGGTTAATTTTTGTATTTTTAGTAGAGACGGGGTTTCACCATACTGGCCAGGCTGGTCTCGAACTCCTGACCTTGTGATCCTCCCGCCTCAGCCTCCCAAAGTGCTCGGATTACAGGCGTGAGCCACTGCACCCGGCTGAACTTAAAAGTATTTTAAAGACAGTTCCATCCTTGGTCAAATTTATTGTTAGAATCTTCAACTCAGTAATTTGTACTGGACCTCTTTTCTCTATAATTTCTATCTTTGGTCCTAATTGTACCATTGGTTTTTTTACTGAAAAGTCTAACCCTTTTTGTTTTTTTACATAATATACAAAACTATTTGTGTTATAAGTTTGATTCTCTCCTGAATCGTTGATCCTGTAGGATAAACATTTTCGTTTATTTCAGCTGGCTTTCCTAGGCAGTGCTCTTCAACTTTTTTCTATTATTGCCTCTTTTATAGAACCTTTGTAGACATCTTTTTTCCTAATTATCTGCCCACCCCAAAGAAATAGACTGCAGATATATTCTATATTTGTTTATGTATCATGGACCTTTGGTGAGCTGGCAACCGTAGTTCGTGTAATTATCAGCAAATTCTTCAAACGGATCTAGTGGAATACTTTTCTAGATTCCTGGCCGTGTCTTAGTGTTACTATCTTAGCTAGTCATGTGTAATATAGATCATCAAATTATTCCACCTCCTGTTTTTAAGATGAGAATAGAAGACAGTCAGATATCCATCTAAGGTACTTATTGTTAGTTTTAGTCAAAGTAAAGGTCTGTATTTATTCTTTGATTCTGTCTCATTTGCCCAGACAGGCCATGTGAAATGACTAGTAATCTGTATATTCAGCCCTAAAGTAGATCAGTCTGTTTTCAGTAGATTTGGCAAGTGGAACCCTCTAGAATGAGTAATTTTTTAACTAAACACTTTATGGTCGAAGGACAAAATGAAAACAAATGCCATTGACTGGCCATGGTGTACTTATTTATTTTTTTAACGAAATCCCTACGTTTTTAACGTGTAACTTGCTTCAGAACGTGAATGTCTACATTTAACTTGACAACATCCCTTAAAGGAAACCCCCAGTGGGAATGTCCACTGTGAAGAGATAGCATCTGACTCTAGGCGGAGCAATATATAAAATGTGACTGGAGAGTGACCTAGTATGCATAACACTCCCTGTCTTTAAATTGACATGAGAAGACAGGTCTCATTTTCAGTAATTCTATAGCTCTATGCTGAGATACTTCATTTCCACAGAGGCTGTGACTATTAAAGTCTGTGCAAATTGATTTTTCATCAGTGTCTTAATTTTCTATCATGATTAAATCTAAGTGACAGGATGTATATTTCTGCTATAATTGTGTTTTGCTTTTAAAAAGTGTTTTATGCCTGTTTGGCCGTTTTCAGGTGGCTTAGAAAAAAACATTGAGTATGAGTAGAATTCTTTATATAGAAGTGACCCCCTTTAATATCATCATACGGAAAATATGATTTAATGTCTTAAGGTTCTTTTCCCGCCCTCAATTTACTCTGAGCCTTTACTGTGTAAATAGGGACTGGTTCAGAAACTGATGTAAAAATGTATGGACATAGAATGATAAATCCTACTTCTAATTTATTTTAAATAGTGTCAGTGTATTATGGTACATCTAACCAATGGAAAATATTCATTTGTAGTTCTCTTAGATATGAAAGTAATAGAGAACAAGATGCTGGTATTATATGGTTGTTATAGAATATCATTAGTACAGTCGTATTTCTATCTCAAAGTATGATAATGCCAGCGGGATAAATGAGGAAGACATTGAATCTTCACACAAAGGAAATGGGTTTTATAATGAGTGCAGTCTGAACAGAACTAATCTCTTTCTTGGATCATTACTTCACCTAATCATAAAACCTTTTTTAATTCAAATCCTTGCAGGATTCTAATTGGTGACCTCTGGAGCCTGATAATTGTTTAAGGTAGCTGGTCTTTTGCAGTATACTTAATGATGTTTGCAATTAAAAGTGAGAAATGTGATTTAACCCATAGGTGTAACTAAAAATGTAGATTTTCCTTTTTCAATCTTTAATAGTTATTCCCATCCCCTCCTTCCCAAAGTTAGTGAATTAAGTCATTACTAACTTGAATTAGTCCGGTGTACTGGTTACCTCATTTAGTCTGTGGATTTACTATTTATCTGATAAACGCATTGGGTTGTATTAAGAATAATCCTCAATTATTTAGAATAGCTAACGGACGGGTCTGTTTGGGAAGACAGGAACTCCTAGCCTCTTTTTTTCTGTTGTGTAGGTATATCTTCCTGCTTGCCATTTTTGATTTAAGTAAAAGCTTAGCCAGTCTTTCTAGCCAGTTTCAGTAACTTTTCCTGACTACCAGATAAAAATGAGTCATTAGAAGAGAAATTCACCAGTATTCACCATTGGGACCAATAAATCTGTAGGTGAACCCCAATATCAGTCATTTGTCATCCTCACCACTGTGCATAATAGCATGATGTAATTTAGTTTGTACTATTGTACATTTATGATGTTTTTGAGTTCCTCTTTTCATATCTTAGTAAATGAGGGTCATTAAATGAATACAGTTGACTATCCCGATAGAATTCTGTATATTTATTGGAGATGAAACTTAATCTGTTTCATTGACTTGTTTCTTGGAAGGTTTCATTTTGTTTTGAAGCCAGCATTTTGTAATTTGGTATCTGAGGAAACAAGCAAAACCTTTGAGAGTCGGACAATGCTGGAACCGAACTTTAGTTCTGCCATTTATTAGGTGTGGGAAAAAGGGAGTGGTAATTTCTGTCCCAGCACTCTATGAGGACTGAATGTTTATAAAGCCTCCAGTATAGTGTCTAGAATATGATAATTATTCAACTTGTTAGATTCCTTCTACCAGTTTTAGGGAACATCCCATCTTCAATTTCTACTCTTTGGTTCTTATTGTTTTAAAATTTTAACAAACCTATGAAATTTACGAATTTATTTAAAATTGTTAGAATATAGTACCAAAATCCAGTAACCTACTCATTTGTGAAGACCTTTGAGTACTTCCCCTTGTTTAAGGGATACATTTTTATCTCATTGAGGCATTGAATGACTATGTCTTATCTTTGTGTTTCTCTTCCTGTTATAATGCCTTTCATTTTGTGAATGACTACATATAATTAAGGAGAAATTAATGTGAGAAATGCTACACTGGTAGCATTTGTTTTAAGAATTTTACAAAATTTTAATAATTCTGAGTAGTGTTTGGAATTTTTAAATGTATCTGGATTTGGTTCTCTGGAATCATTTTGGTGTCACAAATTCTTCTTGAAATCCATTCTATAAGATAAGAGCTGTTGAGAGATAAACTTAGGTACATTAAAATTTTCTTTTTCCTGTTTTGTTTTGTTTTTTTTCTTGAAGACATGAGTCTCTCTCTTTGTCCAGGCTGGAGCGCAGTAGTTCAGGCATAGGTCACTACAGCCTTGACTTCCTGGGCTCAAGCAATTCTCCTGCCTCGGCTTCCAGAGTAGCTGGGACTACAGGCATGCACTACCATGCCTAATTATTTTTATTTTTTGTAGAGACATTGTCCAGGCTGTCTTGAACTCCTGGGATCAAGTGATTCTCTTTCCTTAGCCTCTCAAAGTACCATAATTACAGGTGTTAGCCACAGTGCCTGGCTAGGCACATTGAAATTGTAATGCCTTTATTTGAGCAGACGTGAATTGGGCAGCATTGGAGCTCAAGTGGTTCAGGGCTTCACCAAAGGAGAGTGAGGGCAGAACTTTTATAAAGTGTTTGTAAAAGCAAGACAAAGAAAATATTTGATCGATTAACGTGGAAAGTCCCTATTTAGAGGATAGTTGATGGTGCTGTTTTTGAGATGGAGTCTTGCTCTGTCGCCCAGGCTAGAGTGCAGTGGCGTAATCTCGGCTCACTGCAACCTCCACCTCTTGGGTTCAAGTGATTCTCCTGCCTTAGCCTCCTGAGTAGCTGGGACTCTAGGCACACGCCACCATGCCCTGCTACTTTTTATATTTTTAGTAGAGATGGGGTTTCACCACTTTGGCCAAGATGGTCTCGATCTCCTGACCTAATGACACACCCACCTTGGCCTCCCAAAGTTCTGGGATTACAGGCTTGAGCCACTGCACCTGGCCAGTTGGTGGTTTTTGGTTGGTAGTCTCTAGTTCCAGGTTAGTTGGTGGTTTCTCATTGGTTAAGCTGAAGTTTTCTCTTCCTAGTGTGTGGTCATTCACTCTGAGTTGGGTTTCAGTTTGCTTCCGTATGAACCCAAGGCTCTGGAGCCATCTCAGTGTACTGGCCTCCCCCCTCCCCCTCTTTTTTTTAACAGTATAAATAAACCATCACAAATTAGGAATTTTATTTTAAATAAACCTCTGCTTTGTATGTTGCAGTTTCAAAGCACTTCCTTAGACATTTCTTTTGATACTTGTAATAACTTGGTGACTTTCCCCAAAATATAATAATCTAAAACATTTTTTCTCACCCCAAATCAAGATCTCTCTGCTACAGTAATACTAAGAAAGTAGAGGAAGCATGGCCATAGGAATCATAACCTGGGGCTGGAATCCTGAATCTCTGTTGGATGTGGGACTCTAGCTTAGTCACTGGATGTCTATAAATAGTCATCTCCTTTCTGTAAATGAACATTGTATCTACTTTGCAGCAGTGTTACAGAGATTGTCTACTTGGAAGATAGTCATTAAATAAATTCCAGCTGCTGATATCATTGTAATATTTTCGTTAATTAGCCATGATGGGTAGTTAATTAATTTCTCCTCCTCTCCATCCTCCTCATTATTATTCTTCTTTTCGTTGCCTCCTGTCTTCCTTTTTGGAAATTTGACTGTCATTTTCTCCTGTGTATGTTTTAATCTTATGTGTTGTATGTATATTTAAGGACATTTTACTTACAAATATTTGCTCTTTTTTTTTTTTTTTTTGAGACAGTGTCTTGCTCTGTCGCCCAGGCTGGAGTGCAGTGGCACGATCTAGGCTCACTGCAAGCTCTGCCTGCTGGGTTCACGCCATTCTCCTGCCTCAGCCTCCTGAGTAGCTGGGACTACAGGCACCCGCCACCATGCCAGGCTATTTTTTGTGTGTTTTTAGTAGAGACAGGGTTTCACAGTGTTAGCCAGGATGGTCTCCATCTCCTGACCTCGTGATCCGCCTGCCTTGGCCTCCCAAAGTGCTGGGATTACAGGCGTGAGCCACCGCACCCGACCCTGCTCTGTGTTTATAAAAATCAGTTTTCCAAGCATTTGTAATATTTAGAGTATCCAGTGTTTCTTTCTCCCTAGATGGTATATTTATGCGTATTTATGATGAGCTTATTTGTCCTTATTAGACAGTGATATGTGTCTCTACTCTGCTATGCCATTTGTTCATGGAATATTATTTGCAAGATTAGGCACTGTATGAATCAATCTAGTTTGGGTAGTTATAGTGTGTTCAACTCTGGTTTGAATGTAATGGGTATTCAGTTAGGTTTGGATTGCTTAAATAAAATAATTCTTTAGTGAAAACATTTGTCATGTTGGAGGTTAAAAAATTCCTTTTCAGATTAGCAGCTACAGTAACATTTTAGTAATTTGTCCAATAGAATTTACAATGGCTGTAAATACTCTTTATATTTCTTTTAAAAACAATTTAAATACTCCAGCTGGACTGTTGTACTATTTTGAAATAGATTTCTGAATGTTGAGTATCTTATATGAGCTTCTCATTTTATTACAGATTCGGGCCAATGCCTGTCCTTTAATTAAACTTTACACAAGAGTTAAGGTGTTTGGAAAAGTGGGTGGGGGGGTAAACTCTCTTGATTTTATTAATTTCCACACTAGTAGGTCATGGTGCAGGCTGATTTGAATTATTCAGTTATTTTCTGACCCTTTTATGAACTTCCATTAATAGCTCTTATAAAACAAGTTACAGTTTTTAGAAGAGCACTTTTCAGCAGTGACTGCTAGCTAGCTCTTTACAAACTCACTATACTCCTTTAAATTATTTTAAACATTCATTCATTCATTTATTCAACCATTTAGTAACCATTTGTGCAGCCCTTATCCTAAATCACTATGCTAAGTGTTAGAATATAACAAAAATGAATAAATAGATGTTCTTAACCTTCCATGAGCTTACCATCTTGTCATCTTGTTGTTGGGCACAGGAAGTGTGAACAATTAGTATATGAAAATATACTCTGTTGTGGTACAAGTTTTATACAGCAAAACAGGTCATTGTGAAGGATATTATCAATTCATCTGTGGGGTGAAGGGGAAGTTGATGTTTTAATTAAGAGCTGGAGGCCGGGTGCAGTGGCTCACGCCTGTAATCCCAGCACTTTGGGAGGCCGAGGCAGGTGGATCACGAGGTCAGGATATCGAGACCACGGTGAAACCCCGTCTCTACTAAAAATACAAAAAGTTAGCCGGGCGCGGTGGTGGGCGCCTGTAGTCCCAGCTACTCAGGAGGCTGAGGCAGGAGAATGGCGTGAACCTGGGAGGCAGAGCTTGCAGTGAGCAGAGATCGTGCCACTGCACTCCAGCCTGGGCGACAGAGCGAGACTCCCTCTCAGAAAAAAAATAAAAAAAGAGCTGGACACAACCTGCAGTTTCTAGGTTGCTCAAGAGATACAAAGTTAAATTAGATAAAATCTCACCCCTCAAGAACTTACTGTCTAGTGTAAGCATGTACAGTATTTGGCAAATGCCTATATAGAACTTAACTGGACCAGGTATTGTTGTTCTTTGCAAATATTAAATTATTTAATCCTCATAAGAACCCTATGGGGCAGACGCTGTTATTTCTACATTTCTTTGATGAGGAAATTGTGACTTAGATTAAATTACTTTCTGACAGCCATATAATTAAGTACCATAGCAGGGATTCAAACTCAAGCAGTTGGAGTCTGGCTGCATTATTTCCAAGACTCTTACTCTCTGAGGTTTTATGTTTTAGTTTTTTTTTTTTACTGAGAAAGTTCTTCTTACTACTTAGCAGTTAAGAATTCAACAATCAGCAGTGTTCAAAAAGTGTCTTGGATGCAGAAAGTGAACCCTTCTGCCATTATTTTTATCTCTTCAATTTTGGGGGCCAGAGTACCAATTTTAACCTAAAACCATGGAAATTGACCGGTTACATTAGGGGATAACCATGCAGGACCTTAGAGTATTTTTTGATTTAATCATCTTAGGCTTCAGCAACTAAAGAGCTATAGTCATGTCTCCTCTGCCCCTCTTTTTTTTTTTCCTTCATCTACTTTATGCAAAGATTGCTTCTGTGTGACTCCTTTGTACTCACTTAACTCTGTAATTTGCTTATTTTGACAATACTGGAATGTGTATTTTCATTTGGATTTGGACCTAGAACTGTCCCTGATATCACACAAAGTTCCTTCAGCCTTTCCTTTAAGTCCACTTTGAGAGCTCACTAAAGATCACCAGTACTGAGGTTCTGTAATTTCAAGCTGTTCTGTATACATTGAAGCAGTGCTTCCCACAGAATCACTTGGCTGTAGGAGAATAAAGTGAAGGGATAAGCAGGTGTGGCTACGTTAAAAACGTCCAATACTTGTGATTTACAGCTTTAGAACATTTTCACATCTCACTTCAGGAAAGAAGGAAAAGAGATTAAAGGGTGTAGTCTTTAATTATTCACAGTAGCTAAGAGGTGGAAACACTCCAAATGTCTGTCAGCTGATGAATGGATAAACAAAACGTGTTACATAGCTGCAGTGGGATATTATTCCGCCTTCAAAAGTAAGGAGATACTCCCACATGCTGCCCCATGGATGAGCCTTGAGGGCATTATGCTAAGTGAAATAAGCCAAGCATGGAAAGACAAATACTGCATGATTCCTCTTATATGACACAGCTACGCAGTCACATTTATATAAACGAAATAGAATGGTGGTTACCAAGGGCTGGGTGGGAGGGAAAATGGGGAGTGTTTAATGTGCATAGGGTTTCACTTGTGCGAGACAGAAAAGTTCTGAACATCTGTTGCACAAGTGTGGATGGACTGAACAGCACACTTAAAAATGGTTAAGACTATAAATTTTGTGTTTTTTTATAACAATTAAAAAAAAAAAGGGTATGGGCCTGACGTCAGATATATCTAGATTTGAATTCTGACTGTGCTATTAGCCCTCTAACCTTTGCAAACTTCTTAACCATTTCAGTCCTCAGGATCTCACTCTGTAAAATGCAGGTGACAGATCATATGTTTGTTAGGATAAAGAGATAATTTAAGTCAAACACACAGCCCTGTACTTTGTGAGTCATCATCAACAAAGTAATAATTATAATTTAATTACTACTGGTATAAGTGACCTCTAAAATAATTTTCATTATTTTTCAATATTTTGCTGTGTAAATTTATGTGTGGTGAGCCCAGATAGACACTTTTGTATGTAAAAGAGGTATTAGAAATTCCTTTTAAAGATTCCTTGTGGGGCCGGGCGTGGTGGCTCATGCCTGTAATCCCAGCACTTTGGGAGGCCAAGGCGGGAGGATCACGAGGTCAGGAAATCGAGACCATCCTGGCTAACACGGTGAAACCCCATCTCTACTAAAAATACAAAAAAATTAGCCAGGCGTGGTGGCGGGCACCTGTAGTCCCAGCTACTCGGGAGGCTGAGGCAGGAGAATGGCATGAACCCAGGAGGTGGAGCTTGCAGTGAGCTGAGATCGCACCACTGCACTGCAGCCTGGGCAACAGAGCGAGACTCCATCTCAAAAAAAAAAAAAAAAAAAAAAAAAAGATTCCTTGTGTTTGCTAAAGATGAAGGGTTGGAGTTTTATTGTTGTTGATGTTGATTTTTTTTTTTGTTTTTGCCCTATCAGGTCCTCTTTCCACCCTTCCCTACTCTGCTCTGTGCCCAGAGGCTGATATGCATGGTACAAGACCTGTATCATAGATATATTTACCCTCTGGCTTTGAGCTGGATTAAGAGCTATCCACTAGTGGTCACTAGCAGAAGCTTGGCAGGAGGGAGAAGTGAGCTCAGAATGTCTGTTTGCTTTGGCCATTCCTGCCGTGTCACCACAAATTAACTGCTTTCCTGTGTGCAGTCTGTAGCCCCATCAGGCTACCATATTAGTCTCTTTTTCTTTTCCTTTCCTGGCCCCTTCATGCCATTTTAGATGGGTAAAATATTCACATGCTTCAGAGATTTAAAGCAGTGCAAAAAGAGATACAGTGAAAAGTATTTCTGTACCCTATCTACTTTGTTCTCTCCATGCCAAATAGATAACTAGCTTCTTATACCGTCTTTTGTTGCTTAACCACGGGGATGTGTGTTCTGAGAAATGCATCCTTAGATGATTTTGTTGTTGTGGACCATGATAGATTGCACTTAAACACACCTGGATGGTGCAGCCTGCTTGCTGTACACATAGGCTAGGTGATATAGCCTGTTGCTGCTAGGCTACAAACCTAGACAGCATGTTGCAAAGCCAGAGTACATGTTACCATACTGAGTACTGTAGGCAGTTGTAACACAGTGGTATTTTGTGTATCTAAACATAGAAAAAGCACAATAAAAATACAGTGCAAAAGATAAAACATGGAATACTTGCATAGGACACTTATGGAGCTTGTGGAACTGGAAGTTTGTCTGGGTGAGTCAGTGGTTGAGTGGTGAGTAAATATGAAGGACTGGGTCATTACTACACACTTTTATACATCTGGCTGCATGGAAGGTTTGTTCACACCGTCATTGCCACAAACATGTAATGCTTTGTGCTGCGAGGTTACCACAGCTAAGCCATTACTAGGCAGTAGGAATTTTTCAGCTTCATTATAATCTTACAAGACTGCCGTCATATATGTTGACTGTAACGCCACTACATGATGTAAAACTATATATCAATAGGGAGGTGTTTTCTGTGTGTATATAAGTAAATTAAACATTTTTTTCTTACATACTATGTGTGTGTGTATATATGTAAGTAAACAGTGCATTTGGTACCGATCTTTGACTATCAGAACATGAAGTTTCCTCATTTTGTGCAGTATTTTATTCCAGTGTGTGCTCTAGCCTACTTACCCAGCACCTGTTGATAGATACTTAGGTGGTTCCCAGTGTTTTGCTATTAAAGACAATGCTGTAGTGGGTAATTTTGTATGTGATATTCCACATCTATCTAAGTATATATGTAGGTTAAATTTCTAGACATGAGGTTGCTAGAACAAAGGAAAAATGATAATCTGTGTGTTTGACTATATGAGAGAAATGAAGCTACTTTAAAAGTTTTACATTACTAAAATTTTTGTATTGGAAACTTAACTTATTTAAATCCAAAGATTATTTAGCTATTTTTAGTAGATTAGTGGACTTTAGTATATCTGGTACCTTAAAAAGCAAAAGAGGCCATTTTTTAGGAAGTTCTGTACTAGATCAAAGCAAAACAAATGAACAAACAAAAAACAATACAGATATTATTACTGAAAACAAGAATTCCGCAGTGAGAGAAGTTTGGTGTACATGGTTTGAAAACATAGCATTTTAATCCCCTACATTATCTAAAACTTTAATCACACATTTGCTTATTATTTCTGAGCTAGGAGATGGTATTGGTACCTTAAGCTGTTTGGTACCAAATGTAATCTGGGGATTAGTGAAAGTCAAATCCCCTATGCATTCGTCCTTGAAAATCTGATTGGGTTTTCTCTATTGGTGGCCTCACTTTGCTACAGTTAACTAGAGGGTCACATCCATCTTGGTGGATCTCAACATCTTTCCTCCCTCAGGGAAGGTGACAGGGATAGTAGCAGGGGTTTTTGGATATGCAACTTGCAGTTAGGGACAAGCATAAATCCTTGAGACAGATGTCTCAAGATTTCGTAGATAATTTTGTACAATTCTCCATTTTTGTGCGTTATGTACAATTCTCCATTTTGTGTATTTCTGGATTTCAAAAAAAAATTAAGCTACTTATAATCCTCATTCAAGTAGAAAATAAAAATTGTTGATTGAACAGCATCTGCTAAAAACAAGAAAAGTTTCAACCAGTTTTGAATTGTATATTGGAAGGCACAAGGGCCTGAGAAAAGTACAGCATTCATGATTTAAACCAGGTCTGTTTGACTCGCACGATGGGGCTCAGGGCTCTGCATTGTTGTGCGGTGCTTTAGGCCTGTTAAATGCAAACCTACATGCTTCTGATATGGCATCAGACTTAAAAAATTTTAAAAAAATCTTAAAATATTCCTACATCATTCAAAATTTAAGATAGAAACAGTGCATTCTAGCAACTTAAGATTTGTAGGATGCTGTGTATATGTAGAGAGGAAATTAGATATTTTATATAGATTTTCTTTCATTCTCCTTTTTAAAATAATAGATGATCTTAAACTGTAATATGTGATAAAATACGTAATTCCTAATTTTTAAAAGCTTACCTGTATGATTTTCTTACATCAAAATGTTAAATAACACTGACACAAAGAAGAACATGTGGAATTCTGAATTTATGGATTTAAGTATTGTGCATCTGGTGTGAGTTTTCAACAATTACTAAACTACTTTGTTAATTGAAAAGGAGACAGTTGAATCTATTTTGACACCCATACACATACCATACAAAAACAAATTTTAGGACGTTTCAGTGTACCTGATTTTGTTGAATCTTCTAACTATGCCAAAGGTATTTCTAATTATTGCGTAAATAGATAATGAAAGGTGGGATTTATTTTCTTCTTATTAAAGCTGAAGTCATGAATTGTTATACTCGGTGCAGCTGATGTGAGACTTACTGCTCTTTACTGAAGAAAACAAAACCAATGTAGCTCATTTATACCATTGGTGCTACAGTTTTCAAACTGTGTGTGTGTGTGTGTCTATTCTATTCGTGGAAAATTTCTGCAAGAGTATATAAAAATAGTTGATTATAATTATTTCTGGAGTTGAAGTGATAGGAGAAACCTTAAAAAAGATTTTATATCCTGTCATATTGTTTTAAATTGTTACCATGTGCATGTATTTTTTTATAGAAAAAAATCAATAAAATTAAAGGTACTCTTCTATTTCTGTGTATATTTTCCTTTACAGATTCCACTTAGAATTAATTTTTCAGGATCAAAACATAGTGTAGTACAAGAAAGCATACAAAATGACAAATTCATTTATTTGGTGACTTAGTCTTTATCTCTTCTTGGAAGCTTTGATTAGAAGCTGCAGATGTAATTTGCTGTTTCCTTCTCTTAGCCATCCTTTCTTATCTTCAGTTTCTACCCTGCTTCCTTCGGTCTCCCCCACCTCATCACTGTTAATCCCTATTGTATAGTGTTTTCAGACACTAGCCAATTCTCTGATGCCAGCTGTGTATCCAATAATTCAATTCTGAAGCTAACTGCAGGAGTTAGCATCAGGCCTCCTGCCCTCCCCACAGATCAAGGGCTTAATCCCACAAGACTGCCTCCACTTCAGATGCCAGCCACAGTGTAATGCCCGGGCTACCCAGATTTCTGCCTAACTACAAATTTGGAGGCACCAGGATCCTTCCTCAGGTTTGGTAATTTGCTATAATGACTCACAGAACTCAGGAAAGCACCTTGCTTACTGTTAGTGACCAAAGTTTCATCAAGGAGTGAGAGGCTTTGTCAGCATTTGTAAGTCACATGAGATCCTAAGGTTTTAGAACTAAATCGTTGGATATTCTAGTTCCCTTTTCTCATTTTGAACTTGAAGAACCTGCATCCTAACTGATGTACTTTTTTCTAATTGCGAAGACAATTATTAGCAGATCTGAGACGAGAATCTTAGAATTTTTATGTCCCATTTAGTGTCTTTTAAATTGTAATAATTCTTTGTTGCTCATTCAAAACCTTTTAATAGACAATCATTTAGTTAGAAATAGGAGGCTGCATATTATGATGGAGTGAAAGCTCCTCCGTGGTACTATGAAGCCCATTGGCTGTTTCAGTGGTGACAGAAGCCCCAGGCTCAAAGCCTCTAGCTTAATAAATCTTTCATTTGTCCCAAGATACTGTAAAAATCTTTCTTACTTTTTTTTCTGATATGACATAAAAATGGTGGGAGAGACTGCACAGGCACCTTGTCTTTGGAGCCAAACAAACCTGAGGATAAATCTTACCTTTGCCATTTATTGTGAAGTCACCTCTTTGAACCTCCTCTTTGTCATCTGTCTTGAGGATTGAATTATGTCATGAACGTGAGATATGTTGTTCAGGGATGGCACATATTAAATTCTTAAATGTTCCTAGCTTAACAAGCAAAATGGATGAATATGTATATTCCTTTGTACAGCCGATACCGTCTTTGATACCTTCTCCAGGCTTTTATCCTTCTCTGAACCTGGGTGTCTATAGGTTGGTCCTTGGAGGTAACAGTTCACGTACTCATTCATTCAGCAGTCATGCAAGCACCTAATTTTGTGTCTCTTGTGCAACCAAATACTGTGGGCCATAGGGTGAATGAAACTTTCCTGGAACTTGCTTAGTTTAAGATATTTATGAGTGAATAAATAGATTTTACCTAAGAGAAATTTATGTTCCAGAGGGAGAGGTAGCATATTTTTTTTTCCATCTAAGGGTAGTAGTAGAGTTGCACGTAAAGTGCTTTGTGAGTATCAAGGTGAGAGTGATTCTTCCATTCTTGCCGCCCCATTGAGGAAAGAAACACTTGCACAGAAAAGGAGATTTGATGTGGTTGAGTCTCGAAAGGAGATGAAGGTGAAATCATCGTAACAAGTAGAGCGAAGAGTATTAGTAAAGACATTAGCATATAGTTGATATGTGTCATATGCAAGGAGGGAAGATTTGACTGGGGAGGTGGGCTACTGGAAGGTTGCCTAGGGTGTTTAATGCCATCATAGAATCAGTTCTTGGTTGTAGAAGCCTTGAAAAGCCAGGCAAGATTGATAACTAGGGATGTTTCAGCGCTTTGTATCACTGAACTGTGAATACTTAATGGCTTTTCTTCTTTATTTGATCAGCCTTATCTAGGAATCCAGAAGACCCGAAGTAACTTATTTTTGTGTTTGTTATCTGGTCTGTTGTTCTCCTCTGTTGGTATGAGCAGTTGAGATTTGACTTTGTAGAGCCATGATACATGCATTTATTCCATTTATGAAGAATCATTGATAAAACAGGAAATGTACTTGAAAACAATTGCCTCAATTTAATAGTCCATACTTCAGTAGTAGTTGATTTCATGCCACAACAGAGCTAACCAGAACACCCAACCCCTGCATTTCTGAGTCATACACTTCATGGTTATCTTTTTGCCTCCACAGAAATAGAAAAGTTTCAAAAAGGAGAAGGCAAGGATGAAGAAAAGTACATCGATGTGGTGATTAATAAGAACATGAAACTGGGACAGAAAGTGTTAATTCCTGTAAAACAGTTCCCTAAGGTAAGACAGTGAGGTCTACACTGCAGGTATTTTAACCTGAATCAAAGGGAAGCAGATGTTTAATTTATATTCTGTTTGGTGTTTTTAGAGATGTTTTCTCTTAGCATCCACCTACACACACTTTTAAAGTTAATTAAAAACTTAGTAAATTTAGTCATTCTGTCTTTTCCTTTTAACTTTAGTGTGAGTTACAGATTACTGAAAATATATCTTTTTGAGTCAAACTAGCAGTGTGACTTTGGGAAACCTATTCAACTTATTTCCACTTCAGTTTCCTCATTTGTAATAGGAGGTTAGATGATTTAAAATTAAATGAGATAATGTGTTAAATATTTGGTACATAAAGGTTCAAAAATATCATTGTTTATATTTTATTTAAATCCTATTTTTCTTTTGTCTTTCTTCTGAATGTTCATATACATGACTCTTGCATATTGTTGTGTATATTAGTAGTTCATTTCTTTTTATTGATGAATAATTATCTGTTACCTGAATATATCATTGTTGTTTATCCATTTGTCTAGGCACTTTTAATTTTTTGGTTATTATAAATTAAATTGCTCTGAACATTTTATACAAGTTGTTTCTTTTTCTTTTTTTAACGTTGTATTTTGTTTTAAGTTCTGGGATACATGTACAGGACGTGCAGGTTTGTTACATAGGTAAATGTGTGCCATGGTGGTTTGCCCCATCACCTAGGTATTAAGCCCCACATGCATTAGCTATTTATCCTGATGCTCTCCCTCCCCCTGCCCCCATGACAGGCCCCACTGTGTGTTGTTCCCCTCCCTGTGTCCATGTGTTCTCATTGTTCAGCTCCCACTTATAAGTGAGAACATGTGCTGTTTGCTTTTCTGTTCCTCTGTTAGTCTGCTGAAGATAATAGCTTCCAGCTCCATCCATGTCTCTGCAAAGGTCATGATCTCATTCCTCTTTAGGGCTGCATGGTATTCCATAGTGTATATGCACCACATTTTCTTTATCCAGCCTGTCATAGATAGGGATTTGGGTTGATTGCATGTCTTTGCTATTTGTACAAGTTGTTTCATAACCAGATATGTTTGTTACTCTTTATTAAATACCCAGTATTGAAAATTGTTGTGTATTTAGTATTACAAGAAATTGTCATACTTTTTTCCAAAGCACTTATACCTTGTAACATTTCCACAAACAAATGTGTGCAGGTTGTAGCTGCCTCATACCCTCATCAGTATTTGGTGCTGTTAGCCCTTTTTATTTTAGCCATTTTGATGGTATATTGGTATCTTCCTGTGGTGTGAAGTTGCATCTCCCTTATGATTGATCATTTTATGCAATTTTCATATCCTTATTGGCTATTCCTGTATTTGAATCTTGAAATCTTTGCCAACCTCAAGGAAATGTTAGAGTTCTTTGTAAGTTATAAAGATACTCTTCTGTATTTTCTCTAAAAGTGTTATTGTAGCTTTTACTTTTAGGTCTATGATATATCTCAAATGAATTTTTGTGTGTGGTATGAGATAGAGGCTCAAGTTCATCTTTTTTCCTGTATGGTTATCTAGTTTTTCTTGCACTATTTGTTGAAAGATGTTTCCCTCCACTGATTGTTTTGGTGCCTTTGATGAGAAAATCAGGTGAACATATAAGTGGGGGTATATTTCTAAGCTTTTAGTTCACTTCTTTCAATCTATTTATGGATCCTTATGCCAGTACCACACTGTCTTGATTACTGTAGGTTTGTACATAGTGAGACATGAGTTTAGGTAATGTAGTTCCTCCGCCTTTGTCCTTCTTTTTCAGGATTACTTAGATATTTTAGATCCTTTACAATTACATATAAATTTAAGAATTTCTTTCTTAATTACTACAAAACCATCTGCTGGGATTAGAATTGCAATTGCATTGCAGCTGTTGAACAATTTGTGGGAGATTTGACACCTTAACAATATTGAGTCTTCCATTTAATTTCTATCAACAGCGTTTTGTACTTTTTAAGGTAGGAGTTTTGTATGTCTTTTGTTAAACTTATTCCTAAATATTTTGTGTTGACACTATCGTAAATTGAATATTTTTAAATTTCTATTTTCCAGTTTCTTTCTAATAATAATTTTTTGTATATTAACCATGTCTTCTGCTACCTTGCTAAATTTAAATTCACTTATTCTAGTAAGTTATTTTGTAGATTTCTTAGGATTTGTCATGCACATCATTATACCATTTGCTTAAATAGTTCACTTCTCCCTTTCCAGTTTCTATACATCTTATTATTTTGCTTGCATTATTTTAGCTAGTATCTCCAGTATAATGCCAAAGACAAGTGAGGAGAGTAGAAATTATTCCTGTTTCTAATCAAGGAGGAAAGCATGCAGTTATTTTAGCATTAAGAACAATATTAGTTACAGGTTTTTTTTGGTAGATTTCATTTGCTAGGTAGAGGAAGTTCCCTTCTACTTCAGTTTTACTGAGAGTTCTGATCCTCAGTGGGTGGTAAATTTTTTTGAATGCTTTTTCTGCATCTATTGAAATAAACACAAGGTGTTTCTCTACACTGTTTATATGGTAGATTTTAATGATTGATTTTTAAAACTAAAACCTTCTTTGTATTCTTGGGTTAAGCCCTACTTAATATTGACATATTTTCTGTTTTATATAGTGCTGGATTCATTTGCATCTTATTTTAATGGGTGATACTGACCTATACTGTTTTTTTTTTTTTGAGACAGAATCTTGCTCTGTTGCCCAGGCTGTAGTGCAGTCACGCAATCTCGACTCACTGCAACCTCCATCTCCTGGGTTCAAGTGATTCTCATGCCTCAGTCTCCTGAGTAGCTGGGATTACAGACATGCACCACCACACCTGGCTAACATTTGTATTTTTGGTAGAGATGAGGTTTCTCCATGTTGACCAGGCTGGCCTAATGTGATTTACCCACCTCTACCTCCCAAAGTGCTAGGATTACAGGCAGGAGCCACCACTCACAGCCTGACCTATACATTTTTTAAAATAATATTTTTGTCAGATTTTAGTGTTAGTGTTATGCTGGTTTCATAAAATGACTGGGGAAGTGTTTCTTTCCATTTTCTCAGAGAATATATATCAGATTGGTATTACTTCTTCCTAAATATTTGATAGAATTCACCAGTGAAGCAATCTGGGCCTGGAGTTTGACAATGAATTCAGTATCTTTGGTATGACACTAGGCAGATTTCTATGGCATCTTTTGTGAAAATTTGTTTTTAAAAGGATTTGTACATTTTATCATAATATTTCAGTTACTACTTCAGTTATTTTTCTGATCGATTCCCCTCTCATTCTTTTGAGATTTCAGTTACGCATATTTCAGCCTTTTGTCACCCTCACAGAGGTTTCTGTGGCTCTGTTTTTTTTTCCTGTCCTTCAGATTTTATAACTTTTACTGCTGTATCTTAAACTCATTGATTCCTTTCTGTCTTCATTTTGCAATTAACCCACCAAGTAATTTTTTTTATATCAGGAATCGTAATTATCTGTTTCAGAATTTATGTTTGAATCACTGTATGTAAAAATATGTTTTTCTCTGTTGGGATTTTCTATTTTTTAATTCATTGCAAGTGTTATTTTCCTCTCTGTCACTGAGTATGGTTAAATAGGTCCTTGAACATCTCTGTCTACTAATTTCTAAGTCTTCTAAGTCTTGGCCATCTTAGATTTATTTTGCACTGGAAGTCTTTTATCTTGATGAAGAGTCATTGCTTCAGTCCTTTGCATTTTGAGTAATTTTGGATTCTATGCTGGCTATTGTGAATGTACATTGTAGAAACCTTGGATTCTGTTACTTTCGCGGAAGAATTTTGATATTTTTGTTTTAGCAGCTAATTAACTTGGTTGGATTCAGGGTATAAACTGTGTCTATTGGGTAGGAGTTCAAGTCTCAGTTCATTTCTTTCCTTAGTTTGGCTTTTTGTGTTTAATTTTTGTCACATGATTCAGAGGCCAGCCAGAGATTTCAGAAGATTTTATACATAATATTTGGTTATCTGCAACTCTGACTATCTTTTCTAGTATTCCTCTCTCACATTTCAGCACTATGGTTTTCTCAATCTCCGCCACTAAGGCCAAAAGCTCTAAAATGAGTAAATTCACCCCAGGGTATTTCCTTTGCTGAAGTCATAACTTTCTTTCAGAATCCGCCTGTTTTCGATCAGTCTTCAGCGCTTCAGATAGCTAACTTTTATATTTTGCTGTGAGTTTAGGAGTTTACAGTTGATATTTATAGGTGGGCAGCCTGTTAGGAATGTACTCAGCCATACCTGCAGAACTCAGGGGAATATATGTGTCTTGTAAACAGAAAATTACGTTATGAACATTTCATAGACAGACTCGTTACTCAAACAAAACATGACTGGTGGAAACCTTTGTATATTGGTTCTTTATGCTCAATATGCTCTGTATACTTAATATGCAGTAGGTAGAAAGATGACCAGATTATAGACCCTGCTTTAAGTAGTTCATAGTCTAGTTGATGATGATGAACCTGAAACTAATACTTTGTTGTCTCCAAGTTTGTAAATGAAATAAAATAAAGTGCAGTCATGTGCTGCATAGTGATTTCAGTCAATGATGGACTGCATATATGATGGTGGTCCCATACAATTATAATACTGTATTTTTGCTGTACCTTTTCTATGTTTAGAAATATAAATATTTACCATTGTGTGACAATTGCTTATAGTACTTAGTACAGGAGCATGAGGTACAGGTTTGTAGCCTAGGAACAATAGGCTATACCATATAGCCTAGGTATACAGTAGGATATGCCGTCTAGGTTTACGTAAGTGTACTCTTTGATGTTTGCACAATGAGGAAATCACCTGACAATGCATTTCTCAGAATGTGTTCACATCATTATTGACTCACAACATCAATAAAGTATATGAAATAAAATCTCAAATATTGTTTTTCATTGTCAGCTTTGAGGTAAGGAAAGAAAAACTATAAATTTAAATTATAATTAAAATTTAATTTAAAAATTATAATTTCTGTGTTTGAGATTAGAGTCCATTTCAAGTACTTACAATGTCTGAAGTAGACCATTTAGAAGTTACTGCTTTCAGGATACTGAAAAACAATATTTCTGCTTAGCATAATGGAGCATACAAGTTTCAAGCCAGCCCTGTTTCAAGCTAATATAGCACTGCAATCAATCCTAAAAAGAAGCTTTCATGCTTGTGTCAGTTAATAGAATGAACTGGAGGAAACGAAATAGCTGGAATAGCTGTGAGTAGAGAACAGTGTAGTGTGGAATTAATGCTGATGGTACACTTCCAGCTTCTGGGGCGAGAGAGAACTACTGTTTGTGAAACTCCATCTGATAAAGTGATTTCCATTAATTGAATAATTTCTCTTCTGTTAATGAACCATTTTCAACACTCTTTCAATGGCACAGCATTGGACACATGAATCATTTAGTGTTCAGACCTTAATGTATATTCACTCTCTTGAGTTATGTATCTGAGCTTATAAAGGGTGAAATTCTAAATGCTGTTTTATGAATTTTTTTAGAAGTTTTTTAAGAAGCTATGGAAATTGTTCTCCATGGGTTTTTTGCAGATAAACCTTAACCTCTGGTGCTGATCAGCGCCAGCTCAGAACATGGTCAGTGTAAACCCCAAATCAACATTGGAACAAGGTATCTGTCTTTGAGGACCTACAGATACATTACGGTTTAGGGTTTACATTTTTTTTTATTCACTGGTTCTTCCGTCAGTGGATCTGGTTCTGTCTATACCCAGCATTTATTGAGGGCCTTCTCTGAGCCAGACATTGTTCTGGGAAAATCGAAGTGATTAAGTCATGGTCTTTGGGCTCAAAAAACTGCCAGTTTTTTTGGTGAATGCAGATGAATAAGTTAATATTAATAATACAGGTGCCCTGAAAGGACAGAGAGGAGGATCCTGGTGATAGGCTCAGGGAAGGCTGCTCTAAGGAGGTTGTCTCTAAAGAGGCTGGCTGGCTGGGATCAGAAGTGAGATGGTGAAATTGAAGGGTGGTGACAGAGGAGCACTGTATTGAAGCACAGAAGGCATTTGGGAAATTACAAGCCGTTTTATTTGACTAGACAGATGTTTATAGAAGACATAAATGAAGTTGTAAGGGAGCAGAATGTGGGTGGCATTGGCCAGAGGTCCTGCGAAGTTAAAGTAGAGAATGACATTTGAACTGTTTTAGATGATGAGGCTTCTCCAGGTGCTTAATGATGGCAAACTATTTCAGGAGAGGAAATGCCACATGCATAGTCATGCTGGAGTGAAAGAATGTTTATGGACCATTTTAAAAAGTGAGTTGTAATATGACATTAAATACATTATATCTCTATGCATAATGCTCTGTTTTAAGTGTCTGTGCTATATTATTAAATGAAAAAAGAAAAGTCAAGATACAGAAAATCCAAGATCCAAGTTGGAGAATTATTTGAAAAAGCGAATCAGAATCTTAATAGCAGTTATTTTCTGGAGGATAGGGTTTTGTGATATTTTTCTACTTTACATGTTTCTGTACATGAATGTTTTAATAACTTAGTGTAACCTTTATTAAGATAAAAAAATTTTCCATTTTTTGGGAAAAATGTGCCTGAGGTTTTTACTCAGGAGGCATTTTTGTACTCTGATTTTGATTTTCAAGGTTTAGTGTGCTATGTTAAGTCTGTAAGTTTAAATTAGGTTTATTAAATTTATTAATTTGATAATTGTTCTTTTAGCCTCTAAGCATTCTAATCTGTGTACATACTATTTGCAGTAACTTTGTCTTATAACCAGCAAAAGTTTCTTATGTTAAAAGTTTTTCTAGAATCTGAATGTTGGGAATGTGATATATTTGTTCTTTTCATATAAATGGTTAGGTCAAGGGTCTTTGAGAGATAAAACATGTCTGTTTCTGGAGTTTCAGGGAAACTTTCTTTTTTGAAGTGAGCTTGCATTCTTACCTTGTAGCATAGTATGTCATAGACAATTTAAAACCCCTTAAATTACTACTTGGTAGAAGCCTATTCCATGGAAATCATCATGGATTTACAGATTTCCTAGCATAGTAAATATTTTACAGTCATATGTTAAATGTTGCCATTTTTTGTTGCTCCTGATTGATTTTCAGAGACATAATATTTTTTCAGATAATTTATGTGAAAATGATTTTTGATGTTCACTTGGTAATTTACCTCTAGAAATAAAGTGATAATGTACATGTAGGCTAGTTTTTTGTATCCACAGTGCCAAAACTTATTTGGTTGTCTTAGACCATTGTGCTGCTATAGCAAAATACTGAGACTGGGTCATTTATAAAGAACAGAAATTTATTATGTTTCTGGAGGCTGGGAAATCTAAGATCAAGCCACCTGCATTTGGTGTGTGGTGGGGGCCCTCTTGCTGCCTCCTCGCATAGTAGAAGGCGGAAGAGCGAAAAGCGCCTCAGCTAATTACCTTAGCCCTTTTAAAAGGCTTGAATCCATTCATGGGGGCAGAGTCCTCATGACTTCAGCACTTCCCAAAAGGCCCCACCTCTTAATTACCCCCACACCCCCACAGTGGCCATTTTCAACATGAATTGGAGGGGAAACATTGAAACCATAGCAGCTGGCTAGTTGGGATTTTGAATCTTGTTGACATCAAGGCAGTCTGATATTAAAAATAATCACTTAAGGATACATTTAGTTACTATGAGTCACTCCTAGTATTCATTAAATCTTGGGCCTATGATAAGGTAGAAAGGCCACTATGGATTATATAAATTTAGAGAAACTGATTGGCCCATAATGGCCATTGTTTTATGATGGATGGTTCCCTTCTACTTTCTCATTTTGTCAACCCACATCTTGTAGTGGGAACTGGAAGGAAGAGAACCAGTAAGCGGCAGCAGGAGGAGTAAATCTTCAGAAGCTACATTTGTCCTGTTCTCAGAGGACAGGACCCTCTGGACTTGGGTCTTGTGACACAGCCCCTGTCTGTGAGAATTGGGGAAGTTATTTAGGTTGGTATTTACAAATATGACAGCATTTCAGGTGTATTGTGGAGGGAATTTAAATCTTAACATTTGTTCTCCTTACAGTGCTTGATTATTGAGGCAGAAAGCAACACTTGAACTTAAGTTTGTTAAGTGAAATCCAAAAACAGCCAGGCATATATTGAAGGGTTCCTGAAATAATCTAGTGATATTGTTTGGGGACATATTATTAGCATTGGTGTTATTTTCCTGAGCCAATGAATAATTAAAAATTTGATTATAATCCTTACATATAGGCCCCTTAAAATTTTTATTACATGTGAAAGACTAGAAACAGTCTATTACATGTACGTTGGTCACAAAGCAGTAAATTTAGAAATTAAAGTGTCTGGGCCGGGCGCGGTGGCTCATGCCTGTAATCCCAACACTTTGGGAGGCTGAGGCGGGCAGATCACGAGGTCAGGAGATTAAGACCAAGGTGAAACTCCGTCTCTACTAAAAATACAAAAAAAATTAGCCAGGCGCGGTGGCAGGCGCCTGTAGTCCCAGCTACTCCGGAGGCTGAGGCTGGAGAATGGCATGAACCTGGGAGGCAGAGCTTGCAGTGAGCGGAGATCACGCCACTGCACTCCAGCCTGGGGGGACAGAGCGAGTCTCCATCTCAAAACAAAAGAAAACATAAAAGAAATTAAAGTGTGTGATGAATTTTGTTATATTTAACTCTTTAATTACATCTCTGCTTACTTTGAGGGTACATCATAGAGGATACATCTCTATGTCTATTGCTGAACCGAAAAGTAAAAGTATTTTTAGTGGTTTAGCAATATACTGCTGGGCTTATATATCTTGGATATTACTATACTGATTATTTTGGCTCTGGGCTCCATAAGGATCACCAAATTGGACCAACTGAAAATTGCATGACTATACTGGTATTGGAGATAGGAAATATGAACAGAACATAACCCCTCTTTTCTAGGATGCAGTCTTTTGGAGGAAAATGGTAAAAATTCATGCCATAGACTGAACTATAAATTTCCATTAAAAGAAATAATATGTAATTACATGAAAAATGGACACATAATACAAAGGCAGATTGAGAATCACGGTTATAGAGAAAGAAGTCAGGCTTACGAGCCAGCCTGACCTGTGCTTTCTGGCACTGGGTGTGTCACCTGTCTCTGTTCTGACTGTTAGACCAAATGGCCACTGAACACTTCCACTTGGGTATCCCACAGACATCTTAGAGGTTTGCCATGTCCATATCTGAACTTCATACCTCCTCTTCTTGGCCAACCTTGACTTTTTCTTGCGTTGTTGACTGGAGTAAATGACAGACAACACAGTGTATTTGAGTACCCATGCCAGATACCAGGACATAATTTTTGTCCACACTCTTCTCCCTCATTGACCTGCTTGCCTCCAACCTTCAGATACCATTCATTTACTTTCTAAATTAATTATCATCTCTCTTTACATTTGATTTCATTCCTTAATTTAGAACACTATCACCCCTTACCCTATCTATTGCAGTAGACTCTTTGCTGTATCAGTTTCTTGCCTTTGATTTTAAATCTTTCATTTCGTTCTCCCTACTTGTAGCCTGACTTTTGCAGTCTGGGGTTTTCTGAATTAACGGTTTCATGTTTCTGGGCTTCATAGTTTGTCCTCCACACACCTCCTCCTGGAATATCCACCCTTGAGCAAATGCAGATAGCAAGTATGTAAGATAGCTTACTTCAGATTGTATATTACTTGCATGTGTGTGTGTGTCTATGTTTATTTTGCTCATATTATATTCTGGAAAAGTTACTTGTACACTTCATTGATCTTTAGAATTATTAACATCTAAATAAGTTGGGCTGTTTATCATTTCGAAATAGATATTAGGTTAAAATTACAGTCAACGGAGCAACACCAAATAATCTCAACCACTGCTAATAATACCTAGTGATCTGTAGTTGGAAAATTAATATATTTAAATAATAGTATTTATAGCTTTAATATATTAGAGTAATCTCTGCAACAACAACAAAAAAATCAATAAAAACCTTATTGAATAGTGCCATTCAATTTGGAGAAACATAAGTTTTAACTCCATAAGTATTTATTGAGAAGCCATTATATAGGAAAAATGCTTAATTAAATGTTGGTCCTACTTGCTCTCAAGTAATTCATAATCTAATAGGGGAAATGATAAATTTTACTAAATAATATAAGATAAATATTGAATTAATATTACAAAGGTAGAGGCACAGCATAGAATTTAAAGGCGTAATGGAGAGTTATTTCTATAGAAATAATTATGGATGAAATTAAATTTAGTCTTTAAGAATAAATTCAGGACATTAACAGACATGAGGGAGAAGGGTAGAATAACTATTGGGCTAGAATAATGTCATTATGGGGAATAGTGGATCATAGCATTCGTTTAAATCGTAAGGAATATATTCTGGAATGCCTTCAGTGCTTTACTTGGGCATGGAATTGTATATATCTAGAAGAGAATCCTGAAATATCTGTGATATTGAAATAAACACCTAAACACAAGTTTGGAATGACTTACTCTTAGGACATTAAAATGCCCACGTAAAAAGTGATTGTTATTTTCAGGGGTGATTATCAGAATCTTGAAAATGATTATCAGTAATGTAAAGCTTGACTCAGTTAGCAAATATGCTAAGAAACAAGTGTTTTGTTTCTGAGGAGGCTACTCCATTTCATGTGAATGCCATGGTCCCAAGTCCATTGTTAGGTTTACTATTGCTTAGAGTTTGGCATTTACTACACTGATATAATTCAAATGAGATCAGAATCCTGAATACCAAGAATAGGGATTTATTTAAGTAATCATTGTGTTAGTGGTCAGGTTATTAAACTTAAAATGTCCCATGGAGCTAATAAAAGTATTGATCTGTTCTTTCAAGAGAATAAAGGGAAAATAAACCTTGTTTGTTCTCCCTTTGTATTTTTGTCCTTGGGCAGGAAATAGGTAAGTGTAGATTATAAACTAAAGATGTTCTTTGACAGCTTTTGTTCTCCCCAGTAAAGTATAGAAAGCAAGTGCTTGAGTGGTGTTCTCCAAAGAGGGGTGCATGCTTTCTAATACATTTGGGTGCTGGGAAAATACAGTAGAACTTCTATTTATGTGTAGACTTCTGTTTATGTGTGTGTACACACACGGAGTGGTTTTCTGTGTGTGAGGCATTATTCTAAGCACTTTACTATTAACTCATTTAGTCTTTATAACGTGAGATAGACATTATTATTTCCTGTTGACATATAAAAAAACAATGGAAGAACAGAGAAGTTGAGTAACTTGCTAAAAGTTACTTAGTATCAGGCACTTGAATCCTAGAAGTCTGACTGCAGAGCCTATGCTCTTAAGAAATTAAACTTTATTAATATTTAGTGCATGGGTTAATACATTACCCTTACATGATTCATCTAAGTCCAGTTATATGCACTTGGAGACAGTATCCTGAAGTGAAAGGGGCTATTCCACAATTCAGATCTCACAAGGGTATTAGTATTAGATAAACAATGTAAATTTATTTTGCTAGAAGTGGATCTGAGGTAGAATGTAAAAAGGAGGATATAAAGAATTTTTTAAAAAATGTTTAGATACAGTACAAGATACAGACAGTTCTCGATTTACATTGGTTCAACTCAGGATTTTTTTACTTTATGATGGCATGAAAGCAAAACACCATTTATTCATTTGCTTTCAGTGTACTGGGGCATGCAGCTATTTATATGTGCCTGGTTGCAGATTTATGGATTATATTAGCTAGTTTTAATTAAACATGTCCTCCAGTGGGCAAATATTACTGCAAAAGACACTGTTAATTAAAGGTTGTAGATAAATACAATCTAAATTAGTGAGAAAACCAGAGAACTGATCCTTCTTTTGTGCCTAGTACAACTCAGCCTTATAAAAAGATTAAAAACAACTATGATCCAGTTGGATATGACAAGAACAGTCTTCTCAGTTGGAACTATTTCTCTACGTATAGTAGTGTTAATGATGAATCTCTTGGCCTAGATAAGTATTGCAATATTAACCAGTGATAGAACAAGCATATGATTTTTAGATAGATAAATATGTGTGTGTATGCACACACAGTACCCATTGAAGGAGCAAAGGTGTAAATGTGGGTGGGGATAATTCTTACATTGCCTAGCTTAAGACTGTGAAATATTTGAGGTAATAACCTATAGGTAGTATTTACATTTGCTGTCACCATGGAATGTACTGATGGACCTGCTTTATGGCCTTCTTTCTTTCTCACAGTTTCTTAGCTGTTAAACTGATTTGAGATATATACCGATCCTCACTTACAATGGGGTTTTGTCCCAATAAGCCCCTTGCAGGTTAAAAATATTGTAAGTCAAAAATGTATTTGACACACCTAAGCTACTGAACATCAAAGCTTAGCCTAGCCTACCTTAAATATGCTCGGAACACTCAACATTAGCCTATAGTTGGGCAAAATCATTTAACACAAAGCCTGTTTTATAATGAAGTCTTGGATATCTCATATAATTTATCAAATATTGAACTGAAATTGAAAAACCAGAATGGTTGTATGGATACTGGAAATAAAGTTTCCTACTGCACGTGTTTTGCTTTCACACCATCATAAAGTCAAAAAATCCTAAGTTGAACCATTGTAAGTCGAGAACTGTCTGTATCTTGTACTGTATCCAAACATTTTTTAAAAAAATTCTTTATATCCTCCTTTTTACTTTCCACTTTAGACCCACCTCTAGAGAAATAAATTTACATTGTTTATCTAATACTAATATCTTTTATTTTACAGTTCTTCTCAGGTGTCTTTTTTAACATTTTTAAACAAACACTTAGAACTTAAGCTCAATTACAAGTCCTTGTTGGCCAGTTAGACCCCATATGCCAAAAATGTGCTTCCTTTCATCTCCCTGTGTGGTATATTCTAGGTTTTGTTTTAATTAGCATCTTGGGTAGTGATTAATACTTTTTGGGCATTAATTTCAGTTGGCATTTGTCGTTCACTTTTGTTTGCATGAAATATTGCTTGCCTGTCATAAGTTATATGTGCTGTTCTAGACAGTCATTGAGGTACAAAGATGAGTAAGACAGGGTTTCTGCGCTCAGAGAAATCACCACCTTGCTTCCCAACTTAGGAAAAAGAAGGCGACTGGCAGGTAGCTAGCCAGGCCTTAGAAAAGACCATAATCTTTGAGGGTATTAAAATTTGACCTTTTGATCAGTGACTGCTTTGTCATTTTTATCAGTGGTGTAGCGTATATATTGTGTTCTGCCCCCATGGCCACACATGCAAGCCTTAAGGCCCTGCGTGGTGCCCTTCCCGGAGTTTGTCTGACTCTGCATCTCGCTTACCTGATTGCATGCAGCAGAACTGACACAGTGCCAGTTCCAAGCCTGAGCTTTAAGACAGACTTCTAGCTTCTGCTTTTCTCATCTTGGAAATCAGACACCATGCACAAGCCTATCACGCTGAGGCTACCATGGTAAGTGGAAGCTTAAGATATTCAGGTGAAGAAGAGTCAGGCAAACCAGCAGGAACCGAGGTCCCTGCTGACAGCCACCACTAACTCATGAGCCTGTCTGCCCCCAACAGTGCCAAAGTTACTGAATTGTGAGCAAATAAATAAGATGGTTATTTTTCAAGACCATTCAATTTGGAAGTAGTTTGTTATGTTGTAGTGGATAACCAAGATAGCCTTAAAGTGGAACTTTTCTGTCCCTAATTTTCTCATTGCCAAGTCAGTTAAGGTTGTGTGAAAATCACGTAGTTTATACCTGTTACTTGCAAATAGGGACTCATAATTTCTGTAGAATATAGTTTGTTCTGAAAAAAGTTTTGATGTCTTTAATTGAATATAACATTATGGTCTTTATGGGATAGAATAGTTATTATATATTTATATGTGTGTTGGGTCAAGAAGTTTAACTCAATTGCAAAATGCTATATTGGAAATTTTCTTTTTTTATCCTATGGGTCATTTAACTTTGCAGAATGTGACTTTTCTTTTTAAATACCAAAGGGTATCCCAGTCCATTTGTGCTGCTGCCATAAAATATTTGAGACTGGGGAATGTATAAAGCACAGAAATTTGTGTTCTCACGGTTCTGGAGGCTGGGAAGTCCAAGGTCAAGGCACCTGCAGGTTTACTGTATGGCGAGGGCGTGGTCCCTGCTTCTAAGATGGTGCCTTAAATACCGATTCCTCCTGAAGATTAGGCTTTTGTTCAGGAGAAGGACATAGGATAGGTTGGTCTGGGCAGATTTCGCCAATCCCTTATCCCCTACTAGCTCCCCAGGGGAAGTGGTTTCTTTCTTCTCTTTAACTTTCTCTGTGAGTGCCTGGGGGCTAGGAGGGATTTTTTTGCAGAAAAAGCTTTTAAGAAGATTTCAACTTTTCTAATTGGGTGGTTTCCAGGGCTTCATACTCTCATGCTAGCCTACCCCAGATGAGCAAATGCTTGAGATTTATTCCTCCCTGTAGATGCCTGGACAGAGATACCTACAGGGAGAAATAATTTTTGCCCAGGGACTTCAGTGTTAATTTGCTTTCTGTCCAGTTGTTTTTTTTTTTTTAATTGTTTAAAGGGTGGATGTGACGTTCCTTCCAACTCTGTACGTCTGAACTGAATGTGCAGTTCTTGGAGCATAGCAGTTTTGAGAAGCTGAAAGAAATCCAGAATGGCTAAAATTAAAAGCAGAAATGTGGTGAGGCTAGAGAGGTGAGCCAGAGCTAGCATGCTTAGGAAGGGCTTTTCACAGCAGTAGCAAAACATTGGCACTCAGGTTCGCAGGACAGTCACATCATTGTATTTTAAGCAGAGATGTAATATGGGCAACTTGTGTTTTAAAAAGACCTTTCTGTTAATTGAAGGAGATGGAAGTGGATACAGAGAAAGGACTCTACAGTGGTCCAAGGAGAGGAGATGAGGGCCTAGACTAGGGTGGTTGTGGTAGGACTGAAGAAAATGGACAGATGTAAGAGATGTTTAGGAGGTAAAATCATTAACGTATAACTAATTAGATCATTAACATGTATTAAACGCCCTCTCTATTCATGTTGGAGAGATAAAGCAGTGAACACACAGGCCTAGTCAGTGCCCTCATGCAGTAGGTGGCAGGCTTCAGGCTTCAGCTGCCGCAAAGACAGTGGCACCATTTGCTGGGCTAAGGGACTCTGGAAGAAGAGCATGTTTGAAGCCATGGTGGCGGAGTTTCCAAGTTCAGTGTTGAGTGTTGTGTTAGAGGTCAGTGAGATATTCCTTTATTATACTCATCAACTTTTTGGTGAGCACTCAGTTACGGGAAACCTTTTAATGGAGACCATGACAGGTTCTTGAGATTTAGTTGTTTATGAAATGACAGCTTAACTATAATTGCTCCCCAAGGAACAGTATCATGTCACAAATATAGTTTAGATCAATTAAAGCTAGTTCAGAAAGGCACTTGGTCTTTACCAGTGAATAATATAATTATTGTAGCTTATATATCATGTAGTGAAACTCAGATATACTTACTATATGTTGTTATACCATCTTCATAATCACTTGAAAACCAACTCAGGGTATGTGACTTTTCCTGATTAGTGGAAACAAGCAGTTCAGCTAATCTTTAATGGAGAAAATAATGGGACTTTGGATGGCTTGTGTTTAAAAATGTAACATGTGTGTGTCTGTGAGAGACACAATAATTGACATCTGGAGAAAAATTACGAGTCTTAGGAATGATAATTTGTAAATTTGTAAAATGATAATTTCCATGTAAGTGAACAAATAAAATTATTAATGAATATTAATATTAATAATAATAAATGAATATGTATAATGGACAAATGAGGTTATTTATACAAATGAATATTAAAATGTATTTTCTTATTTCTTACTGTCTTGCAGATGTAGTTTTTAAGATAAAAAACAAATCAAGACATGGGTAAGGGGAGACTTTATTTGAAAAGGTGACTGCAAGAGCACAGAAAGGGACTATTGGCAATAGGGAGAGGGGATATTAAATAGGGAGAAAGCACTGACCATGAGAACTGTAAGTTACATCTCAGAAATCAGATAGAAAAAGGCTTTCCTTTCATGGGTGAAGTGATTGAGGCCAGAACGGTGTGGGGCAGTGGGATGAATGGGTGGTAGTGGCCGGATGGGACAGTGATCAGAGAAGACTACCCTGAGCTTGGCCTGTTTCCCAAAGGGGCTTTTGGGTAGAGCTTGTCTGCTGGTTCAGACTGAAGATGGTTCTAAGTTCAGGGGTCTGGACAAAGGAGAGAAGTGGAACCAAAGTTTAACTCAGGATATATGTCTTTTTCTGATTGACCAGTGGAAACAAACAGTTCAGCTAGTTTTTAAGGGGCAAAATAATGGGAATTTTGAGGGTTTGTGTCTGTCCTTGCTGTAGGTAAATAAAGGATCCTCTGTGAGTCTTACGTAAGTCATGTGGGTAAGAGTGGGCCTTTGCAACAAGCACTTTCCAGAAACACAAAAGGGTGGGGAGATTTCGTAATCATCACTGTTTTCAGGTGCACAGGGCTGCTCAGGTAAAATTCAGCATTGTCACCGTGCTTAGCACTTTATCTGATATTTTATTCTTCATAATAAGCCTGAAATGTAATGACTTTTGTAAGCCACACCTGGTAAATGTGAAACTGAAGACTAGAAATGCTAAGAAACCACCGTGTTCACATTGCTGATAAGATGGGGACACTGTATGATGACACCCCTTCAGAACCCATAGCAAGTGGGACATCAGGAGGTGTTATGGGACTAATGGCAAATAAGACAACTATGCCGCTTTCGTTGTTTGTTATTTATATCATCCAGAAAGTCCAAAATACATACTCAGTCCATCTATTGGTTAGGCCTTTTCTTGTTGCAAATACCGACTATGACTAGCTTGAAGGATTTTTTCTTAAAAAAAAAAGAAAAACAACAAAAAAAACCTACCTTAGGGTGTCCTCTAGAATGCATGGAAGAATTGAACTTGCAAACTGAGAAGACAGTAATAAGGGCTTTAAGCCTAAGAAATTGTGGCTTTTCCCTCTAGCAGTATTTCTTACCTGGGCCACAACTGACATTTTAAACAGGACACTTTTGTGAAGGGCAGGACCATCTGTTTCTGATGTCTGACATAGACCTTTGCCCCTAAGTCCCAGTAGTGACCCTAGTCATTGTGACAACCAAATAAACATGCAAAATATTTCCAGATGTCCCACAGGGAGGTGATGCAACACCTCCCTGCAGTTTGAGAACCTGCCGGAGCAGCCAAGCACATTACCATGATTGTCACTCAGCTCTCAGGACATTCAGCATCCACATAATTCGTTCTAAATTTCAGAATCCCTTGACTTCCAGTCAAAGGCCAATTCCTTGGCCGATCTGGGTGGCCTGGGCCAGGTCATGCCATTTTGAGTGTGGTGGCTCCTTGGTAGCCTTGTCCCACTTGCCATAGGTTCTGAAGGGGATGCAGTTCCACAGAAGGTGGGTCTTGTTCAGATAAAATTGTATATATCCACAACAGTTAAATTCATCTATTTATTACTTACTAATTTGGCATCAAGTATACACAGTCTGCTGGCTGCTCTCGTAGGTGGTTTTCATATACTTTCTTATTTAATTCATGCAACCTGCACCCACAGTAGATAATATGGTCTGTGTTTTGTGGATGAAAAGTCTGAGACTCAGAAGGGTTAATTTGACTCAGGAGATAGAACTAACTTGACTAGGGAGATACATGGTTGAACAGAGTTGAGAGGAAAAAGAAGAGAAAATAAAAGTTTCTGGTTGTCACAGTATTCATTTATGTACTTTTTGTGAACAAAACACCAACAGAAGTTAAGTGGAAAAAAGAAACCCCTACAGGTATATAAAAGTCATATAAAATGCTTTTTCTTTTTACCTAGAATGCTGTCAAGTGACCTTTAATCAATCATATCTCTCTATGGACTTCAGATTCTTCCATATAAAATCAGATGTTTGGATTGGATGATTTCTAAAACTTCTTAATGTTTATCACTTGGGAACTATTTGACCACTTAAGATGCAAGATAAATATGACTATTTGACTATCAAAATTTATTTTTGCTCCATTATTGAAACCTATTAAAATAAATATAAATGAAATAAAAAGGCATAAATTTATGAAGATCACAAGAATGGGAGAGTGAAACAACAACAGGCAAATGATGTCTGTAAAATTTTGGTGCTTGTGAAATAAATAGATAAATGGTAATGGAAACCAGAGAAAGCAGAACCTGAGCTGGCAGGCAGGGAAGAATTCAAACAGAAACATGTTCATTACTGTGGGAAAACTCAAGAGCACTCAGGAACTATAGGTAGAGATTACTGTAAAGGTGGATTTATGGAGTAGAACTGACAAGAGTAGACTTGGCTGAAAGGTATAAGAAGTAGTTAGATCACAAGATGTTCTCATCTTATAAAACTAGGCATCTGCCCCTCCACACTCTAGCAAAAGACCAGAGGTTTCCTGAAGAGGTTGAATTGAAGAACTGTGAGGCTCCAAGACACAGACAGATACAACTGAGGATGAAGGTGAGATGTCACACTGAAAATGAGGGAATTGTTTCCTTTAAATAAAATTGTGCGTGCTTAGTGATGGGATTCCCAGTATTCTGGCAGCTGGGCTTACACCTCCTCCTAAGAGATTGAGGAGTTTCTCTTCAGGGAAGTGCCTTGCCCAAGTGAAAAGAAATACAGATACTGATATTTCAGTAGCTCTTGATAAAATAACTCAGCTGCCATATTTACAGTGAAGACTGCTGTTGCCAGGTCCCATGTACGAAAACAGAACTTCCAGTCAGCAATCCTGAATTTTTAAGAACAGATACTAGAGGATTACCAGACACCTGAGGAAATCCCATAAAAGAGAAAGAGAGCAGCTCACAAAATGGAGAAGGGGAGACTCTTGGAAGAAGCAGATACTTTAAACTCCAAGGCGGGGACAGGCTGCTGTCATCAATATCTTCAGAAAGGATGAGAAATTTAATTGTTTCCACAAAGTATAAACAAAACACCATAAAGAAGAAACAGCTATAAGACAGTCCTATTCCTAAACATTTGATAGCAAAAAGGAAGTAATCAATAGGTATATAGGAAATGTAGTTAAATTCTCCAGAAAGTAAAACAGAGAGACACAAATAATAAAAGAGAAATTTAGAGATAGCAGTCCATCTCAGGATGTCCAATGTTCAAATAATAGAATTTTGAGAAAGATAATAAAAGTAAATGGGGAGCTAGAATCAGGTGGGATTGTATGGGTCAGTACCCAATCCCACCTGATTCTTGCTCCCCATTTACTCCACTTTTCCACCCTGTAGTAGTATTAGACTTTGTAAACTCTGCAAATATAACTTTTATATTTAAAAATATTTTACTGAAAATGGCATTTTAACAAGCAAAAAATAATTACATGCAAAGATTAAACATATATATTTGAGTTTTGGTTGAAGACCAATAAAATTAAAAGTGGGAAGGAAAAAGTGCCATTTAGATTTTTTAAAGTGCTAAGTACTTATTTCAGGAAAATTACTTCAATTGCCATAGTTAGGTAAATTGAGGAACAATTTTCTCTTAGAAACAGCAGCACAGCAGTGGCATGGATCACGGAAGAAGTGACTGCTATGTGAGTTTGTAATCAAGCATCTTGCCAAGGCGAACCGCTTCCTCCCTGCTGATTTTCTATATGGAAGCAAGAAGTAGTCATGATTTACCTTAATTACAGCAAGGCTTTTAAAAATTGTGTGAAATTCCTGATTTTTTTTTAATTCAAGATGTATGTATTGAGTGTCTGTTATCCGGCAAGCATTGTTTTAAACAGTTTATTTATATTGACTTATTTAATCCTCAGAACAGCCAATGAAGGTAGGTCTTGTTGTCATTCCTATTTTACAGATGAAGAAACTGAGGTATAGACAGGTTGGGTAATTTGCCCAGGGTTATTCAGCTGGCAAACAGAAAAGGCTGGGTTTTAAATCATGGTAGCCTGGTTACAGAAGGCATACCCTTAATTAATTCACTACTATTCTGCTTGTTAAATAAGGAACCACAGACATCTAAGGTTAAATAAGTTGCCCACATTCCCTAGCTAGTTATTTTAGAAGCAATAAATTTTACTGTAAAGCTTCCATCAGCCACCGAATGCTGAAGAACTCATTTAAGCCAGTCCTCTCATTGATTGAATAACCAGATCTGAGGGCTGACCAGGTAGAAGAACCAGATATTCCACAGCGTCCAGTCTAGTGCATGTTAGAGACACCTGGTGTCATTTTTTCTCACCTACGTTCTCATCCTAGAAGTGTTCATTCATGGTGATATTTAACGTGTGCTGAAACTGTTAGGTTAGCAACCAAGGAATTCTGGGAAATTAGCTTCATTCACAGTTGTGGAATATAGCCATCACTGAAATAAATATAAAGAAATATATCAGGGTTTTTTATTTTACGTTTAGCCCCGTTTTATGTGGTTTGTGGGAAACATCATATTTTAATGCATGTAGCAGGAGCTTAAATATTTGCCATTAATCAATGATGTGTAGCACACTACACTGTTTCTTAACGTTCAAGATTAATAAATTACTTTCAGATATAAATGCTACAAATTTGGTTGTTTATTTTTCCTAGTTCAACTTTGTGGGGAAACTTTTGGGTCCACGTGGGAATTCTCTGAAGCGTTTACAAGAAGAAACCTTGACAAAAATGTCCATCCTTGGGAAAGGTTCCATGAGAGACAAGGCCAAGGTAATATTAATTATAGAAAATGGCTAAGTTGTGAGTCATGTTATATTATGTGCTCTTATATTATCCACTGTATTCATACGTAGTTACATAAGGGGATATATTTGTGATACTGTTTAGAGAATTTGAGTTACTCTGGTCAGCTTCAGAATATGTAGTAACTTAAACCTGCATCTGTAACCTTTATAGTCATACATTAAATAAAAGCATAATACTTAAAGTTTTGATTGCAGTTGTAATATGTCACCTTGTAGGAAGTAAGGTAATATTAAAAATATCATGAAAGGAAATAAAAGCTATCTATTGTCTCATCATTACTGTTTGCATTTTAGATTAGTGTTTTTGGAGTCTTTTTTTCCATGCAGACCTTACGTATAGTTGAGTTTATAATGTATATGCTTTTATTTCTTCTTTTTGTCTTTTATTTGATATTGTGTGCATTTTAGAATGTTATTAAAATTGATTTTAAGTGTTTTAGTAATTGTTTATTGTTCTAACACATAATTGTTCTACTTAGATGTATTTACATTAATAGTCATGTTTTTTAACCAGCTAAAAATGCTGTTATTTTTATTGATCATTTTCTTAAATATGCCAATTCTGAAAGGAATTTTCTCATATCATAATGTGTGTCACTTACATTGTTTTCTAAAGACGTGTTGTTTTCTCATTATTGTAAGATTTATATTACTGAGAACCAAATCCACACTGAGCGATCACATACCGTGAAATGTTGAACAGTGATATTTTAAACACAGATGATTTAAACACAATCCAACATCCTCAAAAAAAAGCTATCTAAACAATAGCTTTTATAATACAAATGGCCAGTATTTGTTTATTGAACTGCTGCTGTGAGTCAGGCACTGTGTGAAACATGTTACATGCATTCCTTCATGTTATCCTTGGAAAAATGATGGGAGATAATATTTTCCTCATTTTACATGTAAGGAAACTGAGATTCAGAGAACTCGACTCTATTATCTGGGTTAATTTGAGAAATTTTTTGTTTTTGATTAACATGGTTAATAAAACCATGGTTTTCTGACAACAGCGCCCATATATTTTCAACAGCATTGGAAAACATGACATCTTTCAGATTTGTATGGGATACTGTTTAAAAATACAGATTCCCATACCTCTACTTGTTTAGGGTAGAACCTCAAAATGAATTTCAGTAGGTGTTTGAAATGATTCCAGTGCATGGCCTGTTTTTTTTAATTACTCACTAAACATTGCTATCTTAAATTATGACTTCAGTTGTCTTCAATCTGACTCATCTGTTCTGGCAGTAGGAGAAAATGAAAACATATATTTGGCCAGTTGGTCAGAAATTATGTGTATTTTGCAGGAAAGTACTCTACCCTTGCTGATATCTTAGTTCATGCTCTAATAAGGCCATCTGGTAATGGGCTGCATGATAGGAGCAGTGAAACCCACAAGCAGGATTCCACTGTCCCACTTATTTAGTTTGTTGTTAAGGGGGTTGGTCAGAACCACTGCTTGGTCAGAAGCAGTGTTTTGTAGCATACAGTGGTAGTAATCAGGGCATCCACCAAGAGTTTTACAGGTAGAAGGGAAACAAGGAAGGCAAAGCTTTATCTGTATTATATGCCCAAGTTAACAGCAAGTGCCTGACTACCCATATAATGAAAGGGATCCTAAATATTATCAGCTTGGTGTCAGGGCCTGGTGGGCCTTCCAGATTGTATTGTCATATCAAGGCTCTCTGCTGTTGGCATATTGGACATACAGCATGTCAATAGCCAGTGATCCTTTTTGAGGGGAGTCCCTGTTATGAAGTAATGCATGACTTCCCTCCCGGCCACTGTGGCCATTTTGCTGATGAGCACCTTGAGTTGCATGGAGACTGCTGGGGATTAATGTGCTCTAGCATCTGCTGCAATGAGTCCTCTTGACTACCTGGCTGAATGCCTGCTCTGCATTTGTATGGGACACCCTGTTTTTACATGATTGACCCTCTTTTCCAGATCATTTATCACCCATTCACTGATTCTTTCATTTCTGTCTTTGGAAATCAATATGGTGATTCTACAAGTGGCTGATTGTGTGTATTTCATCAAGGCACTCAAGAACCAGGGAGGGGAGTAGCATACATTGTGGATTTACAATCCACTGAACCCACTGTCAGTGGACTGGGACCAGAAGTCTCCTTACCTTCTAATCCCATAAACCCCATTCTGCTTGGTTTCCCTCAGTGGAGTGGCATTAGGTCAGAATCAGTTCTGTTAATTCTCAAACTAAGTGTTTCCTCTGCTCTGTGCAAAGTCACTCTAGTAAAATGCCCCAGATCCTTGCTGGGATCTGAGATTCAGAGAATTTGAATATATTATCTGGGTTTATTGGAGAGATTCATTGCTTTGGGAGGACTAGGAGGAAGCTCACACACTAGGAAATATCATAGTTACTGTATGCAAGCAGCCATTCCCCTGGGTTTAACATAGCTCTCTTCTTCTCCGCATGTTTGGTTAAGCAGAGATTGATCATAGGCCAGGAGATGATAAGGAGGAGGAGTAGTGAAGCGTGAGAATTGTCATCTCCCTTCAAGGAACTACCTCGGCTGTGTAAGCAACATGGGAAAAGCATCACCAGACAGGCTTTTGCCGTGTGGAAGGCTCTGTGGCATTTCAGTATTTGAGTATTCAAAGTTGTTCGAATCCTCCCAAATGTCAGTTTGTTCTCAGGTTTAATTTATTCTTAGGTTTTCACTGTTATCCAGACACTGTCCTGAATCTCACATAAGAGACGGCTGGGCATCTGCATTGTTATTCAGCCACACACAGACTTGAACTCTGCATCTGTTTGTTGGCCCTGTCAACCTGTGGCTGCAAGCAGTGCACCCTAGCTTACTTCTGGCTCTTTGGGCTTGAACTGATAATGTAAAGCCCCCAGTCTGTCATTTTCTCTCTAAACTCTTTTCCACCAGCTTTGTCTATCTCTTGCCCACCTGTACTCCCCTCCCCATTTTTGTCCCATACTGTGCCTAGCCTCTGTCACATGATCCATCAGTCATTCTTTGAAAAGCATTTTACTGAGGGTGACCACAGATGATCATTTAAATAACAGGTTCGCAACTTAAATGGATACTGGCCAGTCATGGTGGCTCATGCCTGTAATCTCAGCACTTTGGGAGGCCAAGGCGGGGGGATCACCTGAGGTCAGGAGTTCGAGAGCAGCCTGGCCAACATGGTGAAGCCCTATCTATACTAAAAATATAAAAATTAGCTGGGCATGGTGGTGCACGCCTGTAATCCCAGCTACTCCAGATGCTGAGACAGGAGAATTGCTTGAACTCGGGTGGCAGAGGTTGCAGTGAGCCGAGATTGAGCCACTGCACTCTAACCTGGGCAAAAGAGCAAGACTCTGTCTCCCAAAAAAAAAAAAAAATTAAAAAAAAAGATACTACTAGTATCCCATCTGCTGTATTATAATCAGATCATCACTGCCTGAATTCTTGAATATTGATTTCAGTTGATCCTTTTTACTAGTTTTAGTTTTCAGAAGTTATCAGTTAATATGTTTATTTCTAAAGAGATTCCCATTACTTATTATTTTAATCTCATCCATTTAGATTTTCAAAGTGTTCACTTTTTAAAATCTAATGTGAATATAATTTATTTTCTGCATTTATTTGCTATGTTTATGAAATTATGGGAGTCATTACTGATGTATATCAGTTGGTTACATAGCATAATAATCATGACAGTGCTCCAGTCTGTTGAGCCTTCAGCTTGTGCCAAACTTCATGCTGGATGTTTTGCCTGCATCATTTATACTATACAATAATAGAATAAATAAAATGATAGTTATATAATAATTGTCATTACTATATTTATCTTTTACTGAGTGCTTATTATGTGCAAGGCTTCATCCTAAAGACATTTTGTTTGTTAACTCCTTTATTACTATAACAGCCTTATGAGATAAGTACTATACTATTATTTTCCCCACTTAAAAATCACCCCTTTAAGATGAGGGTAATGTAACCTGCCCAAGTCATACAGTTAATGTTGGATTAGGGGTTTAATGCAGAATTTCAACATCTGTGTTTTTCTCCAAATAACACATTGTCTCTTATCATTAATCTATAGAGTAGTTTGGTAATAACTCGTCTCTCTGGAATTGTACCATGGTTACAGCTATGATAAGAAATCCTCTCTGTCCAGCTTAAGTTTGTGATAGTAATAAAAATGCTTGAATAAGAATGAACAATTATATTCTTTCATAAACATCATTATTTTGGTACTCTATTAGAAAAGGATAAGTGTTTGTTTCAATAATTTGTGCTTTCAGGGATGAATTGCTGTACATAGAATCCAATTTTTAAAACTTGAGCAATGAGAGAGATTCAGATCAGATAGTTGAAATGTTCTGATTAGAACAATGAAGAGTTGGCATAAGATAATGTTTTTTATAATCAAAACAAATTTCAAAGGAAATTTATAGAATATTATGGCAGCTTATATTTACATGTATTCCCTTATATTTTTTCCTTTCATTCAGTTTCTGGCGTACTTCTATTAATGTGATGGAAGCTAGCATGTATTGGTGCCTATTATATGTTAGGCAGTGTACTAGGTAGTATATACACTGTCTCCTTTCACCAGCATTTATATAAAGCTGTCCCTTGTATTCTCAGTAGTTCTGCATTAATATACATTTGCTACCAATAAACAGATTTTGCAAATTAAGTATTGGATTACATACAGTCTGTCTAAACTCACATGGCTAGTGACTGGCATAGCTGAGATGAAATTATAGCTGACTAAATCCCATGCCCATTTCCTGCTCTGTGTATTAGTCTTTCCTTTCTTCGTAAGAGTTCAAATTAGTCAAGTAACAGAAGTTGAATCCTTCAAGGGTGAAGTTAAGGGTTATGTGCCTCTTGCATTTATTTCATCATTGGCCTCTTGCTTAATTGTGAAGTTAAAAGGTGGTATTGCCAGGAATTCCTGGGGTTCTCTTGGTTATGGGATAGCCTTTTTGAGAGACTAGAAAGATTTCTTATCTTTTGGAAATTAGTCTCAGATTCCTGTTAATCTTAATCTGTCTGATACTAACATTGGAAACAAAGACTAATGGAAGACCCGGATTCTGAAATCAGGACCTAAAATTGAAGGTTAGTTAGGAAAAGGCAGTGAAGCAAAATCAGTAGTTCCATAACAATCTGTTTTTTTCTCCTCCTAGTTTTCCTCCTGCATTTCATTATGGAAACAAACAAAGATTAAAAACTTTTGTCATAATTATGTAAAATAATGTAATAAAGTCTTTCATTTTGTTTTATTCACTGTTTTATTCTCAGATAGAATATAGCGCTTGGTATGTGGAAATATTTTTTGAATGAATATGTGAACGAGCAAATTGACATAGCAATGAATGAATGTTTTTAATCATTCATTCAACGAATCTTTGTTGAACATCTGTATACCAAGCACTTTTCTAGACATGGAAAATGCATCACTAAGCAAAGCAGTCACAGTGTCTGCTCCATGGTAATCACTTTTTACTAAGTAAAGATAGAAAATAGACATGTTTTTTAAAATAAGGTATTTCAGATAGTGATAAGTGCCTTGTACCAGCATCACAGAGACACACACATAGCCAGTTTAGAAGTGAGCACATGAGCTCAGCCAGGTTGAGAGGCACAAAGGAAGCATGGGGAGTGGCTGCTGAGGGTTGAGCAAAGGAGACTGGAGAAGGTGAAGACACCCTAGCAGCGGAAGTGAGCAGATGATGGGGCTCCTTCAAGTCAGCGTCTGGAGTGGGACATTATTCCAGCAGCAGTAGGAAGCCTTTGAGTGTGTGTAAAAGCCTGGGAATATCAGGATCACATTTATAGCTTAAACCTTCTTTTTTAGAGTGGTGTCTACTGTTGCATGAATTTTCTGTGACAACCGCATGCCAAATGGATTGTTTTTATTTTGTGGGGGGTTAGTTTTTATTTATTTATTTATTTATTTATTTTTCATTTCTTATAATGACGTGTTTTTTAAATGTGATTTCTTTTTACTTTTTTCCAGGAAGAAGAGTTGAGGAAAAGTGGAGAAGCGAAGTACTTCCATCTCAATGATGATCTCCATGTTCTCATTGAAGTGTTTGCCCCACCTGCAGAAGCTTATGCCAGAATGGGACATGCTTTGGAAGAAATCAAAAAGTTCCTCATCCCTGTTAGTACAATTTTTCTTGATAGTTAACTTGTACTTTAAAGTCTTTGCTTTAATCCTTGGTAATTCTTGTCTGTAACTGTTATTTGCATAGCTCCTTTTCTGCTGAAAAGCTGTATGGACATCACCTCAAGTAGACCTTACAGTGTCCCTGTGAATTACTGGGCATTATTCCTTCTGTATATATGAGGTATTAGAATTTCAGGAAGATTCAATAATATGGCCAAGATTACATGGCTAAAAAACTTGCAAAGCACAATCACTAGTTCAGGTTTTGAAACACTTTTCCTGCGATTTTATATGACTATACAATTTTTTTGTTCTCCAACACAAAACCATTAGTGCCTTCTGTGTGCCATGCACTGTGTTTGGTGTTGGCATGCAGACCTGAATAAAAGCAGTCCCTGCCCTCATTTAGTATAATATAGTATGTAATTTAGAGGAAAAGAGAAACATCAACAGATGATTTCAGTACAACATGATAAATATAACAGACATAACCATAATGGGCACAGAGGGGCTGGGCTATTTAGCTAGCTTCTGCCAAGTATTTTGGACGTTTTGTTAAAAACTGACTGTCTGTTTTAACCCTTTCAGACACCTTGACATTGCTAAGGATGTGACAATTTAAAGGGAATACATTTCTACCTCTGTTACAAAAGTTGATTTAAGTCTTTTGTGTGATTTGTATGCTCTTGATAAAAGGACTTTTTATGTCGTTTGCATGCTCTTGATAAAAAGAATCGTAAAGCATTAGCACTTTGGCTCTGCAGACAATTTATTTTAGAGAAGCTGACACATCTGCCAAGTAGTTCTCTGGATAAGACTGTCTTTGGTCATTCCAGGCTAGTTTGGTGGATTGACTTACATACTACAGCACATGTACTGTGATTATATTATCTGTGAGGAAAACAATTATTATATTTATAGGGAAAGGATATTTAAATCACTTTTGCCTTTAAAAAGCCAGGACATAGAATTGCATTAAGTATGTAATAACCTGGGAACTGAAATGGCTAGTATTTTCTTTAGTTCCCATGAGCAAATATAACAATCTATTTCTTCATTTAGTTTAAAAACAAAATTTCTAAGAGTTTACTGTGTGGTAGGCAGATGTGAACTAATAAAATACATGATCTGTCATGGAGTTTAATGGCAAAGTCAGATATGAGTCAGTTTTTCATATAAATGACTACAAAATTGAAACTATGGCAAGACCACAGCTAAGGAGAGGAGTACGTTTTGGTGATCATGCAGTGTGGACCAGGCAGTGTGGATCTAGCCAGGTGAGACAGATTTCCTTTTCCAAAGATGGCTGCAGTAGCACCATTTATCCCATGACCCTTAAAGTCCTTCCCCAGAGGTAGACTCTAATTTACCTCACACTGAAATCTGGACTGGCCAAAAGAGTCTTTGCCTAATGAAGGTCACCAAGATTTTCTACTGTTTTCTTTTAAAAATTTTTCAGTATTCTTTCGCTTAAAATACATTTTGAGTTAATTTGTATATTTGAGGTTAGGCTCTAAATTTATTTTTTTCCAGATGGATATCCACTTGTCCTAGCACCATATGTTGAAAAGACAATCATTTCTTCATTCAGTACCTTAGTACCATTGTTGAAAATTTACTAAACATAAATGTAAAGGTTTATTTCTGCATTCTCAAATTCTTTTTCATTGATTTATATGCCTACTGTTAATGCCAGTAGCATGCTCTTAATTACTTTAGCCTTAAGTAAATCTAGAAATCTAGGTTGTATAAATTGTCCAACTTTGTTCTCTTTCAAACGTTTTTTGGCTTTTCTGGCTTCTTAGCATTTTCATATATGTTTTAGGATCAGCTTCTTAATTTCTATTTAAAAAAAAGCTGGCTAGGATTTGATAGATATTATATTGAATCTATAGATCAGTTTGGGGATAATTTTCATCTTAAAAATTTTGAGTTTTCTAATCTAGGAACATGAGATGTTTCTTCACTTTTAAAAAAGTTATTTTAAAATTTTTCTCAACAGTATTTTATAGTGTTCAGGGTGTCAGCCTTTTCCTTTCCTTTTGCAAAATTGATTTGTAAATATTGTATACTTTTTGTTACTATTGTGAGTGCAATTTTTAAAATTTCATTTTCAGATGGTTACTAGTGTATAGAAATACAATTGAGTTTTGTATGTTGATTTTGTATCTTGTGATCTTGCCAAACGTGTTTATTAGTTCCAGTGTGGTGTTTTTTAATAGAATCATTACAATGATTAAGTGGAATCCTAATTAGTGGAATAGAGGAGCATGTCATCTGTGGATAAAGACAACTTAACTAGTTCATTTCCAATATGGATGCCTGTAAGTTTTTTAATGTAATGTTGTTATTCTATTCTATTCCATTCCACTCCATTCTGTTCCTTATTACACTGACTAGAACCATCAATGCAGTGTTGTTTCTAAAATCAGGGGGGAAAGCATTCAGTCTTTCACCATTGGCTATAGGTTTTTTTTTATTGCTACCCTTTGTCATGTTGAAGAAGTTCTCTTATATTTCTAATTGGTGAGTTTTTATCATGAATAAATGTATAAACATGGGTATTGAATTTTGCAAATCTTTTTCCTCCTGAGATTGTGTGGTTTTATTCTCCTTTATTTTGTGAATAATAGTGTATTACATTAGTTGATTTCAGATGTGAAGCCACATTTGCATTCCGAGGATAATTCCCACTTGGTCATGGCATGTAGTCTTCTTTTTTTTTTTTTTCCTGAGACAGAGTCTCGCTCTGTCGCCCAGGCTGGAGTGCAGTGGCGCGATCTCGGCTCACTGCAAGCTCCGCCCTCGGGGTTCACGCCATTCTCCTGCCTCAGCCTCCTGCATGTAGTCTTCTTTGTGTGTTGCTAGATATGGTTTACTAATAGTTTGTTAAGGATTTTTACATCTGTAATTATGAGGGATATTGGTTTGTCGCACAGTATTTTTCTGGAGTCTTTTATATTAACTTACACTATTTTGGGTGCCCTTCATTTGTTTCTGTGGATAGAGTTGCCATATGGTATTATTTCTTTTCAGCCTGAAGGTTTTTCTTTAGACTTTACTGTAACCTAGGTCTGCTAGCAAAAAGTCTTTTGTTTTTCTGGGAATGCCTTTATTTTACCTACATCCTAAAAAATAGGTTATATAATTATTGATTGATAGTTTTTGTTTTTTGTTTCTCCAGCACTTTGAATATGCTACTCTGCTACCTTCTGACCTCTGTTATTTTTTATGAGAAGAGTCATTAATCATTTTGCTGTTCTCCTGTGTATAATCTGTTGTTTTTCTCTTGCTGCTGTCAAGATTTTTTCTGCCTCTGGTTGTCAGCAATTTGGGTGTGATGTACATGTTTATCCTATTGTTGGCTAAGCTTTGTGCATCTATAGGTTTATGTTTTTCATTAAATGTGGAAAGTTTTCAGCTATTTAAACTTTTTCTGCCTTTCTACCCCCCACCACACCCCCTAATTCCAGTTACGTGTATGTTGATACACATGCTGGTGTCTCATGGATTTCTTACATTCAGGATTTTTCATCCTTTTTTCTCCATGTACCTCAGACTGGATAATTTTAATGGACTAGTCTTCAAGTTAACTAATTCTTCTGCCAGCTCATAGCTGTTATTGAACTCCTCTAGTGAATTTTTCATTGTCGGTAATACGCTTTTTAAATATTCTTTTGTTGCAATTCCAACATCTGGGCCGTCTCCAAGACAGTTTCTTTGTACTGCTTTTCTCCCCCTGAGTATGGGTCACGTTTTCCTGTTTCTTTGCACTTAATTTTTTGTTGAAAAGTCTGTATTTTTGATAACATAGCAAACCTGTAATCTGATTTATTTTCTTACCAGAGGGGTTTTTGTTGCTGAGGTTTTTTTTTTTTTTGTCTTCTATTTCTTTCATAATTTAGTTGGAACAAATTTGCAGCCTGTCTTCCTCATAGTTACAGCTAATAATATCTCTGTTAATGTGTTTTTTTCTTGCTTTTATTTTTAAACCTGGCCTGCTAGGGATGTTGTCTGTGTCAGCACTGCTTAGTGGACAGCCAAGGGGAGCTCGTGTTCAGACAGCTGCGTTAGTGAGGTTTGCATCCTCTGATGATGGAGCTGTGTGTGTACATAGGGGAGTGGATCCAAGAAGACGCTCGTCATGTCCACCCTGGCTTTTCTGTTGCTCTGGGATTCCTCCTGTCTCCGCTGCATATATGTGCACTCACCTTCAGGAAAGGTTGTATGGAGAGCTTTGCCTCACTCTCTTCTTGCTGTCCATGCACATAGCCTTCCATCCGCCAGAGGTGTGTGGCGAGCTTTTCAAGACTGTCCCATTTCCTGAATATCTGTCCAATTTCTGGCTAGCCTGATGCTCAGTTTCTTGACGCCACCCAAGATGGCAATACTAGGTGCATCCTTAGGCAATAAGGCCAGACTCTCATATTTCTTACCTGAAATGCAGCACTTTTTAATGAATAAATATATTTTCAGTTTATTGTGTACCATTAGTCAGTTTTCAGACTCCTAAAATGGTTACTTTGAACCATTTCGTCAGTTTTTATTTTGCTTTTATGGAGGAGGCTTTGCTGAGCTCCTCCCTTAGCTGTACCAGAAGTCGCATGTCCTATTAGTACCTTTTGTTTTTAACTTCTGTGATTTTGGATCTTGTTCCTATGAGCATATGCAGTTTATTTCATTCTTAACGTCTGCATAATATTTTATTATATGCACGTTCCAGAGTTTATTTAATTGGCCCTCAAATAATGAACATTGAGGTTACTTCTTATAGATCACAATACAAACAGTGATCCTAGGATTAAACTTGGACATAACTGTTGGCATATTTTGGCAAATATATCTGAAGAGTAAATTCCTAACAGAGAGCCCACTGAATTTTTATGAGTTGCTTTTAATGATTTCATTTAAAAACTTTTTCTCCATTCTTCAGGCTAACATACATTTGAATAGATTCTAAGCTCACTGGATAGTCAAGCCCTGCTTACACATATTTAATCAAAATTTTAATGGCTTTTCTGCTCTTTACAATTCATGATGGTGTTAATGTTGTAATAGTTTCACTTTTCAGATGGGGAGTTAAAATGATAATTTAAAATGCAAAATTACGGAAATAAGTTAGTCTGTAAGCTACTATGAATGATTTGCATTCTCTACTAATTTAAAAGCATTTTTCAAAGACCAAGAAAATACTAACTATAATGGTTATATCAACAGTGTCCATTTGACACCAGGAGAAACAGTCACCTAGAATTTTAAAAAATTGTCTACAATCACACAGCTGTTAAGTTCAGTTGGTTAAATTTAGTCTTAGCTTCAGATGTGATTGACTCAGATTCCATATTTCTTTCCCTACTACACTGTTGTTAAATGTAGTTTTTCAAAGTTGATATCTTAAATGGATGTTATAGTTTTTGTGATACTGTTATAATCACCTAACCTTACTTAGAACAATACTTTTTAATTTTTTAATTTGTTTTTGAATAGGACCTTGACTGTGTTCTTTTTGCATGAATCTATTTTTAACTTCATACAATTTAGTATTACACCTCCTAACACTTTTCAGCAGGTCAAATATTTACCATTTATATAGCACATTGTATTTAGGGCTTTACAAATCACTTATTTAGAATGTGTTTTACAAATTATGTATTAATCTTCACACATTTTCAGTAAAATGTCTGGGAACATACTAATAGGCTTATTGTAGAGAGGTTGAAATAATAATGGAAAGAATCAGATGCTTCCCCTGAGGTCACAATACCTGAAATAAGTCAGGGAAATAATTTATATTTACAATAAAATATTGACTCCATTCTTAATTTTTCTTATCAGTCACAGTTACTTGTATTGGTCATTATTTGTCTTCTCTTCTTCCTGCTTTGCAAGTGTTAGCCGATTATGATTTTAACTTTCTTTTTGATTGGTGTTTATATTTTTTTTAATTCCAGAATGCCTTCTACTACAAGTTTCAAGTCATTTTTTGCATTCTGCTTTTGAAAACAGGTAGTATTTTTTAAAATAAATATCCTGAATTTCTTTCAGGTTTTTAATTCTAAATAATAAATAATTCAGGAATCTGTCTCCTCTAAATCTTCTGTTTATACTCGAATATGCTCATGTTTTTTTCTGTCTCAAAATCCTCTGCTCCTCCCTGCAAACTATGATCCTTTCTATCTCATTTGCATTGTGGCCCTACAGCTGGAAGAAGCTGCCTGCCTTTACTTTCTGTGGCTTACTGCTATTTATTATTTATTCCACTGAAATGGATTCCATCTCCACCTTTCACCCAAACTACTATTTCTGACAGTAGTGGCTTTACTGTTAATGAATCCCATAGAATTAGGACTTGCTGCTTTGACAGAATGTAAATACAACACTGACTTCCTGTGGCTTTTATAATGTAATATCCTCTTATCCTTCTCAGTTTCTTGCCACACCTTTTCAGTATACTCTGTGAAGATTCACTCCTTATGTTTTCATCTAAGACAAGCTTGTCCAACCCATGTGCCACATGCGGCCCAGGAAGGCTTTGAATGCGGCCCAACACAAATTCGTAAACTCTCTTAAAACATTGAAACATTGAGATTTTTTTTTTTTTGGTAGTTCACCAGATATCATTAGTGTTAGTGTATTTTATGTGTGGCCCAAGGCAATTCTTCCAGTGTGGACCAGTGAAGCCAAAAAATTAGACCCCCCGATCTAAGAGTTGTATAGTTTTAGTTATTTACAGTTAGGTCTCTTGATTGAGTTTGTTCTAATTTGTGTGTATAACATGAAGTATGTGGGGCTCCCACTTTATTTTTATTTGTTTATTTGTTTATATTTACATGGCTTTCTAGTTATTGCAGTACCACCTTTAGAAGAGACTACTTAAAAAAGCGGTTGACTGTAACTTATATCTGAGCTCTTACTTCTATTTCACTGATCTTTTTTAAATTTATTTTTTATTATACTTTTAAGTTCTGGGTTACATGTGCAAAACGTGCAGTTTTGTTACATAGGTATATACGTGCCCTGGTGGTTTGCTGCACCCATCAACCTGTCACCTACATTAATTATTTCTCCTAATGTTATCCCTCCCCTAGCCCCCTACCCCTCGACAGGCCCCAGTATGTGATGTTCCCCTTCCTGTGTCCATGTGTTCTCATTGTCCAACTCCCACTTATGAGTGAGAACATGCGGTATTTGGTTTTCTGATCTTGTCATAGTTTGCTGAGAATGATGGTTCCCAGCTTCATCCATGTCCCTACAAAGGACATAAACTCGTCCTTTTTTATGGCTGCATAGTATTCCATGGTGTATATGTGCTGCATTTTCTTTTTTTTTTTTTTTTTTTTTTTTGAGACGGAATCTTGCTCTGTCGCCCAGGCTGGAGTGCAGTGGCGTGACCTCGGCTCACTGCAAGCTTCACCTCCTGGGTTCATGCCATTCTCCTGTATCAGCCTACTGAGTAGCTGGGACTACAGGCACTCGCCACCACGCCCGGCTAATTTTTTTTTTTTTTTTTGTATTTTTAGTAGAGATGAGGTTTCACCATGTTAGCCAGCAAGGTCTCAATCTCCTGACCTTGTGATCTGCCCATCTTGGCCTCCCAAAGTGCTGGGATTACAGGCGTGAGCCACCGTGCCCGGTCTGTGCCACATTTTCTTAATCCAGTCTATCATTGATGGACATTTGGGTTGGTTCCAAGTCTTTGCTATTGTGAATAGTGCCCCAATAAACATACATGTGCATGTGTCTTTATCGTAGAATGATTTATAATCCTCTGGGTATATGCCCAGTAATGGGATTGCTGGGTCAAATGGTATTTCTAGTTCTAGATCCTTGAGGAAATGCCACACTGTCTTCCACGTAGTTGAACTAATTTAAACTCTCACCATAATTTAAACTTACACCAGTAGTATAAAAGTGTCCCTATTTCTCCACATCCTCTCCAGCACCTGTTGTTTGCTGACTTTTTAATGATCGCCATTCTAACTGGCGTGAGATGGTATCTCATTGTGGTTTTGATTGCATTTCTTTAATGGCCAGTATGATGAGCATTTTTTCATATGTCTGTTGACTGCATAAATGTCTTCTTTTGACAAGTGTCTGTTCATATCCATTGCCCATTTTTTGATGGGGTCGTTTGCTTTTTTCTTGTAAATTTGTTTAAGTTCTTTGTAGGTTCTGGATATTACCCTTTAGTTCTCATCCTGAGGCAGCACTTCTTGTAATGAACTTACTATTTCCTTTTTGATCCTTTAGACCTGAACTTTCCCTTTTTTGTAAAATAGATTACACTTACATTTACCCGTGTCTTAGTTGATGATTGTTGAATGGAGTTCAGGGTGCTAAGGAAGCAGGAGAAATCAAGGATGACTCCTAGAGTTTCTTAGTTGAATATTTTGGTAATAATGTAAGATGAAAGGAGAAGAGCAAATTTTCAGGAATAAGATTATGTGTTCAATTCTGAAAATGTTGAATTTCACAACCTGTATAATTTTCTATTGGAAATGTACAAAAAGCCTGTGTCCCTGTGGTTCTTAACTACATGAAGGCTATCCTGTTGTGTATATATATATATATATATATCCTTCCTCTTTGCTAGAGTGAAGTCCTTGGGTGCTGGGCTATGGCTTAATTCCTCTTTGTTTCTCTGTTACTTGGTTAATTATAGGTAATCAATACCTGCTAGTTGAATTGAGTTGTAAATAACAACACCCATATATCAGTTTTATGGTATTTTAATTTTATTATAAATGTCTCACTTGCAAAGTATGCCCAGAGAAAGGTTAGTGGCTGATTATAGAAAATTTTAACTTGAGGAAAAAATGCTGTAGTTTTTTTTCTTCCTTTTTTACAAAAATTTATTATCACATTTTTATTTTAGCAAATTTGTATTTTGTTTTGTAAATTCAACTGTTTTCCTAACCCTTTTTTCTATTAAGAATTACTTGCTTTTTGTTCTAAATATTTTTGTATTTCTAATATAAAGTGAATTTTGCCATCTTCTCTCTTTTGTGTAGGATTATAATGATGAGATCAGGCAAGCACAGCTCCAGGAATTAACATATTTGAATGGTGGTTCAGAAAATGCAGATGTTCCAGTGGTTCGAGGGAAACCCACCTTGCGTACAAGAGGTGTACCAGCTCCCGCAATAACCAGGTAGGTGTAATTTTTTTTTTAGGTTAACATACCGTGGCAGCAGTTGTAATATTTCCTTTATTAGTAGCCAAAACCAGTTCTATCTAAACAAAACTTGTATTCATGTGGGCATGGTGGCACACGCCTGTAGTCCCAGCTACTCGGGAATCTGAGGCCAGGCGTTTGAGGCCATGGTATGCAACGATAGTGCCTGTGAGTAGCTGCTGCACTCCAACGTGGGCAACGTAGTGAGACCCCATCACTTTAAAAATCATGATCATAACTTTTTTAAGCCTATGGTCAAACAATGTGATGTCATATTAAGGGGATTTACTTGGGAGTGAGATGTTCCTGGGCTTAAATATAACCTGTGACACTTATTAGCTGATGATTCTAGGTGAATATTATTATTCGCTGTAATATTAATTCTTTAATTTTTTAAAATGAGACTTGTTTTTTATGTAAGTAATCGCATTGATACAAAGATTGGGCTTGCAGTCACTTGTGTTTTGCCATTGAGTAAACCATCAGGCTAATTCATTGTCACATCACCAATCCTAAGCACAGTGTCAGACACCAAGTCACTGTCCACATGCTTGTTATCATTTTATTCACTGTAAATGCTCTGTGGTATCCGTAAATTCCTGAGCTCGTCTAGACACACACATTTTTTATTTCTGTCCTTGGATTGGTGATTGTTACTGGGAAAAATGTTTTAAAGAAATCATAAATCTGATATGACTATCTCAAATTTATTTGAGAATTATTTTTAATTTTTCAATCTTTGAAGTCAGTGGAAGTAATGCAAATTTTTCAATTAAACTAATGACTATGGATAAATTTGTATTTTAGATAGAATTTTGCATGAAATAATTTAAACTAGCATTCTTGTATATCTCTAAGTTTATTTGGGAGAATAAAAAGTCACTTCCTCAATTATGCATTGCTGATTAGAGCAATGTCAGAGCAGTTATGCAAGAAACATAGATATGAGTATGATACCTATGGATTTTCTCTATTAATAAAAAGAGCTAATAGTAATAGGGTTTCTATTGATGATTTTATGAGATAATTTATGTAGGTACTCAGTAAATGGTAAATCTCTTTCATTTCTATTTTTTCTACCATTACATTTACTTGAAATCTTAAGAACTTACTTACCTGCTTCATTATTTTCATGTGGCTGCTATGACAAATTACCACAGATTTTTTTTTGGCTGAAAATGATAGAAATGTATTCTCTGATCATTATGGAGGCCAGATGCCAAAATCACTATCACTAGGCCAAAGTCAAGGTGTTGGCAAGGTCGTTCTCCCTGTGGAGGCTCTAGGGGAGATTCCTTTCCTTGTCTCTTCCAGTTTCTGATGACTACAACATTCCTTGATTTATAGGCATGTCACTTTAACCTCTCCATCCTCACACTGCCTTCTCCTCTTGTATCTATTATCTTCTGCCTCCCTTTTACAAGGAGACATGTGATTATATTTAGGGTACACCAGGATAATCCAGAGTGATCTTTCCATCTCAAGATCTAAATCACATCTGTAAAATTTCTTTTTCTAGATAAGGTAATGTAACTAGATAAGGTTACCTTATTTAGATAAGGTAACCTTATCTAGAAATTTCTTTTTCTAGATAAGATTCCTGGGATTAGGACAGCATAATTTTGAGTGGCCTACTAGTCTAGTTAGTTTTATCTTTGTTGCGATAGGAGCTTGTACATTTACAAGCCAAATACAACAAAATATATTTTATTTTATTTTGTTTATTTATTTATTTTTTGAGATGGAGTGTTGCCCTGTCACCCGGGCTGGAGTGCAGTAGCACAATCTTGGCTTACTGCAACCTCCACCTCCCGGGTTCAAATAATTCTCCTGCCTCAGCCTCCCAAGTAGCTGAGATTACAGGTGCCTGCCACCACACCAGGTTAATTTTTTTGTGTATGTTTTTAATAGAGGCGGGGTTTCACCATGTTGGCCAGGCTGGTCTCTAACTCCTGACTTCGTGATCTGCCTGCCTTGGCCTCCCAAAGTGCTGGGATTATAGGCGTGAGCCACCATGCCCGGCCAACAAAATATATTTTAAAAAGTCTTCTGAAAGTCTCCAAACTTATCCGTACATTACCCGTTTATGTTTGTTTGTTTATTTGTAAATGCAATTAAATAGTGCATGTCCATTCATAAGTGGTCAGGTGCATTATTGATGCCATTGCAGATAGCAAACCTCCCAATCAAGAAATTATCTCCTACCCCTTTGAAATAATAGAGACTCAAACATCTGTCCTCAAATCTCACCCAAAAAGTGAACAGAAAATACATATAGGTAAGTAAAAAGAGAAACAGGCCAGGCACAGTGGCTCATGCCTGTAATCCCAGTGCTTTGGGAAGCCAAGGCAAGAGGATTGCTTGAGGACAGGAGTTTGAGATCAGCCTGGGCAACATAGCCAGACCCCATCTCTACAAAAATAAAAATAAACTAACAAGAGAAACATAAGTTTCCCACACATGACATTTATATGTCAGCATTCTAATCTTCTTAGTGAAATATAGATAAAAAGATACCTCTGTGTGTGTATATATATATGTACACACTTTATTTTTAGTGATATATATATATATCTTACAATGAACTCTATATGTATTATTCATAATAAGAAATTATTTACCTGGTATATTAGTTTCCTGTGGCTGCTGTATATAACTTTATACAAGTAAGAGTAGTACACAGAAAAGTGCATGTTACAACATTTATTTTATATATATACATATCTTTATATATGTGTGTATGTAATAAAATTAACCCAGTGATATTTCACTTAAGATTAAATTACTCTTACGTATACCTTTTCGCAGAATACCAGCACAGAATGAATATCCCCTCCAGAATAGAGTGTGGAGAATCAAGCACACCCACTGCTGTTGTTTAGGGGATACTGTGTTCCTTACACTAGATCTGCCATTTTTACTGAATATAATTTATAATTCAGTTGTCAGTTTCTAAATTAAGTTGTTGAAAATGTTATGAACAGACGAGGAAGACAGAAGTAGTTTTTTTGTTTATTTTGAATACAGTACCTGGACAGATACCTCCATCTGCACAGATGAAAACCCATCCCTCGTGATTACAGCATATGCATTGCTTGTCATTTAAAGCTGTTTTAATGTCTTGATGGTTAATATTCTGTGATAGCATTATTTTTAAGTTCAAATTTTAGACCCTGGTTTCAGTTTGTGGTGGAGTAATGGTTGGTTCAGTGCCAGAGTTAAATGCCTTTATTTGCGTACTTATGGTCACCACCTGTGTACTTGAAATCATAAGCAGCTCATATGCTAGGCACCAGCAGGGCACTGAACACACAGCCCACTTTCTTTCCTCCATATGATTATGGTCTTCCTTGGCCCCAAATCCTTTAAACACCTTGTTTCTACAGTACAATGTTTATATTTATAAGGCAGGAATTCAAAGCCTTCTCAGTACGTGTTTTCTCAAATTCTTTGTAGTTTGGTCTTTCTGATTATTTTGCCATATTTCCTGTGCATTTAACCAACTCTAGGGTAGAAGCTTTGTTTCATAAAGTTGGTGCTTGTATTCTTCTATATCTTTGCTCACTTATTTCTTCTGTCTTGCCTTTTCAAAATCGTTATTACCTTCAAGTCCGAATTGAAACTCATTTTAACAAACACTTATATTGCAGCTACTATTGATTACTTTTCTAAGGACTTTACAGATACTAACTAAGTTGTGCCTCATCATAGTCCGATGAGGTGGGCACTGTTTCGTTAACATCACCATTTTTTAAATGAGGACAGTGAGACAGGGAGATAAATTCTTTGCCCAAAGCCATGCAGCTAGTGGTTGGTAGAGCCAGGTGGAATCCAGGCAGTCTGCTTTCATAATCCAAACCTCTCCTCTCTGTTCGGTCCTTCCCTTGTGTTTTGATCCAGAATAAGTAATAAGTTTTTTTTTTTTTTCCCCATTCCCTTACTGTAGTTCTCCCAGATAATTTTCATTCTAGCACTTTTATTGTGTTTTCATTATGGCGCATGATCACACTTTTAATACAAGATGAAAAGACTAAAATAGTCATGCACTGCAAAATGACATTTTTGGTCAAGGACGGACTGAATATATAACAGTGGTCCCATAAGATTATAATAGAACTGAAAAGTCCCCATTGCCTAGTGACGATGATGATCTTGATGATCTTGACCCTGTGTAGTCCTAGGCTATAGGCTAATATGCGTTTGTATCTTAATTGCATACGAAAACAGCTTTAAAAATAATTTAAAAAAGTTAACCAAAGAATACTGATAGAATAAAGATATGAAGAAAATATTTTTGTACAGATTCCCAGTGTTTGTGTTTTAAGCCAAGTGTTGCTAGAAAAGAGTCAAAAAGTTAAAAAAAAGTTAAAAGTTGACAAATTTTAAGAAATTACATAAGCTAAGGGTAATTTATTGAAGAAAGGAAAATATTTTCAAAATAAATTTAGTGTAGTCCAAGTTTATTATAAAGTCTACAGTAGTGTCCTAGGCCTTCACATTCACTTGTCACTCACTCATTCACTCACCCAGAACAAATTCCAGTCTTGTAAGTTCCACTCATGGTAAGTGCCCTATCTAGGTGTACCATTCTCCATTTTTTATATTGTCATGTCTGCATCTTTTATTGTGTCTCCACTGTACCTTTTCTGTGTTTAGATATGTGTAGATACACAAACACCTATCATTGTGTTATAGTCACATACAGTATTCAGTACAATAACATGCTGAACAAGTCTGTAGCCAAGGAGCAGTAGGCAGTATCATATAGCCTAGGCGTGTGGTAGGTTATGCCACCTAGGTTTGTGTAAGTACACTCTGTGATGTTTGTACAATGACGAAATCACCTAAGGAGCTGTTCCTTAGAAGGTGTCCTCATAGCTAAGCGACTATATTTATTTACTCCCTTTTTTTTTTTTTTTTCATGAAATCACATGCCGTAACTAATGATAGGTGGTAACTAATGCCAAACTAATATAGTCCACAGAGTAAAACTAAGGTAAAACTAAATTGATGAGCAAATTAGGATAGAAAATTGCAAAAACTCAAGGGTGAGGTCAGTATACAAAAACGTACATATTACAACATTCCGTAGTGTTGGCAGAATTGATCTTGAAATTATACTTTGAGTTGCCTTGTGGCTAAAGATGAGGGAAATATGGCTACAGAATCCAGTGTCTAAATGTCCAAAACCAGTCACAATACATAAAAAGAAAAACATACTTGTTGGAGCCTAAGAATTTCTACTTAAGACTTTTGAGAAAAATCTCCAATGACTAGCCATGAATTGGCCTTCATATAATGTGATATCTTCAATGGCATTCCTGTTTGCCATATTCAGTTCCTTAGTAAGTCATTTTTATTTTGCCTTTAAAATAAACCTCAAGTCATTTTTTCTTTAATCATCTCTGCCATCCTTCCCAGTCTAATCCACACTCTTCCATTGTCAGTCACAATGACTTTTTCAGATTAAATGTGATCTTATATTTTCCATACTTAAAATCCTTCAGTGGCTCCTTTCCAGTTGGAAGAGAATCCATACTTCTTCATAAGCACTTACATGATCCAGCACTTGGCACTCTCCTCCCCTTTCTGACTCTATCTTACTCCGCTTTTCCGTTGTCTTAACTCCAGCCTTGCTGGTCTCCTTTCTGTTGCTCCTTGAATAGCCCAAGCTCATTTCTTTCCCAGATACTTTACATTTACTCTCCCTCTCCTTGGAGGCTTTGTCTCCAGGTGTCTGGCCGCCTCCCTCTCAGCATTGCGTCCTCAGCATACACGGGCACCTGGTCAGAGAAGGCCTTGCCGAGCACCCAGTGTGAAGGGGCCTTCCTCTCAGCCAGAAGCTGGCTCAGAACACCCTGTCCTGGTGGCGTAGTATCATTGGTCAAGCCGATTTACCTTATTTATTCACTTTGTCATTGGTTATTCCTTGTGGGTAATGCAAATCCATAAAGACCCATGTGTCCCTAGTACCTTCCATATGGTAATTGCTCAGTAAACAATAATGTGAATAAAGTGCTATAGCACATTCTTTAGCCTCTTTCTGATCAAGTGTTGACCACTGGAAATATTCTTTCGCTAATGCTGATCTTATTTGCCACAGGACTGGGTATGTCAAGGTACTGGTTTTGTCTGACGCAACAGTTGTGAGCCCTCCAGGATGCTGCCTTCTGTTCCTCTCCTAACACTCGGTGGCTTCTGTGCTGCTTTTTCATTGGCCTTTGCTGTGGCTCTTCTGGCCCTTTCTTCCACATAGGAGCAGTCCTACCTCCCCACATTCGATACCAGAAGCAGCAAGAAGAAACATGAACAAAGGAGATTATGCCCTCTTTCTAAGTAATAAGTGCGTGTTCACAGATATTGGTGCTTAATGTAGTGGTTTGTTTTAAGTGAGAACATTAGGCTAACCCAGTCACCCAGGGTTGTTTATCAGTTTTCATCGAATTGGGGAAATTTTCAGCTACTGTTTCTTCAGATATTTTACTTGCCCCTTTCCCTGTTTCCACACTATGGGAACTGTCAGTTTAAGATAATCCTTTATAGTTTCTTTTCAGTATTAGATCATATGTTACTGATTTTTATGATAATCACATCTTTTGTGACACTGGTATTTTACCAGCTGCTGTGATAAACAATAAACATTATCTGAAAATAATTGTGGATCAGGAAATGAGAGTGACAGTGTCCCATCTGATCCCATGGTTTGAGAAGTTACATAGCACCCAATATGCGTAATAATTGCTGCTATTTAATAATGAAATAAAATATTTCCTTTCAGTTATACATATTATAAAATAATATGTATTATTTTTCAAGCAGCTGCAATGTTGTTGAGAAATAAATATGTAAGTTGTTTGGTACTCACAATTTAATTACCAAATTTGTCCCTTATTGGTTTGGCCTGGGGTAAATATCATGAAAAAATTACTGAAACACTAAGGACATTGTGAACTGAGAAATTTGAGGAAAGTGTCTTTATGATATTGTCCTACAGGCTGAGTCTCTGCTCATTTTTCATTATTTTTTGTCTGTTTTCCAGACCGGTCTATATCTTGACCTAGCCTCAAAGTTCACCGCCTCCTTCCTTTGTATTTTGAAGCCAATCCAATGATATTTTCATTTCAGATCCTTTATATTTTCAGATAGAAAATTTTCATTTGATTTTTAATAGTTTTTTATTTGTCTGCTGAGATTTTCTATCTTTTTGTTCATTACCAGGATATTTTCTTTTGTAATCACACCCAGGTTTGGCTGCTGGCTGCTCACTGCTCAAAAGCCAAACACAAGAGGCAAACACAGGAGGTGAGGGTAGATGGGAAGAAAAGCAGGTTTAATTAGAGAGCCAAGAAATTGAGAAGATGACGAACTAGCGTTCTAAATGTTAAAATTTACCCTAGGCTTTTTAAAGGGAAACTTGGTGTGGGAGACACGTGGGAGTGCTGCAGAGTGCAGGGGCTGCAAGTCTTGTTCCAGTGGCTGTCGTGGATAATCGCCTACCGGGAAGCCTGGCTGGTGTCACCTTGACTTCAGACCAGTGGCGGCGGACTAATTGTTCGTGATTCCCGCTAAGTGGAAGGATTCCTCAGGAGCTTCTTGCCTGGTTTAAGATTAGCCTCTGGAATTTCTTAAGCAAGAAATTTGATAAGAATTTCTTACCAAATTTGATAAGCATGCATTGTCGGAGGGGAGTTTCTTTAGAGGGAAAGAATGAAGAGGTGAGAGGGGAGGGAAGGAAGAAGTGGGTGATTTTTAAAACTGAGATCCCTGGTTATACTTTTACACATTATAAATTTTTGAGAGTTTTGTTTAATTCCTTGTCTGCTAATTAATCTGGTTATGTTGGAGTAAATATTGTGCTTTGAAAACTCTGGAATTTGCTATATTCCTCCAAACAGTGTTGCTTTTATTTTATTTTTTTAGACTGTTTAAGCAGATAGCTTGATTGAACTCCAACTGCAGACTGTATCTCTTGGTAAGCAGCTAAAATCTCAGATGAGCTTCTTCATCCTTTTCAGGGATACTTGCAGTCTGCCCTGTGCATTTGTGGTTCAGTTGTCACTGGAGAGTTGGTGAGAGTTCATACACAGAATCTGTGGCTCCCTATCTCTGGCTCTGTTCCTTCTACAGTTCCTTCCTCACTTTCCAGCAGCTGTGGTTGCTGGAAACTTTGGCCTATGATTCTGCAAGCGCAAAGACTCAGCCTTCCATTGGGAGTCTTAGCTGCTCAGCATGCCCCCTGCAGCCTGTCCTCATTGGAAACACCATAAGAAGTCACCCCATTCGGTTACCTTTCTTCAAGCGTCATAACCCTTTGGAATCTACCTAGTCATTACCCAGTGACTTCAAGTAATTGCTTTTTGTATTTTATCCAAAGTTTAGTTTTTTGCCCAAGGTTTGATTTGGTTGGAGCTTATGTTGTTATACCAGAAGTAGAACTTTGTGTGTTTTGAGAAAACACATGTGCCAGAAATTTCATATGTGTGGCTCTTTAATGACTCACAACAGCCATGTATAAGCTAAATATTATTATCTTTATTTTATACATGATGAAAGCAGACTATAAATATAGAGTTATACATCTTCTTCAAGTGTTAGGCAGTTAGTTGTGAGTGGAGTCAGGATTAATACTTAACTCCCTCAACTGAGTTGTTACTGTCCTCGGTTTCCTCCGTAGTTTTATATTTGAAAAATAATACTCCCAATGTTTGCTGAATATACTAAGTTTCTTATTAGCAGGCATTCTCTCTGAATATAAATGTAACGTTAAAGTCGAAGTTCTTCACATTAGAGGAGGAACTTACTTGATTTTTTAATGTTGAAATGTTATAATAAGCCAAAGCCAAAGTATTATAATAATATCTTCATAATTCAATCAAACACAGTACATTCAAGCCTCCCAAGAATGTAAAACTAGAAACAGTAAAGGATGAAATAAATCAGTTGATGAAAGAAATGCCGAGATAGAGAGGAATTAACAATGAAACCTTCATTATTAAAAGTTTTATTTTGGCTGGGCACCATGACTCAGACCTGTAATCCCAGCAGTTGCGGAGGCCAAGGTGGGAAGATTACTTGGGCCCATGAGTTTGTGACCAGCATGGGCTATATAGTGAGACTTCATCTTTACAAAAAAAAATTAAAAATTAAAAATCAGCTGGGAGTGGTGGCACATGCCTATAGTCACAGCTACTCAGGAGGCTGAGGTGGGAGGATCGCTTGAGCCCAGGAAGCAGACGTTGCAGTGAGCCGAGATAGTTATAAAAACAAAAAGTTCTGTTTGAATATTCAAACCTAGTAGTACATCATCAATTGTACTTAATCCAGACGTGCGTATTACAAAGCCAGTGCTTTGGCTGGTAGAGCAATAAACAGTTAATAGAAGAAACAGTCACATTTGCTTCTGCTAAATAAAACAGCACAGATCCTTTAATGGACCCCAAGTGGTGGCAGACTTCATTGACTGCATAATTACTCCTGAACACCTCTGAATTAACTGCCTGCATATTAACGCCCTTGGACACATCTATAGCACCTGAATGGAGTTGGAGCTGACCACTTGTCAGGATGATGAGGAACTGTGTTAACTGCTGTGCCAAAGAGCTTTTAAGCTATTCCCTTATGACCATTAATAGCACTGTTAACAATGGTTTGGGTCAGAAAACTCTGGGTGAAACTCAGTAAAACTTCATCCTAGATACAGAGAATAAAGACGTTCTCAGATGTGGAAAACACGTCAATTCACACTTGTGTAAGCACTTCCTGAAGGCCCCAGAAGAGAGATTGCATCAGACATTTTCATTAGTATATTTCCCCTATGTTTAATTATTGAAATGTACTATTTCCAAAAGTATGGAATAACTCCAGTTTGGGTACTATACATCTTTTCTGAGCATCTGGCACCCCGTGCTATACTTTGCTGTTACTAGGACCATATGGCAATGCAATTACTAAGTGTGTTAATCTCCAGACTAGCTTGGGCTCATAGTAGAGAGGGAATGTGCCTTTTGCCCTTTGTATTGTTGGGTCCAAGCATGGTGTTGAAATTCAGTGTGTGCTCAATAAATATTCACTGAAATAGTAAGTGGAGATCAGGTTTTTAAAAATCGAAGAAATCCATAACTGCTTCTATGTCAGGATTACATTCACCACCACCCCAACACCACAGATTATATGTTCCATGTGGCCTTCCCATTACCCAAAAGACTAAGAGCAAAGTACTATGAATTTAGCCTTGGACCAAATACATGTTTAACAGTTTAATTTGCATGCCTATTGCCTGCGGAATTAAAAAATTTCTTTTTTTGCCCCTGAAGGGTAGCACATAGAAAAGAAAGCTTTAGAATCAGACCTAAATTCAAACATCATTACCACTACTACTTAAGGGGCACAGGAAAGCTCCTTCTCTACACTTGAGTCAGATGGGGGCAGCACTGCCAATATTACAGGTTTCCCCTCAGGAGTCAAAGCATGCCCTGTGTAACGTGGTTACTGCCTTACTTGCCACACACAGAGCCCCAAACAAAAGCTGCTTCCGGTCTTCCATTTCCCTCACCCAACTTTAATTTAAAGAATATTAAAATACTTTAATTCCTTATGCTGTCTCCACTCTGGATATTATATATTTTCTTTAAAATTTTCAAAGCCTAAAACCATAACATCGTTATACCGTTAAAAACTATAAGCATGATTGGCTGCTAAAATTGAATTTATTCTAAAAAATAGGGTAACTCACTGGTTTTCAATATAGAGCTTTTTCAAAAAATAACTAATTAAGAACCTCACTTTCAGAGATGCTTATTCATGTACCGTCCTTTCCCTTAAATTCCAGTAAATGAGTGAAAAAAAATGTTTTAAAATCTATAAACGTACTGGAAATTATTAAATTACTAAATGTAAGACATTTCTGGAAGAGAAAAAGTGATGGGACTAAAATGACAAGAAACATCGGAGAAGAATGCATTATAAAAGGCTGCCAGGGAGTTAAGAATGTTTATAAAGAAGCCCAAAAGAAACTCTGAGCTAAGAGAATAAACATGGAGAAAATAATTAAAATGACAAGTAAACAAATATATGTAGCTGTCAAGTCCAAATATAAAGATTCTGAAGAACTAGTGGAAGTAATAAACACGTGCTCTCTGAAACAATCAGTGGAAACCTGTTTCTTAAAATAATTTAAGAGGTTAAAGAAGACTGACTGGTCATCTGAATTTGTAGGAATTCTCTTCTCCAGCACATTTGCTGACGAGCTTTTGAATGATCATGTTCCTGTGCTCTGCTCTTGCCTCCCCCTGTAACGGGTGCCTACATTTTATAGTCAGATTTGTCTACAAAGCAGCCTTTCATTATCAGTTTATATTGAAGGACCATGTTAAAATCTGGGCTTAGATTTTTTTAACTTCACATTTTTTAAATTTTGTGTTTTTATTCGTTTGTTTAAACAATGGTGTCTTCTAAATTTTATGAGACAATTGAGTTTTACTGTTTGGAAAACTAAATCAATCACCATTAGGAGCCCTGTAGTTTAAAAAAAAGCAATAATGCCTCAACCGTTTTTATTCATAGTTGGTTTCATTTAAAAAAAATAGCAGAATATTTTAGGAAGAAGTTTTCTGAAATTCATAAATAATTTCATCTTTTGAAATATAATACAGTACTTAAGAAATACCAAACCTGTGTGTAATTCTGATGTGCACTGAAATGAAGATTTAGAATCATTAACTCTAGGCATTGAGATAGAGAAATGCACATTTCAGGATTCAAAATACATAGAAAAACTAGTGTTAAATTGACTGTTATAAAATTACTGGGCAAATTGGCAAGATAATTATAGAATTATCATTAAGGAAAAACTTTAGGTAAGGACCAGATAAGAGGTTTTAAATTAAGTAGCAACATCAAATTCACCAGGAGTTTTTCTAAGTTCGGATTGTCTTAAGATACAAACTAACTTGAGAGTTGGTAATTTGAAATTATAACAAAAAGTGAACACTTACAGGAAAGTTATACTTTCCTTCTTTGTAATTTCCTGGAAAGAAAAGATATATATATTTAACCTACTGTAGAACGTGTGAATCTACTTAGAAGGTGAGCCGCATGGTGTCTGGCCGACACTCCTGTCTTGGTTACTGTTACATTCCCACTGCCCACAACAGGGCCTGCGGCACAGCAGCCACCCAAGGCAGGTTCTGTGGTGGAGATGCAGGAGTGAATGCTCTCTAGGAGGCCTTGCTCAGTGCAGAGTGCCAGGCTGCAAAGACCTTGTTTCCTGTTCCCCCTCACCCAGCCTGGCCCCCTCTGTCTTTTTACTCCTAATACCAAGCCCAATTCCATACAATTTTTTAAGAAGAAAGAAAAAAAAAAAGAAAACCTCTCTGCCTCTTACTTTATTAAAAAAGATAGTTTTTGTCTATAATCTTTAATTATCTGTGATTCTTATAAGGCAGCCTTACGGGGCAATTCTGTATCTGTTGATTATGAATTTATATCTATATATATGTAGACTAGAAGGCAGAATGCACTTATTTTGGCAAAACTTTCTTTTATGCAGACACATTTTAGGAATTTAATATTGTGTTATTTTGATAATATAAAAAATAAATGTCCTTAACTCCACTGCCATTTGGAATGTTTAAAGCCTTCCATTAAAAAAAAATCTTTATTTTTAGAGGCATAAACACCAAAGTGTTACATACTGAATAGAAATGTTACAAGATATTATCTTTAAAATTGATTAAGAATATTATAGATGCTAAAGATTATCTTCATAACTGAAAATGATATACTTTCCTTCTATAGTATATGAAGTTATGAGAAATTTTATTAGGAAAACTGAATAGTTGATATTAGGGCCATAAATGTTTTACCAGAGTATGGTATGATTTATATTAATGTACCAATCAATATTAAAATGTCCGTTTTTATTAAGGAAAGGGTAGATATAGGAAAATGGTAATATATTTCCTAACTGGATAAAATTATGGAAATTTTAAATAAAAGAACACTCCATTGGGATGTTATTTAAATTGCTTGTTTCTCTACTGGGTTTACCTGCTCAGGCCATTCTCCCATCCAAACAGTCACCCTCTTCTCCTTCCTTCCAACTCTGTGCCTACTGCGTAGTCTGTGCATTTAATCCCAACTAGGCTTGTTACTTGGCATGAGTGCCCCACATCTCAGGCAGAAAACTGGACGACTTACCATGGAAATGAGTTTCTGTGCTTTTTCTTGCTGTAAGGTCCACCAAATTCCTTCTACTGAAATCAGCCTTCAGTGTTCAATTACTTTTCATTAAAGCACTATCTGATGGTGTGTTAATGAGCAACCACACTGGAGCTGATGAAGGGGAGACAAAAAGCGGAAAATCTTTGGTTTCTTTTAAAATCACTTTCATAGGCTTTGAGAAGACAATAACAAAGGCAAATAGTGTTACAAATTGGGTAACTTCTGACAAGAACTTGTAGTTGAAATGCTAGCCAGGGAAGAACAGACAAGAAATGCAACTAGGCACGGATTCTGTCAGTTACAGCTCAGCCAGCACTTTTACATGTCCCGTGCAACATAAAGCTGGAGAAATGTTCTGAGCCTGCTGTAGACATCAATGCCAACGGGAGGAAGGTTGATACCTGGGTTACCAACTTATTTTTTCCTAAAGTTTAAACAAGATCCACTAATGAGCTAAGACAGTTTAGGGCAGAAGGAATCCAGTGAGTATGTTCATGTACTGTGGCTCTCTCTTCCCCACCACACTTTGGTTTTGCAGAACTTTTAATAGTTTTATTCAAAACCTCTTTGAAAATCATCTGTTTCTGAAGCTAGGTCATTAGTATCACAGATTTTCCTTAAATCCCTTTTGTGATAAGAATTGAAGTTACTTTACCCCAGTAAGTCTAGAGTTTAAGAGGGGAAAATCAGAGACAAACAACTATTACAGAGTGGTATAAATAGAGGAAAAGAGACATGAAGAAAAGAATGCCATGAAAATACAAATGAGGATGCAAGTAATTCTGCAGGGGGAGAGCAGATATGAACAAACAGAAAAAATCAGATGGAATAGTGCTGGTGGGAACTCATCCCAGTTAAGGGTGCAAAGGCTTGGAGGCAGAAAAGAAGCAGGATGTTTGAGGCTGGGGATTAGAGTGGGGGAACTCTGGCACTGGGGAAGCCAGAGTTTCCAGAGTCACCCCTGACTCTTACTCACCTTGTGGCCTTGGGGAGCTTGGGGTTACTTCTCTCTAAGCCATAGTTCTCTCTTCAATAAAATGGAGATCGAAAGAAAAGCACAGACTTCCAAATCCTACTTAATTTTAAAAATTTCCTTTTCAAGGAATCAAACTGTGCTGTGATTCCTTTTTTGATTACTCAAAATAATTCGACACTAAAAATTGAATTCCTGCAGCACAGATATTTGATCAGTCCCTCGACAGAGGACCGTAGGCAAGTTACTTCTCTGTCTTAAACTTATCTATTATCAAGTGGATCATTGTTTCCAGAGACGAAGGAATTTTTTTGCGCATAGTTCCAAAAGGCAATAGAGCTGATAGTTAGAAATGACACAGAAAGATTTTTGTTTTTAAATGAAGGAAAAAAGTAAAAGCATGCTAAAAATCAGAATTGGAAGACAGTGGATGATACAGGCTTCAAAATAAATAAGGAGCTCTCTGTCATCAGAGACTTCACTGGGTACAAAGAGAAGAAAAATAACCCTGGCACTTAAGAATGTACTTCCTTATACACTGTCTTATTTGTCAACAATTTTACCAGTAACCAGTTTGTAACTTGTTAAATTGTATCTGGTAACGTGCCTTGGATTTCTTTTATACTCTATACAATGTAGGATAAAGAAGCAGTTGCTCAATTAGTTTTTTTTTTTTTAATTGCATTGAAGATTGGATGAAACACAGAATAAAGAAAAGAAATAACCAATAACCTGCTTCATAAAAGGGCTACAGCCTCTGGATCTAAGACTCAGCTCATCAACAGATTGTTTGCAGACCAGCAGCAGCGCTTGAGAGCCTGTTAGAAAAGCAGAATGTAAACCCCACTCTTGCCTAAAAGAAGGTCCTCAGGCGACGTGGATGCGCATGAACTCATGAGATGCGCTGCCCTAGAACCACATTTCAGGTGGTCTCTAGAGTTGCTCAGAGTAAGAGCTGCCAACATCATCTCTTCAAAAGTTTTAGTCTTCATCAGCTCTGACAGTTTCTTCCCTGTGTTGTAAGAGACTATAACTGTAGGCTGTTTCGCCTTTTCCTTTTGTCAGCCTTCTCATTTGCATAGCAACCTTAGGCAAGGAAAACACTCTTAGAATGATTGAACTTTATTCTCAGAAAAGCACTGTCACAGAAATGAAACAAGATTGTCAAATGTATTAGGAATGTTATAGGAAAGATACGGTTACCCCTCAGGTGCTTATTGCATCAGGACACAGACCTCAAATGGATCTCTGGGAAGGTTTTTCTCACTGTGACCCCTGATAGAAGACTAAGGCCCTGTCACTAGATCTTGCAGGCCCCACTCTAGTCAGCATGGGTCCTGCTCCATCTGAGTGAACCCCAGGAGTCAGCTGTATTTTCCCAGGTCACCAAGTTAGCAATGCTGGAGCTCTCTTAAGCAGTCAGGGCATCTGCCACTGAATTCATTGTTCTACCTGCTGTACTTGGCTGCTTCTCATAAAATTTATAGACAAAAGCCAAAAAATTTAGTATGTGTTTACAAACTCTTATCAGACCACATTGCTGTTGCTAAATGTGTAAAATGAGAACTGACATGAGTTGTACTTTCTCCTTCCCTCATCTTTCGCTGAACAGCCAAAAGTATAGAAGGACAGAGTAGAAGCAGAAGTCTGTGTACTAATTACCACTTACTACATGCCTGTTTTAGGCTATGCACTTTACATACCCGGGGTGTAAACATCGCAGCTATTCTGCCATAGGATTTATTAACCCCAATTTACAGATAGGAAAACTGAGGCTTAAAGATCAAATGACAGAACTGCATTTGAGTATTAATATGTTGGAACCCAAAGTGTATGCTTTTTCATTACATCTTAAAACTTTGTATTAGTCTGTAAACTAAATAATTCATTTCTGAGTGACTGTTTTTGTTTTTGTATTTGTTCATTCAAAGCATTCTTCCCATGGCAGCTCACTACAAAAGCCTTCGTGGATTTTTTTCATATCTGAGTTTCAAGACCAGAAACCGTGTCACCCTGCTGAAAAACCCAAACAGAAAGAATTATTGCATTGTAGACCATCCATTAATCTGCTTTCAAAACTCTATGCAGATGTGTTATCTTTTTGCTCTTCTGTTACACTCAGTTTGTGGTAGCCTATTCCTATCAATTTGGATCTGCTTTTCTGTTTTTAAAAAAAGTGTCATTGGTTATCAAGTTCTCACTAATAGATGCTTTTTCTCTTCTCATCTCCATGTTATCAATCCAGCTGTTCAGCCTTGCCCTGAATGTTATTTGTAGCACTCAGTGAAAACTTTGCGATAAGGATTCTTGTGTTAGCACGTCACCTCCATCATGCCTTTCTTCCACCAGTGTCATCTAAAGCATTGTTAATGCTATTGCTGCTTAATACCACTCCTGTGGAATTTCAGCACTTAAAAAACTAATTTTCAAAATATCTTTTATAGATAAGCGTCCAGAACAACTAGATGTATATCAAATGACTTGTCTAAAATTCCATAGCAGATAAAAATACCTTAGTGTGATTTCATCCACCAGTGGGACGTAACTAACAATGTCAATGATTGTGGAAGAGAAGTGTGGGCTTCTTGAATATATAAATGTATGTCTTTCAATTTGATGAAAGGCATACATTTATATATTCAAGAAGCATATTGAATATTTTGTAATTCATAAAGTACCTTGGATGGCAATCATGGATATTGGATAAGGAAAACAGGAAGCGTTAATTAGTTTAAATATACACTAATTAATGAAAATGTCACAAAGGAGTTAGATGCACTGTAGCTACAAACTACTCTTTAATCATGTTAAAGATTTCTCTAGATATATATACTGGAGATATACAAAGATGAGTAAGACACTACAGAAATTATATCATCATTACCATTCAGAATGATTGAAGTTTAAATAAACTTGATTTTTATTGAGTCAGTAAAAATTCTAAACACTTTATGTGCACTGTCTCCTGTTTCTCTCCTAATAATACAAAAGTGGGCTCTATGTTTAGCCTCATTTCACAGTTGAGGAAACTGACCTGGAAAGTTGAGGCTCTTGATTAGTTTGAGTGCTAACGGGCAGGTAGCTGTTAAGCTAGTAACTACGTGAAGAATTGAATCCAGATCTGAATCCAATGTTTTTGCTCATGACAACTATTTTTACTGTACCAATTGTTATGGTCTAGGATTTTAAAGAAAAAGCCTGATTTACAATAGTCATTAAAGGGTTACCTGAGGGTGAGATGACAAAAAAGTGTTATTTTTTTTCTTTTTACTGCATTAGACATATTATATTAAGATTAGGTTCAACTGCTAATACCAAGTATGCACCTGTAGTGGCTTAACCCGTTAGAAATATTACGTCCTTCTCCTGCCCCACTTAAAACCTGCACAGCGATGCCACACTGTCCTTCCCCAGCTCCACAGAGCTTATGGCTACACTTTTCTTAGCCTTTCACGTTTTCCTTCAAGCCTGCTGCCCTTACAAACATGTCTGCATCCTATGTAGGAAGAAGAAAAGAGTGAAAGGGAAAAGAGAATGCCAACTATGTAATTTTAAAGAGTTTCCCATAAATCTCAGTCAGTGCTAATTAATATCTTATTGGCCAGAACTGGATCACAGGCCACCATAGCTGCAAGAAAGCTGCAAAATTGAGATTTTTTTTTTTTAATGTACTTAGTATTTTAGAACAGTTGTGACTTTACAGAAAGATTGTGAAAATAGTACAGAGAGTTTTCGTATATCCCGCATGTGATTTTTCTCTATTATTAACATCTTACATTAGCATGGCTCACTTATTTCAGTTTATGAACCAATATTGACACATGGTTAACTGTATTATTGACAATACTGGTACAGTATTAACTAAAGTCCATTTCGGGTTTCCTTAGTTTTTACCTAGTGTCCTTTTTCTGTTCCAGAATCCCTGGAATACAACATCACGTTGAGTTGTCCTGTCTCCTTAGGCTCCTCTTGGCTGTGACAGTTTCTTAGACTTGTTTGTTTTGATGATCTTAACAGTTTTGAGGAGTACTAATCAGGCTTTTTCTAAGATGTTTCTCCACTGGGATTTGTCAGATTTGTTTTCATCATTAACTTGGGCTGATGAGTTTGGGGAACTAAAACCACAGAGGTAAAATGCCGTGTTTGCCACGTCAAATCAAGTATACGTACCGTCCACGTGACTTATGCTCATGTTACCTTGATAACGTAGCAGAGGTCATACTTGTCAAGTTTCTCCACTGTCGAATTCCTCATTTTTCTTTCTTTTCTTAATATATCCTTTAAAAGGAAGTCACTATGGGGAACCCCTAATTAAGAAGTGGGGAGTTACAGTTCACTCCCCCTAGGTGGAATATCTACAAAAATTATCTGGAACTTTTGTGCCTTCTCCCCTATTTATCTATTAATTGATTGATTCAGTCATTTCTCTCAGTATGGACTCATGGATATTAATTTTATACATTGTGTTACAATTCGGTGCCACTGTCTTTTCTTGCTCAGATTGTCTCAGCTTTGGTCATTGGGAGTTCTTTTAGTTGGCTTTGACACACACCCATAATTTGAGGGTTTTATTCAAACATAATTTGAGGGTTTTTTTTTTAGCACCTTCTTACTTTCTGGCGCTATACATTGCTCCAGACTAATCTTAGATATTTCTACTTCCAGTCCTAAAATCAATCATTTCTCCAAGAAGCTCAGGTTCCATTTATTGGAGTATGGTATTAGAAACCAAGATCAGGCTGCTGGCCCTGCTTGTTGTTTCTGGGGTGTGCTAAAGTCTGCGCTTTCTCAGCTGACATAGAATGGACATATATGTGTATGTACTAACCTATGTATATACACATATTTATGCATATTTAACCATCTGTAAATATAGTAAACTAAACATGAGTTCACACTGATGTCTCTGATTTTAATCTGTTCCCACATTGACCATTAGAGCCTCTTCGCTTTGCTTATTACTCCACTCCAACGTGAGAAACTGGCTCCCACGATTCTATTATTTAATTGTTGAGTTCCAGGATACATGTACAGTGATATCAGAATGGTTAACCTGTACTGACACTTCTTCCTGTAGAAAATAACTTCATCAACTATAACAGTGCTTATTTACGGTTTGTTTGGTTTTTTTTTTGCCTTTAGTCTAACAGACTTCTCTCATTTCTAAGTTTACTTTTCTCCAATCCCTTCAATAAAATTGTTTTCATATGCTTTAATCTAGTTAAAATGTTTGTTCACATCCAGCATTGCATCCTGAGAGTCTCCTACTTCCTCAATAATATTGTGGTTTTTAGTATGCAAACATGAAAATTCACTCTCTGTGCTGTGAAGTTATTTGGGTTTTGACAAATGCTTTGTGTCATGTATTCACCGTCATTTTGGTATCATACAGAATAGTTTTATCACCCTAAGCTGTAGTCGTTCAACCTTCTCTCCACTCCTTAACCTGTGTTAACTACTGATTTTTTTTTTTATCATCTCTCTAGTTTTAGTATTTTCAGTATGTCATACAGTTGAAAGCATACAGTATGTAGCCTTTCCAGAGTGGCTTCTTTCACTTAGAAATGTGCATTGAAGATTTATTCCTAGTTTTTGTGGATTGTTAGCTCATTTCATTCTACTGCTGAATCATTTTCTACTGTATGCATGTAACCCAGTTTGCTTATCTGTTCATCTATCGAAGGGCATCTTGGTTGCTATGAATAAAGCCGCTATAAACATTTATGTGCAAGTTTTTATGTAGGCATAAGTTTTCAGATCCATTGGGTAAAAACCTAGGAATACAACTGCTAGATTGTATAATAAGGCTATGTTTAGCTTTGCAAGAAATTGCCAAACTGTCTAAGTGGCTGTATACTATGTTGCGTTCCAGGCAGGAATGAGAGTTTATGTTTTCATATCCTCACCAACAATTGGTATATTCAATTATTTATTTTAGTCATTTTAATAAGTGAGAAGTGGTATCTCACTTTTGTTTTAGTTGGAATTCCCTAGTGACAAATGATGTTGAACATCTTTATTTGGTTATTTGCCATCTGTAGATCTTCTTTGGTGAGTTGTCTGTTCAAGTATTTTGCCTGCTTTTTAAATGGGTCATTTGCTTTCTTATTGTTGAGTTATAAACGTTTTTTTCTGTGTTTTGGATACAAATCCTTTATCAGCTAACGTGTTTCCCAAATATTTTCTTCCTTTCTGTGGCTTGTCTCTTTATCTCTTAATAGTGTCCTACACAAAGCAGAAGTCTATAATTTTAACAAAGTCGAACTGACCAATTTTTCTTTCAAGGACTTTTTTGATATTGTATCTAAAAACTCATCACCAAACTAATATAATACAGATTTTCTTCTATGCTTTCTTCTATAAGTTTTATGTTTCATATTTGGTTTTAAGATACATTTTGAGTTGATTTTTGTGAAAGATGTAAGGTCTGTGTCTACTTTTTTTTTTAGCTTATTGATATTCACTTGTTCCTGTACCATTTGTTGAAAAAAACATTATTTTCCATTGAATTGTCTTTGTTCCTTTGTCAGTGATCAGTTGACTGTATTTCTGAGGGTCAGTTTCTGGGCTCTGTATTTTGTTCCATTGATCTGTCTTTTCTTTCGCAAATACCATGCTGTATTGATTGTAGCTTTATAATAAGTCTTGAAATTACATATTATGAGTCTTCTAACATTGTTTTTCTTGTCAGTATTGTGTTGTCTGTTCTGGGTCTTTTGCCTTTCCATGTGTACTTTAGAAAATGTTTGTCAGTATCTAAAAATATATCACTTGCTGAGATTTTGATTAGGATTGCATTGAATCTATAGATTAGTTGGGAAGAACTGACATCTTAGCAACATTATGACCATGAACATGGATGTTACTCCTTTGAGTTCTTCCATCAGCGTTTTGTAGTTTTCTACATAGGAATACTGTACATAATTTTGTTAAATTTGTACCAAAACATGCAATTTTTTTTATGGCTTCTGTAAATGTTTTTGTGTTCTTAAAATTCCAACTATTTTTTGCTGGTATGTAGGAAAGCACTTGACTAGTAACCTTTTATAACCTTGTTTTACTAGCTTATTAACTGTAGGAGTATAACTAGCTTATTAACTATAGGGTTTGGGGGGTGTTGGGGACTATTTTGGGGGATTTTTTTACATAGCCAGTGATGTCACCTGTGAACAAAGGAAGTTTTACTTTTTTCTTCAAAATCTGTATAAGTTTTATTTACTTTTCTTGTCCTGTTGAAGTAGGTGGGACTTCTAGTATAGTGGTGAATAGTAGTTGTGAGAGTGGACATCCTTGCCTTGTTCCCAATCTTAAGGGGAAAGCATTCAGTTGCTCACAATTCAGTATGTTGTAGGTTTGCTGTACGTGTTCTTTCTTTTCTTGAGACAGTCTCGCTCTGTCGCCCAGGCTGGAGTGCATCTAGGTGGTGCCATCTAGGCTCACTGCAACCTCTGCCTCCCAGATTCAAGTAATTCTCATGCCTCAGCCTGAGTAGCTGCGATTACAGGCGTGTATCACCAAGCCTGGCTAATTTTTGTCTTTTTCCAGTAGAGATGGGTTTTCACCATGTTGGCCATGCTGGTCTGGAACTCCTGGTCTCAAGTGATCCACCCATGTTGGCCTCACAAAGTTCTGGGATTACAGGTGTGAGCCACCACTCCTGCCCTATGTTCTTTTTCAACTTGAGGAAATTTACTGAAAGTTGTCATGAATGAGTGTCGCCATTGACCACATGCTTTTTCTGCTCTATTTATATGATCACATGATTTTCCTACTGTGGCCTCGTTGATGTGGTGGATTGCATTGATTTTCTAATATTAAATCAACCTTATGTACCTGGAATAAATCCTACTTGGTTGTGGTGTATAATTCTTTTAATACATTATGGAATGGAGTTTGCTAATATTTTTGAGGATTTTTGTACCTGTGTTCATGAGGGATGCTGACTTCTAGTTCTTCACTTTAGTCTGTCTTTATCCACACTGGTTATGAGGAGGCCTTGTTCTTGTTCCCCCTCAGACCACATGTCTCATCCTTAGGAGGTCACAGAGCAGTTGGGCTGGTCACAAAGCTGGCACTTGTTAATGCTTTTCCTCCCCATCTCTGGCCAGTTGTAGCCTCCGAGGGTGATTTAGTATTTTGAGAGATACTTCCTTTGTCAGGTCCCAACCAGTGCTCAAGAACAGGCTGGAGACAGTCACCTCTGGCCTCCCTGGCTGGCCCAGACCGGTCCTAGCCTCTGATGAGTAATATAGAAATACTTTTAACGAGGCACTTCCAATGACCGGCCCCACAAATTGGGTTAGGAAGTGTTCCCTCTGCTTTTATTTTTTGGACAAGATTATAGAGAACTGGTATCATTTCATTCTTTAATATTTGATAAAATTCATTGAAACCATATGGAGTTGATGCTTTCTTTTTTGGAAGATCATTAACTGTTGATTAAATTTATTTAATAGACATAGGCCCATTCAGATTATTTAATTCTCTTTGTGTTGGTCATTATGAATCAGAATCAGTCACATTCATGTAAGTTAAAAAATGTGAGCTTGGAGTTGTTCATAGTATTTCTTCATTATTCTTAAATGTCCTTGAGGTCAATAATAATGAAATCCTCTTCCTCTCTCTCTCTTTTTTTTTTTTTTTTTTTAATTTGTCTGAGACAGAGTCACTTTGTCGCCCAGGCTGCAGTGCAGTGGTGTGATACTGGCTCACTGCAACCTCAGCCTCTTGGGTTCAAGTGATTGTCGTTGCTCAGCCTCCCAAATAGTTGGGCCTATAGGCACACACCACCGTGCCCAGCTAATTTTTGTGTTTTTAGTAGAGATGGGATTTTGCCATGTTGACCAGGCTGGTCCTGAACTCTTGGCCTCAGGTGATCCACCTGTCTTGGCCTCCCACAGTGCTGGGATTATAGGCCTGAGCCATCACACCCGGCTGAAACCTCTTCATTTCTGATATTGGTGTTTGGGCTTTTTTTTTCTCTTTAGCCTGTCTAGAGGTTTATCAGTTTCCTCAGTCTTTTCAAAGTCCAGCTTTGGGTTTTGATAATTTGCTATTTTTGGAAAATGAGTCTTTAGCTGCGTATTCGCTATCCCAGACACACTGAAGAAGGAGGAAGCTGATCTGTAGGCAGCCAGCCTCGCCAGCTGCAGTTTTGCTGGAGGGCCTTGTCCAGATGAGGTGCATCATACTGTGTCTGTATTCTCTGGGGTAGCCACACTTTTCTGTCCTTATATTTTCTCAGGTTTTTGCTTCTGTGGAGCCGTTCTTGATAGAGCCATCTCCTTCCTTCCTGACTTGAAGTCTTATGATTTACATTAGAAATACATGAATATGTTGAATGGTACCTCAGAAAATGCCTGTGTTTACTTAACCTAAGAATGTTGTTTTATTACCATGTAGTTGATACATTATTCAGGAAAGTACATTTTATTGTCTCTCTGGTGGAATTTTGGCATATATTTTGGCCTCTGGCTTTGCTCACAGCTGTTCTGAGACAGTTTTAGAATCTCTGTAAGCCTCAGTTTCCTTGTCCTGAGATAAGCAAGAAAAGGCACACCTCATAGTGTGGGAGTGAAGTTTGGGTGTGATCCTGACATGGCATCATATAGAAGTCTTGGGTGCCTGTGGCTTCTCCAAATATCACAGTTTCATACTCTGTATACTGACCAGAGATTAACTCCAGACTTCTATATTGTTGCTAGACGAACTGCCTAAATGACTTAATTTCCTTTTGACAGATACCTGTTTCATGTTTGCTTTAGTTCTTTGCTTGTGACTTCCTTATTCCTTTTTACAAAAATATAGAACATTGATTTTATTTCTGAGGTATAAATATATGTGAATAACAGAATGTTAGAGACTATGATAGATATTGCTAATTTGACCCTCTTGGTTACAGGGGAAGGGGAGGAGTTACAGCCCGGCCAGTTGGAGTTGTAGTACCACGAGGGACGCCAACTCCCAGAGGAGTCCTGTCCACCCGAGGGCCAGTGAGTCGAGGAAGAGGACTTCTCACTCCCAGAGCAAGAGGAGTCCCCCCAACTGGGTACAGACCTCCACCGCCACCCCCAACACAAGAGACTTATGGAGAATATGTAAGTGAAGGTGTCGGACAACAGCCTTGTTGATCACATTGACTTAATCCAGACTTAGCACTGGATATTGTACCCACGTACGCTTCCTCACCAAAGTATTCTACTTTGTTTCAGCAAATATTTATTGAGTGCTAAAGAAGTACTTAATACTAGAGGTATAAAAATGGCCTGATCTTTTTCATCAAATAGTTTAAGGTATGGAAGAGGAATTTGGGTGGTGGGGAGGTGTAAGACTAAGGTTCAGGAGGCATATTTTCAAGCCCTTACAAGAGTTTAATGTAACATTCTTGCATATTTCACTCCTGAATGGTTCGGTCATTTAAAAAATAATTGCCTGCGTATACCAAGATGGTTTCAGCCTTAACTGTTTCCTTTTAAGCTACTCTGCTGAGTATGGATTCTTAGTGGAAATTCTTTTCAGTGAAGAAAACAAAAGTTCTCTATTTTCAATTAGTGCAAATCAGTTTTCCATTTATCATTCCGTGATTCCTTAATATAATTCATAGACTGACAACATAAGAGAGAATAATAACCATGAAAGTTGAGGGGGAAGGGAATTCTTTGATGTCCTCATTTACCATAAATGAAGAAAATAAGAAGCAATGGATAGGTGATTCATATTAATAATTGAAATTGTTAAAGTAAGAGTATGTGAACCGTTATCAATGAAAGGGAAGCAGTAACAATGATAAAATGCAAGAATCAGTAGGTTTTCATGTTTTACTTTAGGAGAGATCTCTTGCTAGGTGCTCTGTGCCTCTTTGCATAGTTTCTAGAAGGTTGCAATAATCCCCTGGGCCTCAGACAACCTCTTCAGCCTCATGTGTGTGGCCACTGGTAAGATCAAAGTCTTTGTCTTGGACGTATTTAAGTTTTTGTAATTCCCTGAACATTCTGTGTCATCTTAGTCTTCCAGACCTTTGCTCGTACTGCCTCCTCAGCCTAGAATGGCCTTCTCATGTTTCATTTGACTGTCTCCTAGTGTCCTTCTACACTTAGGTCAACCATTGCCAGGGAAGTTTAGAGACAGTAATAGCTAACCTGTTGAGCATTACTACAGTTCTTACATTTCTCTCTCTCACCTAGCTTGTGAACCTCTGGAAGGGTAGGAATGGATAGCTTTTATCTCTTTATACTTGGCAGAGAGTGCCTACTGGGAGCTCACTGAATTGTATTTTAACAAACCCCGTAATAGTTTTACAAGTTTGTTATTCAGTTGAGGAAGGATGTGGTTCCTCTCTTCTCTTTGAATTCGTTACAGTTAGATGTGTTCCTACTTCCTAATATTCTTACCAGATGACAATAATAATTATGCCTCAGCTCTTCCTTAAATGCTGAGTCTCCTGAAAGTAGCAGAGACTCTAAAGGAGAGGAAATCTTAAATTCCTTTTAGGTAGGCCCAGTGTCTGTTCATTTCCACTTTGGCTTACATTGATTTCTTAGGTTTAGATTTAATACAGATGTGGTTGGATGATGTAGTAGAAATTGCCAGGCAAGTTGTGTGGGAAACCTGGATCCTGTACCCCATTTTACCCTAAATTTTAATATCAGTTAGGCAAGATATTTAACTTTTTGGGCTTCATAATCCACTTATTTCAGAAAGAACTATTGCCTTCATTACATATATTCATCTTTCCATTTGATAAAGACTGGATTTCTACCATGCGAGCCAGACACACATGTTATCTGTCTCAGCGTGTGTACTCTAATTATTAGAGTCTGGAAATAAATTATATAGATTAATAAAACTGAAAAATTCTTGAAAGATTAAAGTCCAAAGGAGGAAAAGCAAAAGCAAGAGACATTCAAGACATTTGGGTTTGCTGCTTGTACTTTTGATTTTTTTATTTATATTTTATTTTTGTAAATGATAGGAAAGGCATTAAAACAATTGAATTGAGAAGTATTCTGTAGGATTAATTTACTCCCTTGTCTATCTGCTACCAAGGATAGTGGGATAATGGCCCTATAGAAGATTACCTGCATCTTTCCAGAACCAGACAAAGGTTTAAGAGCTCTAAAGGAAAAAGTCAACCTTCGTTGTTTGATTCCCACACTCACTCATGCCTGGCACTCTTCCAGGCACTGACTGTTACTGCAGCTGTGATTTCAACACAGAGCCAGTGCTCTTTCTGTCACATGGTAGTGTTGCCTTCAAATAACTGACGGCCCTATCCGCCAGTGTTCTAATTTGGCTGGAATGCAGCATTTGCAATTTTATCAACTTCATACAATAACAAGTCTTGCACACATAAAACAGCAGTGTGCTTTCCAGGTGTGCTTTGGGTGGTGTAGTGGGACACCAAAGGAAAAGAAATACCATCATGAGTGCACCTCCTTCCCCGAGTTGAATTACCGTCATGAAGGGTTCAGATTACAAATGTTATAGCTTTCCTACTTAATTTAACATCTATTATTCCTGGCAATGCCTTTTAAGATTACTAGTCAAGAGGAAAGATTTTCCTCATTTAGCCTAGCATTTTGTGAGCTGCATTGGCACAGTTACAGTAAAAGCTTCAGTGGCTTTTTCAGTATAGTAAAAGCTTCACTGTGTATAACAAACTTTGCGGCTACTTGGTATAAGGAGTAGACAAAGCCCTTCAGCTTGCTTACAGTGGCTTGCCATCAGTAGCGCTGCCTTGCAGATACCCGTTTGACCTCATCTTCCTCCACTGACCCACTTTTAAATGAGTTTTCTACTTCCAACTTTTCTAATACAGCTTGCAACCTCTGGCATAACTTCAGACCTTGGCCATTGGTCTCAACTGTTTGAAATCCTAAAGATTACTCACCCATCACACTTCGTTTTGCAACATGGTAGGGGGAGTGGGAAATAAATTCTTCTTAAAAAAATTTTTTATGCTGGGCTCGGCGCGATGGCTCATGCTTATAATCCTAGCATTTTCAGAGGCCAAGGTAGGCACATCACTTGAGGTCGGGAGTCCAAGACCAACCTGGCCAACATGGTGAAACCTCATCTCTACCAAAAGAAAAATACAAAAATTAGCCGGGTGTAGTGGTGCACACCTGTAAACCCACCTGCTTGGGAGGCTGAGGTGGGAGAATTGCTTGAACCTGGGAGGCAGAGGTTGCAGTGAGCTGTGATCGCCCCACTGCACCCCAGCCTAGGCGACAGAGCGAGACTCCGTCTCAAAAAAAAAAAAAAAAAAAAAATTGTTTCTTGGATTTTAGATAGGGTGGGTGTATTATAAGATACCCAACTTAGAAAACCAAGGAGCTTGTAACACAAATAAATGGTTATTCATTCATGTATCAAATGGGAAATTTGGCCATCTTTGAATAACTAAAACTATTACATGGAACTAGAACATCATAAATTAGATTCTAAATTCCATGAGGGTAGGCACTCTCCCCCTCCCTCCCCTACCTCCCACCCACCACGCTTCACCTTTTTATTCCCAATAACTAGTATATAATGCCTGGCACATAGTAGGTCGTTAGTAAATATTTACTGAATGAATGAATGGTCACAAGATGGTTTTCAAAAATTGTCTCCTTCAGAGAACCACCACAGATGCCTTCTGTGTGATTTTTCAGTTTTATTCACATATCAATTTATATATAACATAGTATATAGCATATAGCTATGTAGTAGAATCATAATATGTCTAGTTTTCAAAAGATTATTAACTTCTAAGGAAAAATTCTATATCTCTAGGTTAATCTCTGGCTACTAGCTCAGTTTTTGGCACATTATAAGCACTTAGTAAATGTTTGTCGGATTGAACAACCCTATACAGAGACTTGATAACATTGTTCAGATGAAGATTACCATTGATTTTTTCTAAGTTACTGGTAAAAGCATGTGATGGGAAGAAATATGATAGTATTTGAGAATATAACTTGCCTAAGTTACTGTTGTCTTCTAGGGCTGGACGGGTAGCCACAGGTTACAAATGAATAAGATTAATTTTGTTAGCTCCTAAAGGAAACAGAAAAACCTACTGTAAATCTCATCTCAGTATAAAAAGGGGCTTTCAAGAAGGATGTAATATTTGATGAGAAACTGCTCTCCACAAGGCACTTTGATATATGTCACATTTTCCTTATAACCACCTACTATGATCTCTATTGTACAAATGAGAATTTAAGGTCAGGGAAGTTAAGTGCCTTGTCCAAAGTCACAGGACTGGTAAAGAAGGAGCAGATTCAGGATTCGAAGTTCAAGGCCTATGTTCTGTCTTGAAAAACCAGTACTTTAAAAAACAAAACAAACAAACAAAAAAAAAACACTGTTCCACTAGCCGAGATTATAAATAAAATCTCCTCATCTTTGGAGAAAGTGTAACAGATGCTGCGTGTTCCCTTCATCAGAAATGCCATGAAAGGGATTATAGGACACTGAATTAAATAACCTCTGTGTTCCTTGCGATTCAGTAATCCCTGGTTTTAAGCTCCCCGAAGTAGGTAAATGGAAATGAACTGTTAGGAAGAAAGGGATGATGTTCGGATTAAAAAAAATGAACAAAGTGCTACTAATACATTTATTGGCAAAAATAAGAATAACACTTTCATTTAAGAATTTCACAACCTCTGTATCTCTGAAAAGGGCTTGTCATTTCTTTGGAACTCAGAAATGTAATTTTTAAAAATCTCCTTGGAATATATCCAATGATAAAGGTTTGATTTCTATACAATGTGTTTGGCTATATCAAACCAACTCAGTTTACTTTTCATCAGCTTTCATTTAAAATTTACTATCTGAGGCCATTATTTCCAGAATAAAAGATGAAAAAAGATCACATCAGTGGTTTACTTAAACAAAATGAGGAAAATTCTATTTTTTAAAATCCTGCCACAATAGCTGCATTTTTCAGAAAGTATGCATTTCAATCTTTAAAGATACTAAGTGATTTTCAGATTATGTATACTTGCAAGTATTCTGATACAGTTTTAGGCCCAAGAAAAATTTAGTCAATGATATCTGTTTCAGTTATTTTTAAATAGTTACATTATGCCCATTTTAGAAAATGTACTATTAGCCAAAGTGAGAAAACTCGATAATTCACAGGTATTTCCTTGTAAAATGTGCCTCTTGAAATTCGTCTGATATTTCTCAAGGTGAGTTGGTAAAGATATTTGATCATTTATACTGTCATCTGAGCCAACTGTTCGTCGGAGTCACTGTAACAAAATATCCCCTGAGTGTGTGTCATTGAGATGAACATCTGTTAGCAAAGACATCTATTTGACTTTGTGATTATTATTACAGGAGTACGTATGACACAGTAGCATTTGAGTAGGATAGGCTAGCCATTGGTAACACCAAATCCATCTCTCAGTAATTCTCCTTTTCAGAATAACTCTCAAACAAGATAATTTAACATGGTTAGCTTTTTTCCAAAATGAAGAAAACAGGTAGTGGATGTTTTTTCAGTCATTTAAGTATAAATTTGGGACCTTCCGCTCTACTTTTAACTTAGTAAAATTAGATATAATTACAGTAACTCCTCATCCCTTTTTGGAGAACAAGAAGTACCTTTTTTCCAAAATGACATCGATTTATTATTTATGTCCAAATAATTAAATAACTGACAAATTAATTAGAATAACCCGGTACACATTCAATGAGAGCACTTTAATAATTTAAAATGCTGGTGTAATTACACAGGAAAGCATGCCTGGTGTGTCCTGGCAGATCTCAATTCATGAATTTCTAAAGTGAAACCATTTTTTATAAATTGTTTTAGGGTCAACATGCAAAGAGAACTCACAATCTGAATAAATCAGCATCCCCCTAACACTCAGTATGGTAGTTTTATTTATTATCTCTGTAAGATCTTTTTCATTTCCGTTACTTCACCTAAACACTTGCATGTTATTAGCTACTGAAAGGAAAACTGTTTCCTCTTTACTACTGCTCTCAATACGTCACTTTTGCACTGTATGTGTAGGTTGTGTTCAGTTCTCTGCAGACATCGGCTGTGTGTCCTGCAGTTTAATTCTGACACCAATTACCAGGAGTTAGCACAGACCCCACAGTTAAAGGCTTAGTCCCACTTGAGGTGCCAGTTGCAACTGGTGGGCCCCCAGGTTACCCACAACTTGTGTCGGACTTGGATAGAAATTGGAGATTCCCACAACCCCTTTCTCATGTTTGATAATTTGTTAGAACAGCTCAGAACTCAGGAAAGTAGTGTACTTTCTATTGCTAATTTGTTATGAAAGGATACAGGTCAGGAACAGTCAGATGGAAGAGACACATAGGGCAAGGTGTTGGGGATGGCATTCCATGCCCTCTCCAGGCAGCCACCCTCGCGGTACCTCTGTGTCTTCACCCAGCCTGGAGGCACTCCAGACCCCTTCAGCTGGAGATTTTAATGGAGGCATCACTACATAGATGTAATTGATTAAATCATTGGCCATTAGCAATTGACTCAATCTCCAGCCCTCTTCCCTCCCTGGAGGTCAGAGGTGGGGCAGCAAGTTTCAACCCTTTAATCACAGGGATGGTTCCCCTGACAGCCATCCACCTCTCCTCTGTCCTTTGGGGCTTTCTGGAAGTCATCTTATTGATGTAAACTCTTCTGTGATTGAAAGGGGCTTGTTATAAATAACAAAAGGCCCTCCTTTCACCTTTATTGCTCTTATCACTTAGAGAATTCCAGGGGTTTTAGGAGCTGTGAGCCAAGAGCTGTGGAAGACAATCAAACTATACATTTCTTACTATATCATAGTGTCAAAACTACCAAATCTAAATTTCTAACTCTGGTGTCATCTGTTCACGGTCCCCTCTCCCTGAATGCCCTATAAGCACTTTGAAAGCTGTGATATAGACCAACACAAAGAGCCTCATTCTTCCCCAACCAACACAAAGTGTTAAGATGAGTGGCACTACCATATAACCAGACTCCCAAGTTCTAATTCTTTCATCTTCCTTCTCTGTATTCAAATAGCCACCAAGTCTTTTCACTTGTTCCTCATGAATAGCTGTTTGATTTCAAGCTCATCTACATTGCCGTTGGTTTTGTTATAATGCTATTTTTGTTCACTATTTTATTCCCAGCACCTAACATATAGTAGTCACTTAATAAATACTGATAGTTTGGATAAATGGATGCACAACAGACAGAGGTTGTCATAGCCTCCTCAATTGCACCTTTGCTTGTAGTCTTGCTCCAGCTCGTTCCTTTCCTTAAATAATGTATTCTTCATACTACTTCCAGTGTACTTTCTAATATCTAACATCGGATATGCTACTGCCCTCCACCTCCCCCCATAAGGAAGAGAACTAGTTGAAAATTCTAGAAGGATCTTAGTCTCTTCAGGATAAAGTTGAGACTCCTCTGCATTGTGTTTAAGGGCCTTCCTGAGGCCTTTCATCCTCCTGTTGACTAACCGACTGTCATTTTGCATTCGGTCTATCCCAATTGCAGTCCCTTAAACATGGCAGGAACTGTAAACTGTTTTCCCCAGCTCTTGGCTCCCTTTGAATGTGCTTTCTTATTTTGTCCATGCCAACTCTGTTTACTATTTATAGCCTTAGATCATGGAGCCTTCTGGACCTAATCAAGCATAGTTAGCAGCATCCTTCATGTCCCTTTAACAAATTGTACCCACCTCTATGTTTACTTACTTGTCCTTGTCCTCAGTAGACTGTGGGATCCTGTAGGGAATGAACTATGTCTTTGTTTTATCTTACTATACCCAGTCTCACAGGACCTGACATTTTGGAGATACTAAGTAAATGTGTGGAGGATGGATAACATGGCCTTTGTCAATGCCAGCTAATTCTGTGTCATGCCACGTGTTATGTATACTTTTCAGCACACTTAGTGCAATAAAATTGAGTATCTTAAACAAGTTTTAGCAAACATAACAGGGTCCACTTAGTGAACTAATAAGTATGAAAGACAATGCAATTTAATATAAAGATTATTATTCTGAGAGGCAAAATACGGTCATGTATCCCTTAACAAAGGAGATATATTCTGAGAAATGCATCATTAGGCGATTTCATCATTGTGTGAACACCACAGAGTGTTCTTAGACAAACTTAGATGGTAGAGCCCACTACCGCCTAGGCTATATGCTTTTAGGTAACAAACCTGTACAGCATGTTACTGGACTGAATACTGTAGACAGTTGTAACACAATGGGGCATCTGTGTCTGTAAACATGTCTAAACATAGAAAAGATAGAGTAAAAATGTGGTATTACAATCTTACAGCTCCATTGTCCTATATGTTGTCCATAGTGACCAAAATGTCATTATGTGGTATGTGGCTGTACTTGGTTTCTAACCTCCCTTCTCTTCAGAGTGACCATCTGTTGTGTTTTTATGCAGACTATTTAACCTTTCTGGGCCTGAATCTTCTTTTAACCTGCAAAATAGGTGTGATGATACATAGGTAGCAGGTTAGTCTAAATGATGTTCTTAACCTCTTTCCAACTTAAAAAGTCTGCAGTGGTTTGAGTATTTTTGGCAAAACTTGGTTTCCACTCTCATCCTAAAGATGGTTTTTGAAATAAAAAATTGTGTTTTCATCAACTAGAAACCTTTAATTGAAAAGTAAGTTACAGAATAAACAAATACATGTTTTAATGATGGTAGAAACAAGCTGAAAATGACTAGCTGTGAGCCTTTTGAATTCTGAAACATCTTGAAAAATGTTTTACAAAATGAGATTTAAAAAATACAGACTTGCCATCCCTTAAGATGTATAAACTAAAATTGCCTTAGGAATTCTAATCGTACTATTCTCTAACTCATTTAATTATGATTGCATCAGCTCTCTATTCATAGGAAGTACTTATTATTCACTAATATCTCTTGATATCTCAGTGTTGTGTAATCAATTCTAAGCATTTGAGGCTGAGCTGATGGGTTAATCACCTTTAAAGGTGAGTATGGTAGGGCATTTTAAATGTAGTCATACAAGCTCATAAAAATACAAAAACACTTTTTTTCAGCAGATATTTTTCGTTCTTTGATTATCTAACTATAAGATGTTTGTTGAACAGAGTGTGGAATCGTCCTTAAATCATCTCCGGAGGCTTGGTAGTGCCTACTTAAGAGAGCACTAGGTACGTTTTCAAACTCACACAGCCTATTAGGGCAGAGCTAGAATTTAAAGCCCAGCGTTCTGGCTCTAGAGCCCACGCTCCAGCACCCTGTCAATGTATTCTAATGGAGAAGCTAACAAATAAATGGGAAAAATTATTTAATCTCTTTGGACATCAAAGTTATACAGAATTTTGAGCAAGTGATACTAAGGAATAATCGGTTTTACCAATCCTTCTGCAACTACTGCAGGATATGTTATTTCCTCATAGGACAGCTGCCTTTGGTTAACTTAATCCAGGTTTAAAGAGTCAGAGATAGTTTTGAATAGGAGCAGAAATATAAACCTCCTGTTGTACGAGCAGGCCTCCCTTGTCTGTGTTCTCCAGCTTCACGACTCGCTAAGGCTGTGTAAGATGAAAGTTGTCTTGAAGAAAACACTGTTGCTACCATAAATGGTGCCCTCATCTGTACATGGGAATAGAGGGACCACTGTTTTCTCTTTGTGATAAGAATAAACTCTTCTGAAATTTTGATGACTAGGAACATCAGTGAAGGCCTTTAGGGGAAGTGAAATGTATTTTTTAGTATACATGTTGTTATTTAATGGGGATTTTATTTAAGGACTCAGTGAAGTCATCCTTCTCACTTTTTTGAGAAAGCTAGAGCTCACCTGAAGCTTTAATTGTGACTAGTTTGGGGATTTTTGTAGAGACAGGAGTTGTACTGATGGCAAATTTCCCCAATGCGGTGACTACTCACATAATTTTTGACAGTTAACTAATCTCAAAACTGCTTCAATTATCTTGTTTTCCGTAGTGAGGAATTTAATTAAAACAGACTACAGATTGTGAAAAGGTTATTTATGAAAATGCATTTTAAATGTGAATTGAAAAGCCTAGGGACACCTTTTTATTTTAGATAAAAAGATGAAGGTTCTATAATTTTTCATATTCATTTTACCAGAAGCCAGGGTAAGAGCAGTATGCAATTTACTTGAAATGTCTATCAGGAGCCTCACAAATCAATCTTTTGCCTAAATTTCTTGAAAGGTTGACTTAGTAGTTTACAAATGTAAGACTTTAGGAAGTAAGTTCAGATTTAAAATATGTGAGTATGGAAGGTTTTTTTTTTTTGGTTTTTGGTTTTTTTTCTTCCTATGTTAAAACAACAACAAAACACCTTATTAAGGAAGTGGAAAGCTCTAAAATTAAAATGTCATTAAGGCATGGAAAGCAAATTGTGCTGTCATAATTAGGCTTGCCCGTCCAAGTTAGTTGAGCTATGATGGTTTTATTTGAGCTGATGTGACAGATGTAACATATCCCTCAGGTGATTTAGGGCTGAGGCAGGGAAAGGAACTTGTGAACCACTAGATTATTCCTTTGTTATAATGGATTTTCTGCAAGAACCTGCCATGTTAGTTTTACAGTTTTCAACCAGCATTCATAGAACACGGTCTCTGCCTTTAAGTAGATTAGAGTCTAAGAAGGAACATAGTGTTGGGGAGGAAAAGTAATTTTCTCTCTACCCTCTGAGTTCTTAGCTGGAATGCATCCCCAAAAAAATACGTTTTTTGACATGCATATTTTATATATATGTGAGAGATACCCAGGGAATTAGTCAATCTCTAAGAGGGGGCTTCGAACTCTGGTTTATATAGCATCTTCCGTAAGGAACAGTAAATTTTTGCAGAAATGACTAGATAGACAAAGGCAAAGGACTGTAAGTCTCTAGGGAGAGCAAATTCTGGAAAGGCAAATAAATGGAAGTTTGTTATGTAGATTCTTCTGTTGCCATCCCAGGCTAATAAGGGTCCAAAGTTATCTTGGTGGGCCTCGGTGTCTCACTCCTGTAATCCCAGCACTTTGGGAGGCCGGAGTTGGAGGCTTGCTTGAGGCCAGGAGTTCAAGACCAGGCTGGGCAGCATATTGAGACCCTGTCTCTACAAAATTAAAATAAATTTAAGAAAATAAACTTGTTTTCAGTGATCAACCTTGGTCCCTCCTGGTAGAAAGGGGAGGAGGGAAACCTTTGCCTTTATAAATTTATGTCTTGCTTTGATACAGGTGCTAGAGGGCAGAGAGCTTTTTTAATCCTCTGATTCTCAATTAGCTTCAGCTCAAAATAATCTTTATGCTAAAGTGGCATATTATGGGTTGGCATGCCTGATTTCCTGCAGTAGTTATCACCCCTACTTTGAATTCTTTCATAACTACTTGTATATTTTAGGTGGTCAATCTGTTATTTGGATCCACAAGTATACATCTTATTTAAGGTACTTATCTTAGAGTAATTTAAGTACTCTTTTATTTTTCTTATTACTTTCCATTATACTTTAAGTTATTAATGGTAGGTAGGAGCCATGTCTTTTGATCTACAGGACCCAGTATATTTTGGTTGAGACAGGGTCTTGTTCTGTCACCCAGGCTGGAGTGCAGTGGTGCAGTTAGAACTCACTGCAGTCTCAACGTCCTGGACTCAAGCGATCCTCCTGCCTCAGCATTCTGAGTAGCTGGTACCACATGTGTGCCACTTTGTCCGGCTAATTTTTTTATTTTTTATAGAGACAAGGTCTCACTTTGTTACCCAGAATGGTCTCAGACTCCTGGCCTCAAGCAACCCTCCTGCCTCGGCTTCCACAAGTGCTGGGATTCCAGGTGTGAGCCACTGTGCCCGGCCTGGATTTCCTGATGCAGAGATGAAACACAGTTAACCTTGAGAATTAGAACACCTATAATTGACTTGTACAAAGAATAGGGAGGAACAAACAGAAAAGAAAAACTGCTTGATGGAATGTGGTAAGACTTTAGAGGAGATAACATTTAAACCAAACAGGAAGGGGTTGAGTAGCACTCAGGTAGGAGGAACCAAGAGGACTCTGCGCAGACTCGATGTGATATTTAAAGGCATGGACACAGGGAGGATCTTAGTGTGCTGCAGTCAGCCAAAAGAATTTTGGTGATGCTCATTATTGATGAGGTTTATTGTCATCTTTATACATTTTTATTCTATTCATTTTGTTTATAGGTAGAATAGAGCATGAGGTACATAACAGGATGTGGAATCAGGACTATAGTGGTTAAAAGTAAATAAAATAAAAAAGCAATTTTAAAATAGAACCATGTTGTTGGGTTGGGTGACAGAAGTGGAAGGCCAGTTGGCCATCTCGATATGTTCTTATAGTGTGGCATTATCCTGGAGAGTTCACTACAGGCCCTCAATTTTATAGGGCCAGGCGGTATATCATAGGGGTTAAAAGCAAAGTTGGAAGCCAAACTGACTTTCGAATCCTTGCCTTGTCTTTAATTGCTATGTGACCTTACTCAAATTACTTAACTGTTCTATGCCTCAGTTCGTAATTCAAAGATGGAAATACTAGGGCTTATCACATGAGATTGTTAAGTTATAAAGATGAGGTAAGTTGCCGTGTGGAAAGTACTTGATACCTGACACATGAAAGCTGATATATAATTTTGTTGTTGGCTCAGAAATCTAATTATTCAGTTTACCAATGTAGCTCAGTCTTTCAGGGCATACTCTTGCTGTATGTTGGACATTAATATATAAAAATTATAATATCCAGTACTATTCACATGTGCTAGAATGACTAAAATTAAAAGGGACTTTGACTTGTGGACTGGGATGTGGCACAATAGGAACTCTGATGCACTGCTGTGGGAATGTACTCTGCTCCAGCCACTTTGGAAAAATGTCTGGCACATTTGGCTGTCTGTTATGAGCACAGGCCTCCCCAGGACCTAGCAGTGGGTAATTCCTCAGCAGAGATGCACACGTAGACGCACTGGAAGACGTGTGTAAGAATCTTGTAGGCAAAACCTAGAAAGAAGCAAAATGTCTATCAATAGTAGAATGGATGAACAAATTATAGTATAATCATTCAGTGTTTTAAAGCAGTAAGAATAAACCAATTGTTGCTACACACAACATCGATGAATCTCACAAACATAATACTTAATGAAAGAAAAATGGCACAGAATAGTAGATATTCTGATTTCATTTATATAAAGCTCAAAGCAGGCAAAACTCATTGATGGTGCTGAGAGCAGGATGGTGGTTACTTGTGGGGGAAGATGGTGATTCAGAGGGAACAAGGGCAGCTTCTGGCAACTGTTGATGTCCCATTTCTTGATCTGAGCATTGGTTGCTTTTTTACTCCTGCTGTGTAGCTTGGTTGTATTCACTTGGTGAGAATTCACTAAGCTGTATACTTAGGATTTGTACCTTTTTATGACTTATTTTATGCTAGAATAAAAAGTTTAAAAATATGACCAATTTGTGAATTAAGAGAATTGTTAAGACTAAATAGACCAGATGCTCTCATTTATAACAGAATAACACATCTTCCTTCAAGCAGATCTGTTATTAGACCACGTGATAATCTGAAGTTTTCTCAGTAAGTCTAAAAGCAGATCAGAGAATAATCTTAATGCAAATTGCAAATATTATAAAACTCTGATAGCTTGTTCTTAACGTTTTCCCTGTATAGAAGCCTTTGCACTGTGAATTACATGGGCCTTTTGGTGGGCCAGTAGCCATTTCCCCTTCACAGTGGGACTAAAGACACTTGGCATCTCTAATCTGGCCCATCATTCAAAGAGGGGCTGTTGTTCTCAAGGAAGAGCACTTGGAAGAATGAATGAATCAGTATAAATCCATGACTAATTGAATGCTCACCCCATGCCAGGCACTGGGAACACAGTGGTCGACAGGCAGATGAAGCCCTTGTTCTCGTGGAGACTCCATTTCTACTGGGAGACATGGACAATAAATAATACGTATTGGGTATTGATGAAAGTCAGCTTCCAGACTCTTGCTGAGCATGACTACAAAAGGTGAAAGAAACAATCAACAAATAAAAAAATCTTCGAAGGCATGAAAGCTAAAATGGTTAAAAAATATAATAACTGGGCCAACAGCTTGGAGGAAAATGAAAATGAAAGGCAATTTTCCTCTGAATCACAGAGTATGAAAAATGACTCGTGTGACTATTTCCTCAACTGTCCTAAGAATGGTACATAGCTAGTATCATTCTAGATACAAAGGAAAGACATTAATTCATTTTATACACAGTGGATGTCTTAGGACATCAGGTTTCATTCTCTGGTGGAACCCTGGTGAGAAAGACTGCTATGACCTTCTGCCAATTTCTAAAGAAGGTAGGTGAGAATGTGAACTGGGTCTTAAAAGAAATCTAGAGCCCGGAGAAGTTTTAAAAAATGGGCCTTAAGGGTCCACCCAGTTTGGGTGAAGGGACTGATGAATCCCCTTGGCTGTGGAATGGATCCCAGAGAAGCTGTACTTCCAGAGAATGCACTGATGGTCAGCTTCCAATCATAGCAGTCCTTTGTGGGACTAAGGTTAACCTAGACTTACTAATTCTCCTATCCTGGAGAAATATAGCAACGTAGTCCGGAAATTATTTTTTTCATGTGTAATTGCTGATATTCAGTAAAAAAATTACAGGCATACAAGAAGGTACTATAATAAAAATCAAAGGAAAAGTACAGAAGCAGACACAGTGGATTCAGATATCAAACATTATACTCATAAAATTATAACAAAGGAATTAAAAAATAAATTTGATGATTTAAACAACTGGAATGTATAGAAAAATAGACATTTTGTAACTGAAAACAACTACATGGATGGGTTCAGTAGCAGATTAGACAGAGCTGGAGAAAGAACCGGTGCGCTGGAAGTTAGATCAGTGAAGCATGAAGAGAAGAGACTGGACCACATGGAAAGGACCCTGAGCACAAAGTCTCCTGTGGCCACCTTGCTCATTGAAAGCCCAGAGGTTCCACATGGTCTGGTCCCTGCACCTCTCTCCCAGCACACTCCACTTTTACTTCTTGTCTTACTCTATTCCTGCTGCTGTAATAAAATTATAATATTAATAAACTATAATAATTGGATGTAATTAAATACAATATTAATAAACTATAACAATTGGATGTAATTAGATATCTTAGATGGATAATTTATAAAAGAAATGTATTCTCACATTTTTGGAGGCTGTGCAGTCCAAGATCAAGACACCTACAGATTAAGCGGTGAAAGCTTGCTCTCTGATTCGTAGATGGTGCCTCTTGCAGTGTCCCCACAGGGCAGAAGGGCAAAATGGATGGCAGGGACTGGAGGGCCAGGCAGCTCTCTGAAGCCTGTCACGAAGGCATTAAACCAGTTCACGAGAGTAGAGCCTGCACGTCTTAAGCACTTCCCAAGAGGCCCAACTTCTTAATTCCACCACAATGGACGTTAAGTTTCAACATAAATGTCAGAAGCACACAAACATGCAAACCACA